>NC_090445.1:1693760524-1695155524 GCF_031143425.1 Pleurodeles waltl
ACCCCCTCGTCTGACAGGTTCGACACAGGGCCTGGCCTCAGACCATATAGATTTTGTAAAAAGATATTTTGACGTGCGTTTTAAAACACATATAAACTTTTTTTGTCTTTTATGGAGGGGTTGACCCAAACCCTTCCCTTTTTAGGGGGTTTGTTTTGGCTGTGACTCTCCAAATTCCCCCTTTTTTTGGAAGGATCTGTTTTTGGAAGCACCCCAACAAAAGCCCTTTTTTAAAAAAAAAAAAAACATACAAACCTTTACATCTACCCACTCGTAAGCCCTAACAAACACCTCACCTCTACCCACCTCTTTACCCTGAATTCACCCTTACCCCATTGCCTCTACCAATCCCTGAACCCTAAAATCACCCCTACCTCCCTTTATCTATACCCACCCCTAAACCCTGAGAATCATCTTACCTCTACCCACCCCTAAGCTCTAATATCAACGTTACCTCATTTTACCTCAACCCATCCCTGAACCCTAAAATCACCTCTACCACTCTTTATCTATGCCCACCCCTAAACCCTGAGAATCACTTTACCTCTACCCACCTCTAACCCCTAAAATCACCATCCCATCACCTCCCTTTACCTCTACCCATCCCTGAACCCTAAAATCACCCCTACCACCCTTTATCTATGCCCACCCCTAAACCCTGGGGATCACTTTACTTCTCCCCACCCCTAAATTTTAAAATCACTGTCACCTCCCTTTACCTGTACTCAATTTTAAAACTCTAAAATCACTCCTATGTCCCTTTACCAACACTCACCCCTTAAATTACCCTAAAACCCGCCCCTCTAGCATTACCTGCACCTTTATCTGCGGATTAAAGTACTGTTTGGTGAGCAATGCACAGTAAAGGTTAAAACTTGCACGGAATCACTTACCTGTGTGGTACTTACCTGCTTTGTAAAGGCTGCGGTTTAAGTGCCATGTGGAGTAACTCACACGGAATCACTTACCTGCGTGGTACTTACCTGCGTTGTAGCGGCTGCGGTTTAAGTGTCACGTGGAGTAACATCTGCAGAGTAAAGATTATATACCCCTTCAAACCAGGGAAGAGGATTGAATATTTTTGTGGTCTCAGTAAAGCCCCCCTGGGTGTCAGGGACAGAGGGAGCTGATGACAGAGATCCAAGCAGGGCTTATCCTTCCCCTAGGCTTCATTCAGCATTGATGTCACGTGGGTAGTTCATTGTCTTTCTTCCACAGCTGCGGCCTCCTCTTCTAAACAGCTTCCTGCTGAGGGGATGAACTTCCAGGACCCATAGCAAGTTGACTTCATCCTTCATGACAATTTGAGGCAGCACTTAAAGCAGGTTTCGGTTCCCTTGGCTACCTCCTTAGTCATCAGACGACTGGCTGAGGACTCCACAAGGGAGGCTCATGCCTGGGAGATACAGTCCATCAATCCCCATCCTTTTTTAAGGCGGTACTACTTTCTCCATGCGGCCTAGAGGTCTCCTCGCAGGTGCCTTGTTCTCATGTTTGGACCCAAGCTGGAGGGAAGCCAACCATTAAATTTTTTTACTCAAATTTACAGTTCTTTTCCCAGGAACACCAGTGTGTGACTCCTGCCTCTGGTCATGGACATCCCTGCACCACCATGAGAATATCAGCCCAGTTGTTTTTCTCAGGCTGGCCGATAATTTTTATGTCATAATCAAACTTTGGGTGGGGCCCCTACAATCAGATCTTGAAGAGGCATGTGTTCTTTTCATGAGTCCTCCTTGGATTCTAGTTTGTTCTGGTAATGGGTTTTGTATATTCAACTCAGACTGGTCCAGCCACAGTCCTTTCTGAACTGATGCAGCAGGAGGAGGAAGTGGAGGTGGGATGGCCCTGATGAAGAAACAGGGACCTGTCTTCAAGAACCGGCATCCTGGGAAGGCAATGTCTTACCACAAAGATCAGCTCTGCAGCTCATGTGGACTCCTAGCTCTGTTTTGAGCTGGGGGCTTGTGTGTGTGGCCCTAAAAGAAACTGCAAAGTCAAGGACGGACTAACTCTGAGCAGCACAACTTCAACGCAGGTGGCCCATTGATGCTTTCTTCTACCCAGCTTTGGAAGGCTGCGAGACCCAGTCACATATGTGATGTAAAGCTATGGGCAGGGCCGCTGAAAATACGTGGGAGTGGTGAACCAAATTCCGGGGATTATCAGCAGGCGTAGGTGGTCAAGAACTTTTGGCTCCACTTGAAACCATGGTGGATTTTCAAAGCTTGATGTTTCCCCCGATGAGCCCCTACCTTTAATATTTGGAGGGTTTTTGATTTCCTTATTATGGGATTCCTTATTGTTTAAAGGAGTAGGTACGTACTAAGGTCCTGACGAATCGCATAAGATCATCTATTGACTAAAAAACAGCGAGAAACATGTTGACCTACGATATAGAGTAACACAGGGGATCCTGTGTTTACTTTCTCTTTTTTACTACTCCCTTTACGAGATCTAGTACTTATACTAATCTTACTTTTATATGGGGAGTGTAGACATTATTTTACTATATCCCTATGTATTGTTTTTAATCATGTCAGAGGTATCAGCATCAGAATAAATTTACAATTCGTTACCTCCAGTCATTTTTAACCATCCTTATACCAATCCTTCACTATCTTTTGACCGGTTGTGCATTATTCTCCAAAAAGATCTCCGGCAAAGAGCCCCCGTGTGGGGCCCGTCAGGCATTGCAGTGCCGGCCTGACGAGGAGCTTGGTCCTATGATGAAGCATGTCACCGGAAGGTGAGTGAGGGCTCTTGCTTCGAAAACTTTGGTCTCGATTGAATGCAGAACCACTTCGTTTGAAAGAAACCTTCTTGCATTTTTGGAACCGTGTGTACTTTATATGATTTATTGAACCAAATTATGCAACAGGGTTAACTAAATTATGCAGCAAAAAAGTGCACATTATGCGGCACAATACATCGCATTTTCTGAGAGGATTCATTATTTTGACATTTTTATGTCATCACCTACATACAGCACTCAGTAACTGGAAGGTGACTAGTCAGCCTCAGCAAACGGTCTTGCAGTGCACGGCCACACATGGAGCTGCATTTTCAGTAATTATTTAATTGCTTGAGCTAGGAACAATTTAGTTTTTACTAAAATCTACAAATTATTTGGCAGATGAAGGATTATGTGGCAAGTGTGGCATATTAATAATTATGTGCAGAATGTCTAGACAGTGCAGGAGATGAGCAGTGGCAGCCACTGGCTGCAAATCTCAAGGGGAGAGGCGACAGAGGTGAAATAAAAAAATAATAAAATAAACTTACCTCGATGCTGCCGTCTCCTGCTGCCTCTCTTCTTTCAATGTGGTGTCCCGACATTCACTGGGACACCAGCACAGGCTTCCCAGCAATGCTGGTGCTGCTTTCATGCTAAACCTAGCATGAAAGCAGCATCAGGATTGGTCAGAGTGGCAGTGACTGCCGCTCAAACGCAGCCAGGCTGGAAAAACCCCAGTGCACATGTGTGTTTGGCCGGCCTAAGAAGGCCAGCCAAACACATATGTGCACTTAGGTGCACTCTCTCCTCCTCCCACCTCCCATGACCCAGCCCCACCCCTCCCTGCATTGCTGGGTGAGCCAGCAGATGAAAATAAAACAATAATAAACTATTGTTTTATTTTTCATCTCCTGCCTCTTGACCGGGGGAGGGAGATCGGGCGACGCTCCTTCGCCATTACGAAGGAGCCGCCCATGGAGATGAGGAGGAGCAACACCCAGCAGGCGGTGAGAGGGCTGTCTTAATTTCATTTGCATCTGAGTTCAAAAAAAGAGGTCTCATTTAAAGGGCCTTCATCCCTGCGTTATCATATTGGCTGGGAGAACTGGAGTCTAACACCTGGAGGCTAATGCACTGGAGGGAAAGAAAGGCAAACAGCTTGATATCATTTCACAGGTAGGAAGAAAACTATGATCTGGAGGCAGGGTTTTATTGTATCGACCCCTTTTATATAAAACGTGCATGTACTGCAAGGATGTCAGATGTATCTGTCTGTACAAGTAATTACACTAAAAATGCAATAAATTGTGATGCTGCGGCATCCCTGTTCACTACCACGGTCAGACAGCGCCTCCGATTATCGGAGCGCCGTCCTCTGCGTTTTTGTCCTGCTTTTGCATTGTGTGCCAGGAAGCATTTTATATGTCCCCGGTCGCGTTGTTCTTACCTGTCCTTGTCATATTTTTCTTTCCTGTTGGTGGTGGACTTCTTCCTTTGTTCTTTTTCTTCTTTTCTTCTGTCTTTTCTGTGCTCTTGTCTTTTTCTTCTTTTTGGTCTCCATGCTGTCTTCTTGCAGGGATCCATGTGGTCTTGTTCTGTTCATTTTTCCCAGCATGCCTTTTTCTCTTATACTGCTACTGTTTCCCAATTCTTTTCTATGGGCCTTTTCCCAATCCAAGATGGTGTTCTTTCCTTTTCATGTGTTGTCACTTTCTGTCTTCCGGTATATAAGCCTCTCAGTCCTGATCTGCTTTGCGTTGCAAACACTTCCTCTTGGTGGTGATCTTCGCTCCTGTCGTCGTTTGTTTTCCAGTTCCTGCTCCTCTGATTGTGAATTTTTCCTGCATTCATTCCTGCTTTTTCCTCTGTTTCAGGAGTTCCTGTTTTAGAGGTTTTTCCCATTTTAGTTTTTTTTGTCCTCTGGGACTCCTTCTGGAGGGTACGGTCTGCCTTGGCGTTTCTCTATCAAGCAGCATTGTGGCTACTAGAAAGGGTCACCCCTATCTTGGTCTATCCAGAACCATCAGAAGACCGGGTGCTCTTTCAAACCCGTCCATCAAAGGTGAGAAGCATCGTGCAGAGTGTGCCATAAATAGCATTTACTAATTAGTTTTTTTTTTAGTGATACACATTTCTATATTGGGCATCAGAGCACTTTACATCACATATATTTTTTTCAGAGACAATAAATCACACAAGTGTGTAAATTAATTTACAGAAAATGTTATATACGACAATGAGATTTGCAAGGTGTAGGGGTCGTATATTGTCCATACAGCAGGCATTATATGCTGAAAGTGCTTGGTCTGCAGGAAGAGAAAGTTGGGATTTAAAACGGATTTTATAACTATTGAAAAACTTTTTTTTTATCAATCTTAGAATAAAGAAAGATTGAGGAAAATAACAATAAGGTTCTAAAGCCAGACCTTGCAGCTCTTTTATGCCAGTTGGTAGCTCACTGTGCTATCTTGGAAGGATTGCAACTTATGAACTGCAAATAACAAAATGATCTCTTTGACAGAAGCAGTAATCCACTGAGCTACATACAACAGTGCTTAATTTGTGCTTGTTGTTTCCGGTGCCGAGCACCGGCACTTATTTTTGAGGGCTGCGGCTTATTCTTCTGCCTCAAGCATTTACTGCGAGCAAAAGTCACATATGGGAAGGACGGAGGAAGGGAAAAACGAAAAAGCGTCACAAAGGGAGAAAGCTGCAGGAGTGAGCTGAAGGGGCAGGGAGTGGCTGTAAATGGATTGAAGAGGCCTGAGATGGCTTCAGCATTGCGCCACCTCAGTATTTTGTGTTAGCACATTTAATTGCAGCAGCCGCATGTTTAGGAGGAGGGCTTTGGGCACCGGCACCTTTTTATTTACAAATTAAGCGCTGCATACAACAAATACAAACATGTGATCTACATGCTACATGGGTTGGTCTGCAGCAGGCACAATACCCTTTCTTCTTCTTTGTGTGTCCAAATAGTAAACACAGAACTCTCCAGCAAGTGCATTAACCACCAGAGTTATCAATCGTACTGTTATCATGGACCTTTGGGAATTACTGGGCACACAAAGATCTCTGGAGCAGGTGCTTAACCCTGTAAGAGGTTTTTGAATGAAGTCGCCTTGTGTCCAAATTAAGCCAGAACAGGTTTGCTTTCAGGTGGCGCTTCTTAGCAATTTCTTCGAGGCTGATTTAAAAAATAAATATATATATATATATATATATATATATATATATATATATATATATATATATATATATATATATATATATATATATATATATGTTTTCAACACAGCAAATTCCATCCTTAGGGCCCCCCAACCCTGCATATTTTATATATATATATATATATATATATATATATACACATACGCACAGAGAGAGAGAGAGAGAGATCTTGCACTCGTGGGTGCACGCCTTACGACCTCAGAATATGTTTTTTAGCATTCCCTGCACTGTCTGTAGACTTACTCCAATGAGTTGTGCGTGCGCAGTAACGTCACATACGTGCAATAAGGCGGAAGTTTATAGTACAGCAATGAAGACTCCGTTTGCAGTCGATTAATCCAATCCAATCAAGTAGCTATTCCTAGTGCTTCAAAGGTCACTGATTGGGGGTCCTGCGAGAGGAGACGCTTTGCCAAGTGTTGAGTGTCTGGGGCAGGAGGAAGGGGTCCCGCCGCGCGCGCGCCCTGCACTGCTCCCCGCTTGTGATGTAATAAAGGGGGCGCTCCCACTCCTCCGTTTGTGTCTGGTTCCGCCTCAGGCTCATTTGTTTCGGGGCTCCCTTTATCTCCCGGGCCACTGACGCTGCCCCGGCCTCTTTGACCTCCGCTTTCCTGAAGGTGGGGGGAGACGGCCATCAGAGGCGGGGGGCCTCCTTGCATCTGCTCCGGTGCCTGGCATGCGCCCCCTTCTCCGCCCAGGGCAGGTGGGGTCGGGGTTCCCCATCCCCCCCAGCACCTGGAGACTTGAGACGCGTGCAGGGCGCGGATTGTTCCTCACCACAGGCCCTGAAAAGCGCTTTCTCCACTGGGGAGCTGTCCACAATTCAAACTGGCTTGCCTCTGGGCGCTACCCTCAGGCGGACATTGTGAGGCCAGGCAGAGCAGGTGCAAGAGAGATCATGAGAGTTACATGAGAGACGCAGAGGCTGCGATATAGCAACCTTTTGGCTGAAGCGCTAAGGGACAATTAATTGGCACACGTGCACTCTGTCGCAAAAAAAGGTGTATCATAAAAGACAGAAACGTCTTCCTTACTAAATCAATGTGTGTCATGTGGAACAGAGGTATTCACACCTCCCTGCACAGCCCCAATGTTCCAACCTTTCAACCACCTCCTCTCCTTGCGCGAGTGAGACGTTCTGCATGGAGACACTTAGCAGCGCAGACACACCCGGAGATGTTTATGAGGGAGCAGGGGGCGTTGGGTCACATACTGTATTTTAGGAGTTTCAATCCAAACCTCTCTTCTCTAAACCAGGCCACCTTAAAAGGTATCCCTCCGCGAGCTGTTGTGGTTATCGAGTCTGATTACTGTGTTGTATTGTTTTCGAGTACCAATGCCTTTATCACCTCCTGGAGTAAGCCTTCACTCTTCACTAGAGTAAGGGTTGAGAGACGACTTTAATTAAATGACCAGTTCCGTTACTTAAGCAGAATGAAATAGTCTCAGGCTTTCGAATCCCAGTGGTAAATAAGGGTATCTACCAGGCACGCTGCCCCGTGACGCCGACTGCCACAAGACCTGGCACTCGGGTGCTTGACATCCAATCTCAGCTTCACCACATCACCCAAATATACGTGAAAAAACTTTATAGGGCCTCGTCGCAAACTGCAGTTTGCATACACATCTGGTCTGCAAACGGGTCAATATTAGCAGAGGGGGCACATAACATAACATAAGGCCTGATTTAGACTTTGGAGGAGGGGTTACTTCCTCGCAACGGTGATGGATATCCCGTGCACTGAAATCTAAATCCCATTATGTCCAATGCACCCCATTTAGAAATGTGATCTCAAGTATTTAGAAGAGAATCACATTTGACTGCAGCAGGATTAGAAGGTGCTGTAACCAATGAGTGCATGATGACTCCTGATGGATTATGATTCAGGGTATTCCTTTGTCTCATCTTGCATGGTTCTTTTGCCACAATCTTAGGTAGCTGTTACAAGGTAGCGGTTCTTTACATTTGCTCCCGCTACAATGAAGCAAGATTTCATACGGCCCAGAGCGGAAGGCCTGGGAGTCCCGGACACGTAGATCTACTTCCAAGCAACACACCTGAGATCCGGGATAGAGAGCACGAGGAAAGAAGCCGACACAGCTTAGTGAAGGACTGGGCACACCATATCCGGCACAGCATTATTGGCAAGATGTATCATTTTTTACAATAGCAATTACCTAATTGCTATTTTTAGCGAATCGCAATTAAATAATCGCTATTGAAATGTATGAAACTCCAGGAGTTTCATACTGCGATTCGCAAGGGCTCGCAAACCGATCTACCTCATTAATATTCATGAGGTAGGTCGAAATTTGCGAGCCATTGCGAATGGCTACAATCACAGGGATGGTGGCCTGCTGGGCTCAGCAGACCACCATGTCTGTGATTGCTTTTCAATAAAGCAATCTTTTTTTTTTTTTAAATGGAGCCCGGTTTCATAAAAGGAAAATGGGATGTGTTTAAAAATGAGAGATGAAAAGGTTTCTTTTCATTTTTGAGAGTAGACAGTGATCCGTGCGGCCACTGCCTGCTCTTAAAAAATGTTTTCGCATGCATTCACAAAGGGGAAGGGTCCCTTGGGGACCCCTTCCCATTTGCAAATGGATTACCACCTACTTGAAGTAGGTGGTAACTGCAATTGTTTTGCGACCGCAATCAAGGTCACAAAACAATCATACATACCTCTGCGATTCGTTATTAGGAAGAGACGCCCTTGACACGCCCCTTCCTAATACCGAATCGGTATGTAGTCGCAAATCCAATTTGCAATTCGGTAACAAGTTACCGAATCGCAAATTGGACTTGATACATACCAAAACGCATAATTGCGATCACCACCGTCCCAACAAAAATGTTTGATACATCTGGCGCTAGATGACAGGAGATGCTCAAATAATTAAGCGTTGTTGCTTACACCTGTGGGCAATAATGGATGTTAATTGTCCTCCCTGAAGTTATATGCCAAGCCACATGGGATGGCTTATAAACGGAGGAGGGGGAGGGGAGTAGCTTCAGGGGGGCGTTTGGGGTGTTACACCCCCCTAATGAATGCATTATCTGATAAATAGTTGGGTACGAGAGCATTCAGTCAGCTATGTTGAGGTGTCTGTCGGATTTCACCAGGAATGTTTACATATACACAGACAAAATGCACACACGCTCCCCACCTCTGTTTAGAGAGTCATCGACAATCTTGGTTATTTTACAAGATATTGGGGGTTATTCCAACTTTGGAGGAGGTGTTAATCCGTCCCAAAAGTGACGGTAAAGTGACGGATATACCACCAGCCGTATTACGAGTCCATTATATCCTATGGAACTCGTAATACGGCTGGTGGTATATCCGTCACTTTACAGTCACTTTTGGGACGGATTAACACCTCCTCCAAAGTTGGAATAACCCCCATTGTGTTTTCTCTCACTCAGTATTCCTATCACTACGCAATCCTCTCCCTTTCCACTGCCCCTTCTGCCCCTGTCATGCGCCCTGCGTGCCCTATGATGTATTTCAACATTGTATGCCAGCGTGATTGTTCGCAAAATCTGAAGCTCGCCCCCCCCTAATCTTACAGACCAAGCGGTGTCCCTCGGAGGGGGTAATTAACAGCTGTTATTTCCCTGCAGGTGAGGGCAATAAGGTGAATAGTACCCCCACACAACAAACATAGGAAGCATGGTGGAAGCCTGAGCGGGTACTCTCCTGAGTGGGATCCATCCTCCGTCCGCACTGTCCCTGCCTCTTCTAATCCAGCTGCCTCTACAGAGATGGCTGGAAGACTCCTCCTCTTGCTTTGGAGGAAGGAAGTCCAATCAGCCGAAAAATAGTGAAAAAAACGTATTTGCTTATGTTTTTCTAATTTTCTTTGTCTGGTTGGGACTACTTTCACCCAAAGCAAGGGAGGGAACCCTGACAGCTATGTGTGCATAGGTAACCCTATATAAAGAGGCTGAAACATGCCGCAGGTGGGAGCAGAACACCACAGGCAAGAGGCTGTTCATGCTCCCATGGGGCGCTATAGGCGAGTGGCTGCTCATACTCCCACAGGGCGCTATAGGTGAGCGGAAGCTCATACTCCCATAGGGCACTATAGGTGAGAGGCTGCTCATATCCGCACAGGGCGCTATAGGCGAGTGGAAGCTCATACTCCCACGGGGCACTATAGGTGAGAGGCTGCTCATGCTCCCATGGAGCGCTATAGGTGAGAGGATGCTCATGCTCCTCTGGGGCGCTATAGGCAAGAGGCTATTCATGCTCCCATGGGGCACTATAGACGAGAGGCTGCTCATGCTCCCACAGGGCGCTATAGGCGAGCGGCTGCTCATACTCCCACAGGGCACTATAGGTGAGAGGCTGCTCATGCTCCCATGGAGTGCTATAGGTGAGAGGATGCTCATGCTCCTATGGGGCACTATAGGCAAGAGGCTGTTCATGCTCCCATGGGGCACTATATGCAAGAGGCTGCTCATGCTCCCAAAGGGTGCTATAGGCGAGCGGCTGCTCATACTCCCATGGGGCACTATAGGTGAGAGGCTGCTCATGCTTCCATAGGGCGCTATAAAACTGTAAACTTGCACTTGTATAGCACACTACTCACCCATTAGGGTCTCAAGGCACTGTATGCATACCACTATGGAACCCCTCCTGGCTTTTCCCTGTGAGGTGCCCACTCCTGGGCACCCCCAGGGTGAAGCCAGGCATCCAAGCGCAGTTGGGGCCATTGTGGAGATTAAGCAAGCTATTGCTTAGAGTTACAGACTGGGACCCATTAATTAGATTAGGCACCAAGGCGAGAATTATCTGGTCCAAGGGAATTGAGCCCAAGACCTGCCGAGGCTGGACTTAACCCTGGTCCTGGGCCAGATCTCCGCTTCAGGGTCTGCTGCTCTAACCACGGTGCCACACTTCTCCACTTTCTATAGGCAAGAGGCTGCTCATGCTTTCACAGGGCGTTATAGGCGAGAGGCTGCTCATGCTCCCATGGGGCGCTATAGGTGAGAGGCTGCTCATGCTCCCATGGGGCACCACAGGCGAGAATTTGCTCATGCTCCTATGAGGTGCTATGGGGAGAGGCTGCTCGTGCTCCCATGTGACACTATAGGCGAGAGGCTGCTCATGCTTCCATGGGGAACCACAGATGAGATGCTGCTAATGCTCCTATGGGGTGCTATAGGGGAGAGGCTGCTCATGCTTCCACATGTGCTATAGGAGAGAGGCTGCTCATGCTTCCATGGGGCACCACAGGCGAGATGCTGCTCATGCTCCTATGGGGTGCTATAGGGGAAAGGCTGTTCATGCTCCCACAGGCGCTATAAGTGAGAGGCTGCTCATGCTTCCATGGGGTGCTGTAGGCAAGAGGCTGGTCATGCTCTCATGGGGTGCTATAGTTAAGAGACTGCTCATGCTCCCACAAGGCGGTATAGGAGACTGCTCATACTACCACGTGGTGCTATAGGCAAGAGGCTGCTCATGCTCCCATGAGGTGCTATAGGCAAGAGGCTGCTCATGCTCCCATGGGGCACTATCGGTGAGAGGCTGCTCATGCTTCCACAGGGAGGTACAGGCAAGAGGCTGCTCATGCTCCCACAGGGCGCTATAGGCGAGAGGCTGCTCATATTCCCATGGTGCACTATAGGCAAGACACTGCTCATGATCCCACAAGGCGCTATAGGCGAAAGACTGCTCATGCTCTCACAAGGCAGTATAGGGGAGAGGCTGCTCATGCTCCCATGGGGCACTATAGATGAGAGGCTGCTCATGGTCCCATGTGGCGCTATAGGCAGGAGGCTGCTCGTGCTTCCATGGGGTGCTGTGCTGCTGTAGGCGAGAGGCTGCTCATGCTCCCATGAGGTGCTATAGGCAAGAGGCTGCTCATGCTCCCACGGGGCGCTATAGGCAAGAGGTTGCTCATGCTCCCACAGGGCAGTACAGGCAAGAGGCTGCTCATGCTCCCACGGGGCGCTATAGGCAAAAGTCTGCTCATGTTCCCATGGGATGCTATAGCAAAGAGACTGCTCATGCTCCCACAAGGCGCTATAGGCGAGAGACTGCTCATGCGCCCATGAGGCGGTATAGGGGAGAGGCTGCTCATGCTCCCATGGGGTACTATAGATGAGAGGCTGCTCATGGTCCCATGTGGCGCTATATGCTGGAGGTTGCTCGTGCTTCCACAGGGCGTTATAGGCGAGAGGCTGCTAATGGTCCCGTGTGGCGCTATAGGCAGGAGGCTGCTCATGCTTCCATGGGGTGCTGTGGTGCTGTAGGTGGGAGGTTGCTCATACTCCCACGAGGTGCTATAGGCAAGATGCTGCTCATGCTCCCATTAGGCGATATAGATGAGAGGCTGCTCATGCTCCCGCAGTGCGGTAGAGGCGAGAGGCTGCTCATGCTCCCACAGGCACTGTAGGCAAGAAGCTGCTATGCTCCCACAAGGCGCTATAGGCGAGAGGCTGCTCATTGTCCCATGGGCGCTATAGATGAGAGGCTGCTCATGGTTCCATGTGGCGCTATAGGCAAGAGGCTGCTCATGATTCCATGGGGTGCTGGGGAGCTGTAGGTGAGAGGCTGCTCATGCTCCCACGAGGTGCTATGGGCAAGAGGCTGCTCATGCTCCCATTAGGCAATATAGGCGAGAGGCTGCTCATGTTCCTGCAGTGCGGTAGAGGCGAGAGGCTGCTCATGCTCCCACAGGTGCTGTAGGCAAGAAGCTGCTGTGCTCCCACAAGGCGCTATAGGCAAGAGGCTGCTCATGGTCCCATGGGGCGCTATAGATGAGAGGCTGCTCATGGTTCTATGTGGCGCTATAGGCAAGAGGCTGCTCATGATTCCATGGGGTGATGTGGTGCTGTAGGTGAGAGGCTGCTCATGCTCCCACGAGGTGCTATAGGCAAGAGGCAGCTAATGTTTCCACAGGGCGCTAGAGGCAAGAGGCTGCTCATGATCCCACGGGTGCTATAGGTGAGAGGGTGCTGATGCTCCCACGGGGCGCCATAGGTGAGAGGTTGCTCATGCTCCCACAGGCTTCAGGCTGCTCATGCTCCCACAGGCGCTATAGGCAAAAAGCTGCTCACGCTCCCATAGTGTTCTATATTTGCCTACATTGCTGACGCTGGGAGCTGGACAGCTGCAGAATGCTCCCTTTGCAGGTCTGTAATGGTAAATATATTTGGGAGCAAAGGGAGCATTGTGGTTGGCTGACCAGCTCCTAATGTTCTACTGAACCACAGACGTATAAAGCCAATTACAAAACCAACTATAAAAGAATGGAACCAGCTGGTTGGCAGATGAGGTCTGACTACGTTCCCTTCCCCTTTCACTCCAAAATAACCGAGATTGTAACACAGGTATAAACTATACATGGCTTGAATCATGGAAGGGTTTTTTTTTCTTCATGATCTGAGACATGCACCAGAAAGAAATACTGAAATAATTTTGTATAGTTCAAGGAAGACTTTGGCCTGGAAGAAAATGAATGCTTCCAACGCACAGAAGTAAGACTTGGTATCATGTACCCCCAATTCAAAGAGGTGGAAACTAGGAAGCTTGGACATTTTCCGAAGATTCTCCTCGAAGAAGACCTCTTCTTAGTTCAACCACATGCAAAATACTTACAGGACTCAGAGTATGGAAGTGACTACCCTTTCTGTCAGTGTGAGGAAAGGAGCTGGGAGACAGTTAGACCATGAGCAGTGGGAAACATTCTGATGAGAGCAAACAACTGTGTGACATATGAGAAATGTAGAGAATGATGTAGAAATGGTATTACAACCCAGACAAGCTGCACAACAAAGACCCAAGCACAACCTAGGAAATCTGGTTACAGTGGGCACTGATCCACGCTAGTCCTGTCTCAGAAATCATCGATTCTGGGAGAGATTCCTACACCGATAGATGAAATCACGGGATCGACCAAAGGAGGATGCTCAGAGGTGATCTAACTGGTTTCATTTTCCCATTGCACTCAAAACAAGGCACAATCATATATCATTTGGTCCTTGAGGTGAAACATACCCTACTTGCTCACTGGGCCATCACATCTCACATCGTACACACTAGTGATATGTGACCACATAAGGTGTGGCAGGAGCTAGTAATGCAGAAAATGGAGACACTCCCCAGACAGCAAAAGGGAAGGAGATTCCTTTAGAAAACAATGGAAAACGGGAAAAGATGAATTGGCAGAAGATTTCAGGGAGCTCACGTGTCTGCTTCGCAAAGAGTCTTGAACATTCTTCAGGGTGTAACACAGATGCTATGAACTGTCCTCAGACTGAACTGCACAAAAGAAGGAAGGGTGGTGGACTGGATGTGCGCCAACTCATGAGATGAAACTCCCAGGCTGAAAAACAAATGAATCCTTGTTGGATGGTTTAGAACAGAAAGGTGGGGCGGAGAGGTGCAACAGAAGGAAGGATTTTGGCATATATGTAATGTCTTAAAGTGAAAATTGATAAAAAATAAGTAAACAAAAATAATAAAATTAAGTTGCTCAATTGCCAATATACAACAGTGACCACAGACGACTCACAGATGTTTACATTGCCTGAAACAAAAGCCTTATCTGGTTCAAGGGGCAGAAAAGGCAGTTTATTGACATGGTACAGATCTGGCCAGCGTGGGGAGTGCATTAGTGTCTTGAATTTTGAGTATTGTGGTTCATTTTTTACTGGTATGTCATGAATTTGATCTCATTAGCTGCAAGTGTGTCACAATTATGCATTGTTCATAGTCAGTGTTATGTAGTGCAAAATTCAGCACACTTGGGCCCTGATCTATACTTTTTGGTGCAAAACTGCAATCAAAAAGTTTAGCACCGGCTTGCACCATTTCTAAGCACCAGCCGGGCGACATATTTATGGAATGGTGCAAACTGGTGCAAAGAGTAGGCTAGTGTAAAACAAAATGACTCTAACCTGACTAGAATCATTTTCTGACGCAAAACCATCCATACCACATGACTCCCAGTGTAGAAAATACAGGAGTCATTCCCACCACCACAATGGCCACCACAGGGGACCAGGGTCCCCTGTGCATGGCCATTGCACCAAGTGCCATATAGGAGGCCCATTTCAGGGCCCCCAATGGCACTTAAAAAAATACGTACCTGTACTTATCTATACTTACATGGGATGGGATCCCCCATCCTCCGCTGTCCCTCTTGTGTGGGTGTCCCTGGGGCCTGGGGAGGACACCTGTGAGCTTATTCCATGGTGTTCCACCATGGAAATAGGCCCAGAGGTCCCCTAAAGCCTGCCCTGACCCAGGTGTTAAAAAATTGTACAAATCAAGCTTTGCACCATTTTTTTACCCCTCCCCTCCTTGCGTGATTTTTGCACAGGAGGATAAATAAAGCGCTAGGGCCTCAGAGTCATTTTTTGCCCGGGAACGCCTACCTTGCATCTTATTGACACAAGGTAGTTTTCTGAAGGCAACAAATGACTTTAACTACAATATTTTGGTGCTAGACATGTCTAGCGCCAAAATATAAATATGGAGTGAAGTTTGCACTGGATTCGCGTGAAAAAAAGACGCAGATCTGGTGCAAACAGACTATAAATATGCCCCAAAATGACATTAACTCCAATATTTTGGTGCTAGACATGTCTAGCACCAAATATAAATATGGAGTTAAGTTTGCACCGGATTTGTGTAAAGAAAAATTACTAAAATCCGGAGCAAAGAGTATAAATATGTCCCTTAGTGCGCAGCTGAGCATCCGTAGGGAAAGATGCAATGCAGAACATTGAGGAATGTGCCGGAAGATGTTGTTTATTCTGGGGATAGTTGTTCTCCAACCCATGAAACCACTCCAGTGAGACTGGTATCACCAAAGCCCATGCATCACCAGAGTTCGACAAAGGCACTGCAGCGCTGTGCGGTCTCCTGGAACAGTGCAGACATCTTAATGTAGTAAAAATGTGCATCCTTGTACCTTCTAACTGCAATAAGTACACCAACTCAGCAGCCAGACACGCCAACTCCTTGACTAAGTTGCCCCTAAATGACTGGGTTGTCCTGCTTTGTTCAAAAGTGACACGCCATCAGTGCTTAATTTGTAAATAAAAATGTGGCAGGTGCCCAAAGCTCTCCTCTTGAACACACGGCTGCTGCATTTAAATGTGAGCACAGCATACTCAGGCAGTGTAATCCTGAAGCCATCTCGGGCCTCTTTAATCCATATGAAGCCACTCCCTGCCCCTTCAGCTCACTCTTGCAGCTTTTCTACTTTCTCTCTTTGTGACGCCTTTTTCGTTTTTCCCTTATTCCGTCTTTCCCAAATGTGTCTTTTGCTCGCAGCAAATGCTTGCGGCAGAAGAATAAGCCCCGGCCCTCAAAAATAAGTGCAGGTGCTCAGCACCGGAAACAACAAGCACAAATTAAGCACTGCAAGCCATGTGTAATATCTCTTGCTTGAATCTCTAGAACATATACACATAATAGAAAAGGGAAAATAAACAATGCAATAAAACCCTACTGCTACACAGCTACAACTACACAATACTACAGCATGGTTGTTCCATCTGCTGGCAACCCTCCCGCATCCATGTTTCAGTGGTGGCGCAGCTGTGTGGGCAGTAAGCTTGGGGACCGGGTCTGCTGGCATAGCGCCTCGTCCAGCCGAGGCTTGGCAGCGCTGCATATCGCTAGCGGAATCCCACGCAGAACGCTTGCTCTACTGCACCTGCGGCTTCTTGCGCAGGCTCTGAGTTATGCAAAATATTGTGAGCGCACAATGGCAATATGTTATTCCTACTGCATGTTGGGCACGAGGTAAGAGGTAATTCCTGCATCATTGGTGATGCAGTGCTACAGGAACGCTACATAATGATTAGGGGTATGCAAAGTTTCAACTTTTATGTTTTTTGCAACCTCCGAAAAGTTGTAAACATTTGTGTGAAATTGTGAGTTTTACAACAATTTGTACCACAAATGCCATTAATGCGAACATAATGGTTCTACATAAGATGTACTTTGCAGAAGACAGTGTTGTCCTGTGTCGTGCCCTTGTGCATACGTAAGCCTAGCAAGCGTTCCACCTACAGAGACCTTTTACGCACACACTTTCCATCTTGGTTACACCTCAGTAGAATGGACATTGTCTTGCTGTGCAGTGAAAATGATCTTGCTTAGCACAGATAAAATGTGTTCATGCAACTATGAAGGGTAACTGGGAGAATATGCAAACCTTGCAAAGGACAAGCTTATAAGAATACTGCAGTCAGGCTGCTAAAATGATCCATGTGGCCTAATTACACAGCAGGGTGCACTGCTCAGAGGAAGGAAGCGGTGTGACTGAGTGAGGGAACCAGGCAGCCAGAGAGGCCAAGTCACCACAAGTCCTGGGGTCGTGAAATTGACATCATGTACCCTTTGATCCACCAAGCAAATTGCAAGGTTGATGCTTTGGTCAACTCCTAGCTGCTCAGCAGCCTTTTATTTGCTGCTAAGGGGCTAGGCAAAGGGGAGGCTAGGGCAAGGCCTGTGACTACAGAAAGTAAAGTGTTTATTTGACCCCTGACACCAGAAGTACTAAAGGCAATGCAGGGGCCGCAAAGTGCAAGGCAGGGGAAGAGGCTTCTACCCCTGGTGCCTGACACCCCGGCAGGCATCCTTTCTTTCATAGAAGACCCTAACGATAGGCGACTGGGCTGCTACTTTAACCAGGCACACCTGATGCCCTTCGGCGTAGTTTGGAAGCTGAACATGAAGGGGGCTTAAGCAGGGGTGGCTCCTTCGCTATGGCAAAGGAGCGTCGTCCAATTAGCTGAATCAGAAACAGAAAAATAAAACGATAGTTTACTGTCGTTTAACTTTTCTGCTTCTGGCACAGCCAACAGTGCAGGAAGGGGTGGGGCTAGGCCACAGGAGATGGGAGGAGGGGAGAGTGCGCCTAAGTGTGCATGTGTGTTTCGCCGGCCGTCTGAGGCAGGCCAAACACACATGCGCACTTATCTTTCTCCAGCCCAGTTGTGTTAACTGCACAGTCCCCAGGGCAGTGACTGAGTGACAGTCCAAGCCGCTCAGACCAATCCTGATGCTGCTTTCATGCTAAGTTTAGCATGAAAGCAGTGCCAGGATTGCTGGTGAGCCTGTGCTGGTGTCCCAGCAGTGAATGCTGGGACACCACAAGAGGAACGACGAGCGAGGCATTAGGGACTGAGGCAAGATAAGTGCTTTTATTTATTTTTCTATTTTCACCTTGTCTCCATCCCCTGCCCCCACTGCCACCCCCACAACCCCCGAGCCCTCCTCTAAAGTTATGCGGCAGCAGGCTCTGGGTAGAAGTGGAAAGAGAGAAGAGTGCTGATTGTTAGGGGTATTTAAAACATAATAGTTTTCTGGCTAACCAGGTTTTAAGGCAGAGATGAGAGTGTGTGTGTGTTTTTTTTGTCGGTGTGGGCATGTAAAAATCCAGGGTGAATCTGACGGACACCTCACAATAACCGAATTAAAGCACCTGCACCCAACTAGTTACTACAGAATACATTTTTAGGGGGATGTAACACGCCAAACACCCACCCCTGAAGCTATGCCCCATGAGGGCAAGACCCTGGGGCCCTCAGGAGAAGGAGTATTCAGTGAGTGACTGCCTGTCCCTCCTGGAAATGCCACACCGTCTTGCAAGGCCGCTACTCTGTGTCTGTGTCATGGTTCACCTGTGAATGTCTTTGACAGAAGCCAGAGGGGCCACCACATGGGATTCTCTCTTAATGTCTGAGGGCAACCCTATGGGGTGGTTCAGGGTGTTCTGCTGTTGCCCTTCTAAAGGTTCCTCTAAGAAGCAGTAATTTCCCGCCTCCCTGTGTATATTAAGTCCATTAGGGAGGACTGTGAGCGCTAAATCTGCTTAGGGCCACATTACTAGAGCCCCAGTAACTGCTATTTGAGGCGATGGGTGATTGAACCTCTAAGAAATGGTCCAGATTCTTCACGCTCCTGAGCAGTTTTCTCTGTGCACATTTCACAAGGAAATCCCTGGGAAAATTCTCATGGGCATCGATGCTGGGAAGAGGCAAAACGTGCTAATTGTCTGCACAAACCCTGATACAGCACTTTATGCCTCAAGCCATCCTCCCCAACCTTTAATCCTGACCAAGGAGATATTGCACTCTGCTGTATTGGTGTTTCCATGGGTGAAGCTACTTTGCTAAAATACTGGGCCACACATAATGAAGCCCTTAACATTATGGAGCAGATTTACAAGAACGTGCTGCATCGGTCCTGATGCACAACTTTTCTTGCGTCCCCCTACCTCCATCTAATGACACCATGGCTGCGCCGTATTTATATTACCCTGCACCAGGGCGGTCGTCAGCACCATAGCGTAAATATTTTTTATGCTTTTGTGACACTTAGCTGCACTAGCATCCAAAATTGTGATGCTTGTGCAGCAAAAGACAGTGAGGCCCATAAATTAATATGGGAGCGTCATTTTAAGTCCTGCTCTGAGCAGGCATTAAAAGTGACTGAAAAAAGGGCACAGTGAAATGTTGTAAATTTCACTGAGCTGTTTTTTTGGGCCTCCCTGCGTTGGAATGCCCCCTTGCATACATTATGCCTGGCGAAGGCATAATGTGGCGCAAGGGTTTAAAAAGTGGCACAATGCAAGCATTGTGCCACTTTGTGAATACAGCGCAAGAGAAAGGCCTCCTTAACGCTAATAAAAATGATACTTGGGTGGGGCAAGGTGGCACAAGGGGCTTTTAAAGCCACCGTTCTGTGAGAGGGTGGCAACTGACTTTCCTTACTAGCATGGTTCCTTTTGGGCAATACCGATAGCAAACCTGGTGCCGCAACCTACGGTCTTGTAATGTTATGTAATACTGCTCCTTGCAGGGCTGGCTTTAGCGCTGTTGACACTGGGTTGGACAGGTTTTTCGCGCCCCCCACCCATAGTGACCTCCTCCCCAACAAATTCCCTCACTATCACCCTCCAACAGCGCCTCTCATCTCTCCATCGCCCTTCTCCGACATACATTTAATTTTTATTATCACTACTCGTCGTTCACTCACGCTCATTTCTGCGATTTGCACGGTACACATTCTTTGCAGCGGGCACATTAACCCTCCACGCTACCTTATGATGAGTTAAAACTGCCACTAGACAAAACTCCTCTCTGCAGCAGAAACATTAACAACAAGAGTTATCTTGACATTCTTATGGTTGCCGGAAAACTGCTGGACACACAAGGAACTCTGCCACAGGTACTTTTAAACCCATAAGTTATTTTTATACACAGCGTCTCGCCGAGGTCAGCGCCAGGTGCGCCTGCGCCAGTTGCACCGCCCTAAAGACGCTCTTCTCCTGTATCAGGTAAGTATCAAGCTTCCAGCTCCTTGAAGCCATCCCTTGACTGCTTCTGACGTAGCACTCTTATTATGTCGCACGATTTATGAGAACCCCCCTCCTAGGCTATTCCCCAGGAGCAGTTCAATTATTTAAAGGCAACATTGCGAATTGCTTATGCCTGTTAAATTCAAATACATTTTAGAAATTAAAAATACACAAAGATTACAGAAAAAGAAGTGACCGCCCCTCTTTTGATAAGTGTCACTTTGGAACGCATGGAATTAAGCGCGGTAAAATGACGTGTTGCAGGGGCGTCACGCAGGCCCTGTGGAGTCAGGGGGGTCCCCACCCTTCAAGAGGGCACGTGGACACAAGGCCTAGCGGCTGGACCTGCCTTCGTCGTTACATGGGGACCCAAATCCGAGATCCCGTCAGCAGCTAAAAAACCATCCCGTGATTCTCGGGAAATCACTTAATAAACCTGTGCCTCAAAAAGGAGGCAATGTGCGTGTAATCAACTAGTCTTGTCTGTTGGAAAGCGCTCCGAAGCCCTTGGACCAGTTTGAGGTATCCAAAAATTAAGTCTCAGGGACCCTCAACGCGTTCTGCGGGGACCCCCACAATTTAGCATTACGCCACTGGCGTGATCGTTTAAGAGGTCAGTTAACAACTCTTGGGACACGATTTGTGCATTTCTGACATTTCAAGAAGGAAAGCTGGTCATCATGTCACAAACGCCCCCCACTCTCCAATCCCTCCACTTGAAACCCTACTCTTAGCATAACAAGAGGAACAACATATTATTGTGTAAGAAAACGAATGGCTCAGACAGGGAAACCCCCAAGCAGTAGGCTCGCCAGCTGCGCGCCGCTCTCATCTGTTTGTTCACACCCGAAGCAGGAAATCCGTTAAGGGCGTTCCTTGAGCAATCTTCAGTGGGCGTGCCACATCAGTCGTGCCTGAGTTACCCCCGGGGTAACCTGGACGTCTATCAAAGTAACAGCGCATCACCAGCATCATAAAACGCTATAAAAAAAAATGATGCCTCGGGGGCCAGCCCCATCCTGCTCCTGCCTGAGCACTGCCACACACTGCAGTGTACAGCTATTTTACACCCCAAGAGGTGCTGGCGCCCTGCCAGTCACAGCAGTGGTGTAACAAAGGCCTCCGCAGCCCCCGCGTTGCAGCCCGAGAAAGGGGGTGAGCTCCAGGGGTACCCCTCAGCATAGTACACTGTGCACGGGCGGCAGGCCCCAGAGTGGGTCCGGTGGTGGTAGGGGGCCTCCAGGGACTTGGGGAGTGGGGTGGGGCAGCTCAAGTTTTGTTACACCACTGAGTCACATGGAAGCTCATGTTCTTCTCTGTTGATGCTCAGTTGCACATTTGTAATTGTTTGGGTAGCAAACACACACAGAATAGTGAGGTCCCAGTGGCCGCTGGTGAACTTCCAAACAGGTGGGTGTAAATCCAGCAGTGAATGGTCCCAAATGACCATAGCGAGGTATCCCAAAGTCCGTGAGGTGAGATTAGGGGTTCTCCCCTTCCCCAAGATATTTTATCAAAAAAGTAGATACCAACTGCTGCATATATGGCATTTTTCTTAAATTATCAAACACCACAAAGGTTTAACAAGTATATGTGAATTGGCATTCCCAATTGGCAAGTACTTTAACCTCCTTATAAGTCTCTAGTATATACCAGTGGTACTCAGACTGTGGGTGTTAAAGGGGGTCACCCGACCTGCAACACTGTGCCACCCTGAGTGACCCAATTAAACCATTGCTGGCTGCAGGAGCAATGCAAGGTGCTTGAACTCAACTATGCCCACACCATGTGTGGCACAGCCTCAGAACTATCTCTAATATATGTCACTCACCCGTAGAGAAGGCCTCATGAGCCCAGGAGGAAGGGGGAATTATATTAAAGGTATGCAAGCTTATATGTCCCTATAGTGGCCTTTTTCTTTAAAGGCTACTTTCAGTTACCGATCGTCTATAGTATAACATGGGCTGGCACGTGGACAACCCGAGGTCACCAGCTCCATTAAGGTACAGGAGAAATGGGTCATGTTTGGTATCAAACACTGTGCCTTCTCACCCCTGGCATGAACCGTGTGTTGAGGGTGATGTAGCACAGACCCAGAAAGCAACCTTACAGGTTGCCCATAGAGTTTTCCCAGTTTTCCTGTGCTCTGGATGCCAGCTCGCAGCTGCTGCCACCGTAGGATTCTGAAACCCGGAGCAGATGTATGAACACTCCCATAAATCAGGACAATGACCTGGATGGAAAGGGGGTCACACTTCCCTCCCTCCTAGTAAGGCTTGTGAAGTGGCACATCAAGGCGGTGAGCTTCAAAGAGCACACCGCCTCTAATATGCAAGCAGGCTGTCCCCTAGTGGAGGACAAAGCTGTCCCCCTACCCCCAGGAACATTTGAACCCAGACAGGCATTAAAATTAGTCAGGAGGTACATACCCCTAAAAGGGTAGCCACAATTCTAGGGAGGGCTGTCAGGTTTGTGCAGCCAAGTAAAACTTCTGCCATCTTGAAAAGTGGGAAAATAGAGCATTCTGGGTAGAAAAGGTGCCACAACACACCAGCTGTGGTCACCCCATGGGCGGATTAGCTGCCGGGGCTAGTTGCCCATTGGCTACTTGCTCTTAACGCAGGTAAATCTAGGATTTAAGGGACTCCTTTGGCACCAGAACTTCAGATTTGTATCAACTTGCGAAAAAAGTACAAGAGAAGATCTGCATCAAAGACTAGAGGAACCTGCACTAACAAAGGACGTTATAACTTGAACCTGTGGCAATCTTCCTGGAACTGCTCAGCTGCAGCTTGTCCTGGACCAAAGACTGCTTCCCCTAGCAAGAGGGACCCTTTGTGAGCCAGAGGCAAGACCAGACTCCCTTGCACTAGTGGCACTCGTCCCCTGCCCACCGCGGGGAAAATGCATCTTCCATATTCAAGAAGCACTGGTCCTCAGAACCTCTGAGGGATCACCCAAACATAGATGGCTCAGCGCTTTGTGAGGAGTGTAGTTTAGCTCTTCTCCACATTTCAAATAGCTACCATTTTCCAATGGACCTCCAGAAGGTGAGATAGCTTCTCATCCACTTTAGTATTGCCAAGGCTTGTTGGTGGCAAGTTTGATCATCACCACCTTTACTCAACACTGCAACTTGGGGGCACACCGCAACACTTTAATCCCACATCACCTGTTCCTCTGTTGAGTTTTTGCTTCTGCTTCCTCACCCTCACCGTCTCAGTGGTAAAACCAGCAAGGCCAGCTCCAGTTCAGCACCAAGGATAGCCAAGCACACCTCTGCACCCGATTTGCCCAAACTAGGTGGAGTTGTTCTGCCAGGTGAATCCTGGTCCAGGGGCTCACACAAGCTACACCTGTGGGGGGCCCCCTGGAACTTGACCTGCAAGTGACCGAGAGTCACAAGTACCATTTTTTAGCACCCAGGACTCCCGCGTTCAGCACCAAGGACAGCCAGGACATCTTTGCTCCTGAGCCCCACAAGCCAGTTAACATTGGTCTGACTGTCACAACTTGGTCCTGGAACCCGCGCAACCTTAATTAACAGTGGGTTCCTCAGAACTCACCCTACAAGTTACTAAGTCTCATCAGTGACTTTTTACCACTGATCACAATAGTAAAGTTAGCCCTCTTGCGAACGTACTGATGTTCTTTCCACTCTAAAATCCATAACTCCTGTTATATGTGTCTGATTTACTTTGTTTTAACATCTACCTTTATATAAAAATCTGCTTTACATGTATACATTGGTGTCTGATTTCTTTTGAGTCGTGTCAGTTACTTATTGTCCATGTCTGAAATGCTTAACACATGTCCTTCTAGTAAAGCCTGACTGCTCTTTGCCACACTACCAGGAGTTTATTATTGTGAATCCGAAGGACCATCTTTGTGGCTGGGAGAGTATTACATAGTGAAACCTAGCCAGCATCCCTGCATGAAACTCCGCATGAAACTCCGCTTTCTGCAACCGGACAATACTATTAACAGGTAATTCAGCTGCTAGGAGAGGACAGTGCCTGTAGTTCAGCCTTTTGGCATGGCTCCGCTGCATCAGTAGCGAGGAACCGGTCTTTGACAGTGCACCAAGAGAAGAAATGGAGAATATCACAAACTGCATCCAGAATGCGCCATCTGCAGACAGGATCATAATGTTTCCCTGATTTTCAAAATACAGATGCACCGGGGCATAATAAGGTCATGTGGGCCCTATGCCAACGAAGAAAATTGGGCCTCCCTTCTCGAGGTTGACTGTGAAAACAGCAACTAATTGGGGTGAAGAGGTCGCCTCACACTACAGGCCTCCCAGTGCAACTGCACCTGTTGCACTTTTCTTAGCTGCACCCCTGATGTAAAAGGGGAGAGCTCACATTTAATCTTAGGTGCTAAGAGCTCCTGTGTTTCAGTTTTTTCTTGCATTCTGGTTTGTGTGGTGGTGACTTCACAAATAAATAAACAGGATTACCTCCAAAGAAAGAACAGCCAGGCTCATGGAATCGGAAAAGCTGAAAACTCTTGCGAATTCTGTCGGTAGATTATTTCGTCAATTTATTCGACCCTTTTTCACAGATCTTTTATTTTACAGCCTGGATTATTTCACTGTTTTAAAAATAGGTTTCACAATGCAGGCTCTCGTCTTCGCCATCCAGTGGGCCCAAGACCTACGACCCCACAGGCTTTCATATTGCACATGCCCCCACATACACTCCCAGGCATGCATGTATTGACAGTCACACTGACATACAAACACAAACTGACACACATGCTCATACAAAGTGAAACTGCTAAAGAAAAACAAAGCATACCTGGGGCAGGTTTCTTCAGCATGAGCCGGCATGCTCACGATTTCTGAGTCGTAACTATATCAAGCAGCTCATCAGAGCCAGGTCCAAGGGCTTCTACCCAATCAGAAGCTGGCATAGGGCCATAGGTAAACTCCCCTTCTGTATTTCGACTTCTGATAGGATACAAAGGCGCGTGACTGACAAGCCCTGAATCTCCATTATCTGACATGCTGCTCTGTGTGACTAGAGCACCGTGTCAGATATGTATTGTGCCTGTGTGAGGCTGGGCTGCAACCACACTACCCCCCCCCCCCCCCCGATCCCCCACCGAAACATTCACAATGTGACTAGTGGAGTCCTCTTCTGCTGCCAAGTGGATACATCGTTGATTTGCAAACAAACGATCTGAGAATCTTTTTTTCATATGAAAGCTGTAAGACCTGAAGCAATTAACTGCATAGCAAGGTAGTGGGTCGACGTCCTGGTGTCCCCTAATGGATCTGGCCCACTGTTCTCGTCTGCATATTTTTGAGAATTTCTCGATTTTCGTCCTCCTCAGAGGTAGGAATCTTTCCTGATCAGCTTTGACCTCTGCAATGATTTTTTTCTGCACTGTGAGATCATTTTCATTGCATAATGCAATAACTTTTGTTTAATTAAACTCATCTGAGATTAAAAATATATTGGGAATTTCTTGGCAGAAGGGCAGGGAGCAGAAGGCCATTTACTGTTTTCTGTGAAGTACATCTCCTGCGGTTTTTTTAGTGCAGAATATTGATCTGAGTGGAAAATTGAAAACGTTTGCAACATTCATAAATTTTTGATGCTTTTCATAGATCTTTGCAAGGGAAGGAAACCCCCAACACTTCAAAAGATCACCCACCTCCAGCCTAGCTAA
Source organism: Pleurodeles waltl (assembly GCF_031143425.1). Taxonomy (NCBI): domain Eukaryota; kingdom Metazoa; phylum Chordata; class Amphibia; order Caudata; family Salamandridae; genus Pleurodeles; species Pleurodeles waltl. The sequence continues at coordinate 1,693,786,506 of NC_090445.1, forward strand.
ATTTAAGGACATCCACCAGCATATGTGAAGACCCCCACCATGCCCCATCACACCAAACAGCAGAGATGCAGGAGGCCCGGATCGTAGTAGAAGTTGGCACGGTGATGCCAATGAGGGAGTTGATGAAGAGTTGGGGTGTAGCTGGCAGGGACCTCAAAGCCATGACCTTTCATGGAGAAGAGGCATCATTTGAATCTAGTCACCATGAGCCTTTGTGACATCAGGATTCTCAAAGACAGTGAGCACGTTATGTTAGAGGAGAGAGATCTCGGGCTCCAGGCAGTGCCCAGACGCACGGCGGCCCTTGAACTGTAGCAGGTATCAGCATATTCTACCTTTACATTGGAGCCAATGAGCCCTCTGCAAGGGTTGGTGTTTCCTGCATTTACGTCATCAATGCTGGTAGAACACTAGCTGTTACGTGGCACAAGTGCAAGTCAAAAGATACAGTAGAAAGAAGGTTTGGTGATTTAGTGGGAAGGGGTGTTTGGAAGTGTGTCCGGTGGTGTAACATAGGCCCCCATAGCATCTGCGGTACAGGAGGGGGCTCAAGCTCCGGGGGTCCCCTCAGCACAGTACCCTGGCCTGAGAGCTAGTGACTGGGCACCAGATTTACATTTTGGCGCTGGCCGCTTGTAAATCTGGGCCTGAGTCTGTAAGGGCTGGGGTGCTCAATGTAGCTTGCAGTCACACCCCCTCAAGTTTCATTACGCCACTGAATGTGCCCTCCAACTTCACAAATCTGAAACAAACCAGGTCATGCACATTGCACAGACTGTCAATCAAGAAGTCCATTAAAGTAAAAAAAAAAAAAGACAACAAGGCTTTTTTGTTTCTCCACCTTGGATCTAGAGAGACGTTCCTGTACCCATTAGGACTGCCCCATCCCTGCTCCAGTTTAGGAAAGAGCTGAAGAAAGGTCCCTTTGGGGGACACTAAATGAAAATGATGTGGCAGTCGCCTCCGCTCCCAACATTTTTAAAGTCGCCAATTAAATCCGGGACATTTGAAAATAGGAAATCTTCCACTTCGGCAGGTGGTAAAATAGGAAATTTATCACAGAGGAAAACCAAGGAACATTCGTGTTCAAAAGCCTGAGCTCCAGCCGAGGCAGCAGCGTTCCGTTGTGTGCCCAATAGTGAGTTTAGAGCTGCGTAGTCCACAAAGGGCAACTCATAAACAGCTTCATGTAGCAAACACACCCTCATCGCGCATGTCTGGTAATGAGCCCTCAGCGAGAACACCAACAGATCAGCGTCCAATGAAAATAAGCATTGCGTAGAATGACAAACTTTTAGTGCACATTCTAATGGGCACCAAGGGCATTGAAACACGGGCTGCACACAATCCAAAACTGTCTGAATGACAGAGACCAGTCACACTCCAATTGCTCCAGGAGTGGTGCTCTACAGTACTGCATCATGCGTTCACAACACAGTTGCACTGGTGGAATAGCTTTCAGTCCTCCTTGTTGTAAAGGGACAGCCATTGTGCAGAAAAAGTAGTAACATCAAAATGCCACCTATTATAGCCAAAGTTATCGGAAATCCCCCCAAAATACTGGAAAATATTGAGTGTATGGCTGAAGATATTAAGCTAAATATAGAGTAAAAGGTGTAAATATAATCAGGGCCAACAGCCTTAAAGAAATGTGCGATTCCAGTAGTACTGGACGCGTTAAATATCTGTCCCACAAGCTCACCAAAGTGTCTCGGAGTTAGTACTTAAAAGGGACTGTATCTCTGTGGATAACCTTGCAACCTGAAGCGCATAGGTCTCGCGTGCGGATGTAAGTACCACATGTTTTTGAAAAAATAAAGCCTTGAGTCAGCTCAGCTTGTCAGAATTCACATTTGAAGTAGCGATATGGGGCCAAACCTCAGCCACTTCCCTCTGTCGTGTAGGAAAAAAAGTATATTCCCTCAGCATGTAACAATTTGGGAGACCGAAACAACATAAACCATTCCAGCTCGCATCCACCAGCAGCTCTCACTATTAAGGAGCACATAGCTGCCATTCCAGAGCACCTGGAATGCAGGTCTAATCAAGGGGACTGGGACTCCCTTCAGATAACAAGCCAAGTTGGCTGCTGAAGCGCTGCTCGCCCCATGCAAGGACAGCTGTTTACAAACCATCGAATGGCTGACAGAAGTCTTGCATTCACTACCGCTAAGAAAGACATCTCTCATGCCACTGAGACATTTGTATGAGAAGGGCAGCTCCCACACCTCGGGTATGTAATTATCTCCTAGCCTTTCATATCTGCCCACTGTTATGTGTTTTAAACAGGATGTGAATTGAAGTGTTGAAATAGGCAGATTGATAACCCCATGTATTAACTACTCATGAGAACTCATGAGATTGTATTCCAGCCACAGTAATGGGCAACTTTTCTAATTTTCAATATTTAACATGACATAAGTCGCTTCCTTCTTAGCCATTAGTTGTTGTTGTCACATTAAATTAAATGTGGAAAATATGTCCCTCCTGCTGACCTGTTGCAAGGGAATGCAACCTGCATTCAATGTTTGAAGTGTCCAACCCAATTGCATAATGGACCTTAGTTGACTCTGTCCATGGTGAAAAGAGGACATGTCACTCTGTACTATGTCTATTGGAGAGAAAACAATGGCATTTAAAGTGCTGTATTCATAGCCTTCTGTAGCCAACTGGGAAACAAAGGAATCAGAATAAAGGAATTTTGTACCAGTCAATAAAATATGTACAATTTCCATGACTGGCAATTTGAAATAATATGACTCAGCATTTTTAACATTGTTCCCAGAAAAATATGAATATTTCTCAGAATATATTTTAGAACTCCCTTGTGGCGGAGTCAGGCAATTTTCCATTGTGTGTAATTAAAAATAGTCTTTGGGGTACTTGCTCTATGAATGAAATGGTGTCCATAATAATTATAACAGAGCAGGTCTCCATAATTTTCTATGGATTGATAAACATCCTCACTTTCAAATACAGCAAAATACCTCAACTCAGACATCATAGAATCAACTGTTTTCATATCCCAGTCATCAGAAACAACTCCAGATATAATAACATAATTCATAGAAAGTTTAAACATATGGAATTTGAATGACCTCCATCGGGCTGTATATATCAAATGTGACTTTATCCCAAACAATCCCATCAGGAATTGTATAGTGAAAATGTTCACGAAAGACAAGTCTTTGTGGACTTTGTGAGGAGAAAAATGGGGTTTCAAGACCTCATCCACCAGTTCAACTGTAGATCATTCAGGAAGGTAATGACCATGTATTAGTAAGAAGAAAGTCATGACGTGTTTTTGACAGTTCAGATGCAGAAGAGGCAGATGAGTCGGAGAAAGTGTCATTGATGTCGGCAAAGTATCCAGAAGCAGTTTGTGCAAAAACGTAAGCCTTATTTTGAAGAGGAGAACTGACAGAAGTCTCCCGCTGTGGTTCATAATAGATAATACCATCCATTTGTGTAGAATTTGAGTGTAATCGATCAACATTTTCTGAGTTGCTTGTTGCAAAGATGTTAGTGGAACTAATGAAAGATCATTTTCAACCCTCCCCAAGCTTGTAGAAGTGTCAGCGTTGTTGCTCAAAACTTGTAGAGGGACATCTTGACCAGCAGGGAGAGGGATTCAGGTACTGATGGTTGTTCCTCTTGGTCTGCTGTGCAGGATCCGCCACATGGTGTCGTTTGACATTGTTGATTGAGACAAAGCGATTTTCTTTAGAACTAGGCAGCGGTGGTAGAATAACAGTTATGGTGCTGTGTATTCCCAGGACTAGAACCGGTGCACGATAGGAAGGACCAAACTCCATTTTCACACCAACCTTTTTACATACTAGATTGCCAACCTTTGTAATCCAGCCAGTAGTGTTATTGGTAGAACCTTAATTCCGACGGAGGCAGGAAGCGTTGTCCTCACGGAACTGTTGTAATTCCTGCAAGACAGTGATACGTTCATTTATGTCAAAAGTTGTTTCTGCTGCCTCCACGCCAGGACCATTAAGATCTGGAACATACATTTGTGTTCCAAAGAGGCACTCGTATGAAGTATGACCCCCCAGGAACCTTCTAGGAAGATTATTAAGTGCTCTCTGGACTCCATACAGGTGATTAAGCCAACTACGACCCGTATCTAATACTCTGGCTGTTAAGGACTGATTTAAATCACGGTTTTGTCACTCCACAACACTTTTCCCTCGGGATGAAATGGAATACCGCAACTGCATATGTGCTGATAAAGACTTGCAAATCTTTAATAACAGTCCGAGCGTCAGCCAAGCGTTGTGGTCACACCCATAGAAATCTGGAGCAAGAGTCAACAGCGACTAAGATGTATTTGTATGTACTCTCAGGTGTTAGAGGACCACAATGGAACAAGTACGCACATTGTAATGGTTGTTTTGAAATTAGGAGGGGTGTCTACAGTGGGCGTTTGATGGTGGACCCCTTAACTTTTTGTTAGATATCACAACAAAGAACATACTGTTTGGTCTGTTTTTATAGACCTGGCCAACAATAACTAGCTTGCAACAATGATATTGTAGCCGCCACACCAGCATAAAAAGGCAAAAGCAACTCCCTCATGTGCTGCTTTAATCAACTCTGGTCTTCGATCTTTATTGGGAATCTCATGATGACTCACACCTGGTATTGTTGCTATGGCTGAAAACAAGTCTGCCATCCGGTATGAATATTTGGCTTTTAGCAAGGGCGTGCCATCAGTCGTAGCTTTCACGGCAGCCCATATTTCATCATCCACTTTCATCATAGAACAAGTTACTGCAGCAACAGAAGCTGAAGCTACTGCTGATTTGGCTGCTTCATCAACCATTGTATTGCCAGCAGCGTGTATTCCAACGTGCTGGTGCCCAAGTGTATATACATAATGGACATTTGGTTGCACTTCCTTCAGATCCACTACTTTCTCCCACAGAAGTCTGTGTTTGATGGTGTTACCTTTAGAATCTCTGAACCCATTCTGGCGCCAGTAATGCAGATATTTATTAAAGGACTGGACACAATAGTACGCATCACAGATCATCAGCGTTAGCTGGTCAGGATCGGTATGTTCCAGTGCCATCACTAGAGCCTTCAGCTCTGCTAGTTGTGCAGTACAATCCTCTAGGGTTTGCATAAAGGTATGTTGTGGATAGAATTTACTACCCTCCATGTAGCCGCTCACGACTGCGCAAGCAGCAGAGTATTGATGCTTTGTGCCTATAACTGGTTGTGCTGAGCCATCGGTGTACATGAGTCTTTGATATTGATCAATAGGCAATGTATTTGCTGGAACTGGGTATTCTAGTTCATATTGCAAAAAAATTATTATGTCTGTAACTTTGGGTGAAAAATATAGTCAACATCAGTGGCTGTCAGAAATGTTGCCCATTGGATCCAACGTGGATGTAGTGCTTTAGTGTTTGGAACGCTGGCTTTGGTAACAGCCTCGAGGGCTGGTATTGGAGATACAACAATAATGCGTTTCCCCTGGGCTAGTAGTCTCTCTTTAATGACAGCCATCAGAACAGCTGTGAGAATTTTCTCAGTGGGAGCAACTCTACCTCGTTCCGCTGTAGAGTACAAATGTGATTTGTGTGCATTCAGGACTGTTTCACCCTCATTAAATGTTACATAGGTGAAACAAATGGCACCAGCAATTACTCTGATGACCAGATGTTTTTATTGTCCCTTGTGTGTGAGTGTTGTGCTGCAAGCACGTCTTGTTGCAGTGCTCTGAGAATGTGTGTGTGTTCGACTGTCTAGAATTTACTGGAAAAGTCAGGTCGTATCAAGTCATATAAGGGTTTAATGCGTGATGCATAATCTAGAATGTAGGTTCTGCCAAAATTTAGAAAACCAAATAGCGAATGGATTTTTTAAATAGTATTTGGTTGTTGTAACTGCGCATTTTTCCAAGAATTGTGGTGCTAGGCTCTTTCCTTCACTCGATAATTCATATCCCAAGAACAGAACACTAAGGAAGGATATATATATATTTTTTTAATTGAATTTGTAGCCGAATTCGGCAAATCCTACAACAATGCGGGCTAGCCGTCTTAGATGTTGCAGTAGTTCATCATCCGTTAAGTAGATATCATCTACATAGGATAATGCCTCAGGGTCAATGTCGTGCAATATTGAAGTTACACGAGCCATGAAAAGTCCTGGACTGTTCTTGTACCCCTGTGGCAGAATTTTTTCTGGGAGCCTAGGGCACTGAAACTTGTTAAGTCTCTACTCTTAGGCGCTATATTTTGGCAGAAAAAGCCATTGGAAATATCCAATGTTGTTTTATATTTTTTGTGCACTATATTGTTCATACGTGTTGTGCTATGTGAATTTTGTTTAGCATAAGTGCATGTATGACTGTTTAAGTGTCTGTATTCTAAGACTATTCTGTATGAATGGTCTGGTTTAGCCACGGGGAATAAAAGGATTATTCATTGGTGAGACACAGGGTTTGATTACACCCTGGTACTCTAGTTGTGTGAGGATTTCCCTCAATGGTGCTTAAGTACCATGCTTTATTGGGTATTGGGGTTGAGGTTGATTTTTAATTGGAATTACATGATAGGTGGGATCTTTATCCCATCCTATGTGGTTGCTTTATAACACCGGTGCCTGCGACCAATGCCAAATCAATGGCGTAGTATTATACGAGCTCTTCGGCAACAAGAGGCGAGAAAGAAGGTTTGATAACCTCTTCCCCATATGGGCAAGTACAGACAAATTCAATTGGCCAATCCTTCTCGGCTAGTAAAATATCATAGGTATTAACGACACGGTCCCAAAAGACTGCGTCTATTGTGCGTTCAATGTCTCCTTCTAACTGTATTGTTACTTTGTACACATTGTCAGGCGTGGAGACACGCATGTCCGCAGTTTCAACTTGTAGGAAGTCATCTGTTGCTTTTACTTCCAGATGCTCTTGAAGATTCCGGTGAACTACTGCAACCTCTGCTGCGCTGTCTAGCAGAGCTACCTCCCACGTCTTGTTCTTCAATAGAGCCCTCTTACTGAGTGGCATGACGAATCGCAACTGCTGCCACTTTTATCTTTTTAAATTGGGGTTTTTGTTGTGAAAGTTCCTCTTCTTTTTTTAAGGAATCTTCTGTTGAGCGTTTTGATTCCTGTCTCGGTTTCACGTACTCAGTTCTCCACTCTGACAGCCCACCTCTCTCACTGCGTTTTTCCGGTGAGTCCTGAAAGGAACGAGATTGGCATGTATCAGTATATTAATATATGTCAGGCACTTTTATATTATCTCTATTTCTGAGATTATATCTATTCTGGGGGTTCTCTGAATGCAGAGATTCTCCCTTTTCTTTTGTAGGTGTTTGTTGTTTTTTATCTCAGCGTTTTTTAGAACCCTCAGGTGCTTGCTTGGTGGAATCTTTATTAGATTTACCCTGAAATTGTGGTTTTATGGGTCTGGCCCTCAGACTATCTCAACCAATACTAGAGTAGGTCTCCGCAATGATCTTTGGCAGTTTACGTTCTTGATCCTGTGGAGGAACGTCCCGGAGCCGCATGTGCACTGCTAGTGCCACTGCTTCCCCTTTAAGTTTACTTAATATAATGGAAGATACTGTGGCAAAATTGCCAATAAGTTCCATCCCCAAGTCTAGGACCGGGACGGCCCTGTATTCATCTTGAATTTGTTTGAAAACTTACAGAAGATTGGCAAGTGTCGGTGTACCGTGTGCAGTAGTATAGAGCGTGGCAAATACCATGCCCCAAGTATTGCATTTATGTACTGCATGAACTATCCCAAATGGCAAGCATATAGTTAATTATCCTGAGGTCTCAAATGGGGAAATACTGGTTTCAGTGCATTTATTTTTTGAGCTAACCGCAACAGAATCTTTTCCTGTTTGGCGGGTACCTTACCCATGATCAAATGTACAGTCGCAGGATTAGTGCTTGGTGTTTCTGCATGTGGTTGTACTGGGGCAGCACGTGCAGGGTTTGTGTTTAATGTTTACATTACAAACTGTACTAAGAGTCTGTATATTTCCGTAAGCTCAGTATATAAGCAGCAGACCTTAGCTACCACTAAGGTTGCTGCATCTCGGTGCAGTGTATATGTGGCCAATAAAGGACAGGTAGGACCATCATTACTTAGAGGACCTAACCTAACATGTAGTATTGTGTGTGGTAGGGTGCCATCAAGCCAATTATTATGGTCTTGATTTGATAGAGGTATTTCTAAATATGCATACGCTCTATATTGTGCAGGTATGTTTGCAGGTGTATAGTGGTGAAATTTATTTGTGTTCCCATCAACTGCTGGAAATGTGACCCAAGAATAAAATATTTCTGTTCTGTATGCTGCATGAGTTTAAACAACAAATGTAACTGGACTTCCCTGGGCTGTTAAGCCGTGTGCCAATAAATGTGCATATTTACTGCAATTACTACCAGTTGCGAGTTCGTCATGTTAGATGGTAAACTTTGTTCAGAGATAAGCACACCAAATGGGGATTATCCTTTTAGGGTTCAAGCTTGAACAACCTACATCCTTAGTTAGGTACTACCTACTTAGCTGAGGAGTAAAATCCTCAATACCACGGACGTCTCTGTCTATATAATACTGAGGTGTCTTTTGCAAGTAATGAGACAGAGATACTCAGGAGGATCCGAAAATGAGTGCCTGACCAAACGTTGGTGGCACCATGTCGCGTAGGTTCTCATTATCCTAATGAGACTACTGGATTTGGGTGGCAGAATCACCTGTACTGCGGGGGACTGAGTCTAATCCCGCACGATGTGACGGCTGTCGGCCTAATCTGGGTTTTTTCTGGCTAACTAGCAATGTCTCTTCTCCACCCAAGAGCAGGGATGATTAGGGCAACTGGGTGCATGACATGTATCACTCCTCAGGGGAATCATGGTCACTCAGATCTCGTCTGTTTCTCTCAGTTACATTAGTCTCACATATGCAAAGACAATCAGAGGCAGAGTATAATTCAATAAGGTTTTATTGAAGTAACTGCATCTTAGATAGTAAGGCATGTATTGCAATAGCTAGGACGATGAAGCACAATAAAATTAAAATGGTGACAAGGAGAGTAAAACACAAGAATAACCCTAAAATACTGTCACTATGGTTTATAAATATAGCTCCTACATAAGCTAAGTTAGAGCGCAGCATGTTAAGCTCTAATTCTGCCGTTCAGGTTCCCCCTGGGAAGACATCATCCCTCATACCTGAGCAGGAGACCTGTAGTCTAGATAGACACCGTTTCCATATGAGCCAGGAAACAGGTAGTCTACACGAGCAGCTGCAGCGAAGCAATCAGCATACAGTTGTGGTCATCTGGCAGGAATCTCCCTCTAACGTGAATGGGGTGAAGTAGTGTTTTATTATAAAACAGCTGATATTCCAAGAAAAGATCCCCACGTAAGAGTGTGTAAGTTTCTGTGAATATCGGAGACAAAGCGTATCACTTTTGCCGGCAACCCATCATACCGTAGCCTTGAGAAAGGCACAGAGTGAGAGAAATGTCTTGGTCAAGAACGCAGTGCTGACTGAGGCAAAGAACAACTAGATAGAGAAAATAAAACAAATGTGGCTAATGTTTAAATAATAAAATGAGGCCTAATAATATATATCTGAACTAAAGTGCACAGCGGAAGGCCTAGTTCGCTAAAATATTGTGTATAAAATGATAGCTAAACCAGCTACACAACACAACAAGTTCTTGAATCACAGTGAAATCATGGACATGAGTGCACTAGGATTACTGTTGCTATGGTGAGGAGGACTTCGTGTTGCCTTGTTTGAGAATGTAGGGCTACCTCTTAAAACAGTAACTAGGCACACAAGAGAGTGAAAGAGTTATATAGCGGCCGCTGCACACTTCCGAGACTTCACACACTTTCTTAAGATACACTGGGGCATATTTACAAGAAAGTGGCGCATCATAAATGATGCGTCATTTTTCTTGCGCTCCACTACCAGCACCTAATGACACCATGGTTGTGTCATATTTACAACATGGCACACCATGAAGGTCGCTAGCATAATAGCGCCAACATTTCTATGCTATTGTGGCGCTTGGCCACTTTACCGTCAACATTTTGACACTAGCACAGCAAAGCACAGGGAGGCCCATTGAACTTTATAGGTTTTAATGCCTGCTCTGAGAGGCGATAAAAATGATGCAAAAAATGGTGCAGCAAAATCTTTTAAATTTCACTCCACCATTTTTTCAGGCCTCCCTGTGGGGGAACACCCTCCCTGCCTTGTATACATTATGCCTGACGCAGGCATAATGTGGCGTAATGGGTTACAAAGTAGCACAATGCATGCATCGCCGCACTTTGTAAATATGGTGCGGCAGAAATGCCTACCTAACACCGCATTAGCTTTCAAAATATGACACTAATGTGGCGCAAGGGGGCGCAAGAGGCTTGCCAGGATGGTGAATATTCCTAACAGTGTTAGATCCTTCCTCTCCAGCCACAGCCAGGAAACCAGGAAGTGTCTGAGGAATCATCATCTCATTCAGTATCACGATTCATCACTCGCCTACCCTCATCCACTTCCTCTCCCTTACCCAGATCCTTGAGCAATATCGGGTGAACCTCCAAATATACATCAACTCTTGGGATGGGAACATCCCCTATGTGTCTCAGTGGAGCGTGCATCTCTGCCTCAAGGCCACCGTTGAAAACCTCTACACCATTTTGTTGACTTTTCGGCTCAGCACAAAAAAGAATCATGAGCGTATGCAGAAAGCTTGAGGCATGGATTGAGACCAGGAGCGAGTCCCTGTGGTCTAGAGTGGCACACCAAGTTCACACCTCAGTTGTTAAAAGTGAAGACTGTTGCCTTGCCATGTTGAGAAATTGTGGAAGTGGAGCCAAGAATTGATTTTAGATGTAGGAACAGGCCTTATTCATATTACGTGAATGGAGAGATTGACTTACTGGCCTCTCCTGTTAACAATGGTCATGAAACTTTCACAGAGTCCTTTGCTTCATGCATATGAAGCTTGGGTGACACACATGTGTTTGCTATGTCATTGAGTGGCAGCCTAAGTCTGAGTGCGTAGCCTGTGTGTGACTGCAGGGACACCGGATTCAATTTTGTATCTCCTGTGTTGTAGTATATCACTAAATGGAGGATTATGAGCATGCCGGACATAGATGTGAAATATAGGATAATGTAGTGAGACCCAGAATATAGTTGGGACCTCTCTGGGACTCTCTGGAGTTGATCACACTGCTCTGAAAGTGTGGAGTGAGACACTCACCCCTTTGAACTGTAAGAACTGTCTCTGCACCCTTCCTGTTCCTTTCTCACCCCACAGGGGATGTGTGTATATTGCATCTTTGCATTAGCCAGGTGAGTGAAGCACAGCTCCTTTGGCACCATTATTTAACAAACGCTTGCCAGGGAACACTTCACACCACCTTCCTGCCTGCTAGATCTGCAGAATGAAGGGAAGTGGTTAAATAAGCTGTGTGAACTAAAACCCACTCCAAGGAAACCAACACACAAAATAGATTGCATCTGGGATTCATGTTTTCATCTGCTAGCCCAATCTTACTATAATGTGGCATCCTAAGATCAGTGTACCAGTGGACTAGTTCAAGATTTTTGAGCTTCAGGTTGGTGTCTTTGACAACTAGAGCTCTGTGAGGGTCAGAAACAAGCATACAAATCCATCAACTATATTAATAGTAGTGCTTGAGTGGAGGCCTGAGGGAAGAAACTATCAGTTAGGAGAGAGGGTTATGGGAGATATCCCTACAGAGATGAGCCACCTAGAAAAGCAAGCCACAGCGCAGTTGCCTAAGAAAAGAGACTGTGTTGGAAGGACTGAAAAACAACGACAGAGCACTGATAGCGATGCCAGGGACTGAGTGAGCCAGCCGCTGTTCCATCCCAATGGTGTTCTGCTTTTTGAGTCTCATAGAGGTATGAGTCATACCTTGGGGTATGTGGTGCAGATGGATTCTCTGCCGCAATCAGAGGGCCATGTATGACTTGGAATCTAAGGTCATGTTATACCAGCTTCTGTGGCACATCAAGAATCTAAGGACAAGGGGTGTGGGGGGGAGCACACTGCCTCTCATCCCATCACAGTTCACCCCATTGCATCCTGGTAAATGCAGTACGCTTATTTAGAAGTTGCTGTACTTTTGACCAAAGTTAGTGCAGGTAATGCTGTTATCTCTAGGCAAGTGTTTCTGGGTTTAGCCCTTCAACGGTAGTGAGGAGAAGTAGTAGAGAGCAGAGAAAAGTCATCTGGGGTTGCTGGTATACTGCCCAAGTCTTCATAGGTCACAGTACCACTCTACAGGCACACAGGTGCATCCCAAGTGAGCTCGTCAGCTCATTGGCTCAAGGGAGCCTTTTAAACACAAGGGTGGGAGGGAGCACACTGCTTCTCATCCCAGCACAGTTTACCCCATTGCATCCTGATAAATGCAGTACGCTGACTTCAGTGTTGCTGTAGTTTTTCACCAAAGTTGGTGCAGGTAGTGCTGTTATCTCTAGGCACGTGTTTCTGGGTTTAGCCCTTTATCAGTAGAGAGTAGAGAAAAGTCATCTGGGGTTGCTGGTATGCTGGCCAAGCCTCCACAGGTCACAGTACCAGTCCATAGGTGCATCCCAGGTGAGCTTGTCAGCTCATTGGCCCAAGGGAGTACCGCTCCACAGGGACACAAGTGCATCACAGGTCCTCACAGGTCATAGTACTAGTCCACAGGCACACAGGTGCATCCCAGGTCCTCAAAGATCACAGTACCCCTCCACAGGCACACAAGTGCATTCCAGGTCCTCGCAGGTCACAGTACCAGTCTACAGGCACACAGGTGCATCCCAGGTCCTCACAGATCACAGTACCGTTCCACAGGCACACAAGTGCATCCCAGGTCCTCACAGGTCACAGTACCAGCCAACAGGCACACAGGTGGATCCAGGGTGAGGCAGTCAGCTCATTGGCTCAAGGGAGCCTTTTAAACACAAGAGGGAGGAAGCACACTGCCTCTCATCCCAGCACAAACCCAGAAACACATGTCTAGAGATACATAGCAATGTCTGCACCAACTTTGGTGAAAACCTACCGCTAATGTTGAAGTAAGTACTAATTGTGAACTGCATTTATCAGGATGCAAAGGGGTGAACTGTGCTCGGATGTGAGGCAGTGTGCTCCCAACCCCCTTCCTGTTTAAAAAGCCCCCTTCAGCAAGCAAACTGGCGAGTTTGGAGATGCACCTGTGTGCCTGTGAGTAGTACTGTGACCTGAAAGGAATTTCGGCAACATTTCCAGCAACCCCAGATGAATTTTCTTTGCTGTCTACTACTTTTGCTCTCTACTGATGAAGGACCAAACCCAGAAACATGTGTCTGAAGATATACAGCAATACCTGCACCAACGTTGGTGCAAAGCTACAGCTAATGTTGAAAAAGCACTAATTTTGTACTGCATTTACCAGGATGCAAAGGGGGTGAACTATGCTGGGATGCTAGGTAGTGTGCTTCCAACCCTCTCCAAAAAGCTAAGGAACTTAGGGCCTGATTTACAGTTTGGCGGAGGGGGTCATTCTGCCACAAACGTGATGGATATCAATGAATGAATCAATCAGTAATTTGTAAAGCGCACTACTCACCCGAGGGTCTCAAGGTCTCAGATATCCCATCTGCTGTATTACAATTCCATTAGTCTATGGAAATCGTGGTTTGGCGGATGGGATATCTATTACAGTTGTGACTGAGTAACCCCCTGTTAAACTCTAAATCAGGCCCTTAGGCAGCATTCTCATACTAACCGTGACCATTGATGTATCACCTAATTTAGTAACTAGGATGACCTTCACTGCTGCGCCCATTTGGTTTGGTGACAACACTAGTCCCCATTAAACTCCCTTAATATTCCAACTTGAACCTGATTTTGATTTCTACCTTGTTAGGGGGGATCCTTGATCCTTTGGGTGGTGGTTATTGGGCTTGCGTGATGTCCCTGGAGGCCATCCGTGAAAGACTTCCCATCTATAGCTGTAAGGAGTGGGGTAGGCGCCAAGGGTCATGCATGGGATTCCACAATTCCAGTGATAAATGACTGATGCTCTTAGCCACAGACTTTCAGTGCCATCAGACCATTGTCTAGATAACTCAACCTGATTACTAGAAGTGTAACATTCCACTCTAATTAGATCTAGCTGGTCATTTATGTATTGGTTGCTATTGTCATTGTGCTAAGTCCTCAGCCTCTAACCGCACACCACCTCCATGAGTAAGTCTTGTGTGACCCTGCTTCACTCCCCTAAAAATCATAAGCAGTTTTTGTGTCCATTTGCAGGCCAGATGCTGAGACATCTGGGATAAACGACTCCAATCCCTGCAGGACTCGAGACCCTTAAACCAGTCTCTTATCAATGATACTAAGATACATTTTAGTACAATTAATACATTAATACATTAAAAAGTGCCTGGATATCCTCCTAAGTAATTAGTGCATTATAGAATTCAATAAAACATAACATACATCTCCAGTTGAAAATGAACTTTTCAAACCAGATTAAATCACTCCATCTGCAAATACCACACATTTCACTAGATGAATGAGAGGGGCCTTTTCTTGGATGGAAGCAAAACTGTGATCTTGGATGTGGCAGAACAGAAGCACAGGATACTTCCTTCCTTTGGCCTCCCACCCTAATCACACCACCCTTACTGCTCTGAAAGGAAGGAATGTGGTAGTTTTGTTGCAGAGGTATTGTTCACCCCTAAGTTACTGCAGTAATCAAGGAAATCAAACAGAAACTGCCCCTTCTTCAAAGAGCCCACCCATTTCTGCCACCAGACCATCAGGAAGAGTTCACAACAGCAAAACTGAACAACTGCAGCATAGCATCCATTGGACTCAGCTCACAGTCAGGATGTACAGACCCCAAAGCCAGACAGGTAGTCTCTGCCTGAACCTTATGCAGCGAGACCACATACAGCCTACCTTCAGAGCTCCACACTGGCTCTCATTAGATGCACTGAACACATTTAATGTTCTCTGTACAGTCCACAAGGTCTTCTGGTGCGTAAGACCAAGATACTTCAGAAAACGCATAAGCCACTTCATGGCTAACAGAATCCTCTTCTCTTCATGTCATATCTAACTATTAACAGAGCATTTAAATGGACCAAACATGAAGGTAGGAGCCTGGGAGATCTGAACCATAAACTGTTCAAAGCACTGAGCCCAAACATGAAGGAAGAGCCCAACTGTGTGTGTAACAGGAGGGCCAAAACTGGACTGCTCCACCTCACGTTTAGCTGAACCTCCTCCGTATTGGAGCTGCGATGAGGTTTATCAGACTGGGCCACCCTGTTACCACTTGGAATCTACTGGCTCTGAGATTCAGACTATGAAAAACACACCACACTTAAAAATAAATAAATGACTAATAATAATTCTGCATAGGTGCACAAGAAATTTTGTGAATTGGGCACTTTTGATGTTACATTATTTGTCAACTTTACGATCAATCCTAATTTCCATTTAACATGTTTCATCAACTGCTATCTATTTCCTCCAGCATGTGCTTCAATGGATTGTTTTGAATATTTTAGCTTCTGGGGCTTGTAATGCTGAACCCTTAATTTATTACTGTTGATCTTATTTTCTGAGGTTGGGAAGGTTCGTAACTCCTCAGCTCTTCAGGTAGACCCTTGATGGGTGATAATACTTTTTCAAAAGAAAAAAGTGATTTTGAAGGACATGCTGAAGGGGCATCAGGGTGGTTGGGTAAAATGGTGGAAAGATACAGGGCTCAAGTAGCCGGGTTCCTACTCCCTCAGCCAAAGTTTTTAAAACGTGCAAGCTGAATAGCATAATTATTTTACATTTATCTTAACAAAGTCTTATCAGAAAAGGACATCATAATGATTGGTGTACAACGGATAGAGCAATGATAGAAACACGCAACTGAAAAAACATAGCACACTTATGCGAGGATACTGAATGCATAATATACTGTAGCGAAAATTTAGTTGAGGGGTGAGTGAAACACAACTTTGATAGATGAGGGGGTTCCATGGGTAGAAAGCAGCCAGCAGTATACAGCAGCATGAGCAACGTGGAGATGGGAGAGGACAGGGGAAGGAGCAGAAATCCAAGATTGCATCTTAACATGTCCTATACTTTCCTGGAGGAGGACATCAGATGAGTGACTGCTCCTCATCAAGCTAAGGCCATGCCTGTAATCAGTGCAACTAGTACAGTTAGTGCCATGTATGAACATGGCAGTGAATTCTGGGTCACAGGTGCACAGCAAGACATCTCTGTGACAGACACACATTGTTGAATTAGGTGGGGAGCCTATAGTAACTAATGTGAAGAACATAAATGACAGCATGAGGAAACAACAGCATTATGTTGAACACAACATCAGATAACACGAGGATCATTTATTTTGAAAAAAATAAAGTAAACCTGCATTGCGGCTACAGTTGACCACGATTCTAAACTACTGGATGATTGGATGGGACACCTTAAGAAAGTTCTCTGTAGGATTTCTTCAGAGTGTATTATATTTGTAGAACACCACTGAATGTTGCAAGTTTCATACTTTACTGGTGTGTCCAACTTTATAATGGCAACAATACCCGCATAATATTGTAATTAAAGTAGGTATCTAGAACGTTAATGCAATGCAAAAACATGTCGACGAACACCCCTTTGAGGTAAAATATGTCTTTTGGGGGGATAATGTAACTTAAATGTGTGCCGGCGAGTTCCGCCAATAACCTCACAAAGGTTTAACTTTTAGGAGCTTTATACGTAATCCAATGATATTAGGAGACACGTGCAAGAAGTGAGTGGAGTAGAAGAAAGCAGGGAAACTGAGTGGAGCTCTGTTGCACCAGTTTGAAGGGACCTTAATGGCGCTGAATAGGTAAGAAGGAGATGCCACGTGGTGCGCGTATGTATGGAAAGATACTATAGACAGAAGTATTGTGTAGAGGGGAATGAAATTTGCATAATTTGCTTTCTCATAATACCATGAAATTTGGAGACATTTACACAAATTATGTGTAGTTACATGAAATGCATCTCCATAATTTATTCCTACTTTTTAGCACAAAATGCATCTTCGTCTCAATTATTTGACACAAGGGCTCATTTCACCAGTTGTCAGTCATGCAGGAATGATTGTGAAGAGTCAAGGGTGGACCCCAGGGTGCCAATTAAAGTCAGAAGCCTTTGGGTTAGTGTTCGGGTGGAAGGTCGTTTGATGCAATCAGCACTCCGAAGTGGATTCCAAGATGTGTAGAAATCTTTAAAACTTATAAATACATGAATGTCCAGCCCAGGAACATAAGACCATTCAAGGCATCTTTATCTGCATGAATGTCATTCTATTTAAGGGATATTTCAGAACATCTTACAGATCAGAAGCGTGATTGGCAAGTGTACAACACCAGTTTAGATGACCTGAACTGGCTAAGGTAATCTAAAGATTGTGCAACTTGATCCGCAATATTGAAGATCCAATGGAGGCCTACGAACACATGTCATGAATGGTATATGTTTTTTAGGGTGCATGCACCAGCACATGCGTCTCACACGTGAGACCCTGTTGTGTTCAAGAAAGGGCTTGGAGCCCGCCTGTCTGTCACGATTTATTGGTTTGCGTAGCACTCGTCTTTACAGCCTTGTAATTCGTCAAGGCATGTCTGGCATGTCTGGCATCATTTCTGTTCCTCTGTGTGGAGCAGGGATCAAGCACTAATTGATGCAACTTAATTAGTGCCCGTCTGCTGCTCTCTACGTGATCGAGGTACTATTTTGTTCTAACTTCCAGTGCCCCACAAACAGAAGGCTTGTGACTGGCAAAAACGTGCCCAGAAGGACAAACAAAGTTGAAAAGTTAAATTTTTTTAAAGCTAATTTTATATTATTTTTGTTAAGTTGTCTTTTTTCAGTTTCCACTCATTTTTTTTGTTTTGCTCGTGGGTGTTGTTGTCAAAAGATAACAATTAACGAAATATGTGTGACCCATTGCATTGCAAATGCTTATTTTATTATCAATGAATGCTATTTCTCAAGTAAACTTTTCATGTGGCTCTCTAATGGGAAATCTGCTAATTTCCAGAATGTAATAAAGTCTCGCCTACGGTCAAAAGTATTAAGCAACTGAAGGTCATTTTTGCTGCTCAAGGCTCACATACACACTTCTATCACACTCCCAACATTTTAATATGTGTATACGTACAAATGTGTACATTGATGGATAAGAAAGGGCGCCACTGAAATGTAAACACTCTTGCTAACAATTATTTTTCCTCGTAGGAAAAATACCTTTCTCCATAAGGAAACTTCTTTCCTGCTCCAAAATCATTTTTTGTGTGTTCCCTGCCCATTTCCATTCTGGGAAGGAATTTACTCCTGACCTTGACGTAAGTAAACCTCGTGTCATGTGCCAGGTCTGTAAAGTTTATGAATACCCACAAACTCACAAATTGACCCTTGAGATCCAACTCCCATCCATCAGAGATTAGCTGTTCTCAAATAACTTTACACTATAGATGATTTTGCACTTGCTTGATCAGGACTGGATTGGAAACCGAATTCAAACAATGTTTAGACAAGTCCCACACTGCAGGAAACCTGAGCACTATGGTTGGGTTGGGCAGCTCCTGTGTCTGCAGCCTAGCGGAGAAAAGCCAAAGCGGGAGAGTGGCCATTCCAGCCTGTACATCATGCCAGTGGAGCCACCAAATAGAAAGGCCACGATTTCTGCGGATAAAGAGCCTTTGTACATTAATTGGTATGGTTGGAAAAGGAGGAGTTTCTCCACAGAAAGAACTGGCTTCTTCTGTGGGTGAAAACGAAAGTGTATATACAAAGGCACAAATTCACATACAGTTCTTATGTTGATTTTCCACTTAGTGAAATTTCTTTCCAAAGAAGTTTACTTCTAAAAGATTGGGCTATCATGTGCCTACAGACACCTGCCAGGTATTTTATGTGAACCCCCAAATCCCAGAAACACAGCAAGAGACCCATGGTAGAGTACACATTCGTTTTCTGACGGCTGCGATTTGTGAATAGCGTGACCACATCACGCCATGTCGACACAGACCCTCTTTGCAGCCCTGAACTTTAGAAGCACAAACCATTGCAGTCAGTCTAATTATTTCACATTAAGTCAACCAGGACGGGAAGAGCAAAGGAGATTATATGGCGTGGGGTGGTCACCCTATTTCTGAATCAAGCCATAAATTATTTCTGTTTAGATTCAAGATATATTCCTTCACCATATGTGGATATCCTGAAGCCATATACACAACTCTCCTAAGCATATGGTGTACATTCCAGAAAAATCAAGACTCATCTATTTGTCAATGTGTACAGTTCTGCAGTAACACTCCCCAAAAAATGGCAACCGAGTATATCTTACCCAGGAGTTCTCAGTCTTCAGTTCCCTTCTATACCCCGCCTCATCCATGGAGCTAATGGTCCATGCACAGAGTAATAATTAATTCAGGTGGTAATTAGCTGACCCACGCCTTCCTCCTTAATGAGCCTGTCAGGTTATCCACCAGCAGTGGGCATTTAGCTCACCACCCCCGGGTGCAGGTTTTTCCAATCTGTCACACTTCATTATTATGATTAAAGTGAAATATGTTCAGCAGCAGAGAAGGCAGCTGACATCAGCAACAACCAACACCTGCCCAGCAAAGCTAGGCCAGCGACTCCCAACAGATGAAACATTTATTTTTATTTTTCAGTTTCCTATTTCCATTTTTCTAAGAGTCTGAAATGGGCTTGAATGTGTTGAATCAGAACCTGAATGTCAGCATTTGATGTTGAAAGGAGGAGTCAAAGACAGTATTGTAAATAGAAAAAAATGGCCCCAAGGAACAAAGAAATTTGGGGTAGCGCAACCGGGGGTGGAGTTATGCGAAGCCGACTCATGAGGGGTGGAGCATGAGGAGTGAAGGGAATGACAGCCGGCTCAAGTGCTATTTGTTCAAATTCCCCCCAATTAGCCCCAAAACGTTGGCAACAAGGAAAAATGGGGTAGCAAATCTCTTCTGTGATTCATAATTGCTCACAAAAAAACTGCATTTTAGCCCAACTTGAAGGATAAACACGTGTTGGTTTTAGCTGGAGTGATTCACACATGAAGTGAAGGAATAAAGAAGATTTGAAGGAATCTTTGGGACAGTACTTTATATGAACCATTTGAAAATTTGAAGATGTGTGCATAGTTTATTACATAGGTACTGGGTGTGATAGAGATGATTTTCTAGGGCAGCCTGAGAACCTGTTTCCAGCCCAGTACCAACTGCCAGAACCAGAACCGTGACAGAGTCAACCAATGAGATGAAGAGGTTAGATCTTTCAGTTTTCCCTTTCCTTCCGGAAGCGTCCAGCTCCTTCCGGAACCTTCTGCTTCCCCTTCTGACACCCACTGGACCTGCCATCACTGCCACATCCTGGTAAGTACTTTTATTTTAATGTTCGGGTGCTTGCGTGCATGCATGAATGTATGTGCATGTGTGAGTGCATGATGTAAATGGGTCTGTGTGTATGTGCTTGTGAATGTAAAGTGTATGTATGGGCACGTGAGAATGGATGGGTGTCAGTATGAGTGTGCATTTGTGGAAGAGAGTGTGCATGTACGTGCCCGTGCCACTGCTACTGTACATTACCGGCTGACTTAATTTCTATATATATTAGCTGAAGACCTGCTTCTTTATCCCCACAGGAACGTCGACTTGATAAATGTGGGACATGATGGTCCATTGTGAGCTATGCAGGCCAACTCACTGCTATATGAAGTTTCCAAGGAAAGACATGTCTGTTCTTGGCTCTTTACTAGGAAATTCTGCTGCATTTCACCTTAACTTTAGACATAGTATAGTAAGGCCTAATACATGGTGGTAAGTCAAATGATAAAGATGGTTGGCTCTTAACTTTGCTTCTTAAAGACTTTGAGAGCAATTGTATATCAAACTATATATCAAAGTAAACCAGGATTCTCCTGAACCAACAATGCAAGCCACAAGACCTATCAAGAAACACAACGTTTTATGACCATAAATATAATTAATAATACATTTTTGTTATTGACTTCCATTACCAAAGTAAAGTTTAAACTGTTTTCATGTTCAGTCACCCTTTACCATTGCCTCTCTACTCTAATATTATACACCTACTCTAATATTATACACTCTTATAAACCCATGTTCCATAATTAGGGATGAGAGAAATTTTTACATTTGGTCTCAAAGTTGGCAAATTTTGCACTTCTCATAGTTTGAAAATTTGAACACATTTCCTAGTTTCTACAAACTGCTTCCACGAGAAAATGTCAACTAAAAAATAATTTTTAAGATAATTTACAATCATTGTCAAAACATTCTCTCTCTAAAAATAGGCATTTTGCTTAAGTTTTTCTTGCAAAAGTGCAAAAAAGTTGATTAGTTTCCTCAGTCAAAACAATTGCAGTTTCATGCACCCCTTCCAGTGATCCAAGACCTTTCACCAGCTGTGATTAACTTTCTCTGTGTTTGTGAATTTACAGAAGCAGGATTCATAGAGACCAAATCAATAAGTATTTATGAGTAAGAGGAGTAGTACTTCAGGAGTACTCTTTTATGTTCTCTTGCATACATTTGTCAATGGGACGTGAAGCATCGAACTCCCTTTTAGCTGTTAGTGAAGGGCTTAGAGGGCACAGGGACACAGTCATTTCTATTTGTGCTTCTTGGAATTGAATGTTCCCAGAATAGTCCAGTTTTATTCTCATGACAGTCAAGCAAGGAGTACTGCTTTGCGTACTTCAACGTGCCTTTGTGACTAGGCCCCTAAGACACCTTCTCATGACTGAAAAAGGTCTTACGTATGGGTGTTGCCTTCAGAGACAGTTTTAATTCCAGTGAAAATGGCATCTCGTTCACCTGGTTTGTTCATTCCCGGGGTAGGAAGCAAACTGCACTGCCGAAGCTCTGGGAGAAAGGCAACATGGGCTACTTTTTGCTGATCATATTCTCAGCGCCTTTCAGCTCGAAAGAAATGATAAGGCTGAAACACACACATGAAACACATTTATCAATCATTTAATCAACCAATCTGAAAACATGTTTCAACAGAGTCCCCGTGCTGTAAGTATAAAGGGGCTGCAATTCCTCAAGGAGGCGTTAATTGATAATATTAGCAGTTGCGGATGTGACTCTTCAGGGGTGGTGGAGCAGGAGGGGACATTGTGAAAAAAAACAAGAAAAAAAAACACTTAGCTGTGGAGGAGACTCGTTTGTCTCCTCTCCGACCACGTCCTCTTCCTGGGTGCACACAGACTTCCAGCCAATCATGACGCTGCTGCCACCACTATGACAGAAGTGCCGTGATTGGTCTGAGCGGCCTGCTTTGCTGCTTAGACTGGGAGTGGGAGCCTGGGCATGTTCTACACTCGGCTGTCCAATACAGCTGGGTGGAGAACATGCAAAATGCGCACGTCTGTTTGGCCTGCCCAACACGACTAGCCAAATGGACATGCGCACTTTATAATGCACATACCCATCCTCGGCCCCCTCCCTTCAGCCCAGCCCTGCCCCTTCTCCCAGGAAAAATAAAACGATAATAACTTAGCCTTATTATAATTTTATTTTTCCTTTCCCCACAATCCAGTGGGGAGACTCTCCTCCACCTTAGCGGAGGAGCCACCCCTGAATATTAGAGGTCTGAGATGAACTCTTCTTGGACTCCTATAATCCAAAAAAGAATAAACAAAGGTGAAGAATTGATTGAGCTGAAATACCATCACTTGAGCAAATTGGTGCCTCCCTTGACCAGGCACCCATGTTTGGGAAGGCCACCAAAAAATGACCCAACTGAAAGAGAAAATGTGTCAAAAGAAATCTATAATGACCATTAGTCACATTCTGTAAGAAAGAAGGCAGACCCTTCTCAGTTAATACTTGTGAATGAGCATATACTCTTTTCATTGACAACTCTAATGTACCCTTGAGTCAGTGAGGAATGTCCCAGTGAGTCAACTCACCAAGCAGATCTGGTGTACCTAAATTGGTGCTCATCCTTTTAATATATCACACCCATTGAATATGACAGACGTGGTCTTCAATTATGATATCGTACAGAACCTCTGTGTTAAAAGAGGTTTCTGGTTTGGTCCAACCTGCATGCCATAAAAGAAGGGAACTAACCTTTATTCGGTCCTCCAAATACAAAACAAATATATCATCAATTGGAACTAAAGTTGCCCCAAGTACACATATCAGGAACATTTATGAAAATGATTCTTAAGGTGTTCAGTGCACCCACACTTGGAGAAACATATGCCCATAGGTCACATCTTCAAATCCTTGATCAGAGAGATAATTTGGAGAATTGAAACTAACCCAATAAACACGGGAGCTCGCTTACTTCTCTTACAAACTCTGAATACAGAATTAATTTGGGCAGTTGGCATGTTCGATAGGAAGTAATTCCAAACAATTTGATATCTTCTGATCTTGTTGTAGCCAGTCTAGAAACTGGTTTAAGATAGCAATAAGTTCACTTCTGTTTGAGGAGATTCAGCGCCCAATAACTTTGTGGGCAGATGCATAGGCATTTCTTCGGGCACCTTCCCTGGGAAGCAATTTGAGAAACAATTGGAATAACTCCCTCTCCAAGAGTTCATTTTTTTAATTCTAGGATTTTCACACACTTTGAAGCAACCTGAGGTCGTACTACGGATGAAGCCAGCAAACGGTATTATAGTTTTGTAAAACTAGAGTCTCCTGCTTTTAAACCAGATGACTTGTAGTTGGAACATGACTATCAACTCATGAGTAAGTGGGGCATGATGTTTTTTCTGGGACCTTTAATCTTCCCGGCTCAACCCTTTATACCCATACTTCCCTTTTCCTGGCAGGGGCCTGGGTTTATAAAGCTGGAGCTGGATAGCAGGCAAGGAATTATTTTTCGATTAATGGGGCTTAATCCTGGTGCGCGTATTGATATAACAAATGATGAGCGATAGTTGCCCCCTCTAATACGTTTGACTCCTCTTCACCATGGCGTTGGAAATAGAGAAAAGTAAGTTTGTTCAGAGTGACCCTTTTCAAATAATCCAGTGATAGGTGCAGTAAATGGTGCAACACCAGCAATGTCCCGAGAAGAGATAAATGGCTATCACTTGACCTGCACAAAGTATCATCGCATTTCAAAAGTATTACATGGAGGTCACTCTTGATGGTTTCTAGATACGCAGTCTACGAGATATGTGTTGGGTTCATATAGTGTGACCAGCACTTGTAGTATCCCTTGGAAAGCCCTTTACATCAAAACAAGGATGTCAAACATGGGGCAGAAGATGAAAGTGAAGCTAAAATGTGTCACAACGTGTTTAAGTACGCTAAAAAACTTGATTGCCCTAGTCAAGAAAGTCAGTTCTCTCTTACGGGATTTGCACTCCCAAGCAATTCAAGCAATCAAGTTGCAGCTGCAGCGATATGATGCAGGCAGAAGGCAGAGAAATGAAGACGGACTCAGCGGTCTAAGGTCCTAAACGGAGGTTAACAAACTTGAGATATTTTCTGTGGAAACACTTAAGTATTGATCTAAACCTCTCCTTTGGGATGTGGAAACCTCCTTTTCTATTGATTAGGAGGTGCTGGTTTTGAGTGCTTTTCCATGAGGGCTTTTATAGAGGAAACAAAAGGCTGTTGTGTACCAACTTTACCTGAATGATCATCTATGCTAGAAGAGGAGAACGCTGATTGGTCTCTTAGATATTGGGATGCCTACCACTTTCAGGACCTAAAAGTCATTACATTTGGGATGCCTACCACTTTCAGGACCTTAAGGACATTATTGGAGTAAAGTTTAATTCCATATGCATGGGTCTTACATTTCCAACCACTGATCAGGAAAGGAGCAGAGTTACTGGCCGCTCACCTTTTGGTTGAAGATGATGTGCTCAAAATTTCAGGTCAGCAAGGTCCTTGCTGTGTACTTCAAAGCTACGTCTGCTTGCTGTACCTTATGGCTCCCTTTTTCAAAATCTGATCAGTAGCTCCTGATTAACAACAAGTCCACTTTAAAGTGATTTGGTTCATACACAGGTCCAGTTGCTGATAGTTCTTTATCTCTGTAGTGATCCTCTCTACAAGCCCATTCATGCGCTGATTGTACAACATTAAACACTTATGATTACCAGAAGTTTCTTTAACATACAGATTCATCTCCACAAAATGCCATTGCACTCCATTATGCCTAATCCAAATGTATACAGAAGTTGATCAGGATGCAAATCTGGTCACACGCTGCCATTATGGCCCCGGAACATCGGAGTCGGAATCTCAATGGCACCAAATATCGTGGACTCAATATCGAAAGACAAAATACTGAAAGGTAAGTAAGTAAAGATTTTGTAAACCTATCACCACACATATCTACCATGATGACATATATTATATAGATCTTTAAGGTGTATAAATGTGGAGTTAAGAATATTAACTCTATACTTCTTCTATGTGCACTTATCTTTTGATAATTAGTTTTTCGATATTCTATCCACAATATTAGTGTATTTTGATATTCCTAGCCTTGATATTCCATAGTAGAATCTAAAGTGCATTGTCACTCTGACACATGTTAATTTCTCACTCAAAAAACCCAAATGCAACATTAGACCCTCCCATTCCTCATTTCATACTCAGCAAAACATAGGGTAAAACCGCTAATGGCTCAATGTGGAACTTTGGGTATAATATGTAGGGATGGGCAATACATATTCTGGGCTTTAAGGACTAAGCTGCACATGACTATTCTTTATTCTTCTGTGTTACTACTGTAACACTCCATCTGTAGTGAAAGGTAGGAGGCATGAAGTAAAAGACTGACAGAGAGACTTCACCATTCATTTTGGAACTTAATGGTTGGTGTGCAGTATTATGGCTGATATCTCCTCCTCCAGTAAATCGATTGTATGACATTTGACATCTTCAGTACCATAGAGAGCCACTCTGAATGTTGGCCTGAGATTGGAGTGAAACCTGTTTATGCTAATTCATATTGTTCAGCTTCAGTTTCATGCCCTGGTGCACAGCACTCCATAATTTGGCCACGGTAATTTTCCACTTGTATTTTTTAATTAATTCATGTATTTAGAACATTTGGAAAGCACAACAGACGACTACTGCCAACAACTGTGCTGATGCAAATCAGCTTATGAGCCAGCCCAAGGAACTTCCAGCCTCCTTCTGGGGATCCCAGATGTGAGGGAGGCTTGAGTACCACTGGCATGGATCCCCTGGCACCAGTGAAGACTGAAGTCTCAAGGGAGCTGGCAGTGTTATGCCACGTGGCGCCAGTGACTCACATTTCGAAGATGATGCCAGGCAGACCTCTGCATCTTCCCTTTCCAGTACTAGGAGATGGGATGACACATGGTCCAATGACTTGGATAAAAGACAGTAGGAGGGTGGTGGGCAAGGAGGCAGAGGGAGCAGGTTTACCTCAAGTCTCTCCCTCTGCACCACTTCCAATTCCGCGAGCATTGGCAGCATCCTGTAGCTACGTTATGTTGATTTACCGCATATTATTTGTGTAGATCTCCTGCCATCCTAAGGCAATGCCACAGTGGTAGCAATAAGCCTTAACAGAGAGAATGCAGGAGTGAGGTAATGTAGTGAGCACATTAGTTTGGATTTGGAGGGAGTCCTAATGGCACCATGATGCCTTCTGGCTTGATAAGGAACAGCAACATGGTAAGGGACCAGGGATGCTCACCGACAGGAGGCAATGTAGAGGTGAATACAGACCATTGATTGCTTTTTATTCATTTTAATATCTTACTAATAGTGGGACTTTATTGTTATGTTATGCTGTGTTATGTTTAGACTTGGGTGAAATTTTAATTACTCTGGAGTAATCAGCGTAATTTCAGTAATTACTCATTGCTCTTGTAATGCCTAAATTGCCGAAATCAGGTCATAACTCAAGCTTCAGTAATGAAGAGTAGTTTGGGGCAAAAATCCTGCCACAGGAACACAGGAAGAACGATCTAAGAGAGAGCGAGCATCTACTCACTACTGCTGCTTGTGCCCTGTAGCATTTAGCAGTATTTTCCTTGTGCAAAATCCATCCTCTGGCCCATTTAGGCCAAAAAGGTGCATTTCGCACTGAGGAAACAGCGCTAAGTGCTTCATTAAGCTTCTCACATAATTACACAGATTTACAAGTAATTACACTAGAGAGAATTACGCCAGTTTTGCCCACCCATGTTATGTTATGTTTAAGGCTCCCAATTTTCAATTTTTTCAGATTTGTACTGATAAATACAGACAGAAATGACAGTGTTTCCTTTCTGTATTTATTTTAAAAAGCAGAAATATACAGAAAATTGGGTATCTTTTGAGTGACTCTTCGTGCTATTATTCATGACTTCTAGGCCAACAGAAGAGTCACACTATGGGGAGGTAAAAACCTGGTTGAGATTTCCTTAAAGCATTGCATATCTCTTCATATATTTGTTCAATAATGCTACAATTTTCACGTAGGTGTACTGTTTTATTCTATTTGGCTAATTAATGTGTTTAAAAGTAGAACTGCAAAATATTTATTGGTTAAATAAACGTGGAACTAAATCAGTGTCGACTTCATTTAATCAAAAAACACAAAATAAATATGGATAAATACCAATAAAGTGGCCAAAAAATAAATATGGATAAATACAGATGGAAATGTTCAAAAAGCAAATAAGCACTAGTTATGTTAAGTTATACTATGTGATAGTATGTTATTTGGCATTTGTTTAGCACAGTTTCATTAGTATATGCTTCATGCAATATGGCTGAAAGCAAAGTGCAGAAAGGCTCAGAAAATTTGAAGTCAAAATGAAGAAGCAACTGTTCAAAGCTTCAGAGAGTATGAATGGACCTATGGAATAGTCTAAGGCAGTGGTTCCCAACCTGTGGTCCTGGGACCCCTAGGGGTCCACAAAGCCTCCTTGGTGGGTCCGCAACTGCTTAGAAAATTAAATAATATCAACAGATTAGGTTCCGAGCTTTCATTAATGACTCAGTGGTGGGGTCCCCGGATTCCAATAATGATTAAGGGGGGGTCCTCGGAGTCCAGTAATGATAAAGTGTGGGTCCACAGAAGTCCAAAGTTTGGGGACCACTGGTCTAAAGGAAGACCATGCCAAAGCCTAGCTGCCAAACCTGAGAAACTCTTGCATTCAAGGTGAGCTTTCTCGTACTGAGGAACGATGGGGGGGGGGGGGAGCTTAGTGATCTAGGACACGTATAAAGGTGAGTCCTCGGTTAAATGAAAATGGGGACAGGCCCAATGATGGATCCATGGATAGGGAATATCTTAAAGGTACCTTTGCTCTTGAAAAGGAGCCAGTGAAGAGACCAGAAGAGGATTTTCATGGCTGACTTTGGTGCCCTCGGTTACCATCTGGGCAGTCTGGTTTTGAATAGCTTGAATACAAGGCAGAAAGTGACCTCATTATATGGTATTGAAGAGTAAAACCAGACCAAACAGCAGAGTACTATTTTCATTCAATCAAAATTAAGGATATAGGGACCAGGTCAACAAAAATTTTGCATAGGTGCTCATATGAAGTGAAGTCACATGAACAATAGAGCCAGTCGACTGTCATGCACAAAATCTTTTATTGTGCTTACAGAAGTCCAGCTCTAAATAGCACTGCAACACATAACATGGAACTACTGATTATAGATGAAAAGCGTGCTATATGTAGGGTCACTGGAGTTATGCAGGGGGAAAAAGCAAATTATGTGGCAAAATGTGGCACAAAATGTAATAGAATTACTTCATTATTTTGTTCATTTTTATGTATACCCTTACTGTCTTAGCACAGGTTCACCTCTTTAATACCACCTTAGCACCTAAGTACAATAGTAAGCTACTGAAAGGTGACGAGTCAACCTTTGCAAAGGGCCATCCACTGAGTTGCATAATATGGCACTAAGGCGCAGATTTAAGAGCCCATAGTGCCTGCTTGCGCCACACCAGCATAATTTTTTTTTCAATGAAATGTGGCCCAACTAAGCCAAAATCGCAGCGCCAAATATACAAAGTGGCACAATGCATGCATTGCGCCACTTTGTAACCCTTTGCGCTACATTATGCCTGCGTCAGGAATAATGTATGCAAAATGGGCATTCCCGCGTTGGGAGACCAAAAAAATGGCGCAAAGAAATCGAACAGATTTCTTTGTGTCATTTGTTTCAGCACTTTTGACGCTGGCTCAGAGCAGGTGTTATAAGGAGGCACACCATTGCTTTCAATGCGCCTCAATGGCGGTGCAGGATTAGCGTCAACATTTTTTACGCTAGTCGTGCAAAGCTCCGAACTAGCATCAAAGTTTTTTACACTAGTTCCCTATCTACCGCCATGGTGCACCATATCTTAGATATGGCACACACATGGTGGCGTTAGGGGGGCACTAATGGGCGCAAGAAAAGTGGCACTGCACTGGGTGCGTCACTTTTCTTAAAATCAGGCTCCATGTTTTTAGTAATGTTTGATCTGCTTGAACTAGAAACAACATTTTAATTAAAATCTGCAAATTATGGAGTGAATAACGGATACATACAGCAAATCTATTAAATGCAGAAAACACCGCACATGCAGAATCTTATAATTTTGGCGGCCGGTTTATATAGGACAGCAACTGCAAAAATGTGGCTCAACCATAAAAGTCATGCAAGATACCAATTGATTTCTTTTGCTCCACACCTCTATGCTAGATCATATTGAGGAACACCTGAGTGCTGCAGACCTGCCAACTAAAACTTACATTTCCCCGGGTAATGCAAGGGATGGAGCCTTGGAAGGGGGTGGGGCCTCGTGCCCAGAAGTAACTAAGAGGCACTTTTTTCCGTCCCACCCTCAAATCTCCTCTTCCAAAAAAAGAAAAAAAATCTTGCTGAGACTGGTGCTGATGTCACATCCCTTAATGGACATTGACAGTTCAAAGCCTCTGAAAATGATCTGGAATCAACTATTTGCAGTGGTTTTCAGCTTGTTTTCCCTGCCGCCATGTGATATCGGCTCCACACGGGGTGATCATGCGAATGGAGCCGATGCGGCACCATGTAAGTTGGCAGGTCTGGTGCTGTGTTGTTTGCATTTGTATGACTGATGATGGCATGTGATAGGCGTGTGACTCATTGTATATATGACGCCGAGGAGTTTTTATCCATTTGTGCAACACTGCTGATACTAACATCTCAGCAAGTTATCCCCAAAGAATGCAGCATCCAAAAGTGTGCAGGAGCCCTAGGTTCTGCATGTAAGGTTCTGGTTCCGCAGTGTCTTCTGTGTCCCACTACCCTTCAAAAATATTGGGAGTCATGTTTTCATGTGTTCCAAGGCACAATTAGGTAGCAGCTCTTATCAATATAATTAACATACATGATCCAGGGTTTAAAAATTGCATTTAATGTATTCACTTAGAGCTTCAGCCTTTGTGTTTCTGTTTTAATGAGCTCCACCACTAATGTCATTTTGTGTCTCTTGGTCGATGTAATATTGTCGTTGTCCTCCTATTTTTGTGAAATGTACTGGTTATTGGTTTTCCAAATCGGATCACCCTATTGGGCTGGTAGATAATTTCTAAAGGATGGTGCTGGAGGGGGTTTGGATGGTGGAATAAACCTGATGTTGATAATGCTGATGAGGGCACATAAATACTGAAAAATTATGAATGGATTAAGCCAGTGGTTCCCAACTGTTTGACTTCTATGGACCCCCACTTTATCATTACTGGAATCATTGAACCACTGAATCATTATTGGAATCCGGGGACCCCCGAATGAGTCACTAGCAAAAATTGGGGACCTAATCTGTTAATATTATTTAATTTTCTAAACAGTTGTGAACACCCTGAGGATGCTTCGCAGACCCCCAGGGGTCCCCGGACCACAGGTTACAAACCACTGGATTAAGCAATTTGTGACAGGAACATATTGCACCAATCAGCACTGAAACTGCCAATGTGAAAAAGGAAAAGGAGATGGCCCTCCCCCACGGCACAAGATCTATTTGGTTTTACATATCAAGCCATAATTCTGAACATGTCGTAGAGTTCTGGCCCCTGCACCACTCCCTGCTGGTCGTGGGGTGGAGTTATAAGTGGTGCAATAAAACCCCCACTCTGGCAGCTTTCCCCAGATGCATATTAGTAGGTCAAACTTGCTGATGTATATTAATAGAAAATGCCCTGGCAAATTCCTGGCTTTCAGATTTTGATGCAGAGTGCAAATAAAATCTGCATGTTGTCATACCATGCATGGTAAAGGCATGCATTACATTGTCATGCATGCATGCCACATTAGTACCAAGCTAACACCTGAATACAGCTCTCGTCAAATGGAAAGTGACTGGTTAAACTCTTCAAAGGACGTGCGACTGCTTAGAAATACACATAGCACCTTTTTTTTAATAATGTTTGAGCTAGAAACAAAATTTCTATTTTGGAGAAAATTCCAAATTATGCAACAGATTGTGCTTTATATGGCAAATGGGGAAATTCCATAATTATATGGAATTCTGTGGCTACAGAACCGCATAGTTTCAAAGTCCATATGTATTTGTCATAGTGCTAATTGGCACAATTGTAAAATGTAAATAAAATAAAATTGTGTTCTTAACTTTCTGCCAGGGGTTGTAAGGGCTGTGCAAATTCAATTTTTGACTTTTCTTTCTTTTAGGTAATCAGTAGTTAAACAACCAAATGAGGGAAAAGGCAGAGATAGCATTTCAAATGCAGATAGAAGCATTTCACTGCCAATGGACTGACATTACCACATTTTTGGGGCAACAAATGGCTTATGGTATGCTATGTTAATTGGATTTGTAAAGCGCTGTTTTTCACCCAATAGGGTATCCAGGTGCTGCAGTAGGTGTATAGTAGGAGTGGATGGAACTTGTGGAGTTTTACTCTGTAGAATTCCATGCAGTTACATAAAAACTCTGTGAGATTCTGCAAAGTTCCACCAAGGGGCAAAAAATATATAGCTCGTGCTGGTTGTGCTGCAGTTTAGCACTGGTCACGCGAGCAGAGCTGAAAATCAGAACAAGGGGCACCATGCATTGTGCAAGAACGAGCGGCCATCTGAGTTTATTTCACCACCTCTCTGCTCAAACCACAGCCCTTTGACCATGACCGCTCGTGAATGCCCATGACCGCATGCATTAGAAAATCGGTGTAGGGGACGCCAAATCTTGCTTGCATTCTATGGAGCCTATAGGGAGAAAAATACCACCACCCAATGATTGGTGGAATTTGGCCAGACTCAGTGATAAAAAGAGTAATGCGGAGTGACTAAAATTCTGCCAATTTTGCAAGCGGAACAAAACATTCTGCCCTCCCCTGGTGTATAGGTGGGTGACTTATGTACTTAGTACGCAAGTCTTCGGACTCGTGCAGAATTCAAGAAGCAAGTAGGAGTCCTTGGTATGTAGAGGGAGGTTGTTTCACGTCTTGGGTGTTCTAAAAAGAGATTTACCACAGCAATGCAAGCAGCAGCAGATACAGGCCCTCATTATAACACTGGCGGTAAAAAACGCCTACCACCGTGGCGACGGCCACCAAAAGACCGTCGCCACGGCTGACAGCTGTCCACCATATTATGACCACAGCCAGATTTCCGCCAGAAGGATGGTGGAAATCTGGCTGTGGCCATGCTGGCAGATGGAAAAGGTGGTGCTGCTGCCACCAGCAGCGTCACGCCAGTAAACCGCCACCGGCCATATGATGACCCATAATACGGCCTGGCAGTGTTTTCACCTGCGGACATTGCTGGTGGCAGCAGTGCCCTGTCCCATCTCCTGTCGGAGGACCCCCTGGACACAGATAAGTTGGGTCTCCGACAGGGAAGGGGGTGGGGGTGTTGTGTGTGTGTGCGTGGGGGTGGGGGTGTATGTTTGTGTGTGCAGGGATGCGGGTGTGTGTTGCGTGTTGGATGCAAGTGTGCATGTATAAAGGTGTGAGGGTGTGTATGTTGTGTTTTGTGACTGCATGTCTGCGTGTATGTTTGAAAGTGTGTGGGTGTGTGTGAGTGGATGTTTGCATGTGTGGATGTTTGTGGGAAAGGGTGTGTGTTTGTGTGTGTGTGAAGGGGGTGGGAATGTAGGGGAGTGGAGAGGCTTTGGAGAGTCCGGGGAGTTGGGGGGGTAACTGGAGAGGGAGGGGGAGGGGAGAGACCCCTCTCAGTGACAGGGAAGGAATTCCCTGTCATTGATGGTGCCTACCGCCATGTATTTTCGTGGCGGTAAGGAAGCCACGAAAACCATGGGGGTAGGCGGGGTCATAATCCCGCAGGTGGAACAGTGATGGCCGCCGGGCTGGAGATAGACATCTCCAGCCCGGCGGATGTTACCGCCATGGCGGTCGGTGTGGTATATTGGCGGGTTGGCTACAGCCAACCCGCCAATGTCATAATATGGCTGTACGTACCGCCAGCCTATTGGCGGTACTACCGCCATCTTACCGCCGACCGCCGGGGTCGTAATGACCCTCACAGTGTCTGAAGAGATACTGAGACCAGAAAGACAATGAGCTGGCCCCACTCCTTGCGAGCACCACCTCGTCCTTGAGGTTGGTATAAATAAGATGGAAACGTGTGCTGCCTTGAACAGGTGCAGCACGGGCTGCAGGTGCTGTCCTTCAAGGTCCACCAGTGACACCACTTGTTAAAGATGCTTTTTACAGACCCTTTTACTTCTGATCCCCGGGTAGCACTTTTTAAGCAGTGGGATAAACAGCACACCACCTGGAGGGCACTCATAATCAGGACCTAAATGTTGATGTTGGTTTATATGGCCAGACATATGTGCCTGTACATTAGCTATTTTAAATTGCTAACTTAAAATAAAACAGAAGAAGCTCCTCTTCTCTTTTTCAGTATTTTGTCAGTGTTATTTTTTTTATGTCATGTTGCATGACAGGGATGGCCCTGTGTGGTGTCATTATTCCATTGTCCTCTGTGTGTTTCCTCATGCCTCCATGCTTCAATAAAAAAAATAAAAAATCTCCGTTCAGTCGCATTTGCGACAAAAACACAAGAGCTGGGCCGACAGCTCGAGGTCGCCCCTTGCCAGCTGGGCAGCTGTGAAGATGGCGGCGCTCGCAGGGAGGCAGTCCGACACCAGTGCCCCTGCGAGAGCCCAGTGCCAGTACGCATCGCTAGCCCGAGCGGGAGCCCCTCGCTTCTCCCTTCCAAGAAAGTGCCAGGCAGGATAAAGGCCGGGGGATGCGAGTAAGTGAGACAGAAGGCCCGGTGCGCAGGGCCTCGGCGCTGGGAAGAGAGGATTATCTGCGCGTAAGGAGCCATCGGCAACCCGTGAGTGGCCGCCCGCCCGAGCCACCTCGAGGCCGGTGCGCAGAGCCGCTCGGCGCGCCCGCAGGAGGAGGGGGGCTGTCTGGTGCCCCAGTGTAAGTCTATATAAACACAGAAGCACACATAACCACTGAAATCTAATGCTGTGTGTGTGCAATGGTTTAACAGACTCGAAAACGAAAAAAGAAATGCCTCCCAGGCGGTTGTCATGGCAACAGGAGCAGGAGTTGGGTACCTCCACAACCAGTGTGTAGCGATGGAATTGAAGAGGAGATCGAGAAAAATCCGCTTTTGTTCGATACTGCAGTGTTTGGGAGGGGGAATCTCACATATTATTTGTACCTTTAAATGTGTTAACATGACATAATGCAAAGTACCTCTAACACAGACTGAGCTGGGCTTTGAGTGTGACATTCCTCCTAGAGGGCGCGGACCCGCACTGGCCCTCGGGCCGCACGCACCGAACGCCATCAACCACTGTAAGAAACTACGAAAACAAATGGGGGAGAGGGGCGGTGGTCTCTAAAACAGCCATCACCATATACGCGTAATTAGGAATCCTTTAGGAGAGGGATGCTCTATGTAAGTATGCATGCACGTCAGTTCACCAGAATGCTAGGGGTAGAGGAAGTGACAACACACGACCTTTGACCTTCATTTGCACACACAAGCATTCTTACACATACACACATTGACAGTACACACATACTCCCTCTCACATAAACACACACACACCTGCCAGCACGCACACAACATATATTTTAAACCACTGCTTTGTTTACTTACCTCAGCTGCCAGGAAAGGCTATATTCCGGCAAATTCTCCTCCATTTTTCAATGAACTAACAATGAATCATGGAACATTTTTCACTATTGGTGTTACAAAAACGGTGAAATATAACAGAGTGCAGCCCCGACCGATTTACATAAGGACGAGCTGCTACTGCGTTTCTGGTACTGATTTTGCCACCTCTGAGGCCGGGTTCGCAAAGCCATTAGCAGAGGTCGCAAAAGGCAAGTCCAGGGAAAAACTGCGACCCCTAAATGACGTCCATGTAAGTATGGCGTGGTAGGAACATGTGAACTACAATCCTGTGCTTG
Source organism: Pleurodeles waltl (assembly GCF_031143425.1). NCBI lineage: Eukaryota > Metazoa > Chordata > Amphibia > Caudata > Salamandridae > Pleurodeles > Pleurodeles waltl. The sequence continues at coordinate 1,693,821,957 of NC_090445.1, forward strand.
TAATGCGCGCCACTTGAACACTCTTAGGGTGCATCTACCCGCAATGAGAAAGCAAACTATAATTAGGGCCACTGGAATTATGCGGCAGAAGAGGGACATATTATGCAACAGGGGTGAGTAAATTATGTTGCAAATAAAATCAAATTATGAGGCACATATTGTAATAGTATTACTACATTATTTTTATCATTTTAAACATGTTAACACTGTCTGGGCATTAGTTGCACCTAATTAGTAGTAACCTAACAGTCAAATATAACAATAGACAACAAAACGCCGACCAATCCAGCGTTGCAAAGGGCCCTCCACCATGCAACAAGATATGTTGCTGCATCTTTTGTAACTTTTGAACCGTCTGAGCTAGAACCAACTTTTTGGGGGGTTAAAATCTGACGATTATATGGCAGGTGATGGATTATGTGGCAAATGCGGCAAATCTCGAATTATGCAAAAATAGCCACAGCTGCACAATTGCATAATTCCAGTGGCCCTGACTATAATCTATGAGGTCATCCTCATTCCAAGGTGTGAAGGTACCAGACTGTGATAGCGCTGCAAGGCCCTGCTCATGGCAATACATAGCTATACGAAACTCTGAAGCATAACATAATATAGGATAGCATGATGTGGCATAATCCCCCTTCCAGGCAGTGTCAGGTGACTACCACTTTGTGGTCTCTGCGTCAGCACAAGGCAAATATACTGCAGAATTTCAAAGAATATTTAAATTTGCTTTGATGACAAAAGTTCACAAAATGGTAATTTTCTGGGTTTTTCTCACATTTTTTAAAGTTCATCTGGAAAGCTTTCCCACCATACCTCATGATGCGCGTAAGCGAAATATAACAACTTTGCACAGAAATTATATTGAATGGGTGAATTATGGAGGAAACATTGAAGAACTGGAAAACTGTAGTGAAATCAAACAAAGAGAAGACACATTTATTGGGTCCAGACGTGACTGAGTGTTTTGGTAAATAGGATGCTATGATATCCTCTGTCATTGGCCGGGACTTGTGAAGCTGAATGTATTCTAGAGCCTCATGCTCGTTTACTCCTACCAAGATTTCATAGCCAGGTCACCAGTCACCAGGCACCTCTCTTGGGGTCCTCTTGGTTACACACTGAAGCCACTATTACCTGCCCACTGAGCAACAGCGTCTCCTCCATCGTTTGCACTGATTAAAGATACAACTAATTCTGCTACTACTTCTACTACTATACTACTACTACTATTACCAATAACAATAACCATAACAATACTACTACTACTTTACTACTACTATTACTAATAACAATAACCATAACGATACTACTACTACTATTACTAATAAGAATAACCGTAACAATACTATACTACTGCTATTACTAATAACAATAACCATACAAATACTACTACTACTATTGCTAATAACAATAACCATAACAATACTGCTACTACTACTATTACTAATAACAATAACCATAACAATACTACTACTGCTATACTGTTACTACTACTACTATACTACTACTACTATATTACTATTACTAATAACAATAACCATAACAATACTACTACTGCTATACTACTAGTAGTACTAATAATACTACTACTATACTACTACTACTAATAACAATAACCATAACAATACTACTACTGCTATACTACTAATAACAATAACCATAACAATAGTACTACTGCTATACCACTGCTATACTACTACTACTATACTACTATTACTAATAACAATAACCATAACAATATTACTACTGCTATACTACTACTACTATACTACTATTACTAATAACAATAACCATAACAATATTACTACTGCTATACTACTACTACTATACTACTATTACTAATAACAATAACCATAACAATACTACTACTGCTATACTACTACTACTATACTACTACTACTACTACTACTATACTACTATTACTAATAACAATAACCATACCAATAGTACTACTGCTATGCTACTACTACTACTAGACTACTATTACTAATAACAATAACCATAACAATACTACTACTGCTATACTACTACTAGTACTAATAAAACTACTACTATACTACTACACATATTACTAATAACAATAACCATAACAATACTACTACTGCTTGCTATATTACTAATACTAATAACAATAACCATAACAATACTAATACTGCTATACTACTACTAGTACTAATACTACTACTACTCCTACTATACTAGTACTAATATTATTAATAACAATAACCATAACAATACTACTACTGCTTGCTATATTACTAATACTAAGAACAATAACCATAACAATACTACTACTGCTATACTACTACTAGTACTATTACTACTACTACTATACTACTACTAATATTACTAATAACAATAATCATAACAATATTACTACTGCTTGCTATATTACTAATACTAATAACAATAACCATAACAATACTACTACTGCGATACTACTACTAGTACTAATACTACTACTACTACTATACTACTACTATTACTAATAACAATAACCATAACAATACTACTACTGCTTGCTATATTACTAATACTAATAACAATAACCATAACAATACTACTACTACTATTACTAATAACAATAACCATAACAATACTACTACTACTATACTACTACTATTACTAATAACAATAACCATAAAAATACTACTGCTACTATACTACTGCTACTATTACTAATAACAATAACCATAACAATACTGCTACTACTATACTACTACTATTACTAATAACAATAACCATAACAATACTACTACTGCTATACTGCTACTACTACTACTATACTACTACTACTATATTACTATTATTAATAAAAATAACCATAAGAATACCACTACTGCTATACTGCTACTACTATAATACTATTACTAATAACAATAACCATAACAATATTACTACTGCTATACTACTACTATACTACTATTACTAATAACAATAACCATAACAATACTACTACTGCTATACTACTACTACTACTACTACTATACTACTATTACTAATAACAATAACCATACCAATAGTACTACTGCTATGCTACTACTACTACTAGACTACTATTACTAATAACAATAACCATAACAATACTACTTCTGCTATACTACTACTAGTACTAATACTACTACTACTACTATACTACTACAAATATTACTAATAACAATAACCATAACAATACTACTACTGCTTGCTATATTACTAATACTAATAACAATAACCATAACAATACTAATACTGCTATACTACTACTAGTAATAATACTACTACTACTACTATACTAGTACTAATATTACTAATAACAATAACCATAACAATACTACTACTGCTTGCTATATTACTAATACTAATATTAATAACCATAACAATACTACTACTGCTATACTACTACAAGTACTAATACTACTACTACTATACTACTACTAATATTACTAATAACAATAACCATGACAATACTACTACTGCTTGCTATAGTACTAATACTAATAACAATAACCATAACAATACTACTACTGCTATACTACTACTAGTACTAATACTACTACTACTATACTACTACTAATATTACTAATAACAATAATCATAACAATATTACTACTTCTTGCTATATTACTAATACTAATAACAATAACCATAACAATACTACTACTGCGATACTACTACTAGTACTAATACTACTACTACTATAATACTACTACTAATATTACTAATAACAATAACCATAATAATACTACTACTGCTTGCTATATTACTAATACTAATAACAATAACCATAACAATACTTCTACTGCTATACTACTCCTCCTACTAATAATAGTACCCTGTCAGGCTCCTGGTAACCAGACCCTGCCATTCCTGACGACACGCACAGGTGGGAAGGTGAGTAACACACCTGCAGCATGGGGGAAAACATGGAACAGGAGTGGCAGAGAAACGCTGGACTGGACCTGACTCTCGGAATCGTCACAGGATGGGGCCGGCACAGGCAACTTAGGTGTCCAAGCAATGATACGTCACTGAACAGGCTTTAAGGTAAACAGAGGACCAAAGGTAAGTGTTCAGCTAAAGACTGGAAGGAAGGGTTAGAACATACATGTGATGCAGGATTACTGGTTTCAGCATCGGATGTTGCTATGACGATCTCCGGCCAACCAGGACAGTAGACGGGATCCCTAGGATGCCACGGCAAACCAGCCTAGCCAGGACCAGCACAGTAGACGGGGTACTTAGGATGCCACAGCAAACCAGCCTAGCCAGGACCAGCACAGTAGACGGGGTACTTAGGATGCCACAGCAAACCAGCCTAGTCAGTGCCAGGACAGTAGACGGGATCCCTAGGATGCCACGGCAAACCAGCCTAGCCAGGGCCAGTACAGTAGACGGGATCCTTAGGATCCCACGGCAAACCAGCCTAGCCAGGGCCAGTACAGTAGACGGGATCCTTAGGATGTCACGGCAAACCAGCCTAGTCAGGGCCAGGACAGTAGACGGGATCCCTAAGATGCCACGGCAAACCAGCCTAGTCAGGACCAGGACAGTAGACGGGGTACTTAGGATGCCACGGCAAACCAGCCTAATCAGGACCAGGACCGTAGACGGGGTACTTAGGATGCCACAGCAAACTAGCCTAGCCAGGGCCAGTACAGTAGACGGGTTCCTTAGGATGCCACGGCAAATCAGCCTAGTCAAGACCAGGACAGTAGACGGGATCCCTAGGATGCCACGGCAAACCAGCCTAGCCAGGACCAGGACAGTAGACGGGGTACTTAGGATGCCACGGCAAACCAGCCTAGTCAGGACCCAGACAGTAGAAGGGATCCTTAGGATGCCACGGCAAGCCAGCCTAGCCAGGACCAGGAAAGTAGACGGGATCCCTATGATACCATGGCAAACCAGCCTAGCCAGGACCAGGACAGTAGACGGGATCCTTAGGATGCCATGCAAACCAGCCTAATCAGGACCAGGACCGTAGACGGGATACCTAGGATGCCACGGCAAACCAGCCTAGTCAGGGCCAGGACAGTAGACGGGATCCCTAAGATGCCACGGCAAACCAGCCTAGTCAGGACCAGGACAGTAGACGGGGTACTTAGGATGCCACAGCAAACTAGCCTAGCCAGGGCCAGTACAGTAGACGGGTTCCTTAGGATGCCACGGCAAATCAGCCTAGTCAAGACCAGGACAGTAGACGGGATCCCTAGGATGCCACGGCAAACCAGCCTAGCCAGGACCAGGACAGTAGACGGGGTACTTAGGATGCCACGGCAAACCAGCCTAGTCAGGACCCAGACAGTAGAAGGGATCCTTAGGATGCCACGGCAAGCCAGCCTAGCCAGGACCAGGAAAGTAGACGGGATCCCTATGATACCATGGCAAACAGCCTAGCCAGGACCAGGACAGTAGACGGGATCCTTAGGATGCCATGCAAACCAGCCTAATCAGGACCAGGACCGTAGACGGGATACCTAGGATGCCACGGCAAACCAGCCTAGTCAGGGCCAGGACAGTAGACGGGATACCTAGGATGCCATGCAAACCAGCCTAGTCAGGACCAGGACAGTAGACGGGATGCATAGGATGCCACGGCAAACCAGCCTAGCCAGGACCACGACAGTAGAAGGGATCCCTAGGATGCCAGGCAAACCAGCCTAGTCAGGACCAGGATAATAGACGGTATCCCTAGGATGTCATGGCAAACCAGCCTAGTCAGGACCAGGATAATAGACGGTATCCCTAGGATGTCATGCAAACCAGCCTAGTCAGGGCCAGGACAGTAGACGGGATCCCTAGGATGCCATGGCAAACCAGCCTAGTCAGGACCAGGACAGTAGACGGGATCGCTAGGATGCCACGGCAAACCAGCCTAGTCAGGACCAGGACAGTAGACAGGATCCCTAGGACACCAGGGCAAACCAGCCTAGTCAGGACCAGGACAGTAGACGGGATGCATAGGATGCCACGGAAAACCAGCCTAGTCAGGACCAGGACAGTAGACGGGATCCCTAGGATGCCATGCAAACCAGCCTAGTCAGGACCCGGACAGTAGACGGGATCCCTAGGATGCCATGCAAACCGGCCTAGTCAGGACCAGGACAGTAGACGGGATCCCTAGGAGGCCACGGCAAACCAGCCTAGTCAGGACCAGGACAGTAGACGGGATCCCTATGATGTCACGGCAAACCAGCCTAGTCAGGACCAGGACAGTAGACGGGATGCATAGGATGCCACGTCAAACCAGCCTTGTCAGGACCAGGACAGTAGAAGGGATCCCTAGGATGCCACGGCAAACCAGCCTAGTCAGGACCAGGATAATAGACGGTATCCCTAGGATGTCATGGCAAACCAGCCTAGTCAGGACCAGGACAGTAAACGTGGTGCCTAGGATGCCACGGCAAACCAGCCTAGTCAGGACAAGGACAGTATACGGGATCTCTAGGAGGCCATGCAAACCAGCCTAGTCAGGACACAGACAGTAGACAGGATCCCTAGGAAGCCATGCAAACCAGCCTAGGACAATAGACGGGATCGCTAGGATGCCACGGCAAACCAGCATAGTCAGGACCAGGACAGTAGACGGGATCCCTAGGATGCCATGCAAACCAGCCTAGGACAATAGACGGGATCGCTAGGATGCCACGGCAAACCAGCCTGGTCAGGACCAGGACAGTAGACGGGATCGCTAGGATGCCACGGCAAACCAGCCTAGTCAGGACCAGGACAGTAGACGGGATCGCTAGGATCCCACGGCAAACCAGCCTAGTCAGGACCAGGACAGTAGACGGGATCCCTAGGATGTCATGCAAACCTGCCTAGTCAGGACCAGGACAGTAGACGGGATCCCTAGGAGGCCACGGCAAACCAGCCTAGTCAGGACCAGGACAGTAGACGGGATCCCTAGGAGGCCATGCAAACCAGCCTAGTCAGGATCAGGACAGTAGACGGGGTACTTAGGATGCCACGGCAAACCAGCCTAGTCAGGACCAGGACGCTAGACCAGATCCCTAGGATGCCAGGCAAACCAGCCTAGGCAGGACCAGGACAATAGACCGGATCCCTAGGATGCCATGGCAAACCAGCCTAGTCAGGAGCTGAGGAGGTAAGAGGAAGAAGGATACCTGGGATTATCAAGCACAACACGGATACCCAATATGTGAGAGAGATTCAAGGAAAACCCAACTCAAGGCAACCGAGAAGGGAAAAACCAATTGCAAGTGGTGAGTAAATAGGTGCAAACTGGTATGAAACACGAGCCACAAGTAAAGACACATTGCCAGACATAGACTCCATGTCTGAAAGGCTTTAAGGACCTTATGTCCCCCTTACACACTCAAAGGTTACTAATGACCATGATGTGAGTCTCTGAGTGCATCAGACAGTTAGCGGACTGATGTTCACAAGTTTTTCAGTTTCCACTGCCCCGTTGTCCACAATCTGCAACTGCCTTGCTTAATTCTCAGTTTGTGTTGAGCCTAAAAATTGGCATAACCATAAGATACTTAGAAAAGCTTTTGAAACTTCCCTTTATTTTTTATCCTCTGCAGCACACATTTGACTATTATCCACTGCAGGCCTAGCTGCTGCATGTCATGGGCCACACTTTCAGCTAGCCCTGGATTTTAATTAACAGCACTTTGAGCTCTGTCATTTGCAATTTTGACTCTCCTCTTACCATGTGCATGCCAACATGCACAGTGATGTGGGCTTTGAAACTTAGGACCGGCTCAAGTTCATTGTACTATAAATTAAACAGACTTAAGCTGGTGGTGTAACAAAGACCCCTGCAGGCCTCATGGTGCAGGGGGCCCCAAGCTCTAGAGTAACCCTCAGCACAGCACACTAGCCTGAGACCTCCTGAGTGAGTTTGGAGTGAGGACCCCTGTATGTACAGTGCAGGGGGCTCCCTCAAGTTCTGTTACACCAATGACTTCAGTCAGTAACTATAAGTAAGATGCTTATCTAACCAGCCTGCCAATGCATGACCTCTTGCTGACAGCCTTTCTAACAAGTGGCAGCCGGAGTTCAAATTACAACATTTTAAAGAACCTTATGATGTTGGTTCCACAGGCAGTGCTCCTCTTCATCATCAATAAGGCACAAACCCTCGAAACAAGGGTCACTTGGCTTCTTCTTCCTTTTTTCCCTCCCTCTTCCTTCCATTAATTTTAATTTTACTTTCTATCTGTTTTTCGACTACTAATTGTAGCCATCCCTTGTTACTACTTTATTTATTATGCAGTATCTTTTTATTTAGCAATGACAGTGGGTTCCTAGTGGGAACCACTCCGCTAGTCTTGTTCTCCCCTGTATTTATACTGGTTACACCTGTTCCCTTCCCTTCCTCACTTTGTCTTTGTGTCCGTCTCTTTCTGTGTCTCCCCTTAGTGTTTGACTATAAGGGGACACTCCCCCTCCTGGATACCAGAGGCTAGCAGCCTCTATGAAAGGGTAAGAGTTGTAATTCCCTGCAGTGGTAGGACTGTCCACTTGTATAGATAGATGTACCCACTTGGTCACTCTACGCATGAATATTGCCTATTATGAACATATGTGTTATGTGCATGAATGCATCCCCTTGACACGTGTGCAGTTGGTTGGTTTTTGCAGTGTCGTGTGCCACTATTGTTCTAATTTTTTGTTTATCCCCCATAGGCCGCCTCAAGGTAATTCCTTGGGTAAGGTAGACCTTTTACTTCACACTCTTTGACCCTCACATAGAGTAAATTTCCTCCAACGTGAGACGTAGGGATCCTAGGCCCTGACGAATGCCCCGAGACCTTCATTGGCTCACTTCTGAGGGCAGAAACATGTTGGCTATTAGTTAGGTGACCCTGTGAGTCCTTATCCTCACAGAGGTTTCCAAACCCCTGTTTTAACTACACCAGTCAGACGCCACCATTAAATTTGTCACTCCTCCCAGGTGTCTGCTTAGGTGTTTTTAATTTTTTCACTAGATTAGCTGGATCCAGATCTTTCCAGAAACAAGTTTATTTACGCACTCCCTCCTGTTCCTTTAACAGTGAGGTTGAATCCGCCGAGGTGGCACTGTCCTACCTGGGTGGGTCTAGGTGGTCAAATGATGAAACATGACACTATATAGTGTGTGAGACCACCTAGTCCGTAAAAGGAACTCCCCCCAGTGTCTCTCCCCGCGCATGCACTCTGCAGTTACTTACTGACATTTCACTGACATTACCCTTCCAAATAGGAATACATACAACCCAGGGCTACGCTGGTACCCGCGACGCCCTCATTAGAGAACCCCGTACTTTCTTGTGTATTTTCACTTGGCTTTGCTTCCACTCATGCACAGAGCTGCACTGCCCATCTCTGTTATGGGATGTTATGTTATATTGATTTGTATAGTGCACTAATCATCCGTGAGGGTATCCAGGCACTTGGGCAGGTGTGTAGTTTTGTGGACCCCAAGGTACTTATACGAAGAGCCAGGTCTTCAGATTCTTGCAGAGCTCAATAAGTGAGGAGGAGGGTCTGATGTGTTGGGAAGGCTCGGATTTATATCACTTGCAGTTATGCTTTCCTCTGTTCACCCAGAGAGCAGGTTCCATTTAGGCTTCTTCAAAACATTGTGGGACAGGGCAGGAAATGAAGGGACATAGCATGGAATGGAAAAGAGGGATAGAGAGAGCACAAATGGAAGGAAAGAAAGGCAAAACAGAGGAATTGATACTCTGAACAGTAGCAGCGAGATGGCAGTCAAGGTTGAGAGGGTACAGTGAGAGGGGTACCAGGGCATGAGAGAAGGACCACAGGATAGAACGGATAGAAATGATATGAATGGGCCCTGATGTAGTTAAGGAGGATTGGTTCCCTTCAGTGCTTAATTTGAAAATAAATCATGCCGGTGCCCAAAGCCCTACTCTTAAAAATGCGGCTGCTGCAATTAAATGTAGGAACACAGAATACTGAGGCGGCGTAATCCTGAAGCCATATCGGGCCTCTTCAATTAGTTTACAGACACTCCCTGCTCCTTCAGCTCACTCTTGCAGCTTTCTACTTTCTCTCTTTGTAAGCTTTTTTCGTTTTTCTCTTCCTCCGTCTTTCCTATTTGTGTCTTTTGCTCACAGTGAAATGCTTGAGGCAGAAGATTAAGCCCCGGTCCTCAAAAATAAGTGCCAGTGCTCAGCACCGAAAACAACAAGCACAAATTAAACACTGGTTCCCTTGCTTTCTGGTAGTAGTAAAAGAGAGAAGTAATTGATTCACTTACAAAGGCTGAATTTTGGAACTGAAAAGTTGCCAATATACTCCATAACCACCCTAGGTGCCAGCTTGACGTAGAACATCACTTGTATTGAACCTCCTCTGAAAGTAGTAGGGAACAAAGTCAGAGGCAATTCCACTCACAGAGGTCAGATGTGAGTTAATCCAGGATCCAGACTTTGGGGAGAGAAGACCTACATGTCCAAGAATCCTCGGAGGGGACTGCTACCTTCAGAAGTTGTGTAATTAACACTGTTTTAGCCCCTCGGTGCCTTGGATGAGGTGGTCTCGTCCCAGCACACGATCTCGTCCCAGCACACGGTTCCCTGTGTGCTGGGACGAGACCGCCTCGTCCTGCAACGGGCCCACCCACACCCCCCACCAGGGATGAAAGGGGAATCGCTTCCCCTTTCACCCCGACACCCCAATCCCCCAGTGACGTCTGATGACCTCAGCACGTGGTTGCGTGCTGACCTTATCAGAGGTCGCCTCCCGATGCGGAAGAGAAATGCTTAGCATTTCTCTTCCGCTCGGGAGGAGGGGGGCGGGAGAGACATCGGAAGAAAGGAAAGGCTTTTCCTTTCTTCCAATGTCATTCTGAGCATTTCTGCTCAGCAGAAATCCCCACTAGACACCAGGGAATTTCATTTTTCTTTTTAATTTACATGAGGGGAGTGGCCCCTTGGGCAAGGGTCGCTCCCTAGGGGGGCAAATAATTTTTAGGTCATTTCTGCCCCCCTGGGGGCAGATCGGCCTAAAATAATTAGGCCGATCTGCCCCCAGGGGGGCAGAAATGCCCACTAGACACCAGGACATTTTTTTGTTGTTGTTTTTTTTCTTTTATGTGCTGGGAGCGACCCCTTAGGCAAGGATCGCTCCCTGGGCGGCCAAATTGTGCTTAGGCCATTTCTGCCCCCCTGGGGGCAGATCGGCCTAATGCCCACTAGATACCAGGGAATTTTTTGTTTTTTCTTTTTTTCTTTTATGTGCAGGGAGCGACACCTTAGGCAAGGCTCGCTCCCTGGGGGGCCAAATTGTGCTTAGGCCATTTCTGCCCCCGGGGGGGCAGAAATGCCCACTAGACACCAGGGATTTTTTTTTCTTTGTGTTTTCTAATAAAGGGAGTGCCCCCTTGGGCAAGGGTCGCTCCCTAGGAGGCCATATTATTTTTAGGCCCTTTCTGACCCCCCTGGGGGCAGATCGGCCTAATATAATTAGGCCGATCTGCCCCCAGGGGTGGCAGAAATGCCCACTAGACACCAGGGAATTTTTTTCTTTGTGTTTTCTAATAAAGGGAGCGGCCCCTTGGGCAAGGGTCGCTCCCTAGGGGGCCATATTATTTTTAGGCCATTCCTGCCCCCCCCGGAGGCAGATCGGCCTAATATAATTAGGCCGATCTGCCTCCAGCGGGGGCAGAAACCTCTAGTCACTAGGGATATATTTATATTTTTATTTACTTTATGTTTTTATGTAAAATTGTATTTAGGCCATTTCTGGCCCCCTTGGGGGCAGATCAGCCTATTTTTGTTAGGCCAATCTGCCCCCAAGGGGGGCAGAAACCACCAGACACCAGGGATTGGTGTGTGTGTATGTGTGTTTTGTTTGGGGGGGCAGCCCCTTGGACAAGGGTCGCTCCCCATGGGGACACATTACTGTTGGCCATATCTGCCCCTGTTGGGGGGCAGATTGGCCTATTTTCGGAAGGCCCATCTGCCCCCAAGGGGGGCAGAAAGCTCACCAGTGACCGGGGAAGATTTTTTGTTCAAAATGAAAGGGTGGGGTTATGACCATACCCCCACCCCAAATAAATGGGGCCAAAGTTGTTCTGCCCACCAGTGGGCAGATGGGGCAATTACCCCGATCCACACGCCGGGGGGCAGAAAGTCTACTAGATGCCATGTAATAAAAAATAAAAAAATTGTGGGGTGGTGACTACCAACCAGTATGAGCCTGGTTATGCCCTCACCCGAACTGAGGGGGCTAACAGTCATTCAGCTCTCCCCCGCACACTAAAACATCTTATCCCACGGCAAGCAAGAGGACGTTTGATTTTTTTGTTTTTTGTTTTACATTTGGGCCATGAGAGCTTGGTAACTCTCAAAATCGTCCCACTTGGAATGGTGAGGGCTCCACTTTTTTTCACTTCAGGACGCCGCCATGTAGAAAAATCCACATGACCTAGACACATCTGAAAACTAAACACCTAGTTGATTCCAGGGTGGTGTGCTTCACATGCACCCCGCACCAATTCCTTACCCACAATGCCCTGCAAACCTGCAACTTTGCTCAGAAGCACAGGTGCCCCCCCGCAAAAACAGGTAGTTTTCTATTTGATCATTTTGATGTGTCCAGATAGTGTTTTGGGGTATTTCCCGTCGCAGGCACTAAACCTACCCACACAAGTGAGGTACCATTTATATCGGGAGACTTGGGGGAATGCTGGGTGGAAGGAAATTTGTGGCTCCTCTCAGATTCCAGAACTTTCTGTCACCGAAATGTGAGGAAAAAGTGTTTTTTAGCCACATTTTGAGGTTTGCAAAGGATTCTGGGTAACAGAACCTGGTGAGAGCCCCACAAGTCTAGTCTAGTTTTCAAAAATGCACAGGTTTGGTAGGTTTCCCTAGGTGCCTGCTGAGCTGGAGGCCAAAATCCACAGGTAGGCGCTTTACAAAAAACACCTCTGTTTTCTTTGGGAAAATTTGATGTGTCCACGTTGTGTTTTGGGGCACTTCCTGTCACGGGCGCTAGGCCTACCCACACAAGTGAGGTACCATTTTTATCGGGAGACTTGGAGGAACATAGAATAGAAAACAAGTGTTATTGCCCCTTGTCTTTCTCTACATTTTTTCCTTCCAAATATAAGCCAGTGTGTAAAAAAGACGTCTATTTGAGAAATGCCCTATAATTCACATGCTAGTATGGGCACCCCAGAATTCAGAGATGTGCAAATAACCACTGCTCGTCAACACCTTATCTTGTGCCCATTTTGGAAGTACAAAGGTTTCCTTGATACCTATTTTTCACTCATTATATTTCAGCAAATGAATTGCTGTATACCCAGTATACAATGAAAACCCATTGCTAGCTGCAGCTCAATTATTGGCTCTGGGTGCCTAGGTTTCATGATGAACCTACAGCCCTATATATCCCCACAACCAGAAGAGTCCAGCGGACGTAACAGTATATTGCTTTCAAAACTCTGACATTGCAGTAAAAAGTTACAGAGTAAAACGTAGAGAAAAATGGCTGTTTTTTTCACCTCAATTTCAATATTCTTTTATTTCAGTTGTTATTTTCTTTAAGGAAACCCTTGTAGGATCTACACAAATTACCCCTTGCTGAATTCAGAATTTTGTCTACTTTTCAGAAATGTTTAGGTTTCTGGGATCCAGCGTCGGTTTCACACCCATTTCTGTCACTGACTGGAAGGAGGCTGAAAGCACAAAAAATCGTAAAAATGGGGTGTGTCCCAGTAAAACGTGAAAATTGTGTTGAAAAATTGGGTTTTCTGATTCAAGCCTGCCTGTTCCTGAAAGCTGGGAAGCTGGTGATTTTAGCACTTCAAACCCTTTCTTGATGCAAATTTCAGGGAAAAAACCACCAGCCTTCTTCTGCAGCCCTTTTTTTCCACTTTGTGTTTTAAAAAAACGAATTTTTACTGTATTTTGGCTAATTTCTTGGTCTCCTTCAGGGGAACCCACAAAGTCTGGGTACCCCTAGAATCTCTAGGATGTTGGAAAAAAAGGAACATAAATTTGGCGTGGGTAGCTTATGTGGACCTAAGCGCGCCCTGCCCCAAATAGCCAAAAAAAGGCCTGCCACCTGATGGTGAAAAGGCCTGGCAGCGAAGGAGTTAAAGACTGATGTTAGAGGCACTCGACAACCTACATAGCAGGGCCTTCTGTAGGGTCTGGTGTCCCTTCTGGGATCCCAGCGCAGTCAGTCTCAACCGTGATGGAACCAATGCTGCAAGTGTTGCCAGAGTTAAGACACAAGTCTGGCCGGGAACTATTTCACAAAGCACATGTTCGGTGGTAGACATCGGGCTTCAGAAGTGGGGAGCGACGTAGCGACTAATGTGTGCACATCAGGACGGTGCAGAAGGGTTCTGCAAGCTTTGGATTGCATGTAGAGTGATGCTAGAAAGCAGAAGTCTCCTTCTCTTCCTAATCTGTGTTCCAAACCTTGGCCAGAAGACTGCCCTTGGAGAAGGTGAAAGAGTATTTGATCCCAGGGGGTGCGGCCACTCCTGGACTTCCTGTGAAGCAGAGTATTGATCAGAGATGGATGAAGTATGTCTTCAGCCAAGTCTAAGCAGTCAGAGATTCATTCAAGAGCGTGAATATGCAGAGAGGTGATGGACGACGTTGGGTTTGAACACATCACTGGTCCTCGAGTGTGGATACTGGGATTGGGTGGGAGGGGGGCTACTTTTCATCCTTGTGAGCAAGGATAGCAGCTCATTCTGCTCCGGGAAGGGGCAAAGAAGGAATAACCATATACTTCAAAAATATTGCCTTTTCTAGTTTTTGTTACATAGGGGGTCATTCCGAGGCTGGCGGTGCATCCAGGCCAATTCTGACCGCGGCGGTAAAGCCGCGGTCAGAAAAGGGAAACCGGTTTCCCGCCGGTTTTCCCCTTGCCTGCAGACAGCCGCCATGGGGATTCCGACCCCCTTCCCTCCAGCCTGGTTCTGGCGGTTGTGACTGCCAGAACCTGGCTGGCGGGAACGGGTGTTGTGGGGCCCCTGGGGGCCCCTGCAGTGCCCATGCCAATGGCATGGGCACTGCAGGGGCCCCCTAACAGGGCCCCACAAAGATTATCAGTGTCTGCATAGCAGACACTGAAAATCGCGACGGGTGCAACTGCACCCGTCGCACCCTTTCCACTCCGCCGGCTCCATTCGGAGCCAGCATCCCCGTGGAAGGGGATTTCCCGCTGGGAGGGCGGGCGGCCTTCTGGCGGTCGCCCGCCAGCCCAGCGGGAAACTCAGAATGACCGCCGCGGTCTTTTGACCGTGGTACGGTCTTCTGGCGGTTCCCGCTTGGCGGGTGGCTCCCGCCGCACGCCATGATTAGAATGACCCCCATAGTCTCCTTCTGCTGTCCCTCTCGCCTTGTCCTGGTTCCTGGTGAGCTACTGAAATTCCTGATTTATTAGTTGGTTTTCATGTGTTTGGTCACACAACAATAAAGCACAGTTGAGGTTTTGAGAGGGTTGTTGCCCCTTCAACTCTGATGCTTTTGTGTCTGACAGACCTGGTCGACAGACGTTTGGGTCTGATATGGAATGAAAAATAATTTGTTTCAGAAACAAAAGTGGATGAAATTGGTTTGCATCTCGTCCCTCACTCCCAGGGGTACCGGTGCCACTGCACCTGCCGCACTAATGATAGCTGTGCCTCAACTTCTCGATCCCCGCTCCACACTCTCTGCAGACAGCCGAGTACCCCTCTCTCTGCCTGATTATTCTGAAGGGAGAACCGCCGAGCACGTGCACAAACACACACGTGCGCGGGCACACACACGGGCACATACACACGCGCGCGCTCACACACACGGGCACATACACGCACACACACGGGCACATACACACGCGCGCGCTCACACACACGGGCACACACGCGCGCTCACACGGGCACACACGCGCGCACACACACACGTGCGCGGGCACACACACGGGCACATACTTATGCAAACATACACACGGACTCATTTTGTTTCCTGATTGGTCCTTTTGAGAAAGTGAGGAAGGCCAGGCCCTGCCACTTCTCTATACCATCTTGTCACCTTTAAGGATAGTGTGGTGCAACAACAGGCGGAGATTAGTGAATATTCGGTCACGAGCAGAGCCGGCCACAGTGAATGTTCACAGTGCTTAGAGAGCTGCAAGGGGGATTCACGCGCCTCATACCACAAAATGCGGGCTCCCCGCTGCACACATCTTCAACATAAGGAGATCGAGTTCCAACACCATTCAAACACTCACGAACATTGGAACTGTGGCATGTGTGGGGACATCATCTCCCCTCTTGTATCGTGGCTTCTTTACGACCCCTAACTCTGACAACGGAGGGGGTCAGAAGGACACACACAGAGGCACATTTTGAGTGCGCCTTCAGGGAGTGCGTGCATTTGTGCAAAACGTGTCTGCAGGTCAGGGAGTCTGCAGCATTCACGAGCATGGTGTAAGTTAGAAACGTGACAGCATTAATTGTGCACATAGTGCATGCTTTAAAAGCGCCTAGGAAAGGCACTGACAGTTCCATTGCAGTGCATAAGATTGAAACTCCTTGTTCGCAAGTCACTTGCATCTAGTTTGTAAATAAAGAGCCTTTTGTGCGTCAGGCCCGTTGTTATTAGATTATTGCATCGCCTTTTGTGCTTCAGGCCCGTTGTTATTAGACTATTGCATCGACTTTTGTGCTTCAGGCCCGTTGTTATTAGACTATTGCATCGCCTTTTGTGCTTCAGACCCGTTGTTATTAGACTATTGCATCGCCTTTTGTGCTTCAGGCCCGTTGTTATTAGACTATTGCATCGCCTTTTCTGCGTCAGGCCCGTTGTTATTAGACTATTGCATCGCCTTTTGTGCTTCAGGCTCGTTGTTATTAGCCTATTGCATCGCCTTTTGTGCGTCAGGCCCGTTGTTATTAGACTATTGCATCGCCTTTTGTGCGTCAGGCCCGTTGTTATTAGACAATTGCATCGCCTTTTGTGCTTCAGGCTCGTTGTTATTAGCCTATTGCATCGCCTTTTGTGCGTCAGGCCCGTTGTTATTAGACTATTGCATCGCCTTTTGTGCTTCAGGCTCGTTGTTATTAGCCTATTGCATCGCCTTTTGTGCGTCAGGCCCGTCGTTATTAGACTATTGCATCGCCTTTTGTGCGTCAGGCCCGTTGTTATTAGACTATTGCATCGCCTTTTGTGCGTCAGGCCCGTCGTTATTAGACTATTGCATCGCCTTTTGTGCTTCAGGCTCGTTGTTATTAGCCTATTGCATCGCCTTTTGTGCGTCAGGCCCGTCGTTATTAGACTATTGCATCGCCTTTTGTGCTTCAGGCCCGTTGTTATTAGCCTATTGCATCGCCTTTTGTGCTTCAGGCCCGTTGTTATTAGACTATTGCATCGCCTTTTGTGCTTCAGGCTCGTTGTTATTAGCCTATTGCATCGCCTTTTGTGCGTCAGGCCCGACGTTATTAGACTATTGCATCGCCTTTTGTGCTTCAGGCCCGTTGTTATTAGCCTATTGCATCGCCTTTTGTGCTTCAGGCTCGTTGTTATTAGACTATTGCATCGCCTTTTCTGCGTCAGGCCCGTCGTTATTAGACTATTGCATCGCCTTTTGTGCTTCAGGCTCGTTGTTATTAGCCTATTGCATCGCCTTTTGTGCGTCAGGCCCGTTGTTATTAGACTATTGCATCGCCTTTTGTGCTTCAGGCTCGTTGTTATTAGCCTATTGCATCGCCTTTTGTGCGTCAGGCCCGTTGTTATTAGACTATTGCATCGGCTTTTGTGCGTCAGGCCCGTTGTTATTAGACTATTGCATCGCCTTTTGTGCGTCAGGCCCGTTGTTATTAGACTATTGCATCGCCTTTTGTGCGTCAGGCCCGTTGTTATTAGACTATTGCATCGCCTTTTGTGCGTCAGGCCCGTTGTTATTAGACAATTGCATCGCCTTTTGTGCTTCAGGCCCGTTGTTATTAGACTATTGCATCGCCTTTTCTGCATCAGGCCCGTTGTTATTAGACTATTGCATCGCCTTTTGTGCTTCAGGCTCGTTGTTATTAGACTATTGCATCGCCTTTTGTGCTTCAGGCTCGTTGTTATTAGACTATTGCATCGCCTTTTGTGCGTCAGGCCCGTTGTTATTAGACTATTGCATCGCCTTTTGTGCTTCAGGCCCGTTGTTATTAGACTATTGCATCGACTTTTGTGCTTCAGGCCCGTTGTTATTAGACTATTGCATCGCCTTTTGTGCTTCAGACCCGTTGTTATTAGACTATTGCATCGCCTTTTGTGCTTCAGGCCTGTTGTTATTAGACTATTGCATCGCCTTTTCTGCGTCAGGCCCGTTGTTATTAGACTATTGCATCGCCTTTTGTGCTTCAGGCTCGTTGTTATTAGCCTATTGCATCGCCTTTTGTGCGTCAGGCCCGTTGTTATTAGACTATTGCATCGCCTTTTGTGCTTCAGGCTCGTTGTTATTAGCCTATTGCATCGCCTTTTGTGCGTCAGGCCCGTTGTTATTAGACTATTGCATCGGCTTTTGTGCGTCAGGCCCGTTGTTATTAGACTATTGCATCGCCTTTTGTGCGTCAGGCCCGTTGTTATTAGACTATTGCATCGCCTTTTGTGCGTCAGGCCCGTTGTTATTAGACTATTGCATCGCCTTTTCCGCGTCAGGTCCTTTGTTATTAGACTATTGCATCGCCTTTTGTGCGTCAGGCCCGTCGTTATTAGACTATTGCATCGCCTTTTGTGCTTCAGGCCCGTTGTTATTAGACTATTGCATCGCCTTTTCTGCGTCAGGCCCGTTGTTATTAGACTATTGCATCGCCTTTTGTGGTTCAGGCTCGTTGTTATTAGACTATTGCATCGCCTTTTGTGCTTCAGGCTCCTTGTTATTAGACTATTGCATCGCCTTTTGTGCGTCAGGCCCGTTGTTATTAGACTATTGCATCGCCTTTTGTGCTTCAGGCCCGTTGTTATTAGACTATTGCATCGACTTTTGTGCTTCAGGCCCGTTGTTATTAGACTATTGCATCGCCTTTTGTGCTTCAGACCCGTTGTTATTAGCCTATTGCATCGCCTTTTGTGCGTCAGGCCCGTTGTTATTAGACTATTGCATCGCCTTTTGTGCTTCAGGCTCGTTGTTATTAGCCTATTGCATCGCCTTTTGTGCGTCAGGCCCGTTGTTATTAGACTATTGCATCGCCTTTTGTGTGTCAGGCCCGTTGTTATTAGACTATTGCATCGCCTTTTGTGCGTCAGGCCCGTTGTTATTAGACTATTGCATCGCCTTTTGTGCGTCAGGCCCGTTGTTATTAGACTATTGCATCGCCTTTTCCGCGTCAGGTCCTTTGTTATTAGACTATTGCATCGCCTTTTGTGCGTCAGGCCTGTCGTTATTAGACTATTGCATCGCCTTTTGTGCTTCAGGCCCGTTGTTATTAGACTATTGCATCGCCTTTTCTGCGTCAGGCCCGTTGTTATTAGACTATTGCATCGCCTTTTGTGCTTTAGGCTCGTTGTTATTAGCCTATTGCATCGCCTTTTGTGCGTCAGGCCGTTGTTATTAGACTATTGCATCGCCTTTTGTGCTTCAGGCTCCTTGTTATTAGCCTATTGCATCGCCTTTTGTGCGTCAGGCCCGTTGTTATTAGACTATTGCATCGCCTTTTGTGCGTCAGGCCCGTTGTTATTAGACTATTGCATCGCCTTTTGTGCGTCAGGCCCGTTGTTATTAGACTATTGCATCGCCTTTTCCGCGTCAGGTCCTTTGTTATTAGACTATTGCATCGCCTTTTGTGCGTCAGGCCCGTCGTTATTAGACTATTGCATCGCCTTTTGTGCTTCAGGCCCGTTGTTATTAGACTATTGCATCGCCTTTTCTGCGTCAGGCCCGTTGTTATTAGACTATTGCATCGCCTTTTGTGCTTCAGGCTCGTTGTTATTAGACTATTGCATCGCCTTTTGTGCGTCAGGCCCGTTGTTATTAGACTATTGCATCGCCTTTTGTGCGTCAGGCCCGTTGTTATTAGACAATTGCATCGCCTTTTGTGCTTCAGGCCCGTTGTTATTAGACTATTGCATCGCCTTTTCTGCGTCAGGCCCGTTGTTATTAGACTATTGCATCGCCTTTTGTGCGTCAGGCCCGTTGTTATTAGACTATTGCATCGCCTTTTGTGCGTCAGGCCCGCTGTTATTAGACAATTGCATCGCCTTTTGTGCTTCAGGCCCGTTGTTATTAGACTATTGCATCGCCTTTTCTGCGTCAGGCCCGTTGTTATTAGACTATTGCATCGCCTTTTGTGCGTCAGGCCCGTCGTTATTAGACTATTGCATCGCCTTTTGTGCGTCAGGCTCGTTGTTATTAGCCTATTGCATCGCCTTTTGTGCGTCAGGCCCGTCGTTATTAGACTATAGCATCGCCTTTTGTGCTTCAGGCTCGTTGTTATTAGCCTATTGCATCGCCTTTTGTGCGTCAGGCCCGTCGTTATTAGACTATTGCATCGCCTTTTGTGCTTCAGACCCGTTGTTATTAGACTATTGCATCGCCTTTTGTGCTTCAGGCCCGTTGTTATTAGACTATTGCATCGCCTTTTGTGCTTCAGGCTCGTTGTTATTAGCCTATTGCATCGCCTTTTGTGCGTCAGGCCCGTTGTTAGTAGACTATTGCATCGCCTTTTGTGCGTCAGGCCCGTTGTTATTAGACTATTGCATCGCCTTTTGTGCGTCAGGCCCGTTGTTATTAGACTATTGCATCGCCTTTTGTGCGTCAGGCCCGTTGTTATTAGACTATTGCATCGCCTTTTCCACGTCAGGTCCTTTGTTATTAGACTATTGCATCGCCTTTTGTGCGTCAGGCCCGTCGTTATTAGACGATTGCATCGCCTTTTGTGCTTCAGGCCCGTTGTTATTAGACTATTGCATCGCCTTTTGTGCGTCAGGCCCGTTGTTATTAGACTATTGCATCGCCTTTTGTGCTTCAGGCCCGTTGTTATTAGACTATTGCATCGCCTTTTGTGCGTCAGGCCCGTTGTTATTAGACTATTGCATCGCCTTTTGTGCGTCAGGCCCGTTGTTATTAGACTATTGCATCGCCTTTTGTAATTCAGGCCCGTTGTTATTAGACTATTGCATCGCCTTTTCTGCGTCAGGCCCGTTGTTATTAGACAATTGCATCGCCTTTTGTGCTTCAGGCCCGTTGTTATTAGACTATTGCATCGCCTTTTCTGCGTCAGGCCCGTTGTTATTAGACTATTGCATCGCCTTTTCTGCGTCAGGCCCGTTGTTATTAGACTATTGCATCGCCTTTTGTGCGTCAGGCCCGTCGTTATTAGACTATTGCATCGCCTTTTGTGCGTCAGGCTCGTTGTTATTAGCCTATTGCATCGCCTTTTGTGCGTCAGGCCCGTCGTTATTAGACTATAGCATCGCCTTTTGTGCTTCAGGCTCGTTGTTATTAGCCTATTGCATCGCCTTTTGTGCGTCAGGCCCGTCGTTATTAGACTATTGCATCGCCTTTTGTGCTTCAGACCCGTTGTTATTAGACTATTGCATCGCCTTTTGTGCTTCAGGCCCGTTGTTATTAGACTATTGCATCGCCTTTTGTGCTTCAGGCTCGTTGTTATTAGCCTATTGCATCGCCTTTTGTGCGTCAGGCCCGTTGTTAGTAGACTATTGCATCGCCTTTTGTGCGTCAGGCCCGTTGTTATTAGACTATTGCATCGCCTTTTGTGCGTCAGGCCCGTTGTTATTAGACTATTGCATCGCCTTTTGTGCGTCAGGCCCGTTGTTATTAGACTATTGCATCGCCTTTTCCGCGTCAGGTCCTTTGTTATTAGACTATTGCATCGCCTTTTGTGCGTCAGGCCCGTCGTTATTAGACGATTGCATCGCCTTTTGTGCTTCAGGCCCGTTGTTATTAGACTATTGCATCGCCTTTTGTGCGTCAGGCCCGTTGTTATTAGACTATTGCATCGCCTTTTGTGCTTCAGGCCCGTTGTTATTAGACTATTGCATCGCCTTTTGTGCGTCAGGCCCGTTGTTATTAGACTATTGCATCGCCTTTTGTGCGTCAGGCCCGTTGTTATTAGACTATTGCATCGCCTTTTGTAATTCAGGCCCGTTGTTATTAGACTATTGCATCGCCTTTTCTGCGTCAGGCCCGTTGTTATTAGACAATTGCATCGCCTTTTGTGCTTCAGGCCCGTTGTTATTAGACTATTGCATCGCCTTTTCTGCGTCAGGCCCGTTGTTATTAGACTATTGCATCGCCTTTTCTGCGTCAGGCCCGTTGTTATTAGACTATTGCATCGCCTTTTGTGCGTCAGGCCCGTTGTTATTAGACTCTTGCATCGCCTTTTCTGCGTCAGGCCCGTTGTTATTAGACTCTTGCATCGCCTTTTGTGCTTCAGGCCCGTTGTTATTAGACTATTGCATCGCCTTTTGTGCGTCAGGCCCGTTGTTATTAGACTATTGCATCGCCTTTTCTGCGTCAGGCCCGTTGTTATTAGACTCTTGCATCGAGCAGCAATGTTCTCCTTTTGACAGGCTACAGTGTAGCCTCTCCTTTCGCAAATATGTTCTGCGACAATTGACTGGTTTACATGTAACTATCTGCAAAGGGATCACCACTTGAACAGCAAGACTCTTCTTCAACCTCCCATACAGAACTCACATCTCACCACACTTCAGGGAGTTACACTGGCTCCAAATACACAAATACCTCACACACACACACATTCGAGGCACTACACAACTCCAGCCCCATGTGCCTGAACACTTGCATCTCCTTCCACCGACCACCCAGACACCGCCACTCCGCAGGACTCCTACTCACACATATCCTACGCAGGCACAGAACCCGCTCAGGAGGACGAGTGGTTTCTTACATCTCTCCTACAGATCGGAATGACCTCCCACTCCAATTCCGAGCCTCATCTTCTCTTCCTAAATTATGAAAGGAGCTGAAGACCTGGCTTTTCAATTAACCAACCAGGGGCGGCTCCTCCGTTAGGACGGAGGAGCGTCCCCCCGCCAGCAGCAGAACCTGCAAACCTTTCAGAAGGAAAAAAAACAATGTTTATTACCCTGTCGCTTTGAAAGTGGCGGGGCCGTGGGGGTGACTAGCAGTGAGGGGTAATGCACAGCATTCCCCCTCAGAGTATATGTGTGTTTGGCCGGCCCGGCTTGTGCAGGCCAAACACACATGCGCATTAGGCTCTCTCCAGCCTGGCAACAGAGAGAGCCTGCAAGGCTCGTAGCCTGCCTGGGACCATCCTGGCTGGGCGCTCCCAGCCAATCCTGACGCTGCTCTAAGCAGTGTCAGGATTGGCCGCAGGGCAGGCTGGGAGCCTGTGCTTGCAGCGACGATGAAAAGGAGAGTGGCGCAGGTCAGCTGATCAGGTACGTTTAATTTTTTAAAAATGTATTAAATATACCCCCCACGGCCCTACGTTTGTGCCACACCCTCTCTGCCTCTTTTCGGCAATGCGAGCCACAACTGTAATCAACCCCCCATAGGCAGAGCTAGGCACACACACACCAGCACCAGGATACACTTGGGGTGATACTGCACTTTACAAATACACATAACATAATATAGCACAACACAACATCACAAAACATAACACAACCTGCCTACATCACAGCATCCCATGCTGTGGGCGACTGTGATTGCTATCAAGCTAATGATCATAAGAAACCCATCCAAGTGCTTTGCAGAATTAGCTTCACCAAGTACCTTATTATTGCATTTGGGATTTTCCCTTCTTGCAGATGAGCCAGTTCATTTACTGTAATTGCCTCCTTCTGCCAGGGAGAGCAGGTAGAATACTCACAGCTTAGTAGCCTCTCTTTAATAAAGACTGACAAGGACAAGCTCCAATCTGCATACGTGTGTGTGTGCGCGCATGTGTGTGGCTTCTGTGTCTGTGTGAGCCTGTCTGTTGAATGGTGCAATGTATCCTTAATACTATGGTTGTGTGTAACTCGTGTAATTTCATTTAGAGTAATCAAGCACAATTACATAAGAATTCCGCATTATTAGGCAGAATTACTCAACAAGAGTAATTTTGCATTTTGCACTATTTCTTAATGTAATTATGCCTACTTGGCCAAATATGTACATAAGGATGCATTTTTCTGCTAAGAAGTAGCAATGAATGCTGGAGAACACGATTGGTGAGCATTAGCGACCACTCATGCACTAAATGTGTTATTGGGGAAGAGTTTTCCCAAACTTACTTCTGGAATTTAATGCTCCTTTCTTAGCATAAAACACACACTAGCATCCAAAATGGATCCAAGGATGCATTTTGAGCTAGGAATTAATGCTAAACGCAGCAGAACATGATTAATGAGCATGTGCACCCACTCTCAATTGCTAAAGGTGCTTTAGGATTTTTTTTCCCCATATTACACAGGCTAGTGTAATCAAATCATTTTCAGTAATTACGCATCAAAGAGTAACACAGAATTATCAAAATTACTCCTATTCCTACGGTGTAATGGAAATTCCAACCAGACCAACGTAATAAATTGCGCGCAGTTCATTTCCAAAGGGTTGATACAAATAATCACAAATCAAAGTGAACGAAAGGAAAATGCTTAGTGGAACTTTTTGAGCTTTGCATTTCACTTATGCTGCTTATCGCATCATTTGTTCATCAATGATTCTGCTCAAACCCACCAAAGAAGTGATAGATATCCCCTCTCAAAGATGGTAGCCATGGGCACACTCATGTCATTCTGCTCCAGGAGTAATGCTATGTTAATTTGTATAGCACACTAATACCTAAGAGTGTATCTAAGTGCTTTGGAAAGATGTGTAGGTGTGTGGTCCCAAAGTGTTTATATGAAGAGTTAGGCCTTCACCTTCTTGCAGAACTCAATAAGTGAGGAGGTGACTCTGATGTGCTGAGAGAGGTTGTTTCATGTGTTGGGTGCGATGTAGGAGTTTTGCTTTTGTGAATGCATGACATGTGTGTGAGTTAGAGTGAGGCAGAGCGTAGGTGCCTGCTGGACTGATGAAAGTGTATGCGGCTGTTTAGGTATTCTGGTCCTGTGTTGGGAAGGGTTTTGTATCAATCAATCAGTCAATCAATCAGTCAATCAATCAGGATTCATAAAGTCAGGCAGTGAGGGACGCTGTTCATTTCAACAGCCATGTCTTGAGTCCTTTTCTGAATTCCCAGAGCTATGCCGCATTCCTGAGGTGCTGGGGAAGGTCGTTCCAGGCTTTGGCCACCAGGTGAGAGAAGGAGTGTCTTAAGCTGTTGGATCGGTGGATCCAGGGGTGTCTGCGAGGATGAGGTTGGTGGATCAAAAGTGTCTGGTCAGTTGGTGGAGGGTCATTCTTTTGTTGATGTGTGCTGGTCCTGCGCTGTGCACGGCTTTGTATGCGTGGGTCAGCATCTTGAACTGGCATCTCAGGGAGGTTGCAGTGGTCCAAGTGTTAATGAGTTGCTGGTTGATTGCCTTTTTGAGAGCCTCTGCCAGAAAGGGGAGCAGGGAGATGGACCAGTAGTTCTTCAGATCTGCTGGGTCAGTGGATGGTTTCTTCAGGAGGGGCCTCACTTCAGCATGTTTTCAGTCCTCAGGGAAGGAGGCCATGGTAATGGAGGCAATCAGGACTTTTTTGAGATCATCTCCATTCATCTTGCTACCGAGGTTGAACATGTGGTGGGGAATGGGTCCATTGAAGCTGCCAAGTGTACGTAGTTCATTATGGAGATTGTGGCTTGAGTTGTGAGAGGGTCCAAAAGGGTGAGCAAGTGCTCGGGGTTTGTGTTCATGGGTGTGAGTAGGCTGATGCTGTCAGTGGTCGGGGGTTGGGGTTTGAAGTTCTCATAAATGGCTGAGATCTTGTCATGGAAGAAGTCCGCCAGGGTGTCACACAGTTCTTGGAAGGGGGTGATATCATTCCCGGGGGCTGCGGGTTTGGAGAACTCCTTCATTCTTGTGAAGAGCTCCTTGACGTGGTTTGTGCTAGCTGCTATGTGGTCTGCTGGAACTTTCATCTTTGTTTCTCTCAGGAGACAGTGGTACTGGTTGACTGCTGTTTTGAAGGTGGTATGGTCTTCTTCCTTTTTGCTAGTATGCCACATTCTTTCTAGTGGTCAGCAGTTGCGTTTGGAGGATTTCAGCTCTGTGGTGATCCAGCTGGCTCATCCAGCTGGTACATTGGGTTTGGCTGGCTTGACGAGGGCTATTGTGTTGGCACATTCCATGATCCACGTGGAGAAGATCTTCGCAGCTTGTTTTGGGTCGGGTGATGTGTCTGGGTGATGGGAGTTGAGAGTGTTTTTCCACTGGTCTTCTGATACCCTTTTTCCCGTTTCTGTAAGTGGAGCTGAGGACGTGGTTCCAGTGTTGAAAGACCCTGAGATGATGAAGTGGATGCTGTAGTGGTCGATCCAGGTGACCTGTGAGAAGTGGTTGTACTTGCCTCTGTTGCTGGACGTAAAAATAGGGTCTAACATGTGTCTTGCAATATATGTGGAGTCGGTGACAAGGTGCTGGAAGCCGATGTTGCTCATGCTTTCCAGGAGGTCGGTTGCGTTGGTGTCACCAGGGTCGCCGAGTTGGAAGTTAATATCACCTAGAAAGATGTAGTGCTCAGAGTCAATGGCAATCAGGGCGATGAGGTTATATGTATGCGTGAAAAGTTTGAATTTGCCGTGCTTGTGAATGGGGAGCCAGTAAAGCTTCCTGACGTAGTGTGATGTAGGTGCAGTGAGGCAGGTCGATTATGAGTCTGGCGGCTGCGTTCTGGATAGTCTGGAGTCTGTAGGAGTTGTTTGGAAATTTCAGGGTAGAGAGTGCTGTTGCAGCCCAGCCAGTTGGTGATGAGTGCTTGTGGGATGGTCCATCTGGTGTTCTGAAACAATAATTTGCAGCATGCATAGGATGTGGGAGCAGGAGGTGCTCACTGCATTGACTTGAGCTGTCATGTTGAGCTTGTCATCTAGGATGATCCCTAGATTTCTTGTGTGGTCTGTGGGTGTGGGTGTTGGTTCTTGCTGCGACACTCGCCAGATGGAATCCCATCGGGAGGTCTTATTGCCGAAGATCAGCATTTCTGTCTTGTTGGAGTTGAGCTTCAGGTCATTGGTTTGCATTCAGCCTGCTACTATGGTCGTGTAAATGGTGAAGTTGACGAGGCTTTTTAGGTAGACTGTGTCAAAGGCCATGGAGACGTCGAGCAGAATAAAGGCTGATGTTTCTCCTGAGTCCAGGATGTTTTGAATGTCATCAGTGGCTGCAATGAGTGCTGTTTTGGTGCTGTGGTTCTTTCTGAATCCTGATTGTGTGCTGTCTAGAAGATGGCGTAGTATGGGGTGGGTTTTGAGTTGCTTGTTATTGGCCTTATCCATCACTTTGGTTGGCTAGGGGAGGAGGGGGATGGGTCAGGAGTTGCTCAGTTGATTCTGGACAGTTGTGGGCTTCCAGAGGAGGGTGTAGATTTCTGCAAGTCTCCATTCATTCCGGATATTGTGGTGAACATGATGGAGGTGGTGATGATGTGGGTTAGGGTGGTGCTGACTGGTGATTTTCCCAGGTTGTAGATGTGGTGGAGGCATAAGTCTGTTGGGGTTCTTGTGTGCATGGTCCACATGATTGCCGATGTGTAATTTCTAGCGTTGTCCCTTAGGTCAGGTGGCCATCTTGATTGATGGTGGGTAGGTTAGAGATGAGTTTTCTGGGGTTGGGTTGCTGTGTGCATTTGTTGTAATTGTATGAGATTTTGCTGTGGAAGAAGTTGGATAGGTTGTTGCAGAGTTGTTTGGAGGCAGCAATATTGTTGACAGTGGTTGAGAGCGAGTTGAAATCCTTGACGATCGAGAAGATCTCCTTGTGGCTTTTGAGGCTTGCTTTGATGCAGTACAGTAGTGCTTTTTTCTAGGTGTCTCTTATTTGCTGGTGGTAGTGGCTGAGTGCAACTTTGCAGGTAGTTTTCTAGGTGGCTTTGTGTCTATCTCTCCATTTCCTTTCTAGCTTTTTACAGTGTTGTTTGGTGTCTCGGAGGTGCTCTGTGTATCAGTTGGCCTGCTGGTTTGATCTATGCTATAATCACAACTACACTCATAGTCCACATGCTTCCAAACAACATAGGAACAAATTAAAGTAAAATTGCATGCATTTGAGCACTCAACTGCCCTACTGGCATTAAAGGCTTAGGCATAGCGACCTACGTTAGGGTTAGAGTACCTTATGGTCAAACATGCATGACACTAGCTGCAATTTAAGACTCTTTGAACCAATCATTTCCTGACTGCCTAGTGTCTGAATAAATGCAAATGCAACTAACAACAATAACTACACATCAGGTAGATAATTAAAATATGTACACCCGTGTGTGCCTAAATGTAGTGTCATGTGTGCCGGTCTTGCTGTTGTACTTGTCAAACTCCTCAAACATCTTCTCATCCCTTATATAGTAACCCCACTTCTTTTAGCAGGACCACACATTTATCTAACACACATATAATAGCAAACAAACATATAAATCATTAGAGAATTACATTAATTAATAAATATATTGTGTAAT
Organism: Pleurodeles waltl; assembly: GCF_031143425.1. Taxonomy (NCBI): domain Eukaryota; kingdom Metazoa; phylum Chordata; class Amphibia; order Caudata; family Salamandridae; genus Pleurodeles; species Pleurodeles waltl. The sequence continues at coordinate 1,693,850,457 of NC_090445.1, forward strand.
ACCCCAAAACAGATCAACAGACATTGATCAAAACTGTGAGGTGCAATGGCTACCTCAAAATTGTGTGGCAGGGCACCTACAAATGAAAAGCAACTCTTCACAACCATACCACTCGTGCGCTATAAAAATGCAAATAAAAACAACGTACTAGAAAAGTGGGAGCTTAATGTTCACCATGGTGATACTTACTCTTCATCGTTCCTGGTTTTTCTTTCTTCTTCTTCTTTTCTTCCTCTTCTTCTTCTTCTTCTTCTTCTTCTTATTATTATTATTAATAATAACAATAATAAAATAAAGTAAAGTAATAATTGCAATACTAATAATGTAGACATTTATAATTCAAAAGCAAAACTATGATGCTAAATAACACTTTTTATATAAATAATAACAATGATTGTAATAAACAAATATCACACTGAGCGTGTCACAGCCATACAAAAAAATAGTGCTTTGGAGAGTTGGTTGACTATTTTAGTAGTATAAACTGTTTATTTCGGGAATTAGGCAATGAAAGACATCATACAATAAGAAAAAATAGAGAGGCAATCGTATATATACACATACATTGTAAATTAAACCACATTTCGATAGAAAGATTCATTGTATTGCACTGCAAATCCAAGGAGTAAACAAAAGTACTTAAAGCAAGATTTCAAGAAATTACACTGTTGAGGACAGTATGCATAAAAAACATTAGTATCAAAATACTTTAGTGATTAATTTAACATTGCAATGGCGAGATTCCCAATGGTGTTCTGACTCACTAGACTGTGTATAAATAGCTTCCAAGAGTAATAGTGATGGGAAGGCTTCAGTCCATCCAAAAGATTTGTTATGCTACTCTTGAGTGTCTCACGACGGCCAGAAAAATAATGAATGTTCAATATCCTCTATTGCATAGTTGCAAGATATGCTAATTTGGATAGATTAGATATGCATTTGCATTTGTAAGTAAATTTGTTTCCAAACAGTGTGCCTAACCTACGTTCAATGACAAGGTGCGGGCCAACGGTGGTAGATGTACATCCATATACAGTTGCACCACAGATACAGATTTAAAAGATAAACATTTAAAAAATCAGCCCTCCTGATTTGGCATTCTGGTGGTATAATTTAATCACGTTTTTCCAAAGTGCCTTTTTTACAACTACCTTGGTGTTGTTGTTGTTTATCAAGGTAGGATGACTCCAATACATGGCCAAATCTAAATTTCTCAGACAGGATTTGACATGTGAAACTAAGGAATGGAATTACATTTTCCTATGCTCATTATCTCCTCCATTGCAGAACTATAGGTGGTTAGCTCTGGGGTAGACCATAATCCTACCCAGAAGAGGAGGGTTTTACCAGGGCTAAGTCACTGATCCTTTTAAGCCCTGTGTCAAAAATAAAAGGACCGCCAGTGTACTTTTGCGCAAAATGAACACAGATTTTATAAAAAATATATTTTCTTTAATTGTCAAGCCCCTTGTGTTTCCTGCCCCACAAATGTATGCACCGTAGAGAGCAGCCATCTGTACCTTTGCCCTGTGTACCTCGATGACTGGAAGTACTGAATTTGGGGTAGTAGCTTTATGCCGCTTGAGGACTACAGAATCACTATGTTGTAAGGGCATTTCTCATTTTAGTAACAGAGTCTTCCAATTAGCTAATTTATTAATCCTGACTCCAGATAATCAAATCTATTTACCTGCTGTAGTTTTGTCCCCCTCAGGTGAAACCCCCCTTAAATGTGTTATGGGGTTTAAACACCAAGATCTTTGTCTTAGAGGTGTTCACCCCAGACCTCGAATCTCACAGTAATCAGCAAAATTACTTAGCAGTTTTTGTAATCCAGCCGGGGTATAAGAGAACATCAAATGTCTGCAATAGTAAAACAGGTATAGGAGATCTCCCAGTCTAGGAGAATCATGGCTATAGGTATCTCGAAAGTCAACAACATCATTTATATAAAGGGAAAACAGGTTTGGGGCGAGCACACAAACCTGTCACACTACTTTCTTTGGGTACACGATCAGTAAGTTCACCCCCATCCCATCACATAAACTGCACACATTTTTTTGTCATAGAGTCTGATGAGAACATCTAGTGTTCCGGAGTTAATGCCCATTCTATCTGAAGCGGACCACAGTTTTTGTCTGGGGACTGGATCAAAAGCGGCCATCAGTTCCACTAAGGCCATGTAGAGATGATCATTTGAGAGCCCCAGACATTTCCAAACAATGAGATTCAGTCAGAAAACCTGATCTATGGTACTCACTCTGAAGCGGAAACCTGTTTGAAACAGAGATAGAACCTCACCTTCGTCCATCCACTCTAGTAGTCCTGTTGAGAACTTGAGACAGAATACCTTCTGGAGATTATCAATGAGACCAATGAGTTTGTAGTTGTTAGTAATTGTTCTATCGCCCTTCTTGTACAATCAAATTATTGCGGCTCCTGCAATGACCTTGTCTGATTGTGGGTTGATGTAGGGTCCCCACACATCTGGCTCTGTGCGAAAGAGGTCTCCTGAATCTTTGCCCGGGCCTGACTCCTTACCAGGATGCAGAGACTGAATAGCCCTGCATGTTTGTTCCATGGAAAATGCTGTAAAATTATAGTCAACAGCTCAATCAGCATCCTGGATGGCTAGTTCTGTCTCTGCGTTAGGACGGACCCCCTGGTTGGTCAATGCATATATTTCCGTAAAGTGTTCCCCCTACTGTTGGGTCTGCACAGTAACTTCAGTTGCACTATGAATCTTTGAATTACCAATCTGCCAAAAAGGGTTTAGGGCTTTATTTTAGGAACCCCTCAACTAAGGCCAACCAGTTAGAATAAACCCACTTCTGCTTTAAAGAAGAGGTAATTGATTTATAGCTGACACACTTTTCTGGTTAAATCATGATCCCCCTGCTGGATAGCCCTACATTTATTTTATAATGTCTTCAGAGAGTGAAACCCTACAAGAATAATACTCTCATTCATTTATCCTCGCTGCTGCTGTTCTTTTATTCTTGCTGTTGTTGTTCATTTATGATTGCTGTGGGTAAGGAAGGGAAATCATCTCCTTACTGTGTTATTACAGCCCAATGAAGTGACACTGTGCCCCAGAAAGCTAACACGAAAAAACATCCCTTAGTTGACTGTAAATCATTTCCTAAAATGCTGCTTTAATGCCAGAGAGCCTACAAACACCTGTATTAAAACCCGCCTCTAATTTTCTTATTACAGTTGAGTTATGATATCTCTCCTCATCTGTAATAACAAAATGACATAACTACTCAACTGTAATAAGATATTATAGTTGAGTTGTGACAACGTTATAATGCCTGCTGCCAGTCTCGGCTTCCAAGGTGAAAGGCATGTTACAGAGCATTATTATAGCTGCAGTACAAACAAGGAAAACAGGAACTGGCTTTTCCTTTTTCTCATATCTTTTGGTAAAAAGTACAAATTATAGGCAGAAAGGCAATTGTTTTTACACTACAGGTCACTGCAGGAAAAATGGAACCTCTGCATGGCTTTACAAAATCTGAGCCACATCATTTTAACCTGGATTACATTAAACTGATTCTAGCTTTTCTTTGCAAAAAAATTCCAATTTACTTTTGGTTTGTTTAATTTCACAGTTTTTGTCTTGTCTGCAATTAGTATGAAAGAGCAAGATAGCAATGATTTATAAGAATTGTGATGGTTTCATGTATTATAAGGAATAACAAAACTCTCTGTTATACATTAAAAGGATATTGTAAGTCACCTTGGATATCTATGACTTTATCAAGAAACGTTGGGGCATATTTATACTCTGTTTGTGCTGGATTTGTGTAATTTGTTTATGCAAATCCGATGCAAACTTAACTCCATATTTATATTTTGGTTCTAGACATGTCTAGCTCCAAAATATTGGAGTTAAAGTCATTTTTGCTTGCAGAAAACTACCTTGCGTCAATGAGATGCACGGTAGGCATTCCCTGGCAAAAAATGACTCAAAGGCCCAGGCGCCTTATTTATGCGCCCGTGCAAAAATCACGCATGGGAGAGAGGCGGGCCTAAATAATGATGGTAAGCATGCTTAGCGCCATTATTTAACGCCTAGGTCAGGGCAGGCGTTAGGGGATCTGTGGGCCTATTTCCATGGTGGAACACTATGGAATAAGCCCACAGATGCCCTCCCCAGGCCCCAGGGACACCCCCACCCACACCAGAGGGACAGCGGGGGATGGAGGACCCCACCCCACGTAAGTAGAGGTAAGTACAGGTAAATACATTATTTTGTTTTCTAAAGTGCCATGGGGGGCCTAACTTTGGCCCCCCTACATGGCACTATGCCCAATGGCCATGCCCAGGGGACCTAAGTCCCCTGGGCATGGCCTTTGAACTGGGGGGCATGACTCCTGTCTTTACTGAGACAGGAGTCATGTCCATGGGGGTTGTGCATCTAACAATGGCGCTAGTCAGGTTAGAGTCATTATTTTGACTAGTGCCATTCTTTCATGCATAACCTCCAGTTTTCCCTAAGCCTCCCCTACCCTGTTAGCATCATGTATTTTGATGCTAACCGGGCCTTAGCGCCAGCTTGTGCCATTCCTTAAATATGGCACCAGGCTGGCGTTGTGGAATGGGGCTAGCCAACGCTATACTTTTTGACTCCAACCTGCACTAACGCTGGTTTGCGTCAAAAAGTATAAATATGGGCCTTTGCTCTTTTATATGGTTATGGCACTCCTTGGGACTTATAATGTACAGCCGAAGGGTGCTATAGCCCAAATATATAAATCTTGCACTACTGCCAAAGTTTCAAATCAAAATGTTGGTAATGTAATTACCTACTGCATCGACATAACATTGACAGCATCTAAACATCCCTTTAAGTTGAGACCATGGACCTGATTATGAGTTCAGTGGATGGGATGACCCGTATGCTGAGCCTCCGACCGGGACGGAGAGGTGGCCGCCTTACTGGCTACTTCCCCGCAGGGCCCATTACGACAGTCCTGCTAGGGTGACCGGCGGAAACCAAGGTCTCAACCTGTCAGCCCAGCAGGAAAGTGGCAGCAGCATTCGTAATTGAGCCGGCTGCATCCCTGGTGCCCTCAGGGTGCACCAGCACCCTCGCAACGCTCACTGTCTGCTCAGCAGACAGTGAGCGTTGCGAGGGTGCTGGGCAGGGGGACTCCTGCACTGCCCATGCAAAATGCATGGGCAGTACAGGGGCCCCCCTGTGGCCCTCTGCACGTGATCTCTGCCAGCCTTTTCATGGTGGTGAAACCACCATGAAAAGGCTGGCAGAGAACCAGGTTGTAATCAGCAGGGTGGCACTGAGTTCAGCACCCCCATGGCTTAGTCTAACTTGGACCGCCATCAGCCCATTGTGAACATTATTCCCGGCAGAGACAGTTGTGGTTTGGCGGTCGCCAAGCTCTTAATTTGGAGGTCAGACTGCCAAACTGGCAGTGGTAAGGATCCCCACCACTAGTCTGGCGATCTCGTAATCAGGCCTTTTGCCTTGACAATACCATTACTCCATTCTTTACCTATGCCTTATTGGTTTGATGAAATGCTAACAAATACAGCAAGATAAATTTTTACAACTATTACCAAAAACGTTGCTAACAAAAATATTATCATCCTTTACTTAGATAAGAAAAACAGAAATAATATCACCATAACTAATATCTAAAATGCCATATCACAGACAAAAAGAAACAAATAATCCATTTTTTTCCAACTCTTTTTATTAAACATTCTGGGGTGTCACTGGTACAATTGTTCACAAATTGATCAGTCCTGGACATACATGTATATGCTTCTCATACGTACAGACCATATTATGCAGTATACACAGGTGGTTGTTGTGGCTTGTGTCAAGAGATTGTGTCATAACGATAACATTTCTTAGAATTAAACTCGTGCTGGATGGGTGGTGTCCAGCTAGAGCCCACTCTGGTTAAGAAATATGTAAGTGTGATTGTATAAATATGTGTTAACTTCTGTCCTCTCACCTAGGGTATACACCAGTTCTCTGCCATGTAGCACACGATTTCAAGGGATAAGAATGTGTCAGATGGACCTTGCTCTGTGTTTAGGCTGGCCCCTGCCATGTTCATAGGACCCACATGCACGCTTGGTGGACCGCCTGTCTGGCCGCCCCATGTGCTCCCAGCGGAGCGCCAGACTAGATCTGCGTTCAGGCCTCTCCAGGGTGTAGTCAGTCTATGGGTGGGGAGAAGTCTGTCATTTGTCCAGTGCGGCGTATTATGCACACTATTTAAGGTGGATGTATATAATTTTTGGCCAGCATAGTGACGATGAAGGCGTCCCATGTGCTAATCCATGACGCTGGAGCAGACCAGTGTAGATGCCTCCGCCTGCGCGCTTTGTATCAAATCGCGCAGCCAGTTACAGTAGGCCGGTGTGTGTGGGGCCTTCCAATGGGTCGCTATTAAGCACTTGAAGAGGGTGAAAGCCAGGTCAGTGAATCCGTGTATTTGCTTATCCTTCTTGCTGCGGCGGGGTAGACCAAGCAAACATGATTCTGGGGTCGTAGATAGTGTACGGTTTGTGACCTCAGCTACGGTGTCTGTGACTCGCTGCCATGCCACGGCTAGGGGGGACAGTTCCATACCATATGGTAAAAATCTGCTGCCGGTTGTGCGCACCTAGGGCATGTCGGGTCTGAGCCTGGGAACATATGTTTGATGCAGGCCGGTGATAGATAGGAGTGATGTATGTAATTAAACTGGGTATATCGAAGTCTGGTATTTCGAGAAATACTTTTGATAGTGGAGAGCGCCGCTGTCCAGGCGCTTTGAGATTATGGAGCGGGAAGCACCTCGTCCCATCTGGCCTTGGCGCGTAACATTTCGGGACAGACCCAATCTAACAACAACAGGTACAATCTAGAAACTGCACCTCTTGTGTTTCTGAGTGATAAAATCGATTTGAGCAATGGAGATTCTAATGGCTCCGCATTGCTTCATTCCCATGTGGTTCCCAGCAGATGTTTGATCGCGCAGTAGGTAATGAAGGCACCAGCTTGAATCCCTGCCATCCTCATGAGTTCGGCAAAGGACATCAAAGTAGAGTCTGCATATAACTCCCCTGAATTTATTAGGCCCGCTTCATGCCACAGGGATGTGCCGTGTTGTCTTATTAGTCTTTGGGCCTTGGGTAACTGAGTCCATGGTAGAATGGGAGAGTATGGCATTGAGTCGCCCCTATTGTGGACATATCTCTGCCAGCACGTCCTTGCAGCCACCAGCAAGATGGAACTCCTCGTTAGTCGATGCAACCCGTCCAACAGCCATGTAATCACTGCGGCGGCGCCAGCGTCTTTATCATCGCCGTGCGCTCCGTCGAAGAGGTTTCGCTCAGCCACAAGGCTGGCCATTGCAGTTGGGCTGCAGCGTAATACAATTCAAAATTGGGCATACCCAGACCTCCCTTTAACTGTGGGTACTGCGTTATGGATTGCGCCACTCTTCGTCTGTCATTACCCTATAGTAAAATCAGTCATGATGGAGTGCAAGGTCTTGAAAAAAGAGCGGGTAAGAACTATCGGGAGTGCTGTGAAATAATACAGAAGTCTCGGAAGGATGAGCATTTTTGCAATAGCTATCCTTCCCATAGGTGATAAGGGGAGGGACAGCCAGAATGGCAAAGACCCTCGCACTAAGCGAAGAACCCTGTTGATATTGCCCTCCCTAAGATCGTTCACAGCATGATAAATCTGTATGCCCAAGTACTTAAAAGAGGTGTGGCTCCACGGTAGCTGGTAATGTGGAAGGTCCGAGCGAAGCTCCGGAGTCACTGGGGATAGGGGAAAAATACAGGATTATGACCAATTGATTCGTAAGCCAGAGATGGTCGCAAAGGCGTCTAGTATTTCCATTACTCCTTCCATGGAATCAGCGTGGTTGCGTAAATATACTAGGGGGTCATCCGCATATAGTGAGATGATATGGTATGCGTTCAGTTCCGGGATACCCCACATAGGCGCACGTGATTGCAACCAGGCAACCAGTGGCTCCATGGCAATAGCAAAAAAGAAGGTGAGACAGCGGGCATCCCTGTCTGGTGCCCCCGCATATCGGAAAAGACTCAGAGATAACTTGCCCCGTTTTCACTCGTGCCGTGGGCCTTGCATACAGTATCTTAATCCACTGCACATAGCCAGCCCCGAAACCCATTGTTTCCAAAGTAGCAATAACAAAATCCCAACCCAGTGTATCGAATGCCTTTTCTATATCTAGGGACAGGGCCACTGCACGAGCAGGGGGATAGCTCTGTCACCATGTATTATACGGATTCCTCTTCTGATGTTGGAGAAGGTATTTCTGCCGGGTATAAACCCCGACTGATCCTCATGGATCAAATGCTGCATATATGGGAGGAGTCTGTTGGCTAAGATTTTCCCCAACAATTTACAATCAGTGTTAAGTAAAGAGAGGGGGCGATATGAACGAACATCTAGAAGGTCGCGGCGAGGCTTGGTGAGCACAACTATAAGTGCCTCATTCATCGAGTCGGGTAATTGCGCTCTATCATATGCTTCATTAAACACCCGCATCAGCGGTGGCAGAATATAGGTAGCTTGAGATGTCAGATACTCTATTGGTAGGCCGTCTGACCCTGGAGCCTTAGCTCGGGTCATCTGTGACAGTGCCAGACCAATTTCCTCCATGGTGAGCGGGCCATCCAATGCATTCCGTCCATCACTTGTTGTTTTTTGCTTTGTCGCCCTAAGTGGGAAGGGTATGCCCAGACGTTTGTCCCGTGCTTCCCATGCCACTGGATTCAAGCTAGCCTGGCTGATGAGGGGTGAAACCCCAAAACCGGTCCCAGGATGCTTGTTTCAAGTCCAGGGAGGACCTGGCCTAGCAGTTCGGGCTGGACTGTTCCCATGGGGAACAGGGTCAAGACTGATTTGCATATGGCTGGGTCCAAACTGGAATGGCATGGGCAGCAAAAAAACGATGGATTTAGGCCCAGAGCACTGTACTGGGGGTGAATGTTTGACAATGTTCAGCATTCCGTCCATCACTTGTTGTTTTTTGCTTTGTCGCCCTAAGTGGGAAGGGTATGCCCAGACGTGGGTCCCGTGCTTCCCATGCCACTGGATTCAAGCTAGCCTGGCTGATGAGGGGTGAAACCCCGAAACCGGTCCCAGGATGCTTGTTTCCAGTCCAGGGAGGACCTGGCCTAGCAGTTCGGGCTGGACTGTTCCCATGGGGAACAGGGTCAAGACTGATTTGCATATGGCTGGGTCCAAACTGGAATGGCATGGGCAGCAAAAAAACGATGGATTTAGGCCCAGATCACTGTACTGGAGGTGAATGTTTGACAATGTTCAGCATTCCGTCCATCACTTGTTGTTTTTTGCTTCATCCAATGCATCAGCCTGCTCAGGCTGTAAGCGTTTCTGCGGGGAAGATACTAAGAGGTCGGCCATTTGCGTTATAAATGGAGGGGATATGGGCGAGTATTGGGAGTGATAGTACCTGTAAAAGGCCCCGTTAATGTCTACTTGCGTGTTTACCATCTGCCCGCTGTCCAACCTGATTGCGCCTATGGGGGAAGGCTGGGAGGGTTGTCGAACTAGCCAGGCCAGTAGTCGACCCGCTCTATCTCCCTCTGCATATTTACATGTCATATAATGACTATTATCATGTCTACTGAGTCTAGTTTCTACTTCTGTATAGCGCGCCCTCAGCGACTGTAACTCCACAGCGGTCAGACTGCAGTTCGCTACAGCAGTCTCTGCCGTACGTAGTTGGAACTCCAGGTCCCAGATTTCTCTTGTCAACACCCGCCTGACCCACACTGATGCAGCCATGCAGTGGCCACGTACCACCACCTTATGGGCATCCCATTCTATTGCACGGCTAGAAGCGGTATCGTCGTTTGTGGAGAAGTAAGTGAGTAAACATTGTGTTAGTTCGGCGCAGAAGGGAGGGTCTGACAGAGCCTCTACCTGTAACCGCAATGTGGGGATACACGTGCGCGGCTTCCCCCACCCCAGAGTCACATGCAAAGGAGTATGGTCTGACACTGTGTGAGTTAAGTAGTCCGGTGTATGGAGTTTGGGAATCACAGCAGGTGGAACGAGGATCATATCTATCCTAGTATGTAGATCATGGACGGGGGAATAAAAGGAGTATTCACGCTGTTCTGGGTGTCGCATGTGCCAAACATCCCATAGCCCGTTGGACAACCTCCATGCAATGAGTTTGCACGAGACACGGCCGCTTGGGGCAGTCGGGGGTGGCGGGAAGGATCTGTCCATGTGGGCATCCATGACACAGTTAAAGCCCCCCCCCCCCAGATGCAGTCTATTGTTGGGTCCCAGAGCAGGCCTGTTGATAGTGTGTGTAGAAAATCGAGCTGATTAAAGTTGGGGGCATAGAGCGCTATTAGTGCCAGTGTTATGCTATCCAGATTACCCTCTACCACTACGTATCTGCCATCGGGACCTATTTGCGTGCAGGCAACAACATATGGTACCCCTGGGGTGATCCAGACTGCTACCCCACGAGCAAAGGTCGACGAGCCCGTGCCCAGTAATTGTCCCCACCACTTCTTCCGAGTAATGTCCAGAGTGGAGACTGATAAGTGAGTTTCCTGGAGCAGGGCAAAATGTATCTGATGACGTTTCAGGTAGGAACGTACGCGTTGTTGCCTATGTGGGTTCGCCATCCCCCTCACATTCCATGTTAACATGTTATATCTTGGTATAAGCAATTGTCTTTGTGTTATCATAAGGATGCGAAAAAATGGAGTGCGGGGAAGGGGTAGAGGACCCACCCTGATATGTCCACATGGGACAACTGGTGTCCACCGTCTCTGACATGCCCACCCCTTGCAACCCGCGTAATGTGTCCCATTCTCCGCATTGAGTGTACTGTGTGGTAGCTACGTAATTGGACCGCGTAAAGACCAAAAGTGATCCCCATTGAAAAAATACTAAATTAACCACAAAACCTATAAATGAGCAGGTGTAAAGACAGACCAGTCCATATGGAACGGGCCGTGGAAGTTGTACTTTAGTGTCGGGGTGGTCGTTCCTGGCCCACCGGATGGACTTGCTCCAACCGCATTGTGGCGCATAGTCAGAGGAGGGCTCCATTACTTGTGTCATTCTACCTCCATCGCTGCCCAGCGCGGCATCCCATGGCAGACCGGCAGAGCACTCTGGAGTCACTGGTGTCTCTAATTCAGGACAACTGTCATGTCCAGATACAAGTCAAATGTCGTCAGCAGACCGTGGGGTGAGAAGTGGACCCAGAAGAGAATCTACGGAGTCAGAGTGGGTGTCCCGCTCACGGTCAGAGTTACCATGATCCGAGGCCTCCGCCAGCGGATCCTTCACAAATCACGTCGTCTCGCGCAGGAGCCGAGTGCGCAGATGGGTTGGTCCTTGGGCGAGGTCAGCGTCTGCTTTTCTCCTTAGGGGATGACCAATCCCCTTCCGTGTTTTCCTGGTTTGCAGTGCGGGCAAGACCCTTGACGTGTAGCCAGATCCACGCATCCTCTGGGGATGTGAAGATGTGTACCTTAGATCCATCTTGAACACGCAGTTTGGCTGAGAACAAGAGCGCATATGTGATGTGATGTTCAGGAGGCGCTGTTTTATCAGGTAAAAAGAACTTTGTTTCTTCTGAACTTCTGCAGTGAAGTCAGGGTAGGCCGTGATTGATGTGTCTTCGAAGTGCTGCGGGCCCAGTTTATAAACAAATAATCCATACTGCAATCAAATAACATAACGAACAGTACCCAGATATTGAAAACATCAGTCTTAAGTACCAAAATATAGTTAATAATATGTTAAAAATGTATAACCTTATTTAAATTTGATTACACTAGTATCTTCAAAAAGTGAGCAACACAGTAAATGCTACAAATTAAATTTAATAAATATATAGACACAAGAAAACGTTAAATATATTGTAAAATATATTAAACTAACATTTTAAAAACAAATATGACATTAAACCAAGAGTTGAAAATTTTAAAAATCAATCCAACATTGCTTTATGTCACAAAGGAAACCCAGGGGGCCGACAGAGATAGTGGTGGATGTCTGGCTCTTGCCACCTATGTTCTGTGGAAGGGGAGCATCACACAGGCCATACCCCTCTGGAATAGAGCTGCAATGGGGACTCTGGGACACCTCCCGAGTTTTGACAAGTGGAGTATGATCAGCATCTCCAGGATGAGGTGTGCATGGCAGAGGGGAGATGTGCTCCCCTTTCCACATTTACAACAAGTCTACCAGCTAGCCCATAACAAAATGTTTCACTACCTACAGGCTCGACATGTGCCAGATTCATCTCCACTAGAAGACAGGCTGTGAGATTAATATAATCCGTGCAAAGCCGCTTCACTGAAGTATAAGAAACTAATCCACAATACTCCAGAGGGCCTGACACAGGTGTGCAACCACTGGGCACATGATCTGTGGGTTCTTGATGATGACTGGGGGGAGGCCATGGCCTCCCCAAGGGAGGTGACCATATGTTCTGGCTTCTGTCTTGTGCAACTAAAAATCCTCCACCATGCGTACTACCCCCGACCACTCTGTTTAAAATGGGTAGGACATCAAGCATGAGTTGCAGACGGGGTTGTGAACACAAAGGTACTTTCTACCATACAGTCTGGGAATGTCCAAAAGCGCGGGGCTTTTGGGGAGGTCATAGATTGTTTGAATAAGGTGCACGGAGCCTCCCTGACCCTAACAGCAAAATGGTGTCTCTTGAACATCTAGGAGGAAATGGACCTACTCCATATGGACAGTATGTGGTTAAGCTGGGGGTGACCATTGCAAAAAGTAACACTGCCAAGATGCGGGGAGTGGAGCAGGTGCCCCTTCTGGAGGGTTGGGAACATGACATTGACTGGTGTATGTTGGCTGAAAGGGTTATGTATGAAAAAAGGGGTTGTCCTTTGGGTGTACTGGAATGACTACAGAGGTAACATTTGTGGTGCCATTGAAACAGTGGCCGTTTTTTAATAGTGTGCCACCATAGGGTCACCCAAAAATGTCTCAGACTACACTGGGATGGGGAGAAACTGGGGGGGGGGGAGTGGGGGGACTTACATTTTCTAGAATGTGATGACTTTGTTTCTATCTATGCTCAATTTGTACTGTTCTCTTTATTGGAAGGGTCAATAAAGATGATATTAAATAAATCAATACAACAGCAACACAAATAATTATTAATTATATAATAATTATATGTGAAGACAATATTAACTTAAATAGAATTACATACATATTCCTTCTAATAAAAACTATAATATAAATATATTATATAATTACTGCTATACGAATCGCACACAGTATGCATTATTTTGCAAAAATGTCAAAACTCAAAAGAAAGCAACTGCTAGACTCTACACACAGAAAATGAAAAATCCAACTACTGAAAAAAGAGCTCTAAAATGCAACTAGTTTAACCTAAATTAATTTTAAATAAATAATGGCAAAAGTCAAACATAAACCTTGAACACAAAAAGTATTATAATGCTTTCTGTTTATATTTCTGATGTAAAGAAACCGCAGTAGAGCAAATCTGAAAACACAAGGACAAAAATAACAGAATCACATTTCTAAAGTAGAAACTCTATAAACACTATTCTGAGTAGGAATATATTACTTTGTAATAGAAAATTAACAAATAAGTAAATAAAATGTACACATTCAATTAATATATAACTCTGAAATTAATTAACGGATACACTGTGAAAGAGCCACATACATCACTTCTAAATAAGGAAAACTGTTCTTGTCTCACACAGGATGTACATTTATTTAAGACAGCACAAGAATTGAAAAAACAGGCTGAAAATGCACAAAGTATTATTCAAATTGACATTATGGGAGGGCTTGTTGGAGATTATAATCACTCGCCAAAATTCACAGAATTCCTGATGGCCATATTTCGGTTGGCACAAAATATATTTATTCTGGTAAAATGATATTTTCAACAAAATGTTTTGGTCACACACCACTTATTCCTAACATTCTCCTTAACTGTAATATTTGCACTCACTCTCAAACTCATTTTGTGTTTCATTCTATCTCTTATCACAGCCTCAAACCTAACCCTAAAGCACGCCCTAACCCTAAATTTAAAACTAAGCCTAGCCCAAAACATACAATATTCATAATCATATATATTAAATAGGGGTGCCCGTAATTTCTATGATTTGCTCTAGCATAATCCCACAAAATTACAGCAAAAGTATGTGAAATTACACAAGGAGCATAATCCAGCATTTAGCCTTATGATGGACCAGAAGATGTATTTTATGCTAAGATAGCGCTAATCGCAACGGAACACGAACAGCAGCATCCACTCAAGCTCTGTTCTTGTGCCCTTGCAGTAGGCATTTTTGCTTGAAATTACTCTAAATTATGCAAACAGGCATAATCCCAATAATCCCATAATTTTGGTAATTTCGTATGACAACAGTAATGCAAAAATACTGAAATTACTCTGATTACTCCAGAGTAATTACAATTTTACCTAGGCCTAATTTTAACCTAAATACAGTTGTAACTTTAATAACCTCATGCTGCACAATAAACCTTGACCTAACCCTAATATTAAATTGCAGAACAGATGTTCCAGGTTTGCAGGGGGGCATATTTGAATATGTGTCCCATCTACACACCCTATGACATGGGGGAAGTTGGCAATCCGGTAAAATTGCAGCTTGGTGCTGTTAATTTCTGCCTCATTCCTGGGTAGGTATATGTAGTGAGACATGTGTGTGAGTATGGCATCTAGGAATGCCCTGAGGAACCTTGACACTGCACTTGGAGATACCCCTCCTGCCACAGCAATGACCCCCTGATAGCTCCCCGAGGCCAAGAGGTGCAGTGCGCATAGCACTTGCACATGCGTAGGGATGGCGCAGCCGCGCAGCGCCTGGCGTTCTAGCTGTGGTTTGAGTAATTCAATTAATTCTAGTATAGCTGCGCTGCTAAGGCGATATTTGTCGTAGATTTCTTCCTCAGTTTGTTGGAAAAGTGTCTGCCTTGTTCTGTAAATCTTCTCCTGTCTCTGGCCCCTCCTCCTCCTCATCTGCTGTGCGGCGTGGGCTCTCCTCCTCACTGCTATCACATATATCTCTGCCATCTTGAGTGACCCTGATGCCTTCTGGGTCTCCTTTTATACTTTGCTTCTGGTCACCACCTGCTCTGAGTTAGTGGTAAATTGGACATGCAAACTGGGCTTTTTGCGACTAGTCGCAATTTGCGAGTTGCAATTGCATATGGTTTGCGACTCGCAAATTGCGACTTCCTATTTGCTGGTCGCAAAATGGGGTTGCAATCTTTGCGAGTCTCTAACGGCTCGCATCGCTTTTTGCGAGTCGGAAATGGGATTTTTGCATCCCATTTCCGATTTTGCACAGTCGCAAATAGCGATTCGGGCCATTTGCGACTCGCAAAACTTTGCTACGTCTGGCCCATACTCTTTCCTGTATGATCTCTGACTCTGGGTACACAGTGCATGACTCTCATCCATAAGTACCAACTAAACTGGTGCCACAGAACCAAAAGGATCCCTCTGCTCTGCAGCACTCATGGTCACCATCATAACACCCCTCACTCACACACACGTGCGCGCGCGCACACGCACACACACACACACACACTTGGTTTCTGTATGTGGCACCTTATGCATGTTGAAAAAACAATGGACAAATGTCTTCCTGATTGGTCAAATTAACCCAATAGCCATTTCTGGGCTTCACTAGGAGGTCCAGGGAGATCTGGTTACACTGAAACTACTGCACCTGTCCATACAACTCGGTGGATCCTATGCGTCCCAAGGGTCCCATCGAAGGTAGAAGGATTCGCATCCCAGAGTCTGGTCCAGATGTGGCCAGCCGAAGGCGTGCAGTCTCATTAGCCACTGCTTCATGACTGTACCTAGGGCATCCCTGCTTGTTCTGCTCCTGGTTCTAACGCCCCAGTTGACTGCTCAAGAGACAGCTTAGACTTGACGCCCCCTGGTGACATCTGTGTGTCAGTGCATGGGGCCTTTAGTTGTATATTCATTTAGTCACATTTGTACAATGCCTTCTACATTTGCAAGGGGTGTTCTCAGAGTTAGACCTAGATTTCCAAGTTTTGACCTAGTAAACAGCAATTACTTGCCTCGTCCGTCTTCCTCGCCAGGGTCCTGACAGAATGAGCTATCCTGTGGCTTGTCCACAGAGCTTCACCCATATAGATTAACAATTAAGCCCCGCCCCCCAAGTGCACAGGTTGTGCACCACCACCTGACTATGAGGGTGGACATTTGGACATATAAGGAATTCTTTGTACTCTTTATCTACAACTTAGGCTCTTGTGTATCACTAAATATGTGTGAATCTAACAAACCACAGCATTTGAAAGTGCTATACAACGTAACAAACAACAATAACTCATAAAGCATATGAGATACGAAAAGGGTATACGAAGACAAACAAAATGTATAAATACAAAATATAAACAATGTTAGGAAGGAGTCACAAACAATCACAACCAGTGCTAACACAATCACAGCAAAACCGTTTTTTATAAGAGTAGACATCGACAACAAAGACTGATAGCGTAATAAAAAGAATTACACACACACACCAGCCGGAAGTGCTGCCCAGCAAGAGTGGAACTTGTGTCTTCAAGGAATCATTAGTGCAAGGCTGTGCCCATGTACAGAGAGGTCACATGACACTGGCTGCCAGGCAGAGTTAACTTGCTTGTACCAGTGAACAATGCCCTTTGCCCTCTTCCACGGTGGGTAAAACGCTGCAGCTTGGCAGCCCAGCACCGGTGATTTCCCACTGGTGGACCTTCCAGTGCCAGGTAATAATGCACCAGTGTGGCAAGCAGCAGCCGCTTCCCTGCTGCACATGTCAGCTCTCACCAGGAGTGCGGATGTTTTCCATTATTTTCTATTGCTGCTAAAGATTTCGCCTTTTCCTTTTCTCTGTTTTTAACCTTAACAAGTTTCAAAGCCCCCAAAACTGGAAAAGTTAAAACAAATGACAAAAAAATTGCAAAATACACACTTCCACAAATTCACACACCCCTAATGCAAAGAGGGCTTGTTTTTGTAAAAACTGGGGATGTTTACCTCTGATGTTTTGGGCTCTCCTTCCTAGTGGACTCAAACTAAATGCCAAGTACATTCCTTTAGTAGGCAGACAGTGCAGTCCAAGCCTTAGCCATGGGCGTGATGCTCGTCAGAGACTGAGAACCAGCAGAGCACAATAATAACATTTAGTAAGTTAATGTCAGTCAGTCCTTTCCTTAAAAAAAAGGAAAAGTGCTAGCTAAATGCTACAGATAAAATATGCATGTGCAATCAGATGCAGGTAAACAATGCAACCTAGATCCTTCAACAGCAACCAATGGGTGACAAGAGCATTGCTGACACTCTCGGTTCCAAGACATTTAAAAAACCCTTCAAAGAGTTTGTTTCTGAGAGTGCACCAGCAAGGAAAGAGAGCAACCCCACAATGCTCTCCATTCTTAGGATAATGTTGAACAAAATTCTTTCAGGAACACCAAAGTACAGGTACGAGCCATTCTTCTAAATGCACACACTGATCTTCATTTCATTCTGTGAATCAAAGCCGATCCAACCACCTTAGCCAACATGTGTTTCGTCTGAAGTTGTATCAATTTGACTTCCTCAGGGCTCATATATCTGCTAAATAAGGGGTGGTAGATGTTGTCGGAATGAGATCCCCTCTAGGTTTCTTCAAAGTATATACCTGTCAGTTTCTGTATTGAGATCATCCTTCGTTGTGGGCCTCGAATAAGCCTGTGCGCTGTACCTGCCAAGTGTGGAAGAGCCGCTCGCTGTGGTGTTAAATTCAATTGGTCTTGTTGTCAGTTATTGGCTTCGTACAAACTCTGCTCGATTACCTATTGAGATAAATTCAAGAACCATGTTCAAATACAATACATATTTGCCAAGCTGGGTTTATATTATGCCAGGAGAGGATTCAAGAAAGTAGTTTACTCACCTGTCAGGGCGAGTATCCACATCACGTAGACAGATGTATGAGCCATGAGGAAGTCAAGGCGATAAAACTCCAGATGAAACACATTTTGGCAAAGGTGGCTAGATCGGCTTTCATTACAAGGATTAAATAAAGAAGATCATTGTTTACAATTACAAGATGGACTCATTATTGTACTTTGGTGTTCCTGCAAGAACTTTCTTCTACAATTACATCATTCGCAAAGAAAAAAGTGGAAGAGGTCAGTTATGAGACACTAGCAAAACCTCTCAAATAGATGAGGTTGGTAGCAACTGTTCCTGAAGACAAATGTAAAAAGGCCTGATCCCTCGTTGGAATCAATGGTACCACCACCGCTGGTCACACAAAGCCCAGGAGCTGAGAGCAATAGACAGTCTCTAAATGATGGACACTTTTGGATGTTGCTTTGACCTCAAAGCCAGACTGTGGGGTCTCAAACCATGCCAAGGTGAGATCCTTCAATGAACACGCATGATAGCTGCATTCACTAAGATAAAAACCTAGCAACTACACACATTAATATAACACAGGGCAGAGGAGCATGCTCTCAAGAGCCATGCAGTTGGCATTTCTGTACCAATATCTGAGAATTTCTTATCTTTTTGTCTTAGTGACTGACTAAGTAGTGAGGTTCGGCCACCCTACCTGTACCATAACCTTCTACAGTAGTTTACTTTTTGAGTATTTGAATGATTTTGTTTCCCTGAGGGGATACAATGTGGCATTTCATTAAGGAAATGGTGCGGTTGGATGTGCTGTGTGCAAAGAGGCGAGAATCATCCGCATTAGTCTTTCTGAGAAAGTATAGGGATTGGAACATCAAATTAAGTGGCACCAATAAGGAAATAAATGGAGTCCGGGTAGCTTCCTTGGAAAGTCTCACTATGTAGGTGCTAATTGCTCAGCCCAGATTGCAGCTCAGCAGAACCTCCAACTCAATCAGTAAACACTTCCGTCAGTGGCAATTGTGTTGTTAGCCTATGTTGACAGCAGTTGTGAAAACAAGATTGTTTGGTCCCAGTCATCTTTTTGTCGTCTACCTGATGCCTCTGCCTTGTTTCTAGCTGACTGAAAATTCAGGCAAATAGAGAATGTCTATTAGAAATGTCTATAATCTGTCAGAAATTACTAAAATGCCCAAATCAACATCCACAGGATACATAAAACCTGTGTTTTCCTCCAAAACGGCAAAGTTTAACACCTTGCAACTTTGCAATTTTTTAAACATTATCAGTTTTGTTCAAAAATAAAATTGGGGTTAAGATTCAGGGATTAAGAGAGGTCTTGGGTTTCAGCAGAACTGTTACGCTTGGCAGATGATATTGTCTCTCTGCTTCTGGCTCTGAATATCTTCCATTCTCTGCTGTTTTAGGTCCAAGTGTGGGATCTTCCAGAAGAAGGAAAATCTGCACCCAGTGGGACAATAGTTTTTCAAACAACATTTAGCACTATATATATATATATATATTCACCAAAAAGGACCCGAATAACCGAGGCTCAAAAAGGTGGCGGTCCGACCATGGCTTCGAGAAACACCATAAAAATACACAACAAATTCTTGTAATAACAAGAAAGGTCAGGACACTTCCAGTGTGATTAAAGCTTTTACTCTTCACAGATTATTCCTCCCAACGCGTTTCACAGAACAAGGCTATGGCTGAAACGCGTTGGGAGGAATAATCTGTGAAGAGTAAAAGCTTTAATCACACTGGAAGTGTTCTGACCTTTCTTGTTATTACAAGAATTTGTTATATATATATATATATATATATATACAGGGAGTGCAGAATTATTAGGCAAATTAGTATTTTGACCACATCATCCTCTTTATGCATGTTGTCTTACTCCAAGCTGTATAGGCTCGAAAGCCTACTACCAATTAAGCATATTAGGTGATGTGCATCTCTGTAATGAGAAGGGGTGTGGTCTAATGACATCAACACCCTAAATCAGGTGTGCATAATTATTAGGCAACTTCCTTTCCTTTGGCAAAATGGGTCAAAAGAAGGACTTGACAGGCTCAGAAAAGTCAAAAATAGTGAGATATCTTGCAGAGGGATGCAGCACTCTTAAAATTGGAAAGCTTCTGAAGCGTGATCATCGAACAATCAATCGTTTCATTCAAAATAGTCAACAGGGTCGCAAGAAGCGTGTGGAAAAACCAAGGCGCAAAATAACTGCCCATGAACTGAGAAAAGTCAAGCGTGCAGCTGCCACGATGCCACTTGTCACCAGTTTGGCCATATTTCAGAGCTGCAACATCACTGGAGTGCCCAAAAGCACAAGGTGTGCAATACTCAGAGACATGGCCAAGGTAAGAAAGGCTGAAAGACGACCACCACTGAACAAGACACACAAGCTGAAACGTCAAGACTGGGCCAAGAAATATCTCAAGACTGATTTTTCTAAGGTTTTATGGACTGATGAAATGAGAGTGAGTCTTGATGGGCCAGATGGATGGGCCCGTGGCTGGATTGGTAAAGGGCAGAGAGCTCCAGTCCGACTCAGACGCCAGCAAGGTGGAGGTGGAGTACTGGTTTGGGCTGGTATCATCAAAGATGAGCTTGTGGGGCCTTTTCGGGTTGAGGATGGAGTCAAGCTCAACTCCCAGTCCTACTGCCAGTTCCTGGAAGACACCTTCTTCAAGCAGTGGTACAGGAAGAAGTCTGCATCCTTCAAGAAAAACATGATTTTCATGCAGGACAATGCTCCATCACACGCGTCCAAGTACTCCACAGCGTGGCTGGCAAGAAAGGGTATAAAAGAAGGAAATCTAATGACATGGCCTCCTTGTTCACCTGATCTGAACCCCATTGAGAACCTGTGGTCCATCATCAAATGTGAGATTTACAAGGAGGGAAAACAGTACACCTCTCTGAACAGTGTCTGGGAGGCTGTGGTTGCTGCTGCACTCAATGTTGATGGTGAACAGATCAAAACACTGACAGAATCCATGGATGGCAGGCATTTGAGTGTCCTTGCAAAGAAAGGTGGCTATATTGGTCACTGATTTGTTTTTGTTTTGTTTTTGAATGTCAGAAATGTATATTTGTGAATGTTGAGATGTTATATTGGTTTCACTGGTAATGATAAATAATTGAAATGGGTATATATTTTTTTTTGTTAAGTTGCCTAATAATTATGCACAGTGATAGTCACCTGCACACACAGATATCCCCCTAACATAGCTAAAACTAAAAACAAACTAAAAACTACTTCCAAAAATATTCAGTTTTGATATTAATGAGTGTTTTGGGTTCATTGAGAACATGGTTGTTGTTCAATAATAAAATTAATCCTCAAAAATACAACTTGCCTAATAATTCTGCACTCCCTGTATATATATATATACAAATAAATAAATAAATATATATATATACAGCGCTTAATTTGTGTTTGTTGTTTCCGGTGCGGAGCACCTGCACTTATTTCTGAGGGCCGGCGCTTAGTTTTCTGTCTCAAGCAATTACTGCGAGCAAAAGACACGTAGGAAAGACGGAGGAAGAGAAAAACGAAAAAGCGTCAGAAAGGAGAAAAGCAGGAAGCTGACAGAGTGAGCTGAAGGGGCAGGGAGTGGCTATAAATGGACTGAAGAGGCCTGAGGTGGCTTCAGGATTACGCTGCCTAAGTATTCTGTGCTTGCACTTTTAATTGCAGCGGCCGCATGTTTAAGAGGAGAGCTTTGCGCACTGGCACCTTTTTATTTACACATTAAGCAATGTGTATATATATATATATATATATATAAATAAATTAATTGCTTTCAAGATGTCGATGTCATATATCATGATGAAATAAGGTAACTTTAAAGTTTGTTGAACTTATCGACTATACATAAGGGTTATAGTGTATGTTGATATTGAAGATGTAGACTCCACAGAAGATCAAAGTCTAACAAGGTTCAGCTTGACATTGTGGTTAGTTATCTATATGAGATGGAATTGACATTTTATTATTGGTTTTAAATTTTGAATCTAATAATGAATGAGATCGTATTTATTATGAATCATAACCACTGTGGATGTCATTTTTACATTAAATTATAAAATATTAGCTATTTAAGCTGATTGATTTATGTGTATTAACTTTGTACAATACTTTATAATTTTTTGTAATATATATAACAATTGGAATATTTGAAATGTTTATATTTATATACAGCAACCTATGTTGGAGATTATACCCTATGAATATTTGATCAATTAGAGTGATGATCATTGAGTAAGATGATTGATGACATTTATCTGAATAATGCATTAATATATCAGTTCATCTATCTATTTTGTCAATATAAGGATATGTAGTTTTTATTCTTATTTTATGAAATATATATATATATATACAATGTTTTTATGTTCAAACTATTGAAAGCATCTCATGTTATGTTTGCTTAGTTAAAATTGGGCATAAATATGTTGATTGTTTTTAGGTTCTTGCATGTTTTAAGATGTCCGCTGCAGTAGATCACATTAGAATGCTATGAAAACAAATGATGGATTTTAACTTGTATATATATGGTGCCGGCTTGATGGCCGGATTCTTCCAGTAGAAGGAGTTTTTGCCGAAACGCGTTGACAGTTCTTTGCAGGACTCTGTGTCACCATTACAAGCAATAAATTTGATACAATTTAATTAAATTCGGCATTGCTGAATATGTTTTCGTTCAAATGGTCGAGATTTAATTAATGGGATTGGTGCAGCCGTCAGATGGTTGTCGTTCCATCTGTTGAGGATTATATATATATATATATATATATGTTTTTTTTTTTTCACTTAAAAACCAAAGGTAACAGAGGCGTTCTAGTTAGGCTCACATTTCAAACATAATAAACCATGGAACTTTAGCTGTTATAGTTAGAGTTATTTCAAGTAACTATAATTCGTCCCCATACTAGGCACAGTTTCCTTTTCAATAATTTTATTGCAAATGTTGCAGTGATAATTTCAATGATGCCATAGATGTTATGACTGACGTCATATATGCGGTACTTAGCAGTGCATGAAAGAGGGCGTGAGTTATAGTCACCTTAGGGAACGAGGTATAGTTACTTGAAAAACACTAACTATAACAGCTGAATTTTTATGGTTTTGTATGTTCCAAATATGAGCCTAACTATAACGTCCTTGTAACCTTTTTTTAAGTGAATTTCTATGATGTGTTTTTAATTCTATTTCTTAAATATAATCTCCCTGTATCCTTTAGTTTTTTCAGTGAATTTCTATGGTGTTTTTAATGTTAAGCAATTTTAATTACTTTTTGTTAATCCAAAAACCACTGTGCATGGCCTTCAGTCGTGCACAGCCAATGTTGGCCATAGGGCCTGGCCTTGTGCCCTGCGGCCAACCCCCTGTAAGCCCCAAACCCTGCGCCACGCATGACCTTTGGCCTAGTGTGGAGGAGGTTGGCGACATCGCCTAGCTGTGCCCAGGCCCTGTTACCTACCATCTATAACCATACCACACCACACATAATGTGCTTCTTTATTTGTTGGAGGTGTGATTATATTCCTGTGCATGAGGAACTTGTCTCCAAAATCGGTGGGAAATGCACTCATGAGTCCTTTTAGTAATCTATCCATAATTCTGGGAAAAGGGCGGAAATACGTTGCATTCCACTAATATATTTCAGGTGGGGCCAAACAGGTCGGGCTTCTATGCCATTTTGCATACTTGTTGTTTTTAAAAGGGACAGCACAATCTCTGGTCTCAGCAGCAGATGACATGAAAGAACCCACTGGTCACAGTCACTACATGAGATACTGCGCTCGAAAGAGTAGGAATGCAAACACCTCCATCAAGGATTACAGATACATTTTCAAGGTGAAAATGCAGAGAAAACACACTTTCTCAGCCTTGGCTATGCACAAGATGTTAGGATGATTAGTACTTTACTAAAGTGGAGCTTCAACTTGGGCACCTGTGTGCCCCCCCCTCCCACCTGTGTTCTCTGGGGGGTTGAGGGTCCACGTGGCCCTCATACATTTATTCTGTTTTGTCTCTGGGGCGGTGATGGTCCCTGGGACATGCAGAAGGCTCATGAGGGAGGTCCGTATGACCCCCTCAACTATTTCTCTAAAGCCCCAGGGATGTGGTGGTCTCCAGGGCTCAAATGAGCCCTATGAGGGGTGCCCCGTGCACCCCTCCTTTATAATTTGTATTACCTCATGCTGCCAGGACCTGGCCCACCTGAGGGCTCCATTTTAAACAAGCGCCGGAGACAGCATTTAAAAAAAAAAAATATGCTGAAATTTGCAAATCCTCTGTGGATTTTGATGT
Source organism: Pleurodeles waltl (assembly GCF_031143425.1). Lineage (NCBI taxonomy): Eukaryota > Metazoa > Chordata > Amphibia > Caudata > Salamandridae > Pleurodeles > Pleurodeles waltl. The sequence goes on from NC_090445.1 coordinate 1,693,874,766, forward strand.
AAATTAAAAGAAATGCTTTTTTGCACTGGCAAGGTCGCAGAGGAACTTCAGCACCAAGGTCAGGAGGTTAGGATATTCCTACCCTGCCCCTTTTTCTTTTTTTATGTTTTATTTTGGGAATCAGCCGAAGCCGAGTCCCAAAATGGCTGCCAACACTTCCTGGTTGAAGTGTTGGCAGCCAATCAGTTAATAGCACGGGGGCTATTGGCTCCGCAGAGGATCCTCATGCCTATATATCTATACTTCTTTTTGTTCTAACATCTCTAAACCTACTGAGCTGATTTACACCATATCAAAAGAATTGTGCTATCTTGACTAAACGTTGCTGCCAAAGAAATTTGGTGTAATTCCGTCCAGCTGTTCGGGCTGTAGTCGTGTTCAAAATCCCTATGGGAATCAACACGGAAAACACATTTTTTTTTACCCCTCTCTTTTTACTAGCCACCGCCTAATGAATCACCCCAAAACTTACCATGCACAATAAGACACAGTAGGACACTTCTTTTGCAGAATTTTTAAGTTTTGTCAAACAGCGCCAACGTTATAGGCAAGCTAAAAAATGCTTTTCCTATGGAAGCTAGGTCCTAACTGTAACTATCTGCTGGGGACCGCCAGTAGGTATACATATATATATACATATATATGTATATTTCTCAGTAAATACTGTTGTTATGGATATTCTGATATACAAATAAATGTAGGGATATATCGCCCTTTTTCTCAATGCCAACTTGCCTGGCCTAATCCACCTTCAATTGGCCTGAGCATTCACTTTACCCACTATTACCAAGTATGACTGACCAAGCCTTTTAAGGTCGCATTTAAGTGCCAAGGCTAAAAAGGAATGTTGACACTTGCACATAATAGGTTCAATTCAGGTGTAACCCGGACAAATACATAGAAATTAGAAAAAAAACATAATTTAAGTTGAAATTGACAGATTCTAAATCAGATATGCAGTTATTTCCGAATGTAAATGTAATTTATGACACTGGTGAACTGTCCAGTTTCAATAATTTTCTATTATTTTAAGTTCATAAAAAGTGTGGGAAAATAGGAATTTCCCTGTGATGGTTAGTGGGCAAGTATTGAAAATGTTGGAAGCATCCTCAAATTTAGAACATGTGAGCATTTACAAGCATTTCTAATGCATCTTGCTAACCTAAATGCACATTAATTTAGTTTAAAATGATGGTGTAACTGTAGGGGGTAACAGTACCCACACACCTCACTTTTTTCAAGGGTGTTATAAAAAGGGTGTCTCCGCATACAAAATATGGGCAAAGCTATTTCTTCGTATAGTTAACTGTTATCTATGTACAGACAATTTGTAGGCACAGGGTAAGGCAAAACATTCTTACACCTGGAAATGTAACCTTTGGAGTATGTCTAAAATCATTGATTTACTAGGTCATGTAGAGTTTGGTCGACAAGATCTGATTGGCTTATATGGCTAACCTGACAGTGCCTGATGGGTTGGTCTGACAAGTCACTGCGTGGGCTGTTTTTTTGGCTGTTTGGTTTCCTATTTTATGGCTTGCTGGGCCATTTTTTATGTTGATTTCCCTGATATTAAAACAAACATTGCCTGCTGCAAGCTCAAATCCAGGACTGTCTTCCATACCTTGCAAAAAACTCATACAACATCTTTACAAGTTCAAAACTGTCCTAATTTGCAAAGGTGGGCCCCTTTTTGCAGCTTTCTATTTGACTAGTGGGGACTACTTTTATTTTGGTGCACAGGTCTTTTTTTTGGCCAAGTCTGACTATGTTGGTGGGATGGGAGCACTGCCATAAATTGATGATGCTCTTGCAAAAATCCAGTCAAACATGTGGTTCTCTTGCTCTATAAAGAGTCAGGGGATGTCTTTGGTGTATACTGCCAAAGCTTCACCTGGTGCTCTTTCTGATCGATTTACAGTAGGTTGACTGTCACCTGTTTTCCCTCTCGGTGGCTGTCATGCCACAGTGTGGCCACTGTGTGTAGTGAGAATGCACAATGTCCCCCTCTTCCAGGGAGTAAACTCCCTGAACCTTTTGGTCACTGATTTTAGATTTCTGAGACAAATTTCCATTTTGGGAGATTACTTTCAGAAAATAAAAATCTTTACAGAGCGGGTGCATCGAACATGGTACCCACTCAACAAAATAACAGTGTCTTCAATGGAGCCTCCACAGCAGGGGCTTCCCTGAAGAAACAGAGATACTCCTGCTCCCTGTGTATCTCTTGATATAGCAAGTGATCTCATGCCAGGGGAGTGGAGGCCATAGATTCCACTGACCCTCAATGAGACCCTTTCACTCTTTCTTATGAATTAGCATCTTATTTTTATTAGAGGCAGGAGGTCACCTCACTGGGTCATCTGCAACAACAGCGATCAAGGGCGGGTTCGAAGTGCAACGGCTAGACTACTGATGGGTGGACGGTCTTGGCTTGGACCAGTGCATATCCTCCTTCCTAGAGTCATTCACCACATCCACACTGAAGGAGTGCTGCCTGTCCTGCATGTGCTAACTCAATAAGGTAGTAAAGGCTCTGAAGATAGTGCAGTTTACAGCTAACCATCATGAAATAACATCAAATGATGAGCCCATCTGTCAAAGAAGGTGAAGAGGAGCCTCTGAGTGCCCCATATGTCACAGACGTTCATAGGCCTTGGGCTAAATTGGGGCCCTGGAAGAGTTGAGGGGTCCCTGAAAGATTGGGGCCAACTTGCACCACAGGGGCTGCAGGTGCCTGTGTTATGTCCCTGGTTACACACATCAGTGGTACAACCCCAACTTCGAGGCTCTGTGCAAGTAGACCTCTCAGGAAAGTAACTAGGATGCCTGTGGGTGGGTGCAGTCAGCACTGAGACTATTATTGTGGGGGCTGAACAGACTGTGATGGCGTCCAGGGAAACTACAGGAAGACCTGGGGCCATATTTACAAGGCCCTTTGCTCCACCGGAACGTCACTTTTAGAGACGGTCCAGCAGCGCACACTGCAGGGCCATAGTTACAAGGCCATGCAAAGCCACCCTGTGTGGCTTTGTATGGCCTTGTAAATATGGACTGAGTCATCGCAGCGCAAGCTGCTGCGTTAACTCACCTTGCGACAGGGGTCGCATGGTGTTTCCCTGGGTTTTGTGGTAGGTGTTCTCACACAACACCCATGGATGTTTACGCATTCCCAGATTTAAAAGGATTTCTAAACATGGAAATGCATCAAAGGCGTACGCCTCCCCAGGGGAGGCGTAAGGGGGGTGCAACGCGGAGAAATATGTTTATTTCTTCTTGTTATTCCTTTTTCTATGTGTGCTGCATTTTGCAGCATGCATAGAAATAGGAAAAAGTCTCTTGTGATTGTTTTTGTGCAGGAAGGTGTCCCTCCCTGCACAAAAACAATCACCCCTGCTACGCAGACACCCTGGCACCATTATGCAAGGATGCATGCATTGGCGCAATTCTAGCTGATTGTGCGCCAGCGCAGGTGGAAAGCACAGGAATGCACCATGGCCCATATTTATATATTTTGATGCTGAACTGCGCTAACGCAGTTCAGCGCCAAAAAGTTTACCGCCGGCTAGCGCCATACCAAGATGCCGGCCAGGTGTCATATTTATGGTATGACACTAGCCTGTGGTAAGGCCCGGCAAGTGTCATAGAAAAGGGCGCTATTTGGGTGGAGGAGGCATAGGAGGAACAGGGGGTCTAGTGACAGAGGATGACGCTAGTACGGGCAGAGGCAAATAAAATGCCTCTGCCCGGACTAGCATCATTTTTTTATGTTAAAACCCCATGGACATGACTCCTGTTTCAATTAAGAAACAGGAGTCCCCTGGGCATGGCCATTGGGCACAGTGCCATGTAGGGGGGCCCAAGTTAGGCCCCCATGGCACTTCGAAAAAATAAAAATACCTACCTAGGACGGGGTCCGCCCATCCTTAGGTGTCTTCCTGGTGTGGGTGGGTAAGGGTGTCCCTGTGGCCAGGGGAAGGCACCTGTGGGCTCTTTCCATGGCCTCTGACCATGGAAATAGGCCCACAGGTCCCATAAACACCTGCCCTGACCCAGGCATTAAATAATGGCGCTAAGCAAGCCTAGCGCCATTATTCATGCCTGCCTCCCTCCCGTGTGTGATTTTTGCATGGGAGGATAAATAAGGCGCCTGGGCCTTAGAGTCATTTTTGCCCTGGAACGCCTACCTTGCATCTCATTGACGCAAGGTAGTTTTCCACAGGCAAAAGATGACTTTAACTCCAATATTTTACATGTCGAGCGCCAAAATATAAATATGGAGTTAAGTTTGTGCCAGATTTGCATAAAAAAATGACGCAAACCTGAAGCAAACAGAGTATTAATATGCCTCCATATCTTGTAGATTCTTAGCATTCCTGCGTTTTCTGTTGACACAGGGCAACGCTGCAAGAAGCCTTGTGATGCTGCCCTTTGCCAAAAGCTTGTAAATACGCCCCCGGCCCCAGGTGCACCAAAGCGCACCCACCAAACCTTCTGTGTCCTCTCCCAAACGCTACAGCCAAGGGCAAAACTAGACCCTCATTTGCATATTAAGGATCGTCCACTTTAGATCACTTAGGAGCTCATTTTTCCACCTCAGCAAAGGGTATTAGGGAAGAGATCATGCAAACGTCTGCTGCACCCCCGGCCATGCGGAGACACACAGAGCGGTCCTGGCACCTTTCACAATACGGCCCAAGGTGCGTGTTACCAACGAACAGGGCGCCTGAGGTGAAGGTGGGGCTGATGGCCCAACCAATTTGGGCTAAAATAACATTTTATGTTGTGTAAAAGTTTTAAGCAAACAGGAAATAATCGTTCCATGTTGTCAGTGAACGATGCTTCAGTTTGACGTCCCGAGGGCAGTTTGCACAATATTGTTTTTGGATTCAACGCTTTCAAACGGAACCATTTTTTTCTGCAAAGTCAGATGTGACAGGAAACTATTCCCAGTATGGACAACGCTGCTTGTTACCTTTCAGTGAATTCCTAACATGACCTGTTTGGAGAACACCCACCTGGCAGGCGGCACTGATGTGACGTGGGCGGGGGAGCAGTGCGTGGTGTGCAGTTGCCAACATCAATAATCGCCTGCTGTGAAACAAAGATGCATTCACCAAAAACTTGTTGAAGAAAGAGAGAGTTTGTTACAGGTTAATATTAGGAGAAGACTCTTGTGAAATGTATGAGGCGCACTTTGGGTCAGGAGTGTCCCAGCTGTGGTGGAGAATTGTAAACTATTTGAAAACAATCCCACTGATCTCCAAACAATACAAGACACCGCTAAGTACAATCAAAACAGACCACAATACACCAGGTAACGAGAACCACAGAATGATGAAAGGCGCGCAAGCAAATAGGACCATGAAATGCTGGAAAAGCACCCTACAAATGCACCTAACATAACACATGGCGCTCTGTGAGTTGCTGAGTCCTACTACAAGTTTTACTTTGCCTTCCTAGGGATATATCCACTTATACTTCTATACTAATCACAACTGTCGACCCAACCCTCCCGGCTCACAAGCAGCACCTCACCAAAAATCCAAGCAGTAAAAGGTGATTTGTGCAGCCTTTACGCATGGACTCAAGCGTGTGACATCTCAGGGAGTGTTGTGGTTAAACGGAGATTACCCCTTTCTCACATGAACAACATGTCTCAATCAATCACAGGATATGAAGAAGATGCAGTACATTTTCAATAGGTTTTATTTAGCAAAACTGCAATCTGTGATAAGTTGCACGGGCTGCAATGATTCCTGTGTTGGAATGTAGTTGTCTACTGTAGAGCTGACTCCCGTATATCGGCACAGGACTGGATCAGTGCCTCATTCATGCTGAGGCTTGTGCTGTCTCTACACCGAGGTGCTTCATACCCCAAGTATGATATGCACTTTTTGAGCTGTTGATGGCGTTTCCAATTTTATAAAGTGGGTGGGACCGATTTTGAAAGAATAGTCTTGCTTTAAATTAGGGTTCGTAAAATTTGTTCCAGAATCCAGGTCTACATCCATCAGAAGTGGCTTAACCAATGCTCAAATTCCCATCTCTCTTGCAATGTGCACCAGCCTGTTGTGTGCAAGCAGACCCACAGTCACGGCAGCGTGATGGTCCTGATGCAAAGAAGTCCTTCTGATGAGCTGTCATGGGCTTTCTTCATCAGGGTAATGGGAGGTTGGGAGACTGGGATCTTCTTAATAGGATAATGTCCCTACTCTGATAAACCATTGTTGATAGTATTTACAGCATTTGCTCATCTTCTCTTCGCATCATCAAACATGTTCAACCTAGCTGCCTTTGCTTCTCCATTCTTTCATTCTAATTCTTACATTGATTCCTGGGGTCACATGTTTGTCCCTGTAGATTCTCAGTTTATACTATTTGCTTTATGCATTTCATCTTATATTTTCTATCTCTTCTTTGTTCCATATTTCTTTTTCCACACTGACCTCTTTGCCTGTTGCAAAAAATATGAAAGATTATCAAATGCTTTTTCACAGACCTTCTTGATGCTGGCCAGCAACTCAACTAGTAACACCACAACACGTAGACCTGTCGAAAAGCCTGGACAATGGTCAGCATGAGTATTGGTTAAAGTGTTTTTCATTTCTTCCCTAAGATAATTAAATTAGACTTCATGTACCTTCTGCAGGGAAGTCAGTTCCATAGTTTAAATGCAGCCGTGGAGAAAGAGTTGTCTCCAGTTGTCAGTGATCTCTCTTTGTTCGTTGAGGAGGACGTGGTTGGATGAGCGAAGTGTTCGGCAAGGATGGTACAGGGTAAACGTACAGGCCAAAAGTTCTGAGATTTTCTGATAGATTAAATTGTGGTCACTTTTCACAGCTTTAAAGCAGACCTTGCTCCTTCAGTGGAAATAAATGAGATATGCTTTCACGGAGATGCTCCTAAAGTCAAAAAAATCTCAATATTTTGGATAAATGTGGACCTTGTAAACGTTTTTGAAGACTAGCAAGGTACGTTGAACTAGCACAGTCCAGCTTGTACTGTGTAATTACATTTATCACAGGAATGTATAATTGAGAATCATGAAAAGAAGAAATTCATTTGAGGATCCTCAGGCGGACAAATGAGCTGTTAGTGTTGGACATCTTTGCAACCTTTGTGCTTGGTCTCAGGCTGAGTCCCGGGCTCCCTACATCTTTTGCTGGGGCAGACAAGGTGCCCATTCCTCCGGCCACCTGACACCAATTTCAGGGGTAGTATACAAAGAACTAGTATTCTTTTTCAGAAAATTTATGAACACTAACCGAGTGGTGGCCAGTCCACCAGAATCGTTACTGAGGGACATGTGTATGATGGAGGAGATGCCAAATATAAGCTTGGATGTGCTCCCGAAATGTCAAGGTAGGTCCCTCAGTGATACCAAATTGGAAACAATATTGAAGGACAGACTACTGAAAGGTAAGTGAGAATGGATGTTCTATGCCTAACTCCCTAGATATGTACCTTGATGATATATGTATCTTCAAGGTGCATTGATGTGGAGTTAAAGATATTAAATGTATACTTCCTCTACATGCACTTATCTTTCAATATTTTGACTCTCAATATTCTGTGCACAATGTTAGTGTATCTCGATATGCCAAGCCTTGATACCCCATAGTACAACCTTCAGCTGGGTGTTGTAGAACAAGGCTTCCAAGGTATCCAGCGAGAGAGGCTGCACTTGCAGAACTGTGGGCTCTCACGTACAGGGCGGTAGGATGACTGTTCCCTACTCTGTAGAAATGACTTGAACCAGTCCAGAACTGTATCAGCGATGTCAGTTTCAGCTCCTGAGTTGGTACAGTCAGTGCTCTGACACTACATATGCCTACCTTCTGGCATATATAATCCAATACAGAGAACACTGCTTCCTTGGTGATGGTACAAGTTTACGCCTGCTTGGAGAAGGTCCAATAGCTTGTTTTCTGCTGAAGTTGTTTGCGAATGTCTAATTACTAGTTTCTTCTTTGTGCATGTTTAGCAGCAGCAGCAAAAACGTGGCAAAAATTCAGATCAAGGTTGAACGAGAACTTCTCAAGCAGTGGTCTTTCTACTGCAGACGCCGTAACGCTGGGAATCATAGGCGAGTGAGGGAGTATTAAAGAGCACAAGAAGTGGATTTTAAAAGGAAGAAAGAAGCAATTTCATAAATCTACCCATGCAAGGGTTCTTTCAAGAGCCAGAGAAGTTGTCAGGTAGGCCTCTATTGTGGGTTTAACAGATTCTAAGCCGTCATCCGGACACACAAGGGTTAAGACATTTGTGCAGTTCACAGGTGCTGATAAATTACCAATGCATACAATAGTCCTAATTTTGCTAACTGTTCTGCAAAGAAACAGGACAGCTCATTACAGAGTTGCCATCATGGGGGAAGGGAAGACTGATAAGCACAAGGAGACCTTACTTCAGTTACTATATAAAATAAATAGAAATAACCATATAAAATAAATAAATAGTAGTAACAGATCCTGAGTATCCCTTCTACCATCTCTCCCCGCCTCCTCATCCCTAATTGGACCTTTCCCAACCTAATCGCTTATGCCTCTCCAACATCCTACACTCACTCAAGATCACCTCCTATGAAGTTCATGCGCTTTCTTCTGCGTTTCCATATTGTCAATGCCTACCTCAGTCAATGTACCTTTTTTAGACAGCCTTGAGACTATTACCAGGCGGATCCTCCCCCTATTAAAGAAGCCGACACGAAACCCAGCCGATCTCTCAAAATTCTGCCTTGTAACCTAAACCTAAGTGTTGGGAAAATCAATGTCAAGCAGATGCCACCCAGCTACAGGAACGTATAAGCAAGAACAACCTCCACTACCACTCAGGTGTCAGACCACCCAGCTACAGAAACGTATAAGCACAAACAACCTTCACTACCACTCAGGCGTCAGTCCACCTTGCGGTACTTAAAGAGACGTTCTCCAAGTGATTGGCAACAACTTTCTCCCCTTAACAACAAGAATGACCGTGTATGCTGTTAATGCCCAACCCTCTCTCCATCCAGTACTGATCCAGAAGCTGGAAACTCAAGTGTGCTTCTCTGTCACTATCCTACAATGGTTCACATCTCACGGTGCCATCTGACAGTAACTCACACAGATTCACCCACAAGATCACAGACTCTCCGTGTTGCTTCTCTGTGTTGCATCCACCACCCCAACCTTCCCTATGCTGAGTTGGTGTCCTCCTGCCCCTGTGTTGCTTCTGCATCTCACCCTCCCCTTGTTGCTTCTGTGTCTCTCTGCCCTCCCTGATTTGCTTCCATGTCCCCTGTCCTCTCCATGTTGTTTCCATGTCCCCACCCTCTTCTGTGTTGTTTCTGACCCAATCTTTTGCTGCGCCTCTATTGCTTCTGACATCCCATTGCTACGGCTTCTGCTGGGTGCATTTAAATAATTGAAAATTAGTATGTTTTTTTTTTTTTTTTTTAAATTACCATTTGGTAACTAAAACCCCCCAAAAAAGGAGGCTGTGTCATTTTGGGAATGCGCATGTGCAGTGTGAATGCCTTAAAAATGGTGTGGGTGTCTTTTAAAAAGTTTATATTTGTTTTTTTATCCACACTGCACAGCATCTAAAAACATTGGCAGAGACAACAGATCACAAAAGCAAATACAATTGGTTGTGCCAATGCTTGTTTAGAAATGTGCACTAAATGTAGTAGGGTACCTTCATAAACTAAACCCCACAAGCAAAGTGGACATGGAGAGCCTGAGAGTCTAGAATGCAGGAAGGATGATAGAAGGCTCTTTGTTGCTGTTGAGTATATGGTTAGACTTTCCTGTCTCCTCCTGATCTGCCTGAATGCTGCTAATGTAGACTCTTTCCAATCTCTCCAACACCCCCTGATACCACCCTTGTCTTGATAAGTCATCTATTTCCGACCTCTCATATTGTATGTGCTGTTGCATCTCATAAGACCATCGCACTACCTTCCTAGGTTACTGCTGCCCTGACTAATGGACAAGGTCTATATTGAAGCGCTTCAGTATCGTCTAGCGGCAAAGCCAATATGTCTCATCTATGCAAGATCTATTGGCTTTATCAATGTTTTTAGACATGTTGCACAGCAACATAAGCTGCTATGGAACATGGCTTGAACTCAAGAAAAAAAAAGCACTATGAGGCGGCCTGCATTGACTGCATCATAGTGCTTTTTGTAAGCCATGTTGCACAACAGCCTGCACTGCTGTCCAATATGTTAAAAAAATGGGGAAGATGAAACACGAGGGAGACATGGGGGAGGAGGGTAAGACAGCAACTATAGAAGGGAAAAGAAATACAAGGAAGGTGCTGGGGACTGTACAGGGTAGGGTGCCTGACATCCTATGAGTCTCTATGTGCCCCCCCTCATGAGCTCCTGGTGATCTTAGAAGTGAATTCATATGATTGGTTGGGACTTAAAAGACTGAGTCAGAAGGAAAACCTTTAACCAGGATGAACTAAGTTTGTGTATCTGACCGAGTCCACTGTGATCAGCCTCAAGTTGTGCCCAGGACCCGGTCTACAGAAACCATTGACTATCATTGGTGCTTTGTGGTTTTTGGAACTATTTATGATGATTTCTTTAATTTGGGTGTAATTTTTTAATCAATTTTACATCATTTTCCCAATAAGGTTTGAGATTTTTATCGGCTGTGTTGCTAATTTTGGTGCTGCATAAATACTTTACATAATGCCCTCAATTAAACCTATTTACTCTGTTCCAGAGCTACTAAGGGATTAATGCAGTGACTTTGAGTGTTCACCCTGACAAAGGTTGTGATTATTGCTTGACATGGATAGTGTGCCCTCCCAAACAATAATCCAATTTCTTAACAGTGGGTATCAATATTAATAAAATAAAAAAACTTACCTAAATTGTCACCACCACTGCACCGCTCCTCTTGCCTTCGCCTAAGGCTGCAGGTACAAGCTTCCAGCCTGCTCTGCAGCCAATCTGAACGCTGCTGCCATGCTGCTGGCAGCATGACAGCAGCATTTGGATTGGTTGCAGCACCCAGCCAGGGCTCTCTAAGGCAGATTGGGAGCATCTGCCTGCTTTCTCCAACCTGGCAACGCAGTGCCGGGTTGGAGAGAGCTTAGTGCGCATGTATGCTTGGCTGGACCGAGACGGCCGGCTAAACATACATGCGCACTGAGGGGGAGTGCTGTGCACTCCCCCTCTGTACCTGTCACGCCCTTTGCTTCATCCCTTTTCCAATAAAACGCTAATAAATATAGTTTATTGTTGTTTTATTGTAAAAGTTTGGCAGCTGCTGCTGCCTTGGGGGGGGGGGGGGGCGGGGGAGGGGTGACGCTCCTCTGCCTTAGCGGAGGAGCCACGCCTGATGGGTACCAGTGTCAGTCAGAATAAGCCTTTAAAGCTATTTTATTGTGGTTGGCCATCTAGCTCTCTAGCCTTCACAGTTTGTGAGATCTTTTAATGGACCTGTGCATAGCATATGGCATTGCAGGTGGCCTATTATTAGGGACCTTGGGACCACCATCTGGTGATTTGTTTGCAGTTGTTGGAGGATTTTCCTCAGTATTCTTCCTTTTTGTGATGTGTCTGGAGAGTCTGATGTTTTCTAACCTTTCACAAAGAAGGTTGTCAAGTTTGCTTCCTCCCAGTATCTTGCCCCCCTGGTTTAGTGCTTTATGTGCAGAGAACGCTTTCTTTGCTTGTCTTTAAATTGGCTCCCTCAAGATATGCATGACGTGTTAAGAGAGAGCCAGGGCCTGACTGTCTGAACCTCTGCAGCCTTACCAGGCAGATGTAGAAAAGAATACTGCCTATGCCCCACCACATCAAAGGCCCCTGCTATTGTCACACTGCCAACATCCCAAACAACCTGGTGCCCAGGTACAGACAGTTCAAGTCACCTGTCCTGTCTCTACTTCTGAATGCAAACCAACCAAAGATGGACAGTCCCTTTCTCTGGACATCACTGTCACAAAATGTCTAACTGAAACACCAGAGGCCAGTTACAGAGAGTGGCCCGGGGGTGCAACGGGCATGTGTGCCTGCTTTGTGCGCCCCCAGACACTTTGGTATTACAGAAGGAATTGCAGATGCTTGTGCGGCCTCTTCTGTGATACAGATAAGGCTTGCTCACATGTAGAGCCAGCGTTATCATTAAAGGGTGTACTCTCAATTGCATGGCCCCATGCAAATGAGGGAATCACTTTGCCTCTGCTCCTGCACCATATTATGGATGTGGTGCAGAGGCAAACATGCCTCTAGGAGGTACTTTAAAAATGCAGCACAAACAATTGGTGTACTTTTAGTGCACCTAATAAAGGCAATCCTCTGGAGGGAAGAAAGTGGGTCACATGGACCCACCAAACATCCCATTGCAGGCGGGCGCAGTCACTCACTGCACCTGCCTACAAGATCTCCCTCTTTAAAGTGGACATGGGTCGCAGCCTGTACAGTGGAACACGGAGAGCCTGTGAAGCAACCGCAGTGTACTTTACTTGAATGTGCTGCCCCCAGGGCAGCACAAGCTAGCAAGTGCCCTGGGGGCAGCGCATTCATAGTGATATGACACACTCTTCTTGTTTGCGCATGGCGCACCTAATTAAAGATGTGCCTAGGCGCAAACAAGGTTGGTGCGCCATACATGTAATACGGCCCCTGAGGTACAAAGACTCATTACGTCACAGCCTCACTGCCTGCATCATATTAACCTTTGCTAACCAAGCATGAGAGACAGAAACCCCTATTTTGGGGCCTCACTGTACCTAATCCTTTAACTTTGCTAATGGACAAACAACCTCTATCCCCAGCCTTGTCTTTGCTTAGATTCTCTCTCAACCATAGCCCTCTTGGGCCCATAGTTATACTTTTTGACGCAAACCTAATGCGCAAATGCCTTAGAGTCATTTTTTGCACGGAACGCCTACCTTGCATCTCATTAACGCAAGGTAAGTTTCCACGTCCAAAAAATGACCCAAACTCCATAACTTTGATACTAGACGGGTCTAGCACCAAAGTATAAATATGGAGTTAAGTTTGCGCTGGATTTGCGTTAAAAAAATGACGCAAATCCGGCGCAAACAGAGTATAAATATGCCCCTTGGTGCCAAGCAGATTCATGCTTCGGGAACCTTCACAGTATCTGCACCTGTTTTGTGCTTTTAACAGCCTGGAACTCATCCTTTCTTCAGCTTGTAGCATGCCCATTACATGGACAGTGCTTCATTTGTAAATTAGGGCCTGCCGGTGCCCAAAGCACTGCTCAGAAGCCCAGCTGGTTCTAATAAATGTCAGTGCGCCAACTTGCCCCTTTATCTCACTCCTGCAGGTTCTCGCTTTCTCCTTCCATGGCCTTTTTCTGTTTTTCACTTTCTGTATTTTACTTTTGTTTGTTTCTCTCTCTTCCTCTCAGGAAATGTCTGATAAAGTAACATTAAGTGGCGGTCCCAAAAATGAATGCTGGTGACCCCCATCGGCAACCACCGACTCAAAAGTAAGCACAAATTATGCCTTTTGGGTGGGTGTTTGGGTTGTTACACCCCTTAAATAAATGTTTTTTCTAGTAAACAGTTGTGTATAGGTGCATTCAGTGGGGTAATGTGAAGTGTCTATCGGAATTCACCAGAAATGTTTACATACATGGGGACAAAAATAAAAACACAATCTGTCCTTTTCCGTGTTTTGAAAGTCTTCAGAAATTAACTTGCTTTAAAAAATATTATATTTTTTCTCACTTAGTACCTCCACCAATCCACATGCCTGTCCTTTTCCACTGCCCCTAAAGCCCCTCTCATGCATCCTGCTTGTTCTATAATGTATTTCAACATTATGGCCCTCATTACAACCCTGGCGGACGGTGGGGAAGTGGCGGTAATACCGCCAACAGGCCGGCGGAAAAAAAATGGAATAACCGCCATGGTCATCTGCCACTTCTCCATTCCAACCGCCAGGGCGGTGATGACCGCTGGGCTGGAGACTTCGGTCTCCAGCCTGGTGGCCATCACCAGACCGCCGGCGGTATCACGACCCTGCACACCGCCATGGATTTCGGGTGGTTTCGAACCGCCATGAAATCCATGGCGGTAGGCACTATCAGTGCCAGGGAATTCCTTCCCTGGCACTGATAGGGGTCTCAATCACCCCCCACCCCTGCATCCTCCCCCCATACCACCTACCCCCTTGCCATTCTCAAAGGTGGCAGGACCCCCTCCCCACCCCTACCCCCAACATTGGAACACACCCCCACCCTACACGCATACAGACACCACCAATACACATACCCGCACTATTACCAACAAACATACCAACAGACACACACACAGCCATACACGCACACATACATAGACATACACGCACACATTTTCAAACACACAACACCCCCGCATTCATACACGCACTCACACACACCCTCTACATACTCACATGCACACCCCCATGCATGCACACAACACCCCCCCACCTCCTCCCCTAATGGATGATCAACTTACCTGGTCTGTTGATCCTCTGGGAGGGGACGGGATCCATGGGGGCTGCTCCGCCGGCAGCTCCCCGTCACCAGAACACCGCCACACCGAAGCATGGGACTTGATTCGGTGGGCGGTGTTCTGATGACGGGGCGGTTGAGGTCGAGCAACCTCCACTTCCCCACCGACCGCCAGTATGGCTGCTGGCGGCTCTCCGTCCGAAAAAGGACGGAGGGCTGCCAGCAGTCATAATTCGCAGAGCGGAAAACCGCCTGCACTGGTGGTCTTCAGCATGGCGGTTCCTCTGCGGTCATTAAAAAAGACCGCTGAGGTCGTAATGACCCCCTATATGCCAGCGTGATTCTCGTGAAATATGAAGCTCACCCCCCCAATCTTACTTACCAAGCTACGCCCCTGTCTTTAGCCCCTACGACCTCAACTTCCTGAGTCTCTCTAGCCTGCCTAGGAAGGGGACTCACATCATTCAAAATTAGATAGTGTTCCAGACACCCTAACACCATACTTCCTCCCTGCCTCTCCCTAGTGCAGTGATTCCCAACCTGTGGTCCAGGGACCCCTGGCGGTCTGCGGACCCTCCTTAGGGGGCCCGCGAATACTTAGAAAATGGAATCATTTTAACAGATTAGGTCTTCAGCTTTCAGTAATGACTCAGTGGGGGGTCCCCAGATCACCATAAGGATTCACTTGTTGGGGTCCCCGGGTTCCAGTATTGATAAAGTGGGGGTCCACAGAAGTCAAAAAGTTGGGAACCATTGCCCTAGTGCAGTGGTCTTCAAACTTTTTAATGCCGCGCCCCTCCCAGTTGAAAAATAAAAATCATTGGGCCCCCCCTTCAGAATTTTTCACAATTATTTTAGAAAGATGGCACTGTTTAAATAGGTCTAAACCTATTTAAACATTGCAGTTAAGTACTGTTACCTTTTTAAAACTGCAATAACATGCTTTTGCTTAAAACAAAGGCATGTTATCTGTATAATATTTCTTTTGGCCAGAGTTTGGCACCCCCCCTGGGATCATTTGAGGACCCCCAAGGAGGGCCCGCCCCCCAGTTTGAAGACCTCTGTCCTAGTGTATTTAACCTGGGCATCACTATCTGCATTCCCCTAATGGTCCGAGCATGGACCTCACTTTCTGCCTCCATCTAGTGCGCCCTACCAATGGACCTTGACCCATCTACACCTCTACAGTGCTTTTAGCCCTTGGGTCTCACATTATCTGTGTCTCTCCAGTACATCAAGCACACACAGCACCTGAGCAGCATATGTAACTGCTATGTGCTGTTTCATTTATGAGCTTTGCAATTACAGTACATCAGTGTTTTTTTACTGTTTGACAGTGTATTTCTAGAGCATGTGATATATATTCATTCATTAATTTGCAGAAGACCACAGTGAGATTAAATGAAGGTGCAAAGAAATTCACACATTCTTGTTCTAAGCATTCATCATAGATCACAAGATTTATTTTTCCACAAAACAAGACTGGGGAATATTATACAAAGGGAGAGCAGCAGTCTTTCAGGGAGAGAGGGGGTTTCAGAAGGTCAGAAGGAGCATCTGTGACAAACAGCCTGTGCTTGCTGACACTTGTTACAGCAAAGACTTGTCTTGCCCACTAGCAAGGCACACATTTATGAACAATGAGCAGCTATGAGCCATTTCGGACGATTTTGATGCTGATGTAGGAATTATTTAGGAGGACTAGGGACAAATGGACTTGAATTTCCCAAAGTTTATCATCTATCATGTTTCCAATTTTTATATTATTTAAATGTCTTACTTTTTTTGCTTGCCCTAATGCTTATATCTGCAATTATGCTATTTCATATATTTTATACTAAAACAGAGCTTTAGAATAATTACAAAGCCTTATTCGTTAATATAGCGGATTTCTTTTCTGTGTGCATTCTTTAGAGAAAGGCATTGGAGCAGCCAGCTAAATGAATATGTATTCCCGACAGTCTCAGAAAGAATTTGATATTTTCTCAATGTGTTTGGCTCCTCGTAAGGTGTGGGAGATGTGTGGACCAGAGCCTGCCTATTTATGCCACTCGGGACTGTAAGGAGGTAGACATCTGTACTTTCCTGAGGGCCAAGGAGACTCTAGCAGGCTGTGATAATAAGGAGAATTGTAAACATGTAACATGGAGCTGTAAGCTCCAGGATCTACAGTCTATCTGCATCCCTCTAGTGCTCCAAGACCCAGGCTCTCAAACCCATCTGCACCTCTCTAGGGCTCACAACCCAGGGTCTTACACCTATCTGCACCTCTCTAGGGCTCCAAGACCCAGGGTCTCACATCTATCTGCACCTCTCTAGGGCTCCAAGGGTCTCACACCTATCTGCACCTCTCTAGGGCTCTAAGACCCAGGGTCTCACATCTATCTGCACCTCTCTGGTGCTCCAAGGCCCAAGGTCTCACACCTATCTGCACCTCTCTAGTGCTCCAAGGCCCAAGGTCTCACACCTATCTGCACCTCTCTAGGGCTCTAAGACCCAGGGTCTCACACCTATCTGCACCTCTCAGGTGCTCCAAGACCCACGGTCTCACACCTATCTGCACCTCTCTAGTGCTCCAAGGCCCAAGGTCTCATACCTATCTGCACCTCTCTAGGGCTCCAAGACCCAGGCTCTCAAACCCATCTGCACCTCTGTAGGGCTCCAAGACCCAGGATCTCACACCTATCTGCACCTCTCTAGGGCTCTAAGACCCAGGGTCTCACACCTATCTGCACCTCTCAGGTGCTCCAAGACCCACGGTCTCACACCTATCTGCACCTCTCTAGTGCTCCAAGGCCCAAGGTCAAACACCTATTTGCACGTCTCTAGGGCTCCAAGACCAGGGTCTCACACCTATCTGCACCTCTCTAGGGCTCCGAGACCCAGGCTCTCAAACCTACCTGCACCTCTCTAGGGCTCTAAGACCCAGGGTCTCACACCTATCTGCACCTCTCTGGTGCTCCAGGACCCAGGGTCTCACACCTATCTGCACCTCTCTAGGGCTCTAAGATCCAGGGTCTCACACCTATCTGCACCTCTCTGGTGCTCCAAGACCCACGGTCTCACACCTATCTGCACCTCTCTAGTGCTCCAAGGCCCAAGGTCTCACACCTATCTGCACCTCTCTAGGGCACCAAGATCCAGGGTCTCACACCTTTCTGCACTTCTCTGGTGCTCCAAGACCCAGGGTCTTACACCTATCTGCACCTCTCTGGTGCTCCAAGACCCAGGGTCTCACACCTATCTGCATCCCTCTGGTGCTTCAAGACCCAGGGTCGCACACCTATCTGCACCTCTCTAGTGCGCGCGTAGACCCAGGGTCTCACACCTATCTGCACATCTCTAGGGCTCCAAGACCCAGGGTCTCACACCTATCTGCACATCTCTGGTGCTCCAAGACCCAGGGTCTCACCTCTATCTGCACCTTTCTAGTTCTCCAAGACCCAGGGTCTCATGCCTATTTGCACCTCTCTGGTGCTCAAAGACCCAGGGTCTCACCTTTATCTGCACCTTTCTAGTGCTCCAAGACCCAGGGTCTCACACCTATATGGACCTCTCTTGTGCTCGAAGGGCCAGGGTCTCACACCTATCTGCACCTTTCTAGTGTTCCAAGACCCAGGGACTCACACCTATCTGAACCTCTCTAGTGCTCCCGTAGACCCAGAGTCTCACACCTTTCTGCATCTCTCTAGTGCTCCAAGACGCACGGTCTCACACCTATCCACACCTCTCTAGTACTCCAAGAACCAGGGTGTCACATTTAGTGCTCCAAGACCCAGAGTTTTACAGCTATCTGCACCTCTCTAGGGCACCAAGATCCAGGGTCTCACACCTATCTGCACCTCTCTGGTACTCCCGTAGACCCAGAGTCTCACACCTTTCTGCATCACTCTAGTGCTCCAAGACCCAGGGTCTCACACCTATCTGCACCTCTCTAGTGCTCCCGTAGACCCAGAGTCTCACACCTTTCTGCATCTCTCTGGTGCTCCAGGACCCAGGGTCTCACACCTATCTGCACCTCTCTAGGGCTCTAAGACCCAGGGTCTCACACCTATCTGCACCTCTCTGGTGCTCCAGGACCCAGGGTCTCACACCTATCTGCACCTCTCTAGGGCTCTAAGATCCAGGGTCTCACACCTATCTGCACCTCTCTGGTGCTCCAAGACCCACGGTCTCACACCTATCTGCACCTCTCTAGTGCTCCAAGGCCCAAGGTCTCACACCTATCTGCACCTCTCTAGGGCACCAAGATCCAGGGTCTCACACCTTTCTGCACTTCTCTGGTGCTCGAAAACCCAGGGTCTTACACCTATCTGCACCTCTCTGGTGCTCCAAGACCCAGGGTCTCAAACCTATCTGCATCCCTCTGGTGCTTCAAGACCCAGGGTCGCACACCTATCTGCACCTCTCTAGTGCGCGCGTAGACCCAGGGTCTCACACCTATCTGCACATCTCTAGGGCTCCAAGACCCAGGGTCTCACACCTATCTGCACATCTCTGGTGCTCCAAGACCCAGGGTCTCACCTCTATCTGCACCTTTCTAGTTCTCCAAGACCCAGGGTCTCATGCCTATTTGCACCTCTCTGGTGCTCAAAGACCCAGGGTCTCACCTTTATCTGCACCTTTCTAGTGCTCCAAGACCCAGGGTCTCACACCTATATGGACCTCTCTTGTGCTCGAAGGGCCAGGGTCTCACACCTATCTGCACCTTTCTAGTGTTCCAAGACACAGGGACTCACACCTATCTGAACCTCTCTAGTGCTCCCGTAGACCCAGAGTCTCACACCTTTCTGCATCTCTCTAGTGCTCCAAGACGCACGGTCTCACACCTATCCACACCTCTCTAGTACTCCAAGAACCAGGGTGTCACATTTAGTGCTCCAAGACCCAGAGTTTTACAGCTATCTGCACCTCTCTAGGGCACCAAGATCCAGGGTCTCACACCTATCTGCACCTCTCTGGTACTCCCGTAGACCCAGAGTCTCACACCTTTCTGCATCACTCTAGTGCTCCAAGACCCAGGGTCTCACACCTATATGCACCTCTCTAGTGCTCCCGTAGACCCAGAGTCTCACACCTTTCTGCATCTCTCTAGTGCTCCAAGACGCAGGGTCTCACACCTATCTACACCTCTCTAGTACTCCAAGAACCAGGGTGTCACATTTCGTACTCCAAGACCCAGAGTTTTACAGCTATCTGCACCTCTCTAGGGCACCAAGAACCAGGGGCTCACACCTATCTGCACCTCTCTAGTGCTCCCGTAGACCAAGAGTCTCACACCTTTCTGCACCTCTACCCAGAGTCTCACACCTTTCTGCATCTCTCTGGTGCTCCAAGACCCAGGGTCTCACACCTATCCGCACCTCTCTAGTACTCCTAGAACCAGGGTGCCACATTTAGTGCTCCAAGACCCAGAGTTTTACAGCCTTCTGCACTTCGCTAGGGCACCAAGAACCATGGTCTCACACCTTTCTGAACCTCTCGTGCTCCAAGACCCAGGGTATCACACCTATCTGCACCTCTCTGGTGCTCCAAGACCCAAGGTCTCACGCCTATCTGCACCTCTCTTGTGCTCCAAGGGCCAGAGTCTCACACCTATCCGCACCTCTCTCGTGCTCTAAGACCCAGGGCATCACACCTATCTGCACCTCTCTAATGCTCCAAGACCCAGGGTCTCACGCCTATCTGCACCTCTCTTGTGCTCTAAGGGCCAGGGTCTCACACCTATCTGCCCCTCTCTAGTGCTCCAAGACCCAGGTCCTCACACCTTTCTGCACTTCTCTCATGCTCCAACACCCAGGGTCTCACACCTATCTGCACCTCTCAAAGGCTCCAAGGGCAAGGGACTCACACCTATCTGCACCTTTCTAGGGCTCCAAGATCCAGGGTCTCACACCTATCTGCACTTATCTAGGGCTCTAAGACCCAGGTTCTCACACCTATTTGCATCCCTCTAGTGCTCCAAGACACAGGGTCTCACGCCTACCTGCACCTCTCTGGTGCTCCAAGACCCAGGGTCTCACACCTATCTGCACTTCTCTAGTGCTCCAAGACCCAGGGTCTCACGCCTATCTGCACCTCTCTGGTGCTCCAAGACCCAGGGTCTCACACCTATCAGCACCTCTCTAGTACTCCAAGAACCAGGGTGTCACATCTAGTGCTTCAATACCCAGAGTTTCACAGCTTTCTGCACCTCGCTAGTGCTCCAAGACCCAGGGCCTCACACCTTTCTGAACTTCTCTCGTTCTCCAAGACCCAGATTATCACACCTATCTGCACCTCTCTAATGCTCCAAGACCCAGGGTCTCACGCCGATCTGCACCTCTCTTGTGCTCCAAGGGCCAGGGCCTCACACCTATTTGCACCTCTCTAGTGCTCCAAGACCCAGGGCCTCACACCTTTCTACACTTCTCTCATGCTCCAACACCCAGGGTCGCACACCTATCTGCACCTCTCAAAGGCTCCAAGGGCAAGAGACTCACACCTATCTGCACCTTTCTAGGGCTCCAAGACCCAGGTTCTCACACCTATCTGCATCCTTCTAGTGCTCCAAGACCCAGGGTCTCACGCCTACCTGCACCTCTCTGGTGCTCCAAGACCCGGGGTCTCACACCTATCTGCACCTCTCTGGTGCTCAAAGACCCAGGGTCTCACACCTATCTGCACCTCTCTGGTGCTCCAAGACCCAGGGTCTCACACCTATCTGCACCTCTCTAGTGCTCCAAGACCCAGGGTCTCACACCTATCTGCATCCTTCTAGTGCTCCAAGACCCAGGGTCTCACGCCTACCTGCACCTCTCTGGTGCTCCAAGACCCAGGGTCTCACGCCTACCTGCACCTCTCTGGTGCTCCAAGACCCGGGGTCTCACACCTATCTGCACCTCTCTGGTGCTCAAAGACCCAGGGTCTCACACCTATCTGCACTTCTCCGGTGCTCCAAGACCCAGGGTCTCACGCCTAGCTGCACCTCTCTGGGGCTCCAAGACCCAGGGTCTCACGCCTAGCTGCACCTCTCTGGTGCTCAAAGACCCAGGGTCTCACACCTATCAGCATTTCTCTAGTGCTCCAAGACCCTAAACCCAGCACTTCGTACCTTTTTTCTACTGTGCATAGTTTGGGAGCCTCACACTATTTGCACCTCCCTGCTCCTTCAAGACCCTGATACTCACAGATCTTGATGCCGTATGCCGATGGACAGCAGGCTTCCTGGCTATCCCAAGCATGCGTGTGGCTCTCCCACTATCTGCACCACTCCAGTGCTCCGAGCCACTGTACTCACTCCTTGGCTCTTTTTAATATGCTCAGCTTGGGGCCCCACACTTTCAGTGCATCTCTTGTGCTCCGAGTCCCTGGCACTTCTTAGTGCTCAGAAGCACTGGTCTCCATAAATCCCGCCTCGCTTTAGTGTGCTCATAAGGTGGGCTTCTCCGAGCCCCTGAGCACTACACCTTCTGTTTCTCTCCAATGAGCTTAATCTGAGGACCTCGCGCCACCTGTACCTTTCTAGCGCTCCAGGCCCCCGGTACTCACACTTCTCATTGATGTGAGGTTCCTGATTCCATATCCAACACTTCCTGTGTTTCACTGGTGTGCTCACCCTGAGGGTCTTACACTACCTAAAACCTCCCAGAGCGCCATATCCATGGCACTTAGACATCCTCCCTCTTTCTAACATCCCCAACTAATGCTCGGAGCTGCTGGATCACACATTTCCTCTATCGCTATAGGTCTCTCAGCCTCTGGATCTTACAAGATCTGCCTCTTTCTAGTGCTCTGATCCTTTTCTTTAACGCTTTGTAGTGGCCCAAGGCCCTGGACCTCACACTTCCTGCCTTTTGTTAGTGTGCTTGACCTGGGCGACTTGCACCGTGAGGACCTATCTTGTCCTCCAAGCCACTGGCATTCACAGTTCCTGCTTTTGTCTAGTGTCCTCCACAGCGGGGCCTCACACTGTCCGCACCGCTCTAGTGCTCCAAAGCCCTGACACTTGCACTTCTTGGTGCTATGAAGCCTTGGACCTCATGCACCTTGCACCTATCTAGTGCTCCAAGCCACTGACATTCACAGTTCCTGCTTTTGTCTGGTCTGGTGTCTTCCACGGTGGGGGCCTCACACTGTCCACACCTCTCTAGTGCTCCAAACCCCTGACTCTCACACCTGTTGGTGCTATGAAGCCTTGGACCTCATGCACCTTGCACCTATCTAGTGCCCCAAGCCACTGGCATTCACACTTCCTGCTTTGTCTGGTGTCCTCCACAGCTGGGGCCTCACACTGTCTGCACCGCTCTAGGGCTTCGTTTCCACTGGTCAGCCCAGTGGATAACTCATAATGGGGCAGGTGGGGAGACCGCCAGCACCGGGGCGGTCTCTTTATCTGGAGTTTGGCAGTCCAGTTTTCCCGACTGCCAAACTCATAATCAGCCCCTAAGTCTTCTATGGCCCACCGCTGTACTCCAATTAAAATGAGTTTGCAAGTAAAGTTTGCTCAGCTCTTGCCTTCTAGTACGGTGTGGGTTTGTTTAATTCTTATTATTCCTTCGGCCTGGAGCTTAACAGTGTTAATTGGGTGCATTGTTGGTTCTTGTGACGTGGATGCAGTCAAAGCATTTTTCATCAATGTAGTAATTGTGAACATTAATTGCTGCACTTTTTTGCTTGAAATATACTAATTATGTTGTGTAAAAGGGAGGAGGAAGAGGCAGATTGTGACATAGTTGCACAGTGTGCAGGGCTACTAGACCTCCATTTTACCCAGTGGCCAACCAGTTACATAAACAGCATGCGGGTCGAAGAGTTTTGAGTGGCATTTCTTGTTATTCCCCTCGTCTGTAATTCTCATTCTTATCCCTCTCCTTTTTTCCTCTTCAGCCTTGTAGTTCTTCAGAGTTCCTGTTTCCCGCTTGCGGCCTAGGGTAACTATAACTCTTGCCCCGGCCATACACAGGTTTTTCTTTAAGAATTTAACTTCTAATGTTTTATTCATATTTGCATATTTTTATTGATGTTATCGTGCACGGCGGTGGTTGATTTAACATATAGTAATAAAAATTACTTTACTTTAAAAAAACATAGAAAGTCACTGAAAAAAACAAAAGTTATGGGATGCTATGTTAGGGAAAAAATTATAAGAACCCTAGAAATCCACTTAAAAACCCAAAGGTTACAGGGACATTATAGTTAGGGTCTGAATTTACTCACACAAAACCGTTTTATATATATATATATATATATATATATATATATATATATATATATATATAGATATGAGTGTGTGTGTATATAGATATATATAAATATATATATATATATATATTCTTATTCACTTAAGAAACAAACTTTACAGGAACTTTATAGTTACATTCTGAATTTACTCGCAGAAAACCAGAGAAGTTCAATAGTTGTAGTTAGAGTTATTTCAAGTAACTATCACTCACGGCCTAGCGTAGCAGCTTTAGGTGAGTACCTCTGAAACAGAATAAAAGTGCCTCAGAAATTGTTCTAATACCTTCTGCTTTGAAGATGGGTTTTAGGTATTCTTTCCAGGCCATGGGCAGGAATGGACACAAGCACACTATGTGGTCAGTAGACTCCTTAGTTGTTTTACACATCCTACATGTATTATAGAGCAGACAGGCCAACGTGTAAACTATTAATGCTGAAATAAAAGAGTGATATAGTTAAAATGCAAAAAAATAAAAATCACAAACATAACTGGAAATGTAGTGTAAAATGTAATAAACAAAATTACACCAAAATATCAAGAATCCAATAAGGGGAATTGGAGATATGCATTTTTAAAATGTTAAGTAGAAATACCACCAAAATCTCAAAGCATCAGTGATAGTCAATGGTTTTGATAGACCAGGACCTAGGTGCAATGTGAGGCTAGCTATGACGGATTGCATTTTGGATACACCAACCAGGTTCATCCTGGTCAAAGATTTTACCTTCTGCCTTATGGCCAAATTACGAGTTTGGCAGTCCAAGGACCGCCAAACCCGCGGTGGTGGTCGGACCGCCACGCTCCTGGTGGTCGGACTGACAGATTACAACCCTGGTGGTCTGACCACCAGTGGACCGCTGCCCCACCAGAATCATGGATCCCGGCAGGTTGACGACTGTTGGAGTCGTGATCAGCCATGGCGGCGATGAGTTCAGCGCCACCATGCTGATCATGAGTCCTCTTTCCTCCAGCCTTTTCATGGTGGGGTCCCCGCCATGAAAAGACTAGCGGAATGGCAGTGCTTGGGGCCACAGGTGGGGTCCTGCACTGCCCAGGCCTATGGCATAGGCAGTTCAGGGGCCCCTTGCCAGCACCTTCAGAATGCGCCCTGTAAGCTATGCAGACAGTGCACATTATGAGGGTGTTGTTGTTCCATGGCATTGGCCTCGGCACCCTCCAGTCTGATCGGCAAAAATGTTGTAATATAATTTTTCCACCGGTGAGCCCGGTGGAAACATCATAATACGACTGGGGTGAGGCTGACGATATGATGCAGCCTCCTCCCCGCAGCTTTGGCGGTCGGATCATTCTGACCGCCAAAGTCGTAATGAGGCCTTATTCTTTATTTCACACTTCTAAAGCCCCCAGGACCCAATGGGAGCCACTCAAAGACTCATTAGGTGTCAGGACGAGGCCAACAGTACGGTCCAGCCCAGGTGCAGTTGCCACTAGTCATCTGGGTGCTTTCAGTAAAAGGCCTCCTGCAGAGTGTTGTCTCCCTGTAGCCACATCGAAAGTCAGCCAACTGACCCTTGGACTCAACTTCTTTGCCATGAGAACACAGTTCCTGCCTTTCAGTGCTCCTCTCAGGCCACAAAAAACAGGTCCAGTCCCTGTCAGACCTTCCGAAGTTCCAGAAAGTGTTCTAAAGTGGGTGCTTGGAGGTGCGATATTTAAGCCCAGAACTAGCTATGGGGGGTGGGGTGACTCCTGGGCATGCTCTAAACATTGAGGAATAAGTTCCCAAGGCCAGCCCTTCCCACGTTTTCAGTAGTTCCTGTTTGCCTTACTGCATACAGGCCAAAATGTCATGCATCAGGGCATTTTCAAGGTGGTGAAAGTCTTTAGCTACACTGGATTTGGGCACTTAAGGCAGAAGACAATCCTGACGTGCTTCCACATCTAACACTAGAATCTAATTTGGAGCAGGTACTGTACCCACAACAAACGCAGCCACCCACGTCTGTTAGGCCAAAAGTAGAGTTCTTCGTCAGTCAGACAGTGGATCCACAAGAAGTTTCTTAACATCTGTTTCTTTCCCTTTTGAGTGTGGTCCAAGTGTTATATGTAAACCCAGAGGCAGAAGACTGATAGGACAAAAGCAGGGTCCTTCAGCCGGTTGTATGCCATTGCAACGCACGCCTTTTTTACAACGCATGTCTATACAACTCGTATTTTGCCAAGAATACCTTTACCACACATTGGCAATGGCTAACATTGAAACTACCTTTAAAATGCATGTTTACCACTCAAACCTTTACCACAAATGTCTTTGCCTCACAGTATTTCTAACTTTGAATACTATTTTTTTACATTTGTGAAAAAATACCAAGTATAAAACACTATATTTAAAAATTACAAAAGGCAAACTTAAAAAAAATGTTCACATACTATTGAAAAATTTAGGAAAATTACCTAAACTATTCATTAGTCCTTGTGTCACGCAAAACTCTGCAAGGCAACACAAAGGCTTCCCTTTGTGCTATGCTCGTGCTGTGAAAAATAACTCTGAGCACCTTAAACCAATGCAAAAGCTGCCGTTTGCATGATTCTGTCATCACGCAATGACACAAAGCAACACAAAAGATTTAAAAATAGTTACAAAGCCAGACAAGACTAAAAAAATAGTAAATCTATCCACAGCCAAGATGGGGGGCACCCTTACAAAAGAAGATTACAAAATATATGATAAATAAATGTTTCCACAAGAAATATTAGTTTAGTCATACATTTAGCCCATAAATACAAGGAGTCCAACAAGTATTTTATTATATTTTAAAGTAAATGCTGCATAATCTTATAAAATCGGTTGTCCCCCATTTTGCAATTAGTGAGACACTGACGTCCGAGGTGACCACACATACTACTCACGTGAGGAGAGACAGAGGGTGCTGAACACAGTGCCACCTATGTTTCAGAGTGGGTATTACTGTAGTAAAATTAGCTCTATTGGAAATAATGCATATTAGCAATCAAAAATCAAAAGATAGTGAAGAACATTGTTTTACTACTGTAGACATCATCTGTGAAGAACTTATGGCCTTATTATGAGTTAAACTCACAGGGAGTATGCCACCGCTATGGTGCATTGTGTTATGAGGTTCCCATTGGGCAGCCCGGCGGGAACAGTGCAATGGTATTGGGATCGGCCTATACCGTAGCATACCAGCACCATCGGAATGCTCACTGTCTGCAAAGCTGCTGGTGCCGGCACTGGCTTTCACCCAGCCTTTCCATGGCAGGGTCCTAGCCATAAAAAGGCTGGCGGAAAGCAGAGTTGTAATTAGCATGGCAGTGCTGAGTTCATTGCTGTTGTGGCTGATACAGTGGTCACCTGGCGGGTTCACCCGCCAGGGTTGAAATGTGGCAGTCAGACCACCTGTAGTGTAGTGGTTAACTATCACCACGTGTTTGGCGGTCCTCGTAATTTTTTTCTGCTACTCCTCTGTATTTTTCTCTCCTGACTTCTCTGTATTTTTCTCTGTCTGATGACTGATTTACTTCATATCCCATAAAAACACCCGAATAAATACATTGAATAAAGTATATGACTTCCTCTTTTTCTCTTTCTTTTTAACATAAAATAAAATAACTCCTATCAGAGCCATCTCAGGGAAGGTGCTGAACACTGAAACTGGCACATTTACTATTCCAAACTCCAGTCAAGGCCAACTTGAGGAAGGTGCTGGACACTGAAGGTGTCAGATTTACTATTGCTGACTCCAATCAAAGCTTACTCCAAAAAGTGCTGGGCACTTAAGGGGGCAGATTTACTATATTAAACTCTAGTCAGGATGAAGGGCCTGATTATGATCTTGGTGGATGGAATAGTCAGTCTCAAACGTGACGGATATTCTGTCCGCCGTATTACGATCTCTATAGGATATAAAGGGATTGTAAAACGGTGGACGGGATATCTGTCACATTTGTGACAGAGTGACCCCCCTCCGCCAAGATCATAATCAGGCCCCCATTCAGGAAAGATGCAAGCCACTGAAGGGCTCAGACTTATAATTCCTCACTCCTATCAAAGCTTACTCGATGAAGGCACTGGAAACTGAAGAGGGTAGATTTATTATTTATACTCTGGTCAGAGCCTGGATTTACTATCACAGCCAACTTGGGAAAGGTCTGGATAATGAAAGGGAGGATTTTTAGTATCATGAAGTGAACAGGTAAGTAAAAATGACTAAAAAACAATGTTTTATATAATCAAATAAAACAGATCAAATATGTAAATGATGACTCCATGCATACTTTTTTGTTTTAATATTCTAGGATAAAATCTCAAAGTCCAGAAAAACAAAGAAAATTCCATTAAAGAAAGAAAAAACTATATCCCCAACAAGGAGCAAATTTCAAAGCAATTAATTAAAAAACTTAACAATTGTCCTGGTGAGATGGTCCCTTGTCTGGACGCGGTACCCACGGACCTTATAAAATGTACCATCAACCTCTGGGACACCCTCCTCATTAACACTTTCAATAACTCTTTTTGGCACTAGATCCCAATCTCTTGGAAGGTGTCTACCATAGTCTCCATCTCCAAAAAGGGAAACATGAACTCGCCTAAATGCTATTGCACTATTTCTTTAATAAATAGCACTGTCAAGATAATAGGAAGGGTGTTTTTTAACCGAGTTAGGGATTGGGTTACTGAGAACACGGTGCTGTGCCCTTTCCAGTTTGGATTCCATACTGAGTTGGATACAGTGGAACAGTGCCAAATTTGCATTTGATTATTGGCAAATACACAGTTGCCAGGCACTGCCCCCTGTACCTGGCCTTTATGGATCTATGCACAGCAGGTGATTGTGTTAGCAGAGCTAAACCATGGCTAATGCTGTTGAATTTGGGTTTGGACCATGCATTGGTGAGTTTCCTATTCATTTTGCATGAGGATCTTAGAGCTGAAGTGAGACTTGGTCCCTCAGGTGAAATGTCGGACTCTTTTTCCCTGGCTAGACGGGTCTGTCAAGGGTGAATCTTGGCTCCTTCAGTATTTAGCCTTTATCTGAACAAGTTGAGCCCCCATCTGTCAAATATCACCACAGACGACTGAAAAGTAATAACCTTCAATGCCTGTATTACTCCACACAGATGGTGCAGTCCTTTCAGCACAGACACCCAGAGCTTTTTGCGTCTTGGTTGAGTGTTTCTGTGGCTTTTATAAGCAACCTTGACTTAACCACTGATTACGGGAAGACCCACAGTATGGCCTGCAGCCCACACATTAAAGGGCCCCGACTCTGCTTGTCAATAAATAAACCTTGACCAGTGTTAACAATTTTAGTTACCTTGGTGTTGTCTTCCATTCCTCTGGGGTCTGGCAATCCCAGGTTTCCATTGTGTCTCAGAAATTGAGTAGGACAGCTGGATCCCTTTTTAATTTGTCTACAATGACATAGAAGGGCTCTATCACATCTGTGTTAACTATTTATAAAGCCCAATGTGTTTCAGCAGCAATATAAGGTGCAGGATCTGGAACTTTTCCAATCCCTCCACCATACAAGTAGAGAAGAACCCAATCTGTAGGTACCTGCATCATCTCCCTCCCACCAGTTCTCATTTCCCTAATTTATGAAGATCAAAAGGTAGATTTTATATCAGATAAAATTAGATTGGCCCCATTGTTCCTCTGGGTTAATTTATCTACTAACGTGGAGGCTAGCATCTGTAGGGACATCAAAGTGGACTCTCTCAGCCTGGATAAGGGCGGTTCTATCCCATTATTGAGTTATGTTTGAAGCATGTTCAATGAACTTGGCTTGCCTTACATGTTTCATTCTCCTAGCACTTTATCAATGTCTGAAAAGAAAAGGGTAATTTCAAGATATAGGCCTCATTGCGACTTTGGAGGTCAGACCAGCCGACCACCAAAGTCGTGGGGAGGAGGCTGTCGTCAAGCTGGCGGCCTCCCCCCCTAGTCGTATTACAATGTTTCCACTGTGCAGAAACATTGTATTATGAGGTTTCTGCCGGTAAAACCATCGGAAACAGTGCTACGACATTGGCCGTGTCTACCAGTGCAGACAGTGCACATTCCGAGGGTGCTGGCAGGGGGCCTGGGCAGTGCAAAGGCCCCACTATGGCCACCAGCACTAACTTTCCGCCAGCTGGCAGAAAGAGGTCTCATGATCAGCACGGTGGTGCTGAACTCAGCGCTGCCATGGCTGACCACGACTCCGACCAACGCCACCCCATTGGGATCCATGATCCTGGTGGTGGCGGCGGCCCGACCGACAGAGTCGTAATCTGGCGGTTGAACCACCAGGAGTGCGTCGGTCCGACCGCCACCATGGGTTTGGCGGTCCTCAGACCTCCAAACTCGCAACTAGGCCCATAATGAATTGTAGATTGTGCTCGGAGTTGAACAAAAGCTCAGTTAGGGCCTTTTTAGCACTTTTTACCCCAGAGATACCAGTCATTTATTTATCTTTACCTCTATCAAGCTGGTAGAAGTTGCTTTTGTACCGTTTTAGGGCGGGCTCGGTTTGGCACCTCATGTTTTTGGGAAAGCACAGGTGAGCTGGGCACATTTGTTGAGGGCTGGCCTTGTGACGGGTCTTCTGCCCCTTCTCTGATGCACTTTATGTTTTTTTGTAAATTTAATAGAGTCTCTTTTGTGACTTAAATCAAGCCTATTTTAAAGTTTTTGGAATTTAGGGAATGTTGTGATGCCTTATTTTATTTACAACTTTTAGGTAGTGTAGATGTGTGTTTCAGGGTTTCCTTCTTTTTCAAAGTGGTAGAAAATCTTTGGCGGATTGATTTAGGGCATTATTTTCTGTCCATTTAGTCTGGCAGCAATAAGGAGGCTATTTTGTACCCTATTATGCATTTGGGGTATCGTGCAATTGATGTTTTAAAATGTGTTTTATGTGCTGTGATTTTATTGTATTATTGATGGTTTTTGCAAAGCCAAATAAAGATTTTTCTGATCTGATCTGGAATTAACAATTACTTTAAAAAAATGCTAACCAATTTTCCAAGCATAAACATACAAATAAACATTTTTTTTCTTTTTCATTCTAAAGAATTCAAACCAATTACAATTTTACTTTCTTTTTTAGAAAATTGTGTTTAAAATGTATTAAAGTTTCTTTCATTTAAGAGGACTAAGCAGGACATATAAAGCTGTATTTTTAACAGGGTGATTAGGTCTCATTTTCTATTGTTTTGCAGCTCATAAGTCATCTAAGAGGCAACAGCACCACCCTGCAAATCCAAAAGAAATTTCCTAGCAACAGTTCAACACAAAATACACATCAAAGACCAATAGTCAAAGCCAACAGGTAAACAATTTTATATTTCCTGCAGAACAAAATGTTAATTAATTTTCGAAGTCAAACAGGGAAAAAACTACAATTTTTATCTTTACTCGGACAAACCAATAACATTTTTACTTTTTTTAGGTGAAGATGTGAAAAATTAACAACATTTTCTTTGTTTTTAACAGGATTAAGTACATCATATAAGATAGTTTATAAACATTTTGACATGGTGGTTACATTTTAATAATTATTTCAAATTAACAGACATGGAGAATCAATGCTAAGTGCAATATGTGAAATCCAAAACAGGAAATAGACTACTTTAATGTGATGGGTCCAATTATTGCAAAGAGACTTACGAACCCCAGCAGTCATTGGAGGCTGTGTAGATTATTTCACAACCGTTGCAAAGGCAAATGGGTTACGCTTTCTGATATGGTTGGACTACTGTGCATAACCAACCTGCCTCTGCCATGTAGTTATATATTAGAGCACATGTATAACACATAAAGACACTTGGGGGCCGATTGTGAGTTTGTCGGATGGAAACTCCCGATGGGGTGGTCACCGCCCTGCTGACGAAACCTTGGTTTCCGCCGGTCAGCCCAGTGGGAAAAAGGCGGCAGCATTTTCGCCGGCTCATAATTGAGCCGGTTGCAATGCTGCCGCACTCAGGCAACACCAACACCCTCAAAATACTCACCGTCTGCACAGCAGACAGTGGGCAACTCGAGGCCCCCTTTGTGGCCCCTGCACCTGTTCTCCACCAGCCTTTTCATGGCGGTGGTACCGCCATGAAAAGGCTGGCAGAGAACAAGGTTGTAATCATCAGGGTGGCACTGACTTCTGCACTGCCCTGGCTGAATACAACCTGCACCCGCCCTCATGGTAGGTGGCGGGTCTGCCCGCAGTTTGAAATTAGAAACTCAAAACTTTGTATTTTGTACCTCCTGAATGTGTAGATTAATTCAACACAACAATTGCACAGCTGGACTATTTTTTACAAAATGAAGAAAAATTGGCAACACTTCTGAATTATTTTGAGAAAAACATGGTTTGGTATCTAAACAGGCCAGATTGCAGGAGAAAGTCACATTTTACAATTCAGTGGTGGGACTGCTACTTGGCCTGCTTAGAGGCAGGTGCAAAAACAATGTCATTGAGAGCTGGCATAACCTTTTCAACAATTCCATAGGGAAAAGTCACCCCAACCTGAATCATTTCCTTGACATTTTGAAAAAGGAAAAAAGTTTTCAGAAAATGAGTAAGAGTGTGCGGTAAACTCCGCTCCGCTGGCAGACACAATGGTGTTTTTGGTACTCCGCGTTCTGCTTGGTGCGCGGAGATTGGCCAAAAACTCTGCTAGTCCCGGAGCGGAGCTCACCTCACTAGAGTTATTATGAGCCACACAGCACAAACACAGATTGTCTGCTCTTGAACTGTTTGGCCCATAACTGGGCTGCACTTTATTCTGCAACTGCATCGACATAGTGTTGCTGCTAAGGGGCTGCACGGGTGCCAGATCCAGGCCTCCTTCCATTCACTGTCCTCAGCAGCCTGGGACAGAGGAAGGCAGAGAGCCACTGACAAAGGGGACCCTGGACCCAGACAGAATTGATTTGAGGTAGGTAAGACTCAGTTCATTTCACTTTCTCTTCCAGGTGCACACAGGGGCTGGCATTGGGCATGAACAGTAGTTCCATTTGAGGGGGGTCTGTGCTTCAAAAAAGGAAATGTGCAGTCAGAGCTCCAATTGAAAGGAACCTCTCTCCCCAGGGTCCCTAGGAAATGTAATGGTGTTATTGGGTACGGTGCTGAGGCCAGCAGGGACAGCTGGAGACAGGGGGAGCATCAGCTGCTGAGTGGTACTCTGGCAGCACCCGCCAGATGTGTGTGGCCTGAGAGAGTGTCTTGGAGCCCAGTGGAAAGCTTGCCTGGGCACTTTGTGAAAAGACCAGCCTGCTGCTGGTGAGCTGGTTTGCTACTGACTAGTGCTGGGCCCTAAAGAAAGGGGAAACTGAGGCTGTGTGCAGAGGAAGCGATTGCAAGGCTGGTGCAAGACGAGGGGCTTGGCCCTCTGTTGTGAGGGAGGGCAGTTGGTGAAAGGAAGTGTGCAGTTGGAGACTTGTGCCCGATCTCAGCAGAGCTAAGCAGGGTCGGGCCACCCAGGGTGGTAGCCAGGCAACACTACGTAGCACGTGGAACTCCACAGAATTTCACAGATTTTTTAACCAACTTTGCAGAATTCCGCAGAGTAGAACTCCGTGAGCTCCGCCCGGGACTAAAAATGAGACAAGCACTATCTTTCACTGTTATCAATCCTTGGATTTAAATATGAACCTAAGAATTGTTTGAAAGACTATTGGCCACAACCCAACAGTTGTTAATTTTGGAAGCTTCAAGCTACCTTGATAATATTGCACAAATCTTACATTAGCAACACAATTAATAAATTAAAAGCATTACTCAGTAGGCATTTTTCATATTTATTTTAAATGTAATCATTCTTTTGCTACCTGGTGATGTCTTCTTTCTTCAGCTCTTGGTGATTTCTTAAGGATTCACTCATAAAATCTCAGATAATCCAATAGTCCATAACAGTGTCCCCAAAACCACAACCTGGAGCATTGTTTAAAACATTTTTTATTTACAAAAGTAATATAAATTGTAATTCCCTACACAATTTTAAAATTATTTCCTTCAAAGCTTTTCCTTCTGTTCAACTTCTTCTTCATCGGCATCATTGTTAAAAACAAAAAACATTTTTTTAAACTGAAAGCCAAACTAAGGTCCTCATTTCGAGGCTGGTGGTCATGGGAAAATCTATTGTCATAAAAATTACAATACATTATAAAATGGATCTTTAATAATTTTGTAAAAATAAAACAAGCTGTTTTAAAAATGAATAACTAACTGTTGCTCAATATTTTTTAATTAGTTTGTTATGTTACATGAAAATATTTAAAAGGTTTAATTGTGTTGACAGCATTAACTCGTTTATATTATTTGTCACCAATGTTTGAATTATACTATTTACTTATTATTATGTGTTTTAAAATGATATTTACTTTTTCTTGTATTTTCAAAAAGATTTATCTAGCTTTGCATTTTTACTTTTACTTTTTTATTACATATAGTTTTTGATTTTAATTAATTTTAAATGCCTGAAATGTAAAACAATTATCCAATTATTACCCCGAATCCTCCAATGTTTAAGTAATACTGTAGTATTAATCCACTTCTCACCCATTATCAATAGATTCCTTACATATAGCTCCTAAAAAATGTTACCTATTTCTAATAAATATGTATTGTAATTTAAGTAATTGTATTTCATATATCAATTTTAACACAATTTTTCACCCATTACCCGTATAGCCTTTGACACTGCACTTAGAAAATATTTTTGTGTTATTAAACAAATAAGTATTGCAACTTTAATAAATGTAATTTAAATTAAACCTTAATTACCTTGGTATATTAAATCAAACAAGAGTATTAAAACGTCACCTTACCTAGTAACCCTCAATCCCTCAAATCTCACTCCTAAGAATTATTTTGCACTATTTTAAGTAAATATGCATCGTGATTTTAATAATTACAAACTTACATGAATTATTATGTGTATTGATACACTTCCCACCCATTACCCCTGCATCTCTTACATCCAGCTCATACTTTTTTTGTTTACAAATTTTAAACAAAGATACATTCTTTTTTTATTGATTACTAATTGAATTAGAAAGTTTTAAAGTACAATAAATTGAAATAAAAACTTACACCAAATATAACTTAATAACACTATACCATATACTTACCTATACTTACCTTTATACATAGTAAAGGTATGTGTGGTAAAGGCATGTGTGGTAAAGACCCATGTGTTGTAAAGACTAAGGGCCTTATTAAGAGTTTGGCAGGCGGCGGAGGCCGCCCGCCAAACTCTTTGGGCCAGAAAACCGCAACTCCGGTTTTACGCCTGCTGGCCCTATTACGAGTTTCTCGCTGGCCCAGCGGGAAACAGGCCACAACATTGAAGCTGGCTCATAATCGAGCCGGCAGCAATGGTGAGATGCGTCGGGTGCAACAGCACCCGTCACGCTTTTCACTGCCTGTAATTCAGGCAGTGAAAAGTGCAACGGCTGCCCATGGGGGCCCCTGCACTGCCCATGCCAAGTGCATGGGCAGTGCCGGGCCCCCATGCAGCCCCCAGCACCCCGTCTCCATCAGACTTTGCATGGTTGTGGAACCAGCATGCAAAAGCCGGCGGAGAGGGGACTCGTAATCCCCAGGACAGCGCTGCTTGCACCGCAGCCCTGGCAGATTAAGACTGCCAGCACCGCCAGACTGTCAACCGCCGGCAACCAGTCATAATATGGCGGTCCGACCGCCACAGTCGTAATAAGGGCCTGAATTGTAAAGGCTCTTTCTGGTAAAGACTGTGCTGTAAAGGCTGTTCCTCTTCACCAACCAGATAGATGATCAATAAGAATTTTCTTGTCATCTTGTTCTCTCTCTTTCAAATGTGCCCCAAGAGTAATATGTGGATTTAGAGATAGAGGTCTGGTAGGACTAAAGCAGAGTCCTTCAGAAACTAGATAGGTGATCTACAAGAATTGTCTTGGCACCCAAATCTCTCCTTTTCAAGAGTGCCCCAAGTGTCATATGCGGCTTAACAAACTTGTCAAGCATAATGTGACACTGCAATGTCAAAAAGGAGGCCCACAGATCCCACCCTGCATATTCTGCTGAACACAGAGAAGTCATCTTTGTCCATTTGGGTCAGTATATTGCTTGCTCCCGGGTGGCATTACACACCATTTTCACACCCAATCAAGGCTAATAACTGACCGGGAGTAGTTGCAAAACCAATGCAAACTAGCCTCCAGGAACTTCAGGCACGGAAAAGGTAACTTTTTAAAAGTTAAATTATCTTAATGTTTATTAAACATCGTACTTCACCATTTGGATTTTTAATAACTATCAAAGATAGTTGATTAATTACTTTTCTTCTTATTTCCATTCCTGAAATACAGTAGTAGGGTTTTAATCTGTACTTTTGTTGTCCACATAGGACAGTTAGGCTGCCGCTGCAGTAAAAATAGCTTTTGGTTGTTAGTCACTGTAAGGACAGGTTAACATTACATTTCTACTTGTCCTACAATTAAATACCATGTATCCTACCTGTGGACTACAAAGCATAGACAGGGGTTGACTTATTATTATTCAAAAGGGGGGGTTCCTGTGAAAAAGGTTTATTTTTGCAGGTCTCAGTGCATGTTTTGAACTATTACAGTCGGGCTACAGTGGTAGTGGTAGGTGTGATGCTGTGTTTTGGGCTGCCACTATAAAGAAAGGCATAATAGGTGCTGCAGTCGAATAGTCACATTTAACTTCAAAGTCCTGGGTACATTTTGTACCATACAGTAGGGACCTATAGGCAAGTTAAATAGAGTTATTATGAGATTTGTAGCATATTAAGTAAAATGACATTCTGCCTTTTGAAATGCTCCTCATACACTTAAAAAAAGCCACGTCTCTTTGTAGTCATTTTGTATTGTCAATAGACGGTGCTCTGACTCAACTACATCACTGTTGGGACTGAAATAACCCCTGCATGATAACTGAGCATGTACTTCATCACTGAGGGCGCAACTGCTTGGGAAACTGGCATCATGACTTTTTCGTGGTCTGGTGTCAGGGTACTCTAGCGTGTGCACAGAGACCTCGGACCGTCCTTGGTAATGCAAGGTGCAGAATCTGTTCTTTTACTTGGCTTGCCACACCAGGCATGACCTTATAGGGGGCCTTAGACTAATGGCAACCTTAGGGGTGCATCTCATGAAGAGGTGGTAGCAGAGTACTGTTTTTTATTAATCAGTAGAGTGACCAGACCTTTTTCTCTGCACTGTCTGGCAAGCATATGGCTCCTCTCCCGTAAAGTTCAGATGTTATTTGAAATCCAGAACTTTGTGATGATATATTGTGTGCATGTGAAATTCATGTTTCTGCAGTGAATGTGTAGCACTTCTGTGGTAGTAGGACACTCTCTGTTGAGGAAGTCGGAGCACTGGGGCCAGTGAAATCCATTTTGTATGCA
This sequence comes from Pleurodeles waltl, assembly GCF_031143425.1. NCBI lineage: Eukaryota > Metazoa > Chordata > Amphibia > Caudata > Salamandridae > Pleurodeles > Pleurodeles waltl. Next base: position 1,693,911,819 of record NC_090445.1, read on the forward strand.
CCTGTTTTGGAATGACACAAGATAGAGGATGAAGACAGCTTTCCTAGACAGCGGAAGCGTATTTTCTGGCTCCTAAACACTGTAGTGAGGGAGGATAGAGACAGGACTACATTTGGATATTTAATCAGAGAGAAGGGTTTTACACCACCAGGTTCCTGAAAGCAATAACATAGTCGACCACATCCTTCTGAGGTGACTCTGAACTTCTTTCCCACCTGTCCTTAACTATGGAGAGTAGCCCCTGCACTGGGTACCCCAACGGAGATTCGAAGGGTCTGAACCCAACTCCTTTTGGTGGATTATTTCTGAAGGTGAATAGGCCACATGGCAGGAGAAGATCCAATTTCCTCTTGAGGTTCATTGGCACAGTTCAAATCATATAGGTCTTATGTTAAATATTTTCATAAACATTTTTACAAACCCCTTGGTTTATGGGTGGTATGTTGTGGAGACATGGTAGGTCCCACATTTCTCTCACTGTCTTTGGAAATTCAACCTTTGAAAAGGAATTTATAAAGAGGCCCTAGCTACTACCCTAGCTGTTGTGCTTCTCAGAGGTAGCACCCTGTGAGTACTTGTGGGATGATCTGCCACAATCTAGATACCTTTTTGCTTGTTGGGAGAGGAGTCAAGCGGACCAACAATGTAAATGCCCAACCCCTCAAATGGAACACCTCCTACTGGAAAGTGCTCTAATGGTGTTTTGTTTCACTTCCTGAATTACAACTCAATTTGCATGTATGATAAATTCGAAGGAACCTCTCTGTGTCTAAGCACATCGCTGGCCAATAGTACCAGGAGTCCAACCTATCCTGGGTTTTCGATGACTTGGGCGGTCATTACGAGTGTGGCAGTCTTATGACCGCCACACTCGCGGTTGTGGTCTGGACCGCCACAGAAGCGGTCGTCCGACGGCCACATAACAACCCTGGCGGTCCGACCACCAGGGAACCGCCAGAATCATGAATCCCGGCGGCCTGGCATGGTGGAGATCGTAATAGGCCAGGACAGCGCTGAACGCAGCACTGCCCTGCGGATTATGACCATGTTCTCCGCCAGCCTTTTCATGGTGGTAACACCGCCATGAAAAGGATGGTGGAGAACAGGTTCAGGGGGGGCACAGGGGAGGGGGCCCACTGCCCAGCACTGCCCAGCACTGCCCAGCACTCTTGCAATGTGCACTGTCTGCTGCACAGACAGTGCACATTGCAAGAGTGCTGGTGCACCCTGCTGGCTACAGCATTTCAGCTGCCTCGATTACGAGCCAAAGACAATGCTGTAGCCTGTTTCCCACTAGGCCAGCGGGTGGAAACTGAGGTTTCCGCCCACCGACCTAGCTGGAAACTCATAATAACTCCGGCGGGGAGGTCACCCTGTTGGGAACTTGGTGGGGAGGTCACCCTGTCGGGAATTTGGCAGATGGGCTTTCCCATCCGCCAAACTCATAATGACCCCCTCAGTGTCAGGCAACTCATGGGCCAGTGACAATATGAACTTATTTGCTTCTGCCTCTGGGCTCACAGAAACACCATATAGCAGTCCATCTTCCGAGCTGACACAATGCCATCCAACTATTCCCTTCTACACTCTTTCTGATCTGTTACTTGGTTTCCTTCTGAAATCCTGAAAGTGTAGGACATGCAACTTCTGCCTGACAGAATTCCACTGGACCCTTAGAACTATCCAGGCCCTTACCCTCCAGGATGGAACCAGTCTGTTCCTCTTTCCCTTTCGTTTAGCGCCATTGTGCTCCAGCCCTCCGTTAACCCTGTAGCTAGCCCTGGTCTGCTAATATTGCCAGCTTTTCAGCATCATTTTATGTTGGGTCTCACATGTATTGCTTGAGTGAGGTAGAGCACACCTCCTTGAGTCACTCTAGTGCTCTTTTATTTGTTGTTGACTGAAATCCTGGACTATAGCCTAGAGGGAGCACCTGAAAGGAGGCTGTAGTGACTCTCTGATAAATGCAGCTAAGATTACAATCCTTATTGCATTATTATTGGCCTACTGACCTGTGTGATATTTAATTTTGCTTTGAGATTAAAGTACTTTTCTTTGATTTAAAAGATAATCACTGGGCCGAAGAATACATTATTCTGCTTGTTGGCTGACTGTTGAGAGTCTTGAGCTCTTGCCCCCCTCCCCCCCCCCCCACATACTCACACTTGCTGCTCCAGAGAGTCTACTGCAGAAAGGGCTCACTTTGCAAAGACATAATATTGACCCCACAATACCAGTGGCAAACCACCTCAGCCACTATGATTGGTCCCAGTAACCCTGTATGGTTTGAGGCGCCTTGGATGTGGTCTGACTCTTACATTTCTTAATGGAATCCTCAGCCCTAAAAGAATTTACTAACCACCCATACAAATTGCATCCAATTTTCGATTACTCTTGTGTCTACTACCAGTGAAAGGGGAGAGCTGTTGAAAGTAATTTGGTGCCCTGTCTGTGTGCTAACACTTTCATGGTAAACCAGAAACCCAAGAACCTGCTCCTTGAATTCACTGAACTAGCCCTATGTTTTCCCAGAAAGCACCAGCTTACAAGTTCTCAGTAACAAACAGTTGCCCATAATATTGGCAGTGTACAAAAATGGCTGGGTTTTCTTTCCCGAGCCACCCTGTGCCTAATAACGCAGTTTGGACTATGTCACAATGAGATTATAAGCATTTCAACGTTGTCCAAGATCCGCTTTGTCTGGCGAGGGCTCAGTATTTGTGCACAGGGGGATCAGGGTCCTAAGACAGTGTCAAATGCCCACTGATGCACAGCCTTTGTCAGGGAGGAAAGCTTTTTGTCAATGTTCATAGATAACTATTGCCAAAGACGCATACAAAAGTGACATTATCTGAGGTTGTACATGAAGAGTCATTGTCCATATCAACAACTGAGGTGGGGGCACAGAGCAGTTAAAATTTTCTTTTAGTAGTGCCATGTTTTTTATTTATTTAGGGTTTATCTTCTGTAGCCAGCTTGGAATCTCGTTTCAAAAGTCAATGTGAGTACCTAAGAGGATTTTAAATTCACTCTGCTTCTAGAGTCCACTGGATGCCAAATGAGGGTTCTCACAACTGGTTTCTCTATTGCAATAGTCCAGACACACCACCATGAGGCTTGTATTTAATTCCAGCCAATGGTTACTTTGCTAAAATATCAAGATATTTCAAGGCATAGAGAACTGAAAATTGGAAGTCCTAGTCACCCTTGTTTTATGGGGCAAGAAGGACAATGTGAGTGTTAAAGACTATACCCAGTTCTGATTCTTGTTTTGGGGAGTCCCCCGAGATGAAGGTCTCTCACACAAGATCATTTGCTACCTTGATCCACAAATCTCCAAGTATGTATGTGGTATTTCATAAGCAAACCTTGACGAATGGCAACATGCATGAGGATCTACTTTATCGGGGAATTATGTGATCCAGTCACAGGGAAAAGTAGAAGGAATGATATGGCAAAGGGGATCCACTGTTTGAAAGGTGTCTTTCTCTACTTTAGCTTTGGTTGCTCATTTATACCATTAAATGTTGGACTAAAAAACGATGGACTGGGATGCAGCCCAAATTTAACTACCAGAGGCAGAGATTAACTCAAACATTTCCACCCATACCTTTTTTGTTTACTATTGATTAATATTATTACTACTTTTGTATGGTAAAGAATTTGCATTTAAATATTTTAAAGTTTAGATTTTCCAGTAGACATGATTGCAGAGAACTCTGACTACGTCTCAGAGGGAGGGACATCTCATTCCAGAAACCAACTCAAATGCCTTTGGTAAGATCAAAAACTCGGCCCAACCCTAAGCAGTCTTCACTGTCTCCCATCTTCAAGTACAGGGTCCTCACAATGCTGTGTCTCCACCATAGATGCCTGCCTCGGCCAGCGCTTACATCTGTGTCTCGATATCTGCCTGATCTTAATATAACTCTTCTCATGAATGGCTACTCCTATTTGTCTTTTCTTCTTATTTCATGTTATTTGATTCTATTTTATTTTATTTTACTCTACTTCACTTTCTTTTGTTTTACTTTAATTTCTTTTATTTAGTTTTATTTTATTTTATTATTTGTAGCTGTCTTTGCAGTTTCTAAAAATATGCTGATGCCCTGTTTGGTGCGGGTTCGTTGCACACAAACCACAGTGATCAGCATAACCTAAAACAAGAAACATAGCATAAGGGGGCAAAGCTCCTCTGTGCAGCTTCCAAACTATGGCACAACCTCCAACTTCACTCCAAGCCTAGCAACAAATTCATCTGTTTGTGGAAAGTCCTCAGGACCTTCTGGCTCATCCAGCACGAGGAAGCCCAAGGCCTCAAGACCTTCTGGCTCATCCAGCCTGAAAAAATCCAAGGCCTCAAGACTTTCTGGCTCATCCAGCCTGAGGAAGCTCAAGGCTTCGAGACCTTCTGGCTCATTCAGCCTGAAGAAGTCCAAGGCCTCGAGGCCTTTTGGCTCATCCAGCTTGAGGAAGCCCAATGCCTCAAGACCTTCTGGCTCATCTAGTCTGAAGGAGGCCATGGTCTAAAGACCTTCTAGCTCTTCCAGCCTGAGAAAGCCCAAGACCATTAAGACCATATGGTTCATCCACCCTGAGGAAGCCCAAGGCCTTAAGACATTCTGGGTCATCCAGCTTGAAGAGGTCCAAGCCCTCAAGACCTTCTGGCTCATCCAGTCTGAGGAAGTCCAAGGCCTCCAGACCTTCTGGCTCAATCAGCCTGAAGAAGCCCAAGGCCTCGAGACCTTCTGGCTCATCCACCCTGAGAAAACCAAAGGCCTCGAGACCTTCTGCTTCAACCAGCCTGAAGATGTCCAAGGTCTCAATACCTTCTGGTTAGTCCAGCCTGAAGGAGTTCCTTGGCATTGAGACCTTCTGGCTCATCCAGCCTGAGGAAACCCAAGACCTCGAGACCTTCTGGCTCATGCAGCCTGAAAAGTCCAAGGCCTCGAGATCTTCTGGCGCATCCAGCCTGAGGAAGCCCAAGCCCATTAAGACCTTTTGGCTCATCCAGTCTGAGGAAGCCCAATGCCTCAAGACCTTCTGGCTCATCTAGTCTGAAGGAGGCCAAGGTTTAAAACCTTCTAGCTCTTGTAGCCTGAGAAAGCCTAAGACCATTAAGACCATATGGTTCATCCACCCTGAGGAAGCCCAATACCTTAAGACATTCTGGGTCATCCAGGTTGAAGAAGTCCAAGCCCTCAAGACCTTCTGGCTCATCCACCCTGAGAAAACCCAAAGCCTTGAGACCTTCTGCTTCAACCAGCCTGAAGATGTCCAAGGTCTCAATACCTTCTGGTTAGTCCAGCCTGAAGGAGTTCCTTGGCATTGAGACCTTCTGGCTCATCCAGCCTGAGGAAAGCCAAGACCTCGAGACCATCTGGCTCATGCAGCCTGAAAAGTCCAAGGCCTCGAGATCTTCTGGCGCATCCAGCCTGAGGAAGCCCAAGCCCATTAAGACCTTTTGGCTCATCCAGTCTGAGGAAGCCCAATGCCTCAAGACCTTCTGGCTCATCTAGTCTGAAGGAGGCCAAGGTCTAAAGACCTTCTAGCTCTTCCAGCCTGAGAAAGCCTAAGACCATTAAGACCATATGGTTCATCCACCCTGAGGAAGCCCAATACCTTAAGACATTCTGGGTCATCCAGCTTGAAGAAGTCCAAGCCCTCAAGACCTTCTGGCTCATCCACCCTGAGAAAACCCAAGGCCTCGAGACCTTCTGCTTCAACCAGCCTGAAGATGTCCAAGGTCTCAATACCTTGTGGTTAGTCCAGCCTGAAGGAGTTCCTTGGCATTGAGACCTTCTGGCTTATCCAGCCTGAGGAAACCCAAGGCCTTGAGACCTTCTGGTTCTTCCAGCCTGAGGAAGCCCAAGCCCATTAAGACCTTTTGGCTCATCCAGCCTGAAGAAGGCGAACGCCTCGAGACCTTCTGGCTCATGCAGACGGAAGGAGCCCAAGGACTCGAGACCTTCTGGCTCTTCCAGCCTGAGGAATCCCAAGGCTCGAGAACCTTCAAACTGATAGATGGTAAGAAAGTAGGCACCTGCCTAGAGGTGTTTACATTTGCAGGAAGCGCTCTACAGTCTTCTTTCAGTAAAGTAGGTAAATGTCACAGTTTGTCAACCCTTGGCAGACAGAGAGAGCAGCTGGCATCTCTACAGCAAGAGGATGCCAGGATGAACTCTGTGCAAACCTATACAAATGCAAAATATTTAATTTATTAGAAAGAAACGTCTACATTGTATAGTAAAAAGTTATATTACTAAATACAAAGTTAAAATACATACAAACAATGTATGCAGTAACATTAAGAATATAACCACGAGTCTGCCCTGAGTGTTTATAGGGAGACTAAAAACTAGAACACCCCTTGCAAAACCAGGGAAAGCCCGTGGGCACCGGGAACGCACACGGAGGATAAGAAAACACAGAAGGGGACGGGCAGAGCAGTGCTAGCTATGGTAAGAATTCTGAAGGAAGTCATCCAAGAGGGGCCACTGGGGTGAGATGAAAGGAGAGGCTGGAGGTGTGAGAAACCTGATACTGGGATCCTCGAACCAAAGAAACAGCCTAGGGCCTGAGCAGCGGGGACAGAAAGACCAACGTGACCCCTGGAAAGACGCCACGAAAACATTAATCGAGCGCGTCACGGGGTCCGTCTCCTCCAGGCTGCCAAGCGGCCCCCTCCACCCCCACACGTGTTCAACCTGAAATCTCTTCTTGCACTAATGTTAATACCCAATTCAATGGTACTCGGCTATTTACCGACCTTAGGACATCGAAGGATGGAAGGCTAGGTTGGCCTTTTCCCGGTTCGGACTCGTGACCTGCCGATTACGTGAGATGCCAGTGGTGAGCGTTTAAAACACAGATGACTCTTCCATTTGGTCTAAAAGGGACAGTGACATTTTTTTTGTAGGGACATCACAAAATGCTCACCTCCCGATGCTTCAAGGTCCTCACATTGCATACACATCTTACAAAGATTGTAACTACACAGGCACTCCTGTTTACTGATTTCCTTTACTGTTCCTCTTAATTTGTAAAATGCAGTCACATCGATTCAGAAATAAAAATAAATTCAAATGCATTGGCTGCAACCTTTAAAATACGTTTTAACAAATCGATATGAAGTTCAGTGGGCGAAATGTGCGTAATTTTCTTCCATATAATTAGATAAAGTTATTCAAAATTACAGTGAAACTATGCGAAAATGCGCATAATTACCAGAATTGCGCATTAGTCATTTAGCACTATATTTAAATGCATGTTGGACTCTTGCATCAATTTTCAATGTGAGAACACACTCCGCTCTAAAAATAGTGCAAAAAACAAAAGCATCACAAACAACAGGCGCTCGTATTCTGTTGTTGTTCCTGTGTATTTGCAGGAATATTCTTTATCACCAATTTTTCCTCTGATTGGTGTGTAATTATGCAAAGTAGTGTATTGGTGTAATTTCGGGAATGTCAAGCAACAAGTGTAATGCGAAATTCCCAATATTACATGAATTGTGCTGGCATAATTTAAATGTCTTCTAGGCCTATATTTAACATAACGTAATAGTTAATGAGGTAACAGAAGGATGAACCAGGGGGGGTACCAACACCAGACACAATCATCTAGAAATATGACAAAGGGGAAGAAACCAACAACCAAGGCACAAAAAATATGGTGTAAAAAACAATGCTCTATTACGGATCAATAAACATTGTTGAGAAATACAAGTTCATGATAATCCTCCAGTCAACCTCCATAAATCTCATTATACCTCTAAAGATAATGTATCTTTTTATACATAGGGGCCTATTTACAAGTCCCTTGCACCTCCTTGTTCCGCCCTACCGTCATATTTTTAACGCTAAGGAGACGTTAAGGTGGCACCCGCTGTGCGCCATATTTACAAAATGGCGCAATGCATGCGTTGCACCACTTAAAACCGCTGTGTCACATTATACCTGTGCCAGGTATAATGTATGCAAGGAGGCCGTTCCCACGCACGGAGGCCCAAAAAATGGCGCAGTGAAGATTTCACTGCGCCATTTTTTCTGTCATTTTTAACGTCTGCTTAGGGCAGGCATTAAACTGACGGTCCCATATAACCTATGGGTCTCCCTGTGCTTTGCTGGACAAGCGCCATAATTTATGGCGCTAATACAGCAAAGCACCACAATAGAGTCATAAATGATGACGCTATTGTGCTAACATGCGCCATGGTGCACTGTATAGTAAATACAGCAGTTCCATGGTGACATTGGGGGCGCAGGGAGACGCAAGAAAAGTGGCGCATCAGAGCTGATGTGCCCTTCTTGTAAATATGCCCCATAGATTTTTGTAACAATGCATGTATTCAAATTAGTCAATGTGTCGATTTCCACATTCTGAGACCATATCTCTGTGCCACGTTCAAAAATCTTTGCAATAATTCAGCTGTTTATTTATCAAACGATAGCAATTGATGTGCCAATGGAACAATTCTGTTCGCTCCCTTGACCAAAGTCCATAAAATTATGCTCCTGTGTTTAGAAACGTCACCGCATAATTTTCTTACCCTTGGAGGAGAGCTACTGACATTCCCTGAAGCCCAACTGCTTCTGAGGCAATCATCCTTTGAAGAGGGTGTGACCTCACTGTGCACTTTGACCTGGAGAAACAAAAGCGGGATTGAAGCAGTCATAACATGGGCGACCCTCAAATGACAGCGCTCAGGCCGTGAGATTGACTAATGTCAATGTAAGGCGACCCCTTTGCTGCAAGCACGCGAGCACCATGGACGGAAAGCGGACATGTTCACGATTAGTGGCACTACAGGACGCTTTCAAGGGGCGAGAGGAATGTGCCACCCATTGCTGCCATGTTTCTGAATATTTGCATAGCGCTGCGTTCCCCCGCCAATTACTTGGCCTCTGGGTGCTTTGTGTAGACATTGTCCCCAAGCCTGGGAAAAAATGTTTTAATTATAGCTTCAAAATGCATTTAATTCCCAAACTGTTTCAAGAAAAATTCCTAAAATTGCTTGAAATTAAGCATTACGCAATTTCACATAACTTTTGCTTGCAAGAGGCTCATTTGGCAGATAAATCTCACCAAAAGTCATTTTTTTGCTCTAACCAGCCTCCTGCTGGTATATGGTAAGAGTATTATATGCCTGGGTATTCCCACACAATCACCCATGGATTTTGACGCAAATTCTGATCTACAAAGAATTGTAGGCAGGGATTTGGCCAAAACCCTGCACCTTCTGGAGGAAGGTGTAACTAGGGAAAATCTTTTAATTTCTACTAGTTTTTCAAACTTTGCATGTGTGCTGCATTGTCCATCACACATACAAAGTAGGAAGAGACACCTTCCAGTAGAGAAACTGCGCTTTACACAACATAGACACCCTTACACTATGGCACAAGGGTGTCTGCTTTGGCACATGGCAACATAAGGTGTTCCAGTGCAGGGAGAGGGCAGAACAGCGCAACTTCTCCGTAGATATGGCGCGGTTCTGATCAGTCCGGTTCATGCACCTCAGCGCAGCGCACCGCAGCAACTTTACTTGCTGCCCTGCATTACGTGACTTCTAAGTAAACCTGGGCCTTGTTTTTTGAAGAAAACATATGTTGAAATTTAGGGTGGTCTTGTAGGAGATGCAGCATTTTCTGCCACAAAAACTTCAAAAACAAATAGATATACCTTCCTGATATGTTAAGAGAAGATTTACGCATGTGCTACTCCGGGGTGCTAGCACTCATTTGACAGGGACTCTTACATACTTTCTGCTTCCTGATAGCCAACAAATTAACAGGGCAAGCCCAGCCAGAGCCCACCGAAGGTCTGGTTGGGCTCTCCGAGGCCGTGCACAAGATGATCTCTGAAAATGTTTGCCACATAAAGCAAATAACAATCATCACTTAAAGTAAGTATTATAAGGTCTCTTCAAAATTCAAAAACGTTTTTTTAGTTTAATATGTGCAAACTTTGACACTAATATGTCACATTGTTGCACTGCACTGAGAAGTACTTACTAAAAGTGACAGTTTTCAAACATGAACTTAGAAGTATTCTGTGCTTACCCCCACCCTGGTGACAGTGCCATTAGTGAACTACAGGGCGAGACAGTTGTCACCTGGACCCTGCTTGTGGCAGAGATTCTTATCAATAGAGCAACCGTTTAGTTTTTTAAATCAAACACGTTACGTTTTTGTACAGCTAGTATTCCGAATTCATGTACTTGAAGGTGGTTTTATATGCAATAGAGAAGAAAAAGAGAGATTGATGAAATAAAATAATTGCCAAAGATCACCCAATTCGGTTAGGTGGGAAGCTGTGATCAGTCCAGTTTTCTGGCTTCATTTTTATACAAATCAGCCAATAATGAGTGTCTATTTGTCTCTGCTTTTTCCCTCAGCCTTTAATGTTTTGTTTTTCTCTATGCATGAGGGTAGAGCGAGGGTGGGCGGATGAAGCCACACGAAAGCTTGGCACGTTATGGGCTTGATGTTACAACGGGACCTCGAGCTGAGCCAGTCTCGAGCCGGGCACTAGCTTTCAGCGGCTCGCCCACCTCAACTTCCTGAGAATGTGGCATGCTGGGACAAATGAACGTCAACTCACCCAAATGCCAGGGGTAGCGGAAGTGACGTCACATGCCATTTAACCTTTACTTTCACTCACGCACACACATGCTTACACATATACACACTCACTGTCACACAAACACACTCTCACCCGGAAGCGCGCATACAACTTACATTGAAAAGCATTTTTAACTTACCTCAACTGCCAGGGAGGGTCAAATTCCAGGTAGTTGTAATCTGTTCTTTATTACACTAATAGTAAATAATGAAATATTATTCGATATTTTTGTACTAAAGAGTGACAGAAAACAATAACAATCGTGCAAATAGTGCCCCAACCAGCAGCCACTGTGTTTCTGGCACTCAGGCCCATATTTATACTTTTTTGCCCGCACGTGCGTCGTTTTTTGACGCAAAATAGGCGCAAACTTACAAAATACCATTGTATTTTGTAAGTTTGTGCTGCTTTTGCGTCAAAAAATGACGTGATTGCGGCGCTAAAAAAAGTATAAATGTGGGCCTCAGTAACCAACCTTTGAGACCAAGCGTCGCAAAGGCAGTGGTGGGGGTCGCAAGGGGTAAGCCGGGGGTCGCAGCTGCGACCCCTAAATGACGTCCATGCTGGAACACTAATGTTTGAGGCTTCTCGCTTGAAAAATGTGTTTTTTCGTCTTCAAAGAGGCTAATAGCATTCCTGAATCTTGTATCTTGAAGCACAAATAACACGGAGAAGCGAAAACCAAAGCAGATGTCTGGCAGCAGCGTTGACTCGAGTTATTCCTTCACGGCTGCCTGAACACATCGAGGCGCTATGAGGCAAAGGAGCCTCGCGCTGAGGGCCACCTCGCAGCACCCCCCGGTAATGCTCCTGGAATGCTCACCTTAGTTCCAGTCTATTTCACTGCTGACAGACGGCCTCCATTCTAGTCTCAAGTAAACCCCTTGAAAATGTCGGCTAATAGAGCGGACTATTAGCAGCTTCTGACAACTTTGTGTTGTCCAAGGTGCCGCGGAGACAATGGGGTTTTAAGTGTCCTGGTTGAGTTTGTCACAGAGAGGTGACAGGCCTCTGTCAAGAAGTCCATTCCTGAGCCTGTCATGGCCACGGCTGAGCTGCACGTGTGTGGGGGGGGGGTGCACGGAAACTAGTTGTGGTTAATCTGTGAGCCCAGCATGCCATGCCAACCCTCTACATGTACTTAATTTTGCCACTGTGTCTTAAAGTACATTTTCGGAAAGTTAGGGGGGTGCTCTAGTAACTGATGTCATAATAGTTTGCATAGCCCACTTGTAGGAAGTTGGCTCTGTATGTACTATTTCAAAGTAAGAAATAGCATGCACAGAGTCCAAGGGTTCCCCTTAAAGGTAAGATAGTGGCAAAAAGAGATAATTCTAATGCTCTATTTTGTGGTAGTGTGGTCCAGCAGTAGGCTTATCAGAGGGTAGTGTTAAGCATTTGTTGTACACACACAGGCAATAAATGAGGAACACACACTCAAAGACAATTCCAGGCCAATAGGTTTTTGTATAGAAAAATATATTTTCTTAGTTTATTTTAAGAACCACAGGTTCAAGATTTACAAGTAATACTTTAAATGAAAGGTATTTCACTTAGGAACTTTAGGAACTTTGAATTAGCAAAATAGCATATACAGTTTTCACACAAATGGCAAATAGCTATTTTAAAACTGGACACAGTGCAATTTTCAACAGTTCCTGGGGGAGGTAAGTGTTTGTTAGTTTTGCAGGTAAGTAAACCACCTACAGGGTTCAAAGTTGGGTCCAAGGTAGCCCACCATTGGGGGTTCAGGGCAACCCCAAAGTTACCACACCAGCAGCTCAGGGCCGGTCAGGTGCAGATGTCAAAGTGGTGCCCAAAACACATAGGCTTCAATGGAGAAGGGGGTGCCCCGTTTCCAGTCTGCCAGCAGGTAAGTACCCGCGTTTTCTTTACCAGGCGTCGGGTTCTTAGAAGCAGGCAGTCGTGGTCAGGGGGAGCCTCTGGATTCCCTCTGCAGGCGTCGCTGGGGGGGGCTCAGGGGGGTCAACTCTGGCTACTCACAGGCTCGTAGTCACCGGGGAGTCCTCCCTGCAGTGTTGGTTCTCCGCAGGTCGAGCCAGGGTCGTCGGGTGCAGAGTGCAAAGTCTCACGCTTCCGGCGGGAAACGTGTGTCCTTTAAAAGTTGCTTCTTTGTTGCAAAGATGTTTCTTCTTTGGAGCAGAGCCACTGTCCTCGGGAGTTCTTGGTCCTTTTAGATGCAGGGTAGTCCTCTGAGGCTTCAGAGGTCACTGGACCCTGTGGAACGTGTCGCTGTTACAATTTTTCTTGAAGTGGGGAGATAGGCCGGTAGATCTGGGGCCAAAGCAGTTGGTGTCTCCGTCTTCTCTGCAGGGCTTTCAGGTCAGCAGTCCTTTGTCTTAGGCTGCAGGAATCTATCTTGCTAGGTTCTGGGAGCCCCTAAATACTCAATTTAGGGGTGTGTTTAGGTCGGGGGGGGGGTTAGTAGCCAATGGCTACCAGCCCTGAGGGTGGCTACACCCTCTTTGTGCCTCCTCCCTAGGGCACATCCCTAATCCTATTGGCGGAATCCTCCATCTGCAAGATGAAGGATTTCTAAAAGTCAGGGTTACCTCAGCTCAGGACACCTTAGGGGCTGTCCTGACTGGCCAGTGACTCCTCCTTGTTTTTCTAATTATCTCCTCCGGCCTTGCTGCCAAAAGTAGGGCCGTGGACGGAGGGGGCGGGCAACTCCACTAGCTGGAGTGCCCTGGGGTGCTGTAACAAAGGGGGTGAGCCTTTGAGGCTCACCGCCAGGTGTTACAGTTCCTGCAGGGGGAGGTGAGAAGCACCTCCACCCAGTACAGGCTTGGTTACTAGCCACAGAGTGACAAAGGCACTCTCCCCATGTGGCCAGCAACATGCCTGGTGTGTGGCAGGCTGCTAAAACTAGTCAGCCCACACTGGAAGTCGGGTATGGTTTCAGGGGGCATCTCTAAGATGCCCTCTGGGGTGTATTTCACAATAAAATGTACACTGGCATCAGTGTGCATTTATTGTGCTGAGAAGTTTGATACCAAACTTCCCAGTTTTCAGTGTAGCCATTATGGTGCTGTGGAGTTCGTGTTTGACAGACTCCCAGACCATATACTCTTATCGCTACCCTGCACTTACAATGTCTAAGGTTTTGCTTAGACACTGTAGGGGCATAGTGCTCATGCACCTATGCCCTCACCCATGGTATAGTGCACCCTGCCTTAGGGCTGTAAGGCCTGCTAGAGGGGTGACTTATCTATGCCATAGGCAGTGTGAGGTTGGCATGGTACCCTGAGGGGAGTGCCATGTCGACTTAGTCATTTTCTCCCCACCAGCACACACAAGCTGGCAAGCAGTGTGTCTGTGCTGAGTGAGGGGTCTCCAGGATGGCATAAGACATGCTGCAGCCCTTAGAGACCTTCCCTGGCATCAGGGCCCTTGGTACCAGGGGTACCAGTTACAAGGGACTTACCTGGATGCCAGGGTGTGCCAATTGTGGAAACAAAGGTACAGGTTAGGGAAAGAACACTGGTGCTGGGGCCTGGTTAGCAGGCCTCAGCACACTTTCAAATCATAACTTGGCATCAGCAAAGGCAAAAAGTCAGGGGGTAACCATGCCAAGGAGGCATTTCCTTACACAACCCCCCCCCCCAAAAGAAAGAGGATGAGACTAACCTTTCTAAAGAGAGTCTTCATTTTCTAAGTGGAAGAACCGGGAAAGGCCATCTGCATTGATATGGGCAGTCAAAGGTCTGTGTTCCACTATAAAGTCCATTCCCTGTAGGGAGATGGACCACCTCAACAGTTTTGGATTTTCACCTTTCATTTGCATTAGCCATCTGAGAGGTCTGTGGTCAGTTTGAACTACAAAGTGAGTACCAAAGAGGTATGGTCTCAGCCTCTTCAGGGACCAAACCACAGCAAAGGCCTCCCTCTCAATGGCACTCCAACGCTGCTCCCTGGGGAGTAACCTCGTGCTAATGAAAGCAACAGGCTGGTCAAGGCCATCATCATTTGTTTGGGACAAAACTGCCCCTATCCCATGATCAGAGGCATCAGTCTGCACAATTAACTGTTTGGAGGAATCTAGAGCTTTGAGAACTGGTGCTGTGCACATTGCTTGTTTCAGGGTGTCAAAGGCCTGTTGGCATTCTACAGTCCAGGTTACCTTCTTGGGCATTTTCATGGAGGTAAGTTCTGTGAGGGGTGTCACTATGGATCCATATCCCTTCACAAACCTCCTGTAGTACCCAGTTAAGCCAAGGAATGCCCTGACTTGAGTCTGGGTTTTTGGAGCTGCCCAGTCCAGAATAGTCTGGATCTTGGGCTGGAGTGGCTGAACTTGGCCTCCACCTACAAGGTGTCCCAAGTAAACCATAGTTCCCTGCCCTATCTGACATTTGGATGCCTTGATAGAGAGGCCTGCTGCTTGCAGGGCCTTCAAAACCTTCTTCAGGTGGACCAGGTAATCCTGCCAGCTGGAGCTAAAGACAGCAATATCGTCAAGATAAGCTGCACTAAAGGACTCCAAGCCAGCAAGGAAGTGATTCACCAACCTTTGGAAGGTGGCAGGGGCATTCTTTTAACCAAAGGGCACCACAGTGATCTGATAGTGCCCATCAGGTGTGGAGAATGCTGTCTTTTCTTTTGCTCCTGGTGCCATTTTGATTTGCCAGTACCCTGCTGTCAAGTCAAAGGTACTCAAGTATCTGGCAGCACCTAGCTTATCAATCAATTCATCCGCCCTTGGAATGGGATGGGCATCTGTCTTGGTGACAGAATTAAGTCCTCTGTAGTCCACACAGAACCTCATCTCTCTCTTTCCATCTTTGGTGTGAGGTCTGGGGACTACGACCACTGGGCTAGCCCAGGGGTTGTCAGAGTGCTCAATGACTCCCAATTCCAGCATCTTGTGGACTTCCACTTTGATGCTTTCCTTAACTTGATCAGACTGTCTGAAAATGTTGTTTTTGACAGGCATGCTGTCTCCTGTGCCCACATCATGGGTACACAGGTGTGTCTGACCAGGGGTTAGGGAAAAGAGCTCAGCAAACTTGCAGGACCTTCCTACAGTCAGATTGCTGTTGGTCAGAGAGGGTGACTGAATAGATCACTCCATCAACTGAGCCATCTTTAGGGTCTGTGGAGAGGAGATCAGGGAGAGGTTCGCTCGCAGCTTCCTGGTCCTCATCTGTTACCATCAACAGATTCACATCTGCCTTGTCATGGAAGAGTTTGAGGCGGTTCACATGGATCACCCTTTTGGGGGTCCTGCTAGTGCCTAGGTCTACCAGGTAGGTGACCTTACTCTTCTTCTCTAGCACTGGGTAAGGGCCACTCCATCTGTCCTGAAGTGCCCTGGGAGCCACAGGCTCCAGAACCCAGACTTTCTGCCCAGCCTTTTGGCCATACCACATCTTCTGGAGTTGTTGGCTGGCCTCAAGGTTTTTGCTTGCCTTTTCCATGTACTCTGCCATCCTTGAACGTAGGCCTAGTACATAGTCCACTATATCTTGTTTAGGCTCATGAAGATGTCTCTCCCAGCCTTCTTTTACAAGAGCTAGTGGTCCCCTGACAGGATGGCTAAACAGAAGTTCAAAGGGGGGAAACCCTACTCCCTTCCGAGGCACCTCTCTGTAGGCGAAAAGCAGACATGGCAAGAGGACATCCCATCTCCTTTTGAGTTTTTCAGGGAGCCCCTTGATCATGCCTTTCAATGTCTTGTTAAACCTTTCTACAAGATCATTGGTTTGTGGATGGTATGGTGTGGTGAATTTGTAAGTCACCCCACATTCATTCCACATATGCTTCAGGTATGCTGACATGAAGTTGGTACCTCTGTCAGACACCACCTCCTTACGAAATCCCACTCTGGCAAAGATACCAATGAGTGCTTTGGCTACTGCAGGGGCAGTAGTCGACCTAAGGGGAATTGCTTCAGGGTATCTAGAAGCATGATCCACTACTACTAGTATGTATTGGTTCCCTGAGGCTGTGGGAGGTTCAAGTGGACCCACTATGTCCACAACCACTCTTTCAAAGGGGACCCCACCACTGGAAGTGGAATGAGGGGGGGCTTTGGGTGTCCACCTGTCTTACCACTGGTTTCACAGGTGGCACAGGAGACACAAAACTCCTTTACCTTCTGGGACATGTTGGGCCAATAGAAATGGTTGACTAACCTCTCCCAAGTCTTGGTCTGTCCCAAATGCCCAGCAAGAGGAATATCATGAGCTAAGGTCAGAATGAACTCCCTAAACCCCTGAGGCACTACCACTCTCCTAGTGGCACCAGGTTTGGGATCTCTTGCCTCAGTGTAAAGGAGTCCATCTTCCCAATAGACTCTATGTGTTCCTGTTATTTTTCCTTTGGACTCTTCAGCAGCTTACTGCCTAAGGCCTTCAAGAGAGGGACATGTTTCTTGCCCCTTACACAACAGTTCCCTTGAGGGTCCCCCTGGGCCTAGGAGCTCAACCTGATAAGGTTCTAACTCCATGGGCTCAGTTCCCTCAGAGGGCAGAACTTCTTCCTGGGAAGAGAGGTTCTCTTTCTCTTGTTGTGTTGAAGCTGGTTCCCCAGTCTTCTTTCCTTTTTTTTTGGAGGGTTGGGCCCCTTTTCCAGGCTCCAACACCACTTTTTCACCCTGAGCCTTGCACTGTGCCCTTGTCTTGACACACACCAGTTCAGGGATACCCAGCATGGCTGCAGGGGTTTTGAGTTCTACCTCAGCCCATGCTGAGGACTCCAGGTCATTTCCAAGCAAACAGTCTACAGGGATATTTGAGGAGACCACCACCTGTTTCAGGCCATTGACCCCTCCCCACTCTAAAGTTACCATAGCCATGGGATGTACTTTATTCTGATTGTCAGCGTTGGTGACTGGATACGTTTGTCCAGCCAGGTATTGACCAGTGGAAACCAGTTTCTCTGTCACCATGGTGACACTGGCACCTGTATCACTCAGGCCTTCTACCCTTGTCCCATTAATTAAGAGTTGATGCCTGTATTTTTGCATATTAGGGGGCCAGGCAACCAGTGTGGCTAAGTCCACCCCACCCTCAGAGACTAATGTAGCTTCAATGTGAACCCTGATTTGCTCTGGGCACACTGTTGATCCCACTTGGAGACTGGCCATTCCAGAGTTAGCTGGAGTAGAGTTAGAAGTGGAACCTTTCTTGGGACCGGCCTTGTCTCCAGTTTGGTGTCCCTGCTGATTACAGCTACGACACCAGTCCTTTTTGGGATCAAAGTTTTTACCCTTGTACCCAAAATTGGATTGTGAAGAGGCTTTGGACCCTCCCTCCTGAGCAGGTTTTTGGGGCCCTATAGAAGACTCTTTACTTTTTCCCTTGGATGTCTCAACACTCTTCCCCTGGGGAGTCTTTGTGACCCCTTTCTTTTGGTCACCCCCTGTGGAAGTCTTGGTCACCCTAGTCTTGGCCCAATGGTCCGCCTTCTATCCCAATTCTTGGGGAGAAATTGGTCCTAGGTCTATCAGATGCTGATGCAGTTTATCATTGAAACAATTACTTAACAGGTGTTCTTTCACAAATAAATTGTACAGCCCATCATAATCATTTACACCACTGCCATGAATCCAACCATCCAGTGTTTTAACTGAGTAGTCAACAAAATCAACCCAGATCTGGCTCGAGGATTTTTGAGCCCCCCTGAACCTAATCCTGTACTCCTCAGTTGAGTATCCAAAGCCCTCAATCAGGGTAGCCTTCATGAGGTCATAGGATTCTGCATCTTTTCCAGAGAGTGTGAGGAGTCTATCCCTACACTTTCCAGTGAACATTTACCAAAGGAGAACACCCCAGTGAGATCTGTTTACTTTTCTGGTTGCACAAGCCCTCTCAAAAGCTGTGAACCATTTGGTGATGCCATCACCATCTTCATATTTAGTTACAATCCCTTTAGGGATTTTCAACATGTCAGGAGAATCTCTGACACTATTTATGTTGCTGCCACCATTGATGGGACCAAGGCCCATCTCTTGTCTTTCCCTTTCTATGGCTAGGAGCTGTCTCTCGAAAGCCAATCTTTTGACCATTCTGGCTAACAGGAGGTCATCTTCATTGAGGCTACCCTCAATGCTTCCAGAGTTGCAGGACTCTCCTGTGAGAGAAGCAGCATCTCTGACTTGAGAGACCCTGGGCTCCCTATCTAGGACTGGAGGTGGGAAGTCCTCCATGTCACTAGGGTTCCCCTCTGTGAGGGCATCATCAGAGGGGTTGTTTTTAGCAAACTCTGCCAAAAGCTCCAGGAGCTGTACTTTGGTAGGGTTTGAACCAGTTTTAATTTTTTTGATTTTGCAGAGAGACCTAAACTCTGACATCCTAAGATGCAGGTAAGGGGTGAGGTTGAGTTCCATCACAATCTCTTCTGCAGCAGACATTGGGGGTCCGGGGCCAGGGTCGGCAGGAGCACCGCCAACAGGCTGGCGGTGCTCCGCAGGGCATTCTGACCGCGGCGGTATGGCCGCGGTCAGAACAGGAAAACCGGCGGTCTCCCGCCGGTTTTCCGCTGCCCTGCAGAATCCTCCATGGCGGCGCAGCTTGCTGCGCCGCCATGGGGATTCTGACACCCCATACCGCCATCCTGTTCCTGGCGGTTCGCCTGCCAGGAACAGGATGGCGGTATGGGGTGTCGTGGGGCCCCTGGGGGCCCCTGCAGTGCCCATGCCAATGTCAGGAGAATCTGACATTGGCATGGGCACTGCAGGGGCCCCTGTAAGAGGGCCCCACAAAGAATTTCAGTGTCTGCCTAGCAGACACTGAAATTCGCGACGGGTGCAACTGCACCCGTCGCACCTTCCCACTCCGCCGGCTCCATTCGGAGCCGGCTTCCTCGTGGGAAGGGGTTTCCCGCTGGGCTGGCGGGCGGCCTTCTGGCGGTCGCCCGCCAGCCCAGCGGGAAACACAGAATCACCGCAGCGGTCTTTAGACCGCGGAGCGGTGTTCTGTCGGGGGAACTCTGGCGGGCGGCCTCCGCCGCCCGCCAGAGTTAGAATGACCCCCATTATGTTTCTAAAAGTTGGAATACTTTTTAAGAATCTAAAACTATCTCTAGAACTTAATTCAAACTTTTACAAAACTTTTAAGCTCTAAAAGAAATGCTAAGAGGGACTAACACAAGGCCCTAGCAGGACTTTTAAAAATTTAGAAAAATAGCTCAAATTTCAAAAATCAGTTTCTAATGACAATTTCTGGAATTTAGTCGTGTGATCAGGTATTGGCTGAGTAGTCCAGCAAATGCAAAGTCTTGTACCCCACCGCTGATCCACCAATGTAGGAAGTTGGCTCTGTATGTACTTTTTCAAAGTAAGACATAGCATGCACAGAGTCCAAGGGTTCCCCTTAGAGGTGAGATAGTGGCAAAAAGAGATAATTCTAATGCTCTATTTTGTGGTAGTGTGGTCGAGCAGTAGGCTTATCAGAGGGTAGTGTTAAGCATTTGTTGTACACACACAGGCAATAAATGAGGAACACACACTCAATGACAATTCCAGGACAATAGGTTTTTGTATAGAAAAATATCTTTTCTTAGTTTATTTTAAGAACCACAGGTTCAAGATTTACAAGTAATACTTTAAATGAAAGGTATTTCACTTAGGAACTTTAGGAACTTTGAATTAGCAAAAGAGCATATACAGTTTTCACACAAATGGCAAATAGCTATTTTAAAACTGGACACAGTGCAATTTTCAACAGTTCCTGGGGGAGGTAAGTGTTTGTTAGTTTTGCAGGTAAGTAAACCACCTACAGGGTTCAAAGTTGGGTCCAAGGTAGCCCACCATTGGGGGTTCAGGGCAACCCCAAAGTTACCACACCAGCAGCTCAGGGCCGGTCAGGTGCAGAGGTCAAAGTGGTGCCCAAAACACCTAGGCTTCAATGGAGAAGGGGGTGCCCCGGTTCCAGCCTGCCAGCAGGTAAGTACCCGCTTCTTCGGAGGGCAGACCAGGGGGGGTTTGTAGGGCACCGGGGGGGACACAAGTCAGCAGAAAAAGTACACCCTCAGCGGCACGGGGCGGCCGGATGCAGAGTGCAAACAGGCGTCGGGTTTGCAATGGAGTTCAATGGGAGACCCAGGGGTCTCTTCAGCGAAGCAGGCAGGTAAGGGGGGGGCTCCTCGGGGTAGCCACCACCTGGGCAATGGAGAGGCCACCTGGGGGTCACTTCTGCACTGGAGGTCGGATCCTTCAGGTCCTGGGGGCTGCAGGTGCAGTGTCTTTACCAGGTGTCGGGTTCCTAGAAGCAGGCAGTCGCGGTCAGGGGGAGCCTCTGGATTCCCTCTGCAGGCGTCGCTTGGAGAGGCTCAGGGGGGTCAACTCTGGCTACTCACAGGGTCGTAGTCGCCGGGGAGTCCTCCCTGTCGTGTTGGTTCTCCGCAGGTCGAGCCGGGGGCGTCGGGTGCAGAGTGCAAAGTCTTACGCTTCCGGCGGGAAACTTGTGTCCTTTAAAAGTTGCTTCTTTGGAGCAGAGCCGCTGTCCTTGGGAGTTCTTGGTCCTTTTAGATGCAGGGTAGTCCTCTGAGGCTTCAGAGGTCGCTGGATCCTGTGGAACGCGTCGCTGTTGCAGTTTTTCTTGAAGTGGGGAGACAGGCCGGTAGAGCTGGGGCCAAAGCAGTTGGTGTCTCCGTCTTCTCTGCAGGGCTTTCAGGTCAGCAGTTCTTCTTCGTCTTAGGTTGCAGGAATCTATCTTGCTAGGTTCTGGGAGCCGGTGTGTTTAGGTCGGGGGGTTAGTAGCCAATGGCTTCTAGCCCTGAGGGTGGCCACACCCTCTTTGTGCCTCCTCCCTGAGAGGAGGGGGGCACATCCCTAATCCTATTGGGGGAATCCTCCATCTGCAAGATGGAGGATTTCTAAAAGTCAGAGTTACCTCAGCTCAGGACACCTTAGGGGCTGTCCTGACTGGCCAGTGACTCCTCCTTGTTTTTCTCATTATCTCCTCCGGCCTTGCCACCAAAAGTGGGGCCGTGGCCGGAGGGGGCGGGCAACTCCACTAGCTGGAGTGCCCTGGGGTGCTGTAATAAAGGGGGTGAGCATTTGAGGCTCACCGCCAGGTGTTACAGTTCCTGCAGGGGGAGGTGAGAAGCACCTCCACCCAGTACAGGCTTGGTTACTAGCCACAGAGTGACAGAGGCACTCTCACCATGTGGCCAGCAACATGTCTGGTGTGTGGCAGGCTGCTAAAACTAGTCAGCCCACACTGGAAGTCAGGTATGGTTTCAGGGGGCATCTCTAAGATGCCCTCTGGGGTGTATTTCACAATAAAATGTACACTGGCATCAGTGTGCATTTATTGTGCTGAGAAGTTTGATACCAAACTTCCCAGTTTTCAGTGTAGCCATTATGGTGCTGTGGAGTTCGTGTATGACAGACTCCCAGACCATAAACTCTCATGGCTACCCTGCACTTACAATGTCTAAGGTTTTGCTTAGACACTGTAGGGGCATAGTGCTCATGCACCTATGCCCTCACCTATGGTATAGTGCATCCTGCCTTAGGGCTGTAAGGCCTGCTAGAGGGGTGACTTATCTATGCCATAGGCAGTGTGAGGTTGGCATGGCACCCTGAGAGGACTGCCATGTCGACTTAGTCATTTTCTCCCCACCAGCACACACAAGTGTGTCTGTGCTGAGTGAGGGGTCTCCAGGGTGGCATAAGACATGCTGCAGCCCTTAGAGACCTTCCCTGGCATCAGGGCCCTTGGTACCAGGGGTACCAGTTACAAGGGACTTACCTGGATGCCAGGGTGTGCCAATTGTGGAAACAAAGGTACAGGTTAGGGAAAGAACACTGGTGCTGGGGCCTGGTTAGCAGGCCTCAGCACACTTTCAAATCATAACTTGGCATCAGCAAAGGCAAAAAGTCAGGGGGTAACCATTCCAAGGAGGCATTTCCTTACACCACCCATACATCATCAAACTAAGGGGCATTCCTGCACCCTTATTGGTGATTAGTGACACTGTGCAGTGCTTGACTGATAAATAACTAAGCGCTATCTGAAGGGTGTTTGGGGCCCGGGGCAAGAGGCCTTTTGGCCCACCTGTTTTTAACAACTTTAAATATATTACCCATTTTCAGATTATTCAAGCCCTCATGATGCCAAAGTCATCGACTGATACTTTGAACAGTCTGAAAAGAAGCATGAAAGATGGCTGAACGCTCCCACTGCCCAATAGTGCCACAAGGCAGTTGGAACAAACATCGAAAAAAACACTTATTGTTGCACTGGGATCTAGATTACATTTTTGTTCCAATGACAATATTTTATGTCAATTTCAGTATCTAATGATCTTGTTCCTCCCATAGTATGAATGAAACAGTTACAGTGACTCGGTGGTTGTTTATTGTTTGAGTAGATTATATCAAAATAGCACACACGGCACTTGAAATTGTAGCTTAAGTTGCCAGATACCTGTAATCACAAAACCCTCTTAACAGCTGGTGTTCTTGCTGTAACAGGGACAAGCGAATTAGTGCCACTGTAAAAACTGTAAACTTTGCACCTGTATAGCGCAACAAGGTACACATACCGCTGTGAACCCCTCCTGGCTTTTCCCTGTGAGGCACCCACTCCTGGGCAACCCCCCAGGGTGAAGCCAGGCATCCAAGCAGTGTGAGGGTCTTGTGGAGATTAATCAAGATATTGCCCAGAGTTACAGAGTGGGACCCATTAATGAGATTAGGCACCAAGGGAAGAACTATCTTGTCCAAGGGAATTGAGCCCAAGACCCACATGATGGGGGAATTGAACCCTGGTCCTGGGCCAGATCTCTGCATCAGGGTCTGCCTGCTCTAACCATTGTGCCACACTCCTCCACTGAGGATTTTCAGCATCCAATCAGAATAAAGCTAAGCATTTTCTGTTTAAGTCACTTCTGCTTGTCCCTCGTCTCTTTTTGTACATTCTCTGGTTAGACAGGTGACCCCTGGTCCACTGAGTAAGAGAAATGAGAGGGAACAGAAGAGAGGAGAGGTATAGAGAGGACTTTTGTGATCCAATCAAACTTCCAGCACTACTGAGAGGGCCAGTAAGAAAACCTTAGCCCCCTCCCTGTAAGGGATGGTGAGGGGGGCCCTAGCAATACCCATACACTCGAGCTGAAAAGCAGAGGAATCCTCCTTTATGTATAGAAAACTGGGGGGCCATCCACACACCGTGGTGGCCTTCCCCACCCCAGAGTAACAAACACCCCCTCTTAAAAGTACCACTAACTTCTTGGCCCAGTTGAGTTATTCACTACAGATCCTCCCACGGTCTGGCCTAACCCATAGCCCACCTTCTAGCCACAGGGCAGAAGTCCTTGCAGCCATGTACAATGTTCGCCGCACTCCGTATGTGCAGCCTCTCTGATTTCTCAGCCTATTTAAGTAGTCCCTGCTGCAGATACCAGACAGAGGGCCAAGGCTACATCTCCGGCCATATTAATGACACTGAACAGCCTCTTTCACAGTCACTTCCTTCCTGCCCATAGCACACCCACAAAGGATGCTATTCCCCTCTCAGCCCCCCTAGGAAGCCCTGCTGCACCACCAATAGCCCAGGAGCACCTCTCCACCCAGAGTGATGTCCACCTCTCAGCCTATCTAGGCAGTTCCTACTGCCCGTTGACACATTTCACTGAATGCGGGTTCAACAAAAACTTCCAGTTCTTGTTGGAAGCTCTCTCAGTGGTTTCCAAATTGTAGAGCATCTGATAAATGAATAAAGATGACTGTCAGGTTTACGTGGACCTCTCATGAACACGTTATAACCTTTTCTATGGATAGGGATGTAGTGAATACATGAATACCTCTGTGGGCAGGAGGATGGCATGGGCAGCAAATGACTTGTCATGTTTTTTACTTTTCATATCATATAATTTCCTGTGCTTACCTTTTTCTCAAAGCACGCTAACTACATCAAATTGATGACCTCCAAAAGGGACAAAACGTGCCTGTTATTGTTGATGATGTTTGAGGGATGGCAGTCTTTGATCCACAAAGCCACAGAGCTCTTCCCGCTCCTGACTCCTGCTGCCTCCCCTCGCACTCCCACTGGAGGTTTCCCTCCCTCCTCCCAGCTGCCACTCCCTCCCACCTCCCCTCTTATGCCGGCCGCAGCGTGGACCAAAGGTGCGCCAAAGGCAAGCCCGTCTGCGGCCGTCCCTCCCAAAACCGAGCCCAGCACCAGACACCCTGGCCAACACGCCTCCTGCGCCACCGGACACCTTTACACTGCCAACGAACTCCACGCCCTTAATCCAGGACGCTCCTCCATCTGTTTCCAGTCCACACCGACGCGCACCAAAGGACCCTTCTCCTTCAAAGCCTGCAATTTCACCTGCAACCTAACCTCAAAACTCCAAATCAAAACAGACAACCGCCTAAGATGCATTCTACTTAACACTCGCTCCATCCACAAACATGCAATTGAACTCTGGGACCTCCTGACCACATACCCGACGTCGCATTCCTCACCGAAACCTGGATGAAGTCGGCCTCAGAACCAGACATAGCCATAGCCATACCAGAAAACTACAAGATCACCAGAAGAGACCGAATCAATAGACCAGGAGGAGGAATCGCCATAGTCCACAAAAACACCATAAGAGTCTCCACCAACTCCCACGACACCATCAACTCCGCCGAGCACCTCCACTTCAAAATCCACATCAACGCCAACAACACACTCGGAGGAACACTGGTCAACAGACCCCCTGGACCCAGACCGCAGTTCTGCGACAACATCGCCGGCGCCATCAGCTCCCAAGCCCTCGCCTCAACAGACTACATCCTGCTTGGTGACCTAAACTTCCACCTAGAAGTACCAACAATATCAACACCACCAACCTAATCGACAACCTCGCCAACTTTGGCCTCAAGCAACTCGTCACTACACCTACCCACTCCGCAGGCCACACACTCGACCCCATCTTCTCAGCCAGCAACCAAGTCTCTTTCAGCCACACCACCGAACTCAGCTGGACAGACCACCGCTGCATCCACTTCTCCTACCAAAAACCAGCCACTCACCACCACCGCACACAACCCCCCCGACGCAACTGGAGCAAAATATCAACAGATCAACTGATCTCCACTCTCGCCCAGGCCCCACCCCCTGGGACTCCGCACCCCAACACAGCCACCAGCAACCTGCTTCGCTGGATAGAAGATTGCGCCAACACCCTTCCCCCGCTCAAAAACCCCCCAAACACCTCCCACAGAATCAAGGCCAGCTGGTTCAACCCAGAACTACAGGAATCCAAACGGCTATGTCGAAGAATGGAAAAAACCTGGCACCTTGACCCTATCAACTCCAACCACCTCGCTTTTCAGGATGCCCTACGCAAACATTACCAACTGATCCGCTCCACCAAAAGGACCCACTTCAAAAACCGCATCAACGCCAACGCTCACATCAGTAAAGAGCTCTTCGGCATCGTCAATGAGCTCTCCACCACCAGGACCTGCTCCAACGAACCACCGCCATCACAGGAGTTCTGCAACTCACTGGCAACCCATTTCCGTTGAAAGATAGAAGAAATCCACAATAGCTTCAAACCCCAGACCCACCAGCTGAGTACAAACACCCAGGAACCCAACGCTCCAAGCAACACCCACCTCCTCCACACCTGGACCCCCGTCAACATAGAGAACACCGCCACCACCATGGCCTCCATCCACTCCGGATCACCATCGGACCCCTGCCCACACCATATCTTCAATAAGGCAAACATCATCATCACCCCCCACCTCTGCAAAACCATCAACAGCTCCTTCGAGTCAGCCACCTTCCCAGAAAGATGGAAGCAAGCAGAAATCAAAGCCCTGCTGAAGAAACCAAAGGCAGGCCCAGACGACCCCAAGAACTACCTGCCGATCTCCCTCCTCCCCTTCCCAGCCAAGGTCATCGAAAAAATTGCAAACAGCCAACTATCCCGGTTCCTGGAAGACAGCAAGGTACTCGACACCTCCCAATCCGGATTCCGCAGAAACCACAGCACCGAGACTGCACTCCTTGCTGCCACCGACGACATTAGGACCATGCTCGGCAAAGGAGAAACAGCAGCACTCATCCTCTTGGACCTCTCTGCAGCTTTTGACACAGTATGTCATCACACTCTCCGCACACACCTCCACAGCTCTGGAATCCGCAACAAGGCACTTGACTGGATCTCGTCATTTCTCTCAGGCAGAACCCAAGGAGTCCGGCTCCCACCGTTCCTGTCAGAAGCCTCCAGAATCATCTGTGGTGTTCCCCAAGGATCTTTGCTCAGCCCCATGCTCTTCAACGTTTACATGGCCCCCCTCGCCAACATCGCACGAACCCACCACATCAACATAGCTTCCTACGCAGGACGACACTCAGCTCATCCTCTCCCTCACGAAAGACCCTACAACTGCAAAGAACAACCTCCACAACGGACTTCACGCCATCGCCAGCTGGATGGAATCAAGCCACCTCAAGTTAAACACAGAAAAGACTGAAATCCTCATCTTTGGCACCAACCCCTGAACTTGGAATGCCTCCTGGTGGCCCACCTCCCTAGGAACCGCACCCTCACCCACCACCCACGCACACAACCTAGGCTTCATCTTGGACTCCACACTCAGCATGACTCAGCAGGTCAATGCCATCTCCTCTTCCTGCTACAACACTCTCCGCATGCTTCGCAAAATCTTCAAGTGGATTCCCGTCGAAACCAGGAAAACTGTCACCCACGCCCTGGTCAGCAGCCGATTGGACTACGAAAACGCCCTATATGCAGGAATAACAACCAAACTCCTAACAAAGCTGCAAAGAATCCAGAACGCATCCGCACTCCTCATTCTGGACATCCCACGCCGCGACCACATTTCCCCCCACCCTTCACTGGCTACCAGTATCAAAGAGGATCAAACTCCTCATCCACGCACACACGGCCCTCCACGACACAGGCCCAGCCTACCTCAACAACAGACTCACCTTCCACACCCCCACCCGCAATCTTCGCTCCGCCAGCCTCGCCCTCGCCTCCATCCCCTGCATCCGCCGCACCACCGCCGGAGGAAGATCCTTCTTTCACCTAGCCACCAAGACCTGGAACTCCCTACCACTCCACCTTCGCCAGACCCAAGACCTCTTGACATTCAGGAAACGCCTCAAGACATGGCTCTACGACCAGTAGCTCCCCCCCCAGAGCCTTGAGACCTTAACGGGTGATTAGTGCGCTCTATAAATCCTTGATTGATTGATTGATTGATTGAGTCGGGTGGTGGCACGGACTGACTCTCTCAGCCCGCCTCTTTATTTATAACCACGGTCTGCCATGGCTCCGGAAGCGCCCCTGCGCATCCAGGTAATGGCACACGCCACAACACTAGACTGGTGCTTATTTATTACATCCCTCCCCAACCGATCATGACTCACAATCACCCCTTCAGCATGCAAAGCCCCTCAGCTTCTGGCTGGGCAGCGGATCCGGTCTCAGATGATATAGCTGGGATCTCGGTGGCACCACCTCCTATTGTTGATTCCCTGCCGAGGGCCCGGCTGATCCCGATCTCTTGGCCTGACATCGGTACCACTGTCCTCGCTCACCTGGGGGGTGAGGCTACGTCTCTCGGTCTTCCACATGGACTCTTCCAACTCTGGCCCTTCCTCCGGCTCTTCTGTGGGGTTCACTTTCCAGAACCACAAAATGTTTCTGGTCACTTTTTCATGTGCTCTGATGGCTGTTATCCAGGTCCCCCGCACTTGGCTGACTGTCCATATGCCCGGCTCATACGGTGTACGAAACTTCAAACCTGGATTACTGTCTTCCAGAATCTCTTTGTCGCCAACCCGTAGGTATTGAGCTGCAGCTCCCCTCCTTCAGCTTGCCTGCTCATTCCTTCTTCGCCGCCTTGATTGGGCGTGCTCAAGGTGAAACGGGGTGGCTGCCACCTGGGGGGGTAGGTAACACATCTCACCTCGCACCGTTAAGCATCAGCGTCCACGGTGCTTGTCCCGTGGTGCAGCGTGGGGTGCTACGATATTCTCTGAGAAAACAGTGAAGGCTCATTTCAGGGTCATGTGCCTCAATGACAGCTATCCGCAATGTCTTGTTCAGCGTGCGCATGAATCGCTCCACTTCCCCATTAGCTTGGTCCATTGGGATGTGATGCGCTGGTGATGTATTCCAAGGTCCTCCATCAATGATTGAAAGTCAGCTCCTTAAAAGGGGGTCCATTGTTTGTCTCCGGGGATTCCAAACATGGCAAAGACTTGTTTGAGCACAGGCGCCACGTTTGCATAAGCGGTCGAGCTGATGACCGCCACCACCGGATACTTGGAGTATCTATCCAGCAATACTATGGTGACATGCCCATCTGGAAAGCTGCCAAAGGCAAGGCTAATTTTGGACCTTGTCACAGGCTTTCCTTCATCTCAATGGGAGCTGGCGCCTCTGGAGTACTTGTGAGCTGGCACCCAGGACATTGTCTGACTAGGGTTTCCACTTCAAGCTTGAGGTCTGGAAACCACATAAGTGGTTGAGTTGATGACCTCCACCACCGGATACTTGGAGTACCTGCCCACCAATACCATGGTGACATGCCCATCTGGAAAGCTGCCAAAGTCAAGGCTAATTTTGGACCACGGCTTGTCACAGGCTTTCCTGCATCTCAATGGGAGTTGGCGCCTCTGGAGTACTTGTGAGCTGGCACCCAGGACATTGTCTGACTAGGGTCTCCACTTCCAGCTCGAGGCCTGGAAACCACTCCTTTTCCCGCATGCAGGCCTTCATTTTTGCTGTGCCTTGGTGGCCACCATGGGCATCAGTACTGTAGGCTTGTGGGGATCCCCAGTTGATGCCCCCAGAGTACTAGTCCTTCTTGGATGGAGCTGAGCTCACTACGAACTCCCCATAGTTTTCTCCTTCTCTCCTGCTCAGTATCTGCCCAACCACCGACTCCTTTCAGGAAGTCTGTCAATGATCCCTTTTCTAGCGATTCTTTCACCCTCGTTGGCACCACGTCTTTCCCAATAGCCTCAGCGATTTCATCTAGACTTATGTATTTTGGGCAACTATTGTTCGCAACTGTGCTGATGTGTGCCTCCATGGCCTCATCCTCATGGAGACCATTGGCTGCTGTTGTTGGATGTTGAGATAGAAAATCTGCTGGATCTCTTGCTCCTGCCCTATCCACAACCTCCGTACAGTATGGCTGCAGTTGTATGGCCCACTGTTCAATCCTCGAGGTGGGTGGGGAGCAGTACCTCTGAATAGTGGCAATGAGGGGCTGATGGTCAGTGATAACTGTGAACGGCCTCCCACACATTTGTATTGGTGAAAGTGTTGACATGCCCACTTTATTGCCAGGGTTTCTCTTTCAAACTGTGCCTATCTTTGTTCGGTCAGTGTGAGGGCCCTAATGGCGTATGCGAGGGGTGCCCACTGTTCTGGGTCAGTCTCTTGGGTTAGCACCACACCTAGGCCTACTGGACTGGCATTGATGATCAACTCCTTCTTTGTTTGGTCAAAGTAGGCCATCATTGTGTTCTTTAGAAGTTCCGATTTCAGCGCCCAGAACACTGCTTCCTCTCGGGTGCCCCATTGTTGGTTTTCGTGAGCGCCCTCAGGGGTTCTGAGGTGGTCGCTAAGTTGGGGATGAACCTTCCACAGTAGGTGACCATCCAGAGGAAGCTACTTACCTCCATCACATTCCCGAGGGCCTGGCGCCTGTTTAATTGCCAGAGATTTCCTCGGGTCCACTTTTATGCCCTTCTGGTTAAAGACATATCCAAAGAATTTAATGGTTGATTTGAAGAAAGAACATTTTTGTGTATTCAGCATGAGGCCGTGCTCCGACAGTCGCCTTATTGTTGCTTCCAGATGGCAACTGTGTTCCTCAGCCGTGGCAGAGTAGATCAGAATGTCATTGCTCACATTCATCACCACCGGCAGTCCCAACGGCATCTTCCTGATCCCCTCTTCAAAGATCTCGGCTGCTGAGGATATTCCGAAAAAGAGTCATTTGTACCGTCTCAGCCCAAGGTGCATGGAAAATCTTGTTATGAGCAGCTTTCTTCCGCCAGCTACAATTGGTGATATCCTGCATTGAGGTCAGCTGTCCTAGGTCGGGGATGAGCTCTGGAAATCATTTTAGCAGTTTTTCAACATGAATATCCCTTACTCACTGTGCAAAGGAACCAGTCCCAGGTCTTCAGCAAAGTGGCTGCTGAGTAGGATGTCTGCTTCAGTGGCTATGACATGAAACGTGGCTTGAATTTCCCGGCAGCCCGTCTTGACTGTTACAGACATTTTTCCTTTCAGCGGCAGAGGGGTGCTGCTCCCATACGTGAAGATCCTAGTTTTAGAGTTCACCAATGGCAGCCGAGGCTGAAGGCGTCGGTATTGCTGTATGCCCATCACAATGACCGAGGCCCCGGTGTCTATGAGTGCCGTCACCGTGGATCCCTCAATGTCAATTTCACAGGTCGGCTGGGGTTTTCTGTGTCGCTTTGGGTTTTCGTTGTATGATATTAGGAATGCCTCTTCCTCCTCGTCATCTTCCAAGGAGCCTTCAAACAAGCCCCAGCTGGCCTGCGCCCGTGTGTCATGTGGGCTGGGGTCCGCCATTACCAGTTGTTTGATTGCCTCTGGCCACTCCCATCGGCCCCTCTTTCCTCTGACTCTATAGCCTCCCCTTCAGACAGACGCAAAGTGATTTGGTTGCCCACAATTAGATCATGTCC
Source organism: Pleurodeles waltl (assembly GCF_031143425.1). Classification (NCBI taxonomy): domain Eukaryota; kingdom Metazoa; phylum Chordata; class Amphibia; order Caudata; family Salamandridae; genus Pleurodeles; species Pleurodeles waltl. Next base: position 1,693,943,129 of record NC_090445.1, read on the forward strand.
TTCCTCATGCTGGGTACTCCATTCAGGGAGTGTTCTTCCATACCGCAGTAGTCACATCGTCCACTCCGCTTCGCCACGGGCTATTGGGTCTTCGCCAGATCGGTTCCACTTTTATGGCCTGTTGTTTTTTAGTCGCTTCGCGTTTGCGAGATCCATCTCATCCGCCCTGGCCGCCGACAGGTCATGAGACTGAGCCATGATGAGGATGTCTTCCAGGGTGATGTTGGGCTGTCTCATTATGAGGCCCCTTAGGATTTTACCTCTGCACCACTGAATGATTTGTGCATGGATTTCCTTGGGTTGATTGTCCGCTGTGCAGGTACTTGTGAGTTCTCGAAGTCGTGCGCAGGACTGGTCGACCGACTCACCCTCCCTTTGGCGTGCTTATAGGAGCTTCAAGCTCTCAAAGTTGGGGTTAGGTTGCAGGTCAAAATGTGCATTAAGAGCATGCACCGCTGTGTCATAGTCATCCATGGCCCCTGTGTCAGGCAGGTGCTTGAACAGTTTGTCAATCCAATTGCCAGCAAAATGGAGCAACAGCGACCATTTAACAGCTCTGTCACACTCCCTCTGAAGTAATTCCCATCCTGCCAATCCAAACTTTCCACGTGGCGAGGCAGTAGCAGGGTCAGCCAGTTCACTTAACGGCAACAGGGCACCCAACATGTTGTGCTGTGGCTGGTGTTGGACTCGGACAGCCGTCTGTGCCTGGTCATCTGCCATTGGCCCAGTGGGGTTACCAGCTTATGTGATTAGCTAGGTGGCAGTCAGTAGGCACTCTCTGCCTGTGAGGCGTCCGCTGTCTCCGTGGTTACAGTTCTTTATTTTCTTCTTTTTGTTTACTAAGGGTGTCGGCGGTGTCAGTAGCTGGTGTGCACTATTCTCCCCACTGTGCGTACAGTATGGCCTGTTTGTCGAGTGGGGGACAACCATCAGCTTTTGATCTATGTTGTATTTATTTTTTCATGTTTGGGTGAGCAACGCTCCCGTGGAGGAGTAGGGCTGGCTCCTCGATGTGCGCAGGAGTTGACTTCCCGCCCTTGTTGCCAGTATAACAGATCACACCGATTTGACTAGGCGCATGCGGCGCAGGCCAAGCGGTCCGTAGCAGGCATGGACATACACACACACAGTGAGTCGGTGCCGTGGACTGACTCTCTCAGCCCCTACTCTTTATTTATAACCGCAGTATGCCTTGGCTCCGGAAGAGCCCCTGTGCATCCAGGTCATGGCACACCGCCACTACACTAGACCGGTGCTTATTTATTGCAGATCAGAGAGGAAGTGATGAGTGACAGATTGAATGAGTGATAGATGAAGGCAAGGAAGAGAGGGAGAGGGAATTAAGATGAACATTAGGGAAGAGGTGGAAGGGTGGGGGCGGAAGTAAGGCAAGGGAGGGAGGTAAGAAGCAGCTCCTTCCAGGCTGGAGGGATCCTGGCTCCCAGGAGCTGTTGTAGATGATCTAGAGGACATAGGAAGGACTGCACCCCTCCTAAATGTGGGTATGCAGTGCCAGACCTCAGTGCCATCTCTGGGCACCCTGGTATTTCAGCATGGAGACTTCCTCTGTTTCTAGCAATGCACCTGAAAACTATGTTGCAGCACACTCTGCTAATCACACATTGGAACTCCCACACAGCTCACTCGGAGAACCCAAGCCTGTCCAGCAATACCTACAGATATTCCTGCACTGAGACTCACACAGCACTTGCAGTACACCTCAATATTGTCCTAGAGCTTTCTCTACAAATCCTCTGCGGAGACACACACACAGCTCTGCCAGTGCACCTCAACCTTGTCCAGCAACATCTCCTGGTAGTCCAGCACTGTGACCCCCACAACTGTGCCTGGCAAACCCTTCTACTCCTGCAAGGAGCACACACAGATCTCCTAGTGCACTTTAATTCCAATCAGATGTAGCCCCCTTAGCCAACACAGCAATTTGTACTATCTGTCACACTTCTGAAGTCCTTCTGTCTATTCACTAACCTTCCCTTTCTGGCAGAATCATCCACAATACAAGGAATAGAATACACTTCTGAAGTCTAACGTTCACCCGAAGGGAATCTTTATGCTAAGAACAATGGACATTACAAACTGCTGTGTCAGGCGGAGGCTTTAACAAATTAAAGGGCCTGATTTAGAGTTAGGAGGGTGGGTTAGACTGTCACAAATGTGACGGATATCCTGTCCCCCATTTTACAATTCCATAGGATATAATCGGATCGTAGTACGGCAGACGGGATACCCATCACATTTGTGTTGGAGTAACCACATCTACCAACATCTAAATCAGGCCCAAAGTCTTCAATGCTTTCTTGGAGGAAAGGTGGTAGCAGGTTCATTTTATTCCCAATGGCAAGGCGTTGCTAAATTGGAACCCCAGCCAGGAAAGAGAGCAGCCTCCACCCTAGTTTTCGTTATGTGTGCAGTACTGAATAAAAGCGGTGAATTTGAGCATACAAGTGTAGCGCTTGGATTAATCCATTTTTTAAGCCTAGAGCTATAGTCGATGTTGTGTCCAATATAGTCACTTCATTAAACTGTATTTTAAGCCTCTAACATGCATCAAGCCCAGCAAAAGAATGTAGAGAACCCCTTTGCCACCAAGTAGGACCCCTTAATCAATGGTTTCAGAGGGAAAGCCTTGGCCTGCACTAGAGGATGGAAGCCCTGCCTTCACCTTCCATCAACCACCAACCTGTCCATAGCCACAGATAAACCTAGCCAAAGTCCTGGCATAGAACGTCAACTTTAGGTAACCCTCAATTGCTGCTGACCCAGGAATAATATTTGTGGTACTGGCAAATAATTAGTTGTGGGGTGTGTGGGGCAGTAGGAAAAGAGTAGGGTCACTGGAAATATTGTTATCACACACTAATAGTTGTCTAAAATCATGTTTCTCCACATGGATAGCTCAGTCAATGTTGCATGATATAGTAAAATAAATTGCGCAGTATAAATTTCATGTGCCAAAGCTTTCTATAGCAATACATATAACTTTGCTGTTTAGTCATATTTTTAAACACATGAGAAGTCAATTGTCTGGTGAAAGAAAGAGTCACCCCATGAAATAATTTATTTAAACTTTTCTATTTTTCTTTGTCATCCATTTGAGCAAGGTCCTGCAAATAGTAATTATATTAAATATTAATAAAGTATAAAAAGTCACAGGGATATTAGTCACATAAAAAAGTTCCAGTGGTCTTAGAGAACCAGCAATTCTTGATTGTCTGACTATATATATGTTCATGAAATGAGTGCTATAATTTATGTTCTTTTCTTTTTTCCTCACAATATCCTGAAGTTCCCATTGGATGCCCAACTCCGGAGTCCAGATCCAGTACCAAGGAGGATGGGGGGCTAGCCGCTCGCCTACACCACCAGATGATAGAGGTCATTGCATTGGCCTTCTGTCAGCTAGAGATCCTGCAGGAGCAGGAGGTAGCAGCTGAAGCCGTTTCCACCAGTGCCAAGCCAGAACAACAAAGGGCAAGACACCACCATTGCCCCAGCCACCACAAGCAGCCTAGCAGACCATCACACTCACGCACCCACTCACACATCCTCCTCTGGGAGATGTTAAAGGACTAGAGGAGGTGAAGCAGGCTCAGGGGGGAAATTTCAAAGAGACATTGCAGAGGGGCCTTTTAATTTGGGAGGTCGGATGCCTGTTGTGGTTGGTGAGGTTGGGAATAGTTGGGAAAGGGGTAGGTTTAGATTAGTTGTATCTTTTTGATTATTTAGGTAAAAGGTTGGGCCTCTGTGGGCCGTGTGGTTTGGAACAGCTGGGGACGGGCTATGTTTTTTTTTTGAGGCATTAGGAAAGGTATGGGTCTGTTGTGGGTGTAGGCTGTAGGTTTATTTTATACTGTACTTTGACTTTGGGTCTTCTTGTTTCCCATAGAAGTTGAGAGGCTTTGGAATTTGGTCCTTCTGGTCCCTGTTGGTGACTGGACTTGCAGGGTTTATTCCGTCCAAAAACAGGCAGATCTGTTGAACAAGAAAAAATAATAATTTTAGCCATAGCCTAGGTAAACTGAGAAGTTTCAGTTGCATCAAGGGATTCTGGTGTGCAATTAACAAAATGCCAATCAAGTAAGACTTCCAGTATTCACCCTGAATCAAATGATCACCCAAGCATTAAATACCACCTTTACCTATGCCAGGGCCCTCACAACCATCACATGAATCATCACTTGGGGGGTGATTCTGACCCCGGTGGTACAAGACCGCCGGGGCCAGGGTCGGCGGGAGCACCGCCGACAGGCCGGCGGTGCCCCGGAGGGCATTCTGACCGCGGCGGTTCAGCCGCGGCCAGAAAGGGTAAACCGGCGGTCTCCCGCCGGTTTACCGCTGCCCTTAGAATCCCCCATGGCGGCGCAGCTTGCTGCGCCGCCATGGGGGATTCTGACACCCCCTACCGCCATCCTGTTCCTGGCGGTTCGCCCGCCAGGAACAGGATGGCGGTAGGGGGTGCCGCGGGGCCCCTGGGGGCCCCTGCCGTGCCCATGCCAATGGCATGGGCACGGCAGGGGCCCCCGTAAGAGGGCCCCACAAAGTATTTCAGTGTCTGCCTAGCAGACACTGAAATACGCGACGGGTGCAACTGCATCCGTCGCACCTTCCCACTCCGCCGGCTCAATTCTGAGCCGGCATCCTAGTGGGAAGGTTGATTTGCCCTGGGCTGGCGGGCGGCCTTTTGGCGGCCGCCCGCCAGCCCAGGGCAAATGTCAGAATCACCGCAGCGGTCTTTCGACCGCGGTGCGGTGTTCTGACGGCGGTACCTTGGCGGACGGCCTCCGCCGTCCGCCAAGGTTAGAATTAGGGCCTTGGTGTTCATTGAATCAAGTTAATTGTTCCAAATATCGTTTCCATCTACCTACCTATGTGTCTCGTTTCCTGTGGAAGCAACATACATAAGCTGTGCAGTTATTTGTACCTTCACTTCAGTTGACCAGCATTGGAGCGGATGGTTAAACATGGCAGGCAGGTTCCTTGTTTTTGTAAAAAGTGTCTGAGGGCATCCTTTGCAGACTTGGGTACCATCCCTAGCTCTCCGCAAAGTCTATGGTTGACCCTAAGGTTAAACTAGTTTTATTTCCTTGTCATTTCTCACAATTACTGTGTCCTCCTTGGTTGTCTATCTGTGCTCTGCACACTGGTCCATATAAGTTAATTTACAATAGTCACACAGAAAATAAAGAAGTAAAACTGTTTATTTTGTTTGTGTTTTTTACAGCAGACATTTCTGTTGTGTTATTGTTTCTTTTTTAATATTGAAAGTAGAGCTCCTCCTCAAATTTAGGATGCTTGACTGGAGAATGATCACTCGCCACACTTGTGATGTGAGAGAAATAATCTTCTTTATCTAAGTTTGGTTCTAGTGAAGCCCTATAATGTTTGGGTATGAAATGTTTATACATTTTAATTATCATCAGTCCCTACAGATTTTGTGAAGAAAGACAAGTCCTTCTTACTGTGACAGTTTCCGCACCAGCACTAAACACCCATCCAGAGGATAAACTGCTTTGCTCTTGTTTAAATGTATCCTCACCCCAAACATTGACACAAGGAGGCATTTTGCCTTAAAATATAACGCCAAATAACGTATTTGCATTTCACTCAACTTTGCATAATTTCACATAACTTTTCTGTAGTTTTGCATACGTAGACTGTGAGAAAAACAGGCTTTTTACAGATTTCCCCAAATTTTTGCCCCCATTTGGACTAATAGATGCTGGTTTTTCGACTCTGACAGTGCACTGGAACCTGCTAACCAGGCCCCAGTGCCAGTGTTCTCTCCTTAAATTTATTGTCAACTTGGTGATTAACAGATTGGCAAAGCATTTAACCCCTTGTAAGCCCCTAGATAATGGTACCAAGGGTGCCAAGGGCATGGGTGGCAAAGAGGTCCCCAGGGCTGCAGCACAAGTCTGTGCCACCCTAGGTGACCCACACAAATTGCTGATGACAGGCCTGCCATTGTAGAATGCCAGTATGGTGCACAGTGCTCGATTTTGACTGTGCCCTCACCATGAGTGGCACAGCCCCATGCATTGGCTTACATATAGTCAGATACCCCTAAGGAAGGCCTCTTCAGCCCAGGAGGCAGGGTGTATTATATTTAAGGTGCAGGCATGTAAGCACAAGCTTATTTCTCTATATTGCTCTTTCCATTAAGGTACACTATAATTCCATAGGATAACATGGGACTTAAGCCGAGCAGACCCGGGCTGCTAGCTCTGTTATGGTCCTGCCTAGATATGTTGAGTTTGGTGTCAAAAAATTTCTCTCCACAAGCATGGATCTAGTGTTGTTAGATGGCTGGCATGCACCCAGATGGGACACTAGAGGTTGCCCACCTGCTTGTCATCCGTCTTTGTGCTCTGGTCAGTCAGCCTGCACTTTTTCCTGTGCTTGCTGCTGCCAAGACAGGTTTCTGACCTCCTGCCAGACAGCATGGGCCCCTGCAGGAGTCAGAGAAAATGGCGGAGGCAGGAAGGAGGTCACACCTCCTGCCCCCCAGGCAGGCCAGTGAATAGAGCCATTAGGCCATCAGGGCAGTGAGCTTCAAAGGCTTTACCACCCCTGATAGCCATTTGTGCTGTCCCCCAGTGGAGGAAAGAGCCCTCCCCCTGCCAATGGCACACTTGCTCGTGGTCAGGTGGAAAATGAGGTATGCAGGACAGTGCACATGCAAGCAGGCTGACCACTCCTCTAGGGTGAGCAGCCCAGTCTCTGCACTAAATTTTGACTTCTGCCATCTTAGGAGGGGCAGAATTGAGGGTTCTTGGTAGCTGAAGGTGACTTCCCCCACCGTATGTGGTCACCTAAGGGGGCGGATTATCTGTAGGAGCTAGTGGCCCATTGGCCACTTTTATCCTTACTCCTAACTCCCCTAAATCCAGGATTTAAGGGACACCCCTGACAACAGAACCTCAGTTCTGATTGACCAACTTTAAATAAGGACCAGTAGGAGCTGTGCATCACTGACAACCAGACTTTGCCCACTGCACCAAGGCAAAAGAGGGATACTCTGTCCCTGAGGCAACAGACTAGGAACTGCCTGAACGACCCTCGTCTTTGGCTGAAACTCAATACTCCCAACCAGAGGGAGCCTTTTGGAAGCCATAAGCACCCTCAAACTCCCCTGGACTATTGGCATTAGTATCCTACAAACTGCAGGTAAAATTGCTTGCATCATCCGAACTTTTACCGGGCATCAGGCCCGCCATGGGATCAACCAAAGACAGGTAGTCCAGAGTCTTCTGGGAGTTGAAGACCTGCCTGCCTCCAGGTTTCAGGCCACTACATCCCTCTCCCGGACCCCATGAAGTTCCCAAAGGATTTCTGGACCTTTACCGCTGCCAAAGTTTGTTGGTTGCCAGTCTGGTAACTAACATCCACACTCGACGCTGCAAGTGCAGGGCTCATTGTGCAGCCTCAATCGATATCTGCAACCCCGCCCCAGCTGAGGTTTTGCATCCCTTTGTCAGCACCATTGTGTAAGCGGGAAAACCAGCACCAATGCAAGTCTTGTTCAGCACCCCGGACAGCCAGGACATCTCTGCACGGGATGCCATTGGCCAGGTAGAAGTGAACTGACTGTGGTGGCCCAGTCCCAGGCCCCATCACAACCTATAAGGGTTCTTTGCAACTTGATCTCCAAGTGGTCTTTTGTCAACAGTGGCTCCCTGTCATTGACTTCAACACAAGTTCCACTCAGCACCATGGACAGCAAGGACAACTCTGCACCCGACGCCACAGGCCAGGTAAAACTGTATTGACTGTCGTGATCTGGTCCTAGGGACTGCACAACCTTAACCGCAAAGGGGTTCCAAGCACTTTGCTTTCTAAGTACTGTTTTCTAAATAGTGATATTTCTCCCTAGACTTCAATGCAGCATTTAAATGCCAGTTCTGCTGTGATTAAATTTCGTTTTTAAAATCTATAACTCCGGTTATACTGATTCAATTCGGTTCATTTTGGTGTCTAAATTAAGATAAAAATAAGCTCTATTTTTATAAATTGGTGTCGGATTTCTTTAGAGTCATGTCAGTTACTTATCGTCCATGTTGATGGTCTGAAATGCTTAACACATGTTCCCGTGAGTAAAGCCTGACTCCTCTTTGCCACACTACTAGGACTGAGCTAAGGATTTACTAGTGTGAATCCAAGGACTATCTCTGGGGTATTGTGAGTGTATTACATGGTGAGGTCTAACCCCCCCACCACATAATACTCCGCTTTCCTAAATACACAAAGGCAAATTACGCAAATTTCTCACACTGGTACAAGATGCTATGTTGACACCTTATCAAATGAGTTCTGGTGTTGTTCTTTTTTCACATGCCATTGGGTAAATGGCTCTTGACTCAAGTACATTTCTGGCTGGTCATCCAATTAGTCTTATAAAATGTTCTCAATTGTGATAGTTGTGACCAGTGTCTGTTTTGAAGTTACCTGCGCCTCCCTTTTGATTGAATCTCTTAAATATGCATAAAAGAACCCACTGCCAATGTTGGAAATGAAAGTGATGCTGTTGGTGCTGTCGGTTTAGTGGCAGGTGATTGTGTTACCATTGGTGGGTGCTGCTACTACAGTTGTGATAGGCTTCTGAACTCAGAGTCACCACTGAGCTTTCCAGAGATTGAAGTTCTGCTATGTCCTCAAAGCTGCAATTGTTCATCTTCTAGGTCACTCCCTTTCCCGACTGTACAATTCTTGTAAATGACCACATCCAGTGATTAAAAATGAATGAAAGTGGATAGCTCTTTTTTGTACAATGGTTCCAGCACCATAGCACAAATTTATCCATCGAAGGACACAATCTATTTTTGTAGCCTTTAGTATATGTTCTTATGAATTATTAAGCTGCTGTTTTTCCAGTGACATATATTTTTTCGACCTTTTGCAAATGGGCTTGTAGCATGTGCAACAATTAAATAGCTTAGCTCACTGTGAAGTCCTCTTTGCTGAGTTCCTGTGTCAAAATCTCAAAGGCAGCAGCATTTGGATGAAACACTATCATTAGCCCTCATTTGTTATCCTCCATTCGTCGTGGAACAAGGTTCCCGGCGGGCTGACAGCAGGTAGACTCATGGTCAGCAACGGTGATGCTGAACTCAGCACCGCTGTGCTGATCACGACCTCTGCCTATTGGCATGGGCAGTGTAGGGCCACCTCTTGCCCAGCACCCTCGGAATGTATGTTGTCTGCTTTGCTGGTGTGCTATGGTATTGACTAATATTGGTGTGCCACGGTATGGGCCTCGGCTCCCTCAAATACTGTAACACTGTTCCCGTCGGTCTGACCAGCGGGAACATCATAATACAATATTCCCATCGGTCAGCCTGGCGGGAACATCGTAATACGACCAGGAGGAAGGCAGCCGGTATGATAGCTGCCTCCTCCCTGCGGCTTTGGCAGTCAGAATATTCTGACCGCCAAAGTCGTAATAAGGCCCAAAGCATTAAAGGATGCACATGTAGTCTGTAGCTTGGAAAGTGGTCCACACATCTGTTGTGAGGTGGAAAGAGTGAACAGCACTCTCTTCATTGCTTCACTAACCAATTCCAGCACTTGATGGGAGAACGTCGACATAGCAACAGTGGAACGGAGGTCTGGCTTGGAAACTTCAATTTTGGGCAGAGAGAGTCCACAAATTCCAGAAATTCCTCCCCTTCCACGAAAGGAAAAGGAAGGAGCTGAAGCTCTAAGATTTTCACAAGCTTCCTGTTGTATAAATGGACTAGCTCATGGGGTCTGTGATACAGCAACTCCTTGCTGAACATAGACGTGATGGTGCGTTGATGTGGCTGTTGTTTCCCTTGTGAGGATACCATCCTAAGCGGCCTACTGGGAGCACATAGGCTGCTTCGATCCTTTCAGCTAACTATATCCCTCTTTTTCTTGTGCCGGACTGAGGTTGCTATAGGTAATACAGCAGCAGGGCTTTTTGGCATAAAGGTAACAACTTAATATTCCTGAACTCTTCATCCTTGTATCTGTTCGACAACTTTTTTGCTCTGTGTAGCAGCCATCATTTTGAGGTGCTCTTCCCATACAATTATATGCTGTTCTTTTCAGATGAGCCAGTTGGCCACTGGTACCGTAATATCCACCTGACTTCCCATGATACTCTGGTTTGCAGCACATTTTTCAATCAGCGATGTGATCCTCAGGCAGCCAAAGTACCAACCTGGCGAGGAAAGCTTACTTACCGAGCTGAAGGAATCTGTTGTGGTGGAGCTCGACGGTTGTGTTTGTCTTTCCATAGGATGGGTTGTAGCTCTGGTAGAGCAGAGGTTTTGTGCAGGTTAATGGGTTCTTGATAAGATGAAATCAGATGTTGTTGGTCGTACTATATCTCTTAAAGCAGATTGAATAGAATCGATCTGTACTTCCTTTGTGTCACTTTCCGTGAGATTATTCAATGTTAATCTTGCTTACTCCCAAGACTTTCTGCATTCTTCGTCACACTCTCATGTCTCCCATGGTGGTGTTCATGTGCCCAGTCCATGTTATGAACATCTGATGAGGGACTTAGAGAAGATGGAGGGCTGATTCTTCTATTCCTCAAACAACATAGTGAAGACAATATGTCCAATGGAAGAACAGTCACAACATCCAGCTCGGCAGCAAGCTCAACTTACTGGTCTGCCTCTACATCTGGAGGTATGGCTGTAGCAGACTTTACCGGCTGTTGAGTTTTCTGTAAAGGTTCTGTTTGCAGCTGGAACAGCTCAGTTTGGGTTCACGACTTTCAGCCAAGAAACCAGTAACTGCAGAGAGAGACACCTGATTAGGTGTTCGTGGTGGGACCTTTATTGGTCTTCCAACTAGTGTCTTCCTTCTGAGAAAACATTGCATCAAGTATGTCATGTTACTGGAGAAAGGATGAGGGCTTGATGCCAGTGGTGGCAACAAATTACTTTTTATCATTGGGTGTTTATTGGCACAAGCCTACTTCTTTAGGGCCATATTCATTACTTCTTCTATCGCTGGTCAGCAGCATAAACAGATGTTTTTGGCAGAGAGATCTCAGGACTCTTGTGTCAGCTAATTCACAGACAGTTAGACTTGGCAATTTTGGTGTACGCAAATCAAGTCACCATTACTCTGCTGGGCCAGTGGGTCCTATATGCTAGCCAGTTCAGGCAAAAGTTTACTACATTGATAAATAGTTTGAGTCCATCCACAGCCCATTTGGCACCCATGGGAGTCAGAAAGGGCAGTAAAAATTAAACAAGTTCATACAAAATGTATAGTGTCCATCCAGGGCTCATGGGAAACTATGGACATTTGGGGAAGGCACAAATAAAACATTAATTTCTTTGAAATACCTGTATCCCTCCAGGTCCTAAGGGGGCCTTATGGAAACCTGAGGCAGGCAAACACTGAATTATTTATTAAACAATATCTACCCTCTCTAGTGACCAAAGGTCCATGTGCGAGGCAGGCATAAATTGATTGAATTCATTATTTACAACAAATGAGTATTACAGACTGTTTCTATACGCCCTTAAGCTCAAATAAATATAACAGGAAAATAAAGTTAGAAAAAACAAAAACGGAGCAAATTACGATGGGCTTCTATAGGGTCCTAACAATAATTTTTTCTACCAAAAGGCTTTTAAAAGTGGACTAAAATGATTAATAATCAGAAACATACACTGGTTTCACAAAATGGTGGTCTCCACATGGACAACAAAGAATGAGGGAGGGAGAACAAAGGCATCATCGTCACCTCTGAGATAGACAGACACACACTCCCACATGCTCCCCAAATTGGTGGTCTCCTCTATGGCTAGCCAAGAAGGAAGCATGGAAAACGAAAAAAACATGGCTGCCCTACCCTGGCTGGAGTCCCTTCCTGCTTTGCCACCCAAACAAATGTGCAGCAATACAACAAATGATTGCACAAATATATGTCAAAAATGTGACTTGGTCCTTTACACACCACACGTGAAGCAGCAAAAACAATGTAAACATAATTCAGCAGAGATAAAATGTTTAATAATACCACAGCAACATGGAAACAGTGAGGAATTATTAAAATAAACTTTAAAAATAACCCAAGCCCCCAACAGCCCTGGGCAGCAATTACCCCAGTCAAATACTTCTAAAACTTCTAAAAGTTGCAGAAAAGCACATTATTCATCCTTCTCACACAAATACACACACACAAAAAGATGGGCAAGCACACATGGAAGAAGGTTTGTGAAAACAAAATAAAATATCTGGCTACCTGGGCCTGGCCTCCTGGAACTACATCAACCCTTGTCACGACAGGTGCATGTAGGAGACAAATTAACCTAAATTTGGCATGAATAAAAGGCCCCGAAAGACCCTAAAATAAAAAATATATTTAATACAGCTGCAATGAGAATGTGAAAATACATTAAAAATACATTCAAGGCCTGCAGCAGACTGAGAGCTAAACAGTAAAACAACACAGTATATTGACAAACCTAGATCAAATGAACAAAAGCAAAGACAATGAGGAAAGATATATAACATCAGGCCTCCGCTCTCCAAACATGTGCATTACCCATTAATCCCACATGGTCCTGCATCCTCCCCACCGCCCACCTTAAACTTCAGGTCATCCAGCAACAAACACAAAATGAAAAACAAGCAACAGAAAAGGGGCACAAGTAGTGGTTTCTGAACAAATCTCAGAGTGAAGTCTTCAGGGCAGGGATAGGAAGTTGACACTTAGGGCCTGATTTATATTTTTTTAGCAAAGGATTTGCGTCATTTTTTTATGTAAAAGCGGCGCAAACTTACAAAATTCAATTATATTTTGTAAGTTTGTGCCGCTTTTGCGTAAAAAAAAGACGCAAATGCTGCGCTAAAAAAGTATAAATCAGGCCCTTAATTTACAATAACCTTACTCTCTATGGTATTTCCTCGGTAAATCCAAAACAAAAAATAAAAAAAGATTAATTTCACACATTAAAAAATCACCTAAACTTCCCATTCCAATTAAAAATAAGCTCAGAATCACTGATGGGGTTTAATTTATGGGTGCTTACATTAAAAAGCAACTGCTTACTTTGTGTCGATCGTTTTGTTTCCATGTTTCCAGAAGAAGACTTTTACTTGAAAAGACATATTTTGGTTGTGAATTTGATTTTTGATACAATGCTGAATTGGTAGGCACTTTGCACCATATTTGAGCATTGCTGAAATTGTGCTGGTATAATGCAAATTACACCCAGTCCTAGTTACCTTATCAACCATAAAATTAAAGACACTAAGGCCCAGACTTCGGAAGCTCTAGCCCCACATTAGCCTCACTAGTTGCTATGCTAATGTGGCGTAAAGGCTTCAAAAATCGCAGCACCAGATTTACAAAGGTGTGCAATGCATGCTTTGCACCACTTTGTAACCCTTTGCACCCACCTTATGCATGCGCCATGCATATTGTATGCACAGCGAGCGAATCAAAGAGATTCCACTGCGTCATTTTTATGTCTACTTTTAATGCCCGCTCCGAGCAGACATTAAAATTGGGCCCACCATTGGGTACAGTGGACCCCCATGTAGTGTTCAGGGTTAGCGCCAAAATGTTGGCACTAACCCTGAACAGTACATCAATAGCGTCAAAAGTTTTGACGCTATTGCCCCTACCCTTCTCCATGGTGTGACGTATTTTAAATACAGCGCACACATGCTGGCGCTGGGGGGGGGGGGTGCTAATGGGCGCAAGGAACGTGGTGCCGCCCTGGGTGCAGTGCCACTTTTTTTCAATATGCCCCAAAGGGTACGTTGCAGGATGTAGTTGCCAGTTCTTGGGGCCCAGAAAATCCAAGCCTTACCAATAATTCATGCTTAGGACCTCCTTGATTCGGACTAACTAGCTGGTCGCTGAGGAAGCGAGTGATGATTTCACCATGAACTCTGGTATTGTCCACTAACTACAAAATGAAACCCTTTCTCCCTGGGCCGGCCTCGCTACTGCATGGCAACACAACCTGAAAAGGTGTTAACTAGATACATTAGCATCATTAATGGCCAATGGGAGACCCTGTTTGGCTACAAGTGAAAGCCATGTCTGACACCTATCAGAGCGTTAAGATTATCCCCTCAAACAAATGTGCTCATTTATTTCCTTTAGTTGTTCAATACAACCTTATTAAAAGGTACCAACCATGGTTACATTCCAATTAGTTTGAAATGTCATTTTATTTTACTTATAAACTCAATTAATCTTTAATTTGTGAAAAAGATACAAGTGGATTTACAACAGGCAAACTTACTTCAAAAGGTTATCTTCAGAGTTTGAGAGGGATAATATAAACTTTATTAGTTGCTTTTAAATGCCCTACTGAGACAGCAGTCCACTTCAGAGCACTAATCGACAACAGAAAATGATAACTAATATCTGAGATTCATGGATGGAAAAGTGCACTCATGCCCATGGCACACATTCTTTCAGGAATCACAAACACATGCACTTGGTATGATGCAGCATCACTGACATTAACAGAAGGAGAACCATTTATAAGGGGTAACATCATGAGAGGGCAGATTTTCTTAAAGCAGCCTCTGTCTTCCTTCATTTTTGTTTCACTGCCTAGCAATCATATTGAATATGATTCAATGTATGCGTTCTTTTTTAAATGTTGATTCATGCACCACCTCAAACTTTCACTGCTGCTTTGCAGTGACAAACACAGTGATAGGCTTGTGATGTGTATATTAAAAGGTGTGTTGTATACTATAAATATATAGAGAGGTTTATATTGTATATCTATCTAAGTCTGTACCTCAGCATTGACCGGAAAGCAGACACATTTTTATAATGGGTGCAATAGGCCAGAGGCATCTCTTCCAGTGACAAAGTTATATGATTGCATATTGTGTTTGCTAGTTAATTCCCAACTCCTTTTTAGTGCTTGTTGTTCTCAAAGGAGGACTGCTTGACTGCCCAACTGTAGGTGGCCACTGATATGCAAACTTCATAAATAACTAGCGCACACATAGTCCAGTGATCTGGGAGAGCGCAGTCTTTCTCAAAGGACATCAGACCCATGATTCATGGAATCCTCCCCAGTGCTGCACCCGCTATCCTTAATGGAGCTTCTCATGCGACCAGGCATGAGCTCCACAGATGATTTCATGAACATGGCTCCCTTGTAGACTTTTATTGATAGTATTGTGTGTACTCACATGATGTTATTTCATCCTGGTCTCTCCCAAGCACCGCCCTTCATGCATGATCGATGAAGTACTTAATAGTGCCTGAGTCTGAAGTACTGCCAAGTTCCATGAGTGAAAAACAATAGAATTTAAGAGGCAGGGTTACAGTTTGGTGAGCATCAGTCCATCAGTCAGGATGGCAGAGGACATTACATTCCCCTCCCTGGCAGCTACTGCCGACCAAAATTAGAGACCACCTCTGGCCCAGTCATGATCTCTGTACCTTTAGAGGAACCACCATCATAACTATTCCTCTGAAGGTCAAGACTGACGGTGGATGTCCACCACACTTTTTGCTTTTCAAAGATACACTCTCAAAGTGGGAGTTTAGAGGACAGGGTGCTCTTTCACAAACCAATGGGAGTGACCCTGTTGGCTCCGCTGTTTGGAAACTTACTCTATCTACTGCAGCCCTAATTTGGCTCGACAATGTGATGGCTTTCTTTTTCTGCCTAGTCATGAATAGAAAAAAAATAATGACCACCCACATCCGGAGACAAACTCCCTGGGTGTTGGTGTCATTATATTTTTTGCAGCCTTCAACCAAATGTTTGTACCTTCAGAGGATACGCTTTGATGGTGGTTGTCCATCAGGGTGACCGACAAAGTGTCCTCCACCCTGATTGACATTACCACCCACCAAACTGTAAATCTGTCTTGTAGTCTTTTTTCTAGGTTCATGACAGACCTCAGGGTTTTTGTGTATACAACATACAAAATTTCAAACATTTAGGATCACTATTTTCTTTTTTGCAAGTACATGCCATGAGGGATGAGTAGTTTGTGGAGATTACAAATTTCATCAAAACAGTTTTGCAGTGTTGGCAAACGTCACACTTCTTGAAGTTTACAAAGTGGGCTACATTAGAGAACGTATCCAGTAGTCAAAAAATCTGTCAAAAACATTTTTTGGAGAAAAAATCCTACTACCAGGGTGTTTTGTACAGTTTCCCCCTAAACCCAATTCTCCAGGATTTGCTTCTCAGTGTTATTTTTAAAACTTGATATTCGTTGTGTCTGCAAAGTCCTCAAAAGACAGCTCTGGAAAGGGAAGTTATTCATAGTTGTGAGAGCTTCTCATACTGCCGGCTTGGTGTCCCAAACTTGTTTGGGAGGATGAGAGGTGAAGTACAGCTTCCTGCCCTTTATTTCCTTGGTGTCTTGGTGGAGGATGCCAACGGGATGCCAATGTTGTGCCAATTATAAGGTGGTTTGCAAGAACATGTAAAGTATACTGTAACAGATATCACAGTATAGGACATCTAGTCCAAACTTCATCTAAGAAACAAAGATCGTTTGTTTTAGGGATGAAGCAGTGTCTACATTTGTGCAGTCATTGGTAACAGCCTTAAATGTGCTAACAGGACAATGGGCATTTCAACCAGGCTAAATCGGGCATACATTCCTGTTAGCGTCAACAAAATGTGAATCAACATTGACCAATCCTGCACGAACTGCCATGCACCTTATGCCAAGAAGCTATAGCATAACAACATGGAAACATACACAAACATGAAAAATATGCAAAGAAAATACCAATGTGAAATGTCAGATAAAAATATGACCGTGACCACAGTGGAGCCTAACATTTGTTCTCATTTAAGACTGTGCCATATTATTTTATTTTGCGAATGCATATTGTAAAAATTGTGGCATTCAGTGTTTTTATTTTTGTTAGAAGTTATTATGAACCTCCATCTTGTCAGAGGTGGGCAAGCCACTGAAAGATTGAGCCAGGATGGAGCCTGAAGCTTAGCTCTGGCTCAGCTCAAGGTCCTGATGGAACCTCGAGCCCATAACGAGTCGGGCTATCTTGTGGTTTCTGTCTCCCACCATCCCTCTATCCGAGATGGGACATTATGGCCAGAGCTAAGGAATTTGGAACTAGGGCACTAGGTTCAAGTCTCGGTGTCGGCTGAACATCCTGTGATTCTGGGCAAATCACTTGGGGCCCTATTGCAAGTTTGGAGGTCTGAGGACCGCCAAACCCGCAGAGGTGGTGGGACTGCTGTACTCCTGGTTGTCCGACCGCCAGATTATGACACTGGCTGTTGGACCACCACCACTGCCAAGATCATGGATCCCAATGGGGTGCAGACAATGCATATTCTGAAGGTGCTGTTGTGTGAAGGCATTGCCAATGCTGTGGCCCTGTTTCTGCTGGATTGACTGACGGGAATGTTATAATATGATGTTTCCGCCTGTCAGCCCGGTGGAAACATCGTAATACAACTTGGGGAGAGACCACAGGCATGATGTCAGCCTCTTCCCCGCGGCTTTGGGGGTCGGCTCGTCCAACTGCCAAAGTTGTAATGAGGCTCCTAATCTCCTCATCCCTATCGGCATCAGCAGTGCATGGTCACCTTGGGCAATTTACCTGGTGTTCATGTAAAGCACTCCAATACCTTTGGGTCGAAGTCACGCTGTATTAAAAGCTGCAAAGAAATGCACAAAGAAGTAAACACAAAGCCTTACCATGAGGAAAGACAAATAGATACCCATTTATTGGCTGTCTTGTACAAAGTGCAACCAAAAAGCCTGGATAAATCTCTGCTTCGCTGCTCGGATTGAGTGATCCAAAAAAAGACATGTTGTGTTTGATTTAATAGGCTTTAAGGTTGCTCTATAATAATCTGTATCATGTACTAGGTTTACATGACAACGGTCTTGCCTCTTAGTTCACTGACAGTTCATGTTTACAAACTATCACTTCTAATAAAATACTTGTCAGTGCAGAGCTAAAGTGTGATGCATCAGTGTCAAAGCTTCCACATTTTAAAGAATACACATTTTGAATTCTGAAGAGACTTTATATATTTCAACTGATGGTCCCTGTATGATTTACAAAACAAACATGTTCAGGGCTTGGCTCGTGCACGGGCTCTAAGATCCAAGCCAGATCCTTGGCTCTACTCTTGCACGCTCTCCCCGTTTATTTGTTGCCTTGCCCACCTCTACCTCTTAATTATCACCTCAGTGACCATCCCGATGAAAGCTAGAGTGGGTTGGAACGCGCCTATGGTGCAATCACCTTTCCTCAATATTTAATGTTACTTTTATAACTATATCACAACTAGAAAGTTTACTATCTACACCCCAGCCCGGGACATAAGAAATATATCTGTTGGTGTATTCCCTCTCTGATGGTTCTCAGTACATTCAATTACTATGCATGTATAAAAACATTTTATTCTGAAGATTTGCTTTTATTATTATTTACATTGCTTATGAATGCATATTTTTAAGTTTGTGAAGCATAATATTTAATTGTTAATCATATATATTTAAATTAGTCGTAATTATGTTATTTTCTGCCCTATTGGAACAGTGACATAAAAAGCGGTATTCACCAACATGCTGCATTTTTTCTTGCGCATCACATAAGGATCACACCAAGGGTTTAACACACAGTGAGTCTCAAAGACACAGAGAGCATTTGGTTAGAATTTGTCAAGATTGATTGTACTTAGGAATATTGAAGGCAGAATGTTAAAGGGTAACATTGTGTCCAGAATATCGTGGGATTAAATATTGGAGAAGTAAGTGCACAGGGGGATGTATGACTTTACTGTTCTACACTCCATATCTATGTACCTTGACAATAATAATAGCACCAATGAGGGTATTTGTGGGGGTTAGGCAAAGAAAATCTATACAAATTAACCTTTTACTACTTTGTCCCTCAATATACTGGTGATGATATTGTGACCGTTTAATATTCTGCCTTTGACATTCCCAACTTACCCCGTTAATGAAGTGGATGAAGTTCTAGATGTGTACCAAGTCCAGACATTTAAAGTGAGCTAAGCTTCTTTTTTATGTTCTGATAGAAGAGATAGTTTGCAACTTACTCTGCATTAATCATTGGGCCCAGGGGCATTTTCTGATTGGAAGGAATGGTGAAGCTGGCATCCCGTCAGCTGGATAGTTATGGATTTCCTTCAACCTGGCTCCCAAAGTATGGTTTCTTTAAGCCTGTGATTCAGACTGTATTACTGGACATCACAGATACAACCCTAGGATAGCCAACAATGACTTGTCCATCACACTCCTTTCTGCACTTCAACAAATGGCATGCCAGATTATGAGGTACTCTTGCTAGCCTTCAAAGGATCCCTGTGATCAGGTGACTGTAGTCAGATGAAATATGTATCATTGTAAAGTGCATAAGTTGGAAAAGATTCTTGATAGCTACGGCAATGCTCTCTATGCAGGGACCACAGCCAAGCTTCAAAGAAAACTCCAGCGAATCCAGAACGCAGCAACACGTCTCATCCTCAACCTCCCTCGCCATGAACACATATCCACCCACCTCAGATCCCTACACTGGCTGCCCATCAACAAAAGGATCATTTTCAAAATCCTTGTCCACACTCACAAAGCCCTCCATGGCACTGGACCGGCCTACCTCAACAAACGAGTGAACTTCCACATGCCAACTCGGCAGCTCCGCTCCACCGACCTCGCCCTCGCTACAGTCCCCCGCATCCAACGCACCACCTCTGGCGGCAGATCCTTCCCCCACCTCGCTGACAAGACCTGGCACTTCCTCCTCACCAACCTACGCAAGACCCAGGACCTCCTGACCTTTAGAAAGCACCTAAAAACATGGCTTTTTGAACAGTAACCGCCCCACCCCCAGCGCCTTGAGACCCTACTGGGTGAGTAGTGCGCTTAAGAAATTATTTGATTGATTGATTGATTGATTTAGTTAGCTCAAAAAATAAATGCGCTGGAAGCTGTTTTTTCTCAGGATAAACATAGAATTCTCAAAATGTGCTTGCCATTTGGGATGGTTCCCACAGTAGAAAACTGCAATACTTTTGGCACGATATTAGGCCACACTCTATACTACCACACACGGTGCACCGACAATTTATGTGCAATTTTACCACTGTGTCTTCAATTATATTAAGTCATTTTAAAGGGAAAGCAGTTGCACTAGCAGTGCGTATGTGGCTCTGGGACATTCCTGTACAGCATCAATAACGCAAGCTGCCAAAGATTATCGTTGAGACCTATTCCAGTAATGGTCGAGATAGTCTGGGGGCCAGACCAATTAAACCACAATTACAAGTTAAATATAATAAAGATTCTACCAAGCGAGCGCCTGAAGGTTCTAAAAAACTCTGGGATAAACAAACACAAACACCTAAAAAAGAAAGGGGAGAATCTCTGCAGTTGGAGACCCCTCAAATCGCTATAATCTCAGAAATAGAGATAATATAAAAATGCCTGACAGATATCAATATACTGATAAAAGCCAATCTCGTTCCTTTCAGGACTCATCAGATAAACGCAGTGAGAGAGGTGGGCAGTCAGAGCAGCAAACTGAGTATGTGAAACCGAGAAAGGACTCACAACACTCGTCGCAAGTTTCTGTTAAGAAAGAAGAGAAACTTCCCCAACAAAAACCCCAATCCAAAAAAAAAGTGTCAGTGATTGCTATACAACATGCCACTCAGGAAGAGAACTTTACTGAAGAACAGGAAGAGGGCCCTGGCACTGCTAGACAGCACAGCAGAGGTCACAATAGTTTGCTGGAATCTTCAAGAGCATCTGGAGGTGAAAGCAACTGATGATTTCTTACAAGTGGAGACTGTGGACATGCGCATCTCCACCCCCGAAAGGGTGTATAAAGTAACTATACAGTTAGAAGGAGACATTAAGCGCACAATATACGCCATCTTTTGGGATTGCTGTGTTACCATTTATGATATTTTGCTGGTCGAAAAGGATTGGCCACCAGATTTTTTCCATAATCTCCCGTATGGGGAAGAGTTAATTGAAGCCTCTTTCTCGCTCCTTGATCCCAGACAGCTCAGGGAGGCTTACACCAGTGATTGGGCTAAGGCACAGGCACCCAAATTATATCGCAATCATGTAGGGTGGGATAAAGATTCCCCCTACCATGTGATACCATGCATATCCCAACCCCATCCTCAAATCTAATATCCGATAAAGCGTAAAGCTAAAGCATCAGTGAGACAAATCCTCATACAGCTAGAGTACCAGGCAAAACCAGACAATTCAAATAGAATAGTCTTAGACTACAGACATTTAAATAGTCATACACACACATTTGCCATACAAAATGCACACAGTAAAGCATTTATAAACAATATAGTGCGCACAAAATACAAAACAAAGTTGGATATTTCCAATGTTTTTTTCTGCCAAAAAATAGTGCCTTAAATTAGGGACTTAACAAGTTTTAGAACTTTAAGCTCCCCAAAAAAAGGTTTTGCTGTCTCCCACAAGGGTACAAGAACAGTCTAGGGTGGTCATTACAACCCTGGCGGTCAGTGTTAAAGCGGCGGTAAGGCCGCCAACAGGCCGGCGGTAAAACATTTGCAATTACTACCGTGGCGGAAACCGCTAACAAAGACAGCCACTTTAACACTCCGACCGCCACGGCGGTACAAACAAACAGCGCGGTGGTCACCGCCAACAGACAGGCGGGAGACAATGTACCGCCCACACTATTATGACAGGCCAATCCGCCACCTTTTCCGGGGCGGATTCACCACGGATAAAAACACTTCAGAAACAGGAATCCCGAAGGAAAAACGCTCACCTCTACACACCCCACGAGGAACGAGGACGCCATGGATCCAGAACTCCAAATTCTACCTGCAATAGTCTTCCTGCTCCTCTACCAGGAGCACGAAAGTCGGCGGCGAAGACCACGATGAGTACTGCACCTACGACAGAGGGGCGGGGGGAGGGAAAAAACAGGGACACGCAACACCCCCACCCTCACCCACTACAACACACACACTAATGCATATCAATACATCACAGTTGCACCCCCCCAAACCCCCGGAAGAATGCAAAGACAATAGAAAATGAGTGTAACCATTGTAATATATTAAAAGCAAGTAGGCAGAAACATATATATACACCATGTGCAAAATATTTACCAAGCATAGTAGTCCAGGCAGTGCTCTAATAAAGTCCGTGGAACACTGGGACCACACGGTATGGGCGAGACCCACACAAGATCCCCGACCATGACGGAGAGAACACTGCAGGGGCATCAGAGAGCAACTAAACAGGCACCTCAGGGGGAGGGAAAGGGGGGGGGCACCTCAGCCGGTTGAGGGCACGACGCCAAATCCAACGAGAGGGCCACATGCCCACTGTTCAATCCTGGGGAGTGCAAAGCCACAGTCTCACAAGTCTCTACAGTGGGTGGGTTGCCCACTGTTCAATCCTGTGGAGTGCAAAGCCACAGTCTCACAAGTCTCTCCAGTGGGTGGTTTGCCCACTGGTCAATCCTGGGGAGTACAAAGCCACAGTCTCACAAGTCTCACAAGTGGGCGGGTTGCCCACTGGTCAATCCTGGGGAGTGCAAAGCCACAGTCTCTCAAGTCTCACAAGTGGGTGGGTTGCCCACTGGTCAATCCTGGGGAGTGCAAAGACACAGTCTCTCAAGTCTCTACAGTGGGTGGGTTGCCCACTGGTCAATCCTGGGGAGTGCAAAGACACAGTCTCTCAAGTCTCTACAGTGGGTGGTTTGCCCACTGTTCAATCCCGGGGAGTGCAAAGCAACAGTCTCTCAAGTCTCTCCAGTGGGTGGGTTGCCCACTGTTCAATCCCGGGGAGTGCAAAGCCACAGTCTCACAAGACTCTCCAGTGGGTGGTTTGCCCACTGTTCAATCCCGGGGAGTGCAGAGCCACAGTCTCACAAGTCTCTCCAGTGGGTGGTTTGCCCACTGTTCAATCCCGGGGAGTGCAGAGCCACAGTCTCACAAGTCTCTACAGTGGGTGGGTTGCCCACTGTTCAATCCCGGGGAGTGCAGAGCCACAGTCTCACAAGTCTCTCCAGTGGGTGGTTTGCCCACTGGTCAATCCTGTGGAGTGCAAAGCCACAGTCTCACAAGACTCTCCAGTGGGTGGTTTGCCCACTGGTCACTCCTGGGGAGTGCAAAGCCACAGTCTCTCAAGTCTCTCCAGTGGGTGGTTTGCCCACTGTTCAATCCTGGGGAGTGCAGAGCCACAGTCTCTCAAGTCTCTACAGTGGGTGGGTTGCCCACTGTTCAATCCTGGGGAGTGCAGAGCCACAGTCTCTCAAGTCTCTCCAGTGGGTGGGTTGCCCACTGTTCAATCCTGGGGAGTGCAAAGCCACAGTCTCACAAGACTCTCCAGTGGGTGGTTTGCCCACTGGTCAATCCTGGGGAGTGCAAAGCAACAGTCTCTCAAGTCTCTCCAGTGGGTGGGTTGCCCACTGTTCAATCCTGGGGAGTGCAGAGCCACAGTCTCACAAGTCTCTACAGTGGGTGGTTTGCCCACTGTTCAATCCTGGGGAGTGCAAAGCCACAGTCTCACAAGTCTCTACAGTGGGTGGGTTGCCCACTGTTCAATCCTGGGGAGTGCAGAGCCACAGTCTCACAAGTCTCTCCAGTGGGTGGTTTGCCCACTGGTCAATCCTGTGGAGTGCAAAGCCACAGTCTCACAAGACTCTCCAGTGGGTGGTTTGCCCACTGGTCAATCCTGGGGAGTGCAAAGCCACAGTCTCTCAAGTCTCTCCAGTGGGTGGTTTGCCCACTGTTCAATCCTGGGGAGTGCAGAGCCACAGTCTCACAAGTCTCTCCAGTGGGTGGTTTGCCCACTGGTCAATCCTGGGGAGTGCAAAGCCACAGTCTCACAAGTCTCACAAGTGGGTGGTTTGCCCACTGGTCAATCCTGGGGAGTGCAGAGCCACAGTCTCTCAAGTCTCTACAGTAGGTGGTTTGCCCACTGGTCAATCCTGGGGAGTGCAGAGCCACAGTCTCACAAGTCTCTACAGTGGGTGGGTTGCCCACTGTACCATCCTGGGGAGTGCAAAGCCACAGTCTCTCAAGTGGATGACAGTCTAAACTGGTTCTGGAGGGGGCTTTGTGCCGAGAGTGCTTCATCCTGCCAAGGACAGAGGTAGTGGATGTGATACTCCACTGGTTCTGGAGGGGGCATGGAGCCCAGAGTGCATCATTCACCCCGTGACGGACTCAGTTGCGTCAGTGCCCTTGCCGCTCATGGGCCAGCGGTGCTTGAGACGGCGGTGCCATGTGCAGCGGTGCTTGAGACGGCGGTGCCCTGTTCAGCGGTGCTTGAGATGGCGGTGCCCTGTTCAGCGGTGCTTGAGACGGCGGCGCCCTGTTCAGCGGTGCTTGAGAGGTGCTTGAGACGGCGGTGCCCTGTTCAGCGGTGCTTGAGACGGCGGAGCCCTGTTCAGCGGTGCTTGAGACGGCGGAGCCCTGTTCAGCGGTGCTTGAGACGGCGGAGCCCTGTTCAGCGGTGCTTGAGACGGCGGAGCCCTGTTCAGCGGTGCTTGAGACGGCGGTGCCATGTGCAGCGGTGCTTGAGACGGCGGTGCCCTGTTCAGCGGTGCTTGAGACGGCGGTGCCCTGTTCAGCGGTGCTTGAGACGGCGGAGCCCTGTTCAGCGGTGCTTGAGACGGCGGAGCCCTGTTCAGCGGTGCTTGAGACGGCGGTGCCATGTGCAGCGGTGCTTGAGACGGCGGTGCCCTGTTCAGCGGTGCTTGAGACGGCGGTGCCCTGTTCAGCGGTGCTTGAGACGGCGGTGCCCTGTTCAGCGGTGCTTGAGATGGTGGTGCCCTGTTCAGCGGTGCTTGAGACGGCGGTGCCCTGTTCAGCGGTGCTTGAGACGGCGGTGCCCTGTTCAGCGGTGCTTGAGGTGTCGGTCTCCATTGCAGGGACTCAGCTGCTGGCGGTCCTTCATGGCCCAGCGGGGCTTTTGCTGTCTGTGGCCTCCTGGGCAGCTGGGCTTGTGCTGGCTGGCCGGTCCTTCGCATCTGGGCTTGTGCTGGCGGGTCTGTCCTGGGCAGCTGGGCTTGTGCTGGCTGGCCAGTCCTTCGCATCTGGGCTTGTGCTGGCGGGCCTGTCCTGGGCAGCTGGGCTTGTGCTGGCGGGCCTGTCCTGGGCAGCTGGGCTTGTGCTGGCGGGCCTGTCCTTCGCATCTGGGCTTGTGCTGGCGGGCCTGTCCTGGGCAGCTGGGCTTGTGCTGGTGGTCCTGTCCTGGGCAGCTGGGCTGGTGCTGGCGGTCCTGTCCTGGGCAGCTGGGCTGGTGCTGGAGGTGGCCTCCTGGGCACGGGGATGATGGCCGTCTTCTCCGCCGTGCTGCTCTTCCCAGACTTTCCTGGTTTCTTGTGTCCCTTCCCCACCTTGGAGGGTGTCACAGCTGAGTCCACACTCCCACCGGGACCCCTGGGAGCCGCTTTGGTGGCTGGAGTCTTCCCCCTTTCCCGCCGGGCACTGGACAACTTCTGATGCTTCACAGGTGACCGGTGCACTCCAGATTCCGGTGACTACAGGCACCACTGGTCCCGGAGATGTTGTGGCTGAGGTGCTAGTTAGGGACCTAGGAGACGGACGGGGTGGGGGAGGTGTGGGATAGAGGTCAAGGTTGGACAGGAAAAGTTTTTTTGACACACTGGGACGGGTAGCTGGAGGGGGTTTGGGAGTGGAGGAAGAGGTGGTGGTTGTAGGAGGTGTTCGTTTGCTGACTTTGGGTGAAGGTGCATGGGCTGCGTTTGTGTATCTTGGGAGGGGGCGTCACAGACACACTGGGAGAGGACACAGGGGACGTGTGAATGGTAGTGGGGGTGGTGACTGCACGTGAGCGGGTGTGGTAGTGGGCTTACTGGAGAGGGACATAGTGGCTGTAGAGGTAGTGCATGCAGGTATGAGTGTAGACGAGACTGGGAGGGAGGAGGGAGACGAGGAGGAGGGGGACACAGTGGAGGCAGTGGATGTTGGTGTGTCTGCATGTGTGTGATGCTTGCGTGAGTGCCTGTGGGATGTGTGGTGCTTATGTTTGCCTGAGCTTCCCTTGTGTGTTGAGGTGTGTGCATGCTGGTCTGTAGGTGTGCTTGGGATAGGCTGAGGTACAGGGGATTGGGTCGGGGTGGAGGAAGTTGGAGGGGGAAGGCTAGACACAGGGACAATGGCTGCCATCAGTGCTGAGGCCAGAGTCTGAAAAGCTCCCTGAAGGGCCGCCTGACCAGAATGAATGCCCTCCAGGAATGCATTTGTTTGTTGCAACTTCCTTTCTACACCCTGGATGGCATTCAAAATGGTAGACTGCCCAACAGTGAGGGACCTGAGGAGGTCAATGGCCTCCTCACTGAGGGCAGCAGGGGTGACTGGGGCAGGGGCTGAGGTGCCTGGGGCGAAGGTGATGCCCACCCTCCCGGGTGAGCGGGCACAGGGCGGAGGCTGAGGGGCTGCTGGGAGGGCGGTGCTGGAAGGGGGGGTAGCGGCTGTACCTGTAGATGGGGGGGCCCAGATGTTGCCGCCACCACAAGGGAGCTCCCATCAGAGGACGAGTCCATGTCACTGGTCTCAGCTCCTGTCCCCGCCGTGGAGCTCCCCTCGCCCTCCGTCCCACTGGTGAAGTCCGAGTCCGTAGTGTGGCCCTTCATGGCCATGTGTGATGCAGCCCCCTGGTGCTCCGGTGCCACTGCTCCTACGCCTGATGATGATAATGCACACAAGAACAGGGAGACCACAAAAAGGGGGGACGACAGAAGAAAGACATGTTGAGTGCATGCATTACCGCTACCGTTGACAGACACAGAAGCACCCTGCACTACGCCGCGCTCTTGGGCTCCACTGTTCAATTCCTGGGAAATGCCCTACAAGGCTATGGACGACATCTGCACAAATAGATGACACAGGGACATGACTAGGTGTACTTGGCACTCTACAGAGGTGGGGTGGGGTGCCACATGGCCTGCCTTACGGAGGGGCCTTGCCTACGGAACTCGCCCTGGCCTAGGGAAACCCACAGCCCACCTCCCCACCCAGACGCCTCCACTGCGCGCAAAGTCAGCAGAATGAGAGTGTACTCACCCCCTTGTGTCTGCTGTGATACCCTCAAGCGCCCATCCAACTCCGGGTAGGCCACCGTCAGGATCCTGAACATCAGGGGGGTCATGGTGCGACGGGCACCCCTCCCACGTTGGGAGGCCATCCCCAGCTGAGCCTCCGCCATCTTCTTGCTCCAGCGGCGAATGTCCTCCCATCTTTTCCGGCAGTGGGTGCTCCGTCTGTGGTAGACCCCCAGGGTCCGGACGTCCTTGGCGATGGCACGCCAAATATGTTTTTTCTGGTGGGCGCTGACCTACATGAAATGTACAGGGGGAAGAGTAAGTTATTACCAACTGCACCGTCGAAGTGATTGGCCCCCATCCCTACCCTTGCCATGTGGCACATGCATTCACCGTTGTTTCATGCACGCCGCACTCTCCCCCCTTCCTTCTTACATCCAGCCCTCTCCACACAGGCATAGCCCATACAGCTTGCTCCCAGTGTACTTATCCTGTTTGTCTGGAGGACCGTAGAGTAGCGTGTACTGGGGGAGGACCCCATCCACCAGTTTCTCCAACTCCTCCAATGTGAAGGCAGGGGCCCTTTCCCCAGACACTCGAGCCATTGTCTCTTCCAGACCGAGGTCACAGCAGCACTTGCAGTGTAGGTCCTCTCCTGTTGAAGATCAGGTATCGAGTGATTGAACAGATAGAAAATGGCGGTCACGTCATTGGCTCCTGGGACCCATAGGGTCCAATGCTAACCAATGCAGCATTGCGCCGCGGTTTTTGACTGCCTACCGCAACGGTGTACAACGCCAGCGCAGTTAGCCCACATCCCATTGTCCCACTTTACAGGTCAGGCAGCTGCCATTTCAGTGGCCCACATGGATTAATTTTCAACTGCGTCACACATACCTAGGCCTAGACTCAACACACATACAGGCCACCTTTTGTGTATGAATGGTGTTCTGTGTAAACTGTGGGTACGTACCTCTGAGTTGTTTGACTCTGTGCTCGCTGTTGACCTTCATAGGCACCGTCCGCTGGGACATGTGAGGAGATGGCAGCATCCTCCGGTGTACCGACCGTTGGTGGACCTGTCGACAATGGAGGAGCGACATGTGATTATCACATACAGGCTTGACCGTGCCACAATCCAGGAACTGTGTACCCAGTTGGAGCCAGACCTGATGTCAGCAATCTGCCATCCCACAGGAATCCCCCCTCAAGTGCAGGTGCTGTCAGTGCTCCATTTCCTTGCAAGTGGGTCATTTCAAACAACAGTGGCCGTAGCATCAGGGATGTCCCAACCTATGTTTTCCAACGTGTTGTCCAGAGTGTTGTCTGCCCTTCTGAAACACATGCGGAACTACATCGTTTTCCCTCAGGTGGAGGATTTGCTTACAGTGAAAGGTGATTTCTATGCCCTGGGACATATCCCCAACATCATAGGTGCAATTGATGGGACCCATGTGGCTTTGGTCCCCCCCCACAGGAGTGAACAGGTGTACAGAAACAGGAAGAGTTATCATTTAATGAATGTACAGATGGTATGTTTGGCCGACCAGTACATCTCCCATGTGAATGTCATGTTCCCTGGCTCAGTGCATGACGCCTAAATCCTGCGGAATAGCAGCATCCCTTATGTGATGGGGCAACTCCAGAGGCACCGTGTGTGGCTATTAGGCGAGCACCTGGGAGCAAGACAGTGGGAATGGTTGTCTGGGTCTAGGGATATCCCTACAGGTTAGTGCGTGTCTAACAGTTGTCCCTCGCCATTTGCAGGTGACTCTGGTTACCCCAACCTGTCATGGCTACTGACCCCAGTGAGGAATCCCAGGACAAGGGCAGAGGAATACTACAATGAGGCCCATGGGCGAACTAGGAGGGTGATCGAGCGGACCTTCGGCCTCCTGAAGGCCAGGTTCCGGTGCATCCATATGACAGGTGGATCCCTATTCTACTCACCAAAGAAGGTGTGCCAGATCATCGTGGCCTGCTGTATGCTTCACAACTTGGCTTTGCGATGAAAGGTGCCTTTTCTGCTGGAGGATGGTCCAGATGGCGGTGTTGTGGCAGCTGTGGAGCCTGTGGACTGCGAAGACGAGGAAGCAGAGGAAGCAGACTTGAACAACAGGGACTCAGTGATCCAGCAATATTTCCAGTGAGACACAGGTAAGAGTACAGACCTGCCTACTACATGTACTTTAACACTACTACCTCTCTACTGTCTGTCCTTTTCACCCAGTGTGTTGGCACTGAGTTGTCACTTTCCCTTATGATTTCACAGATGTGGGTCCCACTGTGTGACATCTGCTTAGATTCCTCATGGACTAGAGCTGTGTGACATAGGTATGTTGACATTACAATTGTAAGAGCATTTTGTCACTGTAATTGCTAATACACTATTTCTAAATCACAGACAGACTCCACATTGTTTTGTGCTTTAAGTGTGTTTATTTAAGTGCTCAATATTGGAGGGGGTAGTAAAATGGTGAGGGGTGATGGCGGAGGAATGTCCATGGCATAGTCCAGTCTATTAGTCTCACAGGTGAATTGCCTATTTGGGCATAGGAAGTGGAGCTGGGGCAGTTTCAGTATGGACAGGGTGACAAAGTGGGACAGTAGGATGACAATCAGGGTGGTCTCATTTCTTGGCGGGGGTCTTGGCATCGTGCTCTGTCTTTGTCCTGGATCTCAGGGACCGTTCGCGGGGTGGTTCTCCCTCTGCAGGGTGTGGGGTGCTGGTGTGGTGATCCTGTGGCGGGGCATCCTGTCCACTAGCGCCGGCGGAGGTGGTGGGCAGTTCATCGTCCATGCTAGTGTCAGGGACCCTTTTGTAGTGCCACAGTGTCCCTCGTGGTGTTCACGAGTTCCTTCAGCACCCCTACAATGGTGCCCAGGGTGGAGCTGATGGTTCTGAGTTCCTCCCTGAAGCCCATATACTGTTCTTCCTACAGGCGCTGGGTCTCCTGAAACTTGGCCAGTACCGTTGCCATTGTCTCCTGGGAGTGGTGGTAGGCTCCCATGATGGAGGAGAGGGCCTTGTGGAGAGTGGGCTACCTTGGCCTGTCCACCCCCTGTCGCACAGCAGCCCTCCCAGTTCCCCTGTGTTCCTGGGCCTCCGTACCCTGGACCGTGTGCCCACTACCACTGCCCCCAGGTCCCTGTTGTTGTTGGGGTGGTGGGTTAGCCTGGGTTCCCTGTCGTGGTGGACACACTGCTGATTGACGTGTCCTGGGGACGGAGGTATGGGTCCGCTGGGTGGGTGCTGTGCTGGTGTTTCCAGAGGGGGGAAGGTCTGTAGTGGCCTGTGACTGTGTCAGGGGAACTGACTGTCCAGAGGTCCCCGATGGTCCGGGCTGGTCATCTAGATCCAGTTGGACAGAGCTGCTGTCATCACTGTGGGCCTCTTCTGTTGGTGGTGTGGACATGTGTGGACCCTCCTGTCCGGTGACGTTGGGTAGGGGTCCTGCAGGGGTATAAAAGGATGGTTATTACATCTGTGTGTGCCATGGTGTGTAATGGGTGGGTGACTGTGTACCCCAGTGCTAGCATTCCTGTGTGGGACCTTGTGTGATGATGGTTTAGGGGGTTGTATGGGTATGTGCAGTGGGCATGCTTTGGTGATGGGTGTCCATGCTTTGTTGTTGCATGCAGGGCTTGGTGTTAGGATGTGTGGTTTGTGATGTAGGGACATTTGTGAGGAGTTAGAGTGATGGGGGTGAGGGTGAGGGTGGGGGTATGTGGTGGCATGCAGGTAGGGTGGGGGATGTAATAGTTAAGATTTGACTTACCAGAGTCCATTCCTCCACCTACTCCTGCGAGGCCCTCAGGATGCAGAATCGTCAAGACCTGCTCCTCCCATGTTGTTAGTTGTGGGGGAGGAGGTGGGGGTCCGCCGCCAGTCCGCTGAACAGCCAGGTGGTGTCTTGAGGCCACGGAACGCACCTTCCCCCGTAGGTCGTTCCACCTCTTCCTGATGTCCTCCCGATTTCTTGGGTGCTATCCCACTGTGTTTACCCTGTCCACGATTCTTCGCCATAGCTCCATCTTCCTTGCAATGGAGGTGTGCTGCACCTGTGATCCGAATAGCTGTGGCTCTACCCGGACGATTTCCTCCACCACGACCCTGAGCTCCTCCTCCGAGAACCTGGGGTGTCTTTGCCGTGCCATGAGGTGGTGTAGGTGATGTGTGGGGTGGAGTGAGTGATGATAAGTGTGCTGATATGTAGTGGTGTGTTGTGTGAGGTGCGTGGAAGTTCTGTGGGTGATGGTGTTGTGTGCCTGTGGGTGCTGTTGTTCTTGCTGGTGCTGTCTCTCTCTGGCCTTCTTTTGGAATTTTTGGTAGTAGGGGTTTGTGGGTGATGTGGGTGTGTATTTTATATTGTATTGGGTGTGTGGGAGTGGTGTGTGTATGTGTATCAGGTGTCTGTATTTGGAATTGTCCAATGTGGCTGTGTTTTGTAAATGTGTGTGTATTTTGAGTGCAGCGGTGTGTACCGCCAATGGAATACCACGGTTGAAAGACCACCGCGTGGATTCGTGGGTTGTGATAATGTGGGCGTATTTCTGTTGGCATGACGGTGGAGGTTTTGTTTTCGCCAGTTTATCACTGACCTTTGGTGTGGCGGACTTGTGTGGGTGTCTGAATTTTGGCGGATTCCGAACTGTGGGTCATAATAGCTGTGGCGGAATTCTGCAGCCACAGCGGTGTGTTGGCGGTCTTCTGCACGGCAGTAAGCGGCTTTTACCGCCAATGTTGTAATGAGGGCCTAGGACTGTTTTCAGCTTGTGTTACTTCCATTTTATAGGACATTGACCATTGAGACATTTCCCTACGTAGATGACATTTACCCAACGGATGATGACCTCATACAACATGCAAGACTATTTCCCCCATTGTTGTGGGATTTGCCAAATATGGCTACAAATTCAATTTAAAAAAACAAAAATAGCTTTTCTCAGTGTTCTGTTTTTGGGATACAAATTATCCGATGAAGGCAAGAGTCTAGCGCCACAATTTTTAGAAAAATGTGCACAACTACAACCTCCAAATACTATAAAAAAGCTCCAGTCATTACTGGGCTTTTTAAACTTTGGCAGAACATACATTCCAGATTATGCACAATGCATTAAACTATTATATGACTTAAAACGTCCTGAATTTTCAGGCAAATACACACGCATTCTTAGAGCATTGCAACAAGACATGCTTGCAGCTAAACATTTACACACTCAGGACAACAAAAAACACTTGGTCATCAGAGTAATTGCTGATGATATTGATTTCACCTATGTAACGTTCAGCGAGGGTGAGACCGCCCCCCGATTGCTTACAAATCACATTTATACTCTACAGCAGAACAATGCTTTGCTCCCACTGAGAAAATGCCCAATGCTGTTCTGATGGCTGTCATTAAAGAGAGACCTCTGGCCCAGGGGAAATGCATCATTGTCGTTTCTCCGATGCCAGCCATGGAGGCTGTCACCAAAGCCAGCGTTCCTAACGCTAAAGCACTTCATCCACTATGGATTCAATGGACAACATCTCTGACGGCCACTGATGTTGATTATATTTTTTACTCAAAATAACAAACTCAAGAATTCTTGCAATACAAACTTGAATACCCTGTTCCAGCAAACAGAATGCCTATCGAACAATATCAAATAGTTATGTACGCTGATAGCTCAGCCCAACCTGCAGTAGGCACAAAACATCAATACTCTGCCGCTAGCTCTGTCATGTGTGGCTACATGAAGGATGGTGAATTACATCCACAACACACTTACTCGCAGACCCTAGGGGACTGTACTGCACAACCAGCAGAGCTCAAGCCTCTGGTGGTGGCACAAGAACACACGGATTCAGAACAGGTAACATTTATCGTCTGCAATTCGTACTATTGTGTCCAGTCCTTCAATGAATATCTGCTTTAATGGTGCCAAAATGGGTTCAGAGATTCATAAGGTAACACCATCAAATACAGACTCCTGATGAAGCAGCCAAGTCAGCAGTAGCTATGGCTTCTGTTGCTGCAGTAACATTCTAGAACAAAATCGGATGATGAAACATTGGCTGTTGTGAAAGCTTCGATTGATGGCAAACCAATGCCAAAGGCATACCCTGCCAAATATTCCTACTGCATATCAAGCCTCAATACTGCCCTAGTAACAATACGAGGGGTGGGTGATCGTGTGATCCCCATCCAAGATCAAAGACCAGAGTTGATCAAAGCAGCGCATGATGGAGTTGCTTCTGTCCATGCTACTGTGGCCGCTACAATATCATTGTTACAGGCACGCTACTGGTGGCCAGGTCCATACAAACAGACTAAGCAGTATGTCACACACCCACCTCAGACACCCCTCCTAATCTCCAGCAAACCTTTACAATGTGTGTACTTGGACCACTGTGGTCCCTTGACACCTGATAGTGCCTACAAATACATCTTCGTCGCTGTTGACTCATGCTCCAGATTTCTATTGGTTTGGCCACAACGCTCGGCTGACACTCTAACTTTTATTAAATATTTGCAAGTCTTTATCCGCACACATGCAGTTGCAGCTTTCCACTCAGACCAGGGCCCTGCTTTTGCATCAAGGGCTTTCAGGGATGCCATGGCTTCATAAGGGGGCCAACTGTATTATTCGTCTCCATTTCATCCCGAGGGAAATAGTGTTGTAGAGCAGAGAAACTGTAATTTAAAGCAATCCTTAACAGCTAGAGTATTAGGCACAGGTCATAGTTGGCATAATCACCTGTATGGAGTCCAGAGAGCACTTAATAATCTGCCCAGAAGGTCCCTGGGGTGTGCGTACCTCATACGAATGCTTGTTCGGAACACAAATGCATGTTCCAGATCTTGATGGTCCTGGCGCAAAGGCGGCAGATACACCTTTAGACCTAAACAAACGTGTCACTGTCTTGCAGGACTTACAACAGTTTCTTGATGACAACGCACCTGCCAGTGCTGCCTCCTTGGAAATAAGGTATGTACCAAAAACATCTACCTGCTGGAGTTGGGGATCTATTGAATGAAAAGATTGCTGTGAAAAAGGAGTTCAGTCCTTACTATCGTGCACTGGTTCCAGTCCTGGGAAAACACAGTACTAGAATTGTAATTCTACCACTGCTTCCTGGTTCCAATCGCTTTGTCTCCATCGACAATGTCAAGCTATACCAGGACTCATGGGTAGCACCAGAATCGCACCTGAAACCCTCTCACTACAGACCAGGATGTTCCTCTACAAGCTTTAAGCAGCAACACTGACACCTCTCTGAGTTTGGAGTTATCTCTCATTAGTACCATTAACTTCTTCTGCAGCAAGTAATGTCAACAATGTTGAGCGATTCTACTCAAATTCAAAACAAACTGATGTTATAGTATACAATGAACCACAGAGGGAGACTTCTGCCAGCTCTCCCCTTCCAAACACAGCTCCAGATTTTGCACAAACTCCTTCTGGATATGTTGCTTTCATCAATGACACTTTCACCGACTCATCTGCCTCTTCTGCAACAGAACTGTCAAGCGCACGTAAGCTGATAATTTGGCTCAAAATTAATTAACTATTTTATTCTTCCATGGAACTATTTGTGGCTCTTATTAACAGTACTTGCCTTCCTCCTTTAGATTGAGTATTTCATCGTCTTCTTTTTACTAATACATGGTCATTACCTTCCTGAACAGTTGAACTTGTGGATGAGGTCCTAAAGCCACATTGTTCCTCCCATAAGCTCCGCAGAGACTTGTCCCTAGTGAACATTTCAGCTATACCATTCCTGACAGGATTGTTTGAGATAAAGTATCATTTGATATATAAGGCCTGATCGAGGTCATCCAAGTTCCTTATGTGTTTAAACTTTCCATGAATGATGTAATAACACCCGGAGTTGTTTCTGATGATTGAGATGTACAAGTTGATTCTATGATGTCTGTTTTGCAATATTTCACTGTATTTGAAAGTGAGGATGTTTATCAATCAAGGGAAAATTATGGAGATATGTTCTGTTGTAATTATTATGGACATCATTTCATTCACAGAGCAAGTACCACAAAGACAATTTTTAATTATACACAATAGGAGCACTTTACAACTCCACCAGTGGGGAGTTCCGAAAAGTTTGCATATTTTATATGACAGAATGTGAAAATGCTGAGTTGTATTATTTTATATTGCCAGTGATGGAAAGTCAACATATTTTAATAACTGATTCAAAATTGATTTATTCTGATTCCTTTGTTTCCCGGTTGGCTAGAGAAGGCTATGTATATTGGCTGAAGTCGATTGACTTAAAAAGTGTGTGGGGAACTAAGAATTGGCAAATAAGGGGGAAGGAAGCTTTATTCAGAGCATGCCTGATACCTGTTCAAATGATATTTTTAAATGAAACTGTACAACAGATGAGTTGTTTAGGCTTGGCAAAAATTAAGGATTTGAATGCGCCCAGTATACCTCCCCTTCTAAATTTTACAAACGGCAAAAATACACTAATGCAACTGACTATCGGCTTGATAAGTGGGTCCAAAATGGAACATTTAACATATCACTTTCACGTCCTGGTGGGTGGTTATTGTGGCCAGTAGACACCAATGGGTGCCATACACCTTTTATAAACTCCACGGGTGGGTTTACAACAAATAGGCCAGACCCTTGCTATGTATCATCAGAGCATTTGGGTATAGTAACAACATACAGTGTAGGGAAATTATGCCAGTAATGGTTGAAAAGTTCCTCACTAGATGCTGTTAAAGAACACCTCAGTCTCCTGTCTAATGATACAGATTTGCAGGATTTCCTGTTAGACCCCAGAAGACAACGTAGAAAGTGCTTCTTATATGCAGTATATAATTAAATTTGGAAACTTTCCCAACAAGAAGCTGCTGCCTGGTTAAGGCAAATACACCAGGAAAACTTACTGAAAGCATTAGTAATTGTAAATAATGGGATTAGCACCTTGTCTGACCGCATATACACTTTAAACAACATTGTTTTTTCAGCAATAGACATAGTGCAAAGTGAAACGTCATCTTTACAACATGGACAGAGTCAGCTAAGGTCCATGATGCAGTTAGGTTGGACACTACAAACACTGAAAGCAGGTCACGTTCCCTGGCAATATGTTAGGGCATGGGACATATTTTCAATGTTTAATGTAGCAATAACAAATAATGGCTTTAAAGGAAGCAACTTATGTCATGCTAAACATCAGAAAATATAAAAAGTTGCCTTTTACTGTGGCTAGAAATTCCATTTGCCAAATGGTTAATGCATGGGATTACTAATCTGCCTCTTTCAACACTTCAGTTCACATCCTGTTTGAAACACATTGC
Source organism: Pleurodeles waltl (assembly GCF_031143425.1). Taxonomy (NCBI): domain Eukaryota; kingdom Metazoa; phylum Chordata; class Amphibia; order Caudata; family Salamandridae; genus Pleurodeles; species Pleurodeles waltl. The sequence goes on from NC_090445.1 coordinate 1,693,979,498, forward strand.
AGTAGGCAGATATGAAAGGCTAGGAGATAGTTACATACACGAGGCGTGGGAGCTTCCCTTTTCGTACAAATGTTTCAGTGGCATGAAAGAAGTCTTTCTTAGCGGCAGTGAATGCGAGACTTCTGTGAGCCATTCAATGGTTTGTAAGTAGCTGTCCTTGCACAAGGCGTGTAATGCTTCAGCAGCAAACTGAGCTTGCTATTTAAAGGACGTTCCAGTCCCCTTGATTACACCTGCATCCAGGTGCTCTCAAATGGAACCTATGTGCTCCTTAACAGTGAGACCTTTGTGGAATGCGAGCCGGAATAGCTTATGTCGTTTCGGTCTCCCAAATAATCACCTGTTGTATGAATGTCCTTTTTCCCCCTACTCAACAGAGGGAAGTAGTAGATATTTGGCCTCTTATTGCTGAATTTTGACAAGTTGAGCAGAATCACAGCTATATTGTTTCAAAAACATGGGGCGCTTACATCTGCGTGCGAGACCTATGTGCTTCAAGTTGCAAGGTCATCTGCAGAAATTCAGTTCCTTTTAAGTACAAACTTTCTAAGACACTTTGGTGAACTGTGGGATAAATATTTAGAGCATCCAGTACTACTGGGGTTGCACATTTCTTTAAAGCTCTCGGTTCTTGTTTCGTTCACAACTTTTCCTCTATATTTGGCATAATACCTTCAGCCACACACCCAATATTTTTGGGGGATTTCTGATTACTTTGGCTACAGTAGGTGGCATCCTGCTGTTGCTATTTTTTCTTTGCAATGGCTGTCCTTTCACAACAAGGAGCACTGAAAGCGTTTCCACCAGCGCAAATGTGTTGTGAACGCATGATGCAGTATTTCGGAGTACCAGTCCTGGAAGAACTGGAGTGTGACTGGTCTCTGTCATTCAGACCAGTTTTGGATTGTGTGCAGCCTGTGTTTCAATGGCTTTGGTGCCTTTTCAAATGTGCACTGAAAGTTTGTCTTTCTACCCAGCGCTTACTTTCATTGGATGCTGATCTGTTGATGTTCTCACTAAGGGCTCATTACCAGACATGTGCATTGAGGGTGCATTTTCTACGGGAAGCTGTTTATGAGATGCCCTTCTTGTATCATGCAACTCTTAATTTGACATTGGGCACAACATGGAATGCTGCCGCCTCAGCTGGAGCTCAGGCTTTGGAACATGAGTGCTCCTTGGTTTTCCTGGGTAATGAATTGGCTACCTTACCACCTGCCGAAGTGGAACATTTCCTGGCTTCAATTGCCCCAGATTTAATTGGCAATTTTGAAAATGACACTGACTTTTAAATTTGGTTCTACTGGCACCACTACTGACGTTTTAAATTGCCCTTTTTAATGTTCCACATGCTCAAGTGTCTTTCAACTTGTCAGTATTGACATTCATCTATATATGCTTTCATGAATAGGTTTTAGTGGCTTTTTATGTTTTTGTTTTTGGCTTTTACCACCTTTAAACTGGCAAGGTGAGGGTGTTATAAAGCTATTTTAGACATGTTTTTAGATATGTTATTTTAGCAACTAGGTCTGCCATTGTGCACTTTAGCCCAGTTACATTTTATTCAGATTTGTTTTATTTTTACAGCATAGGCCACATTTACGGTGCTGTTTTGTTTTCTTTATCTAGTTGTTCTTTCACCTAGGAAAGCATTGTGCTTCTAGCAGGACATTCTTTTCACTTTGTTCTTTCCTCAAGGCTGCAGCCAGATAGAGTTGCCGGCAAAGTGGTATGCTGTGTCTCCAACATTCACAGAAACATACACATCCTTACGTGGGGACATTTTCTTAGAACATCGCCTGTTTTATTACAGAAACACTTCTCTATCCCATACATGTTAGAGGGAGATTCCAGCCAGATGACCACGACTGCATGCTGATCGCCTATGCTACAGCTGCTTGCTTAGACTACCGGATCCCTGGCCTAAATGGGGATGGTGTCTTTCTAGACAACAGGCTTCCTTGCTCAGGTATGGGGGGGTGATGTCTTCCCAGGAGGGAAACCTGAATGGTGGAATAGGGCGAAATACGCCGTGCTCTAACATAGCTTAAGTAGAAACCACATATATTACTCATAGTGACCATATGATGGGACTGTTCTTGTGATTCATTCTCCTTGTCACCATTTTGCTTCTAGTGTGTTTTATCATCCTAGTTATTACAATCCATGCCATATTATCCAAGAAGCAGTTAATTCAATAAACCTTCTTGCACCATTCTCTGCCTCTGTTTGTCTTTGCATAGATAAGAGGAAAGAATGAGATCTGATTGACCACAATTCCCCTGAGGAGTCATTTCTGTCATGTGCCTGGTTGCCAAATTCATTCTCACTCTTGGGCAGAGATGAGGTGCTACTAGTTAGCCGGAAAACCTGGATTAGGCCGACAGTTGTCGCATGGGGTGAGATTGGAATCAGTTCCCCACAATTCAAGTGATTCTGCTACCCGAATCCAGTAGCCTCATTAGGATAATGAGAGCCTAGGCAACATTAATAGTCTGGAGCCAGGGCTGAGGAAAAAAGCATACTTGTGCACTTCAAAGACCCTTATTTGAAGTCACTCCCACTTCAAAGGCACATTGGGGTATAAGTATTGGATCTCTGACCCCACTAAATCAGACACTTCTGGACCTACAACTGGACTGTATTAGAATAACTGCTGAGCTGCATCAAAGACTGTCACTCTGCTGGACTGCTGACCTGGAAGGACTGCTTTTATGCTGTGCTGCCATGCTGCCTCCTGCAATCTGACCTTGCTGAGGGAGAGCTGGACTCTACCTTGCACCCCAAAGTGATCTCCAAGGACAGTTTGGCTTGCCTCCTGTTGCTGGAGACTAAGGGATATCAAAGTCTCTATGCCTGCTTCTGTGCCTGGTTCACTTGAAGTGGACCCAGATACTTGCACAAGTGAAATTGACCCATCTCCTACCTGCTGGAAGTGGCAACTGACCTTCCAACCCTGTTGCAGGAGTAAAACCGGCACATCACACTTGGGACCTGAGCAGCACTTCCAGAACCGCCACATCAACTGACGCATCCCATGCCTGCAGGAAGTGGCACCCGGTGAATCGACATTGGCACAGCACTGAAACCACCGTATTTTTGCCATCACTGAAGAACGATTGATGCACCCCCTTCGACAGGCTGGAGAAACCCAGAGCATAAGCTTCAAAATACCGCATCACAGCTTTGATGCTCGTCTTTGGAAACCAGCGCATCATCATCAATGCGTGGAAAAATACACATCCCTTGACTGCGGGAGTGACATCGATGGATCTACCAATGCCTTGTCCACACATCTCTTGCTTGTGACCATCCCTCGACTGCAGGAGTGACATTGACGCATATACCCAGGCATTGTCCCCACATCTCATGCTTGTGACCAGGATCCAGGTACTCTGTTCCCCAGGCCTGCATGGCTCCTGCAGCCGGCCCGGCTCAATCACAGTTAGGTTGAACTGTTGACTTTGCTCCCGTCCAACACGACCCTAATGCTCTATTTGCTTGTAAGTGCTAAAAGTGGTTTATTCACATAAAATTCATAACTCGACTCCTACTGATTGGATTTTAGTTGTTTTGTTCTTAAATTATTTATAAATTCATAATCTATTTTTCCTGGTGTTGAGACTTTTTGTGGTGTTTTCATTGTGTTTCTATGTGTGTGTGTTGCACAAATACTTTACACATTGCCTGTTTAGATAAGCTTAACTGCTATGCCAAGCTAGAAGAGGGTAAGCACAGGTTATCTTTTAGTGTGTATCTGACTTACTCTGACTAGAGTGACGGTACCTACTTGGACTGGGTGCATAACCCTGCCAGCTAGAGACCCCCATTTCTAACAAACCCTTTTCAGCAATATTTGGATAGCAACCAATGGATTCAAGGATATTTTCTGGGAATACACAGTGTAATATCAAACATCCTAGAAAAGAGGCACAAGAGTTCACAAAGGGTGCAGTGTGAGTTGCATCAGATGACAGGGTGTACAGCAAGGTCAATAACCCATCAAGTGTGTTTTGAAGTTAGAGTATTCTAAACCAGAAAGCACATGGTAAGAAGATACTGGGCAACATACGCACTGGTGGCCATTGATCTTTCCATTCTTGTGACCACCGTAAACTACAAAACCTGATACACTAAGATTCTAAACTTGAGTTTGATAATACACCTCCAGGGAATCTTTTTAGGTCAGATTGGCAGTTAATCTATTATTTCCATCACACTGAAGCACAGTCTACATGATGAGATTCCTGCTGAAGCTGGATTACATTTTCCGGTGCCTAAATACCAAATAAATACTATATCAGAAAACCTACAGTGTCATATTGCCCGCTTTAATATCTCAGAGTTGCTTATATCCTAGAACAAACAAGTTCTGACAGAAATCTTACAGACTAACTGAGAGGCAGTAGATGTAGACCTTTTTTGATGGTTGCAAAAAAATGTTCCCCTATGTCTGGCTCTGAAACTTCCCATTCCGGCTCACACACCCAGAGGTTAGCATTGATTCCATGAGTAATTTTGCATCTGAAAATAATTATACCCAGGCTATTTGTAATTCTGGAAGGTGAAATTACCCGTGACTAAGATGTATCTTCCATTTAATGGGTCATTACCAGGGAAATCTGTTTTATTGCATTGATTTCATCAGGAAATTCCTACTTATCTGGCCTTTTTCTGAGGACAACATTTACCAGGTTTGATCTCACAAATATGTCTCTGGACATGGGCAGTAGTTACCTGACTGGATTTAGAGCACGTAGATTACCATAGCACTAAGATTTACTAGTTCTTCTGGCAGCACGAATTACAGCCCAATTGGGAACCCCCTTAACCCAGAATAGGGGCTCTTTCTTTCCTTCACAGCTTAATGTTTCTTTTTAAGGCTGACTCATGTTGAAATCCTTTTTTGCGGTTGTGGAAGTTGTGATAGATTACGTCCACAAACTGATGTTTATTTTCTAAGGCTACAGAGCTGAAAAAACTGAAACCCTAACTTACCTCACTCTATGCAGAAATGGAAAATGAAGGAAACTGCCCCTGCAGGTGATAATTTTTAGCAGGAAAATGTCAAGTTACAGAGAAACTCTTCCACTAAACTGTTCTTGAAGGAGTTTTCATCAACAGCCAAAATGATTTCCAGTCGACAAATTTCACAAACTGCACAAAATTCATCTTTGTTAACTTCCACAATCTTTTGGGTAGAAAATAACATTTTGCACACCGTGTAACTTTTGTATACAGTACCTGGCCTCAATATGTCATGCCTAAAGTGTCCTCCCTGCAAATACCTCCACTCACGTATAACAGTCAGAAAGTTGACTGCTGATTGATCCATTCTAAGAATCTTGAGAAAAATACAAACGTCAGATTGTTTTAGGATGTAAACATTTGTAGCAAGAGTACTTTCCTACTGTTTACTTACTAAATAAAGTGCTCAAGAAAGTAAGATTACGAAAGGTTTACAACACAACCAATAGGGCTCCACATGGACCAATTGACAAATGCTTCATCCATATGGTGACCACGTATCTTGAGTTAATTCATCACTTCTGAAAAGTTAATGCTCATTAAAAATTCACCCTTTCAATGTTTGTTTAAATCAGCGAAGGGGAATTACAAAATCAACTGACAGAGGAGGAATTTGAGAGATTGAAATAATAAAACAAACAACACAGATTGCTAGTGGGTCAGAAACCAAAAAGGAGACTGAGAGATGAGAGGTTTATTTGATGCCACAAAAAGGAGTGAGCCTGTGTAGGTAATAAACCTATATTTGTGGTAAATCTAATGTTTCTTCAAGCTGCTCTGCATGTTCCCCATTTTTAGGCCTCTCGGGACATAAATGATGCGGGCACTGATATCACAAACAACTGAGAGCCAAGTGTAGGGGAGTGAAAATGTTGCCATCTTTGTTTCTGCCCAGATTTTGACTTTTATTTTAAAACAGTTGTGAACATTATAAAGTTGTCAACATTCTTTAGAAACAGGAGAACAGAAATCCTGTGGCATGAGTGTTTTGTTGAAGAGAAGGTAATTTTGTAATGATTAAAATCAGTTTTTCTACAAAACCTCACCTGTCATTCAGGCTGTACAAATTCACAAATGTAATAAGCAATAAAGTATTTGACTTGGCACAACTCCACCACAGAAAAACAGCCCGTGCAGCTGCTTGCTATACTTCTTTCAAAATAAATGTAAATATAAGCTGTTTTTATATTGGGATGCTCTAATGGAAAGGAATTGCAAATGTTTATAAACATTCACTCAGTTAAGACAAAGGAGTGATTAAAACAAATAAGGTAAACACACCCATTACCTGCTTTGCCTCCTTCATTAAACATTCACCGCTCTTCTTCTTTATTATAAGACATTTACAAATGTGGAATAATCTTCTTACCCTACAGGATATCTGCATTTACAAACTACACCTTTTAAAAGAGCACTCGACACACATTGAAAGATTAACCCTTGTTTTTGTGATGGCTTTCCTCAGTTCTGTGTTGGAATGGTTCAGAATCAAGGTCCTGTTATGGCCCAGACCATGGCTACGGGTCCATCAGGAAAGATTATCGACCTAGAAGAATTACAGGATGTGGAGTACTGCTAAGGAAGCTCACCACATGTTTCAATTGTGAATAAGTGAACTATTCGTGCAGGAATTTCATAGGTCACAAACTGTAAATGTGGGCGAGTGTAACAATATTGGTGCTTCACTACCAGTATACACAGTCAAAGCTATATCACACCCTACCTATCTCCCAGATTTACACCTAATTGGCTGCTTTAGAATATGTATTTCAATACACTGGTTTAGTCTGTAATGAAATATGATTTCTTTGTTTTCACATATACATGTGGGATGTCAATTTATAATTAGTGTCAATGCTGTTTTGCTCGTCTTCTTTTTGTACTTGGTCTTCTTCAGGACAGGACAATATTCATCGCATTACCAAGAGTTAGTTGAGGTCGTCCAGCTGGCTCGTTGTACTATGTGTCTCAATAGTGCGCTCCCTGGATTCCTAGCTTAAGCATCCACAATAGTCACTAGGGGCCAGATGTAGCAACCGTTTTGCATGTCGCAAACTGCGAAAAACGCAGTTTGCGACATGCAAAACGGCCATCGCGATGCAGAGTCACATTTTGCGAGTCGGTACCGACTCGCAAAATGTGATTCCGACTCGCAAATAGGAAGGGGTGTTCCCTTCCTATTTGCGATGCTGAGTTGCTTTGTGACCGCGAAAGCGGACGCAAACCAACTCGCAGTTACCATCCACTTGAAGTGGGTGGTAACGCATTCGCAAACGGGAAGGGGTCCCCATGGGACCCCTTCCCCTTTGTGAATGTCGCTAAAAATATTTTTTCAGAGCAGGCAGTGGTCCAATGGACCACTGCCTACTCTGAAAAAATGAATCCAAATGGTTTCATTATTTTTTTGAATTGCAACTCGTTTTCCTTTAAGGAAAACGGGCTGCAGTTAAAAAAAAAAAACTGCTTTATTAATTTAAAAAAGCAGTCACAGACATGGAGGTCTGCTGTCTCCAGCAGGCCACCATCTCTGTGAGTGCATGGACTCGCTATGGGGTCGCAATTTGCGGCCCACCTCATAAATATTCATGAGGTGGGTCTTTGCGACCCCATAGCGAGTCGCAGAAGGTGTCTGAGACACCTTTCTGCATGCACTTTTGCGAGTTGCAATTTGCGAGTCGGTATGACTCGCAATTTGCAAGTCGCAAATTTTATTCTTGCTACATCTGGCCCTAGGTACCAAGAACATACTAAAAGGGGACCAAGAAGGAGAAAAGAAGTCACTGACTGAAATGTATTCTTGTGGTTAGATGAAAGTGAGATCATGTATGAATGAAATGCTTGAGTTTATTTTGAAATGTGGTGGAGGTGTCAATTTGTTTTGCAACCATTGTGCCAAAAACTCACTATTTTGCATAGTTTGCAAAGTTTTTGTTTTTGGGACATTCAGGTGAAGATCTGTCAACAGTTCTTGTCGCTGGAATTGTATTGTATTGTATTGTAATAGTATTTATATAGCACTTACTACCCCTGACGAGGCATCAAAGCACTTTTCGGCGAGAAGCACGCTACTCCGGAACCCAACAAGAATTAGTGATGGATTAGTATAGGGAAATATGAGTACAGTTTTAGTATTATTATGAGTTAATTTGAGCTGCAGATATGAGCGTTTGTTAGTTAGATTGACTGGAGTAATGGAGTGGTGGAGGAGGAAAGAATCCAGAAGTGTTTATTGGGAGTATATGGTAATAGGATTTAGGTTTGGGCTGAGTAAAGGAGGATGGAGGAGGGACGAGGCTGTGGAAGGGGTTAGGGAGATCATAGTAGCAGGGTGAGATAAATGAGGGCGAATTTAGTAGGGTTGTTTGGGAGGTCATGGTTGTAAAGTGAGGTTTGGTGGGTTAGATGTGGAAGCAGAGGGAAGAGCTTAGGCAGAGTTATTTAGGAGATGAAAGTAGTAGAATGGATTTGGGAAGAGTCAGAGTGGGAATAGAGGATAGATTGATAGAGACATGACATATGGTGATGGGTAGATAAGGGTGATATAAGATGAGAGCAGGGTTTCATAGATATCTAATATAACAACCCACACAGGAGCCTTGCAATGACCCACAAACATGCCAAGCACAGAACAGCATACACACACACATATATATATATATATACACACACACATGAATACACACACATATGCACACATATATGTACATACATATACATATTTAAAACCATGAGTAAATATACTTAGTTAAACAGGTTTAAAGAGTGTGTTTGTAGTTTATTGTTATGACACAGTAGCAATACATATTTTCTAAAGAACTATACATAACTAGAAATATACACATAATCAGAAAAAATATTTATCAACCTAGGAATATGCAGTCCATAGTTGTTTCAATATGGTGGTTATGAAGGAAAGAGCCAACTTTTGAGTAGTTTCCTGAAGACAAGAAAGTTATATGTGGCTCCTATAGTTGGGGATAATGAATTCCATTGTTTGGCTGCTTGAACGGAGAAGGATGTACCACATATAGGGGGTCATTACGACATTGCCAAGCGGTAACCGCCGTGCGGCCGCCAATGTGGCCGCACTCTCGCTGCCCCCATTACGACATTCCAGCTGGGCCGGCGGGGATGAGGCCGCAACATAGGAGCCGGCTCCTAATGGAGCCGGCGGTGTTGCAGCCGTGCGACGGGTGCAGTTGCATCCGTCGCGCTTTTCACTGTCTGCTATGCAGACAGTGAAAAGCTGGCCGGGCCCTGTTAGGGGGCCCCTGCACTGCCCATGCCAGTGGCATGGGCAGTGCAGGGGCCCCCAGAGGCCCCAGGTCACCCCTTACCGCCAGCCTCTTCCTGGCGGTGCAAACCGCCAGAAACAGGCTGGCGGTAGGGGTGTCATAATCCCCAGGGCAGCGGTGCCCTGGCGGATTATCACCGCCGGGGCTAAAACGGCGGGAAACCGCCGGCCCCGGCGGTGCGACCGCGGAGCTACCACCGCGGTTGTAATAAGGGCCTCCGTACCGCCAGCCTGTTGGCGGTACGGACACTACATTACCCCTCGTAATGACCCCCTTAATCTTTTTCTTGTATGGTGGTGTTCTAAGGCGGGGTGCCAATCTTGAGGGGAGGTTTCTTTGTTAAATGTATTTGGTTATTTTGTTTCTGATAAAAAGTGGTCCTGTTCCATGTATAGCTTTGTGGGTGATACAAAGCAGCTTGAAAGTGCATCTTCTGGCAACTGGTAACCAGTGTAGTGCTCTCAAGGCATGGGAGATGTGGGCTTGTGGCTTTACATGTAATAGTAGCCTGGCTGCGGAGTTCTGAATATGTTGTAGTTTTTTCATAATAGATAGAGATGATCCATGGTAGAGGCCATTGGCATAATCCAGTTTGGATAGTACAAGCGAGATAGTAGCTTGCACCTTGTGTGGAAATCCGAGGTGGGGGAAGATGCGTCACAGAGTCTTCAAGGTGATGAAGCTTGTTCGTGCTAATTTGTCCACTTGGGCATTCATAGTTAACTTGGAGTCCATGGTGATTCCAAGGTTTTTAACTTCCTTTGATAATTGAGGAGGTGGTCCAAGATCGTCAGGCCAGGCGCACAGTGGGTCATACCTTTTCCAGTCACCACATATGGTATTTCTGTTTTGGAGGTATTTAGTTTGGGATGGCTCCAGTTCATCCACTGATCAACGGCTCTGAGGCAACTGAAGATTTCTGAGTTTTCAATGTTTTTGGGGCATTCTAATTTAAATAGTATTTGTGTGTCATCTGCATAGTTGTAGCATGTGAGATGAAAATCATTGATCAGTTCTGGTAATGATATCATGTAGATGTTGAAAAGCAAAGGTGAGATGATTGATCCTTGGGGGACCCTGGCTTTTGTGAGGTAGGGTTTGGACGAGAAGAGGGGCGAATAGATGATATTAGATCTTTTTTGAAGATAGGATATAATCCAGTCAAAAGCAGTCCCTTCTATGCTGGCTGCGTGGAGTCTTTGAATTAGGTTGTCATGGTCAACCGTATCAAAGGCAGCCAAGAGGTCCAAGAGAAGTAGTGCAGCAGCTCCATTGCGGTCGACTGTGTTTTTAAGATCATCCCAGATTGCTATGAGTGCGGATTCAATACCTCTTCCTGGGCGGAATCCAGTTTGGAAGTCTGAAAGTATAGAATTGTCTTCAATGAATTGTGACATCTGGGCGGATGCTGCTCTTTCTATCAGTTTGCCCAGGAAAGGTCCATTTGTGATTGGTCTGTAGTTGTTGGTGTCTTGTGGGTCTAGGTTTGTTTTCTTCAATAACGGTCGTATGTATGCCTTTTTCAGGTCTACAGGAAAAGTTCCTGTAGTTAAAGAGTTGTTGATGATTCTTCTTACAGGCGTGGCACCAGAAGTAGATACAAAATAAAATATTGAAGATTTGTGGTGGACAAGGGTCAGAAGAGCAACCGGAAGGCCTGCTTGCTTTGACCAAATCCATAAATTCACCTTGGGATATTTGTTGCAGGGATTGTAGAGGCTGGGTTGGTTTATTCTTAGAGGGTATTTTAGGAAAGGGGTTGGTGCTGATGGTTTTCTTCTGTTTTAAATAGGAGTCCAATGTGTCTGCCTTGGTTGTGTAATGAGTAACCAGTTTGTTTGTGAAATCTTTAGTAGTGGGATGACTTCCTTCCATGCATGTAGATTTTCGAAATTCATTGAGAATTTTATAAAATTCCTTGGTTGTAGATTTAGCATTTTGAATTCTGTCTGAGTAGTACCTTTTTTAGCTTTTTTGATTGATGATTTGTATTTTCTGTTAAGTTTGTGTAGCTGCAGTTTGTCTTGACTGTTGTTTGTTTTGAGCCAGGTCCTCTGCTACTTTCTGATTTGTTGCTTTATCTTTTTAAGTTTTCTGAGTGGTATTAGGATATCAAAAGCTTCCTGTAGCCACTCATAAAGTTTTGGAACAAAATTAATTGTATCTAGATCTGTGTTGGCTGTTAGTTGTGTTTCTAAGTCATCAAATTTGAGTTTGCTCCATGGTCGATGGGTGCATGTATGTAAGTAGTTGTAGGGTGTGTTGATTTGTGGAGTTTTATGTCAGAAAGTTATCAAATGGTGGTCTGACCATGTGATTGGCGTGATGCTATGAACGGTAACTAGTTCAGGCTTAGCAAAAATGACATCTAGGATGTGTCCAGCGATGTGTGTGGGATTGTGTACAATCTGATGTAGGTTCAATGCGACTAGGCCAGTGGTGATAGCTTTTGGAAGGGGCATATTGGGTTTGTCAAACCAAATGTTTAGGTCTCCTAGAATGCATAGGTTGGAGTATAGTGTAATAAGGTTTGAGACTGTATCTAGAAAAGCATCTGGGAATGTTGAATTGTTAGGTGGAGGTCTGTAAAGGAGGAGAAAGTAACAGGAGGAAGTTGGAGTAGGGTGACATCTGGTGAGGAGGGCGTCATAACCATGTATGGAAATGTTGTCTGTTTTACTGAGATTGATTGCCTGTTTGAATATAATAGCTTCGTGCAACACTGGGGCCATGTCATTTCCCAACCATGATTCTGTTATGAATAGTAAGTCAGGTTGTGTGTCTGTGAGTAGATGTGGTGCTTGTTTTTTGAGAGTGGTCGAGCATTTATGCCCTGGCAGTTTAGAAAAGGTGTGTTAGTGGCAGGGTTGTTTTGTTTAGGAGAAGGGTAAGCAGTATAATTTGAGCTTGAAGCAGGTGTGTTGTTAGGTGTGATAACTGTATGAGGCTCACAATAATCTTGTTTTTCAATATAGTATTCCTCTTCCAGCAGGTTAAGGAGGCATTTTTTTAGGTCTGTGTGTGTGCGTGGTGGACTTGGTGGCTGAGAGAGACGTGAAGAGTGTACTGTTTTTTGTAGGGTAGTCTTATTATGTGATAGACAAGGGGATGCGAGGTTGTTAAGAGTGGCATGTTGTTTATTTTGTTTGCGTCTGTTTAGTGTGGATGGAGTATGGGTTAGGGGTGGTGGAGGAGCATGTGGATCATGATGTAAGGCTCTAAATTGTGCAATGGAGAAGAGGCGAGTGAATGAAAGTTGCTGGGTTGGGGTGGTTGTGGTAGGTGCTTGTGAAGAGTGAGAATGTAGGGGTAAAGATAGGACGGGACTTGTATTCTTTGTGTAGTCTTAAGGGTGGGAGTTGTGACGATAAGTATAATGAAAGTTTGTGTTGATTTGATGTGCTGATGTGTGTGGTCTGTATTGATTTTGTGGAATAGTGAGGGGATATTGATGTAGTTGTTTTTGGTGAGAGATATGTATGTGAGATAGTGCTGGTGAGTGGAATTAGAGTGTTACGGGGGTGTTGATGTGTTTTGGAGATGAATGTATGAGGTGTGTAAGAGGGGATGGATGTGTGTCAGGGGAGTTTGTGTTAGTTGTGTTGGCTGGAAGAGGTAATATATGTGGTGGAGTGGAGTGTGGGGATTGCATGGTTGTGTGTAATTGGTGAAGAGAGGGGAAGGGTGTTTGAGATGGTGTGTTGGAAGGCTGGGTTTGGGCATTGTTATGATGAAAGGTGGTCTGTGTGGAGCAAACAGAGGATAGTGTTGTTGCTTTGTATGAACAGGGAGTGTGTATCTGGAAGGCTGAAAGAAATGTATAGTGTGGTTTTGTGTTGTGTGGGTGATGGCAGGTTGTGTTAGTGGGAGTGGACAGAGTAGTGTTTGTTGTGAGAATGTAGGTGTTTGATGGTTGTAGTTGTGGTGGATAAGTGTATATGTGTTGTATAATGGGTATTGTGTTGGATGATGGGACATTGCAATCTGTCTGCGGTCAGTTTGTGATGCATGAGTTGGATGTCTTTGCAGATAATGTGTTTGCATGTTGATGGATGTGTAGAGAGTGAAATCATTTCTGGTCAATTGAAAATTGGGAAGCATTTCTGGCCCTAGGCCCTAGTCCCTACCTGTCCCAAACAGGCAACTGTCCTTGTCCTCTACGTCCTTGTCCTCTACGCCCGGGCTGAGACGCCCTGAGTCCTAGGCTTAAATAGCCCTACTGGCCAATAGAAACCTAGTCCTAACCCTAACCCATCAGATTTGTAACCCTGATTTTGACAACTAATGGGAGACCCAGCCCTAATCACTATTCATACCCCTAATCCTGACAACCAATCACAACCCCAGCCCTAGAACCAGCAACCAATCAGAATCTCAGCCCTAACCACCAATCACAGCCCCAGCCCTAGAACCAGCAACCAATCAGAATCTCAGCCCTAACCACCAATCACAGCCCAAGCCCTAGAACCAGCAACCAATCAGAATCTCAGCCCTATCCACCAATCACAGCCCCAGCCCTAGAACCAGCAACCAATCAGAAACTCAGCCCGATCCACCAATCACAGCCCCAGCCCTAGTCCTTAAACCAATGGAAAGACGAGCCCCCAACAACCTATCACAATAACATATGCAACAACCAATAGGAACTTATATAAGGGACAAGTTAACTGAAGTCCAGTCCCTGTGGGCAGGGAGGAGGCAGCTGCTGCTCTATTCAGAATCTCCTTGGATACAGACAGGCTGGATCCACACTTCCAAGCTTGCAGAGTCTACTTTCCGGGTAAAGGAGAGATTGTTTAAAACAAACACTGAAATATTGCTTGTCGCGCAGTCTGAAATGTGGCTTTTTTAAGGCAAAAAACAGGGGAAGCAGACAGTTTCTAAACACAATTTAAATCAGAGAAACAGATTAAGCTGTCTCCTAAACACACTCTGCAATATGTATGTAGCCTTTTTACTTAGAAAAGAGGGCGAAGGGGGGTTATGAAGTCTTGTGCCACAAACTAGAAAGGAAATTCACAGTCATGGCAAAAAAACACCACTTTAAAAGGTCAAGCTGCCTGAAACACAGAGAGTCTATAGTAAAACAGGCACGGGTAGCTGAAAAAACACTTTTCAACAAATAATACTATTTCCCAGAAAATTCTGGGGCTCCTTACCTAGGTCTTTTAGCAATCCTTGAACACTGGGTGTATTAGGACACTGGGAAAATGTTGGGCTCACAAAATGTAGGTGGCTGTCTTGAGCTTCCCTCCACAAACTTAAGGGGCCAGAGCAGGTGTGGGAGGAGGGCCCAGGTTGCCAGGGACTCAGAGAGCCAATCAGCTAAGTCCAGTCCCTGTGGGCAGGGAGGAGGCAGCTGCTGCTCTATTCAGAATCTCCTTGGATACAGAAAGGCTGAATCCACACTTCCAAGCTAGCAGAGTCTACTTTCCAGGTAAGGGAGAGACTGTTTAAAACAAACACTGAAATACTGCTTGTCGCGCACTCTGAAATGTGGCTTTTTTAAGGCAAAAAACAGAGGAGGCAGACAGTTTCTAAACACAATTTAAATCACAGAAACAGATTAAGCTGTCTCCTGAACACACTCTGCAAGATGTATGTAGCCTTTTTACTTAGAAAAGAGGGCGAATGGGGGTTATGAAGTCTTGTGCCACAAACTAGAAAGGAAATTCACACAGTCATGGCAAAAAAACACCACTTTAAAAGGTCAAGCTGCCTGAAACACAGAGATTCTACAGTAAAACAGGCACGGGTAGCTGAAAAAAACACTTTAAAACAAATAATACTATTTCCCAGAAAAGTCTGGGACTTCTTACCTAGGTCTTTTAGCAATCCTTGAACACTGGGCTGTATTAGGACACAAGGAAAATGTTGGGCTCCCAAAATGGAGGTGGCTGTCTTGGGCTTCCATCCACAAACTTAAGGGGCCAGAGCAGGTGTGGGAGGAGGGCCCAGGTTGCCAGGGACTCAAAGAGCCAATCAGCTAAGTCCAGTCCCTGTGGGCAGGGAGGAGGCAGCTGCTGCTCTAATTGCGCATTTAATGTTACAAAAATGGTTCTGCAGAAGCTAGGATGTGCAGAAAGCATTTGGTGGCTCTTTTCTTTGTGCATGCAAGAGCTCCTAAAAATGTAAACTTACATAGAAAATGTCTGCATTCTTTTTTAATCAAGAAATGATGCTTCAGATATGTAAGTAGTCTGGATCACTCTCTGTGCATCATGTTCGGATTCACAAATGAAAATGTGGGAATTTTAAAACCGAGGAAATTGTGCAGCACAACAACTTTGCATGAGAAAACATGCACATCAAATATCTTCCATGAAAATGGAAAATATTTCTCTGCTTTATGAAACTTAAATACGATGGAGGAGTTTTAAATATTCAGCATGGTAGCTGAGTGAAGTGAAAAGAGCTCTCTCATGTTGGTCTCGGAGACGAATCAAAGGAAATGAGTAGTGGCGGTAAGTGTCAGCCGTGATAAACCCTGGTATTTAATGTTTATGTTATGTATATGGTTATGTGTCAAAGTGCTGAACTTCCATAGGAGCAGATCGACTTAGGGTACCAAAGAATCCCTAAATCCCTGCAGACTACCTCAGTGATTTCCAGCAACCCAGTCTACAGCAATCTGAGGGAAAGGGGAATGGGATGGAAAACAGACTGCTCCCTGTCTTATAAAGTTCCTCTCTGTCTCCTCTTTACATTCTCTCTTTCCTTGTTCACGTCTATACATCTTCTTTTTGTTTCTTCTTTCTCAGAGGAAACTATAGTCACTAAGGCCCTGACTTAAGAAAAGTGGCACTGCACCCAGTGCAACGCCACTTTTCTTGCACCCCTTAGCGTCCCCCTAATGTGCACCATGGTGGTAGTTAGGGAACTAGCGTCAGAATTTTTGATGCTAGTTCAGAGCTTTGCAGGATAGCATCAAAAATGTTGACGCTAATCCTGCAAAGCCCATTGAGGCCCATTGTAAACAATCGTGTCCCTCCCTTTAACGCCTGCTCTGAGCAGGTGTTAAAAGTGCCGAAAAATATGGTGCAAAGAAATCCCTTAGATATATTTGTGCCATTTGTTTGGTCCCCCTACTGGGGGAATACCCCCTTTGCATACATTATGAATGGCCCATAATAGTGCAAAAAATAAGCTCCTGGGACCGTCGCAAGAGCCTAACACAGTGCAAAATGCTCACCTTGAATTCTGTGTTCTTGTTCGAATGTGACAAGACAAACGCCACAACTCTTACACTTTCTTCCCGAGCAAGAGACAGGAACTCCCCCAAGTATCTGAAATGCTCTCAAACCACTGTGGCTTCACAATCCAGAGGTAGCAGCGGCATCGTTCCATGGAGAATGTATATTAAGGATTTTTTCAAATTGATAGTGTAGCCAGAATAGGTACCGAATTGGGTGAGTATGTGCATGATCCTATCTAGGGTTAATGTTGGGTTGGATACGTACAGCAAAATGTCATATGCGTAAAGGGAAATTCTATCCTCCCAGTCCTCTCTCCACCTAAGTCCGCATTTAATGGGGATCTTGTCAGATCCAAATGCGAGAGTGGACAACCCTCACAGGTGGCACACCAGAGGTGAAATATGGGGGACAGACCTCTGTTAACTGCATCTTGCGCCAATAGTTGAGTGTACAGAAGCTTAGCCCAGCTCAGAAAACGCAGGTTAAATCCCAGCTTGTTTAGCACCTCAAATAAATAGGGCCATTCCATGGTGTCGAAGGCCATCCTAGCCTCTAAAGAGAGCACTAAGGCATCCTCCTGCAGGGACTCCGCCTGTCCCAGGACCCCATGGAAGCATCCTAGATTACAAGCCATGTTTCTTCCTGGCATTAAACCGGATTGATCAGGGTGGATAAGGGTTGTGATTGTCAGTAATAGATAAGTGGCCAAGAGTTTAGCTAAAACATCTGGTGGTTTGCCACCCTGATGTATGACAGCTATATTAGCTAGTCATTGATCTTTGGGATGTACACCTGATTCATGACATCCCTTTACATTTTGAGCAGAAAAGTGGTGATTTTGGGTGCTGTAAGTTTGTAAAGTTTGCTGGGGATCCCATTGGGGCCTGTCGCCTTCCCAGAGTTTAAATCCTGTATTGCCTTAACTATTTCCTCCTCCGTCAAGTCCACCTCAAGGAGTCTCTGTCATCACAGGACAGTCTTGAGAGTTTTATTTCAGCCAGTAATTTGTGCAAGTCGGCTGCTGTATGAGTGACGACTGATGAATACAAGCGGGCATAATAGTTAGAAAAAACTGTCACTACCTCTTGTCTACCCCACTGACCAGTGTCGGTCTTTACCTCTATTGCCTAGTGACTTGCCCCTCTTCATCTATCAAGCCAGGCTAGGAGTTTTCCAGCTCTGTCTCTAACCTCATAGAGGCGGTGTTGTGTTGCGCGATGACTAGTCTTAGCAGCATTGAGGGCTATATCTCTATATTCCCTTTGTTTGAGGCTTAATTCATGCTGGGTGTCTCCATTTGACTGGTCAAGAAGCTTGTCCTATAGGTTTTTATTTTGTGCTCCAATGCCTCTAGTCATCCTCTCCTGTCTTTTACATGGACTGCAATCAGCAAAAAGCCTTCTCCCTTGATTATGGATTTATATGCTTTCCACAGGGTGGTCCCTGAGTCCACTGATCCCTCTTTTTCCTCTAAGTAGTGCTCTGTGGCTACACACATACACTCTTTTATTTGGGGTATCATGGAGTACCAGGGATTTAGCATTATGCTGCATCTAGGCAGCTGACTCAGGAGACCATAAACTGCTCACACTGGCAAGTGGTCTGAAATTCCTCTGGTTAAGTGACAAGTTTCAGAGAAGTGGAAGGCAAAGTATGCGAGTGTGAAGACATAATCAGTACGGGAGAGACTCCCATGTGCCCCGGAGTGGAACAGAAATTGTTTTATCAGTGGGTTATGGTAACGCCAGACATCCACCAGTTCCAGAGCTGACAAAAAGTCTGTTAGCGGGTGGCGGGAGGTCCCTGTGGGTCTCTGGGGTAGATTTGGTCATTTAGTGCTAAATTAAAGTCACCCCCATCAATAATATGCCTTCCGGCAGTCGGAGCGGTAAGGTACTCAATTCTGGGAATGTAGGGTCATGGAGCTGTGAAGAAACATAAACCGATGTTGTCTCCCACCATCCAGCTATCGCTACATAACGGCCCTGAGGGGGTCAGACAAGGCACGTTGAATGGTTAAGGGTAATGTTTTGTGTATAAGAATGCCAACCCTTCCACAGCCCCTAGTGTATCCCACATGAGCAGCCATTTTATACTCCCTTGTATTCAGGGCTTGGTAAGTATTCCCTTTGAGGTGGGCCTCCTGAAGTAAAATCAGGTCGGGGCTTGCCTCTTAATACAGTGTAAAACCATCCTGTGTTTGTATTTATCCCCAAGCCCATTCACATTCCAGGAGACCATTTTGATAGACGTGTCTGTCCGCGGTTTGGCCATTTGTATCTCTGGATCTATTGTGGGCTATCCAGATAACCCATCCTGGGAGGATTATGGCTTCTGGAGCTGAATGTCTCACTTGGGAGTAGGTAAGTGATAATTTACAGCATGTTGTTGCAGTAGTGACAATTTAGGGAAATTGCAAACACAACAATAAGAATCCCATAACTTACCCCTCTCCCTGCCTCCCTATATGGCAAACCTATACTTGTCCACCCCCACCCCCCAACTCTGTAGAATACCTCCCGCCGCAACACATTACATCAACAATGGGTGGCTATTACCAATAACTGGTTTACATCCACCCGCCAATCCCCAAAGAACGGAGACATGTTACAGAGATTGCATTTCAGTTACTGTCTCCTCCTAATGTCTGTCATTTACACTGCATTCAGAGAGGGATTGTGCAACCTTCTTGCAGTCGTATCATAATGCAGCCTCAATTAGACAGGGGACTGCGTTGTGGCAAGTGGCGAAGCTCCTCAGGTCTCCCTCCACCATAGCCCTTGTTGTGTCATCTCAGGATCTCTACTTTGGTGAAGTGGAATAATGTCTTTGTGAAGCTTCCGATTTCGCTGGTGCCTCAGAATGGTGAATCTCTCACCATTTCCGTCCCCCTCTGGTCCCTAATTTAGAACTGCCAACTGGCATACAGAAATCCAGCCACTCCCAAGCATCTTCGGCGCTTTCAAGGCAACAGGTCTTGCCCTCTGCCACAACCCTCAGATTTGCCGGGAAAGTCAATGAGTATTTTATGTCTTGCTCCTTCAGAGCTCTCTTGACTTCCACAAAAATGTGTCAAAGTCATTGTACCTTTAAAGTAAACTCTGGAAAAAAGGTTATGACCATGTTTTCAAAGGTAAGTGGGGGAGCAGTGCATGCCATCTGTAAAATGGGATCCCTGTCATGGTAGTTGCAAATTTGAGCTATAATGGGTCAAGGGTGCGCTCCTGGCTTGGGTGAGTGCCTGGAACTCGGTGTGCCATTCCATTAAGAAGTAGTTGGAGAGGCCTGTGGGCTGAAGTTTTATAAGGATGAGCTATTCAATATATAGGTCAACAATCAGCCCCTCAGATCTCTCCAGGATCCTTATAATCTGCACGTTGTCTCATCTGGATCAGCCCACGAAGTCTTCCATCCAGTCCTCAAGTACCAATGTGGGCACCCTCAGCTCGGTGACCTGGGTCTTCAGGGTTGCGTTTTCATTCTGGAGGAGGGCGACAGTAGCCTCAACATCTGTCGATCAGGCTTCCATGTTTTGGAGATCAGCTCTGATCAATGTGACTTGAGTGGATACAGAGTCGATTCTGCGCTCTAGGATTGTGCGCACTCGTGTGATCATTGTCATAATGTCTTGGAGAGTGAGTGGTCCCTCTTCCACGGAGGGATGCGTTATTGGTGGTGGCAGTGCGCTGGCCCCTGCATTGTCGGCGGTCTCTTTGGGTAGCACAAAGTTTTCAAGTTTAGTTTGGTGGTGGGGCTGGCTCCCTTGCCGCTCATCATCATTGCCTATGTTAAGGGACACTCAGAGTCCTGGAACGTAGTGTTCAGTATCAGGGAGCATGAGGGAAGACCTCCAGTACTCCACTCCACCCACCTGCGGGGCACATAAAAGCCACCCTGTGGCCTGCCAAATATTCTAGTGTTGCTCTGATTTTTTCCCCCACGACCAACCACTGCTTCAGTGGTGGGTCGGTGTGTTCACTTTCACGGTTGGCCCATGCACAAACCTCTTTCTTTTCTGACTGTCAGCTCAGTGGCCTCAGGATTAGACATTTGCGGCACCATCACATATCAGAAAGGCCGGTTCGCCAGCTGCCAGAGTGAGACCTCCACTGCGACTGCGCAAGGGTCCCTCGGGATCTCAATGGTTGTATTAGGGCTGCGTTCCTTGCTACGGGCTGCTCACCAGTAGTGGCAGTCCCAAGTGATGCAAACCACGTGGATAGGGTTGTGATTCCTCATCAGTGGAGTACCAATTATCTGGGGTTATTCCAACAGGCTTGTCTTACTGGTGTGAGGCAGTGGGACTCCAAATTTGCCTCTTATGAAAGGAAGTCAGGCGCTCTTAGTTTGTTTCCCTCACTGCCACAGATCCTCCCACCACATGGGGCCTGCTGCAATCCTGACCCGAGGGAGTCTCTAAGGTGCTATCCCCAAAGATTCAAGGCACCACAGAAGTAGTGTTGATATGCGCTCGCCTTACTTGCTTCTTGCACAACATTGCAAGTGGTTCTCCACACTGCTGCAAGTGGCTGGGCCACGCATCACACTCCAGCTGGACCTCTTTGGTCTATCAGGCCTCCGCTGCACATGTGTGTGGCGTTCACTGGCACTGTCAGCTCTTTCAGATGGTATCACGATCGAAGCACAGTACCCCCCAGTCTTGTTGCAAGTCCGCACCAGAACCGTTTTGATCATTTCGCCTGCTCGAGAAACTACTGTGCTCACTCGAAGCTGCAGCTGCTCCACACCACACAGGCCTGGCCAAATTGCTCATCGCTGGGGTCTCGTAGTATGTTTGTCGGCAGATTTTCTGATTCCCCAGGTGTTGTCACCTTTATTACAAAGGCTCAGTCGCACAGGGGATCAGATTATGTTGCAGGTGTTTGAGGATCGGCGTAGTGGGTCACAGGATACGTCTCAGGCAGCACCCATCTTCTCTAGCGGTAGCCCATTCCCCCCTGAATCCTGTATTCTTGTTCAAAGAAATGTTCTCCTAGCTGGAAACAGGGATTCCAAAGAACTACAAGGGTGATGGGAAAAAAGAGGAGGGGTAAGAATGAGAGCTATGGATGTGGGGAATAACCAGAAATGCCACTCAAAGTGCTTGGAGATAGCACACAAGCAAAACATCTATTCTCCATCAAGAATCTCTTCTGATGAAATGCAGAATAGGAGGCTTGGCAACCACTATATCCAGTGTGGTCTCGCAAGAAGTCCCACTGAAAAGCCAAGGCCTATATCAATAGAGAATTTGGTTGAAAGACGTTCTTATACCTCCTTTTCAACAGTTCTTTCCAGCAGAATTTGACTTTCTTTTTTAGCCTAAATTTATAATATAATCCATTGGTTCCCAATTTATGGTCCTGGGACCCCTCGGGGTCCACAAAGCCTCCTCAGAGAATCCGCTACTGCTTAGAAAATTAAGTAATATTAGCAAATTAGTAATGTGTATATAAATAAGGTGGCTAGATGTACATTTGAAAATTTTAAAACGTAGGCATTTGAAATTGGAGGTTAACAATTGAATTCATATCCTCAGATTGATTTGTGAGAGTAGTGCAGGTGCATATAGTACATAATATAGTATGATTACAATAGACGATGTGTGCCTTCATTTGAATTTAGAAAAGCTCTAACCTTCCTATTAAAATTAATGTTTTAATTTTTTATTTATATGTGTTTGCAAATCAAATAAAACTTTTATAATTTGTGTGTTTTTGATGAATGCTTGTTTCTGTGTTTTTGTGTATTTCTTTGCGGTTCAAATCATTGACAATATTTCGGCTGGTTACCCTCGGCTTCCAATAATGACTCAGTGGGGAGTCCCCAGATTCCAATAACTATTCAATGGCGATCTCCGGGTTCCAGCAATGATAAAGTGGGGGTCTACAGAAGTCAAAAGGTTAGGAACCCTTATAATCTATGACCAAACACTCTTTGTCCCAGCAGTGATGCCTATACAGTACCTCTCTTCTTGACAGTCTTGACAGTATGGTTATTGTATTCAATTCTTGACTATATTGTGTTATGTCTATGGTTACATTATGTTATGTATGTGGGTATATATTATGTTATGTTATGTTATGTTATGTTAAGCTGCCAACCTTCAAGGGGTAGCACACTGCAGTGTCCTCCCTCTGGCCTCCATTCCCCCCCTTCAGGCCTCTTTGTTTCACTGTAGAGGTCCAGTAAGCGATCAGCACAAGAAGTCAAAGATGGCCTAGGAAGTTGTGCTCGGGTCCCTAACACCAAGTAAACTGGGACAACTGCAGCAGTATTGTCCTGACACCAATACAGTACTCACTCAAGTTCCAGGCTGGAGGACAGTCCACCACCGGGCAGCAGTGCAGGAAGGTTTTAGGGACCAGTGCACCTCCAGCAATCCCCCACACCTTAGCCCTCTCCCAAATCGGTGGCCAGGAGCATCTGGGCAATTAAGGCAGCAGCACACCCCACCACCAAGCCATGTGCAACACTCTTCACTAGCCCAGCCACGGGCCTATGTTGGTATGGAGATCCACTTAAGCAGGAATCCAGGGCAGAGGGCTGCAGTGATCCGCCCGTGGGCCCCCCTGCACTCCGCAACACCATGAGAGTGAGTCAATGTCACCACAAGAGCCCGTCACATGGCAGCGCCCTGGAACCCCGTAACAAGTACTGCCACTACTGCAACTGTAAACGCAGCTGGTCAGTGCCCCCAAAAGGAAGCGCAGAGTTGTTTCCTCACTGTCACCTGGGCCCAGCTGTGTCCATGAGGTGGCCAGCAAAGCAGCATCCAGACTCTTCAGCTTTAAAGTGGGTTAATGGGGGAGGAAGGGCTGCAGCTCCCCACTTGTTTGTCCAATGGCAATTATGATTGGTCAAAACCCTTCTTCAGTGGGGGTGCCCTGTATCCAAGGCATCGAGCTGTGGTTTCAAGGCCTGAGGGGGAAGGGACCGGCAACATACAGAGCTGGCAGCCCTAGGCCATCCCCACTGTCCATGGGCCTCCAGGTGGTGTCTTTACACCGGACAGTCTCTGCCAGGCTGTGTCACTCAGCTCCTCAGGAGTCCCTGTCATATTCTCCCAGGCCACAGGGAGGGGTCGAGCTTCTCTTTCAACCGCCAAGGCCACACCATCAAAGCAGGCCTCAGATTGGACCTACTGCATCCATCGTCGGGGAGCACTTTGCCTCAGTGTCTCAGCTCTGGTTCCAGGCCCAGGGGGTGGGTCAGAGCTCCTCCGTCGGCTGCTAAGGCTGTTCAGGCAATATAGACCTTGGGGTCTCTGACTTGCGGCTTCAATTGCTGGGAGATGACTCACCCCAATATAAGAGCTCTGGCTCCACGGCCTTGAAGGAGGACATAGGGAAGATCAAAGCAGCAAATTGCGTGGGTCACTGATGTGGAAGGATGTTGTTGGGTGGGTGAGGCATGTGGAGCTCCTTCACAGTACATCTTTGTCATCCACCATCTTGGCCAAGACCCCAAGGTGACATTATAGTTAGGTGTGATAGAAAGATCTAATATTGTCTATGAAAAAAAACCTAAGAAATTCACTGAAAAAAACAATGGTTTAAGTGGTGTTACAGCTAGGTGAATATGTCAGTGACAACATAACTTATAAATAGCAGAGCTAACTATAATTTGTGCCTCCGCCATGCACTGCTTAAGACCTCACATATTACATAATTCATGACATTTTCTATGACATAATTTATGACATCACTATTGGCAAGCATTCTTCTCAACACCTTGTGCATACAATCTGACAAAAAGCTGTTGCTACCCATTTTGCCAAGCCTGCAGTTTGACCACCCCATTAAGAGATGGGTGAAGGACCAGGTTTCCAGTGACTGAGCATCTGATTACTCTACCGCCAGAAACCTTAGAGTGATAGCCTCTCCTCTACAAGGTCTTTGGTCAGTATTCACAAGAAGGTCTGCCTTATCTAGGACAGATGTTAAGCCAAAAAGCTTAACAGTTAAGCCAAACAGTTAAATAACAGAAACTACTCCCACGCACGCTTAAAAAACTCCCAGCTCATCAAGAACACCAGTTTCTTTTTCTCAAAAACAAATTTCCTCTTTGGGCAAAGCAAGCATGGAACCTGCTCGTCCACTTTTTCTCAATTCAGTGCCATCATACCAGGATGCCTGCCATTTTCTAAATGACCCAATATGTACATGTTAAGGACGCTGATCTTTCCTCTCCTCTGCCTGTGTGTCCATGGGCAAACGCATTCTATTATCTCTGTACCTGTTTTGCTAAATCGAGAAATAAAGTATTGAATGACTGACTGAAATAGAAAGAAACAATTTTTGGAAAACATATCAAGGGGAGTGGGCCGCTGCTTTCAGAAAGCGATCTCTAATAGTACCATTAAAGATAGGCTCAAAATGATTTCTTTCACTAAAATTCAGGTTAATTTGACCGTGCTGCATAGACTGTGCTTGGCACATTTCTATAAAAATGTGTACTTTATGTTTTATTAGTTACAAAATATTGGGTGACTCTGGACCGGGCACTATGCGCTATGGTCTGCGCACATCAGGACCCGCATTATGAGTGACCCAGCAAATGGGCTGGTATTTCCCCATCCTAGGAGTTATGGATACTGCTGTCAACAGTAAATGAGGAGAGGGATCATGTGGCTCGTCATGAGCTGGACTGTGAAGGTCCACTAGGTAAATGAGTGATTACCAGGAAACTGGCAATTCTGGGTTTATTCTACCAGCAACCAGTCATTTTAATTTTAACACATTAAGGGCATGATTTAGAGTTTGACAGACAGGTTATTCCGACACAACGGTGATGTATATCCCATCTTCCGAAATATAAATCCAATAGAATATAATCAATCAATCAATCAATGCATTTGAAAAGTGCACTACTCACCTGTGAGGGTCTCAAGGTGCTGATGGGGGGGGGCTGCTACTGATCGAACAGCCAAGTCTTGAGGTGTCTCCTCAAGGTAAGTAGGTCCTGTGTATGTCGTACGTGGGTGGGAAGAGTGTTCCACGTCTTGGCGGCGAGGTGGGAGAACAATCTGCCACCGGCGGTCGTTCTGTCGATGCGTGGGACGGTGGCAAGAGCAAGGTCAGCGGAGCGAAGCTGTCGGTCGGGGTGTAGGAGAGCCGTCTGTTGAGGTGTTCTGATCCGGTGTGGTGTAGTGCCTTGTGAGCGTGAGAAACTTTCCGTTTTTCATCACAGTTAATCCTGAAACACCACCAAATCTCAAAATTCGGGATTCTTGGACTAAGGGCAGCTTCTGTGCCACCAGTTCCCCCACCACACCCCATACTCTTTGTGTACATGGGACTAACTCATCCGCCAACATATAAATCAGGCCCTAAATCTCTAAGTGAAAGTGAAAGATCTGCAGTGTTCCTTCACATCTCATTTCCAGTGCCAGATCCTCCTGTTACTGGCCCCTTCGGAGTTAGGTCATTGGTAAGGAGGGCCCTGAAATGTGGTCTTTGCCAAAAAAACTGCCTATCTCGGTGCATTTCTCAGCGGGGGAGGCAGAGGTCCTGCAATCCCAGGGATGGGATATTTTTCCAGCCCCTCACTGAGTGGGGCCTGGAGGGCTCTATAAAACCCCTCTGCTCCCCTTACATCCTGTGAGACGGTGTAAGGGTGCACCCGACCCTGAGGCAACCTCGACCCTGCTCGACTTACCTCCATGATGCTGACTGTGCACATGTCACAGTATGAAATGCGTTGTCATCAGTGGCAAAGCCACCTCGTCGGGGGGCCCTGCCCCCAAGGAAGGAGCTCTGCCCAGCGCAGCCAACTGGCCAGTGCATAATCTCTACAACAGAATAACTTTACAATGCCACACATGTCTAGTGGAAACATGTGCAAGCCAGCTTATGCACCCACGTCAAATGTACGTGCTAGAGGAATCTTTCAGGCTTTGAAAGCATGTTAGAGGATGCTCTGAAAACCCATCATAAGGCCGCTTCCGTCTTCCGGTGTGCTCACAAAAACTACACGCACTGCACCTGAAGCAAAACTGCACTCAAGACATCCTGTATGCTGCCAAAACGACCACCCTTACAAAAGGGCTCCGTAAACATACCCACACTACATTCCTGTTGCTCTTATCTGTATAAATACTATGTTAAATATATAATGCACCCCTCGCTTGGCAACGTTAAGGTATTCCTAGAAGAGAACCGCACCACCGAGGGTTAAACCTGCATCCTTTGTCTTTCTGAAAACAAGTCTAATACTGTGAAGGGTGGAAAAAGCGTAGGGGCGGAATCTTATAAAGAGTTCCTTGTCTCTTCACTGACAGGGCGGGCCCGGGGGCGGCTGTCTGCCTCTTGCTGCAGGTAGCTGGGCTCCCCCGGTGAGGAATGCCATCCTGCCGCCGCCATGTTGCAAGATCAATTATAGAAGGCAGCTCCTAATAAGAGAATGGGCTTTTGATGCTTGGCGGGTCCGCGGGGACCCTTGAACTCGCTTCAGGGGAAGTGTGCAAAGTATTTATTGTCTGCTGCATGCGGCATAATCTGGTTTTGCAAAGCAGACTTTCCCCGGAGGAGCGCATTATTCAAGCTAAGGTGGGAGGGGGAGGAGGTCGCCAGACATAGATGTATTGCGGCAGCAAAGCATGGCTTGTGCGAGGAATACAAAGGACATTCCAGGGGACGGGACTTCTTTTCCAGTCGGAGATGCGCGCGCCTTGTTGTCAGGTGCGCTGCGCTTAGGTTCACAAGCAGGGAACCACCACCTCAGTAGAAAGCAGGTCGGGCCCTCTAGGGAGGGTGACCAGATTTTTGGAAACTCAAAACCGTGATATTTTATATGAACAAAAGGTCTACAATTTTACACTACGCGAGTTGCGGAGACTGACAGCGCCCATCATCAATGTAACAGACAGACAACAAGACACAAAGAGAATAAATTAATTGCAGGTTTTAAACCCCAAATTATATTTGGTAATTACATTGCTTTCAGATAAGCTGTTAGCTAGTCCTGCTTTGGGCCACATAATGAACTTACCTCCTTCTGTTTTCAGTCACCCTCCCTGAAAACCGGGATAGGAGTGAAATTTGCCGGAATCTGCTGGGGCAGCAGGTTAAACAAGGGACTGGCCAACAAATCCGGGACGATTTGGAGCACCTTCATTTAGCCCTTGCCCTATCATCTATCGGTGCCCTTATTTGGGGCATATCTGGAGTATTGTGGGAATTATAAATCGCGGTGACCACTGGTGAATGTTCCCCACTTGCTACCCAGGGACACTGTGGCAGATATGGAGCTTTCATGGTATTTCTAATACCCCCCAACCAAAATAAGAGTCAGGCCCAGCGCTTCAGCAATAACCTTGAGTGTTCCATGCTCATTGGTCATCAAAGACCGCCCCGGGGATCAGTTACACGGTACCGTCACATATGTATGTTTTTGGGAGAAGAAAGTTGAGTATAAGTCAAGGATTAAGCAATAAGTTTCTTTTGGTCAGAGTACTGTTCTGAGAGCAGTTGGAAGAATGAATGGCACCACATTGGCTTGACTACCTCCCCGTAAGTCAGAAGTAGGTTTGATGGGGTAAAGGCCTCTTTGTCATAGTTATCCTGTTTTTGCCTCCTAGGCATCCCCCTTAAAGTTACTTATGTTAATCCTTTAGATATTAATGCCAAATATAGAATTCATGTTGGTGATGTCACTTTTTTTGTTACGTGGAATCTATTCACACTCTTGAGTTGCCTTCTCAGTTCTGAAATAATTATTCCTGAGCCGTGAACAAGCTTTCATGAAAACTAATAATTTTATTTCTCCTTAATTATTATAACTCAAAGAGCACGGTTTCACAGAATATAAATTAATTAAAAGGGCATGAGGCCACTTACTGCAGACTATGTATTCTAAAAGTTTCAGTAACAGTCAGATAATGTTAGATAAGTTAGGAACAGAATATGAAGGGCCAGAGAGAAGGCATAGGCAGAATTTTAATCACACCGTCAAAATATGCATAATTTCGGGACTTTTGGGTTATGCTTGTTAAGTGAAATTTCTGAAATTGCATCATGATGCCACATTTTAATAAAACCTCATTTGTGGTAAAAATTTAAAATGAAGGCCCCATTTGCAGTGAAAAATGTAACACAAGCTCCTGAGAGCAATGAAAATTGAGAGGCTGTTGCTTGCAGTGCTTTTGGATTTTGCAGTATTTTTATTGCAAATTGAATTTACCGCTCTGCCTCCAAGAAAGGACCTGCATGCCAGAAGACAGGGCTGACACAGGCCATGCGGAGTCTCTTCGCCTGCTTTCGCTAAAGGCTACGGGAGGTCCATTCAGCCTTCCCTTACCAGGTGCTTAGCAGCTTTCCTCCCAGCATGGACAACAATAGCAGACCATGCTATTATATTAAACAATATCCTAATTATTCAAAGCGAATGTGAGAATGTGAAATGTCTTTAAAACTCCAATTAGGCTTTCCTTTTCTGCTGAGTTTAGCTTAATGACCCAAAGCTCTGAGGGTGGGATTGGCCTAAAACTAAACAACCAATATGTTGTAAACTTTCTTGATCTTCACATTACTCATAAACATTACAGATACTATTCTGCTTGTTTTTAACATAGCTACAACTCAGAGTGCATGCAATGTGATAGGATATTAATTTTAAAATAAATATTTAAAATTATCCACTGTTTCCTAGTGTTTTGAATCCATATTTCTATGCAGAAAGAGGGTTTGATTTCCACGATTCATATTTCACAAGATTATTACCTGAAACACCTCTCACTCAAATACAGCTCAGTGGGTTGCCAGGTGGTTGCAGTCCAGCTGACTTTCTGTCCCATGCCGGTAGTTTAATAAAGTCCTTAGTGCAAGGGGGTCTAGAAAGCCTCTCTCTGGCTGTGTTCTAGAGAATTTAGAAAATGTATGGCACTTGTCTGCAAGTATTGGAAGCAAAGCTTTATGCCATACCTTGCATTTTGAGAAAAAAGGTGCAGTTCTACCACTTTTGCAAGCAGACAGGTAGGGAGACACTTGAGGCATGCAGTCTGTCACCATTTAATTGGAGAATGTTAGTCTTCTGGTTTTAATTTGATGGATTTGGTTCTGAAGGACTTGATCCACTGTACGGTAGATCATGAAACTCATCAATTTTTCTAAGATGGAAATGATCAATTATGCCTCCACCTGCACAAACGTCTAGGATTTTCAAGGCTGCGGGGTAATATTCAAGGAGATGAAGAGACCCATCCTGTGTTTACATATCTACACATCAGCGGGAGCCATTATCAACTAGATGCATATAATTAACCCACACACCACAATACGTTTTGCTTTTTATTTTATTTTTTAAAATCCTCTTTAAAAAAAACTTTTTACTTGTAACACTGGTACATTTCATCCAAAGGTTCTTTACAGTGATAACTAATCAGTTGCATTTTAAAACAAAGTACAAGTCACTTCAATAGTTCTTAATATTTTGAAATAGTCACAGAGAACACATGTTTCAGGCCTCACCAACTACTTTTTCAGGGCTTGTGTGAGGAAAGTAGAGGAAAAAGTAATTAGCGGGTTCAAAAAATAAGACACTTCCAAGTAGGTCTCGTAGTCAAAGCATGATAGATTGTATCAATGTGTCTTTTATCCTCAATGAATTGCTGTTATTGTAGTTCCACAATAGCATGATCTTTCAGTGCAAAATACCTGACAACCCCCTTTAATTATATCATCTCCACATCATATTACAGTCCATCAATCTATATCATGGTTTTAAATTGCACCTTGAATCTGCATGACGTGACTCTCAACCTCCCAAATGGAGCTTGCACTATCTGAAAGATGTACTAGCAATGGTGCCTGTCCAGTCTGTTTGGAGCAAACAAGAGACCAAGTTCACAAAGGCAATTTTTAGGGACTGCTTAAGCGCAGATAAAGCACTGAGAATCCAGTGGCTTTTGTATATCACCAGGCGGGTAGCCCAATGGAACGGTCCCCTATCATTAAGTGAACCTTATAGTGTAACATTCTATAGTAAAAGGGAATTAAAACCTTCATTATTTAAAAAGGTGGCTGATGTTAGACGTGCCAAAGATAGGTCTAAACCCTCAGGGGTTAGATACCTCTCTGTGGCACAAAACGAGAGCCTCCAGAGGTATCGTACAGTTACATTTAACACCCAAGACCGTTTTGCCTTGACACGACTATGACTGGGTGCAGTTAATTTTTTGGTAGCCTTCCAAAAAATGAAACAGTGGCCTGAGGCAGCTGTCAAATTCTCATGTGATGGTAGTTCCACCCAAATAATAATGCAAACCTTGTATACTAAAATCAGGATACTATATTTAAAAACCTTAGTTTTTGGCTAATAATATCCAGAATTACAACAACACATATTTAAATCTATGCTCCTTGGAAGATCCAATCATTTGTTTTAATGTTGCCTCCTTTACATGAAAAGCCATATGTGTAGGATATATCCAAATTACATGCATTAACATCTCTTCTTGCATTTTTCCTGACTCCATGATGGCTCAAACGTTTCATCTACTTGCACTTTGGGCTTGGTGCTCCATTTGTGGGGCAACAGCCTTGTAGTCTAGCCATAATGTTCTTTCCTGGGAAGGCACCAGCATGATCAAGTGGGACTTCAGGCTATTAGTGGTGTAGTGATTGGCATAAAAGTTGTGTTTTGGCAGGTGTGCCACTTTACTTTATATTAACATAGCGGACTCTAAATGGAAGATTTTGTTTTTATAGAATTCAATGGAAAACAGTAGATCACTACGAGACGGCGGCTTATCATCCACTGATGGTTTTAATCAGCTCTAAATCAATGCACTAAGCTATGCGTGCCCTTTGCAACCCTATAGGTCTGATCTAAATTCACTAAATTGCATTTCAAACTTTACAGTGAGTGGCTGGCTTCATAGTTCGCAAATGCAAATTTGTGCTGTTATTTTATTACGGCCAATGAGTATAGGAACATGTAATGATTTGTGTGATATTCTGGTTTTATTTTATTGTTACTGTTTGCAGTTTGCTTTTTTAGCTTATATTCTGCATTTTAGATTTTCTATATTATATTTCGTCATCTATCGACAATGAGTTTTAAAATATTCTAAAGCACAGTGTCAACTTTTGTATTCTCGTATCATTTCAGATGCAACACCGATATGACGAGGAATTGTTTTTTGTGGCTTGTGAACTGTTATTTGTACTTTAATGGTTTTATTTCAAAACTGAGTAAAGATCCTAAATCCAATCAAATGGGGACTAATCAGAAATCCTCCTCTTGTAGGTGGCCAACCCTCATCAATGCCTTCAGATTGCGAAATCCATTAACATTCCTCTGTAACCTCTGTACAAAGCCTGAAACCATGTAGTATAGTTTGACAATGGTCTCTCTATCAAACCATACCCAAATGTCATCACCAAATCTACCTTTCATCACCTTCTTGTCCTCAACCCCTCTTATTGCCTCTAAAAATGTCCCTTGTCCCCTCTGTTGTGATTTTCCGCTTTGACTACTTCAATGACACATACAACGGCCTTCCCACAAAATCAACCACCAAACCCCAAAGGGTTGAAAACCATTCTACCCGGCTTTTACTTGGACTAAATCAACACAGCCATATCACAACTGCTCTTAGAGCCCTGCATTGACTCACAATAAAGGACAGAGCCAAGTTCAAAACACTCTGCCTTGGCCATAATGCTCTGATGGGTCCTCTGTCTAATTGACTTTATTCTACTACTCAAACCTGCTCGTGATCTGGTCACGCCACCTCAAGAAGGTTGGTGCCAAGACCCAGAACACACAAGGATCACTTCAGTGGAACTCACTTTGATCACATTAATGAATGCAAAGTTTAGGAAACTCCTAAAAATGCACTTTTTCTGACAAACCTACAGCTACTCTCCATAGAGCTGGCCTTCTAATCATACTATGACTTGAACCTGCTGGTTAGGTGCCTGAACTATCTACTCCACCCTTGGACCTATAAACTCTACTTTTCCATCTTCTCTACTGATTATTTAATAAAATTGATGTAGTAGACCCATGTTTTATGTTGCACAGTTTTAGTTTGAAGCTGCATCCTGTGGCTTTTAGTGCCATAAAAACAAACAAAGAAAAATAAATTGGTATAACCATTGCTTGCCATTTCGCTCTACCCATAGCCTATATGGGTATATGACCATACGTAATTGCCTATAACTTACTAGACATAGAGTGAGTTTCGTAGATGTATTTGACAATAGGCCACATATCACTTCCATGTAAATATAACCATCAATCGATTACTGATATCTGCCAATAAATGTTTTACTTCTTTCTAAAATCCATATGCTTTACGCTTTTGCACAGCTTTTTGTCACTACAAATTAATGGAAATATGAGCATGTGATTGAAACACAGCCATATCACAACTGCTCTTAGAGCCCTGCATTGACTCACAATAAAGGACAGAGCCAAGTTCAAAACACTCTGCCTTGGCCATAATGCTCTGATGGGTCCTCTGTCTAATTGACTTTATTCTACTACTCAAACCTGCTCGTGATCTGGTCACGCCACCTCAAGAAGGTTGGTGCCAAGACCCAGAACACACAAGGATCACTTCAGTGGAACTCACTTTGATCACATTAATGAATGCAAAGTTTAGGAAACTCTAAAAATGCACTTTTTCTGACAAACCTACAGCTACTCTCCATAGAGCTGGCCTTCTAATCATAC
The DNA here is from genome assembly GCF_031143425.1 of Pleurodeles waltl. Classification (NCBI taxonomy): domain Eukaryota; kingdom Metazoa; phylum Chordata; class Amphibia; order Caudata; family Salamandridae; genus Pleurodeles; species Pleurodeles waltl. The sequence goes on from NC_090445.1 coordinate 1,694,012,700, forward strand.
TATGACTTGAACCTGCTGGTTAGGTGCCTGAACTATCTACTTCACCCTTGGACCTATAAACTCTACTTTTACATCTTCTCTACTGATTATTTAATAAAATTGATGTAGTAGACCCATGTTTTATGTTGCACAGTTTTAGTTTGAAGCTGCATCCTGTGGCTTTTAGTGCCATAAAAACAAACAAAGAAAAATAAATTGGTATAACCATTGCTTGCCATTTCGCTCTACCCATAGCCTATATGGGTATATGACCATACGTAATTGCCTATAACTTACTAGACATAGAGTGAGTTTCGTAGATGTATTTGACAATAGGCCACATATCACTTCCATGTAAATATAACCATCAATCTATTACTGATATCTGCCAATAAATGTTTTACTTCTTTCTAAAATCCATATGCTTTACGCTTTTGCACAGCTTTTTGTCACTACAAATTAATGGAAATATGAGCATGTGATTGAAACACAGCCATATCACAACTGCTCTGAGAGCCCTGCATTGACTCACAATAAAGGACAGAGCCAAGTTCAAAACACTCTGCCTTGGCCATAATGCTCTGATGGGTCCTCTGTCTAATTGACTTTATTCTACTACTCAAACCTGCTCGTGATCTGGTCACGCCACCTCAAGAAGGTTGGTGCCAAGACCCAGAACACACAAGGATCACTTCAGTGGAACTCACTTTGATCACATTAATGAATGCAAAGTTTAGGAAACTCCTAAAAATGCGCTTTTTCTGACAAACCTACAGCTACTCTCCATAGAGCTGGCCTTCTAATCATACTATGACTTGAACCTGCTGGTTAGGTGCCTGAACTATCTACTCCACCCTTGGACCTATAAACTCTACTTTTACATCTTCTCTACTGATTATTTAATAACATTGATGTAGTAGACCCATGTTTTATGTTGCACAGTTTTAGTTTGAAGCTGCATCCTGTGGCTTTTAGTGCCATAAAAACAAACAAAGAAAAATAAATTGGTATAACCATTGCTTGCCATTTCGCTCTACCCATAGCCTATATGGGTTTATGACCATACGTAATTGCCTATAACTTACTAGACATAGAGTGAGTTTCGTAGATGTATTTGACAATAGGCCACATATCACTTCCATGTAAATATAACCATCAATCTATTACTGATATCTGCCAATAAATGTTTTACTTCTTTCTAAAATCCATATGCTTTACGCTTTTGCACAGCTTTTTGTCACTACAAATTAATGGAAATATGAGCATGTGATTGAAACACAGCCATATCACAACTGCTCTGAGAGCCCTGCATTGACTCACAATAAAGGACAGAGCCAAGTTCAAAACACTCTGCCTTGGCCATAATGCTCTGATGGGTCCTCTGTCTAATTGACTTTATTCTACTACTCAAACCTGCTCGTGATCTGGTCACGCCACCTCAAGAAGGTTGGAGCCAAGACCCAGAACACACAAGGATCACTTCAGTGGAACTCACTTTGATCACATTAATGAATGCAAAGTTTAGGAAACTCCTAAAAATGCACTTTTTCTGACAAACCTACAGCTACTCTCCATAGAGCTGGCCTTCTAATCATACTATGACTTGAACCTGCTGGTTAGGTGCCGAACTATCTACTCCACCCTTGGACCTGTAAACTCTACTTTTACATCTTCTCTACTGATTATTTAATAAAATTGATGTAGTAGACCCATGTTTTATGTTGTACAGCTTTAGTTTAAAGCTGCATCCTGTGGCTTTTAGTGCCATAAAAACAAACAAAGAAAAATAAACTGGTATAACCATTGCTTGCCATTTCGCTCTACCCATAGCCTATATGGGTATATGACCATACGTAATTGCCTATAACTTACTAGACATAGAGTGAGTTTCGTAGATGTATTTGACAATAGGCCACATATCACTTCCATGTAAATATAACCATCAATCTATTACTGATATCTGCCAATAAATGTTTTACTTCTTTCTAAAATCCATATGCTTTACGCTTTTGCACAGCTTTTTGTCACTACAAATTAATGGAAATATGAGCATGTGATTGAAACACAGCCATATCACAACTGCTCTGAGAGCCCTGCATTGACTCACAATAAAGGACAGAGCCAAGTTCAAAACACTCTGCCTTGGCCATAATGCTCTACACAATGGGTCCTCTGTCTAATTGACTTTATTCTACTACTCAAACCTGCTCGTGATCTGGTCACGCCACCTCAAGAAGGTTGGTGCCAAGACCCAGAACACACAAGGATCACTTCAGTGGAACTCACTTTGATCACATTAATGAATGCAAAGTTTAGGAAACTCCTAAAAATGCACTTTTTCTGACAAACCTACAGCTACTCTCCATAGAGCTGGCCTTCTAATCATACTATGACTTGAACCTGCTGGTTAGGTGCCGAACTATCTACTCCACCATTGGACCTGTAAACTCTACTTTTACATCTTCTCTACTGATTATTTAATAAAATTGATGTAGTAGACCCATGTTTTATGTTGCACAGCTTTAGTTTGAAGCTGCATCCTGTGGCTTTTAGTGCCATAAAAACAAACAAAGAAAAATAAACTGGTATAACCATTGCTTGCCATTTCGCTCTACCCATAGCCTATATGGGTATATGACCATACGTAATTGCCTATAACTTACTAGACATAGAGTGAGTTTCGTAGATGTATTTGACAATAGGCCACATATCACTTCCATGTAAATATAACCATCAATCTATTACTGATATCTGCCAATAAATGTTTTACTTCTTTCTAAAATCCATATGCTTTACGCTTTTGCACAGCTTTTTGTCACTACAAATTAATGGAAATATGAGCATGTGATTGAAACACAGCCATATCACAACTGCTCGGAGAGCCCTGCATTGACTCACAATAAAGGACAGAGCCAAGTTCAAAACACTCTGCCTTGGCCATAATGCTCTACACAATGGGTCCTCTGTCTAATTGACTTTATTCTACTACTCAAACCTGCTCGTGATCTGGTCACGCCACCTCAAGAAGGTTGGTGCCAAGACCCAGAACACACAAGGATCACTTCAGTGGAACTCACTTTGATCACATTAATGAATGCAAAGTTTAGGAAACTCCTAAAAATGCACTTTTTCTGACAAACCTACAGCTACTCTCCATAGAGCTGGCCTTCTAATCATACTATGACTTGAACCTGCTGCTTAGGTGCCAAACTATCTACTCCACCCTTGGACCTGTAAACTCTACTTTTACATCTTCTCTACTGATTATTTAATAAAATTGATGTAGTAGACCCATGTTTTATGTTGCACAGCTTTAGTTTGAAGCTGCATCCTGTGGCTTTTAGTGCCATAAAAACAAACAAAGAAAAATAAATTGGTATAACCATTGCTTGCCATTTCGCTCTACCCATAGCCTATATGGGTATATGACCATACGTAATTGCCTATAACTTACTAGACATAGAGTGAGTTTCGTAGATGTATTTGACAATAGGCCACATATCACTTCCATTTAAATATAACCATCAATCTATTACTGATATCTGCCAATAAATGTTTTACTTCTTTCTAAAATCCATATGCTTTACGCTTTTGCACAGCTTTTTGTCACTACAAATTAATGGAAATATGAGCATGTGATTGAAACACAGCCATATCACAACTGCTCTGAGAGCCCTGCATTGACTCACAATAAAGGACAGAGCCAAGTTCAAAACACTCTGCCTTGGCCATAATGCTCTGATGGGTCCTCTGTCTAATTGACTTTATTCTACTACTCAAACCTGCTCGTGATCTGGTCACGCCACCTCAAGAAGGTTGGAGCCAAGACCCAGAACACACAAGGATCACTTCAGTGGAACTCACTTTGATCACATTAATGAATGCAAAGTTTAGGAAACTCCTAAAAATGCACTTTTTCTGACAAACCTACAGCTACTCTCCATAGAGCTGGCCTTCTAATCATACTATGACTTGAACCTGCTGGTTAGGTGCCGAACTATCTACTCCACCCTTGGACCTGTAAACTCTACTTTTACATCTTCTCTACTGATTATTTAATACAATTGATGTAGTAGACCCATGTTTTATGTTGTACAGCTTTAGTTTGAAGCTGCATCCTGTGGCTTTTAGTGCCATAAAAACAAACAAAGAAAAATAAACTGGTATAACCATTGCTTGCTATTTCGCTCTACCCATAGCCTATATGGGTATATGACCATACGTAATTGCCTATAACTTACTAGACATAGAGTGAGTTTCGTAGATGTATTTGACAATAGGCCACATATCACTTCCATGTAAATATAACCATCAATCTATTACTGATATCTGCCAATAAATGTTTTACTTCTTTCTAAAATCCATATGCTTTACGCTTTTGCACAGCTTTTTGTCACTACAAATTAATGGAAATATGAGCATGTGATTGAAACACAGCCATATCACAACTGCTCTGAGAGCCCTGCATTGACTCACAATAAAGGACAGAGCCAAGTTCAAAACACTCTGCCTTGGCCATAATGCTCTACACAATGGGTCCTCTGTCTAATTGACTTTATTCTACTACTCAAACCTGCTCGTGATCTGGTCACGCCACCTCAAGAAGGTTGGTGCCAAGACACAGAACACACAAGGATCACTTCAGTGGAACTCACTTTGATCACATTAATGAATGCAAAGTTTAGGAAACTCCTAAAAATGCACTTTTTCTGACAAACCTACAGCTACTCTCCATAGAGCTGGCCTTCTAATCATACTATGACTTGAACCTGCTGGTTAGGTGCCAAACTATCTACTCCACCCTTGGACCTGTAAACTCTACTTTTACATCTTCTCTACTGATTATTTAATAAAATTGATGTAGTAGACCCATGTTTTATGTTGCACAGCTTTAGTTTGAAGCTGCATCCTGTGGCTTTTAGTGCCATAAAAACAAACAAAGAAAAATAAATTGGTATAACCATTGCTTGCCATTTCGCTCTACCCATAGCCTATATGGGTATATGACCATACGTAATTGCCTATAACTTACTAGACATAGAGTGAGTTTCGTAGATGTATTTGACAATAGGCCACATATCACTTCCATGTAAATATAACCATCAATCTATTACTGATATCTGCCAATAAATGTTTTACTTCTTTCTAAAATCCATATGCTTTACGCTTTTGCACAGCTTTTTGTCACTACAAATTAATGGAAATATGAGCATGTGATTGAAACTGCTACTTTGACCGAAACTTACTAATGTGAAGTTAGCAGAAACTCATCACAAGAAAGAATGTGAAAAATCCTTTAAGGCAACATATTGAAGTAAAAACAAGCACTGATTCCACTACTTTCTGCAATTCATGCTTTGTGGTGTCAATCGTGAAAAAACAAGGCTATGCGTACTACAAAGTGCAGAATATGTGCAATTGTACAACACTGAATAACATGGCTTCAGAAATACATAAAGCTATGCAGACATATTAGAAATAATGTGCACTTTAATTTAATATAAAAACAGTATTGAAATTTGGTCAGTACACTTAAATACATGACCTTCAGTGGGTTCATATTAAACCATTAGCATTAGGGCAGAAAAATACATTATTCTACTTCCTCAGGTTCAAGGTACAAGGGCTGTGCATTATGTCTGGGAAACCGAGGGCACTGTCAGAAATACAGAGCCCATTCTAAAGATGTGCATCTTTGAATTTCCACTACAAAGCCAATCAAAGCAAAATACAAGTGTGCATGAGTCTTAAGGTCACTCAGGGTTCCTATTTCTCCAATACATCTCAGGATCCTGCTCATCAAAGACTCAGTATTTGGTTAAAAGGAATCTGCTTTTTGACTTGGAAAAAATATTATGCACAGAGAGCTATATTGAACCACCCCTGGGTGCACACCAGGCCCATCGTGTGGCCAGAAACAGTAATATCCTGACATTCCAATAAATATAAGAGGTATCTGTACTTTTACATCAGTCATATTTCTGTTCTGCCAATTAAGGACCTGTTCACAGTGGACAATTCACAAAAGCTCTGTTAACCATTTGTCGTTCGTCAGTCCCACAAACCTATTCCACCTTCGCCTTGAAGAGGAGATGTCAATTTGATATGCTGATCCACACCTACAAGACCCTTCGCAACCAAGGACCAGCACACATCAAGCACTCCACACACTGGGACTCCACTTCCCTCTCCTTCGCAGACACCCCCGTATCCACCAAAGCAACAGTGGAGGATGCTCCGTCTCCCACCTCGTGGCGAAATCCTGGAACAACCTCCTCCTTCTCCTACGGACCTCATCCTCTCTTCTGGAATTGAGGAAGGACCTCGCTGTTCAACTCAACTGAACCGCTTAGCAACTATGTCCTCAGCTCCTTGGTGATTATTCGCGCTCTGTAAATCCTGTTTGATTGATTAACCTCTCTGCCGGTTTGGTAGGTGCCATGCATCCATCTATGCCTCATGAAACATTTCGGAATATGATTCTTCTTGGGGTTAGACATGAATGTATGAGAAGGTAGAACCTCCTCAGTTACTCATCTCCAAGAGGTCATCTTAGTATGTCCAGGTATCATACCTTGCTGATTTCACTACCAGTGAAAGGTCTACAGAAGTTAATTTCCTAAACTGATTACTAGTCCTCACTCTCCCTCCTCTTATTGATGAGAACACCTTCATTAGCCCATCTATCTCGCGGGTCGATGGCCACAGTTGCAGGAATTCATTCTCAGTTGATGAATCACTCTTTGTATTCATGGTTATTTCATAAATACAAATATTTGCTAAAAAAAAGGAAGCCCTTCAAGCAGCCCCACCTCCATAGACCAAGGTTTGAGGCCCATACACGTGGCGGCTTCCCGTATACCAACGTTTTCCTATGTTTCAACAAGAAATATTCTCCTTTTTCTAGATTGTTGCCTGGCCAGATTTTGGTGGAATTTTCCACCAAATGTTGCCCTGTGGACCGGCTAAACAAGCAGTGGGAAAGGTAATAGGTATGGGATTAATTTGCTAATGTTTACAGGATTATCACATTAGAGCGAGACACACTGGACGGAGCCAGCTAGAGATGACAGTGAGGGTTATAAAGAAATAATGTTATTTTTTTCTAGAGTGCACATTTGGATTGACATAATTGGCAATGGATGAACTCTTATTGCAAAAACACAACAAAAAATTGTATATTTTTTTAGTATCTTGACACTGCCTTCTGATCAATGCAATTATTAGGTGTGTAGTTTGGTCACTAAGATTGTTGGGTGATCTTCATATTTCCCAACAATTACTCGGCATAGAAGTCAAAATACATTATAGACAAGCAGGGCACACAAGAGAGTCGTTAGGGACAGTGGAAAGGGAGAAGATTACGGACTGGTAGGGGTCCCAAGTGAGAGAAAATACAGTGTTTGTTAAGATAACCAACATTTTTGAACACTTTCAAAACAAGAGAGGGTTAGACTGTGTGCTCTTGTGTGTGTGTATGGACAAATGCCTTGTGAAATCCGACAGACACTTCATCATACCTGACTGAAAGCACCTGTACCCAACTATTCACCAGAACATACATTTATTAGGGGTGTATGACACCCCAAATGCCCACTCTGCAGCTAAGGCCCTGGAGCCACGGATACAAGAGAGAGTGGGGGGCAACAAGCAGGGTGGTAAAAGCAGGGAAATAAAACTGTCAGTTATGCACTGCATTGCAAACACTTAACAGCAGGCAGAAGAACACAGAAAAACAGCCAATAGAGTTTGGTGGGACAGCCTGTGCCCTGTTTGCTGGTCTATGATGTCAATCAATCAATTAACATTTTTTAGAGTGCGCTACTCACCCTAAGGGTCTCAAGGCGCTGTGGGGTAGGTCCTCCAGATTCAGTCGAAGAGCCAGGTCTTAAGGTCCTTCCTGAATTGAGGTAGCAATGGTGACTGCCTGAGGTGGAGAGGTAAGGTGTTCCAGCATTTTGCTGCAAAGTAGCTGAAAGATCTTCCTCCAGCCGAGGACTTCCTTAGCGGGGTAAGGTGGCGAGCGACTGCTGGGGGGAACGGAGAGGTCTGGCCAGGGAGTAAAAGGTGATGCGGTGCTTGAGGTACCTGGGTCCATGGTTGTGGACCCTGTAAGCGTGCACAAGGAGCTTGAAGTTCATCCTTTCCTCAACGGGGAGCCGGTGGAGATATCTCAGGTGTCCTGTGATGTCTTCTCGGCGGGAGATGTTCAGGATGAGTCTGGCAGAGGCGTTCCGGACTTGTTGTAGGTTGCTCAGGTTCTTCTTGGTGGTGCCGTAGTCAAATCTGCGCTTGATCAGGGCATGTGTCACGGTCTTATGACAGTCACTTGCGACAGTCACTTGCGATCGGAGAGTGTGGAAACAGGTGGGGGCCATGAACTATGATGTCAGGCAATATCTGCTGCCATTATGCGAAAGGCACAGAACCAAATAAGTTCATGTTTGATACGGGCTGACCTATGACCCAGTTTGGATTCATTGATTAGATGAAGTCTTCCGACAACAGACAGGAAAAAAATTATCTCTAGGCAATCTCTAAATTGGTGGATTTCATCCTATTCCCTTTCAGCATTTTGTTTCTCCTGCCCCAGATCAAGAGGCCTCAGGATGAGGAGATGGGAAGAAAATAAAGAGGAGGATATGAAGAGAATACTGGAGCTGTGAGGGGGGTTCAAAATACAGCAATGCCAAGAATTATACGTTTGAGGAGAAAAGGACAATGAGCTGGCTTTGACACATGGAAATTGCGCATTCCAGAGGCCAGTAGGGAAAGCTGGGAAAAGAACAGGGATGAAAAGGGATCAAATAGGAGTGGATATATTCCATGAACTGTGAACTTAGGGAGTGTTGAGTGAATAAGTAATTTTATCCTTTTTCACACACATAATGCGAGGTAGGACTCAAACTAGCGAGAACACATTAATTGAGACTAGTGATCTGAGATATTCTAAAACAAATTACGAATGTCCTGCTTGTCAAGGAGATGTAGACAGCGAGGACACAGGAGTCCTATTCACGGTATTCATATAAAGCCAAACTGTGTGATTCTAGGCAAATTAAATGATGGGCTGCGTGAAATGCAGGGATCCAAAGGATCCAGAGCTTCCAGTGATGCTGAGATGCATGCTGAGAATAGATGCAGTGATACTCGGATTATAAATTACAGATACACATCAAATGTAGAGGTGAAGGGATGCATAAAATACAGGAAGCTAAAAGATCCAAAGGTTTAAGAGGTGCCAAGATCCAGGTTATGCATGGAAAGCAGAGTTGCACCTGAGACTAGATGCAGGGATGCTTTGGGTATATGTTACAGAAACACAACAAATGTTGAGGTGATGAGATGCATGAAATGCAGGAAGCCAAATGATCTAGAGGTTCAAGAGATGCAAAGATGCATGGTATGCATGGAAAGCAGAGTTGTACCTGAGACTGGATGCAGATACTCGGGGTATAGGTTACAGATACACAACAAATGTAGAGGTGATGGGATGCAGGAAGCCGAATAATCCAGAGGTTCAAGAGATGCCAAGATGCATGTTATGCATCAAAAGCAGAGTCGTACCTGAGACTGGCTGCTGTGATGCTCGGGGTATAAGTTACAGATACACATCAAATGTAGAGGTGATGAGATGCATGAAATGCAGGAAGCCAAAGGATCCAGGGGTTCAAAAGATGCAAAGATGCATGGTATGTCTGGAAAGCAGAGTTGTACCTGAGACTGTTTGCAGTGATACTCTGGGTATGAGATACAAATACACATCAGATGCAGAGATTAGCAGGGTACAGTGATGTATGGGATGGTGAGCTGGGCAGGATACAGAGATGATGGGATGCATGAAATGCAGGGAGCCAAAGGATCCAGAGGTTCAAGAGGTGCCAAGATGCATGTTATGTATGGAAAGCACAGTTGCCTGAGGCTGGATGCTGTGATGCTCATGGGATGAGATACGGATACACACATGATGCACGGATGGTTAAGTTACAGCAATCTTTCTGTTGCATAGTATGAAATGCAGGGATGCACATTATATAGAGATGCAGGTGAAACATGGATGCATGGGATGCCAGAATGTATGGGATGCAGAGATCCCTCAGATTTACAGACAACCGAATGCAGGGATGCACACTTTGTTGAGACACATCACATGCATTGGATTCAGAGCTGTACGAAGCATGGATGAAAAGCATTGAATGCAGAATTGGGATGCAACGATCTGTCGAATGCAGAAAAAGCAAAATATACAGTAATGCATGTGATGCATTGGATGAAATTATGTGCATGTGCTCGTGATGCATGGAGTGAAGCATGAGTGAAGCATGGGATGCAGAGATGCACAGTGTTTAAGAGATGTATGAGATATAGAGAGCATTGAGCTGATGCACAGATGCAGAGTTGCACCAGATACCGTAATGTGTGCAGAGATGCACGGGGTGCAGTGTTTTAAGGGATGCCTAGATGCTGAGATGCACTAGATGCCATGATTTATAGGATGCACAAATGCAGAACATGGACAGAAGAAATACATGGCATACAGAGATACCTGCAATGAAGAGATATACAGTCTAGAGACTAATGTGATGCAAAGATGCACGTGATAAAGATATGCCATGTGTAAAAGATGCAGAGATTTATGATGCACAGATGCAGAATATAGGATGAACAGATGTATGAAAGCAGAGTTGCATGGGATGCAGAGATCTGTAAAGTGTGCGGATGTAGAATATAGGCTGAACAGATTGATGAAATACAGATATGCTTGGAATGCAGAGATGTGTACGATGCGCAGATGTGGAACATAGGATGATGAAATGTGTGGATTGCAGAAATGTAGGGGATATAGAAATTGCAGACTATAGGATGAACAGATGTATGGAACACAGAATTGCATGGCATCAGAAATGTATAAGGTGCACGGATGCAGAATATAGGATGATGTGATGCATGGAATGCAGAAATACTTGGGGTGTAGAAATTTATAAGGTGCATGGATGCAGACTATAGGATGAAGAGATGTATGGAACATAGATGCATGGGATGCAGAGATTTATAAGATGCACTGATGCACAACATAAAACGAAGAAATGAGTGGAACATAAAGATTCATGGGATGTATAGATTTGTAAGGTGTATGGATGCAGAATATAGGATGACTAGATGCCTGGAACAGAGAGATGCATGGCATCGGAGATTTATAAGGCACACGGATGCAGAATATAGGATGAAGAAATGGTTGGACCACAGACATGCAGGGGGGCAGACATTTATAAAGCACACGATGCAGAATATAGGATGAAGTGGTGCATGGAATGCGGAGATGCTTGGGATGTGGAGATTTATAAGGTGCATGGATGCAGAATATAGGATAAATAAATGCATGGAACACTGAAACACTGAAATGCATGTCACTGTCGGAGATTTATAAGGGCGCAGATGCAGAATAAATGATTAAGACATGCATGAAATGCAGAGATGCAAGGGCTGCAGGGGTGCACAACCTGGAGAGATGAATGTGGCACAGAGTTGCAAAGATGCATTAATTCTCTGGATTTACAGATGCTCATGCGCAAACGATCCGTAGCTGCACGGGTCACGGCAAACAAGAAGACATGCTAAGTTCATCTCTGAGTATCCAGCAGAAGGACAGACCGCACAAGACCTTCCATTAGTCTAGGGCCCCATGAGGTGCGCCCCCAAGACAGCACATACTGAGAGGGCTCCAGGATCAAGCGCTCAACGGGTATCAATGGCTTCGGCCGGAAAGTTGACTGGCCTTATCTGTGTTTTATTTACAAACTAACTAGGAGATGCCTAATAGCGCCCAGACTCACGGGAGATCAAAGGCTTCTGGCAGTTCCAGAGGAAAGCGCCCCACCTGCTGTGTCCCGCTGTGCCTGATTCGTGCTTCCCCTTTCAAGGGCTACTTTTCATACCAGCTGAGCTATTTGTAGAAAGGCTTCGGGATGCACATTTGTTTTTGGTTAGAACCCAACTCTGTGAAAACCAAAAGAGCGACAATAGAGTCACTATCTTTTGTGCTGCTTGTTTTTGGATTTATTTGCGTGGCAACTGAATAAAACATCTCATTTCATTATTTATTACTTGTGTCTTCTAAAACGCCAAATTAAACACAAGTAGCAAGTGCGCGCTCTGCTAATCGGCATTTATCGAGTTCATCTGGCCGAGAGGCTTCTGGGCGCTAGTGAGTAGGTGCATAGTGTCGATTTTTGTGATGTTAATGAGCTGTGGACCACAGACTACAACCTCCAGAATATTGTAGCACAAGAATATTGAGAACAGAATGGGGGAGTACAAAATATTGAAAGGTAAGGGCGTATAGAGAAGCACAGACTTCCAGCCCCTAATTCATCAACATACCTTGACGATATATGAACTGCTGGGTACATATATGCGAAGTTAGGCATAGAAAATCTAGACGTACCTGTCAATATTTTGTCCTCATTTTTGTATCAATATTCTGGACTTGATATTCAGGGTGCAAACCATGAGGATTGGCTGCAAGAAGTCAATATACATTCACGGCATACCGGTGCTCCCAGTTCCACAAAGTCTAGCTCGAAGTCAGCCCACTGTCTTGTCTGCGGTCAGATCAGGCCACTGAAGGACTGTTCGAAGTTGACGCCACAGCAGCCAAGCCTTTGAACTGAGGAAACGTCACCCTTTGTGAAGGCCAAGTTTAGCATCTCCTGTAGGGAGATGTTCAGCGTAGGTAGATGTCCTACCTAAGAAAAGCGAGGAGCCAATTGTAAGGAACTAGTTTGTTTCTCCAGTGTAACTCAGAACTCTCTTAACCCATGAATGGCAGGAGTGAAATGTCAAACCAACTTCATACTGTAAATTCCTCACCCGCTGGAAGTCCCACTTTCTATGGTTGAACCAATTATTTCCTGGCTGCCTTTAGTCCTTTTCCAGTGGGGTGAGAATGCAAGTGGTACATCTTTGTAATGTAGTGGTCTTTAAAGAGGTGTGTCTTCAGCTCTTTCCTAAACTGGAGCAAGGTTCGAGTGGCCTTGGTTGACTAGATGGACACAAAAGGGTTGTTTTAGAGCCTTAGAATAGACACAGAAGGCTTGTTGCCTTGAATTTTCATTTCTGTGTTGCTTTGTCATCATTCTGACAGCAGCCAGGCTGCATGTGTGCCAAGACTCACCCAAGGTAGCAAGCTTGTCAGACAGTTAGATGAGGCTACAGGTTGTAAGGGCTTTATAGAAGAGACCACTGGGTGTGAAGAACATGTGGGCCAGCAAGGGGAGCCTGCAGGCTTCCAAGGATCAAGAGGTCACATTTTCGGCAAAATTTCTTGAGATGTGCCGTGGCATGTAGGATGCCATGAATGAGGTCCACTGAGGAGTCTGGGAGTCCATGAAGCAGGGTGTTTCCACCATTCGCATATGAGAGGTTGAACGGCTGCTCTGAAACCTTTCCTTTCTGAGAGGAAGGGTTTAAGTAGAGCGATAGCAAGACCTGGTGCCAAGTTGTCTTGGTTTTCCTAGAGATGTTTTGCTTGAAGTCAAGGCATGTGTCGATATAGAATGCAAGTGACTTGACATTGAATGATAGTTGGGAATCAAATCCATCCAAGTTCATGTAGTTGAGTCACGTTTGGTCTAGTTGTTATCTGATGTTCTTAGAGAGTACTTTAAATACCTTAAAAGTGAGCAATAGCTATCTGATAGCACGGACTTTACATGCGGGTTCAAATGATTGGACCCTTACCTTGTAAATTTGCTTTTGCTGTAGCACTACAGAAGATGTGTCTGTGTATGCAGTTAGTTACATTTTACGTCATGGGTATAGCGGGCTTTTCACCACACCATCAAAGACAAAGTTTCTCATTTATATGAGCATTTTACCAGTCATTTGAATAAATTATGAATTTACACTGATTAGTATGTGTAGCACACAAAAACATACCCTGGCAAAATATGTGCATTTCATAATATATATCACTTGTTTTACGTGAAATGCACATGCGCAATTCTTGTACGAAAATTGAATTCAAAGGTGTATCTTGTTTATAAACTTCAGGCAAGACACAGAAGAAAGACTCCATCAGAAGATGTCTTGTCGCCATAACAAGACTATATTTAGGTATCGTGGTAATAAATAAATCATATGTTTCAGTATAAGACATTTATTTTTCCAACTAATGTTTCTAACGCAGCATCAAAAATCAAGAACAAAGATATTACATAAGTTCTCAGTTAATCAGGTCGAAACGTCGTCAAAAGCCATTAATCCGAAAAGACAAATTGAATAACTCAAATCGGAGAGGATTGTTTGTGGAACTTTGGGGCATTTGTACAATGAACTGGTGCATCAGCTACACTGTGCCAGTTTTCTTGCAATACCATGGTAGCAATGTATTTAAAACACAACACACCATGGCGCACGTTAGCACAATAGCATCAAAGTTTTAGGCTCTATTGTGGCGCTTTGCTGGACTAGCACCAAAAAATGTTGGCACTAGTCCAGCAAAGCTCAGGGAGGCCCATAGGATACAGACCTAGCATCAGTTTTACTCCTGCCCTGAGCAGGCATTAAGAAATGACACTAGAATGGCACAGTAAAATCTTGTAAATTTCACTGTGCCATTTGATTAGGGGGAACATCCCCCACTTGCATACATTATAGCGGTGCAGGTATAATGTGGCGCAAGGGTTTACAAGGTGGCGCAGTGGTATTATTGCGCCACTTTGTAAATACGGTGCAGGGTGAGGGCCTGTTTAGCGCCACCTTAGTGCAAAAAAAATGATGCTACTCGGCGCTAAGGGGCTCAAGGGACTTGTAAATATGCCCCTTTTTTTGCTTGAAACACCTCTCTTCGGGAAAAATGAATTAACACTCGGTCTTCTCCTCGTTCTTAATTTGGTAATCACTTTCTTGCACCATTTGTTTCACACTTGAGCGCTGTGTGCTCACTTGATACACTAAGCACTTATATTTTACCTTTATCCTTGATTTTTTGCTGCTTTACAAACCTTAATTGGATAAATCATTCCTTTCATATATGAAACATTTTGTTCAGATCCTTCTTAATTTAGCCATTAACCCTATGCAGAAACACATTGTTTAGGTATTGTTCTGAGTCATAGGAATTGTTTATTACCATGATACCTACATAGACTCTGTTGTTCTGAAATAATTCATACCCCTGTCTATTTGAATGCACCTGTAGTATACACGCATTACTGTAAGGCGCATTATTTTCCAAATACCACAAGATGTTTTTTACTCAAACGAGTCTCTTGTCAGAGAATAACTGTGAGAAAAAGTGAAACCGCCTTCCCAAAAAATTACACAAACGAAAACGCTTTATTAAGAAATTATGTAGGATTGTACTGGTGTAATAAAAATTGGACATGTGTCTCATCTATTATAATAAAAAATCTTATTAATATCACTATTTAATTTTAAAAGTTGTTAGCTGAGTCTACTGGCCTGTTGGCAGCCCTAAAATGTACTTAAAATAATAGTGCATTAATTCAGGAAGACAGAAGGATTTGAAGCAGGACCTCCTAGACACCTCACAGCGAAATGGCCGCTGGAATCAGACAAGGCTTTGTAAGCAACAATTGTCATGGGATGGACACTGGGGGCATATTTACAAGAAAGTGGAGCAAGGCAGGGCAGTAAGTCACCTTGATGTGATGCTCTGCACCACAGCGTAAGGGCAGAAATGTGTTGTATTTAAAAAATATGGAGCATTTCTGTCCCATTCCCCCGCACTGGCGCCCTTTTGGCTACCTATCGCCAATGCAGGCTCCATTGCACCATGGTGCAGGGATACCTGCGTTGCATGCAGAATTTGATTTTGCAGGAAGAGGCACCTTCCGGCACGAAAACAATCCATGGAGGGATTCTACAGCACACATACTAAGAGGGAAAAACAAGGAGAAATCAACATATTTCTACTAGTTACGCCTCCCATGGGAAGGCGTACAATTTTGATGCATTCCCAGATTTACATATCCTTGTAAATCTGGGAATGCATCAAAACCTATGGGTGTTGTGTGGTAAAACCCTCTGCAATGTCCATGGACCCCCTCCCTGATCCAGAGTAGGCAATGCAGGGATTCCCGCTGCCCTGCCTTACACCATATCTACGAGGCCATGGAAAGCCATGCAAAGTGGCTTTGCGTGGCCTCGCAGATATGGGTCTGCAGTCTGCACCCTCAGAGCGTCAAATAAAGTGACGCAACGGTGGGACATGGGGCTTGTAGATATGCACCTGGTCTTCTGTGAATTTGTTTTTGGGTGAATCAAGGATAAGAGCAACAACTACTGGTAGCCACTTTGCTCATTTAAGAAACAATGCTAGAAGGACTAGGTGGGACCTCAAGATTGGAGGAAAAAGCCACAAGACATATAAAGCTTCCTTTGAAGGTGTTGATTACAGAATGAAGAAATTAAGATTACTGGCTCAAGAAAGAACAGCACTACGGATCAGAAGGAATGATGCGACGATTCACCTGGCGCTAGGAACTGGCATGAAGTGATGAAGAAACTCTGAGTCTGTTGCGAAGCGAGGCTCGAACTGTTCTGTAGCCCTAAAAACACAAAAGGAAGGAAATTGGCCAGAGGACCTGGAAGTAATCAGACTTCATGTTCATATGCAACCTCAACTCTTCACCTCTTTCTTTCAAACTCTGTCCCTCTACCTCACATTTCTCTCTGCTCCACTCAGTCTCTCTGTTTCTCAACCTCACCTCATTTTCTCAATGTATCATCTCCTTCTCTCTCATTCACACTTATATCTCCCTGCGCCTTCTTCGCTATTTCAGCTCACCCACTGTGTGGCAGCTTTTTTCTCTACATCTCTCTCTGTACTTTCTCTATACTTATTTCTCTGCTTCAAAACACTCTGTCTGCCTCTCTCTCTCAAAGTCTTTGTATATCTATTTAACCTCTTTCTCTCAACACATAATTTATCTTTCTATCCTTTACACCTCTCTCTCTCTCTCTCTCTCTCTCTCTCACTTTCTCTCTCTCTCTCTCTGCTTTTTACCTGCCCATCATTCTATACAAATCCTCTGTATCAATGGTTCCCAACCTGCGGTTCGAAGATCCCTGGGGTCCACGAAGCCTGCTAAGGGGATCCGTGACTTCTTAAAGAATTAAACAGTATTAACAGATTAATAAAGTGTATATACATAAGGTGGCTAAATGTACAAGTGAACATTTTAAAACTTACTGTAAAGGTCAAGGAATTAAAAATTGGAGGATAAACATTATATTAATATCCTCATTGATTCGTGGGAGCAGCGCAGGCGCATCAAACAGAATATAGTATGGATGATGTGTGACTTCAATTGAATTTAGAACAGCTCCGACCTTCCTATTATTTTTTTTTTTTTACCTTTGTTTGCAAATGAAATAAAATGTGTTATTTGTGTATGTATTTGATGAATGCGTGTTTCTGTATTTTTTGTGTATTGTTTTGTGTTTCAAATCATTGACAATGTTTAGGCCGGGGTCCCCGGCTTCCAGTAGTGACTCAGCAGGGGGTCCCGGCTTCCAGTAGTGACTCAGCAGGGGGTCCCGGCTTCCAGTAGTGACTCAGCAGGGGGTCCCGGCTTCCAGTAGTGACTCAGCAGGGGGTCCCGGCTTCCAGTAGTGACTCAGCAGGGGGTCCCGGCTTCCAGTAATGACTCAGTGGTGGTCCCTGGATTCCAGTAATGACTCAGTGGTGGTCCCTGGGTTCCAGTAATGATTCAGTGGTGGTCCCTGGGTTCCAGTAATGATTCAGTGGTGGTCCCTGGGTTCCAGTAATGACTCAGTGGTGGTCCCTGGCTTCCAGGAGTGGTAAAGTGTGAATCCACAGAAGTCAAAAGATTTGGAACCACTGCTCTATACTTCTCTCACTACATCACTGCTATACCTGTCTTATCATACATTTCTCTTTTCCTACCTCTTGCCAACTCACTTACCTTTCTCTCCTACTTCTCTCTCTCTCCCTCACCACATGGTGCACTCAACCCGTCTCCCTTGTCCAGATCTCCTTCTCCCTAACTCTAGTTATCTGTACCTCACTTGCCTATCTTGCTAGTTCTCATTCTCTACTCAGCCCTTTTCCTTTTTTCCTGTCTACGTCTTTTGAGCCGGCTGTCGCACATGTCTCTCTTTACCCTATGCCTTTCGCCATCTCACCTCTCTTCCTACCTCATCTCTAACTCCACCTCCCTTCTCCCACTACTTCACCTCTGTTGGTGTACCATTCTTTTTATATCTCTCTTTCACCTGTCTCTTGTTCCCTCTCATTTCTCTTACTCACTAGAGTCATAGGTCACTGTCTAGCCAGAGAGGTATACACATAGAAAGAGTGTGTGTGTGTGTTTGTTTGTGTGGGGGCAGTTGGGGGCAAGGGAAAAGAGCTCAAAGAGAAAAGTTATCACACTTTTCCAATCCTCTGAGCAGTGCTTTGATTATCAGTGTTGCTTTGAGAATGCCTCTTTTAAAGGTGGTGTATCTATCATTCATTTAACCCCTTGTGTGCCCTGGATGAGGTGGTCTCTTCCTGCTATGGGCCCCCAGGATGGCCAGGCACACCCCTCCCCCAGGCAGGGATGGAAGGGGAATCGCTTCCCCTTCCACCCCGCCCCCCCATGACCCCCTGTGGCTTCTGAGGACGTCAGTGCGCTTTCGCGCGCTAACCTCATCAGAGGCCTTCCACCGGCGCTGGAAGCTCAGCTTCCAGCGCCGGATCGGAGGAGAAATGCATTTCTCCTCCGATCACGTGGAGGGGGTCAGAGAAGCCTGGAAGGAGAGGAAAGGCCTTTCCTCTCCTTTCAGGTTTCTCTGAGCATTTCTGCTGCCCGATCGTGATGCGATCGGGCAGCAGAAATGCCACTAGACACCAGGGATTTTTTATTTTTTTATTTACATGAATGAGGAGAGCGGCCCCTTGAGCAAGGGCCGCCCTCCAGGGGGGCAAATTATTTTTGGGCTGTTTCTACCACCCCTGGGGGCAGATCGACCTAATACAATTAGGCTGATCTGCCCCCGGGGGGGGGCAGAAACCCCCCTAGACAACAGGGATTTTTTATTTTTTTTATTTGTGGGGAGCGACCCCTTGGGCAAGGGTCGCTCCCCTGGGGGCAAAAATATTTCTAGGCAACTTCTGCACCCCTTGGGGGCAGATCTGCCTATTTTTGTTAGGCCAATCTGCCCCCTTTGGGGCAGAAACCTCTAGACACCATGGATTGGTGTGTGTGCATGTTTGTGCTTTGTTTGGAGGGGGCAGCCCCTTGGGCAAGGGTCTCTCCCCATGGGGGCACATTACTGTTGGCCATAACTGCCCCCCTTGGGGGCAGACTGGCCTATTTTGGAAGGCCCATCTGCCCCCAAAGGGGGCAGAAAGCCCACCAGAGACGAGGGAAGATTTTTTTTCAAAATAAGAGGTTGGGGGTATGGCCATACCCTCACTCCCAAATAAATAGGGCCATTGTTGTTCTGCCCACCAGTGGGCAGATTGGGCAATTACCCCCGATCCACACCCCGGGGGGACAGAAAGTCTACTAGATGCCAGGGAATAAAACAAATAAAAGAAAATAGGGGGGTGGTGGCTATCAACCAGTATGGGCCTGGTTATGCCCCCACCCGAACTGAAGGGGCTAACAGTCTTTCAGCTCTCCCCGCACACTAAAACATCTTATCCCATGGCAAGCAAGAGGACGTTTGATTATTTTTGGTTTTTGTTTTACATTTGGGCCATGAGAGCTTGGTAACTCTCAAAATCTTTGGGACGCTGCCATGTAGAAAAATCCGCAAAAGACCTAAACAGATCTGAAAACTAAACATCTAGTTGATTCCAGGGTGGTGTGCTTCACATGCACCCTGCACCATTTCCTTACCCACAATGCCCTGCAAACCTGCAACTTTGCTGGAAAGTACACATTTTTCCCACATTTTTGTGATGGAACCTTCCGGAATCTGCAGTAATCCACAAAATTCCTGCCACCCAGCATTGTCTCATCTATACCGATAAAATTTCTGCTGCACTTGTCAGCCTAAAAATGTTTTTTTTCAAACTGCCCTTTTGGACCCACTTTGGTTCCCCCTCAATTTCGACGTGTTTTTGGCTCTTCCCTGTCACAAACACTTGGCCCACCTACACAAGTGAGGGATCATTTTTACTGGGAGACTGAGGGGAACGTTGAGTGGTAGGAAATGTGTCCCGGTGCAGTGATCCCACACAGAAATGTGGGAAAAATTTGATTTCTTAGCTAGATTTGCGGTTTGCTGATGATTCTGGGTAAGAAAATATTGGGGGATCCACGCAAGTCACACCTCCCTTGACTCCCTCGGGTATCTAGTTTTCAGAAATGTTTGGTAGGTTTCCCTAGATGGCTGCTGAGCCCAGGACCAAAAACGCAGGTGCCCCCCGCAAAAACAGGTAGTTTTCTATTTGATAATTTTGATGTGTCCAGATAGTGTTTGGGGCACTTCCTGTCGCAGGCACTATGCCTACCCACACAAGTGAGGTACCATTTTTATCGGGAGACTTGGGGGAACGCTAGGTGGAAGGAAATGTGTGGCTCCTCTCAGATTCCAGAACTTTGTGTCACCGAAATGTGAGGAAAAAGTGTTTTTTTGGCCACACTTTGAGGTTTGCACAGTATTCTGGGTAACAGAACCTGGTGAGAGCTCGACAAGTCACCCCCTCTTGGATTCCCCTAGGTCTCTAGTTTTAAAAAATGCACAGGTTTGGTAGGTTTCCCTAGGTGGCGGCTGAGCTAGAGGCCAAAATCCACAGGTAGGCACTTTGCAAAAAACACCTCTGTTTTCTGTCAAAAAAATGTATGTGTCCACATTGTGTTTTGGAGCATTTTCTGTCGCGGGCACTATGCCTACCCGCACAAGTGAGGTACCATTTTTATCAGGAGACTTGGGGGAATGCTGGGTGGAAGGAAATTTGTGGCTCCTCTCAGATCCCAGAACTTTCTGTCACCGAAATGTGAGGAAAAAGTTTTTTTTAGCCACATTTTGAGGTTTGCAAAGGATTCTGGGTAATAGAACCTGGTGAGAGTTCGACAAGTCACCCCAATTGTATTCCCCTAGGTCTCTAGTTTTAAAAAATGCACAGGTTTGGTAGGTTTCCCTAGGTGGCGGCTGAGCTAGAGGCCAAAATCCACAGGTAGGCAGTTTGCAAAAAACACCTCTGTTTTCTGTCGAAAAAATTGATGTGTCCACGTTGTGTTTTGGAGCATTTCCTGTCGCGGGTACTATGCCTACCCACACAAGTGAGGTACCATTTTTATCAGGAGACTTGGGGGAAACGCTGGGTGGAAGGAAATTCATGGCTCCTCTCAGATTCCAGAACTTTCTGTCACCGAAATGTGAGGAAAAAGTGTTTTTTAGCCACATTTTGAAGTTTGCAAAGGATTCTGGGTAACAGAACCTGGTGAGATCTTGACAAGTCACCCCATCTTGGATTCCCCTAGGTCTCTAGTTTTCATAAATGCACAGGTTTGGTAGGTTTCCCTAGGTGGCGGCTGAGCTAGAGGCCAAAGTCCACAGGTAGGCACTTTGCAAAAAACACCTCTGTTTTCTGTCGAAAAAATGTATGTGTCCACGTTGTGTTTTGGAGCATTTCCTGTCACGGCCACTATGCCTACCCACAAAAGTGAGGTACCATTTTTATTGGGAGACTTGGGGGAACGCTGGGTGGAAGGAAATTTGTGGCTCATCTCAGATTCCAGAACTTTCTGTCACGAAATGTGAGGAAAAAGTGCTTTTTTAGCCACATTTTGAGGTTTGCAAAGGATTCTGGGTAACAGAACCTGGTGAGATCTCGACAAGTCACCCCATCTTGGATTCCCCTAGGTCTCTAGTTTTCATAAATGCACAGGTTTGGTAGGTTTCCCTAGGTGGCGGCTGAGCTAGAGGCCAAAATCCACAGGTAGGCACTTTGCAAAAAACACCTTTGTTTTCTGTCGAAAAAATTGATTTGTCCACGTTGTGTTTTGGAGCATTTCCTGTCGCAGGCACTATGCCTACCCACACAAGTGAGGTACCATTGTTATCGGGAGACTTGGGGAACGCTAGGTGGAAGGAAATTTGTGGCTCCTCTCAGATTCCGGAACTTTCTGTCACCGAAATGTGAGGAAAAGGTGTTTTTTTAGCCACATTTTGAGGTTTGCAAAGGATTCTGGGTAACAGAACCTGGTGAGATCTCGACAAGTCACCCCATCTTGGATTCCCCTAGGTCTCTAGTTTTCAAAAATGCACAGGTTTGGTAGGTTTCCCTAGGTGGCGGCTGAGCTAGAGGCCAAAATCCACAGGTAGGCACTTTGCAAAAAACACCTCTGTTTTCTGTGGAAAAATGTGATGTGTTCACGTTGTGTTTTGGGGCATTTCCTGTCGCGGGCACTAGGTCTACCCACACAAGTGAGGTACCATTTTTATCGGGAGACTTGGGGAAACATAGAATAGCAAAACAAGTGTTATTGCCCCTTGTCTTTCTCTACATTTTTTCCTTCTAAATATAAGACAGTGTGTGAAAAGGACGTCTATTTGAGAAATGCCTTGTAATTCACATGCTAGTATGGGCACCCCAGAATTCAGAGATGTGCAAAAAACCACTGCGCCTCAACACCTTATCTTGTGCCCATTTTGGAAATACAACGGTTTTCTTGATACCTATTTTTGACTCTTTCTATTTCAGCAAATGAATTGCTGTATACCCGGTATAGAATGAAAACCCACTGCAAGGTGCAGCTCATTTATTGGCTCTGGGTGCCTAGGTTTCTTGATGAACCTACAGCCCTATATATCCCCGCAACCAGAAGAGTCCAGCAGACGTAACAGTATATTGCTTTCAAAAATCTGACATTGCAGGGAAAAGTTACAGAGTAAAACGTAGAACAAAATGGCTGTTTTTTTTCACCTCAATTTCAATATTTTTTTATTTTAGTTGTTATTTTCTGCAGGAAACCCTTGTAGGATCTACACAAATTACCCATTGCTGAATTCAGACTTTTGTCTACTTTTCAGAAATGTTTAGGTTTCTGAGATCCAGCATTGGTTTCACACCCATTTCTGTCACTGACTGGAAGGAGACTGGAAGCACAAAATAATCGTAAAAATGGGGTATGTCCCAGTAAAATGCCAAAATTTGGTTGAAAAATTGGGTTTTCTGATTCAAGTCTGCCTGTTCCTGAAAGCTGGGAAGCTGGTGATTTTAGCACCGCAAACTCTTTGTTGATGCCATTTTCAGGGAAAAAACCACAAGCCTTCTTCTGCAGCCCTTTTTTCCCATTTAAAAAAAAAAAATGAAAATTTCACTGTATTTTGGCAAATTTCTTGGCCTCCTTCAGGGGAACCCACAAAGTCTGGGTACCTCTAGAATCCCGAGGATGTTGGAAAAAAAGGACGCAAATTTGGCGTTGGTAGCTTATGTGGACAAAAAGTTATGAGGGCCTAAGTGAGAACTATTCCAAATAGGCAAAAAAAGGCCTGGCACAGGAGGGGGAAAAGGCCTGGCAGCGAAGGGTTAATATGTAATATTTTAATGGTGCTAAGGGCCAGGTTTATGAAAAGTGGTGCTACATCACATGTGGTACCACTTTTCTTGCGGCCCCTTGCACCCCCCTACCACCACCATGTGTGCAGCGTTTTTTAAATGCGGTGCACCATGGCGCAGGGTAGGGGACAATCGCATCAGAATTTTGTGACGCTATTGATGTACTGTTCAGGGTTAGCGCCAACATTTAGGCGCTAACGCTGAACAGTACATCGGGGCCCATTGTAAACGAGGGTGTGCCCCCTTTTAACGCCTGCTCTGAGCAGGCATTAAAAGTGCCCATAAAATGACCCACAGATATCTCCTAGATTTCTTTGCGCCATTTTTCCAGTGACTCTCGATTACACTAAAAGCGAAAGCAACAGTATTACGAAGCTGCAATCCATAGAGGCCATCCACTCCTCCCACACAAGAACAGTTCTTCATATGAAAACGACAGTGGACATAGTCCAAGACACTCCCACCACTTGCCCCAGATCTTGGCATGTTTTTAGAGCATCTTCTGACCTCGTAGACCAGTTTTTTCTACTAGGCGCACCAATCCACTCCCTTATGCCGCTGAGATAATGAAGGCGGAGTAGCGGATTTCCATTGACTGGCTACGTTCCTTTTTGCCATTGTAGTGGCCACCACCAGCAGTATTCAGTCAGCCCTCATGCCTCCTCCCCTCTCAAAGATGCCCACAAGAAACAATCTTGGTGACAGTTCCACTGTCTCCTGCCAACGCCTCTGCCAACGCCCCTGCTACAGCCGTCAAATATTTCACAATACGTAGACACATCCGGACCATTTTATAAATATTTGCAGGAGCACTCAAGTATCTGAAGGAGGCAGGGATGGGGAGTAAGCATGCTTTGTGTAGGCGGGTGGGGGTTAGGTAGGCATTGTGCATGTAATATGTCTGTACCATCTGCAATTTAGAAGAAATTGCAATGGTGCAGGGGGGCATCAGAGCCTCTCGCTAGTCCTCATCGTCCAGTTACTCCACCCATTCCTCCCTTTGAGCCTCTAGATGTAGCAGTGTCTCAGGGGTGTTGTGTATCGGCGTCCAATACATTTGAGAGATACCACCTTTTTGGAGGGCACCATCAAGAGTTTAGCCTCCATGGGACTAAATTTGGGGAGCTCTGTATCTAAGCGAGATGTGTGATTTCAATGTATGCCTCAGTTGGAGGCATTTACGAAACTAGTTGAGTGACAGAGGATATGTTGTCTGGTGTTCTTGAAAAGAACACATTTGGGTGCCTGACCAGACATCTCCCAACAAGGAGATACCTATTGTATTCTATCGTCAAAACTCCTCTAAGCCTGCTGTCTCTGCTAACCACCTCCGTGTCCACAATGGCGTTTGTTGGGTGAGCTTGCCATCCAAACCAATGTGGTGAAGCACAGCCCACCAGTTCAAAAATACCACACAGGTCATTTCTGGGAGAGCCTGTGGAATTCAGTCGCCGTACAGCATTCCCAAGACCCTTTCAAATCCCAGCTCCACTTGATATACCGGGTCTGATCATCCACCATTAAACCAGTAATTTATGACCAAGGTTTGGGACTCTACGTATCAGAGGTATAAATTTGTCATACCTTTTCCACCCTCGTACAGCATTCATTAACATTTAGAAAAGGCCAGTTGTGATCTAGTAATATGCCAGAGAAAGGACTTTGCCAGGGAGTCCATCTCTCTAAACCAGTGCTAAGGTATAGTTTTGTGGGTAGTTCTGGAAGAGGTAGAGAAATTTAGGTAGTATCATCATCTTATAGTGAGCGATACGCCCCATCACGTTAAGTGGGAGAGGTTGCCATCTTTTCAGGTCTGCCTTCACCTTACAGAAAAGCAGTGCGAAATTGAGGCTCCAAGTCAGATCAGGGTGGAATGCCACCTTGATACCCAAATATCAAAGGCTCAGCCTCTGTATTGGTATAGTATCTTGCCATGCAACACAATCATGAGTAGGATGGAGAGGAACTAAGATCAACTTTGCATTGTTCATATGTAGACCTGAAGCCTCTGCAAATAACAAGTGAAGGGACCACGGGCCCGTCTCTTCAGGTCTGGAAAGAAACAAAAGGACATTGTCCGCATAGAGTGCAGTACGATTCTTCATGTCCTGTGTCCCACTCCCACACCTGCATCCATGCATTGCTGCATATAAGTCGTTCTTGAGGCTCAATTACAAGAGAAAAAAGAAGAGGAGACAGGGGCAACCTTGTTGGGTACCACAGCAAATGGGGAATGGGTCCGAGACCACACCATTAATATGCACTTGAGTGGTTGGACTGAAGTAGAGTCGTTTGACATAATTGCAGAAGCAAGGTCCCAGTCCTACTTTTCGAATAATCTGTGCAGGTAAGTCTAGTGTACTATATCAAAGGCCTTTAAAAAGTCTATCAATAGTAAGGCCAAGGAGGGGGAGAGAAGGTGTAGGAGCGCAAATGCAACATGAAGGCATCTAAGACAGTGCCTCATACCCTTGTTGCATTGCCACCGTAGTGATGTCTCGGGCACATTATTTTAGCAACTAGGCCTGCAGCTTGTGCCCTTTAGCCTAGTACCATTTTATTCTGCCTAATTTTTATTATTTTAGAATCGTCCACATTCGTGGTGATGTTTTATTTCCTTTATTTAGTTGTCCTTTCACCTAGGAAAGCATTACGTTTCTTAGCACTACACTCTTTCACCCTGTGCTTTCCTCAAGGAAGCAGTGAGATAGGATTGTCGGTACAAGTGATACACTGCTTCTCTAACATACACAGAAACACTTGTATTTTGATGTAGGTACATTTTCTCAGACCACCAGCTGTTTTGTTATAAAAACATTTTCCTGCCCCACGCATGTTAGAGGGAGGTTCCAGTCAGATGACCACAACTGCATGCTGATTGTCTTCGTTACAGCTGTTTGCCGAGATCATTGGTTCCCAGCCTACTTGGGGATGGTATCTCTCTAGACAACAGGCACACTCAGGTATGAGGAAAGATGTCTTCCCGGGGGTGGTGGGGGAGAATCCTGACGAACGGATTAGGGCTTATCATGCTGTGCTCTAACATAGCTTAGGAAGGAATTGCATGTATTGTGCTTAGTGACAGTATGGTGGGATTTTTCCTGTGTTTCACTTTCCTTGTCACAATTTTTCTTATAGTGTGTTTTATCATTCTTATTATTTCATTTCATGCCACTTTAAGACACAGCCGATTCAATAAATCCTACTGAACCATCTTCTACCTCTGTTTGTCTTTGCATGTGTGAGACTAATGTAACTGAGAGAAAAGGATGAAATCTGATCCACCAAGGTTTCCCTGAGATGTCATATCGTCATGCACCCGGTTGCCACAAATCATCCCTGCTCTTGGGCAGAGATGAGGTGCTGCTAGTTTTCCAGTAGCGGATTAGGCCAATAGTTCTCACATGGTGTGGGATTGGACTCAGTTCCCCACATTTCAGGTGATGCTGCCGCCCAAATATAGCAGCCTCATTAGGATAATGAGAACCCATGCGCCACCTCTAACTAGTATAAAGCCACTTTGATCCAGATGTATAAGGGCCACGGAGGACCTCCCTAAGATGGGTGGCCAGAATGGTGGCAAAGATCTTTATCTCACTACTAATAAGGGGGATAGGTTGATATACCATACAATTGTTAGATGGGGGGGGGCTCGACTGTGGAATGACCACAATGGTGGCCATATCCAGTTCCTGTAGAAAGTGCCCGGTCTCTGTTGCCTCAGTGTATATGGCTAGTAGGTGCGTGGAGACAATGCCCTTTATTTGCAATAGTAGTGTCTCAGTCAGATCATAGGACTCATTGAGAGTCTTTCATCATCATGTGGTGGAGGAGGGGCGGAGCCCACCAGCAACTCCGTTGGCCCTGCTGAATCGGACCCAGTTCAGGGCGAATGGTCCTGCTCAGACGACTGCAGTCCAGATGCCTCAGATCCCGGGAAGGGCGAACCAGCCCCGATTGATTGTGCCCTTCATGAGAGTGGATCCACATCATTCCTACCACTTTAGTAGTTGCAAATTTTTTATGAAGGGATTGTTATCTGTGGGTTGGGTAGAGAGGTGCAGGGGGGCAGAGCTACTTATCCTCAGTGATACACACCCACGCATCCTCCAATGTAATGAATAAATGTGTTTTCCCCTCATCAATCACCTTCAGCCGTGCCAGAAAAAGAAGCATGTACTAAAGATTGAGGGTCCTCAATTTCTGCTTGACCGCCATCCAAGAAATCTTAAGTTATTACACTGTGATCTATTTTCAGCATCTTCAGCTCGGTTATGCAGTTTGGCAGTTTAGGACATGAGGTGAGATACTTTGCTTCTGAGTTCATTAATCTCATCCTCTGCGGTCGACAGTCGGCCTTCAGCCTTCGTAACTCTGCCGGCAACATTCTACAAATCATGGCACAAAAGCGCTACATCTATGCAAACTTCATTGATTTTGTTTACAACATCTATCTGAGATACCTAGGTAGTCTGATGGATTTGAGATAAGTCACCAGTAGTCTCAGATATCCCACCATCAGAAGTCTCCTCCGGTTTATATCATATTTCTTGATACATGTTTGAGAGGAGTGTGAAGGAGGAAGGGCTGTATCTTTCCCCATTCCTGCAAGTTACCAAAGCTCCTGGTATCAACAGTTCAGGCACCCCGCCCGCTTGTCCCAGCAAGGGCGAAAGCACAAGCAGCTGGGACCACAAGCGAGGGGAGGAGACGTCAGTCAATCTTATAGATTCACAAGGACCGCATCAACCGACTGGGAGGAAGCATCGACATCGTTCACAGAAATATCCTCCACCTCACTACTAGCTCTGATGACCGCTCTCCTGGCATGGAGCACCTCCACTTTCGGATCCAGACCAACCCAAACCCACCCTCTGTGGCAACCTCGTCTACAGACCCCCGGACTCCGTCCTCCTTTTAGCGAATCCACAGCCGACTTCATTGCACACCACACTCTCACCTCAATTAACTACATCCTCCTCGGCGACCTCAATTTCCACCTGGAAAACCGCAAAGACCACAACTCATCTTCCTACTGGAGAACCTCACCTCCCTGGTACTCAAACAACTGGTCACCTCCACTCAGCAGGACATGAGCTCGACCCCGTCTTTGCCACCAGCAATGACATCCTCATCACCCACACCTCTGAACTGCACTGGACTGATCACCACTGCGTCCACTTATCCTTCACCAAGCCCACCGAACACCACCATCCCACCACCACCAACGAAGAAGCTGGAACAAGGTCTCTGAAGACCAACTCGCCACCGCCCTCCGCCAAACATCACCACCGACCACCACGGATGCCAATGCATCAGCACGCAACCTCCACCAAGGGATCTCCGATTGCCCCAACAAATGGACCCCTCAGGAAACCCTCTGTCAAGCAACCCCCCAAGAAAGCCAGCTGGTTCTCCCCCACCCTCTAATAGTCCTAGCGCACCTGCAGATGGCTCGAGAGAAGATGGAGGTGCTGCAAAACCCCGGCCGACTGTGCAGCATTCAAAGCCGCCATCACCACACACCACCACCTCATCACAACCACAAAGAAAATGACCACCCAGGAACATATCAATGCCAACGCACACAACAGCAAAGATCTCTTCACCGTGATCAAAGAACTCACCAAATCCAGCATGGACTCCACAGACATCCCCACTCCCAAGATCTCTGAGACAACCTTGCCACCTTCTTCCATCGCAAGATCCTAGTCATCTACGACAGGCTAACCTCCCAAGACCTACCCACCCCGCACACAACCACTGCACCCAATGGCTCCAGTTTCCTGCCGATCCTGCACAACTGGACCACTCTCTCCACTGAAGACACCCTTAAGATTATAAAAAACATCCCCTACAGACTCCCTCTGACCCATAGCCCCCCATATCATCAATCACGTTGGTGCCAACATCGCCCCGAACTATGCTACACCATCAACTGCTCCATCAAGTCTGCCACCTTTCTGGAAGACTGGAAGCATGCAGAAATCAACCCACAACTGAAGAAACCCTCTGCCGGCCTGACGGATCTCAAGAACTACAGACCTATTTCTCTGCTCCCATTCCCAGCCAAAGTCATCTAGAAGGTCATCAACGTCCAACTCACCAAATTCATCAAAACCAACCACATATTGGACCCATCCCAATCAGGCTTCAGAAGTAACCACAGCATCAAGACCGCCCTCCTCGCAGCAACGGATGACATCCGCGCTCTCCTTCTGGACCTCTCCATTGCCTTCAACACCGTCTCCCACCTCACCTTCTGCACTAGACTCCACGACGCTGGCATCCACAGAAAAGATTTAGGCCCATATTTATACTTTTTGACGCTAAACTGCGCTAACGCAGTTTAGCGTCAAAAAATTTAGCGCCGTCTAACGCCATTCTGAAGCGCCATGCGGGCGCCGTATTTATGGAATGGCGTTAGCCGGCGCAAGCAGACCGGCGCTGCCTGGTTTGCGTGGAAAAAAACCACGTACACCAGACAGCGCCGGCGTAGGGGGAAAATGGCGTATGGGCGTCTTAAAATGGGGCAAGTCAGGTTACGTCGAAAAAATCGTCGTAACCCGACCTGCGCCATTTTTTTTCGACGCCCATCCCCCATCAACATGACTCCTATCATTGTAAAGATAGGAGTCATGCCCCCTTGCCCAATGGCCATGCCCAGGGGACTTCTGTCCCCTGGGCATGGTCATTGGGCATAGTGGCATGTAGGGGGGCACAAATCAGGCCCCCCTATGCCACAAAAAAAAAAAAAAAAAATACTTACCTGAACTTACCTTAATGTCCATGGGATGGGTCCCTCCGTCCTTGGGTGTCCTCCTGGGGTGGGCAAGGGTGGCAGGGGGGGTCCCTGGGGGCAGGGGAGGGCACTCTGGGCTCATTTTGAGCCCACTTGTCCCTTAACGCCATGCCTGACCCAGGCGTTAAAAAGCGGCGCAAATGCGCCGTTTTTGGCCACGCCCACTCCCGGGCGTCATTTTTGCCCGGGAGTATAAATACCACGTAAAGGCCTGGGAGTCATTTTTTAAGACGGGAACGCCTCCCTTGCATATCATTAACGCAAGGAAGGGGTTCACGCTAAAAAATGACGCACACTCCGGGCACTTTGGCGCCCGAAGCGTCTAACGCCATAGTATAAATATGGCGTTAGTTGGCGTTAGTTTAGCGTCGAATTTGCGAAAAAAACGACGCAAATTCGGCGCAACCAGAGTATAAATACGGCCCTTAGAATGGATCCGCTCCTTCCTCACTGGCCGAACTCAGAGTCAGGCTCCCACTGTTCTCCTCAAAACCAACAGAGATCAGCTGCCGAGTCCCTCAGGGCTCCACTCTGAGCCCCACTCTCTTCAACATCTACATGGCCCCACTCACTAAAATCATCAAAAACCATAGACTCAACTTCGTCTCCTATGGCAATGACATCCAACTGATAGTCTCTCCCACTGACAAGCCTACAACTGCAAATGGCAACTTCCACAGCGGAATGAAGGCAGTCATCAACTGGATGAAGCACAGCTGCCAAAAACTCAACTCTGACAAAACTGAGGTCCTCATACTGGGCTCCACCCCTAGAATGACTCCTGTTGGCCCTCAATTCTCTGAACGTCCCCTACAGCCACCGACCACGCACACAACCCCTGTATCATCCTCGACTCCTTGCTCTCAATGAACAGCCAAATCAACGCCTTCTCATCCTCATGCTTCCACAGACTCCACCAGCTCTGGACGAGTTCCAAATGGATCCTGATTGAGTCCAGGAGAACAGTCACCCAGGTATTGTCAGCAGCAAATTAGACTACAACAACGCACAGTACGCTGGCACCACCCAAGCACTCCAAAGGAAACTGCAGAGAATCTAGAATGCCTTGGCCAGACTCATTCTGGACATCTCCCACTGCAGTCACATCTCCGGTCACCTGAGAGACCTTCACTGGCTCCCAATCAACAAAAGAATAATCTTGAAGCTCCTCATACACGTTTACAAGACCCTCCACAACATCAGACCTGAATACCTCAACCACTGCCTGACCTTCCACACACCAACCCGACAACTCTGCTCTGCCGAACTGGCCCTCGCCACAACCCCAAGGATATGCAAGAACTCGACTGGAGGAAGATCCTTCTCTTACCTCGCAGCAAAGACCTGGAATGCTCTCCCGCTACACCTCAGGCAATCACCCTCACTACCTCAATTAAAGAAGGACCTCAAGATGTGGCTCTTTGACTGAACTCCATACTACACCCTACGCTTTGAGACCCTCTAATGTGATTAGCCACGCTCCACAAGAACCCTGATTGATTGATTGATTGAGATTAGTAAGGATCAAGGCTACAGACCAGCACAATTCGCAGAACGGATCTTCCCTATCAGGTAGCACCGCAAGGTCTAAGAAACCATCAGTCCCCTGTCAGTGGGGCTCCCATTATCACCAGTGCATACACTGTGTACGCCATCCCAAGAGGGGTCAAGAGGTGGGGCACACATAAGGCAGCATTAGTGCACAGTATCATATAGGAGAAGGAAGGACAGTTATACTCCAGGGCAATATGTCTCAAGGATGGAGTTCCCCAGTGGCTTAGTTCCTGGCAGTGTCACCCAGGTGTCCAGGAGTCCCAAAGCACTGCAGTGCAGAAGCAGTTAAGATGGCACAGTTAGGGGGTCAGTGGTAACAGGAGTGGGCCTCCGCTCACCCCCCAGGTCCAGAGCATGCATGTTTTAATAGAATAATCTGGCCCAAGCACCCTTGTACCTTACGTCCTCCAATGAATTGCCGCCGCCTCCACAGCTTCGCACTCACCCAAGGGTCGAGAAATCAGGCGGCCACTCACTGAGGTCACTTCACGCCACAAGAGCCCATCAGCACTGTAATCCATGAGGTGCAGCACATCGTATGTCCTAGTTAGAGGGAATGCAGTCCCTGAGCGTGGTTCTCTGCCGTGATGGTCGAGTTGGTGGCTCTGTTTCAGGCATCCTCAGAGGGTCAGGAGTCCCTTGAAAGGCAGACCCCAAATAGCACAAAGGGTCACCACAGTCAACGGACACGGCAAGGGTGTATGTAATTTGAGAAGGGATGAGTAGGCCAATGGTGGTGGATGATAGAGGGGTCATGAGCACTCTTAGAGTGCAACCGCCATCTTGACACACCAGGCCACAGTACTCATATTGGATTGAAAGTGCTTCAGCCTTACTTTGATTCTGGGTGCATCATACTCAGAAAAAATATTTTTTTTTTCAGGTTTTTAAGAGAAGACAATTCAACATGTAGCACAAATTAGGAACGACGTGAACTTGCACCTGCTCATGTTCACCCACTTGTCTAACCAGAGATGAAGTACAAATCATAACATGTTAGTAGTACACATACCTTCCTGCTACAATACGGGTGAACAATTTTGCAGCCCTGGGCATCTCCCACCTCCACAGCCACTAATCTTCATCTGGGGATGCCAATAGATACGTTGTCAAGGGTCCCCAAATGTCTGTGGGTCGCAACGCTCTAGGTAGCTCTTCCGCATACAGCTCCAACAGGTATTTAAAATGTCATATCTGTCAACCATTTCTTCTTGGTGGGCTTAACTCTGCTGCCCAAGTGGAGGGACACCCTACATTTTGCAAATAACAGGGCCACAGATCCAAACTTCTGGTTATCTGGTTAGAGTCCCTTAACCAATTCCAACAGGCAAACGACCAGATCACACAGTATTTGTACCAGCATCATATCAGAAAAAGCCTCTGTAACCTGAGTCCAATAACCTTTGATGTCCGCACACTGCCAGGCCAGGAGTACAAAATCTATGTCCGCCACACATTGTGGCATTTTCCTGCAACCCACACCTATGACGTTTCACAGAGGTGTAATACATTTGGTGCAAAAATGTACAGTGTATTTTTCGTTAATTGCAGCTGGAAGTGAGAGTGTGTAGTTGGGCAAAGCAGAAATACCAATCTGATTCTTCTATTAAACATCCCAAATGTAGTGTCGCGCCAGTGACGAAACTGGTCGTGGGACACTACCATGTGGGTTAGACACCTGAAGAGGGGAAGTGAATAGCCTCCCCCTCTGTAATTATGTGTAATAGTGTAGGCCGTTGCGTGTGAGTGGGATATATAAATAAATGTGGACGGGGAGAAGGTTTTACCCGGGAACCAGAGCCCGCTGGTACTCAAACACATCAGACAGTGTACATGTGGTCATTTTAGCGCGCAGCGTTCATGTGCGAGTTACTCACCCGCCAACACCACTTTTTGGTGACGACCGGCATCCCTGAACGCGTGCTCCACACGCTGTGGTGGCCGCAGTTCTTCTCCCTGCGGTGCTCGTGCCACAGGTGTTGTTATTCATTCAACATTGATCCGACTGACGCTGTTGGTCCCAACAGCAGGTTGCACCCGTTAGAGCTGAGTGGAGGACTGCGCCGCTCGCTCAGGGCCAGGCCCGCCTCCTCCTGAACGGTTACTCCCTGCCAGCCGGTCGCCTCGCTACGGCTCCCACAGTAATCACATTTAGGAAGCAGGTGGCGCTTTCCCAAATCAGCCGGCAGAGCTGCACGTTCTTTGTGCTGACGGAAGGAGGGGGGAGTCCAGCAAGCAAATTTTTGGAGTGCCATGCATGCTACTTCACAGCTGTGTGTCAGCCACGCTCCAAGCTGCCCAGGTACTGTGAATCAATAACGAAATAAGAATAGTATACAGACAGTTCATCACATACTGTACAATAAGCATTCGGCAAAAACAACTCCATTAAAAAAAAAGGAGGACATTTTCAATAAAGAAACAGATACAACAAAAGTGACAGTGAAGACTTTATCTACCACTTATAGCCCTCCATCCCTTTGCATCCAACATGTCTGCCATACCTCCAGTCGAGCCTTTCATAACTGAGGGAGCCCCATCAACACAAGCTCCAAGATGGAAGGACTGGGTGGACAGGGTGTTATTGGTTTTCGAAGCCACCAAAGTCGAAGAGTCTCAAAAAGGAGCCATGCTCCTACATTTAGAGGGAAAAGACATCCACAAGATATCCAAGAACCTCACGGAAGCCACCCCCAAGATGCATTTGACCCTGATTGCGGCCCTCAATATGCATTTTGAGCAAATGGCCAACACAGATTACGAACGTTTTGTATTTAGGTAAGTCAGACAACAAGCAGAAGAGTCAATTGACTCGTTCCACATGAGACTTAAAGACCTATCCAGTACTTGTAGGTTTGCAAATGAAACTGAAGAAATTTGAGGTCAAGTAATTCAGGTGTGTGTGTCTGCCAAATTGAGAGAGATAATCCTGGAGGAATTAGGGAGGTCTCTGTCTGACATCCTCACGATGGCATGCACCAAAGAGTTATCAAATGCCCGAGCCTCACACATGGATGCTGCACTCCAGAGACCGATCAAAGAGGAAACTGTAAATGCAGTGACACACTATTCCAACAAAAGCAAACCAAGAAGCGGTCGACCACCTCCCCGGCCTTGTGGATACTGTGGAGGGCCCATACACCGACCGAGTGATTGCCCTGCACGAGGAAAGAAATGTGCAGGCTGTTGGAAGCTCAATCACTTTGTAAAGGTATGCATATCAAGCAAACCCCAACCAGGAAGCGCCTCTGTTAATGCCACCTCAAGCAGGTCCGAAAATGGTAGTGATATGGACAACGACGATGGCGCGGAAGACCATGTTGTTCACTCCCTATTCACAATAGGAAATGCCACTCACTCCTCAAAAAGGCTCCCGAGGTGTCAAGTTAAAGTGGGCACACTCCCTGCTCTTGCGGTTGTGGATACGGGTGCCTCCATAAACATCCTGGCAGCAGATGTGTACCACCAGATGAGTCATGCGCCAGATCAAGAAGCAACAAAAGTGAAGGTATTTGCATATGGTCAGGACACACCACTTGCGCTGAAAGGAAAATTTGATAGCTCATGGATCACAGTCAGTTAAAGCCATAGTGTACATAGCTGAAGAAGTGCATGGAATGCTGTTAGGATGTCAAACTGCAGAAGACTTAGGCGTTGTCACGTTTGCTCTGAGTATACACCAAGAGTCAGTAGCCGAACTACTAAATCAGTTCCACGACATATTCGAAGGCATTGGCTGTTTACGTCACAGAGAGGTAAATCTACACATTGATGAGACAATACAACCAGTGACACTCAGACACCGAAGCATTGTGTTCCACCTCAGGCCACAGGTGGAAAGAGAGCTGGACAAACTAGAAACAGCTGGCATTAAAGAAAGAGTTTCTCGACCCACACAGTGGGTGTCTCCGATTGTAGTCACGCGGAAGCCCAAACAGCCCGGAGAAGTACGCAAATGTGTGGACAGGCGTCTTCCAAACTTTGCTATCAAGCGCAAGAGACATTTGACCCCTACAATAGATGACTTGATTGGTGAACTAAGTGGGTCCTGTTGGTTTTCTACATTAGATCTGCGTTCAGGGTACCATCAGTTGAGTCTAGCAGAAGAGTCCCGTTACATAACTACCGTTTCAACTCACGTAGGGCTGCGGCGTTACAAGAGGCTGAACTTTGGTATTTCTAGTGCTGCAGAGGTATTTCAGAACGCCATCCACAAGCTCTTAGTAGATCAACCTGGTACCATCAATCCTGAATCATGCACCGACTGTCCAGGAACATAATGCCAGGCTCAAGAAGGTGCTAAACTGAATCAAAGATTCAGGTCTATCTCTTCACCTCAGAAAGTGTGAATTTCTAACCAGCAGAATACAGTTTTTTTAATATGTTCTCCGCAGAGGGAATAGCCCCAGATCCAGAGAAAGTGAAAGACATTAAAGATGCGCCTCCACCTACCAGTGTGACAGAAGTTCGCAGTTTTCTCGGAATGGTCAACTACTGTGGCCGTTTCATTAAGGACCTTTCCACATTAACCCTACCACTCAGAAATTTTACCAAATCTTCAGAACCCTGGGTGTGGGGGCCAGCACAACAAACAGCTTTTGAAGCTACTAAAGATGCACTACAGACACCATACACTGGTATTTCGACCCTCGCAAGGACACAAAAATTGCGGTTGACGCCGGCCCACAAGGCCTTGGGGCAGTGCTACTCCAGAAACAAGAAAATGACGAGTGGTCACCAGTGGCATTTGCGAGCCGGTCGTTAACTGACACCGAGCAACAACACTCGCAAATTGAAAATGAGGCTATAGCGGTCCACTGGGGCTGCAAACACTTCCACCTTTATGTTTATGGCCAGCAGTTCCTTGTCACGACCGACCACAAGCCTCTAGTTCCCCTTTTCAATGAGACCGCCTCAAAACCGCCACTGCAAATAGGGAAGTGGATGCTACAACTACAGGACTACCGATGCCATCTAGAGTATCAGCCAGGATCGGATAATCCAGCAGACTATTTGTCTCACCATCCCCTGCGGCCACAGAGAAGGAAGTCTGTGAAGTCCGTGCAAACTGAAGAATATGTAAGGAATGTGTCTGAACGATCAAGACCTTTACCTGTCTCTAATGACATGATAATCCAAGCCACTGCACACGATGACTGTATTCAGAAGGCTCTGCAAGCGATTCGTTCCAATCAGTGGCATGGCGTACGCAAGCAACTGTCCTCACTCAACCCCATCTCTAGATGAACAATGGAGAGCCTGCAACATGTTTGTGACGAGTTGTCTATTGATACTGATGGGTGTTTGCTGCAAGGCTGCCGACTAGTCACCCCCTCTTCACTCACAGATCAAGTAGTGCAGTTAGAACACAATGGACACCAAGGTATGGTGAAAACTAAAAGTCGTCTGCGGACCAAGGTGTGGTTTCCTCTGATGGATGAGAAAGTAGAGAATTTAGTCAGGTCATGCGAGTGGTGTCAGGCATCTGGTGAACCTAGCCGGCCTGTCCCAGTGGAGACAGACCCAGGGCCCCGACCTCCATGGGTTTCCAGCAGCCTTGATTTTGGGAGTTTACCAAATGGCCAGTACACAATGGTGATGATCAACGATTTCTCCAAGTATCCGGAGGTAGAAGTAATCTTGTCTCTCACTGCTGAGGTTGTGATTCCTCGAACTGAAAAAATCATTGCCACTCATGGTCTCATATCGGAGATAAAGACAGACAATGGCCCTCCGTTTCAAAGCAAGGAGTTTGCCTCATACTTCAACACTACTGGCATTCAACATCGAGGGATTACCCCACGATGGCCCAAGTGAACGGAGAGGTCAAGAAATGTATGCAGACTTTAAACAAAGTCATCAGAATTGCGACTGCTAGTGGACAGTCCAATGAGTATCCTATATACTCATTCCTACGGAATTACCGACAAACTCCACACTCCACGACTGGTAGCGCTCCTGGGCATATCTCGATAGGGAGAGCCATGGTTGATTCTATTCCTCACCACCAACAGTGGATACCTGGGTGTATTGATGATGTCCAGGTTCAGCAGAGATGGACTGTTGCGAACCAGAAAGCTAATTGCTGACGTCGAGCAAAGACCTCAAATTTGCAGATAGGCGACCGTGTATTGCTGAAGGACAACTCTTCTGGAAGTAAGTTCCGGTTGCCGTTTGATAAGAACCCGTGGACCATTGTTCGTCGACATGGATCCATGGTAGTAGCCCAGCAAGGCGATTCTACAATCACCAGGAATGTTTCGCTGTTCAAGAAGTTTCATTCCCCAACGCCACCTGTGGGAGGTGATGTAGAACCAGCTATGTCTGACAGTGATCAAACGTCCTTACCTGATTCTAATGATGACATTCCAATTTCTCAACCAGAACCGGTCCGGATGCCGGGACCAGTGGCGGAGGAACTGATGCCTACTGGGGCTCTGAAGGATGTCCTTGGTGATAATAATTCTCCTGGTCCTAACCGGTCTAATCGTAACCGGTACTGGTTGCGTAGCAACCCTGTCCATCTCAGCGTTTTCTGGGCCAAGTAGTCTGATATGATGTCCTGTTTAGGTATCTTTTTGTGGTAGCTGTGATTTATTTGTTTTTGGGAGAAATGTCGTGTCACGCCAGTGACGAAATTGGTCGCGGGACACTACCATGTGGGTTAGACACCTGAGAGGGGAAGTGAATAGCCTCCCCCTATGTAATTATGTGTAATGGTGTGGGCCGTTGCCCACGTGTGAGTGGGGTATATAAATAAATGAGCGCCAGTGGGCAGGGAGAAGGTTTTACCCAGGAACCGGAGCCCGCTGGTACTTGAACACAGCAGATGGTGTACGTATGGTCAGTTTAGCGTGCAGTGTTCGCGTGTGAGTCACTCACCCGCCGACACCACTCCAACTTGTCTCTCCAAGCCCCCAAAGTCCTGTCTGTAGTCTGCGGCCTGTCCGCCTGCATCGCTGCATATGGCTTTGTGGTTTCTGTGTGTGGCACTAGTAAGCACCACCTGTAGTGCCTGAGAGTAGGAGGGACATAGGGAACTGAGGGTACAAGTGGCGCAGGGTTGTCCAAAGCCTATAGTAAATTAACATGATGAGTGGAGTGAACACTCGGGCACTGGTGAGATCTCCAAGATCCACAAATGAGCCATTCAGGTAAGCACCCCCCATTGTCTTCAACCCAGCCTGATGGAGGAATTTAGGCGCCACACCTTCTTGAGTATCAGAAATCGCAGGATGGCACCGCAAAGGTAGTGCTGGAGCATATAGAGGAAAGCCTCCCCGCCCTGCGTCCCAGCATCCGCCAGGCATTCAGAGTGGATAATATTGTGTTAATCTCCCTGCACGGGATCCCTTCACATCTATGTGGCAATAAAGTTCATGTGCTGTGCACCAGTAATGAGCAAAGTGAGCCTGCACACACAAGTAATATAGGTGCAAATCAGATGCATTAACCCCCCCCCTCTCTGATATGGTAAAGTATGAATATCCCAGATGACTCCGGGCTGCTTTCCCATCTACACCAGTGTCAGCATTAATGACTGAAGTCTCTGAAAAAAGTGCACGGGCAAGCCTATAGGTACATTCATAAAAAGATAAAGGAATTTGAGTAATATTGCTATTCTATCTGCTAGGGAAAGGGGCAGTTCTTCTAGATTCGACACTGCCGTACCATAATTGTAGCGGATTACCAAATCAGGTTCTCTATGACTCCACACCTCTAGGTACTTAACCGGATCGGTGTCCTACATCACTGCTAAATCAAGCAGACACTGCAGGGTGTCAGGTGTGAGTGTTCGAATCGAATGTATTCATGGATGACTGGGAATAGGGGCACCAAAGGGTCTCATATGTAGAGCACCATGTCATCTGCAAAGAGTGAAATGCCTGTGAGCCTCAGACGAAACCGCATTGCTGCGGCGTGTGCCTCTGATAAATGATACGGGCCAATGGCTCCACTGTGATGGAGAACAGTAGGGGCGACAGGAGGCATCCCTGTCGCGTTCCTCTGCCTATGGGAAGCCATCACATGTCCTTCAGTTTACCCTAACGCGCGCTACTG
This sequence comes from Pleurodeles waltl, assembly GCF_031143425.1. Lineage (NCBI taxonomy): Eukaryota > Metazoa > Chordata > Amphibia > Caudata > Salamandridae > Pleurodeles > Pleurodeles waltl. The sequence goes on from NC_090445.1 coordinate 1,694,052,644, forward strand.
CGTCCGTGTACAGGAGGTAGATCTAGCGAAGGAACTCCTCTAGCATTTCCAGGCGAGCCATAATGGGAAACATCTAGTCCCATGCGATAGAATCAAATACCTTGGCGGCATCTAGTAACACCGCTGCCACCTGTGGGAAGGGCCTAACTGGTGGAGTATGGCAAATATTGTATGCAAATTGTGCGTGGTGGAGCGGGATGAATGAAACCGGATTGGTCTGGTAGGACCAATGAGGGGATCAAAGGCTGCCAGCGGGTCGCCAGAATTTATGCTAGGATTTTGTGTCAATGTTTATTACAGACAGTGGTCTCTAGGACTCGCAGGCCTCTGGTGGTTTAGCTGGTTTCAGTAATGTAATATCAAGTCTTCACGAATAGAGGGGACAATATCTGTTTTAGATATGCTCGCTCATTCATGGCATGCAGGTGCAGCGCTACTAGCTCCACATACTCTTTGTAAAACCACTTGGTCACTCCGTCAAGCCCAGGGGGCCTTGCCACTCAGGAGGGACTGTATTGTCTCCTTAATGTCCTCCACAGTAATAGGCTGCAGGAGACATTCATGATGAGACAGCCAAGCCAATGCAACGTCTTGCAAAGTCTTTTTTTCAATAAATGGACGTTACTGCTATTTTCTGCTCCAAATAAAGTGTCACTCAAAATGTCACACATACAGCATTGAAATATCAGATGTAAGCATGCCAGAAAAAAAGAAATGTGACACACAAGTGACCTGACAAGAACAAATCAATCGAGGCTTTAGAAAGCGCTGTAGTTGCTAACTGCTTTGTGGTGATCTGAAAAGCAAGGAAAAGGCACTCAGGGAGCAAGGAAGGAGGAAGCAGTGAAAAGGGTGGTAAGAGCAAGGAGAAAGTACTCAGAAAACAGGGCAAAGGAAGAAGAAATCAGTGAAAAAGGAGGGAAAAGCAAGGAGAAAGTACTCAGAAAACGGGGGCAAAGGGAGGAGAAAGCAGTAAAAAAAAAGAGGAAAAAGCACGGAGATAGCACACAGAAAACAGGGGGAAGGAAGGAGGACGCAGTGAAATAGGAGGGGAAACGCAAGGAAAAAGCATTCAGAAAATGGGGGCAAAGGAAGGAGAAAGCAATGAAAAAAGGAGTTAAAAGCAGGGAGTAAGAACTCAGAAAATGGGGGGCAAAGGAAGGAGAAAGCAGTGAATAAAGGAGAAAAAAGCAAGGAGATAGCACACAGAAAATGGGATTAATGAAGGAGAGGGCAGTGGAAAAAGGAGGGATAAGCAAGGAGAAAGTAGTCAGAAAACATGGGGAAAAGAAGAAGAAAGTAGTGAAAAGGAGGGAAAAGCAAGAAGAAAGCACTCAGAATGGGGGCAAAGAACAGAAAAAGCAGTACAAAAGGAGGGAAAAGAAAGGAGAAAGGACTCGGAAAACGAGGGGGAAAGGGAGGAAAAAGCAGTGGAAAAAGGAGGGAAAGCAAGGAGAAAGCGCTCAGTAATCTTGCCTTGAATGAGCATCATGCTAGTCTGCAGGAGGCGGGAAGCAGGCTGGCCTGATCCAGGAAGGGCCCCTGCTGCAATCCTCAATGACGTTAGAGAGTGTAGGCGAGAGCAGGCAGCAGAAAGCATCAGAAGAGCAGGCTGCGGCCGAAGATGCCATTGCCAACAAAGGCAGCAGGAAGCTTTCTGGAAGGCCCTCTAAAAGTCAGAAGTGAATGCTCAACAGCTGACTTTTGAAGGGCCTTTGCTTCCCACAAGTGCCACGTGTGACATCATAGAGGCTCTCAGTAAACACAGAAGAGGCCACTGGAACATGCACAGTGAAGCTGCCATCGCTCATTGCTCCAGCACCCCTTGTTACTGACCCTCTTTTGTGTAACACCAGTACATTAACCGTAAGATCTGCGGGCCACCAAGGAGGTCTGCCAGGCTGGTGGCGGTCCGTGGGCCATACTGTGAGTACCATGGGCAGAATGTATGACAGCCTTTGCCGTTGCTCTTTCACTGGCAGAAACTCATGGTGGACCGCCTGTAAAATCTGGGTAAAATGCAATCTTGTTCGCTTGGTAGCTGATATCTTTGTTCTCACACGCCAGTCGCAGTACTATGTCTCTGTCTGGTTTTTCAGCAACTTTGCTGTGATCAGCCACATGGGAGCACCAGGGGGAGGCCACGCCATAAGTGAGCACTGTGCTCGCTCTACTACAAGTAGCTGTGACACAGCCCCTGCACCTCCATCTTACCCGTATTCGTTGTTTCAGGCAATCCCGTTATGTGCAGGTTGTTTCGGCACAAACGTGCTTTAAGATCTTCATTTTTTGCTTGTATTACAGCTAGAACCTTTTCCATATTGAGGCATTTCGTGTTGATTGCATGAAGATCATCTTCAGTTGACGAGATCCTCTGTTCAGCCACAGTGATTCGCGTCAATTGTTGGTCCAATTTGGCAGACATGTGATCTACACAGAGATTGACGGTATCTATTATCCCATCTATGGACTGTAGGCTGGTTCGCATCACCAGTAATGCAGACTCCAGTGTGGGCACTCCACACGTTTCCGGTTCCTGCTCATGGTCAGTTGCGGCATCCAGCGATGCCCTTGAGGAGCTTCTGGTTTCAAAGTTCAAGCAGGTTTGGCTCCTGTCTGTCTTCCCCATTGCACTGCGTGATGGTACCACCACACTGTCTAAGCAGTATATTGAAAGGCTCACAGCCAAGTCCAGTGACAAGTGCTGGTATGTGTGCAGGCTGGTGGCCCCCTTACTCCCAAAGGAAGTTTGCAGCTCAGAGTATGTATTCCGGGGCCTCAGTCTGGAAGTCTTCCTCTAAGTATCGTTTGTACTCCAGTGCTCCCAGATTTATAACCCTTGCTCACAGCAATGGTGCTCTGTTATTTTGTTCAAGGGATAGGAGCATGTACGATTTTCAGCTCACCCCGCCGGACTCTCATACCTGCAACGGTCGTGCTTCCACCGCAGATTGTGATTGTACCAGTACATATTTACAGCGTATCAATCCTGCAGTACTTAGGGCCTCTGCTTCTACTTGTCGGGCATGGGCCTTTTGATGGGGCAGCGTCCGGCAAGGGGAGCCCAATCTCCCACCAACTTAATAGCTGTCACCAATGCAATGCACTTTCCAATTAATAGTAGGCCACGCTTTAAATGTTTATAGCGCATTGGGCTTCCAGGTTGGGCACTAGCGCTGGTATTGTCCACTCAACCCCCAGATCTCCATGCCTGTGCCATGCTGTTTTCTGTGCTCACTCGTATGTTTGTCAGGGCTCCTCCAGTATCGTGAGATGCAGATTGTGTGTAGGCCCTGTAATCTCTCCTCCCGCAGGCATCGGCAATCAACTTAGGCTGCCGCTAAGGCCATGGAGCCCCCCTCATCTTCTGGGCCGGCCCCCAGCTCAGTTTTGGTGCTGCGGGTCTGCCAATTCACCTCTTCGGCCTGCCCCTGCACTCTGGGCCTCTCCTCTGTTTTGGGTCGTCTCGGGTCTCCTGCCAGTGCGGCCATGTACAGTTGGCTACGAACTGAGCAACAGGCACCCCACAAGACTTTCACCAACAGGGGGGGTCGATCGGAAGCACAGAGCTCTTCATCCACCCTCTTTGCCTCTTTATGCCCAGCTGTTTGGCTTCTGTCGCAAAAGGCCGTCCAGGCCACAGCCCTCCGCAGCACCACTTTGCGCACACGGCCAGCCATCAGGGTCTGATTTCTCACAAACACCACAAACAGCTCTCCATCAGTGCTCTGCAGTGACTAGTTACAGATGATGCTGTGCCCTTGGCAACATAGGCAGCGGATGGCAGGATAATGGTCAGATTATTGATCTACAGTGCAGCCATCTTGCCTCAGGCATTCTAACCCCCCCTGGAAAACAGTTCAGGTTAATGTGTCTGCTGTAGAGATCTGTGTTTACTATGCAGAAGCCAGCTTTTCGAATCTGATGGCATAGTTTGGCTGGTTAATATTCCTGCCTCAGAGATATACATGTACCACTCATGTAAGAGCTTTGAATAGTGTGAAACCTCACTCATATGCCTTTCAAATCTTGGTCCAGTTTCTATGCTGTTAATGCAACACTATATGCACTTCTTGGTTGGGTTTCTGACGTTTAAATAATGCACCGCCAAGACTCATGATTCTAATAAGTGCCTGCCCATCTTCTTAAGCCCCTCCTACCAAGGCAGGGATTTTTCAAATTCCATGGACATCCTTGCCCTATGCTCATGTCTAGTAGAGCTCCACACATGGGCGTCAAAGAAACTATTACTGCTCATGCCAAACAAATCGGAATACTTCCTCATATTTCCCATACAGAGGAACACATTTGATCCTTCTTCCCTAAACACATATGAAATGGAAGAACCTGGTGTCACTCACCCTCAGTGAGATCACTGAATTTCACCTGAGGCTGTTCCCTGACCCACATCCCTCATGAACCAAGCAGGTAAATCAGCATACTGATTTCTCTGCTCACCCAAAAAATCAAGGGCCTGATTTCAACTTTGGAGGAGGTGTTAATCCGTCCCAAATGTGACGGATATACCACCAGCCGTATTACGAGTTCCATAGGATATAATGGACTCGTAATACAGCTGGTGGTACATCCGTCACTTTACCGTCACTTTTGGGACGGATTAACACCTCCTCCAAAGTTGTAATCAGGCCCCAAGTCTTTAATCTCCTCGGGCTACTTGAAAACTATAGTCTAAGGTTCAGCCACTGCCCCTCAAACCTCACTTGCCCTCCTCAGGGATCTGTTAAATTTCATGGCTACCATTCTCACTGAAGCAAACATTTGACTACACAGATCCTGTGTGGTTTGCCCTGACTACCTATTCCAGGGAGAATTATTTCAAATTGGGATGTGCAACCTCTAAAGTCTTGCATCAGAAAAAAACTCATTTAACCAGACTCCTCAATTAAGACATAAGAAGAAGGAAATTAAATATGGACAATTAGAACAGGCTACAATGCTCATCACTTTTTAGGGTAAACCATCTGAATCCCTCAAGCCGAAATATCTGGAGTTTTTTGTTGGTATGCCTTAGATGACACTGATATGGACACCACTACCTCTATATCTTCTCATTCGTTGTCCTTGTCCCGAAAAGATGTAATCCGGGGGTGGGGGATAAGTTGCCTCTACTTCTAAGGAAGACCTTCAACGCAGGGACTCGGCTACACAGCAATGTTTGCAGAGTGCTTGGCCATAATCTAGAAAGTATTTTCATCCAAGAGCTAAATCTAGAGTCCCCCTTATAATTTGATAGATATTCAGCTCTGTGATACTTACTTGTGACATATGCCTTCATGACATGATTAGGGAACTAAACTTTTTTTCATCCCGTGTTCTGCTCACTTTTTTACTATATTATATATTGGGGATAGAGGATGTAAGTTGTCCAGTATATTATATTTGTTTATCGTAGTTTATTTTAAGTTCTGTGTTGTAGATGTTCTTTTCTGGGGGCAGGAGGTTAATGGAGAAAGAATTGCTGAATGATATGTTTATAACCCTTGAATACTGATAGAATTGTATCTCTATTCTGTTTCTCAAGATCAGCCCTCCCTCCTTACTGTCTTCCATTTTTGTGAATTGCTTTCCAGTGTAATGGACTAACTGGGCTTCTCTGTTGGTGGGTGGCCCCTCTCCCTTCGGTATCTTGTGTTTCTCTGTCCCCCCACCCGTAGCATTGCATACCTGGTGGGAATCTAATCTTAACACACAATTCTTGGATGATGAATGCGATAATCTACTGGCAGTTTATAATAAAGGACTATGCAAAGCACATCTTAAGTATAGTTTTTTTAATATCCTGCATAACTGGCACTGGTCCCCCACAATGTCCACCTTGCTGTAGACTCACGCGGGTGGAGATGTGACTTACTGGATGGCGATATTGTCCATATATTATGGGAATGTGACCATCTGAAGGCCTTCTGGTCACAGTTTGGTATCATATGAGAAGGGCCCTCTGGGTAGACAAACCCTTGGCAGCCCGGCTGTTGTTTCTACATGATACTTCAGCTTTTCCTTCAGTGAACCAGCACAGGTGGTCAAACTCCCTGGAAACTGAAAGGGTCAAAATCAGTGAGATCATGGAGCATTGTGAACTTCGTCAATTAAAAAAAAAAAAGGAATGATGTGAGCCAATGGTTTTCACAACTTCACAGCCCTCTGTATTAAAGGCAGGGTGAGCAGAACGTAAACTAGCCAATGACTATAAAAAGCTTGTAGGGTTGGGGCGAAGTCTGAGCATGTCAAGCTCTTCCTCTCTTATCCTTCCTACCTCCGGTGGACAGAAGGTCATAGTCCTTCCGATTTTGCCAAGGTCCATTCTGCCTTATATTGCTGACAATACTCTGCTTCTCTCTACTCTGTCCCTGTCCCTGCTGCTGTTCAGCCCGTCATTGGACCAAGTCTGAAGTAGGGGAAATTGCACTGTGCTCCAAGTAGAGGGTGTCTACTAAAACTAGAGTTCAAAGTGGTCAGGATCAGAGGGGCACGTTGTGCCCATACTTTTTTGATTTATGAAAAACCGTTCCTCTACTTTTTGTAAAAAGACAACCGTCCCAGGACAGTTAATTCTGATAGTTTAAATATTTCAGATGAAGTGTCTTTCGATGAGTCTACTGTGCTGTGAGACCGAAGCCGAGCAGACAGCTATATAAGCCTTCCTGTCAGCGTGCTTGCTTGCCTGAAAGAAATCCAAATGTGCACAACGAGTTATTCTGCAAATGTAAAGGGTAATGTGCAAATGTAAAGGATGCTTGGAGGCCGGTACTGGCTTTAAATGACAGAATCACTGAAAGTTTGGTGCTGACAAAGTTTTATTCTTTTTGAGTCCTAGTGCAGAGAGTTAACAACTGATCCATGACGTGCATGCTTTTAGTTGTATTTGTATTGATAGAGTGCTTGCTACCCCAGGGGGTGCTGAAGGGACAATAATGTAAAACAAACTGCATTAGGTACAGTCTGGGTGTTACTGAAATCTATATTTTGGAAGCACCATTTCATGTTAAACTTTTTTGCGCTTTTTGTATCAGCCTACTTTATACTGTGTGTAATCAAGCTTAAAATAATGACTTACATATTCACAGCGCTTTCTGTCACAGGATGGGAGTCATAGCACTACAAATGCACAAGTCACTACTCTCAACTGCACCAACCAAGGTTTAGTTCTGTGGCTTTCTGGTTACACACAGACCTCTGCAGTGCATTAACTAACAGAGGTTTCAAAATGTGCTGCAGTGCATTTGCCACCAACAATAGTTTTATTTATTTTTCATTTAAACTGCAGATTATTTTATATTTTATATGTAGATACCTGAGGGTGAAAGACCATAAAAACGTACAGAATATTTTGCATTTTGTAGCCACGCGTTTGACCCCACGGTCCCTGACCCCGCCCCCACCGCATGCAGCATCAGTTGCCATACTTTTTCCAATGCACTTCGGCCGGCTGGTACCCATCTGGTCCCTCTCTCCGGCGCGGCCAGGGTGCGCCCAGGATTTACAGCGGGCATTACAATGCCTGATGCGGTATAATCTGACGGCAGGACCCTTATTGCCCTAAAGAGAGCCATCAGGCGCGCGGTGACACGGGTATTTGAAAGGATTAGCCGCGCTTAAATCAATATATGCAATGAAAACAGGAATAACCAATCTTGGGGCCGCTCAATTATTTAGGAGTGTCTGTATTCCCAGCAGAGGGGAATTAAACGTGCATTTAAGGAGAATGACAGTGAAAGCTGTTCCGTGCACGCGCCCGAGACGCCGTGGGGGGTAATCTATAGGCAGTCACCCCAGCTCTCACCGCACGCGCCCTTCACCCGAGCTGCGCGTGAATTTACGCTCCTGGGAGTTTATTGGAAGTTTGTACCCCGAACGCAGAATGAATACTCTGGGTCTTAAATAATGGAGGCAGCGTGACGATTTCTGCATGCGAAAATAACCCTCCCCCCTCCCTCCTCATGGCCGCAGCTCCTCGAACCGGTTTGCTGCTGCGGCGTCATTCAAGCGCTTCTCTCTTGATAAGTCGGTTTATTTAATTTTTCAAACACGTTTTATAAAGAAAGAAAACATATTTGCAACGAATGGCAAACATATTTACACCAATATCCGCATTTCACTTCCATATAATGCTGTTTACGTTCAGGATCTCGCTTCCGTACTTCTAATAAATCATTTGCTGCAACACAGCCCAGCAGGGAAGAGTTATTTTACCCGGCCGGTTTGTGAGTAGGAAATCTCCCTCCTCTGTTTGACATCTGAGGCATGGATGTTCACAACTGTGCTGAATCTGCCACAGTCGTCGTGTGGTTAAGTAGACCCGGTGCAGACACCTGAGTTGTATTGTGCAGGTATCCCGTGGACAGCAAAGTTTCTCTAGACAGCATCAGTGAAAAGGTCCGTTTCTGGTTTCCATGGCACCCCTGTCAACTTCCTTGCCATCTCTCAGCGTGTTGAGAAGTGTTTATTTATTAGGAAATTCCATCCTTTGTGATGACGTACACATGGCAATTTAAGGCTCAAATGGGTTAAAAAGGAGTATTTCTTCAATGTTGGCTAGACATTCTATCAGGCCGCATCAAGGTGGACCTGAATTCTAGATGGGACCATGCAGCACTCCAAATTCCTCTTGCATCACTTCAAATGATTCTTTTTATATTTGATGAGGTAATGGTACCCAGAGACAAAACACCCAGACTATCCCATCCCTACACACTTGTCAGTGAAGGGACCTGCACTAAAAGTGGAGCTTTATCAGTAATTTCATTGGCCTTTTGTACTTGTTCAACATTGTTTTCAAGGTGTCTGGTACTACTTCGGAGGCCAGAGGGGGAAACACCCGGAACAACGACTCCGAAACCACGAAGTCGTGAAAAACTAAAGCGAAACAACGCTTTCGTTTTCCACGACTTCCTGGTTTTGGTACCTTAACCACGCATGTCTGAACTATGTACATGCGTGGTTAAGGTACAGAAGAAGGGAGTCAGAGTCGATGCGGTGAAGGAGGAGGTAAGTTGGGCTGGGACTGGGGCTGTTTTTTTGGGGGGGGTTGGAGGGGCTCAGGGTGATTAGGGTTTGGGGGGAGGGAGGGGTCAGGGTTTAGGTTTAAGGGGTGGGTTGGGGGGTTTAGATTTTAAGGGCGGGGTGGGGATTCAGGGTATTTTTAGGGTCGAGCCTGCATTGCATGCGCTCGCGCATGCGTATCACAGCGAGACGCTTTAGTGTTTAGAAAAGAGCTCGGAGCCCTGTCGACGTCACGTCAGTGTTTTTCATTGGTTCGTGGGCTTGCCTAATAAAATCTGCTTGCTTTCATTAGTCGAAGGCATGCATACGTCATGCCTTTTCCGGTGGCTAGCCCTCCTCGAGCGCATCGACCAAGTACAGAAAACATGCGAGGCTCGCTGTTTTCTGTCCGGCTCGTGGACTACTTTTTCTCTAATTTACTAGCGCGATTTTGCTTGGCAGAAGTCGAGCACTTTACATAGTTAATTGCACTTTTTTGGGTCACGTATATGAACGCACTTTTGCCGATAGGTGAAAAGTCGGGTTAGGAGTTTACAACGCTATCAGCTCTAACATGAGCAAACGCAAGACCTGTTGTATTGCCAATGCTTGTTAGTTTTTGGGGTGGGGGCTGGGGTGATTAGGGTTTGGGGGGATCAGAGCTTAGGTTTAAGGGGTGGCGTTGGGGTGGTTTAGGTTTTAGGCGAGGGGGTTGGGGTTCTGGTAATTTTGGGGGTGGGGTGTTGGAGTAGTTGTGGGGATGGGGGGTCGCAGTAATTTTTGGGGTGGGGGCAAGGGGGGAAGCATGCTGGAACCGTGCATGCTGATCTCTAATGCCTTTACAAGGAATGCGTTTACAACGGTAAACTCATTGTAAACGCATTTGTGGTAAAGGCATTAGTGGTTAGAACGAGGTCGTTGTTCCGACCTCGTTGTTGAGCCACGGGTGCTTGAAGCATCCATGGTTCCGACATATAACCAGCCAGAGGTGCTGTCTGGGATAAAGGGGGTTCGACCATAAAAGCAATGTTGTGGGAAATGTAACCCATGAGCTCACAGCTCTGCTTTGTGGACTGGGTCAGATTCAGACTGTGTAGCAACTCATAGGTGTGCTGCTCTATAGTACAAGAAGAGATTGGCCATGGCCAGCACCCAGGGACGTCCTCTTTCCCTGAAGAAGAGTCACAGGCGGGGTGTGAGAGATTTGAAGTATTCTTATATATATCTAAATAGGTCATTCTGCAAAGACATTTTTGGAAGGAGAATCATTTAATCAAAAGCAGTTCTACCCATTATCAATAGTGGTAGTGAGCGCCAATGAAGGGTGTTTCTTCCGGTGACATCTAGAATGGGTGATATGTTTTGGGCTCAGGCACCTGTCTCTTTCTTTGGATCCTTGAACACCAGGATATCTGATGCATTGTGTGTGCACTTGTATGTCCATCTGACCTGAGCAAGACTTCCATTCTATAGGTTCTTGATATTGTGTTGTGTCAACCAGTTGTGCATAAAGGCATTACAGTGCATATAGATCAGGTCACTGATCACCTTCAATAGGCAGATTGCAACGACCTTGTCCAACATCCTGGTATCAAATCCTGACTTTTCACCCACAGAGGCACTATTGCATGGGTTTAAGAGAAGATTGGTTACGCTTTTACTCTGAAAGTTAGTCATTGAAGACATTTAACATGTACATTTATTATGCCAAATATTTTTATCTGTAACAATTAATTTGGAGGTACAACATGGAAATGAAATCCTCATTAACTGGGGCAAGATTCTAGAGTCTGCCTTGTTCATCTGATGTACATTGCTTGTATGTGCATAGAAAATTCATTAGCAAAAGGGATTTCACGATCACTCCCTGCACTTAAAATTTGATTATTTTTATTAATTAAGTTTATTTCTCAAATAAAACAGGAGTAATATATTCTAATTAATCACTGACTTGTTTCCCTTGTTTAGTTCCAAACATGCTTTCTCTGTAGTAGAAGCCTGACCGGTTTGAAGGGTGGGACACCATGCAATATGGCTACCAACGATTTCACAGTTTTTCCTCCAAACAGTTGAGAATGTTGTAAATAGTCTTGTACTTTTGTCCAATTCATTCTAAGCCATAAAGATGAAGCAATTAGATTGTTCTTTTTTTACACTAACTATGAAAGCTTGGGCAGTGGAACAAGGTGTTCAGATTTGTGAATTTGGTAAGTATAAATCAACATTAAGTAGACCATCAGTATCCCTGATTATTATGTCCAACAATTTGACCTGCTTCTGAATGGTATATCTAGTAAACTTTAACTTAAGGTCTTGCATATGCAAGCATGCAAAAAACACCTCATATACTACCTTTGAGAATGCCAAGATAAAGTAAATCTCTAAAAAAGGCATTTGTTTCTTTTTCCTTCTCTCTCTCTCTCAATATGGGAAGGGGGACTGCATGCCCCCTACCTATTTACTATATGCCTGGGCCCCAGAGGATGGGGTGCCAGGGGCTGTAATCGGCCCAGGACGGGGGGCTGCATGCCTCCCATCCGGGTTGCCTGCATGTGTGAGGTTGGTCATAGGGTGTGGCCGCAAGCCAGGCCCTGCGGCCAACCCTCTGCCGAGCATGGCCGAACCCTGTGCATGGATGAGTACCTATGGCGGTTTAGCTGCAGGGCCTAGCAGCAGAGCCAGGCCCTGCGGCCAACCCTCTGCCGAGCATGGCCGAACCCTGTGCGTGGATGGGTATCTATGGGGGTTTAGCTGCAGGGCCTAGCAGCAGAGCCAGGCCCTGCGGCCAACCCTCTGCCGAGCATGGCCGAACCCTGTGCGTGGGATGAGTACCTATGGCGGTTTAGCTGCAGGGCCTAGCAGCAGAGCCAGGCCCTGCGGCCAACCCTCTGCCGAGCATGGCCGAACCCTGTGCGTGGATGGGTATCTATGGGGGTTTAGCTGCAGGGCCTAGCAGCAGAGCCAGGCCCTGCGGCCAACCCTCTGCCGAGCATGGCCGAACCCTGTGCGTGGATGGGTATCTATGGGGGTTTAGCTGCAGGGCCAGGCCCTGCAGCCTACCCCTGCCTCGCATGGCCAATGGATTAACATAAGGTTACATTTTACTTAATGTTAAAAAAAAAAACAGAAATCCTCATTAAAAAAACAAAGGTTACATGGACGTTATAGTTAGGAAATAGAATTAAAAATCTCTTAGAAATTCACTAAAAAACAAAGGTTTCAGGGACATTATAGGTAGGTTCAGATTTCACACGCAAAAAACCATAGAAATTCAGCAGTTACAGTTATCTCAATAAACTAGTACTTGTGCCCTAAGGTAACTATAATTCGTGCCCTCGCCATGCACTGTTAATTACCCCACATATTACATTACTGATGACATCTTCCATGAAATAATTAATAATATCACTGCAACTTGTGCAGTAAAATTATTGATGATAAAATGGTGCCTGGAGGGGATGCAAGTTATAGTTACCTTTGGGCACGAGTTATAGTTTATTGAGATAAGTATAACTGTATCTGCTGAATTTCTATGGTTATGTGGGTGTAAAATCTGAACCGAACTATAATGTCCCTGTAACCTTTGGTCTTTTTTTTAGTGAATATATATATATATATATTTATATATATTTATATATATATATGTATATATATATATATATATGGCTATCTGTGAAGTACAGATTTCATCATCATAATGCCACACCCCAAATCACACTGCAGAGTTTTAAACGTTGAAAGGCCACTAGGATTATGCTGCATGGAGAACAAAGTTGTGTGGCAAAGTTATGCATATTATACAACAAATATTTCTGTTTGAACATATTTTACTTTGCTCCATTTTGATCATATTTTTATATGGAATGTTTATTTCCGGCTTCACTCATCGGTAAGGATACTTTCAATTGTTCCTGATTAGCATGCATTAACTATTTTTTTATTTCTGAAAGACTCAATTTCACAGTTGTAACACATCTAATATAAATCAATAATAATTGTTTAAGACTCTCACTAGTCTGTTATATTATTAAGAGCAGTTCTGGTAAAACAGCAGCAAACACTTTCATGTTTGAGAGAAGTGCTGGAATGAGTGAAGGAAAAGTTTCCTACAAAACAAATAGTTGTGTACGATGAAGGCATCCCAAAGGCAGGTAGAACTTATACAAGTAGTAACAAAAACAATAGGTCTCACTCATGGTACATGTATTGGTTTGGTCAATGTGCTTTTAGCCATGTACAGCAGGGCAGCTGGTGTACAGCATGGCTGAAAGTAAAAAAAAAAAAACACTGCAATGCGCTTAATGCTGGCCGCATCATAGCACTTTTTAGGTCGAGCATAAGTGTTCGACCTGGTGTATACTTAAGTACACTTATAATGTGGGCCTATAGCAACTTCAATTGTTGTTTGCAGTGTCCTTTAAGAATTCTTGCTCACTAGTGGTCAGTTCTGCCTTTTTCTCCCTCCTTTTTCTGTTTCACAGCAGTGACCAACTACTGTATTATTCCACTTTGGTTTCTTTATCTGTTGCTGTGACTGAATTTTTTGTTATTTTTTTGGTGGTCCACTGTCACTGTGGGTGTTTCAGACTGGTAGCTGCCTACGTATTATTGCAACATTCCGTTCCTCCCATGTCGCTGACATTGGGTTTGGCTGTATTCCAGTGCTGTCCTTGTTTACCTCTGGCTCCTAAAGTAAGCTTATTTTACAAAAGAAACACCCTGTTGTTTAGCTCACTGCCCACAAGATCATCAATATGCCTTTTCTGGTAGAATTAGCTAAACCTACAAGCAATGATGTGAAACTTGCTTTGAGTCGCATCTCGAGTCTCTCTTTCTCCAGGGCCCCTCTCTGCCAACACTCACGACATCCACACAGGGCATTGCTTATCTCATTTATTGGGGCCATAAATCTTCCCAGGCTGGTCTGCTCCTTTGAAATGTGAGGCAAGAACGCTTGCAAGACTTTTCATTCTTTTAAAATAAAAATAAAATACTTTTCCAGCCTTATTTAGCATTTTCTATTCAGACATTTACACAACGTGAGGTAGTGCAGTCATCTTGTCTCTCCTCAAGTGCTTGTGATTTCTGATGTCAGTAGCTGCCAGTGACCAACAAAACATGGCAGGAAAAGATGAAATTAAGAGACAGGGTTGACTAATTTATGTCACAAGAAAAGTCCAGTTCTCAATTTACAATGCCAATAGCTCTAACTCAAAAAAAACGTGAGACCTATTACATTGCAAATGCATGTTTTTTTACTTTCAAACCTTCTCCCTAGCATCTGCATTTCTGTGCAACATGGTTGAAAAACATTGATCATTGATAAAGACAAATAGCTCTTGCGAATCCAAGAGTTATATGGCTTTGTCAACTTTTTTTGTGGCAGGATTGCAGGGCAGGGCAAGCATCAGCGGTTGGGAAGTGGGAGGTGGTGGGTTGGACTTGGCAAGCAACAACAGGTTCAAAGGGGTGGTGGGTGCCACAGGGCAAGCACCAACAGGATGAAGGGTGACGGTGAAGGAAATTGCAACAAAGGGACAACAAAGATACAGGAGGGGAAGGAGGGTAGGAGGCAATCAAAAACAATAGGCAAGCAACAGTATTGAAGGGGGTGAAGCAACAATTAAGCATGCAACTATGTGGAAGCAGGAGGGGGAGGTAAATCAGCTGATATGATCTACAAGCACATACAGGGAAAAATTGAAATAGAGCAAAACGGAAGTTAAGTATTTCTTTCAACAAGTGGCTTCCATTATTTTCTAATTTCCTTCTTCTTTCAAGAATGTTGAGTTTTCTACTGGTTACTTTATTGCAAATAATATACAATAATACAGCTTTGGTAACTAAACATAAGATTGGGGCATGCTAGAAACTTTGCCACTAGAGATATCTTGGTTTATTTGTTTCTCAAACTTAGGAGAGGGCAAATTTGTGGAGCCTTGGATTTCACAACCTGTCTGTTTTTGTTGTTGTGAACTGTTATAGCTTCATGTACCACCAGAAATGGACACTTTCCCGAATGTGGGATCACTACTGGTTGCACAGGGGTGGGCACACCCTACTCAGGAGCCCCCTACCTTTTTAGGTATCAGCTGGGACAGTAGTTGCAATGTTGCTTGGAAAACATGTTTTCTTACAGGGAGAATAGAGCATGCTCATTGCTTACCATTGGTTGGCTTCAACATCACTCTTACTTGCTTGCTCCTCTTTGGTCAGCACATGCCAAATTCACTCCCTCCTCTTGCTGTTCTTGGTCTTACTCACCCCCTACCACCCTTCTCCTCCTGTCATCTGTGTTGCTTGCTCTCTCCCACCCTCTTCCTGCGCTCGGTAGTGTCCCTGCCCCCTTCTAACCTTGTCCCACTCTCCCTTGTTGCTTGCCCCATCCTCTTCTTCTCCACTGTCTGTGTTGGCCTGCCTGCTCCCAATTTGTATTGCTTGCCCCTCCACATTGTGTTGCTTGTCCTGTCTCCCCCGAATTGTTCTTCTTACCCACCGTCCCACCTGAAAAAAACACTATTATGTGCTTTGTGCTGGTTGTGTCATTGTGCTTTTTTTTCTAACTTTCAGCCATGCTGCACAGCTGCTGCCCTGGTGTGCAACAAGGCTAAAAACATTTATAAACGTACAAGGCCTATTGGCTTTTCCAACTCTTGTTTTCTCGATTGCTGTATTCTATCTCCTTTCACTCTCAGAAGTCAGAAGAAGTGACGTCTGCTCTCTGTGCAAGGAGACAGAGCATGGCTGATTATTAGCATCGGTAGCTCTCCGCTGCCACATCAGTACCATTCAGGTGGCTGCAGAAGACAATTTCCTGCAGCCTTATATTCCACCCATATTGGACGGGAAACCCGGTAGCAGGAAATGTTGTAGTGGGCAAAGCAATATTACTCCACTGATGTTGGAGAACTTTGTACTTCTTTGAGAAGTTTCCTGACTTCATCTGACCAAACCGGTGTAATTAAAAGTTCACCCTCCCCTACAACAAGTGCATTGATAGTCATCTTTAAGTGGTTTAAAACTGTCCTTCGTTCATCAGGTGCTTATATGATTTTAATTTCTCATCTAGCTTAAAATGCCCATATTTGTTTTCCTTGCAGTGATCTTTGAGATGCAGGTTTCATAAGAAGCATCATCTTGTGAAGAGACAATGTGAAAACACACGATTCTTTGTCCTAGTTAGGAACTCCCAGGACATTTTGGGCTGGTCTGTCTTCATTTAGATGGTACATTACAATTCTGGAGTAAGATGTCACAAGATTTTGAACAACGTGTAAAAGCACGCAACGATCATCCTGCCACTTGCGTGAGCTTGGCAAGCATCATATTAGTGTGTTTGGTGGTGTGAGCCAAGTGTAGGGAATCGAAGGAAGCAATAGGGAGAATCAAATGGATGTAAGATTCCTATGCAAGCCATGGTCCCCTAGCCCTTGTGTCCGTTGTCAGTTTTGATACATTCCTCTCTAAAGAATCATGACTCCAACGAATCAAATGAAAAAGGTTAAAAATCCAGATGATTCACTTTGTACATCTGCCATTTGGCTTCTAATGTTTCTAGCACAAACCGAAAAAATTGGGCGATCTTTTCCATGATGAGAGCCCAGAACACTGATCAAGTTGGATCCTGATTGCAGGATGCGTTAGTCCTAAGGTCAGATGCATCGTCTTCAAGGGAAACAGGACTAAGAAACTCCCTTGTCTGGGATGCTGCAGACCAAGATGGAGCCAAGTCATAGCCTAAGTGGAAGTGTAGACCTGGCCAAAAGAATAGATGTGAAACCAATCTTTCTCGGTGTGTGCTACCTGGCCCTGGAAGAGCCACCCATCACTTGCCTTCTGCGATCCAGGAAGGAGCTGACAGCCTATCAGGTGTACAATCCATTCTCGAATCCATTGATGGCTGTGCCATTGAAATGAATCTGGCTCTCACCCAGGCGCATGCAAATGTATACGTATATGGTGAAATTCCACAGGCACATGGCTGTCTGTGTTTTTTACCCATCCAATGTATTTAGCGCCTGCTTTAGATCTTAGAAGATGAGTTACACCAACACAACGGAGACAAATATCCCGTCCACTGAAATATAAATCCCGTTATATGCAATAGGATTTTTATTTCACTGGATGGGATATTCGTCACAGTTGTGATGGAGTAATTCATCCGCCAAGATCTACACGAGACCCTTAGACGTCAGCCCTCACCCCGACCCCAGGGCACAATATCCTGAAAAATATTCACATAAAATAGTTCTGAAAGCGTAGATTGACTCACTTGGAAGTTAAAGGAATTTCATGTAATTGCCCAAGGCAATGACATTTTTAGGGTCGAGTCTGCGTTGCATGCGCTCGTGCATGCGTATCGCAGCAAGACTCTTTAGTGTTTAGAAAAGGGCTCGGAGCCCTGTCAACTTCACGTCAGTGTTTTTTATTGGTTCGTGGGCTTGCCTAATACAATCGGCTTGCTTTCATTAGTCGAAGGCACGCATACGTCATGCCTTTTCCAGTGGCTAGCCCTCCTCGAGCGCAGCGACCAAGTACAGAAAACATGCGAGGCTCGCTGTTTTCCATCGGGCTCGTGGAGTTCTTTTTCTCTATTTTCCTAGCGCGATTTCGCTTGGCAGAAGTCGAGCGCTTACACATTTCACTTTTTTAAGAACATAAAAGCACTTTTGCCGGTAGATGAAAAGTCGGGTTAGGAGTTTACAACGCGATCAGCTCTAACATGAGCAAACGCGAGACCCGTTGCATTGCAAATGCTTGTTTAACATGGCAACATCTTCCGTATTACTCACACTAAAGAGACCCTAAAGAGAGAGTGCACAGGAGTGTGCTTTGGAAAGTCACAATCTTCATTTTCATAGGAGGTTTTGCTCTACAGTCATCATACAGATGTGCACAAGGCTTCTGTTGACGCCGTGGAAGGCTCACACATCTACAGATACCTCGATGGAAGACGGGGTGCAGGCCAACCCCAAGTGTGGCAACGAGCCGTCTCCCAACAGCGCTGCAAGTGAAGTGATTGCCTCTTAGCGCTGGAAAAGGGAGAGTCCATTGGTTTCGATTTCAGGTTAAACATTGGCAGACTGCCTCAGCTGTCCTTCATCAGGGCAATGAAGATGGATGTTCACCGAGGCACTTGTCAGATAAACAAATTAGAGACACCCATCCTGACCTTTTCAGATGAAAAAACAACAAAGGGAACGCACAAACGTAGGCATTCACCAAGACAGCCGCAGCCAGATAAATAACGGGTCTGTCAGTGCGGCGGCTCATCTCTCACAAGAGGTCTTTAGGAGAATCTACAGACAGCACCTCCCAACCCCCCAGCGCCCTCCGAGGATTCTCACTCTTTCTGGCTGATCTGGACGCAGAGGCCAGTGCCAGAACAGGTGCAATGGTGTTCGTGTACAAAGATCAGTGCAAACACTGGCCAAGAATGATCACACTTGACACACGCATCACTGCAAAAAGAGGTGCAAAGTAACTCGTGTACAAAAATCAGTGCAAACAGTGCAACCTCTACCCCGGCCAAGGATGCTCACACTTGACACAGGTATCAGTGCAAAGAGAGGTGCAAAGATATTCATGTACAGAAATCAGTGCAAACACTTTACAACCTCTCCCCTGCCCAAGGATGCTCACACTTGACACAGATATCAGTGCAAAAACGGGTGCAAAGATGTTCATGTACAGAAATCAGTGCAAACACTCCAATCCTCTACCCTGGCCAAGGATGCTCACACTTAGGGGCTCATTTAGACACAGGTATCAGTGCGAAAAGAGGTGCAAAGATATTCATCTTACAAAAATCAGTGCAGACACTGCAACTTCTGCCCTGGCCATGGATGCTCACAGGTAGGGGCTCACTTAGCGCCAAATGTACAAAGCATTTTTCTAGTCGCAAACGGCCCGATTCTGCAAATCGGCACGCTTTGTGACTAGAAAAATGCTTTTTGGAATTTACAAAGCCCAAACTCTGATTCGGTAACTTGTTACCGAATCGCAATTTGTGTTTTGTGATTCGGTATTAGGAAGGGGCGTGTCCCTTCCTAATACTGAATCTAATTGGTATGTATGATTGTTTTGTGACCGTAAATGCGGTCATGAAACAATCGAGTTCGCACCAATTTCAAATTGGTGCTAACCCATTCGCAAAGGGGAAGAGGTCCCTAAGGAACCCCTTCCCCTTTGTGAATGCATGCAAAAACGTTTTTTAGGAGCAGGCAGTAGTCTCACGGACCACTGCCTACTCTTAAAATCTTAAAAAATGAAACTTAAAAGCCGCCTTTTTCCCTTTAAGGAAAACGGGCTGCGTTTAAAAAAAAAAGATTGCTTTATTTAAAAGCAATCACAGACATGGTAGTCTCCTGGCACCAGCAGGCCACCAGCCCTGCGATTCCCAGTGGGTCGCAAATTGCGACCTACCTCATTAATATTATTGAAGCAGGTCTATTTGCAACCCACCGGGAATTACAAAGAAACTCAATAGAGCTTCTTCCATTTGGAATTTACATGGAATCTCAATTAGGAATTCACAATTCCAAGTATTCGGACATGAGGCCCTTAGACACAGATATCAGTGCAAAAAGATGTACAAAGATATTCATCTACAAAAATCAGTTCAGATCTGCAACCTCTACCCTGACCAGGGATGCCCACACTTAGGGGCTCACTTAGACACAGATCTCAGTGCAAAAAGAGGTGCAAAGATATTCATCTACAAAAACCGGACAACAAATAGTAAATACTCGAGATTATGCACCTAGGAGTTGTATCATGGAGGGCTTTTCAGCGCAGAGCCGAGCACTGCTCTTTCGCACCTCCAGGGTATAAAGTCAATTCATTTAATTTGATATTTGTGTGAGTTACTGCTTTGTTTTCAGATAGTATAGCCCGGAAACAGTTAGTGGGGTTTCATTCTTTCTGTTTTTGAGCTCTGCAGCCTGAAAAAAGCACTAACTCGGAGAAATGGCTTCTTAAATTAATTCACTTTACATCCTGCAGGCCTTTAAAACACACTTTCAGCACTGCGCCAGAAAAGCCCATCCTTATAAAACTCCTAGGGCCAGATGTATACAGAAATGGTCTCAAAAGACTGGTTGCAATTGGGGACCAGTATTTTTGTGGCCAGTGTGGTAGTTTGCGGACCATCCTATGTTCTAGTAGGTCAACAGAGTCCAGGATCTGTGACTGCTTTTAAATAAAGCATTTTTAAATGCAATTCGTGTTCCCTAAAAAAAAGTGATGTGTTTGAAAAAAAGATAAAAACGTAAGAAGGTGGTAAAAGATTAATGCTTTGCGATTCAAATTTAATTGCAAAGTATTAATACATACAAATCCTATTCAGATTTGGAAGTCAGGCCCTAAACACGCCCCTTTCAAAGATGAAAACTGTATTTGGTCACAAATCTAAATTGCGATGCAGCAACAGGGTACTGAATTGCAATTTAGTTTTGTACATAGGAAAAGGCCTTTTTGCAGCCACAAACAGCCCAATTCTGCAAATCGTACACTTCATGACTACAAGACTTCATACATCTGGCCCCGTCTCTCGCTTTGCGCTTCAGTTCACCACCAATCCAACTACGATGGATCATCTTATGGAAGCCCAAACAAGTAGCCCATGTTCTCGCCCATAGAACGTAGCACAAATACTGTTTTCAGCATGAGAGCCGCACCAGGAATGGGTAGTGCAGTTTCCTGGGTCCAGAGCCTGGAGGAGAGAGGACACCCGAGGAGGAGGAGTCTGGAAGGTAAGTGCCATTTTTTTTCTTGTTATTTTAATGCCACCCGTATTTTGCCCGCCAACCACTCTAGATACAGACCAGCCGCCACTGCCCCAGGTATTTGATGAATCACAGTATCTTAGCACGGAAGAGGATGGAGTTTTTCAATAGTGTACTAAATCCGATGATACCATAGTTTATTTTCCCATTATATGTTGATTTTGTGAAGACACAAGCAAATCTCTGTTTCTAGGACCATTTCATATTCAACTATTATTTTTAGAGTTGAAGAGTTGACAAGGACCTGTCCTTCGGATCATTTGAGCATCTCTCCGGTAATTATTAACACAAACATGAAGAAGGTATCTATGCCTGCAGCCTGAATCCTGCAGGGCTTAACCAGTCTTTTATTCTTCTAAGGTCTTTACATCAGACTTGGTAATAGTACTAATGTTATTTGACACTTTAAATATGTAAGACTGCCAGAAAACAGACTTATACTATGATTTTCAAATAAATGCTTGGTGTAAATGTTTATTTTATATATTTCACACTTGGTAAATTTAACTCCAAGGAGCAGCGACCGTGTTTTGTTGAGAAGTGTTTTATTGCAGCAAATCCAGCTTTAACATGAAATGCTGTACATCCAACAGTCTGGGATTCATTTGGAAGTAAACCACAGCAATGCGCCTTTAGCTGGGGGCAGGACAGTTATTTTTAACACAGTTTGACATAACACACATTTTGCAAATAGCTTAATAAATGGATTTGAGAAAAAATTCATATGTTTGGTCATGGCTAAAGCCAGGACTACAGCCCTTATCTTGTGGTTCTGAAATCAGCAGTTTCGTCGCACATGCTATCTTCTTAAAGGGGCCATCCTCTCAAAGGGGTCACGATAGGTCTCAAAACCCAAGCTGACATCATCAAACAACAGGGCAGGAACAGCTCCTTCGCAATGTTGGAGGAGCGTCACCTCCGCCCCCCCCCCCCCCCCCCGCCACCCCTGGGCAAAGCCAGCAGCCAAAAAATAAAACAATAGTTTGCTATCATTTTATTTTTTTGCTGCTGGCTGAGCCAGCAGTGCAGGGAGGGGCGGGATAGGCCATGGGAGGGGGGGAGGAGAGGGGGAGTGAAGTGCACTTAAGTGCACAAGTGTCTTTGGCCGGCTATCTTAGTCCGGCCAAACACACATGCACACTTAGGTTTCTCCAGCCGGGTTGGAGAAACTGCATAGACCCAGTGCATAGTCTGAGTGGCAGTCCAAGCCGCTCAGACCAACCCTGATGCTGCTTTCATACTAAATTTAGCATGAGAGCAGAGCCAGGATTGCATGGGGAGCCTGTGCTAGTGTTCCAAGGACTGCTGGGACACCAGAAGATCAGAGGAGAGAAGCGGCGGTCGGCATCGGGAATGTGAGGTTCTAAAAAATTAATTATTCTTTTTTATCATTTCACCCCCCCCCCACAATCTCTGTACGCACCTGCCTAAGCCCCCTCCCCCACCCTTTGGATTTGTGGGCACCACATCTGCAACAGGGACATTGATCGCCTATTATTGGTGATTGTTAGAGATGCAGGGCTAATCTTTTCTCTTTATTGAAAGGCTCCTCTAACAAACGACCACCAGTTCTTCCTGCTCGTGATTGTGATGATCTGAAACCTTTCAACCCTCGATAGTTCACTACAAAGAGAGGCTAAAATCACACAACCGTAGCACAACTAATGAAAAAGAGAAAATATAATATACTGTATTGAGAAGTACAAATTCAGCATCAAGCATGATTATTAGCCCCCCAAACTAGTCTCACCACTGGCAGAGGTGTTTGTGAAAGTGGATAACCTAGGGAGAGTACACATAAATTCAAGCACTTCTACCCCAAGAGGGTCCCTCCGACTTCCCCTCTTTGTGGAGGGTTTAACCCCTTTCTCCCAGTATGTCTACATCATGCACCATTTGAGCTGGTTTTTGGTAGTCATCTGGTGGTGATTGTTTGAGGTTATTGATTTGCACAGGTACAGAGAGCCAAACATTACCTGACATGGGATAGATATGTTTTTACCTTCCATAGCTCATTTAGAGCTAGCACATACTTCGATTGTCCTCGACCTTCTGTGACCACATGAGCCATCCACTGGCACTCTCCTTCTCCATCCACTCCCAGCTTCCCCTGCAAGAGCAGCAGCCTATGGATTGGCTGTTTGTGGTGTCACATGATCTCCTCTGCACATCTGCATGAACCATCAGAGAACCTACAGCCTTTGAGGGTTCTGGTTAATTTTTGTCTCCTGCCTTCCTCATCTCCACTCAATGTACACGCTTGAGAAGAGCCTTCCCTGTTCATCTTCTGACTCTTGGTCACCTCATCCAGCTCCCAACTCCCCATAAGGCAGCAGCGGCCTGTGGACTGGATGTCTCTGGAGGAACATGGCCATCTGTCAGACCACCTGTATGCCCAATTAGTGCGGCATCGATAGAGCACCAAAATGGAAATGTTGTGGTATTTATGCTGCACTTTATTTAGGTTTGTTTCATTTATCATCCTTTTTGTACAATACACAGGGAGTTTATGTTTGTGAGCTATAACAAAACCGGAATGTTTACTCCAAGGTATTGTTTAAAGTATTTGACAGGCCACATCATCATCTTGGCTGTTTTGTTCAAATTGTTGTGGGTAGCGGAGTTTTAGTCCAGAATCCTGTTTCTGAATATTGTGTAAAACCGCCAACACAGGGATGGATTGCCCCATGAAGAAGAACTCTCTGCCAAATAAAATAATCACTCATGTGCTTGTCCACCTTTTCGAGAGCCATCTTAAATACTTCATTGAGAAGTGACAATACCTGCTTTTTTCTGAGTCAAATTCCATTTCCCCCTTGCAGCCGTGTCAAGGAATGATGGCAGTGGCTCCATGTAAGTACTGAATTGTTTATTAGGTTTATATAGAGGTCCCCCAGGGCATTATACACCTCCATTGTCACTGGTCTAGGACTGTGGAACAGATTCTTCAGACTTAAAATCTTTTGACATTTGTCTGCAACAATGTTCAATTGAGCTTCAATGTGTATTCTTCTTGTCACTTCTCAGAATCCTCTCCAGATTTTTGAGGGAATCGGGGGGAGATTTGTTGAGCTACATCTCAGACTCAACAAGCCCAGCATAGATACTAAAGTGCTGGCACTGGTACTAGACAGCAACAAACCAAGAATTTCACCAGATATTGCAATGGTCAGATGTTATTCACAGTTTCACTCCATGGGCCTCTGCAAGGTGCTGAAGGTATCAACTCTTTCAGCTACCAGCCATGTAGAAGATTTGCGAGAAGTACAGCAGAACATCGTTCAACTCCAAAAAAGGCTTTTGGAATGACTTTCTTACAAGGGTCATGATGTGTGCCAAGCAGGTGATGTGTATTAGATTAGTATATGGATTTTTCAACACAGTGTTTGTATTGTGAGCTTGTATGCAGCATTGTCTGTGTTAATTGAAATAATGTTCTGAAAGGCAATGTTTTAATCAGTGAGGACTGTTGCAAGCACTTACTCTACAGCCCCATGGTGGCACTGTGAGAGGAACACTTTCTGCACCCAGTGTTGAGCGAAGTGTGGCACAATGGTTAGAGTGGCAGACCCTGATGCAGAGATCTGACCTGGGACCAGAGTTCAATTCCCACCTCGGTGGGTCTTGGGCTCAATTACCTTGGACCAGATCATTCTTGCCTCAGTGCCTACTCTAATGGGTCCAACTCTGGGCAACAGCTTGCTTAATCTCCACAACGGCCCTCACAGTGCTTGGATGCCTGGCTTCACCCTGGGGCTGTCCAGGAGTGGGCACCTCACAGGGAAAAGCTAGGAGGGGTTCCACAGCGGTATGTGTACAGTGCCTTGAGACCCTAACGGGTGAGTAGTGTGCTATATAAGTGCGAAGTTTACAGTTTTATGAGAGCAGTCCAAACAAAACATTCAGTATACAGGGTCCCTCAATGCCTAGCTTCTCATCAAATATGACACTGATCTTTTGATCTGCAGTTGTTTTTTTTCTGGCTATCTTTAGCCCACATATATCTGCCTGGGAGAAAATGTTCTTGAAGCTGATGACTTCCTGTGATTGCGTGACAATGGCTTTCTCACTCATGAAGGAATCTGCACAGCTTTGTGTGGATATTTTGCTCTGTGGAATCTTCAGTGCTGTACAGACATCGGCCACATGTTTATTTTATCATCATTTGATGTACCTGCAGCTGTCCTCTGTCAAATGTGAGTTCATGGACATGTGAGAGGCACGTTATGGGGAAAACTGGGGGCCCTCAGCATGAATGCAGCATGTCTTGTGTTTGTGGGATCGCACATGACTATCCAGCCTGTGCTTTCGATCATGGTTCACATTGCATACAGAGCGTACACATATGGGATTACGGAACTGGTGTCCATTATTTAGGTATCACTGTCACCCTGGTGCTTTTATTAGGAATTTAATTGTACATGTGGTGTCCTACATTCTCAATCTGACTGTATGTTGGGTTCCTAAAATATGGGACACA
The DNA here is from genome assembly GCF_031143425.1 of Pleurodeles waltl. Classification (NCBI taxonomy): domain Eukaryota; kingdom Metazoa; phylum Chordata; class Amphibia; order Caudata; family Salamandridae; genus Pleurodeles; species Pleurodeles waltl. The sequence goes on from NC_090445.1 coordinate 1,694,077,910, forward strand.
TGCTTCAGTCTGGGACTTCCCCATTACAAACTATATTAAATCTAATTCTTTATTTCCATTGGATAAATTGGTGTGAGACTACAACTCCCAGAGAGCTTAGGGTTCCTAAATGAAAGCCACAGCCTACAGCAATATGTCAGCAGTGAGAGGGGGGGCTCTGGTGATCCAATTCTAATGTCTCTTTGTCAAAGGAGGAAATTCAATTCTAAATTGTTTTTGCAGAACGGAAGTGCAGCTCACAAAATGTTACCTGCCTGTTGTACTTGCTTATGCATCGCTAAAAACTAGGCAGGGCTCTCAGACTGTCTTGTATACCTAGGTCTAATGTAGTTGTTGAATGTGGGAGGGTAAAGTCCAGTTTTTAAATTGGAGGGATGTTATTCTTGTTAATGGGACAGGTGGATATGACAATTCCACAATTGCACTGGAATTCCCACTGCTGAAAGTGTAGGATTATTGGTGGGTTAGTGGTCATTCTGGTCTGATCCTGTCTGCAAGAGCATGTGAAAACCCACAAAGCTGTACGTTCCACATATTCCTCGCAAATACACTTTTTCCAGAAAACACAAACAGATTTACTCCTACAAAAAGCAGGAGCACATGCACTTTCGGGATAGGAGTGGGTTGAGAAAGCGCTATATTTAATAGGAGTGTAGAAAAAGAGTTTTCTCTCCCACGGCAAATATTTACCCTTTGAAAAAGAGGAAGTGAAGTGTCAGTCAGATTCAAGTCTACAGACTTTTCATCTGATGAGAATTCTACTTGCGTTAATTTTACGAATTAGGTTTTTCATGTCCCAGAGGTACACTTAGGGCCAGATTTATGGAAAGTGGTGCATCATGTCTTGATGTGCCACTTTTCTTGAGCCCCATTGCACCCCACTAATGCCACCATGTGTGCGCCGTATTTATGATATGGCGCACCAGGGTACACGTCAAGGAACTAGCATCAATAATTTTGATGCCAGTTCAGTGCTTTGCAGGATTAGCGCCCAAAATGTTGCTGCTAATCCTGAAAGGAGGCCCATTGAAAACAATGGGAGCGTCATTTCAATGCCCGCCTTTGGCAGGCGTTAAAAATGGCACTAAAATGGCACAGTGGAATCTCATAGACTCCATTGCTCTATTTTTCTAGGCCTCCTGAAGCCGGAACACCCCCCATACATGCATTATGTCTGGTGTAGGCATAATGTGGTGCAAGGGTTTACAAAGTGACGCAATGCATGTATTGCGCCACTTTGTAAATATGGCGCCGTGTTTTTGCCAACCTAACGCCACATTACCGTCAATAAAAAATGACGGTTATGTGATGCAAAGTGGCGCTAGGGGCTCTCACATCTAGCCCTTACTATTCTTTTTTGTATCCCAAAACAAAACTAGGGTGTAATTCGACCAGAACAATTTTCTGACTTTTTCCCAGACATTAGTGTATAAAATAAAACTAATGCAGCCAGTTGACAGAGGAATTGTGGTTCTGCTGATCTAGATTGTAGCAATAAACATGCATTATACAAGGTCAAGTGAGACAGCTTCCCATCAGTTTATTAAACCAGCTTCTTTCCAAATTAAGGGCTGGCAGATGGGCCCAAATCCCACAGCAGACCTCAGTGCAAGAGCACTCCTTTTCAAGAACTGCCACATCTGATTCACGTCAACGTGTCACCACCTCGCCTCCTCACACTTTGTTTCCTATAACGAGCTTCAAGGGGACCTCGCGGAGGATGAGGAGCAGAGAAGAACCCCATGTTGATGTTAATAATGATTCTAATTTGATAAACAATTGATTGGAACGAGTCATGACACTCACATACATGAAGGCTGTGACCATCTGTCAGCCTCCAGTTCTCTCCAGATCCATACACTGAAGGCCACGGTACCTTTTATTGGACACATGGGTGTAACACAGACCCCTGAGCTACTGCATAGTAGCCCACCATGAAGGAGACCCCCATTCGGTATAAAGCCTATGGCTAGCAGGGGCTTGTGAGAGTCTTGGGCCCCTCATTATCTTCTGCATCAGGGCCACATCATTTTGTGTTATGCCTCTGAGAGGACAAACTGAAAATGGAATATAAAGATGTCCAATGGAAAGGCTCCCAGAGTGGTGAAGGCTCCATCTTCAGATGTCATTGATGCTGTTATCAGAAGGTGTAGTTTACATCATTACCTCCTCTTCCACTTCCTCATCCCAGCACTTCCTAAAGTGAGGTTGTGTACCTCCGAGACAGGCACATGCTGCCCACCTGAAAGAAACAAAAAAACAACTTGGGTCCTCACAGTGGGAGGCTCTGCCCCCACTCCTGTTTTATGTCTGTCTGCAACAGACTTGTTGCTGTGCCCTCATCAGAGAGCCTATTCTTTGGTGTTTTTTATTTCTTCAGGTCTGGTCCTGGGCCAGTGGTGAAATGCAAAAGGATGACCCACTCATGACAAGGAACCCCTGTGTCTTCAATAATTCACGAATATTCATCACCCTTGGGCTAAATATGGCTGTCCTGAAGGGTTGAGGGCCCCCTGTGTCCTTGAATAAGACTGCTCCTGACAGGGAAGGTGTACCTTCTTGTTGATAGGGGCTCCCTCCTTTGCTCCTCCTTTTCTAATTCTGCCTAGGGGTGAAGCAAAGCCCCATGTGGGGATTGGGGTGGGTGTGCTACACGTAGGCCCTCATTAAGAGTTTGGCGGTCAGTGGACCGCTGCAGTCGAGATGCCGGTTGCACCGCCCCAGGACTGGCGCTATAGGCCGCCATATTACTAGTACTGAGAAGGCACCTGCAAAACACAGTCAAGTTTCCGTCCGAACCACCACTGTTGCCGGCGGAAGGCCTCTTCAGGCCGGTAGTCCGGCAGTTTCCACCCACCGTATTATGAGGTTGCACACCACCAGGACTTCCGGGGCAGTCTAAATGCCGCGAAAACCATGGCAGAAACGAACAACATAAAAGGAAGCACTCACCTTCTGGAACAAAGGCACATCATTAGGCGCCATGGCACGTGAATTGCAAGTCTTTCCAATGCTCCTGCTTGCCATTGACATCCAGGACCAGTGACGCCAACATAGACACCATCCGTAAGTACCCCATCCTAGCACACACTAGAGGGAAGGACATTAGTACGCACACACACGCACAAACGCACAGTCACCAAACATACATGTGCAAGAAAAGCCAGGACAAGCTATGTAGCATCGACACCAATGGTACCATTGTAGGTAAATAGTATTGTAAAAATAAGAAATGTCATGACAACAACTATATACAAAATGCTTCAAGGGCCAGTGCTTCATTGTCCAAATGTCCTGGGCACACTGGGCACGTGAGGACTGCTCAACTTGACTCCTGACTGCAATGTGCAGACCTCCACAGGGCAGGGGCATTATTGGGGCATGCAGGCACCTCAGGGATAAGGGGGTGGGGGAGTGTAATCAGGGCTTGGATGCGGGGTCCTTCCTATTCTTATTAGGCTTCCCCCCTCACTGTCCTGTTGTCAGGAGACGCCTTAGCTTTGCCCCGCTTTCCTGCTTTCTTAGGTGGGACGGCGGTGGAGGCCACCACAGCAGGGGACCCAGATGGAGTGATACCAGCGCTGGAGGTGTGAGGGGCAGGTGTGCCTGTTGTGGCAGCACTGCAAACTGCTGACTGTGGGGCATGCCTCAGCCCAGAGGAGGACCGGGAGGTGGAAGGCAAGGGTCTGGGAAGGGTAGCAGGGCATTTGGGGCTAACAGGGACCGGACCAGGAGACAGGAACAGGGAAAACTCATGCAGGAATCTCTTTTTAGGGTCAGCGGGTAGGTCATGAATTAGGCGTTTGGGAGTGAAGGGAGAGGGTATGGTTGATAGGGTTATGTGGATATGGTTTGGGTGATGCTGCGTGTGTGTATGAAATGTGAGTGTTGGGTGGATGAGTGTGGGCGTAAAGGTGTACTGGGAGGAGGGGTGGAGGAGACACAGGGAGATGGCAGGGGAGACATGTGAGTGAATGTTGGGGCAGTGTGTGTTCAGGTAGGGTGGTTGTGTTGACTGTTGTGGTGCGTGCAGATGTGGTGTATGGGGTGCATGCATGGGGGCCAGCTGTTGTGGTGATGGTGGCAGTGACAGGACATGTGTCTGGACCTGGGACTGATGATGTGGTGTCTGCAAGTGTGAGTGGCAATGTGACTATGAAGGGGGAGCAGGCAGGGGAGTCAGGGTAGGTAGTCGATGTTGGTGTGTGTGTGTCTGAATGGTAAGTGTGTGCATGGCAGTGGTAGTGTTTGTGGTGCATGTGAATGTCCTTGCGCTCTGGGTTAGTTGGTGGGGATGCATGCTGGTATGAAAGTGTGCTTTGGATGGGAAATGGGAGAGGGATGTGGGAGTGGGAACAGGTAGTTTGAGAGGGGACAGAAGAAAAAGGAACACTGGCTGCCGTCAATGAGGAGGCCAGAGCCTGAAACGATCTCTGAAGGGCAGACAGGGCACTGTGAATGCCTTCTAGGAATGCATTTGACTGTTGCATCTGGGATGCCAGTCCCTGGATGGCATTCACGATGGTTGTCTGCCCAACAGAGATGGATTTCAGGAGGTCAATAGCCTCACTGAGGGCAGCAGGGCTGACTGGGGCAGGGGCAGAGGTGCCTGCGGTGAAGGAGATGCCCACCCTCCTGGGTGAGTGGGCACAGGCAACTGGGTGAGGAGTTACAGGGAGGGCGGTCGTGGTAAGGGGGGTGGTGGACAAGGATGGTGCAGGCATAAGGCTTGAAGGTTCTACCACCACCACGGAGTCACCATCGGAGAAAGAATCTGATGATAGTGTAGATATTCCTGTCTCCCCTGTGGTACTCCACTCTCCCTCCATCCTACTGGTCCCCTGAGCTCCGCTGGTATCAGTCTCCTGGGTCCTGTGGAATGCAGCTTCCCCACTTGCCGGTGCCCCTTCTCCTTTGCCAGATGATCCTGTTGCACACAAAGATAGAGGAGCAGAGGGAGGGTGGGACAGTGAGAGACAGGGTGGGAGAAAGAGAAACAGGGAGCAAGTGGTCAATGCCAGTACAAAAGCCACATACAAGTCACTTCAAAATACTCCAGTGCCATGTCATTACATGCCATGCCTTTACACACACATGCCATTGCAATGACAACCCATATGTGCCACCTCAGTCATGGACATGGGTTTTACACATGCTGACACACATTCAATCCTGTACAGGATGAAAGCCAAACCCTCAACTCATGTCTGACCCACCCTATTGGCTCATGGCTCTATTCGATCACTAGACTCAAACTTCATACTCCACGGGCATTTGGAGGCATACTTACACAGCCACATAACCCAAGCACATATAGCTGTATGATGTGAAACCTCAGACTTCACAGACTACACATACACCTCATGCCAGCAGACAGCAGCTGGAGATATAGCCCCAGAAACACTGATTGGATAGTTAGGAGTACAATGTGTGTGAACTCCAGAAGCAGGAACCCTGTCCACATCTAAGACCCTGCTCATGTACTACACAGTTGCCCTGTCATCGATGCCACTTAGCAGTAAGGTCAACCCCAACTCACATCCTGCACGGCATTTGAACACATGTATGTAACACATACAGCATCAATGTGTCCCAAGTCTAGTCATAAGTAGCTACCTAGCACACATTCTACAGCCTTCACACAATGCACAGGCTGCACCTATCACTCACCACATAACCTAAGTATGAATGTGAACTCACCCCCTTGTGGCTGCTGTGCTGCCCTCAAGCGCCCATCCACCTCAGGGTACGCCACGGCCAAAACTGCGTGACATGAGGGGGGACAGGGTCCAACGGGCACCCCTCCCTGGTTGGGAGGACTTCCCCCGCTGGGCCTCACCGGTCTTCCTTGCCCAGCGTTGCAGGTCCTCCCACCACTTCCTGCAGTGGGTGCTCTGCCGGGCATGGACCCCCAGGGTCCGCACTTGCTTGGCGATGGCACGCCAGATCCCCTTCTTTTGATGGGCGCCTACTACATGGCTAACACGTAGAAAAGGAGGCAGTCATGTAGAGTGGCATCTTTGGGACTGCATTGGACAAAAAACATCCCCTGAACATACGCACATTTCAACCTTCCATTTGTCCTCACTGCCCTTAGCCAGGTCCTTCCACAAATCACTCATCCTCGTCCCAAGGCCCCCATCCACATTTGTACCACTCACAGACAGTACAATCATAGTGCACTCATCTGCTGGCCCATACAACTGGGCATACAGGGGTAGGACACCCTCCCATCTTCTGAAGTTCCTCCTGTGAGAAGGCTGGGGTCCTTTCCCCTGCAGCACGTGGCATCTTGGCTACCAGTGGCAGACCACAGCAGCACACACAGTGGAGGTATACTCAGCAGGAGTGCCAGAAGTCAAGTGAACATGAGCAATGAGCACATGAAATGCGGTCACGGCTGCCGCAGACATCACCGTCACCGCCGGCAGTGATCGCCATTGGCTCATGTCTCCCATAGGCAACCATGTTAACCAATGAGGAGTTGCACAGCAGTTGCAAATGCCTACCGCCATGACCTCTTACGCCAGCGGAATTCGCTCACTTCCATCTGTCCTGTGCATGCAGGTCAGGCAGCTGACATTTTACTTTTACAATGTGTGCAAAGGGGGTTCATGAGGTGCGTCATGGATGTTTAATAGTGACTTGTGCACAGCTCTGCTGCGTCCACACAGGCCTTTATGCACACAATGATTGCCACTCCCTCCTATTCCCAGGTACGGTGGAACAATGATGGTGAGGGATGATCCTGTCCACAGGACCCTGGTCAATCTTGCCATCCTTGAAGAGAGTTACATTATCCAGTGCTATCGGCTCAACCATCAGACCATCATGGATCTTGTGAGGCTGTTGGAGCCGGATCTGCGGTTTGGTATTCGTCATCCCAATGCCATCACACCCACAGTAAAGATGTTGGCTGTCCTCCACTTCCTTGCCTCAGGGTCCTTCCAAATAACAGTGGGCTGGGATGCCGGAATGGCCCAGCCCATATTTAGTAACGTCTTGAAGAACATCCTCTGTGCCCTACTGAAACATATTGCCAGCTATATCAGGCTCCCCCAATGTGACAATCCGCCCACTGTGAAAGCAGCCTTCTATGCTGTGGCACATATTCCACATGTGATCGGGGCTATTGATGGGACCCACATTGCCCAAGTGCCACCCAGAAGGAGTGAACAGGTGTTTAGGATCCGTAAAAACATTTGCTCATCTGGATCCACTACAAATTCTACAGTTCCTCATCACCTGTTTCTGGACAGGACTGGGGGGGGGGGTTGGTTTGGTTCTTGCCTGTTACTTGCCTACGTGTGACCCCTGTTCTCTATAAGGTGCAAGTACTGATCTCATTGATTGGTCTGAATTGCTTCTGGGCTCTGTCTGTTCTTTTGATCCCAGACAGATTATCTTTTTTCCCACATCACAAGGTTGTGTGGTGTCTTGAAGGAATCCACTTCCTGTGATGGTTTCAGATTTTCTCTTTGGCTAAGTGTTCTTTTGACTTTGCTTCTGGATGACTCATTTCCTGTCTCCTTAGTGTCTGAAGCAGGTGTCCTGGTTTGATGTATCCCTAGCTTTGGTCATCCTTCCCTATAGATGCTTCATGAGAGGACTGATGGGGCTTCTTAGAATGCTCTCTTCAGAGTAATTGATCAGAGATAGTTTTGCCCTGATCTGCATCTTGATAGAATGATGTCTTCTGTGATCCTTTGCAGCATTAGCTATGCTTATTTCTCCTTGGTAGAGCTTCTCCTGTTCTCTTTGGTACTTTGAAGCAGTGGTGTAGGGAACAAGTTGTATGATCCTCTAAGTCTTCCTACTCCTGGACGTATTTGTTTTTTTCAGGTGTTCTTTGTCACCTTCTGTCAATGCTCCCCTGCTTACTTTTACCAAGCTATGACAAAGGAACATTGCCTAGGGGACTGACAAGCATAACAGAGAAACGCTGAAAGGAAGAGGGGAACACATGAGCAAGCTCCAGAATGTCCCACAAGAAAAGACAAGTGCAGGCAACCTACATGACCAGTAAACACTAGCAACAGCCAGAGCCTACCAGTTGCCAAACCACCTGCAGCACTGTAAGCATAAGTAAGAAAGGAAGGTGGTATTTGGCATTCTGGGAGACACTATTCCCGTCCTATTTGTGTTCTGCTCCCTACCCCTCCTGGGTTATAGGCCACCAAACAGGACTCTCCAGCCACCTCTGTTCTGGGCTTTTCTTTTAATCTTACTCCAGGTGTAACCCATCTCTTTGCAGTCAACTTTGAGGCCTCACCGCCACACTTGAAGGTTCCTGGTCGAGGCTTACCTGGAGATATGTGATGCTGGATTGCAGAAGGTGTGACCTATAAAATCCCAGAATCTTTCATGATTGCTTCATGAGCAGGGAATTGAAAAGTCTGCTGTAATAGGTAGTTGTTAATGATGGTGTTTGACCAGCAGATTTGGAAGGTTTTCCTTAGGCAAGTGTTGAAGAAGATCTGGGCTTTGTTGGTGGTAGTGACTGTTGTCCTCTACGTTTCTGCTCCATATAGAGGGACCAATTTCACATTAGTGTTAACAATCCTGATCCTAGTTTGCAATGTTAGGTCCTTGGAGCTCCAGATCTTCTTTAGCAGAATAAAGGCAGCCCTTGCTTTGTCGATTCTTGCCTTGACGTCGGCATCTGTGCCGCCCTGTTTGTCTACGCCATTGGCCAGATAGGTGAAGGCCTCAGCCTCTTCCAGTGCATCGCCTGCAAGAGTGACTACAGTTTTGTTGGCCTTGTTAGCCTTCAGGGTCTTGTTTTTTCCCGTGTGACTGTTGAGGCCAAGTTGTGCTGATGAGAATGCCACTTTGTTGGTCTTCTTTTTCATCTGCATATGGGTATTGAAGAGTAGGGCCAGGTTGTCTCCAAATTCCAGGTTGTCTACCTGTGTTCAATGTGCCCACTGGATCCCATTTCTTCTCCTTGCTGTGGATTTTTTAATGATCCAGTCGATGGCCAGCAGGAAGAGAAGAGGTAAGAGCAAACATCCCTGTCAGACTCTGGTCCTTACCTGGAAGGCTTCCATGAGTTGTCCTCCACGGACTATCTTGAAGGTCATTCCCTCGGGAGAGTTCCTGATGATTCTCAAAAGTTTGTCTGGCATATTGCAGTAGTGAAGGAGTTTCTCAAGGCTCTCTCTGTCCATTATGTTGAATGCCCACTCATAGAACAGTGAAGCAAATGTATTGGGGGAGTTCCATTCTATCGACTACTGAATGAAGATGTGCAGGATTGCAATCTGGTATGTGCTGGATCTATCTTTGCTGAAGACAACTTGTTGATCTTGCAACTGAATGTCAACTTGTTCCTTCATTCTGTTCAGGATGACTGTGCTGAACATTTTGCCTGTGGTTGATAGAAGAGATGTCCCCCTGTAGTTTGTGCAGTTACTCAGGTCACCTTACTTGGGAATCTTGATGAGATATCCCTTTTTCCATTCTGACAGCTCCTTTTCCTCCTTCCAGATCCTTCCATACATGAGGTAGAGCATGTCTGACTAATGTTTCAATGTGTGCATTTAGTGCATCTGCAGGACTGCGATCAGGAGCTGATGCCTTTCAATTTCTCAGATCTTTGATAGTTTGCCGTATTTCTTCCTTGGTTGGTCAGCTGCAGTCGACTGGCAAGCCCTTGCCAGCTGGCTGTATGTCTGGTGGAGACTGCGGCACGGGCTGGTTCAGAAGTTGTTCAAAGTACTCCACCATTTTAATTGTTGGACTTTGTTACCCATGATTATCTACCCAACAATGTCTTTATCATACCTTTCTGGCTTTCTATGCCCCCTTCCTTTGGCTTTTTTCATCAAAAGCTGTTACGTTGTGTCATCTCTCTGGGTTCTTGATCAAGGGTCTTGGTGGTCAAGCCTCCTTCTTCGTTTACCTTTCCACTCCGTTACCAGGTTTTGACTTGGCTCCACTGGCAAGTGGTGGATACCTACCGAGCCCATTCTACTAAAGCACCCTCTACTTTGGCTTTTCTCAATGCCAGGGCATGGTTGTCCTTGCTGAATCCTACTCACCTCAGTTTTTTGTCCTCCCATCGCAAGGTCCCATATGGTCCTCCTTGAGGGCTGCCATTTAAGAAACTAAGCTTCATGGACCGTACTTGTCCTAGGGTTTAACTCCTGCAATTTTGTGCCAGGTTCAGGATCAAGTGATAGAAGGGAGAATACAAGATCCAACTAACAAAGCCATAGGTAGTGGTCACCTTATTAAACAAGGGAGCACAGACAGAGACCACTCCATATTGGTTGGAAGTTATGGACTGTGGAGGACGGGTCTCTGGCGGCTGCAATGTCGGAGGCAGAGGTGGGACTTTCAGGACACAGGAGGACAGTGAATTCTATTGGACACAGACGTTCAACAAGTGGTGGGGTTAACGCTTCTGGAGAAGTTTAAACAGAGGCAGCAAGAGGGAAGAGACATCTCACAACTTTCGTCAGTTGTATGGTTCCCATGGCTGTGCATGTTCACTCATCACTTGGCATCCTTGGACTTGGTCATTTCACCCCTTCTTTCACTCCTTCCTTGTTGTAGAAACTGTCCTGCTTATTCAGTCCTCAACAGTAAGATGCACAGTGGTCCACTGAGCCATCTACTTGCCCTTAGGAATATTCCATGATAGCCGTTACTGCATGTGCATGCATGTTTATGTAAAGGCAATCATGTTGTAATGGTTTCTGTTATAAAACATTCACTGATGAACACTACGTGCTCATGCATTCACAAACGCTAATAAAAACCATTACAATACGGCAACCTGTGCATCTGCACAAATCCACACACATTCTTAGCTCCTGAATGTTTTTTGCTAATCTTTAATGAAAAGAAATATTCCAAGGAAACAAACATTAGCAAGCCAGTGGCTTGGTAAACAAAGCCAGATCTATTAGCTTTCCCAGTGTTTGTTTACAAAGTATAATTTATTGAATGGGAATCTTATATGAGGCACCCTACATAAAGCAACATAGTAGGGAGCATTTGAAAATATAAAAATGTTTCTTTTATGCTATTCAAAGATGGCAGATTTCTGCAATGAGATAGTACAGACACCCTGAGGGGAAGACTGTGCGATGTGAGCCAGGGAGGAAGGCCTGTGGTCCCTGGTGCCCCTCCTCTATCTGATTCAGTTCTTTTGTATTTATTTTTTTTCAGTTTTATATAGCGTGAACATGACCGGACGCTGTAGGGAGAACTTTACGTCAGCCCAAGTTACATTACCCATTCATTTTTTGGTAGGCACTGGGAGATTAAGGGGCCGAATTATGAAAGTGGTGCTGCATTTAGTGCAGTGCCACTTTTCTTGCGCCCCTTAGCGCCACACTAATCCTACCATGTGCGCGCCATATTTGAGATATGGCGCACCATGGCGGCAGTTAGGAAAATAACGTCATAATTATTTATGCTTGTTCAGCGCTTTGCAGGATTAGCGTCAAAAATGTTGACGGTAATCCAGCAAAGCACCCAGGATCCCATTGAAAACAATGGGAGTCTCATTTTATCGCCTGCTCTGAGCAGGCATTTAAAATGCCGATAAAAATGACGCAAAGAAATCTCTTTTCGCCATTTTTTCGGCCTCCCCAACGGGGGAAAGCCCCACTTGCATACATTATGCCTGGCGCAAGGGGTTACAAAGTGGCGAAAGCGGTTACAAAGTGGCGCAATGCAAGCATTGAACCACTTTGTAAATATGGTGCAGTGTTTTTCGCCACCCAACGCCACATTAGCATAAAAAATGTGACACTAATGTGTTGTTAGGATGGCGCTAGGCCCTCTTAAATCTGGGCCTGAGTGATTTTCCCACAATCACAGGATGTTGAGCTGACACCGAGACTCGAACCTGCTTCCCCGACCCCATTGGGCACATATTGACTTTATTGCAAATTCGGAACCTCAATTTGGAAATGTCCTCTCGAAGGGGCGCTAACCGAAGCAGCAACTGAAGCCAGCCTCAGTGGGGGGGTGGGGGGGGGGGCAAGTTTGGGACATAACAGGCCTAATGCTTTTGAGTCTGGTAGGAAGGCCTATGTTCCTTGGTACCCCATCACTCTCTGATTCACCTTTTTTATTTGTTTATTTATTATTATTTTTTGCAGTTTTATAACGCGCGAACGTGACCGGAGGGTATAGGGAGCGCTTCACGTGAGCATCAGTTGCATTACACATTCATTTTGTGGTAGGCACCGGGAGATGCAGTGAATTGGCCAGAATCACAGGATGTTCAGGCCACCACGAGACCCTGAACCGTATAGTCGACAGTTCCCAATGGGCGTATATTGACTTTATTGCAAATTCTGAACCTCGATTTGGAAACGTCCTCTCGAAGGGACGATAACCCGAGCGGCATCCGAAGCCAGCCACAGCGGGGGCGGGTTTGGGACATAACCGGCCTAATGCTTTCCCGCTAACTGCTCTCCAAAGAGAAACGTGCTGTCTGCCGAGATGTGAAATCATTATGTACTCAAACGATAACATCGTCTTTTTACTAATAACAGGCATTTTAGCTCATGAAAGAACATATTTTCATAAAAAGCGATGCTCAGATAACATCTTTGTGTTTGACTGACAGCCTGGGATTCGCTCTATCATAATATTTCCTTGTTCCTTTCTGCCAGCGGATTTGGTGTTGAAAAGGAAATTATACGTTGCATCGATACACGCCTTAAAGTATCTGGGCGCTAAGCTTGTAACTGAAAGCAATGAAAACACGCGGTCGGCTGATAAAGCGCCTCTCAGATGGCGCCTCCCGAAGAATATCAGTCTCACAATAGGAAACAAGCGCCTACGGAAGCTACAGACGGGGTTCTGGGAGCTTTAAAAATACAATTTATTGGCGCAAATCTAACATAGAAGCAATTACTAAAGGGGCGTTACTGGGCGTGCAAAGTTATGCGTAGATTTCGAGTGTCTGCCACCCTTAGCCGGCGGAGGTTTACGCTTTCCTGTGTTTGCGCCCTGGTTACCCTCCAAAGTGGCAATATTTCCGTGCGAGTTGGACATGAAATGTATGTGCCATTTTTCCTTAGGTAATTTTAAAATCATTGCTTTCATAACTATGAAACTGGCAGGAAAGTAATAATATTATTTTTATGAAAACAACTTGGGTGAAAAAAATATATATATTTTAACTTGAAAGCCCTAAATGTTGGAAACTTTGAAAACCACCGGTAGTAAGGATAATATTCAGGGAAATTACAGGGAGTTCTTGAGGGAAAAACTTTGCAACTTACAGCTCCTGAATCAACCCATACTACATAAAAAAAAGTAAATGTCACTCCTCACACCCTCGGTGTGGTATCTGTTAAGCTGATACCACAACATTCTCAGCAAATCATCTTTAATGAACAGTTGGAGCGACAATAAATCGCAGATGATTGTGAGAGGGTAAGGCGTGCACTTGGACGTAAAGTCGTCAAAATTCAAGCGGTGTCGAAAGTGAGGTCACGCAGGCTTTGCCCGCCGGTGACGTCATAGGGCTGTACCTTGGCCCACTCTCAGCCAATCAGTAGGTTCCAGGTGCTGCTGAGTGGCTAAGGAAAGAGAAAGGAGTGACGCATTGGAAAGTAAAGCAGGCTCCCGGAGCCCAGTTCACTTCCTGGCCCCTACCATGGTGACCCCGGATATCCAGGGGGTGCAGGGCCACAAGGCACAGGGGTGAGTCATGGCCAGCAGCTACTGCTCGTGACTATCCTTTGTGCCTTGGAGTCATATTAACCCGGGGAGGTTCCGCCACCCCTCACCAGCAGATGCAAAACCTTTAAAAGTAAAACACTAATAAACTATGTTTATTATCATTTTATTTTTAAAGGGGCAGGGCCACAGGGGTGACGAGCATGGAGGGGAGTGCACAGAGCACTCTCCTCAGTGCGCATGTGTGTTTGGCCGGCCATTTTGGGCCGGCCAAACACAAGGGCTCTCTCCACTCTCCGCACTGTTACCAAGTTGGAGAGAGCAAGCCCAGGCTCCCATTCTGCTTTGGAGTGCCCAGCCACGACTCTCCACCCAATCATAACTGCGCTCCAAGCAGCATCCTGATTGGTGCAGGGCAAGCTGGAAGCCTGGAGAGCGGTGGTGCTGCAAAGTTCAGGTAAGACTTTTTTTTTTTTAAATTGTTTTCTTCACCACGCCACTTTTCGTAGTTGCCAGCCGCGACTGACATTAACACCCAGAGTACTTTCAGTCAGAAATATAACTCAATGAAGCCCAAAAACTGCAAAATTCGAAGAAACAGGGGAGATACCCAGTGGCCGAAGAGGGATTTTGGAACAAGGGCCGGATTAAAAAGAGGGTGATAATTAAACATTTGCCACAATCAGGTGAAGTACTCACTCCCTTCTGTACAATCTGTTACCAATGTGGAGTGCAATGGAATGAATAACACCCAAACTTGCTTCAGCGGGCAGTGCAGTGGAATGAATAACACCAACACTGGCTTGCTTCAGCAGGGAAGAGCAGTGAAATGAACAACACTGGCTTCAGCAGGGCAGAGCAGGACAGAGCAGTGGAATGAACAACACTGGCTTTAGCAGGGCAGTACAGTGGAATGAACAACACCAACACTGGCATTAGCAGGGCAGTACAGTGAAATGAATAACGCCAACACTGGCTTCAGCAGGGCAGAGCAGTGGAATGAACAACACCAACACAGGCTTCAGCAAGGCAGTACAGTAGAATGAACAACACCAACACTGGCATCAGCGGGCAGAGCACTGGAATGAACAACACCAACACAGGCTTCAGCAAGGCAGTACAGTAGAATGAACAACACCAACACTGGCATCAGCGGGCAGAGCACTGGAATGAATAACACCAACACTAGCTTCAGCGAGGCAGTGCAGTAGAATGAACAACACCAACACTGGCTTCAGCAGGGCAGAGCAGTGGAATGAATAACACCAACACTGGCTTGCTTCAGCAGGGCAGAGCAGTGAAATGAACAACACTGGCTTCAGTAGGGCAGAGCAGTGAAATGAACAACACTGGCTTCAGTAGGGCAGAGCAGTGAAATGAACAACACTGGCTTCAGCAGGGCAGAGCAGGACAGAGCAGTGGAATGAACAACACTGGCTTTAGCAGGGCAGTACAGTGAAATGAACAACACCAAAACTGGCTTCAGCAGGGCAGTGCAGTAGAATGAACAACACCAACACTGGCTTCAGCAGGGCAGAGGAGAGGAATGAACAACACCAACACAGGCTTCAGCAAGGCAGTGCAGTAGAATGAACAACACCAACACTGGCATCAGCGGGCAGAGCACTGGAATGAATAACACCAACACTAGCTTCAGCGAGGCAGTGCAGTAGAATGAATAAGACCAACTTTAGCTTCAGCAGGACAGAGCACTGGAATGAATAACACCAAATTTGGCTTCAGCGGGGCAGAACAGTGGAATGAATAACACCAACACTGGCTTCAGTGGGGCAGTGCAGTAGAATGAATAACAGCAACCCTGGCTTCAGCAGGGCAGAGCAGTGGAATGAATGCCACCAACACAGGCTTCAACAGGGCAGAGCAGTGGAATGAACAACACTGGCTTTAGCAGGGCAGATCAAGATGGAGCAGTGGAATGAACAACACCAACACTGGCCTCAGCAGGGCAGAGCAGTGGAATGAGTAACACCAACACTGGCATCAGTGGGGCAGAGCACTGGAATGAATAACACCAACACTAGCTTCAGTCGGGCAGTGCAGTAGAATGAACAACACCAACACTGGCATCAGTGGGGCAGAGCACTGGAATGAACAACACCAACACTGGCTTCAGCGGGGCAGAGCAGTGGAATGAATGACACCAACACTGGCTTCAGCAGGGCAGAGCAGTGGAATGAATGACACCAACACTGGCTTCAGCGGGGCAGAGCAGTGGAATGAATGACACCAACACTGGCTTCAGCGGGGCAGAGCAGTGGGATGAATAACACCAACGCTGGCTTCAGTCGGGCAGTGCAGTAGAATGAACAACACCAACACCGGCTTCAGCGGGGCAGAGCAGTGGGATGAATAACACCAACACTGGTTTCAGGGGGCAGAGCAGTGGAATGAACAACTCTGGCTTCATCGAGGCAGTGCAGTGGAATGAATAACAGCAACCTTGGCTTCAGCAGGGCAGAACAGTGGAATACGTAACACCAACACTGGCTTCAGCAGGGCAGAGCAGTGGAATGAATAACACCAACACTGGTTTCTGTGGGGCAGGGCAGTGGAATGAATAAAACCAAGAATGCATCAGCAGGGCAGTACAGTGGAATGACTTACACCAATACTGCATCGCAAGGCAGATCATTGGAATGAATAACACCAACACTGGCCTCTGCAGGGCAGAACAGTGGAATGAATAACACCAACACTGGCCTCAGCAGGGCAGTGCAGTGGAATGAATAACACCAACAATGGCTTCAATGGGGAAGTGTACTGGAATGAATAACACCAAACGCTGGCTTCTGCAGGGCAGAGCAGTGGGATGAATAACACTAACGCTGGCTTCAGGTGGCCGAGCACTGGAATGAACAACACCAACGCTGGCCTCAGGGGTCAAAGCACTGGAATCAACAGCACCAACACTGGCTTCAACGGGGCAGAGCACTGGAATGAATAACACCAGCACTGAGATCAGCAGGGCAGAGCAGTGGAAGGAATAACACTAACAGTGGCTTTAGCGTGACAGAGCAGGGGAAAGAATAACACCAACACTTGCTTCAGCTGGGCAGTACAGTGGAAGGAATAACACCAACTTTCGCTTCAGCAGGGCTGAGCATTGGAATGAATAACACTAACTTTGGCTTCAGCAGGGCAGATCAGTGTAATGAATAACACCAACACTGGCATCAGCAGGGCAGAGCAGTGGAGTTAATAATACCAACACTGGCTTCGGCAGGGCAGTGCAGTGGAAGAAATAACACCAACTTTGGCTTCAGCAGGGCAGAGCACTGGAATGAATAACGCCAACTTTGGCTTCAGCAGGGCAGTCCAGTGGAATGAATAACACCAACACTGGCTTCAGCAGGGCAGAGCAGTGGGATGAATAACACCAACGCTGGCTTCAGGGGGGCAGAGCACTAGAATGAACAACACCAACGCTGGCTTCAGGGGGGCAGAGCACTGGAATGAACAACACCAAAACTGAATTCAGCAGGGCAGTGCAGTGGAATGAACAACACTGGCTTCAGCAGGTCAGAGCAGTGGAATGAATAACATCAACACTGCATCAGCAGAGCAGTGGAATGTATAACACCAACAATCCATCAGCAGGGCAGAGCAGTGGAATGAATAACACCAACACTGGCTTCGGCAGTGCAGTGGTATGAATAACACCAAAACGGGATTCAGCGGGGCAGTGCATTGGAATGAATATCACCAAAATGGGATTCAGCAGTGCAGTAAAGTGGAATGAATAACACAAACACTGGCTCGGCAGGGCAGAGCAGTGGGATGAATAACACCAATGCTGGCTTCAGGGGGGCAGAGCACTAGAATGAACAACACCAACGCTGGCTTCAGTGGGGCAGAGTACTGGATTGAACAACACCAAAACTGACTTCAGCAGGGCAGTGCAGTGGAATGAACAACACTGGCTTCAGCAGGTCAGAGCAGTGGAATGAATAACACCAACACTGGCTTCAGCAGGTCAGAGCAGTGGAAAGAATAACACCAACACTGGCTTCAGCAGGTCAGAGCAGTGGAATGAATAACACCAACAATCCATCAGCAGGGCAGAGCAGTGGAATGAATAAAACCAACACTGGCTTCAGCAGGGCAGTGCAGTGGAATGAATAACACCAAAACGGGATTCAGCAGGGCACTGTAGTGGAATGAATATCACCAAAACGGGATTCAGCCGGGCAGTGCAGTGGAATGAATAGCTCCAAGACTGCATCAGCAGAGCAGTGGAATGAATAACACCAACACTGGCATCAGGTGGGCAAAGTAGTCATATGGTGGCCACAATACCAGCCAATATGTTGTCAGTCTATCTGATTCAATGTCCATCATATGCCGTTCTGTGCCATGAAAAGTACGTTGACCCTACAAAGACTTCTCCTAAACAAATATCTGAGCGCTTGACGGAAACGTCATGGATATGAACCTCCGTTTTTGGGCTTCATTTGTAGTGTCTGTTTTCAAGACTAACATTGTCTAGATGTTGGCAGGGTCGTAGTCTATGAGAGGGACTAATAGATGAGACAACACCAAGGAAAGGCCACGGAAGCAGGGAAAGTAAATCTTAGGAAGGAGCAGATAGAACAAAAGGGAATCCACTAGAGATTTTTTCTATTTTGCAGTTTCTGCCATGCTAGCTGCACTCCCGCCCGCAGTCAGACTGTAACTCCAATAAACTACAGATCAGACCACCAACTTAACTTGTAAATAGAAACGTACCGGTGCCCAGAGCTCGCCTCTGAAACCCACGGCTGCTGCAATTAAATGTGTGGGCGCAGAATACTCAGGCAGCTTAATTCTGAAACCATCTCGGCCCTCTTTAATCCATTTACAGCAACTCCCTGCCCCTTCAGCTCACTCTTGCAGCTTTCTCCTTGTCTGACGCTTTTTCATTTTTCTCCTCCGTCTTTCCCATGTGTGTCTTTTGCACACAATAAATGCTTGTGACAGAAGAATAAGTGCCAGCCATAAAAAAATACATGCTGGTTCCCTACACTGGAAACCACTGGCTCAAATTAAGCACTGAAACCGGTCCTTCGGCATTACTTTGTAACTATGAATACATATACTCAAGAGCAGAAGATTGCTCTACTTTACAAAGCCTGGGGTTCTACTGCACAGAAAAATAAGTACAAGAATTACCCAATTAATACCAATGCATGTCAGTGCATCACGTTCTTTATATAATTTACAGAAGGATGGGAAAAAATTTAAATTTTATATACACATTTTTCAAAAGTTACAAATGTAACATGAGGGTGTGAGATTTTTTACATATGTAGAATTTGCTAGTGTCCAAAATTCTTCCAAAACGTTTTGGCATTTACCCCCAAGGCAATTCTCCTACTAAAAGTCAACTTTTGTTGAACATTTTACTGCAAAACCTGTTTTGCTGAATTATTTCACTTTGGTAAAGGTTGTGAAAATTGTGTAGATTTGAAAAAGTTTTTATTTTTGCACACCCCTGATTTCCAGCCATGTCAACACTTAATGCTACACAAAGATGGTAGATAAAATGTCCTTGGGAGAAAGTGATTGGCTGTGCGCCAGGGAGGACCGAATCCACGCACTGTAAGACAATGCTCCTCCTCCCTGGAAATGGGGTCACGGAGGGTGTGACCTCTCTTCACTGCCATTGGTTTGACGTCTTCTTCTTCCCTGGTGAAGCCTTATATAAAGTAAATTATCAATAAATCAAAGGGAAGAGGTATTTATCTTTAACGGCAGCCGCCAAAAGGGGAGGGTTCACTGACCTCAAAATAAGCCATAATCATGTTGCAGGCATGTTCTGACGCCTATACATAATTACACTGACATCAGTGCTAGCTTTAAACCCGCAAATTATGCCTTGCTTTCAACAGAACAATTACTGCTCTCCTGGCATTATAATGTACAAGATAATTATTTAATATTCATATAATGTCAATTGGTACAAAGCGCCGGATTAAGTCATTTGCATGGAGTACGAAGGCCACACCTGGTCTTGCATGCAGCCTGGCTGCAGAAGCTGCAGGGAGAGGGGCGGAGCAGTGCATGCCCTGGCTAGTTGCAGCCTGCCAGACCTGTTACAGTAATGCCCAGGCTTTAATTTCATGGAACCAGCACACTTAACCACGTGTGGACGATAGGAGCACTGAAGGCCCAAGGCACGATAGGTGGACTTGCAAGGGAACATCTGGTACAACACACACTGCCTTGCAATCAGCCTTTAGGTTTTTGGGTGGCAGAGGTTTTTTAGGGTTCAGGTTGGGTACGGGATTTTGGGTAGCAAGAGCCTTATAGGGTTTAGGGTGGGTGTTGGTTTCTGGGTGGCAAGGGTATTTTTGGGGTTGAGAGTGGGTATGGGTTTTTGGGTGGCAAGGGTATTTTTAGGGATTATGGTGGGAATATATATAAATATATCACTGAAAAAAACAAAGGTTACAGGGACGTTATGGTTAGTTTCTGAATGTACTTGTACAAAACCATAGAAATTCAGCAGTTATAGCTAGAGTTCTTTCAAGTAACTAAAACTTGTGCCCTAAGGTAGCTATAACTCGCTACCTTGCCATGCACAGTTGCCTTATCAATACTTTTATTGCAAATGTTGCAGTGAGAATATGAAAGATGACATAGAATATGTCATCAATGATATAACATGTGGATTAATTAGCTGTGAAAGACGAAAGCGTGAGGTGGCCGTCCCCAGGGCAGCAAGGAGGCCATGGACCCGTGCAAATTTTAAAAGGAAAGCCCTGGGGAGGTGGAGGCCCCCACGGCAGTGGGGAGGGCCTGTATCCACCCTGTATATTCATAAAGGAAAAGACCTGGGGAGGTGGAAGTCCTGGGGAGGTGGCTGCTCAAGTGGAGTCCCAAGATGGCTACCAACACTTCCTGGTTTGAAGTGTTGGCAGCCAATCAGAGCTGTGCATTTCCCTGCACAAGTTTGTCTTTGTTGGCAAATACTTCCCAGCCAGAGATATACAAATTTGAATTTCCCTATATTTCTCAAAAACTACTGAACGGATTTACACTAATTAACAAAAAGCACAATCTGCGTACTGACAGCTAGCCTTCTGCCATATTTGGTGTAATTCCATCCAGTGGTTCGGGCTGTAGACGTGTTGACAGATCCTATACGAATTAACATGGAAATGCAATGCTTTTTTAGCCTTTTTCTCTGCCCCCGCTTGACGGATCACCCCAAAACTTTCCATGAGCACCAAGAATCATAGGCAAGTCAAAAAACGCTACTTCTTTGGAAACATGTTCCTAACTATAACTGCCACTAGGTATATATATATATATATATATATATATATATATATATATATATATAAAGTTTTGGAGTGATCCTCAAGCGGGGGCCGAGAAAAAGTGGGCTAACAAAAGGTTGGTTTTCCATATTAATTTCCATAGGATTCTTTAGACACGACAACAGGCCGAACCACTGAACTGAATTATATAAAATTTGACAGAAAACTAGCTGTCGGTACGCACATTGCGCTTTCACTTATTTGTTGTGAATTTGTTCAGTAGTTTTTGAGATATTGAAGGGAAAGTAAATTTGCATATCTTTGGCCACAAATGATTCGTGAAATTCACAATTTTTGGGCGAATACGCATGAGAAATGAAGCGTTGCAATTGGCTGACTGTAACCTGACAACAAAGTTGCGGCCGCATTTTATTTCACAGGACACGGTCCCCTGGGGTGAAAATCCAAATTGAAAGTGGCATAAGGGGTCAGGGTGAAAGTGCCCTGACCCCTGGGGTGTGATATAAGTGTGTTTTAGGTGCAAATTATGGGTTTAAAATAATTTTGCATCACCATGTGCGATATTTGTGAAAATTCACGAATTTTTCACCATGCGCGATATTTGTGAAAATTCACGAATTTTTGTGAATTGTTGGCAAATATGGAAAAATATCGAAGAAAAACCACAGACTCATTCGTACACTAACTCATTTACTCATACAGGCAGTCAGCAACTCATGCGTCCACTCACACACCCACTCAGGCAATCATGAACCCCCTCACACCCACTTAGACTCACACAACCACTTTCAGACCCACCCAAGCACTCACGCACCTACTCACAGATCCACTGACAGAGACAGGCCCTGGGGCCAACCTGGATGCCCACAGTTAAACGACGTGCGTGGCGTGGGGTTGAGTGATTATAAGGAGTTTGCTTCAAGGCCTGGTGCAGGCCAAGCCTGCTGACCAACTCCGCCGCCCGTTCATGGAAAAAAGCTGTGTGCCATGGGGGGGATTGGAATAACATATAGTAATTAAAATTGCTTTACTTTAAAAAAAACATTACAATTCACTGAGAAAACCAAAGGTTCCAGGGAGGTTATAGCTAGGTTCTGAATTTACTGATACAAAACCATAGAAATTCAGCAGTTATAGTTAGAGTTATTTTAAGTAACTATAACTTGTGCCCTAGGGTAACTATAACTCGCGCCTTCGCCTTTGGTTTTCTCAGTGAATATATGTATATGAATATATATATATATATATATATATATATGTTCAAACAAACAATTGTAAACAATTGTAAATACGTTGCACTCCAGGAGAGTATTCAGTTTCATTTCAAATATGTACAGCATCTGAACCACCACCGACGCGTTTCAACCTACAGGTCTTGCTCACAGCTCCTGAGTGCATTTTCTATGTGTCATATTTATACTTTCTCAAACACCTCCATAATAGTGCATTATGGGATATGTAGTACTCCTTTATAAAATAACTTATTAAATCAAATTGTTTGGTTTGCAAATTACATGTAAAGCCAATAAGCATACATTTTAACAAAGGGTAATACACCAGTCTGGTATATAGTGCATTGTAAAGTATACAAGACTTATTTTAAACATCACTTCTTAAATCAAAATATTTAATTTTCCCCTAATATGTAAAGCTGTTAAGATTGATTTTTGAAACATATTGTTATAATAATTTAATCTCCGTTCATATCATATTGGCCTTGACGCATTAATATGCTTTTTTGGTCTACGTGACCTAATATTATGTGAGCAAGGCCCGTTGGTTTGTTTGTTTGAACATTGAATAAGGAAGGTCTGTCCCTAACGTGTGCACCAGCCTGTGAAAGCGCGCCGCAATGAGGACCGCTTTGTTTAAAAAATATATATATATTTATGTATATCGAAACAAGACCCTTTCAGGGTTAGTGTGACGCATACGTTATGCAAAATACAAGCGAGAACTCTGGGTAGTTCCCACGTTTAGGTGGAGAGCAGCACCAATAAAGAGCACTCTACAACACCAGCGACACTCAAGATTTGCTCACCTTAAATGTCTGTGTCATGTCTGTTTAAACAGACATTTAAGGTGAGCAAATCTAGAGTGTGGCTGGTGTTGCAGAGTGCTCTTTATTGGAGCTGCTCTCCACCTAAATTTGGGAACTACCCAGAGTTCTCGCTTGTATTTTGCATATATATATATATATATATATTTCTCAGTCACCTGCAAAATACTTACATTTCGGTTGTAGAGGCATTCATGGTAAGGCACGTGCATGCTGAGAAGTTTCGTTGTAAAGTCATTTGTGGTAAAGGCACATTTGTTGTAATGGCTGTGATGGACGCGCTGTAAAGGGATTTGTGGTAATGCCATGCGTGGTTCCGTTATACAACCAGGTACTGAAGTATACAGGGGATATATTAGTATTCAGGATTTTTTTTATATGTATGTATATAGCAGTTGCTGCAGAATCACCTCAACATTACCCCAATTAACAGTGCCTTTCAGGTGTAAAGGAGTTACATTTATACAATCTATCAGATGCCTGCAGTTAACCCTGTGAGTCATTGGAATCAGGAATTAAACGTCAAACCCACATGATGCTTAAAAGGGAGCGCTATATTTCCTGTGTGCGTACACACTTGTGTGCCTGAATGCACATACACTTAGAAATACACACTCGCACAAAATACACAAAGCAATTGCAACATACACACACACACAGAAAACAACCCAAATTAAGCACACCACACACATAAAACACATACACACAGGGAAATAGAATGAATTGGTCCTGATGGTATCTTATACGGGCCAATTTCGAGTACCATTGACGATTTTATAGATTCAAAATATAATGTCAAATTGTATTAAATAGATAGAGTGGGGGATTTTAGAGGAATTCAATAGACAGGCTTACAATTGTATACAATTGCGGATATTCAGAAACGTCTCCCTTACTCCTGGTGTGTTGGACAAAGTCTGTCATGTCCTCCTTACAGGGACAGCAGTAAATAACTCCCAAAATTAGGGAGAGAGGGTAGGCGTGGGAAGAAGCAATTTTTCTATAGGGAAATGTGTTTTCCAGTCAAAAAAGAAGAAAACTAAAGTTAATAAAAGTGCATTTGCAAATGCACATCCTAGTTTGGCATGAGCAAATCTCCTTGTCTATTTCCTCAAGTGAAAAAGGAGTTTTTTAAAGTTTCGCAGGAGTGCACCTGGAAACCTCTGACTATTGCAGGTTTCCTGGCTTCACCACCAAAACATTTTTTAGTTTCAAAATTGAGTAAATCTACTGAAGGATTTGCGGTCATGAACGCCCAGCTTGTGTATTTATTCATTGTTTGGATTTTTTTTGGGAGAATTGGACCCGTGGGGCAGATCTTCCAATATTTAGCGCTGGGTTTGCGGCATGAAAATGATGCAAACCAGCACAAAATGTTTTTCCTATTATTTACTTTCTAGCGCAAAAAGTAACTTAAAGTAGAGTGAGGCGCTGCTTTGCATTACTTTGCGTCAAGGGTGCGTTACATGGGCGTTCCCATGCAACCACCCACCCTTTTTGACCCAACACCCTATCTACCAAAAATCTGAGACAGGGTTTTGCGTTAAAAAAATAACACCTTTTAAAACCAGGTATTAAAAGGAGAAATTTTGTCATTTCTCCTTTCTTTTCCTACTTTGCATACGTGCGGCACTGGGCAGCACACATATAAAGTAGGAAAAGTTTTATAAGTTATCTAGGTCCAGTATTTTTGCACCGGAAGGGTACCCTCCTCTACAAAACATATGCTAGACTCTCGCACACACCCTTGCACTAAGGCGCAAAGGTGTGTGCGTGGCGCACAGCAGCTGAAATCAACGCCAGCACTAGGGAGAGGGGAGGAGAGAGTCATATCTCTGCAGATACGGCGCACCCCTGCTCCCTCCTTCAAGCACAACGCAGCAGGATATTTTGCTTGCTGCGCTGCCGGGAAGGATAGTAAATCTGCCCCATAGTTTGTTGTTTGTGTTGTCCAGGTAAACCTTGTTAATGTTGATAATGTGTAGTTGTAAACATTTAAACATCATTACAGTATGTCTATTCTGGGTGGGGGGATTATTCAAAATCCATATAGTTTAATATAAAAGATGATATCAGATGGAATGTGAGGTGCAAATTGTGCAAACGGATGAGTATTAGTGACCATTATCAAAGGCACAGAAATATCTGGAGTCTAGAGATCACCATGACTGTTCCTCTGCTCTGGAGCATCACAGACTTGGGGAATGGTCGCATTCGAGACCTGATTGGTGGGATTTTCGATGTGGACCAGTTTCTATTAGTTAGTCTATATTAACGCTCTGGTGTGTGCTTTTGTATGAGTGCTACTGGTGGGTTTGATATAAATGAGAAAACATCACCAGCTGTGGAGCTCCATGGTACTCACAGTGGACTAGGGTGAGTGTCTGCTTTAGATAGTCAACTGCGAAGTACAATTCTAAGAAAAAAAAGATTCAGTACATTTCAGGACAAAAAGAATTGAATTAGAACTGTATGAATGGGTCTACACAAAGGCAACTGACAAATCTAAAAATTGGAATTCAAGCTGTTGAGATCTTTGTGAAAAATTCATCATGCTGTTTGTTGGAAACAAAGTATATTAGGTTTAAGAGTTGTTGAAGAAACTATTGTCACAGGCCTACTTAACCCTTAAGTTTGTTTAGCAAATATAAATCATTAGTTCAGTGAATTCACAGAAATGGTCAGTAGAGGCTTCCCTTTGCCTCCTAATGAGCTTGAACGCCTATCCGCACCGTAACACAAACTTTAGAGTTATCACACATGGACACTGATGGAGACCCATTAAACCATTATTAAGATGATGTTTCCGGTGCAGACAGAGGAGTGAGATGGACACATTCGACGATCATATTCTTTCAGGAATGTGAACTTTCTAGAGCCAAGCTAGCTGAGTATTCTTGCTTACTGATGCCATGTCAGAAGGGTACAGCTGTATGCCGGAAGAGTATGTGGAATCACTTGCTCACAGTATGAGGTAAAGACAACCAAAATTGTATGAGACCAAGGTAAGCCTCCTGCCTCGGGAAAAGTGAGCCCAGGACAGTTCTGGAGAAACTCCACATACTCTTCAGGCATACTGCGCCTACCTTTGATACTTCCTGGCACTTCTTAGACCGTTTTTACTTCTAGAGCCTTGAAAAAGTCACATCTTGTGATGAAAGACGTGTTGGCTGTGCCTATGTAACGATGCTCCTATAATGACTAGGATGGCTGTGTTTATGGAACGACGACCATCCGATGGATTTTGATGTCCATGTCTTCAATAAAAGAACCTACCGCAACTGAACTTAACTGAAGGACTTGTTTATCTACGAACTTTTTGAGTGCTGTGGTGTGTGTGACAAATCTTGTGTGGTGTTCCAAAGGAACACCATAGTAGGCTCTGGGGTAGTGGAGCATATTTCGCCGAATTGCACCACAGCTCTTTTTTAATATGAAATATCATTGACTGCACATATACCACATTTGGGAAGTGCACCCTGTCTAGCCACCACCACCCATCTTTGTCCGTGTATACTTTTTCAAAACAATGGCTGAAGTAGCCCAGCCCGAGCTCATCTGACCATAATATACTGATGTAGAGAGCTTTGCCTCTTGGAATCTTTCACTCGAAATCATGAACTTCAGTTCACCAAAAGGCCAGTGGTAGTGGAACTGATGTCACATGCCATTTGACCTTTACAATCACTCACAGTCATATGTATACACACAGAATCATACATACACGTCCTCCCTCTCACATAAAGACACTCTCACCTGCACGCGTGCACACAGCAATACATTTAACATTTTTTACTCACCTTACCTGCCATGGAGGGGCACATTCCAGCTAATTGTACTCTATGTTTTATTAAATTAATAGTGAAAACTATACTATTGCTCTCTATTAGTGTAATACAAAAAAATACAAAAATTAAGGAGACTGAAGCCGCAAACGATGTCTATCAGGACGACTGCGCCTACGTTCTTTGCACTGATGTTCCTACGTCTGAGGCCTGGGTCGCAAATGCAGTGCCAGGGGTCGCAAGGGGCAAAAGAGGGGGGTTATAGCAGCGACCACTAAATGACGTCAATGCTCGAAATGGGGTTGGTCAGATGTCTCCTACGACAGACTAGGTTCTTATTGCGCCCCATCAGTCTCACGTGAAAGGTGCGCAGCCACATTTTCAGATTAAATTAGCAATATTTGTCTTTTAGTTTTACTTAAAGTCCTATAAGTATGAAAATAAGTAAAAAATGCAACTGACTTTCTTTGGCACCCCTGCCCAGCTGCCGGCTCGCCAGAACATGCCTCAGTCATCGCCACATGGGCCACGTTAGAGACCAACACAGAGGTCACATTGCACACCTACACAACACCGACTTCGCACTGCCAATGGTGTGAGGCACTAGACAACTTTACAATAAAATGCAGCACGCATTTTGAGTTATGCTTTTTTAATTGTTTTTAAAAGCTAAACACCGATAAATAAAATATAGAACAACATTTCGGCATGTCTAACGTTTATTTTACTTTTTAACTTTAACAGAACTGAATCCATGACAACATACTGTTGTCTTTCCTAATCTTAAAAAAATACTGTTTCTGAACCTCTTGTCCTTGCCTGAAAGCATGTTGTACACGTCATCCCTTTAGAAGTTCCCACGCCTAGGTGTCGTCCCCTCTCCTGCAGGCCCTGGCAGGATGATTTCCCCTTCAGCCCTGCAGCAACGCTGACCCTGCTCTCAGAGTTGACAGAATCACCCGTGGCGAGGGCTTTGAAGCTGCGAGTCCCAGCATGCACCGCTCGGGTGGAGAAAGTGGAGGGTGCACACCACGCCATCAGGCGCTGACAGGCGATGCACCCGATAAGGGCAGGTCCTCGCGGTCACGGGATGCAGAAATCTCCTTAATGCGCTCACAAGATCCCTTTCCGATCTTGTCCCGCTGCCAAAACGGATTGTGTGTCAACTTGCTTCAAAAAGGGCTGCACAAATGCAGGGATGTGGTCGTGCCAAGGGCCCCGATGAACGAGGAGAAGGGACTCCGCAGCCCTCACTCAGCAGTCAAGGACAGCCTGGTTCAGCGGGCCCGTCAGACCCCTGGACCGCGGTGCCACTACACCTGTTGCACCAACGAGAGCTGACCTCCTGCACCGAGGGAAATCAAAGAGAAAGTGTGCGGAAATTCAAAATCAGGTGCAAGCGCACTGCTATTAGGAAATTACGCACGTGCACATTTGCAAATAAAGTCAGCAAATTCGTAAGCAATGGATGTGATGAGTTTACTGAATGAATGTTGTAATGAAAACAAGATCTCGGGATGCTTAAACAAGTTTGGAAGGACAACTGCTGTCTTAGATAAGAGCCGAGAGCCAGAGGGCTTGAGAATTCTTGAAAATGTCCAATCGGCTACATTTTCCGCAACAGGTAATAGAGGCTTTTGTCCAAGAGAGGTGGAGGAAAGCGCACCTCGTGTTACACCTAATATCCCGATTACCAGCAGTTTCAAGTGTCCATGTCATTGAAAGTGGATGGGCGTCATCTGAACACCACTCAGACCCAAGAATCTGTCAGAGCTGTCAAGAGGTCAAGAGGACAGGAGTGTCTGTGGCATCCGAGCCACTGAGACCACATCACGACATGCCCATGGCAGGAGGCGAGCCCTGGTGCAGCTAGGATGTACCAAAAATATCATGAAACATTCCAGGTTTGCAAAACAATCAGAATGGATTTCTAAGAGACTTAAAGATGCATATTTGATTCTGAAGCCAGCCTTATTATAAGATACTGCAATCATTGTACTTGGTAAACTCTCAGTGTGTGACACCCGGCACACAATATAGGCATTTTGTGTGAGACTGAAAATTTAGAACAATGCAAAGAAGTTTATAGAAACATAATGCAGACCCTTTATATATAAAGATATTGTCACATATAGTCGTTGGTGTGTGCACTCACCTAATCGAAAACACGGTGATGTAGATTTTATTATTTTATTCAGGGCCACTGGAATCATGTGGCAGGAGAGGGCCAAATTGTGCTGCAGGGTTGACCAAATTATGCTGCAAGAAAAGGCAACAATGAGGCTAAATGCAGCACACTTTCTCTTGGTATTACTTCATTACTTTGTAATCTTTACACTTGTTAACAATGTCTGGGCATAGGTTGCACCTCAGTTTAACACCCAAACCTGGCTGTGACCAGTCACCCATTGCTAATAACCTTTCACTGAGCGGCAATACGCGCTGCTTTGATTTTAGTGACTTTTGAACCATTTCAGCTAGAAACATTTTTTTTGTTAAAATCTGCAGATTATGCAGTAGATAATTGATTATATGACAAATGAGACAGATCCATAAGTATGTGGAAAACACCTCAGCCACACAATCCCATAATTCTGGTGGCCCTGACTTTATTCAACCTTGCCCTATTCAGCATCACCGATCTCATCCCTTGGACTATAACAAGGAGTGGCTCAGGAGTTGAAGCAGTTGAAAAACGAAATGGCAATAATTGTTTTTTATTTTATTTTTCTATTTATATGCTGGTGGTTGCCACTTCAAAGCCCTTTGCAAGAGTTCTAGGTTAGAGCATGGAATCAGCCGAATAGGTCACAGAGGTTCACCTCTTCAAGGGGAAGTAAAGTTTAAGCAACCCAAGGCTTTTCAGAAAAGATGTGCCCTCCAGAGTTTCCTATGCACAAGAAAGGGTTAAATTTTCAAAGATATTTTTGTCCATGAGCATACATTTATGGTTGAGAATGGCCGGATTTAAGCCTGGTGGGTATTCTCTAAAGCAGTTATTCCCAAACTTTGACTACTGTGGACCCCCACTTTATCATTACTGTAGCCCGGGGACCCCTACAGAATCTTTATTGGAATGCGGGGACCCCCACTGAGTCGTTACTGAAAGCTGGGGACCTAATCTGTTAATATTATTTCATTTTCTAAGCAGCCTTAGACCCCCTAAGGAGGCTTCGCAGACCCCCAGGGGTCCCCGGACCACAGGTTGGGAACCACTGCTCTAAAGGAAACCTACTAGGCAAAAATCCATTTAAACATGTGTAGTTGTGCACTACAATTGCATACAGTTCTGTAGTTGTAAATCCTACACAGGATTGGTTAGCGGGAATTACTAAGTATGGATGGGCACATACATTTTTGGTCATTCACAAAGTGCCACTCAACCTCTTTCATAGTGGACATGGATGAAATGGTGGAAGATTTTTACCATCAATGGCCAGAGTAAATCCCATTCCAGAGACAGAAGGGGGATGGAATAACCCTAAACCTGATGGAGGTGAGGCGATTCCGCATTGCGAAAAAAGATTTCCGTGTGAAAGAAACAAGACATAATAAACTGCAATTGCCCACCAGTAGTAGAATTTCCTACACTGTGGAAATGTAAATGCCTGAAACTGTCATGTGCCTTTTCTGCGAATTCGCTTGGTGACCTGTGACAGGTGCAGCTGTCCAGATGTTCTAAACGAAAGGTTTTCAAATTAGAAAAATAGTGTAAAAATATGTCCAGGCGGAGGTGTAAATCTCGGAATGTACTTGCGTTGTGAATCTGGCCCAAAGAGTTTGACCTCCAAGTCATTTGTATTTCTCTGGCAGGCAATAAGCCTGTTTCGAGTGTGTGATCTTAGGAGTCTGGTCAGGCAGTAGAGTGTTAGCAGGTTTGAAAGGCAGGAGGCACCTTCCTGAAGAGTCTTGCACACAAAACATATAGGGGCTCGTTTACAAGACCGGAGGCACAGGGAGGTGCATCAAGTGCCTTGCATCCACCCTACGCCACCGGGAAAGGGCAGAAATTCACTCTTGCTACACAGTACAGCGGATTCCTGTCCTCTGTCCCTGCACTGGTCCACAAATTGCTACCATGTGCAAACACAGGAACCATGGTGCAAGGGTGTCTGCATTGTGGGGATGATTTTTTTGTGCAGGAAGGGACTCCTTCCTATACAAAAATAATAAATGGAGGTGTTTTCCCCTTCTATGTGTGCTGCAGAATGCAGGAAAAGAGGGAGAGAAATAAAGATATTTCTCCCTGTTGCGTCACTCTTAAACTTAAACCTTGTAAATCTGGAAACGCGTCAAAATCCATAAATGTTGCATGGGAACCCCCATGCAACACCCATGGAAACGCCTCCCTGATGCAAAGGCAGCGCAGCGACTTGCTCTGTGTTGCCTTACTCCATACCTACAAGGCGATGTAATGCCACGCAAAGTAGATGTAGATATTGGTCGGCAGGCTGCGCTCCTGGTGCGTCACTTAAAGTGACGCCACAGAGGTGCAGGCCGCTTGTAAATATGGCCCATAATTTTTAAGTTAACCATTTGTGTAGTTGGAAGGTAATGCAGACGCATAATGTAGATGAGGTGGCTTCCATGCGTTCTTTTTTTCATGACGGGTAATCATTTTGAGATGAATCATGTTTTTAAATTAATTTTGCAGTACTCTTATTATAGAAAATTTGACATCTATCTTGGATTTTTCCTTTTTTTTTACTGGGAAACTCCCTTTGCATTGTACCTTAATTTACCCACGACCCTATGCTTATTACCTCTCCTAAACCTGTATGTTACAATTTCTCATAAACAATTCCTAGCACTACACACTTTCCCACAACCAAACCGTAACCACTAAGCCTACCTCATCCTTACACAAGGATACAAGCGTCCTGATTTATTTTCTCCTATTTTTCTCATCTCTAAATTGTTTTTAGCCCAGTTTGTTTCACTCAGAAAAAAGCCATCAATGAGATGTTTTCAAATACTGAAAGCCAAGGATGAAGCGGGTGGTATTATGTGTCACTCTTTGATTTGCGTTCGGTAGATTTAAGTTGAGTCTAACAAAGACAAATTTGAGGTGATGATTACTCCCGGTTTGCACACTTTGACAAAGTGGATTATTCGATGAGGTGGATAGTAGTCCACCTCAAGCAATAATGTTGTTATCATGTCTGGCCCATTTACGGTTTCAGTAATTTAAACCTGAGCTCAACCCTGGTAGTTAAGGTAGAGAGCAGGCAGGCTTAAGTAAAGAAAATGTGTAAAGCATTTAGAAGGATCAAAACATCTAAAAAGTAACAAATACAACAAAAAGAAAAATCCTACTCAATTTAGGAAAATAGATAATAAAATCATTTAATAAACAAAATGACACCAAAACAACAACAAATATGGCGAACCATGGATAAAAAAAATTAAAATTTTAAATAAAAATAGCTCGAAAACAAAGCATTATGAGCCACATGCGTTTTGTAGTTGTGCTTTATCAGGAGCCAAGATGCAATTTAAGTCTAATCAGGATGGAGAGTGGGTCAGAAATAGAAATATGGTCACAAACTTTATCTCCTGCCTTAGGGCCTAATTACGACTTTGTCTGTCCAACTGGCAGACTGCCAAAGCCGAGCGGGGCAGCCGCCGGCAAGCCAGCAGCCTCACATCCCATCATATTACAGTGTTTTCACCGGGCTGACTGGCGAAATCATTGCAATTGCAACGTTCTCGCCAGTCAGCCCGGTGGAAACAGTGTGGCGGCATTGACCTCAGCTCCCTGAGGGAGGCGAAGCTAATGCCATCACACACAGCACCCTCGGAATGCACACATGGTGGTGGGCAGTGCAGTGGCCCCCGTGACCCCTCAGCACTGCCTTCTCGCCAGCCTTTTCATGGTGGGGACCCCGCCATGAAAAGGCTGGCAGAAAACAAAGTTGTGAGCAGCACAGCACATCTGAACTAAGCACTGCCATGGCTGGACATGGCTTTTACCACCCCCAACCCATCGGGTTTCCTGACCCTGGCGGTGGCGGCGGTCTCCTGGCAGTCTGGCTGTCAGGATCATAATCTGGCAGTCTGACCTTTCTGACCTTCTGAAATGAAAGTAAAAAATTCTCAGCAGGTCAAGACAGCAGGCTGTGGCCAAAAAGAGCTCCACGAAGCTGGATAGCTGGCAGATGAGGTTCAGTTAAACCATTGACTTTTAATAAGAAAGCTCGGAGTAGGAGATATTTATAATTTGTACCCAAGTAAGGTCCCTCTCCAGCCTAATACTATTGGCACCTTTGCCCGGTGAAGATTTTTAAGTTTAGATTTAGTCACATTTTTGGAGCTCAGACTCCTACATTGCAACAAGGATGCAAGCTCTAGCCGATTAGGGCTACAGGAGGCAGGACACCATCTCTGTGACATCCCACTGAAGTGGATTTTATGCTGAGGAAAAGCTATGAGATGGAGCAACGTGAATCTTACGCCCAGTGGCAACACACGTACATCAGAATGGCTTGGTGCAGGCTTCTCCAACAAGTAGCTCTGGAGCTACTGGTATCTCTTTTCTGCCTATCCTAGTTAAATTAGAGGGTTTAGGCAGGTTGAATTAACACACAAATTTCAAAATTGAGAGTGTATATTTAAGGCACAAATAGATATAGCTTCAGAATTCATTAACTGATATTTGGAGAAAATGGCTGAACTTCTAAAATATATTTAATCTGATATTTGAGTGATAAATCTTGTGGCACTGGAGAGATATTTTAAAATACCTTGGTACCAGAGGCATTGCTGCTATGGCTGTTGTGTATGACCATGGCCACTGAAATTATGCAATTGTGCGGGTGCAGCAATTTTTACATAATTACAGATTTGCTGCATTTGCCACCTAATCCACTATGTGCTGCATAATCTGCATATTTTAACTAGAAAAAACCGTTTTTAGCTCAAGCAGTTCAAAAGTTCTGAAAGATGCAGCAACATGTGTTGCTAAGCAGTTCAAGGCCCTTTGCAAAGCTAGACTGTTCACCTTTCTGTTGCTTTTTACTATTTTTGGATGTTAAACTTGTACTATTGAGGTGCAAACAATGCCCATACAATGTTACCAAGTTTAAAAATGGCAAAGTAATGAAGTAATACTACTAGAATATGTGTTACATTATGCCGCATAACATTCCTTTTCTTGTTGCATATTTACCCAACCCTTCTCTTGGTGTATAATTCCAGTGGCCCGGGGTATTACCCATGTAAAGGGATTCCATATTGGAACCTGTCTGATGCACTGAGGTGATTGCTGGTATTAATCTTGTGTAGGCTGCACACTAATGTAAACAGGTTTAATGTGGTCACTACTGCAACACTAATAATATTAGTAGCTCTCAATGAGCTTTCATTGAACATAAGTAGCTCCTATTATAGAAAAGGTTGGAGACCCCCATTGGTGGGTTTGTCCAAGGTTTCTCAAGATGTTAGGAGGAGTATATCTTGCCACAGCCAAGGGTCACAAGACCTGGGGACAACACTTATTAGTCAAGACTCGCTCCAGCAGAAGCCATCAACAGGGTCCAGGGCAGGTCCATTTGGAACTGGTCAGTAGAACTCTTAAGGCTTCTTGCCCTTTTGTGTCTATGTAGCGTAATAGGAGGTTACCCAACTGACCCTTTGGAGCCCACTTCTTTGCCCTGGGTACAAGTGGGAGCAGATCAGTTTTATAGGTTCAGTAATGTGTTCTGAAGAAGGTGCACAGCGGTGCCATATTTATGCCTGGCACTTGATTGTGGGTATGGGAGATTCCTGGCCACTACCTCACCAATAGAGAAAAGCTCTGAGGAGTAACCCTACTGACAACTATTTATCTGCACAGAACAAGACTGTGGTGGAATACAGCCAAAGGTGCTTCCAAAATAAGATATTGAAGCTAAGCTTGCACAGAGCGAAGAATCGACCACAACAGGGTAAATTAATGCTGCGAGTCTCTGTCAGCCAGGTGAGAGGAGAGGAATCACTCCCAAGGCACGCTCTGGGTTCTCAGTCCGTTTACAAGGGAGGCCCTTGGTAAGCAGAGATCATTGTCATTTCACTGACACAAAAAACAAAATCCTATAGCAAATACAGTGGGGGTCATTCTGACCCTGACGGGCGGCGGAGGCCGCCCGCCAGAGTTCCCCCCTCCGAAATACCGCTCCGCGGTCGAAAGACCGCGGAGGGTATTCTAAGTTTTTCCCTGGGCTGGCGGGCGGTCGCCAAAAGACCGCCCGCCAGCCCAGGGAAAAACTCCCTTCCCACGAGGATGCCGGCTCGTAATCGAGCAAGCGGAGTGGGAAGGTGCGACGGGTGCTGTTGCACCCGTCGCGTATTTCACTGTCTGCCAAGCAGACATTGAAATACTTGTAGGGGCCCTCTTACGGGGGCCCCTGCAGTGCCCATGCCAGTGGCATGGGCACTGCAGGGGCCCCCAGGGGCCCCGCGACCCCCCCTACCGCCATCCGGTTCCCGGCGGGCGGACAGCCGGGAACTGGATGGCGGTAGGGGGGGTCGGAATCCCCTCGGCGGCGCAGCTAGCTGCGCCGCCTTGGAGGATTCCAAAGGGCGGCGGTACACTGGCGGGAGACCGCCAGTGTTGCCGGTCCGACCGCGGCTTTACCGCCGCGGTCGGAATGCCCTTGGGAGCACCGCCGGCCTGTCGGCGGTGCTCCCGCGGTCCTCCAACCCGGCGGTCATTGACCGCCAGGGTTGGAATGACCCCCAGTGTCTTTAACAGGAGCTGATCAGTCAAGAATGCACACTTTCCAGAGCCATCCAGGGCACATTTCTATCACAAATGTGGCTTACATTTTTGTGTTTATGTTTGGTGGTAAACTATCTGCAACCCATTGGTGAATGACCACAGGTGCATGGGTCTGCGCGTGCTCACTTGTATTAGCAGGTTGATGAAACAGAAATGCCAACAAACCCTTTTTTGACTTTGGATTTGGAATGATGCACATTTCACCATAATTAGCTGTGACACATCCGTGGATGGAGGCCAGGGAACACCTGCTATACTGCTGCATACAACAGGTCGCCTATTTAAAAGGCACGAACACAACACTGGTAAATAAAGGCCACGTCACCCTCCCAGAAAGCTCAGCATGGACTGGAGAGCGAACAGCATCTATTCTTCAGAGGCTACATGAATGAGGGAAAGTGCATGGTGGGAGATCTTTATGTTAATGACATTTGAGCCAGGGCCAATCTATGTAGTCTGAACTGGTTTTGAATAAATTGAAGAAAAGGGGGTCATTTCTCGCGTATAAGTTGTATTTTGTATAGCGCTTTCAACCCCTGACGAGGCGTTGAACACTCGTTTTTCAAATCTTAGATTCACGATCCAAAGATTGTACCAAATAAACTTATTTTCACGCTCAGAACAAGGACCTGACTCTCCAGGGACCCTCCCAAGAATGATAAAATATTCACACGCAACGCCGTAGAAGTGCAGTTTACTCCTCGAGTCAGAACAGCGATGTTTTCTGCTTGCAGTGTAAAGCAACCCGCAAATTAGATCTCAAGAGACTATTCCTTATTTATGCCCCAACCCACAATAAAATTACAGTAAATGTTGTTATTAGCCAAGTATTGACGCTGAACATGAGTGATGTGAGACACGGCTTCAACTGCGACCATTTAATCTCTTTCAAAATGGCTGTCTTCATTCATTTGCACGTCAACAAAGATGCACTCTACCCACGGTGCACCGAGTTCTTAATTAATAAGCACAGTTTTCAACTTTGCTGACTGAAAATAAGCTGCATGCACGAAGCTGTTAATCATCTCCGCAGGACCCCTATAATCTGACACATTGAAGACCTCATCAGGGGCTGCGTCATGTTTCTTTCTGAGAAATAAGAGCCAAGCGCGGCGTGCGCAAGGATATACCGGAAGGGTCTTCTCTCTTGCTCTGGTGATGGGACTCAGGTAACTGGTTAGCCATTGGTCTCCCTCCGCCAAGTGAAGTACGAGAACATCATTTCATAACTTCCGGGTACCCATTTGCACACAACGCTTGTATGGGAGTTAGAACTTTGTAGCCTCTCTAATATTCATTCAAATAGATATTAAATAATAGAGTGCGTAACACAAATTCAATATAATTGACAATATCAACAGGTGTATTAATAAGAGTAAGGCGGTTTAAGGAAGGAAAAATAAGCAAAATTTAATGTTAGTACAAAACCCGCCCTCCAGAGTAGAATGGTCTGTCAGCTGCCACCCTGAGTAGGCCCCAGTGGTGCCCAACCTTTTGACTTATGTGGACCCCCATTTTATAATTACTGGAACACTGGGACCCCCACTGAATCATTATTGCAATCTGGGCACCCCCCACTGAGTCATTACTGAAAGTTGGGGACCTAATCTGTTAATATTGTTTCATTTTCTAAGCAGTCGTGGACCCCATTAGGAAGCTTTGTGGACCCCCAGCGGTCCCCGGACCACAGGTTGGGAACCACTGAGCTACACCATATGGGAGTGATTCTCTTGCCACACTCTCAAAAATATCCATTGATGCCACCAGGAAAGTTTTGTTGATGGGTTCCCTGATGAATAGACTGAGTCACTTGCCTGTGCACATAGGTGAAGAACGGAGATGGCCATACACAAAAGGAGAGATGAGAGGTATACCACCTAACACTATCTTCCAAAAATAGCACTAATAAACGCAAAGGGTGCATCGAGGGGTGTCAGTTACGAGAGTAATCCAATCCCAAGAAGTTGTGTTGAAAAGTCTAGGAAGGGGGTCCCCTTTTATGGAAGAAGTGGTCTCACACACTTAGCCTTGTCATGCTTCATCATTGACCAGCTTTCCCCACCCTGGTAAGACAGTGCCACCTGGTCAGACTCGAGCTCTCAGTAGACCTACACTAGAGGGAGTTCTTAGATAAATGCCACTGGATAATAGTGGGATCCAGAGCTTGCAAAATTACCTAACGGACTACCAGTAAATTCTATCTTTAATTTTGGTGTCCGCGGGTATGGTTAAAAACACATTGACGATACCACTGAGTGTAATGACTCAGCCCATCTTAGATGGTCATGCCATTGGGAGAAACGCACAACAAAATGATGGAAGGTGTCCAGAATGCTGACACGCTGTGTTGGTGCATTGGTGGTACCTTCACCAAGATGGAGTGCCAAGAGTCCTTTTTGGTGTACGTTTGCTCAATAAGTATTTATAACATAACTGAAAAAGACTCGCCACGCTCCCCTCGACATAACACAGTTCTTCTGGGGTAGAGCCGGCATTCGCTGGCATGATGTCTAGGCAATGGTATGCCAGATGGTGTAGCTCTTAGAAGCTCTGTGGCCAGGAAAACTGCATTCCACTGAACAATTTTTGTAGAATGTCTCATTACCACCCGTTTCTAAATGGGGGTTTATTCTTACTGATTTTATTTAATTTTACTATTAGTATTTTCATATAAAGTAGCATAAACCAGATGCATCAGGGTGCTTTATAAATAACATAGCAATATACACAATATTAAATGTAGGAGGTCAAAAAACCAACAGTAAAATCCTTAGAGGGGATTGTCAACACTCAAGATGAATGGTTTACTTATAGCTCACTTTTTTCCAACAAGTGCATTTACAAACACAAAGTAACAGTGTGGATCTCTGAAACTGAATATCAATAGATGAGGTGTAGGCACATTTGATAACATTTGGCGAGGGGGGGATGTCATATCTGGCTGTAGATTGAGGTAGAGGCAGAAAGATGAGTTTTTAGATCCCTCCTGAAGGTTAGTAGGATGGTCTGAGTGTTGATATTGAGCGGACGTGAGCTTCAACCTGTAGTCGTGTACCAGCGAAGAATCTTTTCTGAGCGTAAGAAGATCCTAATCGAGAGGGGGCTATTGGTGACTATGATGTCCCCTTTCCCTACCTGAATACAAAGCAGTGAGGAGGGGCAGGGAGAGTTTGTCATACTGCTTTGTAAGATAACAATGTTGAGAGTGGTCCTTGCAATCAAGGGTAGCCATTGCAAGGACAATATAGCCACATTTATTTGAGGACACCCCACTGAGACATCTATCTGGCTTGCCACCAAGCCAAGGTTTTGACTCTGGGGTATCTTAGCAGAGACATGTTCGGGTCACAGGGCTGGAGAAGTAGGGGGCGCTGAAAGCAGGTAAGTATTGAAAAGCATTACATAGGTTGTCAGAATTGTGCATGGGACCACATACTGGAACACAGGTGTCGGAGTGCTATTGCAGTTCAGAATTATACCTGCACTGAGTCTTTGCAATACATGAGTTTGGCCTTTTAAGAAGGGTGTCTAGTTTTGTAGAAGTGCTTAAATACACTATACTGTGCACATATTATCCTCAATCTCATGTGCTGGCGTGTACATCTACAACAGCATTGGCAAAGTCAATAAGACTTTCAATGATTCCACGTAACCTTTTGTCTTTGTCACAGCTTTTTTGCTTATTCTGTTCTGCATCAAAAATAGAAAACAAAAGTTTGTTTGACAATGTGAAGAAATAGCATTAAAAAAGAGCAATGATTCATATGGACGCATGAATCATAATGCAGGCACACATATGCGTCATGGCACTAAAACTGCTTCAGCGTCACCACACAAACGTGTGTATGCGTCATGACATGGTGGCCATTTTGGTGTTCATTTTAGTCTACTGTTCCAAGATGGCAGAAGCCTATCTTGAAGTGGAAACCTGAAGAGTATAAAAAGTTGCACCAAAGAGCATTCTTTTTTTGGAAAAGAGAATCCTGACTGAAATTTGCACACGTAGAAAGAACAAAATGGGGAAAGCAGGATGAATGGTGTGACACTGCAATTCAAGAGCAAGCAAGCCTATGTTACGACTGTAGAAGCCAACAAGGGGTGTGATCAGGTAAGGGGGAGAATGAAGGAGCTGGTTAGACTGGGTGTAAGCATTTAGCTGATTGGGGAAAGAGTAAGCATTTAGAACAAGCATTGGCAAAGCCAATGGGTCTTACCTATGCAAGAACTATTTTCTTTGCCAATGTGTTTTGGCACGTAATATACCAGCGTGGCTGCTGTTCAGCATGGCTAAATGTTAGTGGTGTAGGAGAGTGATGTGGAGTGGAGTGGTGTAGAGTAGAGTGACATAGAGTGGATTACAGGGTCGTAGAGTGTAGTGACATAGAGTGTCATGGAATGGCATATAATGGAGTTGAGTGTCATAGAAAGGAGTGTCCTGGAGAGAAGTGTTGTAGAGTGGAGTGTCATGGAGTAGAGTTGAGTGGATCGATGTGGAGTAGAGTAGAGTGTAATGTCACTGAGTAGAGGGGAGTGGAGTGTTGTGGAATAGGGTGGAGTGGAGTGTTGTGGAACAGAGTTGCATGGAGTGTTGTGGAGTAGAGTGGATTAGAACAGAGTGGATAAGAGTGGAGTAGTGTAGAGTGGGGTGGTGTAGAGTGAAGCGGAGTAGAGTGGAGGGACAGAGTGGAGTAGAAATGAGTAGAATAGAACAGAGTGTTGCAGAGTTGAGGGGCATAAAGCATCATAGTGTGGATTGGCATAGAGTGGTGTGGAGTAGAATGGTGTAGAGTGGAGTAATGGAGTAGAGTGGAGTAGAGTGGAGTGGCACAAAGTGGAGTAAAGTGGTGTGGATTGTCATAAAGAGAGTTGTGTAGGATGGAGTAGAGTGTCATAAGGTAGAGTGGCACAGAGTGTGGTGGGGTGTTGGAGAGT
Source organism: Pleurodeles waltl (assembly GCF_031143425.1). NCBI lineage: Eukaryota > Metazoa > Chordata > Amphibia > Caudata > Salamandridae > Pleurodeles > Pleurodeles waltl. The sequence continues at coordinate 1,694,118,380 of NC_090445.1, forward strand.
GGAAGGGCATACAGTGGAGTAGACTGGTGAAGAGTGGAGTGGCATAGAGTGAAGTGGAGTGTCATACAGTGGCGTAGCAGTTAGTGGAGGATCAGAGTATGGAGTGCTGTAGCATAAAGTGGGGTAAAGTGTCATATATTAGACTAAAATGTCATAGAGTAGAGTGTGTTAGAATAGAGGGGTATAGAATGGAGGGGCATAGGTTGGATGGGCGCAGAGTATAGAGGAGTAAAGTGTTGTAGAGTGGCATAGAGTGCAGTAGAGTGGCATGGAGTGGAATGTCATAGACATGTAGTAGAGGGGAATGGTGTGTGTAGTGGAGTGGCTAAAAGTGACCTAGAGTGAAGTGTCATAAAGTGTCATAGAGTGCGGTGTTATAGAATGTCATAGAATGCCGTAGAGTGGAGAGTCGTAGAGAGGAGTGTCTGAGTGGAGTCCAGTGGTGTAGAGTAGAGTGGAGTGGCATAGAGTGGAAGAGTGTAGAATGTCATAGAGTGGAGGGGCATAAAGTGGCATAGAGGGGAATAGAGTATGGAGGAGTGGAGTGGCGTAGAGTGGAGTATGCCCGTTGTGATAGCAATTACAGACAACACATTTTCAGTAGAAATGACCATTACATTTGCGCAGATAAAACTACACAGTGCACTAACGATGATGTATGGAAATGGCATCAAGTATTGTGTCCAGCACACTTAGGAATCACAAAAAATGTGCTTCATTTGCCCTTTACCAATTCTGATATATTTTGATTTTTTTGCGTGGTTCATTTACAGGCTTTTAAATTGAATTGTGTGCTAGAAAAAACTCTTTCCTTTTCACACCCTCAGATTGTCAGATAAACCCTCTCACTTTGAAGTCAGAGAAAGAAAATTAAACACTAAACTACCTCTGAAGATAGACCCTGATATTTGGAACTCTGTATTTGAATGCATAGCAAATGTGACAAGATAAGAACACAATTTAAAGACATTTTTACAGATAGCAAGCATTTGTGGAGGAGTAAAGAAAATACGTTTTGCCATACAGGTGGGGCAAAGACATTCTGGACAGCCTAAAACAAAAAAAGCCAAAACACAGAAAGCAAGCAAAGGTGACTTACAAACCACAAAACCTACAGTCAGCTTCCAAATGTCCCCAAGACGTGCAATCATCCAGGCAGCTGTGCTGTTTGATAGGCTTTGATCTAAAAAACAAAAGCAGGAGGGATGTGAAAGCAACAAACAAGTCAGGCGTGAAGTGAGAGAAATACGGATAAAGCTGGGGGCAGAAAAGCCAGGGATTTCAGTGAAGAAGCAGCAAAAAAAGGGGTGGAGTTCTGAAGGAGAGGAAAAAATAATTCCCACTGCATGAGTAGCAGATGTGGAATAGTATATCCAATCAAAAGAATGCTAAAAAACTTTTCTCCATGGTGGGGCTAGCGCAAGAAGAGGAAGAAAAGCCACTGCATGAGAAGCAAGTTAATAAACCAGAAGAGAAAGTCAACCAATTGTAAGCAATTGCCTGACCTAAAACCAGGTGTAGGTATTGGCACCGCCCACAATCCGTCTGTCAGTAAATGAGACCCAAAGTCTAACATGTTTTAAATATCGATGTCAGATCCCCACATCCTCTTTTACCTCAGAGGAGCTGTCACTGTCCCTGCTTTTCTCTGCAATATGGGCTCAGTGAATATTTGTCTGTACGTCAATCATGGCCAGCCGCTCAGATCAACCAGATCTTTTGATCCTCGAATGCATGATTGAGGAAAGACTCTGTTGTACAATCAGATTAATTTATACTTTAAAATGTGTATCCTCAGCTCCTTCAAGTAGCTGGACCCAGGTAAAATTCATTAACTGGCACTAAAGATACAGATACAACAAGCATTTGCAATGCAACGGGTCTCCTAACCGGACTTTTCTTGCCACATAAATTGAAAATGAAAATAAAACAGTTTCACATAACTAACTAGACTTTTTTGCCATATAAACTGAAAAGTAAATGTTGCACATAAGCGAGCTGACGGACGCCATCAGTGCAAAGCAGACACACAAACGGAAATAAACTTTTACTCGTAGTGAAACCTATCGGCAAAAGTGCAATTATCCATGTAACCGGCAAAAGTGTAATTAACTATGTAACAGGGTCGATGTCATGCAAAGCACTCGACTTCTGCCCAGCGAGATCGCGCTGCGAAAAAAGAGAAAAAATAGTCCAGAAACCAGACGGAAAACGTGGAGCCTCGTATGTTTTCAGTCCTTAGTCGCTGCAGAAAAGGCATGATGTATACATGTCTTTCACTAATGAGAGCAAGCATTTTTTTAAAGGCAAGCTCACAAACCAATGAAAGAAATTGACGTGACATGGGCGTGGTTTGAAGCCCAAAGAGAGATTACAGAATGGATGGAGTGCTTTGCGCTCGCTCGTAAAAATCACTTAAGCCTAGGACACATCTTTTGGAACACAACATTTTTTCACAAAAGCACAAGAAGTCTGACTCTGAGAAATAGTCTGTCTCCAAGACAAATTTGGTGTAGCTCCGTTTAATATATTTTGCTGTGGCGGAAAGCAAAAAATCATACTGCCCCTGCAGTAGAAACCTCCCACTGTATGCATTACTCATGACCTCACATATGATGCTAAAGTTTTCATGCCTGGTAATCTTCAAACAGTTTGCAGCAGAAAGTTTTTGGGAAAAACAGGTTTAGTGGAACAACTCTAGCAAAAAAGGACTTTGATTGAAAACCATCTCTCTTTATTTTTGTGTTAAACCTCTCCTGCAGGGAAAGTTGGGAAATTTAAGAAGCGGTTAAAAGTGCAAAGTTTGCTAAGTTCACCCCACTACTTAAGCAGTCTAAAGGTTCCCTCCCCACTCATACTCCTCCTTTTCATGCTTAATTACTGTTCTGTTGATACACTCACTTAGATCTCCTGACACAGTCACACAGTGTGACACAACACAATCTGTTCTCACTCTGGTGCACTTATGTTTCATGTGTGCATATCAGTGCTATGCTGCTATCCCGTGAGTATGTGACACCACCCAAAATCCACTGTATTCCTTGGCTTTGCACTATTTTGCAGGGCAAATTAGCCACAGTACTTGGGTATATTTCATCTGTTAAATTAGGGCCACAGCAGTAGTAACACCACACTATAGAACAGAGATTTTCAAACTTTTTTTATGCCGTGACCACCCCACGCCCCAAGTGGAAAAAAAAAAACCCTTCAGAATTTTTCACAATTATTTTAATAAGTTAGCAATGTTTAAATGTCCAGGCTTATTTAAACAATGAAGTTAAGTTCTGTTACCTTTTTTAAAAATTGCAAGAAATTATTTTCTGCTTAAAACACAGCCCTGTTATCTGCATAATGCTTCTTTTGGCCAGAGCCTGGTGCCCCCCCCCGCCGGGATTACTTGAGGTCCCCCCTAGGTAGCCGCCCCCCGCAGGTTAATGATCCCTGCTCTAGAAGTATCATAAGGTTAATGTATATTGCAATGCAATACTTGTCATGTCACACAGACATCCCTAGAGGACTGGTCCTTGCCAGTCCAAAACCTCCCACACTGAGTGTTCGCATGATGTGACCAGGGCACGATCAGATTTCACCAGGGTGGTGACAATGCAGTTCTCCTTCGGTGACAGTCCGACTGGGCACCCAGTTAGCTGGAATAGAATTAGTGACACACAAATAGATGCTTTGAGTGTCTCACACAAAATATTGATCTTTTCCATACAAACCGAAAACATCACTTCATATGAAAATGACCATTGATTTCTCGGGTTCACTCTGATTTAGGTTCATAAGCCTCTGCCATCCAAATTGTGCACTGGGGCGTGCAAAGCTGAGCAAACCCTAAATTGCTGCATTTTACCACCAGTGTTTTAAGGAGTACGGCTAAGAGAGTTTGCTCCGGTCTATATTCCATAAAGATTTTCATTCTATATCAAACAAGGAAGCACTCAGAATTGGGTATATTTTTGTTCATTTTAAGTAATGCGACGAATGAGTCAAAGAAAAAGGTTTCTGTATTTAAAATGTAAAAGATAAAAGTATTGTTTTATGATAGATCAGTTTGCTAAATTAGTGTAGAAACTGCCTGCTTCATTTTTTTTAACAAATGTTGTTCGCGGTTGACATAAGAACATTCTACAAATTTATTTATAAGTAAGCACGTTTTACATGGTTTGACATCGCTTAACAACCTATTTCCTGTATTTTCGCCCTCTTGTAAAAAAATTCTATATGATATGGATTTTAAGAATTAGGGTTTCATCCACACCCTTGCCCTCGTTTTGCGCCAATGTAAAGTAAATGTAACCTGGGCATGGCGTTGCCAGTACAATCCACGGAATTTCAAAAAATACAAGTTGTGCCATGGACGCTGTACTCGGTGAGCTCCTTTGCAGCAGTCAGCTAATTATTTCAGCATCAAACTCTTTTTCGTGCCAACCCTAATAGATTTCGGCGATTTTATGTTTATGTAAATATTGTCCCTCATTACATCTTCTTAGGGAGCTTGTATTCTTAACTTCAGAAGTTAATTAGAGGCCTGTCACGTGCAGGAGGATGGAAAGGGCGCCATGCCAGGCAGCCCTATCAGGGGTCAGCCTCACAGCCTGCTCCTGTCAGTGGAGAGGGGGTGGAGGGCGAGCCTTGGGCAGAAGATGGAGGCAGAGGGTCTTGTCAAGTGGGAGAGCCCGAGGTGCTGAATCACAGGTTTCTCAGCTCCCCCCTCTGCCGTCAAAGAGGGCCGAGCGCCTCCAAGACAGCTGAGTGGGTTTAAGTGGGTGGTGAGTGACAGCGGAACCTCTCCCACGTGCATCCTCGGATCACACGCTCTTTCTCCTTACTCGTGAAGAATTCTTCATAATGCCGCCTTCCTTCTTGTTCCTTATTCACTTTCAAAACAAACTTGCACATTGCACAGCTGGCTCAGATCAGACATTTGGATTTTTTGATCCTGTGGTTTTTCCAAGGACCCTCCTTTGGGTCCAACCTCCATTTTCATTTTATTGCTGCCAATATACACACAGCACCTACAAAACGCCTTGACTTTTGTTATTTTTGTTATAAGTATTTATCGAGCTTCTTGGCGCTTTGAGGACACAGAAGAAGCTAAGAAGTATGACCAATACCTTCATGGGTGAGAGCTGGGCAGCAGTAGACATCGAGGAACCAAGGGGCAGATTTACAAGGAAGTAGCCCATCGGTCCTGAAGCGCCAGTTATCTCGTATCCCCTTACCACCACCTCACGACACTATGGTTGCGCTGTATTTATAATACGGCGTACCATGGTTGTTGTTAGTGCAATAGCGTCAACATTTTTTTATGCCATTTAGGCACTTTGCTGCACTAGCGTCAAAAAGTTTGATGCTCGTGCAGCACAGCACGGGGAGGCTCATAGGTTAATATAGGTGCGTCATTTTAATGCCTGCTCCGAGCAGGCTTTAAAAATGGCAGAAAAAATGGTGCAGCGAAATGTTGTAAACTTAACTGCACATTTATTTGGGTCTCCCTGCGTCAGAAAGCCCCCCTTGCATACATTATGTCTGGCACAGGCATAACGTGGCGCAGGGGGTTACAAAGTGGTGCAATGGAGGCACTTTGTAAATATGGTGCGGGAAAAAGACCTCCTTAATGCCATCTTAGTGTAAAAAAAAATGACCATAAGCATCAAGGGGCTTGTAAATATGCCCCCAAATTATAGTAGCTTCCTGAAGCTAGGATGAATTGTTTCAGCTCACATATCATGAGGCAGGGAGGTCCAGGGCTTCCCTGCAAGCTGTCGAGAATAACCCATCTATGTAAGAGGCCATTCTTGTTTTGGGACCCTCCAGCAAAATATGGTTAGAGGATCTCAGGATACCAGTACAGCGCAAAGAGAAACTGTGTTCATTAATAAGGCAGCGATTTGGCTATTGATTACACTGCGTAAAATAGTCAATGCTTTGAAGAGGATTCTGGAATGGATGAGCAGCTAATGCAGAGAAGACAAGACAGGAGTAATCAGGACCAGTATTGGGGTGTGGTCCATTCTGGACAAGTTATAGAGGTGGTGGGAATGTTTTTTTTCTGGAGTGACTAGATAAAACGAGTTCATAGTTGAACATTGATAGAATGAGAATGTTCACAGCAGGAATGTTAAGGCTCCTAGCAAGATATAGTACAATTCTTTTCAGGGTATGCAAGTGAGCAAAGCATGGGCTACTCATTTTCATTAGGGGTACGCTTTACACTCAAAGATATGCAAATCAATCAAACTTAGCACCAGATGCATTTTTCCAGCTTTAGCTAAAGGAGAAAAATCTTGGAAAAATGGAACAGAATTCTAAAATGAAACTTTTTTTTTCAGACTTCTGTAAAGTTACTTTAGGAATCACAAATCTTTTCTGATGTGTCTTATTTGTTTTAAATATGACTTTTGCAAAATTCCAGATTTTCTCTCTTAGGATAGTTGGCCGACTTTCTCAGTTTAGCTTCGCCTTTACACATGCACATTTTTGGTACTGATGCTGCTATGTAGCACTGCAAAGTGAGTAGCTATTGTTATCTACCGAGCTCATAGAATGTATGATTTTAACCTTCTTTATGTTTTTCATAAAAATATTTCATAGTTAGAGTATGCTCTGGTCTTAACTTAGCTAGGTGATTGAGATACATTTTAACAAATGTGGAAACAAGGATTTAATCAGAGTTGGTAATGTATGTATTTTGCAGTGTTGAAAATACCTTCACAGTTTACGTTTTCTAGAAATGTAATTGGAAACATCGAAATATATATGTTTTTGATAGATTTCATTAGCTATACAGCAAAGGCACATGTAGTTTCAGACCAAGAAAAACACAGAGAAAGAACAAACGTAACACAATATCTAGAATCCAATAATACTGGATATTTAACTCTGATTACAGTTGAGTATGAAGGAAAATAGGAAAAACACTTGAATTCAAGCGCCCCACTGGTCAAACTGCTGTTAGATAAAGGCCAGAGAAACCAAGGGCCATAGCATGGATGTGATCCCGAAGCAGGAACCAATGTAGGTGTAAGGATTTATTGTAATCTGGTTACATTTCTCTTTGTTGGCGATCAACGGGGCTCTTGTATGTAGTTTACAGGGCAAAGAGTGTGGGTTTTGAGAGACCCATTAGGAAGGCATTGCCATGTTCATGAGAAATTAAGATAGGGTAAGAAGTCATCTGGATTCCCGTCTGAACTTGGTTATGGATGGATTTGGCAATTGCAAAGAGGAAAAACTTTGGGATATGTTTAATGCAAATGGCACTCATTCTTGGCTGGATGCTATTCATTTATCACCCGATCTTTTGAGCATCACCAGGTGATGACCATTCATAATGGTGAAGAGCAACCTCATGTTTGCTAAGTTGTGCTCCCAGAGCATCTGTGTACTGTTTAAACACCATGGAAGAGATCCTCTATGGAACTCGTTAGGTGACAAGGTTTTGAGAGGGGTTGGATGAGCTCATTTGAACAAGATGAATATTGTAGGGAGAGATAGAGTGACCACCTCCATCCAGGTCACTATGAACATTGTTTCAAGTTCTGGAGTTATGTGTGATAACCTAGTGCGTTCTGGACTTTGTAGTGCTATTTTACGTCCACTGAACTAATTAGAAAAAAAACCTGAAAACATTATTTTGTAGGTGAAAAGTTCAGGACTGGAGACAGTGTCCAGGAGTGACCAGAAGTGAAGACGTCATCCTAGGGAGAGAGGGAGTGAGCACTTTCAGAATTATGTCTAACATTACCATAAATGAGGAAAAGGTCTCAAATGATCAATGTTGTAAAGATGCTGCTGAAAGGTCCTAATGGAGCATCAACGTTTCAGTGACCATGCCAGAGTTGCTGCTGTATCGTGGTTGGAAACCGAGTGGTAAATGGCTGCGGTAACTTGTGGAGGTAGAGGAACTGAGATTTTGCTCAGTATACGAGTAGGGGGATGAGACAGCAGGTTGAACGTACATCAGGCTGGAGGTTTGATGTTTTGAGTAGCGGAAGAAGGTCTGTTTTTGGCGAGGATGGGTTCTGCTTTTACTTAGGGAAGAAATTAATTTGTCCAGGAGTTGACAAGAGTTAGGGAGGATGTCCTCACTGTGAGGAGTTAGGGGATGGACAGTGATTGGATTGTTAAGATTCAAAAAGAGTGCAGAGAGGCCAACAGGTTGGGGAAGAAGGTATACATTTTTCATTATGTTTGTGGTTTTAGGGCTACTTCCAACTGTGGTCACTTTCCTCTTGAAGTTTTCACTAACATTGAAATATTTTTTAATCTAGTGAGGAGTTTGAGGAAGGGTGATCAAGTTAAACAATACATTTCAGCTCCAAACAGGGTTTTGGGTTCATTGTTGGCTTCCAGGATGTTTTTAGGATGGAAATCTTATCCAGCAGTTATTATATTCGTTTTGCAGATTTTCTGAGCTGTTATAACCTTTATGAGAGATGCAGAGAATTTTCCATGGCGCATTTTCTTATAGTGCAGAAAATTCATTTGGTTGCTCTTTTTGGAGTGCTTACGGCTGGTGATGGTGATTGGGGTTCTGCAATCAGTTGAGACTGGGGGACAGAAACCAGGCATGTCAGGGATACATACATAGGCCAATATTGTTACCCTGGTAGTCACTGTGTATTTTGATAGATGAGTTGGAGTGAGGAGATACTGTTAAAGCATAGGTCGTGGCTTGTGTATAATGGGCTTCGAGGGAGGCCTACTGGGGATGAGATTGCTGGATAATAGCCTCTGATGGTGTTTAAGGGGATGGAGCTTTGAGTGTTTTGAAGGATGAGTTAAGTGTCGGGTGGTACTATACAAATATTTATGTCTTGTGATGCTCGTGCATGGGTTGCGGCTCATAGGCCATTCAGGCTGGTATGTGGTCAAATGAGGGAGCAGCCTGAGACAGTCACCCGCTGCGGTGACTGCTTTCACTCAAAGATTTCTGGGCTGGACTCACTCCTAATCTGTTATATTGAATAAGAAGGGAGAGGTATGATGCATGGCCAAACGTCGAACAATCATGCACATGGAGTCATCACACCCACCTTGTTAGATCATGTCAGGTCATGCAAGCATCAAGATTCAGGAGTAACCAGGTGCCTATTAGCGATAAGAGGTAAACGGTCCCAACATGCCGGCTAGTGTGGGCTTTAGGTGCACACAGACAACATTGGACTTTCTGGCAATCTTTGGGGCTTGTGCTCCCTTCATGAATTTGAGATAGTGGTCTAGAAGCCCCTGGTGATTCTGAGAAAGTGTGCAGAAGAAACAGTACCACCAACTAGCCATAGAGTGAACTATAATTACCACACACAAGGATTTGAATCAATGTGCATACATGTATTGCTTTCAGTACTGTTTAAGGATTCATTGGTTATAAGCACATCATTCGAAATTAAACATATTTGAAAAACATAACAAAGCAGGTTAGAAGGTGAACATATTGAAAGGAACACCAAACAGGGCCAAGCGCTTCCAAGAGTGAGTGTAAGTGGGTGGTGAGTGACAGCGGAACCTCTCCCACATTAATCCTCGGATCACACGCTCTTACTCGTGAAGAATTCTTCATAATGCCCCCCTCTTCCTTGTTGTTCATTATTCACTTTCAAAACAAATATAAATGATATAACTCACAAAGCTATTTTAACTGACTGTCAAAATATATACATCACAAAAGTACAAACATGAAAACTTGGGGCCCGATTATGAGGTTGGCGGTCTGAAGATGGTGTCAGACTGCCACAGTTGTGGTGATCCAACAACCACATTACCAGGTTGGCGGGCAGACCCGCCAACCTACCGCCATCCTGCTAGGATCTCAGATCACAACAGGCTGACGGTGGTGCAGGTTGTAATCAGCGAGGGCGGAGCCAAACTCATCGCCGCCCTGCTGATCACAACCTTGTTCTCCGCCAGCCTTTTCATGGCAGTTCAACCACCATGAAAAGGCTTGTGGAGAACAAGTGCAGGGGGAAACACGTCCCTCTGCTCAGTACCCTTGAAAACACTGTCGGCTGTGCTGAAAGTGGCCATTTTGAGGGTGCTGATGCCCCCCTGCGTGCGGCAGCATTGCCGCTGGCTCCATTATGAGGTGGCGACAATTCTGCCGAACCTTTCCCACTGGGCTGACAGGCGGGCCAGTGGGAAAGTCATAATGGGGCCGATGGGGAGGTCGCCAGCATGGCAGTGATCACCTCGTCAGGAGTTTGGTGGACGGGAGCTTCCGTCCGTTAAACTCCTAATCAGCCCCTAAATGTCCTGCAAAAGGAAATCACAGACAGACATGAATCTTGAAGTCGTTTTCAATGGTTGTTATATTAATGTAGTGAAAGGGATCCCAGCAGCAGGTGTTTTGCTTTACTGAATGTTTCCAAAGCCAAATGCTCATGTGAGCATTCTACCAGAGTCTGAAGGAAAATGTTATTTGTTACACAAACATCCATCTCACTTTATGCCATCAACGTGTTTTGACCTCTTTCTGGTGAGATATGCAATTTATATTGAGGTCATTGTCAGGTTTTTATATTATAGCTGAGGACAGTGTACATGGAAAATAGTATTAATTGGTGGTATATTTATTTTGTTTAGATGTGAGTTCAGAAAAGATATACTAAGTAAAGGTATCCAGTACATACCTAAAACTCGTCCTTGTGTTTGTGGCAGTTGGTAAGGGTGGGCGGTAAACTCTGCTCTGCCGGCGGAGTTCTCAGAGTTTTTGCCACTCCGCGCTCCGCTAAGTTTAAGAAATCGAATAAATCTAATAAATCTTAATTAAATATAATAAAGTCTAGTAATTATAGCATTATACTTCATCCAACAGTAGCGAAAGTGTAGGACTCCAGAAGGGTAAATTTACTATTCCCACTCCAGGCTGTGCAACTTTAGGGAAAGTGCTGGAATAAGGAGGGGTAAAATGTACTATTCCCACTCCAGTATATGCAACAGTAGGGAAAGCGTTGGACACAGAAGAGGTAAAATTTGCTATTCCCACTCCAGTCTGTGCAGCAGTAAGGATAGCAGTTCACTTAAAACACATAACATAATTTAATAACAACTAATTCACCAAAAATATAAAAATTATAAATATACATTTAAAAAACAATTACACATTTACATAATTATGTTTTTTTATTAAATATTATCAACAAAAAGAAAATTATTGATTATTTAATTAAATTCCCACCCTATATTCTCAAAACTCAACGGCCCAGATTAAAATATAGTTAACATAAATAGCAGCTAGTAAAATTAATCTGTTCAGTAATAAAAAGTAATTATTAATAAATTAACAAATAATTGTTAATTCATAATTTTTTTAAGTTACTTCCTATTACCCTACAAACACAGCCAACAACTGGTATATAACATTAAAAATGTAATTATTAAACAATTAACCTAATTATATTTCAATTAAATATTTTAATAACAAAAATTAAATAAATGCTAATTAATTATTATTTAACTTCCCACAATATGCCCCTGCAAACACAACAACCTGAACCTAAAATATAACTTATAAATTACAATAACACACTTTATATATGTAATTATCAATTAAACAATAATTAATTAATTATTAGTTGTTGCATAATTAATGTGCCACCTTATACCCCTAGAAAACCATCAACCTGCACCTAAAATATAATGTATAAGTATGATAATTACACATATTACATATGTAATTATCAGTTAATTAATTTTCATTTAATAATTATATAATACTCAATTATTACTTAATTAACTTCCTACACTATACCCCTAAAAACCCAACAACCCACAAATATTATATAACATAAAAAAGAGAACTAATTTACATAATTACAATTCAATCAAATATTTTAATAAAAATGTATAATTAATTGATAATTATTACTTAATTAACTTCCCACCCTATACCCCTACAAACCCAACAAACTGCACCTAAAAGATAACTTTAAAAATATAATTATATTACACAATTTACATGATTAATTGTCCCTTAAATAATTAATAATATTTGAAATGTCATTATTAATTAATTATACCTAAATAACTTCCCAGCCTGTACCCCTGCAGTTCTCACAACCCGCTACAACACTGTAAATTACAATTAAAAATTATAAATAATTTAAAATTGCAAACTATGTTGATAAATATTAACAAGTATACAAACAATATAAAACATATACAATTAAAATATGACTAAACCACATAAAGATAAATAACAAATGATATTTTTACAACTATTTTAATGAAAACAATATTAACAACACAGATAATATTGAATACAATACTAACACCATAGATATTATTGAAAACAATATTACTTTTCTAAAAATTTATATTTATGTCAACAATATTTCTGTACCACAATATTTATGTGTCACGATATTAAAAACTCAATATTTCTGTGACTTCATATTTTTGATTCAATATTTTGTCCAAATACTGATTCAGTGGCCATCAGTTTGTCTCTTACTGAGACAGGAATCATTGTTATGTAGGGACCTTCAAAGGGTTGTTAGTAGCAGGCTTAAGTCGATCCACCAGGGCAGGAGGCCGAGGTGGTCAACGGTCATTCTTCTGGTTTTAAAGGCTGAATTGTTTTATCAGTTGTGCTTGAGATTTCATGATTTGTTTGACTGAAGATTTCTTTGATCATGATATTCTGGCTCCCTTTGATACGGTTCCTAACAAAGTTTTAGATCTTCTGCTGTTCGTAATTGGACTTCACGATCTCTTATAAGCAGGTGGTTTGACAAAAAGTGTTCCAAAGCCCAATTAAATTTTAAGAGGCCCCATAATTCACGCCTAAGAGTTAAAGCCTTTAAAGCCTCCTGTTGGTTGAGACAAAAATAGTACTCCAAAGGCAACAGAAATCTCAAAGGGATGAGGCATGGGAGTGACATTTACAAGCCAGCCACCTGGACAACAGCACTACGCGTTATGGTGCTGTGGAATGTAATGGGTGAACTTGTAGATATTCTGAAGTATGTTATTGTCTATGTATATGCATTTTTATGGATTTTTTATGCAGAGATGCTGGAAATAGGAGTGTGGGTGGGGGAGGGGGTGCTGCAGCACCCCCAAAATATTCACGCTGGAGTTCAGAAGGTGAATGAGCAATTTCAATGCCTTCACATTTTTTTATTATCTTCTCACATTTACTGTGCATTCAAAGACAAAAGCCAAATGTCAGAATATGTCTTCTGACAAACTGCTGCTTATGCAGAAACTAGTGTTTACTTTTATTTCTAACCCTGCAAAGTGACAGGGTTCTGTAAAAGTGACCCAGGTGACAACCTTGCTGGGGTACCAGAAGTGAGAGGAGAGAATGTCAATATTTTTCTAACATACATCAGCATTTAAATACCTGTAAATTAACTCGAGTACTTTTATGGTTTTAAATTTTACTGAATAAAACAATGTTGATGATAATGATGATTTTAACTTTAAATTCGTTAATTCTGAAATTTGTGCAGGCTTAGATTTCACCTGGGATTCCTTGATTTACTATGCTTTCCTGCCACCATGTTCACTTTTACATGTTTAAGTGTGGAGTAAAGTTATTTTGTGAAAAACGATGTTAACTAGGAAGACATATCTGGCTGAAAAAGCTAAGATTTTAGAAAAGAGAAGTCAAGAGAAACATTAGACCTATCCCATGTTCGAGGCTGCCCAGGTCAGGTGTAAATTGCTCACCCAGTCCTGGTTTCTACTTTGCATTTCATTACATTGTTTTATTTTTGTTATGTTTTTTCGTATTACAAACGGTGGCTTACAAGTCAAATTATGCAACGACCCACAACAGGACTAAATCAGCCACTGCCATGAAAAATGTGACAAATAATTTTTTGATGATAACTTAGCTGCCCAGGGCCCTCACATCTGGTGTGACACTTTCACTAGTCCTGACTTTGAAGACAACGTTGTCATTTTTCAACGCAACATACAAATCAGAACCACAAATCCAAGAATGCAACAGGCAGGTAGCTGAAGCAACTGGACTGGTGGAGATATCCTGTGTCTCAGAGGGGTCACTTCACAGCCAGTCTTCACAATTTTCCATTGAAAGTGCCGAGTCATAAAAACACTTTTAATGCTGGCAGGAGTACCACACGCCATCACTCTTTTACGCGCCTTTCTAAGTCACCCCCAATGTTACATCACTATTAGTAAATGTGCAAACAAGGCACATTGCTTTCTATTTTCAATTTTATTTTATTTTCAATTTTATTTCCATTTTACGGTGTTTTCGGTCTAATTCACAAAGACGTATTAACACGTAAAAAGAGTATTACAAGAGTATTACTGCGCTTACTTCAAAATGCCTTTGTAGATAGACCCCAAAGTGCTTTACAACTCTGCAATGAAAGTGCTGCTGGGTATAAAGCCAGGACCAGTGAAAGGCTCACGCATGGTATGGTCTGTGCCTTTACATGACTGTTCTGGGGGTGCACAGAGGCCTTTTAAGCACAATATTCATAACCCTTTCCTCCACTGAGGCTGTTCGGTGGATGCCAAGCAGATCTCAAGAGGACCTGCTTCTTTGGAACACAAGGGGCGGAGCCCCCCAGTGAGAGAAAGCCTTGCTCTGTGGTGAGCCGTGCCCACCAGCACGGAACCCCCTCAGGCAAGCCCGCTCCCAGCAGCAAACACCCTCCTCGCTTCAAAGGAAGCTCTGAACCCGTCTCCCCACCTGGTCCTAAGCTCCCCCCAACCCCTCCCACGCCCATTTAGTCGGTTAATCGTATTTGTTATGCAAACGCGGCCTGGATTGGTTTAATGAATGGAGACTCAGGGGTGTAGATGGCCCCGGGCTCCCCATCTCCGCTGAATGGGATTTGACTTTCTGGGAGGAGGTTTGTACAGCTTTAAGGCCTCAGCCTTCCCAAAGCCTTGCTGGATTTGTGTTACAGGGAATAACACTCCCAGGGTCTCTTAAACTTTGGGCAGAGCCAAGAGCGTTCCAGCACCACCGCGAGCATGGAGTATTTTTCAGTACAAGTGCTGTATTTTTGCTAAGCGCTCATTTTGTGTGTTCTTTCGGATGCTATTTAAACAACTGGAGAAAAGAAACACATTTCCATATCCTCATCCTTCTGAAGCAGGAGTGTGTGAAGTTGGAACTTTGTGTTTTTTCAAGCTTCATTAAGTTATTGGAAAAACTTTGCGATTTCGTATAGTCTGCAAAGTTTGTGGCTTATGACCTGCTGCGCAAAAAACAAAACTTTTCTGAAACTTTATGTAGCATAAATGAATGTATACACCAAAAAATGGTTGGTTCTGCAGAAATACACTTTGTAGAAAATAGGCCCACATGCTTAGGCCTTCATTACAAGTTCAGGGTTAAATTCCAATCCCTCTACTTTCCAAAATTGGCACCGTTTTTCCCTTACCTATTCCGGCAAGTCAAACCTGCTGAAATCTGGCTGGGGAAAAGGTTTGGGAAAAAGGTACAATATGTGGAAATCAGCGTAGAAATACCAATTCGAAAAGCTGTGCCTCGTTTCTCAGGTGAGAACTTGGTAAAGTCCAGCCACCCAGGGCTCGGGGAGTTACTGGGTGTCATAAACTCCCCATAGTGTTCCGCACAGGTTGTAATGAAACCCAAAGTGCTATCAGGACTCTGATATGAGATGCAAAGAGTATTTGCACCCAATTTCAGATTTCAGGTTGCCCAGATTTACTACACTACCGGGGTGTTCTCCCACTCAGATTCTCCCAGGTGAAACCTGGAGGAACCTGATTGCTGTAAAATAGGGATGAATGAGAGACAATCTCAGCAGAATGTAAATTACATCATTATATTGTAAATTGGAGTTGGGTTTTGACTTTACTCAGTACTAAGCCAGGAATGACTCTGGTAGCCATTTCAGTACTTTTAAAGCCAAGGGCACAAAGCATCCTGGGATTGGTAGCCGGGAGATCGAGCTGTAGTTGGCGAGCGTTGAAAGGTCCTAAGAAAGTTTGTTCAACAATGAGAGGACAGTTGCGTGCTTTCAAGCATCTGGGAAGGTTATGGAAGAGATGGAGTCATTCAGAAGGAGTGAGAGCATGGCGTTGATGGGTTGCAGACCGCTAGAGTAGCCATCATGGGGGAAGGGGTATAATGAGGCCCTTGAGTGGATGGACTTCATAGTGGCTGCGTTTTTGTCTGGGATGATGATAGACCATGTGGTTAGCATTGGTTCTCAGACTGAGATCAGAAGGGGTTTGACCTGGTCTATTGGGTCCAGCTGCAGGCTGAAGCGGCTGTAAATGCAAATGTTGTTGTTGATGAATTGAGCGAGATGAGGAGGTGATTGAGTTGGAGGTGGCCAGTGGTGAGATGAAATCTTTCACAAATGGGATTTTTTTTTGCTGGCATTGATGCATTCTGCTAGAGAAGTGTGTTTGGTGGTCTGGATCATTTGGTCATAGCGTCTCAGAGAGGACTTGAATATGCTCCGGTCTGCATTGTCCTAGCTCTTTCTCCATTTGTACTCCAGCTGTTTGCAGTGATGTTTCATCAGTCTCCCTGTACCAACTGGCCTGGGGTCTGGATCTTGTTGTATTGCTGTGTTTGGGGGAGCAGGGAGTCAGACCAGGAGGTTATCCAATTGTTGAAATTGTTGATTGCGTTGGGGAGGCTGTTGTATTGAAGCCGGTGGGTGTTGAGAGTGATGTTCCAGTCCTTGTCATTCATGTTGTTCTAGTTTCGGCAGGCTGGTCTGGTGGTGGTGCACGTGCGTTGGACTGGGACAGGGACGCTGAACTTGATGGGGGCATGGTCTGTCCATGGATTTGGAGTGTGTTTGTCAACTCAGATGTTCCATAAGTTGGTGAATATAGGGTCCAGAAGGCGTCTAGTTACATGGGTAGGTCCCCTTACACGGGTGAGGCCCAGGCTTCCAGAGCTTTAATCAGTGCTGTTTATTTGGAGTTGGCATAGTCTTCCAGGTAGAAGTTCAGATGTCACAGTAGGATGTATTTGCTAACATTGAAGGCTGAGTGGTACTTTCCAGGTTAGAGGATGACATATTTGTGGATGTGGTGCAGCTGATGGTGTTCTTGTGGATGATGTTGGGTTTGTGAAGTCTGTCTTGCCTGGCAACCTTTTAGCTGGCGATGCCAGTTGCCCGATGCAGAGTTCAGCTAGGTTTCTGTGAGAAAATATGGTTCAGGGGCATTGTCATGCAGGAGCTCTCAGCTCTCTGTGGCACGCTTGGTTAGTTAGCAGGTGTTGAGGAGCATGCATATGAGTGTGGAGTGTTGTGTGAGTGATTGCAAGACTGTGTGAGTGTCAGAGAGTTGGGTTTAGGCTGCTGTTGGTGTGGTGAGTGTTGAGAGTAGGCATGTGCATGAAAACTTGCAGGAAGTGCAGAAGAATGCTCCCTTATGTGGTGTGTCGAGGCTGCAGCACGTGGACCGCAGCCAGTATTGAGGGCGTGCAGAATGGTTGTGTTGGGAGAGGGGAGCACCAGGGTTCCAAGTGCTGGGCGCAGTCAAGGTGCGGACAAGCACAGATGGTTTGCCTTCAATGTGCCAGAGCTGCACTAACTGTGCATGTCCGTTGCCTATCCACACTCTGGCAGCAATTAAGTAGATCCTGGGAGGGCAGAGGAGTGATGCCACTTCCTGTGTAGCTAGATGTTGAGAAATCCAGTGATGTCACATCCTATGCAGATGAATGATGGGAAACCCAATTATGTAACTTCCTGTGCATATGGATGATGGGTAATCCAGTGGTGTCACCTCCTGTGTAACTAGATGATGGAAATGACTTCTCTGGCTTGATTTCTTATTCTTAAAGACAGTTTTGGGGAGAAACCAATTAAGTAGTTTCCAGTGCAGTTGGAATGTTAGTTGGTAATCTTGCCCTTCACAAAGTAGACAGTTTCCCAACTTCACCTTAGTTCACCCAAGGTAAACGTTAAGCATCACCCAGCACCTATTCCCTACTGACGGGTATCCCATTGAAGATGTTTGGTTCACGTTGAAAGAATATAGGTTCTGATTAGCAGTTTTCCAAACTGCCATTCAGGGTTGTCCTATCATTATAAATCGTGCTGCTGGTCATTTGGTGCAGCAAACAACAGACTACAAGCAGCTCATGATTTGTTAGGGGCTGGTGCACTTGTGGTCATGAGCAGCAGTGGAAGAGTTTTTCCACTGTTTCACAGAGACCATTTTTGATCCTCTGTATTTAGGCTGCGCCTACCAGACAGCGCAAACTGCCTGGTTGCAAAAGACCTATTGTGCATTTACAGTGAGCATGTAACCTGCCTATTGCTTACCATTGGTTGGCATTAGTGTAACTCTCATTTGGTTGCTTCTTATTCTATGGCTTACCTTGCTCGTCTTGTGTTTGTCTCTTCCCTGGAGCTCAGCCTCTTTACAATTCTTGTGGCTGGCTCACTTTTATCCTTCCACTGCTCACACGCAGAGAACAATTTTTTCTTTTTCATTGAGCACTTCATGAGAGTGCATGTGTTTACTCGTTCTCTCCCAGGGGCTGTATTGCTTCCTCAAATACCCTTCCTGTGCTGTGTTGCTCCCCACCACTCCTAGCCTGTGTGTAAAAGCACAGCAACAGGGATATTTTTGATGGTGTATGGCTGCACAGCAGACTTCAAGGGTTGTTTTTGTTCTATCTCCTGCATTCCACATATTGCAAAAAAGCACAAGGTTTGGCATACAAAGACATTTAAGTCACCGAGAGAAGGGTCATCTGCTTCCCTCACTTAGCTGGCATCTGAGGCACAAGGTATACTCCGCATGACACTTGTCCTGGAGGCAAATAAATCTCTTTCCTGAGCCACTACAGATGACTAATACCTGAATCCCTAGGAAAATAAATTAGTCCACTGTCCTTCTCTCAGAATTCTGTTCATGTTTGAGTGATTTACATTTTTAAAACAAATCATAACATTTACAAAATTGAAAAAACTGAATTCAATGTAAAGTTTTGAGACACCATAAGATACAAGATTACTTTTCCTTTAGAACTTTGAATTTGTTTTCTTTTCCTTTTTTTAAACAACACTTTACATAAACAAATTGGCAAAACCAGCAGCTCAGCACTTGCATTACAAACGCGAGATCTGCTGTGATGTTCATGATGATGGCAAAATAAAAAAACAAAAAAACAAAAATTAGATAGACAGTGTTAGACTTTAAAACATCTAATGCCAATGAGTGGGTCATGTTTTTAACATTGGCAGAATTCTCAAACTGCTCTGTGATTGGCTTATGAAGCTCGCTTGCAATTCTATGACTTGTCGTTTTTGTTTTTATCATTACATTTGCATTGTTACAAGAACTGGGTTGTAAAAATAGATCCAGTACTGCATGAGCTAATCATGCCTGGTGTGTTCCAATGTGATTGTGCTACTTAGGTGTTTCACTTCTTATGTACCCAGATTCACAAAGGTACATTTATACATTGCTGTAAATTTACACTTTTATGGTATTCACAAAACTGTATTTTAATAGTATGTTTACGGGTGCAAAGAATCAATAATTGGTGTGGAGAACCCCACACATAAAAAGATAGTACAGGCCATAAGAGCCAGAAATGAGCATCAGCGGTAGCCAGTCCAATAGGGGCTTCCAGTCTATATTAACTGGCATACTGGCATACTGCACAATGTGACTGGTGATAGCTCTAGCTGTACAAGGTTCCACAGAAAATAGTCACACTGCTTTCTCATCCAGCTCCGTTCTTATGTTTATTTATTGATTTGCTTCTTTTTCTATAAAGGAGTTTATTGACCCAATAAAATCTACTTCTAATTTTGTGTGATTTTTCTGCAGTTCTTTAAACATCACAAAATTTGTGCAGTTTAAATAGATTAGAAACTTTATTTATAAAATCGCTGTGAAGTTGTAGACAAAAACTTTCACAACCGTTCAGACCCTTAGTCATAACACTTTATATGACCCAAAATACCAAAGACGAACCACAT
Organism: Pleurodeles waltl; assembly: GCF_031143425.1. NCBI lineage: Eukaryota > Metazoa > Chordata > Amphibia > Caudata > Salamandridae > Pleurodeles > Pleurodeles waltl. The sequence continues at coordinate 1,694,138,308 of NC_090445.1, forward strand.
CACTAAATAAGGGTGACAGAATTTGCAATAACCCATATTTTTAAGTACACCTATTTTTAAGGTTTGAATTATTTATTGGAAATGAATTTTGACTGAAGCAAGCAATTAAAATTCCAGTGACACAATTATGGTAAGATCATAATGTATGCACTTCAGTTGGTAAGTCTGGGAACTAGCACAACATTAATCTGCAATGAAGTCTCATGTAAAACTGTTTGTTATGTTCACAACATCTTCACTTTATCAATTAAGGCCCTGGAGGGATGCTGCGGGCCTCTTCCGGCTGGCACTGGCAGTTGAAGAGCCAAGTTTTGAGCTGCTTTCTGAAGTCCGCCAGAGAAGGGGAGGTGCACAGGTGGAGGGGGAGGTCGTTCCAGGACTTGGCAGGGAGGTGGGAAGAGTGGCCTCCAAAGCATCCTTTCCAAGAAGCTCTAAATCAAAACTCTAAATCAGGATATTTTAGATCGCTCCTAATATGTCAGATCAAAAGGTGAAGGATGGAATACACCCTCCCCAGCAAGTTAAAGTGCATTGCCTGCATTCAGGAAGCTGAAGCGATGGGTCCCAGATACTGAAAAGTAGGAGAATATAGACAGAGCAAGAGCTCCCCTTACTCCTTCTATGAGGCGCTTTAAGCAGGGTATTAGTAAACAGACCTTTTTATTAGCAATGTCATTTGGTTGCTGATAGGAAGTAGGTGCAAGTTAGCAAGTCCTTTTGTTCAGGATGATGAAGATTCTAGATATTAGCCTGCACATTTGTGTTTCCCCGAATGTTGCTTCAGGTGCAGAGTCTTCGGATTTCATTGTGTCCATATTTTGGATACCCTTGCCTTGGGTCTGGTGATGCCACTAAACACAAGAGGGTTAGAAGGTGGCCCGAAGCTGCAGGGCCCCCACAGATAAAACACATTTTCCAAATGCAATTTTCACAAAGTTGCTATTTGGTAATCACTATTCTTAATGTACAAACTCTCAAATTTTAAAATAGCAATTCCTAATGGTTGTAAATTGCCCTAATACATGAAAATTAAAGAGGTAGGTTCTCTGTTTACGACCCAGTAGGAATGCTAGCCATCATAGGGATGGTGGCCTGGTGGGGTCAGCAGAGCTCCATTACTGCAATTGCAGTTAAATAAAGCATTCTATTTTCTACAAAATGCAGCCCATTTTCCTTAAAGGAAATCAAGATGTGTTTCAAAAGAAAAAAAATGAAATATTGCTTCTCTTTAAAAAAAATTCACATTCTCAAATGGGAAGGTGTCTCGTGGGGACACTTTTCCAGTTGCGAATGGTTGCTACTACCTTTCAGTAGTCAGTAAAAAAAATAATGCTTTGTGACTATAATTTAGTTACAAAACACAAATACATACGCATGCCCCTTCTAAATGCTGAATCAGATTTGGGACTCAAACAGAAATTAAGATTTGAATCACAATGTTGTGCTTGTACATTTAGAAAATCCATTTTTCAATTGCAAATGACCCAATTCTGCAAATCGGACCATTTGGATCCTGAGAAAGACTTTGTACATCGGGCCCTTGTGGTGGTAACCCATCCACAAATGCAAAGGGGCCCTCTTGGAACCCTTTCCTCTTTGTGAACAGGAAACAATTGTTTGCTTAAGAAAAAGCAGTGGTCCAAAAAAAAGAAGTGTGCTGCATTAAAAAAAAGATTGCCTTATTAAAAAAAGGAATCACAGACATGGTGGCCTGCTGTTCACAGCAGGCCACCAACACTGTGATGGCTGCCATTCCTAATGGGTTGCGAACTACGTCCTGTCTCATTAATATTCATGAGTTAGGTTGATATGCAACCCACTGGGAATCCTTATTTTTAAAATAAAAGTTTCATGCATTATGAATAGCAATGTACTAATTGCAATTAAGAGATAATCACCATTAGGAACTAGCTATTCCTAATGCTAGCACATACTGGACGCTATTTTTTATCTGTGGGTTGCCTTGCTGCTTTCGTCTTCCTTCTAGAGTGACCTAAGGAATCCTTAATTAGACTAGTTTATCTCTGTTTACTCGATGATAGTAAATTTCCTGTAAGGTAAAAATCTCCTCTAAACATATTCCTTTTGCAGGTGTTTTTGGCTAACATTTCCAATCTTCATGGAGCACAACATTTGTCAACATCGCAAACCTTGGGTGAGGGTGAAAGGTAAACTGCACTCATCCCTCACCTAAATGTGATGACAAGTGTAAGAAATTAATGTGTCAATGTTTAACAATCACTGTTAAGATTGATTGTGTATTTGCTACTTTGCCCTCAAATGCAAAAATATTTTGACAAGTATAGTGCCTACAATAGTAGATCCTTGTGCTTCCGAAAGTGGCAATCTCTTGGCAGACCCGACTCATTCGCTGCTGTTCAGAATGAGGGGAGTGGGATTTTTTTCCAGCGAAATTTTGCGTGCCCCGTTCATCATTTCACCTTCAACGAAGGTTGTGGAGTGTCCCTTTCCCCTTAAATGCACAATTTCTTTTCTGCACACGTTTAACTCCTTTCCACTGCTTAGAGAGAAACCACTCAAGGCTGAAAATGTATGCACACTGTTTTCTGCAAGTTTACAAGTTTGCAATGTTCTGCACGTGGCAGCAAACATCTGTTGATTTCTCCCCTCAAGGTGACCTTCTCCAAAGTTTTTCTATGCACACTGGGGTTATTAAGCAGGAGAAGAAACAAAGGGTCGTATTATGAGTAACCTGAAGAATTGGTAACACCAGGTACTAGTGTTAGCGTGGCATTAGAAATTGATCCACAACAGGTCCCTATGGAATGAGGAATTACATGTTGAAATTGGTGTTGCACCAATTTGTATTTGTGAACCCATAATTCTGGGCCTTTTTCGGTGCATATGTATCATCTGCTTTCAGCAAGTAGATATTAGGCCTTGGTGAAATTTTAAATACACCAGCAAAATGTACAACATTTTCTTATTTTTACATTACAAGAAATTCGCAAAATATTTTGAAATTATGCTTTATGTAACTTATTTTTTATTTTTTAACAAAGAGTCCACCCCTCCTTAAAAAGTTGTGTGAGATAGCAGCAGGAGATGGAGACTGGTTCACAAAGGCAATGTTGTGAAGGGAGGACATTTTCTGCTTGGACCACCCTCTTCACAGTATCTCATGAGATGCTGTTGGTCTTTGTGTTCTGTTGCATTTAGCTCTATCTTCTTAGCCCAAAATGCATTCTCTGGTCCATTTTGGACGTGAGGGTGCATTTTATGTTACAAAATAGCACTAAATGCTGAATTTCACTCTCCAAGTAATTCCTCGAAATATCACTTAATTTTGATATACATCTGTGGTAATTACCATACAGTATATTACACGAGTTCACCCACCCCTATTTGTAATCCTAATTGATGCAAAATCCAAAGATTGCAGTAAACTCAAGAAAAGTATGAGTTCGAAATGAGGGCCCTATTTTTTCCTGCAAATTGTATCTGATGCAGAACCATTTTATTGTGTCAAGTGAGCAGTAAAAATGAGACATGAAATGGCACAAATATTTCCTACAATAAAACCTTGCAACTTTTGTAAAACCTCCTTTTGGGGTGTCACCACGTCATTCACAGGACCACGAGTCCATTCACACTTGTTGGAGTTCAGTGCAGATCACCATCTGGGGCATTCATTCTGACTGAATCGAAACTTTATTTTCAGAAGGGATAAAAAACAGAATGTTAAAAAAAACCTTTCCCTTCTGCTCCTCATAATCCACCCAGCTTGGGGCATTAACTGAAATCATATACTCCATTACTTCTGCAACCCGCCTCCCTTTTCCAAGGAAGAGCGTAGCTGGCAGCGCCCGGCCTCCTTGGGATTAGTGCTTAAGTGTGGTTGCAGGCACTAAATCTGGTGTACAGTGCGGTATTGTGGTTGGATACAGGCTCCTCACTTCAATGTATTAAACTTGTCTGAGGAGCCTTAAGTGGAAACGTCTTTATCTTATCGGATAACACCAGGTAATCTTTGTCCCCAAGTAAATCGATAGCATTTAATCCTGCCTTCCACCCCTGAAATCTCCTCTTCCTTTCACATGGTTCAGGAGGCTCTGGCAGGGACCAGCCCGAAGAAGGAGAGATCTCCATTGGGTTAGGGGGAGCTTTGTGAACCGAGTGGCTCATGTTTAGAGGTCACATCAATGACTCTTATCCGTTCGGATGTATTCAGAGCAGACACGTGATGCCTGCATGTAAGAAGTGTAGGGTACCAAAACAAGGCCTTGTCACTCTGTTTCAAATGCATCCCCTTTGAGGTGTGGGTGCAGTATAGTCAACATTTGAATTGACGGATAAAATGTCTTAATGTCTGTGAGTTACTGATGCTTTTTTCTGAATATGCACATATTTTGCAAGGGCAGTTATGATTTTCACACCACAAAGTGTTTCACCAGGCAGAAAATGTGACAGAGAGAGCGCATGTTTGCAATTAGCGTGTGTTGTTGGGGTGTTTGGCTCATTAAGAACTAAAGAAACGGTATTGTGTGTTTTATCCGATGAGTTTGTCTTTGTGGAGACTAACATGGCTGTGATACGGGGGCGATATTTCACTCATTTGTTGTTTAGCACAGCCAGAAGTTCGTGTCCAGTCTCCTTTCCAGACCTTGAATTATTCGTTCTTTGTAATAGATGATAATTTTCAAAAGCGTAATTTACTCCTGGAACGTAAAGTGGGAAACAGCATAAATGCATACAGTAGTGTGTAGATTACTCAGTCAACAGTAACATAAACTATACACTCAAGTATTCTGAAAGAAAATGAAAAAGCTTTCAAAAAGTAATCGAAAAGTGTTTACCATCAGAAATTGCAAATACATTCATTCATAACTTGCAGGAATTGTAGAATTATACGCAGGACACCCGAATCCACGTGGACAGAATTCAAGATAAAGAGCTTCCTTGCTCCCCCAGCCCCTCCAAAATGTGTCCTGACCACCTCTAGTCTCCCCACTCCTGCTTCTAGAACAGTGATTAACTCGTGCCCTCATCTACACGTACAACCTAGTCAGAGCATGGAGGGACATATGAAAGAAAAAAACTCCCCAGTATCTCCAAAAACCTAGGTATTTAACCCATTAATTTAGGGCGAAATTCAGGATCACTCCAGAGTCTGTCCTGCCCGTGTAGAGTCTGAATACCACTGCCCGCTGCACAGTGGTTCACTGTTGCTTCACACATATGTAATACTTCATCACAGTATGTGGGATATATGAATGAAAAGTACCCCAGTATCCCAGAAACCCTAGAATGGAACAACAGAGTTGGGGCCTGATTTAGAACTCTGCAGACGGGAACTCTGTCGCAACAGTACCAGATATTCCGTCCACCGAAATGTAAATCCCGTGATATATAATGGGATTTGGAATTTGGCAGCCGGGATATCCATCATCCGCCGAGTTCTAAATAAGACCCTTGGTTTTACTGACTTGAAATTTCGATGGTAAACTCATATTAGGGGATAGGCAGCAGTCTGGCCCCAGTCTGCAGTCCCTGCCTGACCATGTACCAAGATATGGGAAAGAATGTAATGCCAATCCCTGCCAGGCCACATCCTTCTCCCAGCCCTCCCCTCTCCCCACCATCTCGCATAGGATTTGGACATGCGCAGAGCAGGTGGTCAACATGCGCATTAACCCCACAGAAAAGGGAATTCCAAGCGGAATTCTGCCCAGGAATTTTGGATCGAAAGAGTTCTTTCCCTTTCCACCGGGTTAACTGGTAATGCAGGAACTGAATGTGAAGATCCAGGCCAGTGTTGGGAATTTCAGCTGCCTAGAATGTCCATTTACAATTCCTTAATCCTCGCAATGAGTATAGCGTGAACATACCTGAAAATAATTTTTAGACAGGATCATAAGGCAACAGAGGACCAAAGCATTAGTAAAGGATGCCTAACTTATGCAACACGATCTTCGAATTATGCAGCAAATGTAGCATATTTTATGCATTTATTTTTTTGCCTTTTTTCTATTTTTGCATATTAATATTGTCTGGGCAAACGTTTCACCTCGTTTTATACGATTTAACATCTTAGTTCAACAAACAGTAACTGAAAGCTGACTGGTTAAACTGTGCAAAGGGTCTGCAACTGGCTGCACCATGTGTGCGTTTCTTAGTCACTTTTCAAGTGTTTGATCTGAAAGCAAACACTTTTTTTGTTAAATTCTGAAAATTATGCAATAAATGGTGGATTATGTCAAGTGTACTAAATCCCTAATGATGTGGAAAATTCCACTGATGCAAAACAGCAGAATTCCTGTAGCTCTGGTTTCACAACAGTAGTGAGATGACCTTAATAAAGGAAGAACACTTATGAGCACAGAAATATTTGCACATGCAACTTTGAAGACCACATAACATCAGTGTGCTCTGAGCGGACAGTGTAACATTAATAAAGTAGATTCTTTGCCTTGAATCGCACAGCAATCTGTATAATTTGCTTCTCCTTCCAGCATAATTTACTTTTCCTTACCACATAATTTAGATCGACTTTGCACATAATTTGATCCTCTTCTGTCCCATAAATCAAAAGTCCTAAATACATATTGCATGGGTACAGGCATCCTGAATTCAAAGATTTGAAAAGTCCTTTTGAAAAGAAATCCACTCTAAAGTCTCACTGAAAGGACTCTCTTGGCTGCAATTCGCTGGTGTTTGGTAACAGTGTGTCCATTTCACATTTGGCCGTTTATTACCTTGCCCAATAATGACTCCAAACGTGGACACGTTGACCCATTAAGTGACAGGTGAAATTCTGCAAAATACTTGACACAACCCCTAATGGAGCTATGATTCATGTGTGAGAGGTCTGTGAATGTTTTCTTTGTGGGGTTTGTGATTCTAACCAGGCCGCCTCCCTGTGATGCTGGGAGAGAACCCTCCATTCCCTTAGCACAGTCTGCTGTTTGTAGGGATATCTCACCCGCGGTGCACCACTCAACTCATTTTGAAGCCCCCTTGGATTCTGTTGAGTGATGTACAGTCAAGCACTGCCAAGGTAGGACAGGTAACAAACACAGAAGAACATTTCGTGACGGTAACAACTTTGTGATATTCGCAAAGTGCATTTTGTAGTACTTGCTAAACGTTGCTGGTGAATCTTAAATTCTTCTCGCCTGAATGATGCACAAGCCTTCTAACTTTTAAAGTGGAATCATTCTGACCAAAAAGCACCAAACACCTCAAACTGTGGATTAAACACTTGGGGCCACATGTATCAAAAGTTTTTGCATTTGCAAATGGTGCGAATCACAAAATTCGGCCGTTTGCGAATGCAAAAATGCCTTTCACAATGTATGAAAGGCATTCGCAGGTCAACTTTAAGGAATCGCTAAAATAGCGATTCCTTAAAATTGCGACCCCATTTAGAGAATCGCAAATTGTGATTCTTTACATAGGAAATCGCAAATAAGGAATCTGCGAATTTAGGAGATGCAATTACCACCAAATCTAATTTGGCTGTGAGCATGTGCAATTTTAAAAAATGCATTAAAAAATCATTTGTAAAAATGACATGTAGTGTGTGCTTCACATGTCCGCAAATATTTTTTGGGAGTGCATCAGTGGGGGCCTTAGGCCCCCAGCACCCTGGGGTTTGCATTACTTAATTTGCAAATTCCTAACTGGAATTCGCAAATTGGGAAATGCAAAACCATTCGCACCAAAGAATGGAGTAGCGTTCTCTATTTGCGATTCGGTAACAGCATTTGCAAATTTTAAGAAATCGCTATTACAGAATCACAAATTTCATACATACCACTTTGCTTTTCTTAAATAGTGATTTCTTAAAATTCGCTATTTAAGAAAATCGGATTTTTGATACATCTGGCCCTGAGGGCCTTATTTGCGAGGTGTTGCAAGCAATTTTGCTGGGCTGAGCTGCGTCATTTCCAAACTGCAGGGATGCGCCGTATTTACCAGAATATGGCACACCCTTGTGTTTTCCCCTGTGCCGGTGCTAAATCAGCTGTCTAGCACCAACACAGGCAACCTTGCACCATGGTGCGAGGATGCCTGCATTGCGGGGGGGATTGTTTTTGTGCATGAAGGGACACCTTACTGCACAAAAACAATCATTAATGGTGTTTTGCTCCTACTATCAGAGGTGTTTCTCCTCATTGCGTCACTCGAACCCCACACCTAGGAAGCTGTTAATTTTTGGCGCTGCCTCAGATTTAACTTTCCTTGTAAATCTGGGGCAGTGTCAGAAGTCAATGGTAGTTGCATGGGTACACCCACAGCAACACCCATTGCACGCCCCTTTGCCACAGAAAACTGCATCAGGGAGGTCCAAATGTACAAGGCTGCGTTAAGCCACAAAAAGTGGCTTTGCATCGCCTTGTAAATATAGAGCAAGGCACAGAGCCACCAGTGTGTCGCAAACAGTGATGCTCTGGTGGTGGAAGGGGCTTGTAGACAAGCCCCTAAATACGTGGAACTTGAGCCCCCTGCAACCACACATGGTCACAGACCACACTCAACAGCAATACCCACTTCTGAGAAGTATGAAAAGCAGGTGTTGGGCTCTGTCTCACACCGAAGATAGCCAAAGCACTTTGAGGCCATAGCAGTGATCGGAGTGTGCTATAAATGTAAAGTAACAAAACATATCACTACCTACTGCCCATCACTATAACTATTGTTAAGTAAAGGAGTGTGGGTTAAGGCCAGGTGTAGGGATCTTCTTTTATGGCCACTATCACTATGTTTCAGAGCTTGTCACCACAAAAATGTCTTTTTAAAATGTACTAATCCCATTTTAGGAACTGTTAACTTTTACCAACTCCTAAAATGGGATTGCCAGCCCATACAAATTCGACATTTATTGTATGCATCACTTGCAAATACTGATTTTGTATGCAATGTATGAATGCTTTTCAACTGAAATCTAGATAAAAAAATTACAGACTCCTGACTTGACAAGAAATGCATTCTTAAAAGGGAAGGGATCCTTTGCCCCCCTTCACTTTTGTGAATAGCAAAAAAAAATATTTTTTGGAGAGCAGACATTGGACCAGTGGACCACTTCCCAGTCTCAATATATAAAAAAAAAATATATATATTTTGCAGCAGTCCTTTTTCTTTTAAGGAAAATTGACAGCATTTGAAATAAAAATGTTTACTTTATTGAAAAGTGATCACAGACATTGTTGTTGCCAGCTGCCGCTATCAGGCCTCACCATCACTGCCACAGTAACCAATCAGAATAAGGTACAATTTGTGAACTACCTCATTAATATGCATGAGGTATGACGAATTGGACCCACTCTGAATCAGAATTTAGCAAACCATCTATTGATAGATAGATTGGTTTGTTTCATTCTTTACTGGCCACAAAAATACTGCCCGCAAGTTGTGACTGGATTTTTGTGACCAGATCTTCATGCAGCTGTCCCTTCGGGTCCATAATTTTTAGGAAACCTTAGAACCTGACCCTTGGGCATTTAATGATTTTACTTCATATCAATTATATTAATGTAATTTGTTCGGTACAACGACCGTGAAAGCACATTAAAAGAAACACATGAAAAACCATTACATGATATCATATAATACAAAAACAATCAATCAAATCCAATAAAGTCACCTAGATCACAATAAATAAAATATAATCAAAATATAATATACATACATTAAAAAAGACCCTACGAGTCATTAAGCAATTTACAAAATTATGACTCGCAGTAAATATTAGTATAGCTTTAGCACGGGATGAACCAAATATACAATACTAAGCCAGTGCAAACCGTAACCCAGAAAAAAGAACACACTTTTTCTGTTATACAGATATTTAAGAAAATATTGTGCTGCCTGTAAGCTACACCTATAAAAGCTAGTTTCCTCCAGCGCCACATCATATCTATATTCCTATAATCTCTTCTTAATAGGGCCCCACATAGCACCTAATGGTTGATAATTTATTTTTGCAATGTAAATGTTCTCCATCAATGGCTTTGCAGATCCGGGGATCCACAGATCTAACTCCACGATAAATAGATTACTAAGAAATATACTAGGAGTTATTCAGTTATTCATCAGGCCTTATCAACAGATAATTTACTGGCAGTAATGTATTGAACCCCTTAGTCTGAATTTGGTACACTGCCCCGCAAATTGGCGACAAAACTCCTTTATATCCTCAAATACTATTAAAATGCATAGTTTACGAAAAAGTGGTCAAGGATTAAAGAAAATGGGTAAGAATTTGATTTTCTAGTAATCCAGTTTGACTTTCTTTGCTGCATATTAGGCACCATTGACTCATAATTTGGCCTCCACTGTTGCACAATTCCGGTGCCCCTTGTCATAACCAGACCGGATTACTGAGCTAGTGGAAATTTCAAAGTCTGCTTTCTGACCAATAGACTAACTGTTTATTTAGATATCAGCATAGTAGGCGCCCTGTTTAAACTGAGAGGGCTCCTGCCCCGTAAGACCCAATGCTCCTTCATCACATGAGCCAATCGGTTTCCAGCTATGGAGCCCTAGCTGGCTCCAAAGTTTTCTAACAGTTCCACGGTGGCCCATCCATCACTGGGCTGCCTGAGTTCCTTGAAAAGACCTACCCTGTTTGATATGTGTCTTTTAATTCACATTTTCCTGTTCAGGAGTGCAATGGGAGGAATGGTGAACCCAGGCAAGAAAAATTACAAATCTGTCCCCACCCTCCCAATCCTGTGCGTCTTGACCCTTTTTGTCAGAAAGATGCCCGCTTTGGGACATTGAGCCACCACAACCTTGTTTTACATTTTGATTAAAGGGCTGAAGCATTGAGGCCAGACTACATTCACCAAACAATCCCTGATCAAATAGTGAGGAACTGTAAGGCAATAAAAGGGCAACATGCTGCCAAGGGTCTTAATAAGCCAGGCCACACTAAACCAGTAGCGTGGTGGACCACGTGCTTTGCATTAAACGATCCCCTATATCATCATTTTTGCCACTTGTATAATTTTCTCTCTCTCTCTTCTGGTGTCATTCCATCTTTCCCACTGTAGTCTGGTTTAGCTTTCTACCTGTGAGACAGTCCCAACTATTTAACATTGTGATCAAAGTAGACCAGGGCCTGCCACCCATTTATGACTGAATCATATTCAGACCAAGGATGTGTAAAGTTGCAAAGCTCAACCCTAAGTAACTTCAAATAACTTTTTAGAAACTTCACTGAAAAACAGAGTCTGGGGCAACAGTATGATCTAATTGCCACTGTTGCTCATGGCTGCTAGCAGCACTGTCACCAGTCATATTTCGTCCCCCAGGTGTCCATTTCTCACACTCTGAAAGCTCTGCCCCTGAGTAAGACCTGTAAACAGATCTTCTTGAGGCATTTAATCAATGCCACTCACAACAATGACACAATATTGTAATAAACAATATCATTGACAAAAATATAGTGTCAAAAATATTGTTCACCATAGTAATTATTATATATGAAGAGGTTTAAAATATCATTAACATTAATATATGATTTACTGTAATTCTTTTTATTAATTATGTTACACAATACACGCACATTTATAAACATAAACAATAAAACCATAAAAATATAAACAATTGAATAAGAAAAAATTATATTGATTAATGAAGACAATAAATAAGATATTAAAAATTAAAAAAAAGATAAACACTAAAATAAAACTTAAGAACAAAAATAAATAATGTAAAATAATGTAAAATTAAACAAAAATGAACAATTAATGCCATACAATCTATTTAACCAATATTATGAAAACTATTAGATGCTAAGAATATTAAATATACTGTTTCTGTTCCGGTTTATGCAACAGTAGGCAGAGTATTAGACTTTGTAGGGGTTAGACTTACTATTCATTCACCAGTTACCACAATAATAGGAAAAGTGTTGGACTTCAGAGGAGTTAGATTTACTATTTCTGCTCCAGTTAGTGCAACAGTAGGGAAAGTGTTGGACATCAAAGGGGTGAAATGTATTATTCACACTCTAGGAGGGGAAAGTGTTGGATTTTGGAGGGGGTAACATTTATTATTCTAACTTAAGCCAACATAAACGTAGAGAAAGTGTTGGACTTTGGAGGTGTAACATTTACCATTCCCACTCCAACAGCGCAATAGTAGGGAAAGTGTTGAACTGTGAAGATGTTAATTTTGCTATTCCTATTGCAATTTAAGCAAGAGTGGGGAAAATGCTTCATTTCAAACACATGACATATATGAGTAACCCTATGAATGTAGAAAAATAATAAACTCTAAATAAAAACAATGCATTAACATAAAAATATATCTATTTAAAAAAACTAAATACAATTAATCAATTTACATAATTACTATTCAACAAGAAATTCACCCTGTGCCCCTCCAAACCTAGTGGTACACATCTAAAATATAACTAAAAAATAACTATTCCAGAACTTGCATATTATAAAATAACATTTAAAAAATAACAATTAATAATTTATTGTTAATTAATTATTACCTGATTAACTTTTCACCCTACATCTCTTCAAGCCTATCATTCTGCAACTCAAATAAAACAAAATTAAATAATTATTCCATAAATTGCATACTTAAAATTCAATTAAATAATTAATTTGCAGTTAATAGTTCATAGTTGAGTAATTATTACTTAATTATCTTCCCACCCAATTCACCTACCCACCTAGCATCCCGCAACTAAAATATTAGTAAAATAAGTCAGTATTTCATATTTTACACAATTAAAAATCAATGGAAAAATTAATTAACAATTAGTAATACATTGCTAATGAATTATTACCTAATTAACTTCCCACCGTACCCGCGTAGTGGCCTGCAACTAAAGATCTCTCCAGTTGTTTCTTTTGTTGTTATTGTCAGCACACATGTTTCTTTCGTAGTCATGGATTAGTACTGAGTGTAGGACAGGGAGGCAGAGGAAGGCACATGGCAGAAAAGCACAGATAATGGGAGACAAGAATCAAGAAAGACATGATAGGGTTTGGGCAAATCATGCCAATTTTTGTCACAAAAATGCAGGAAATTCAATGAAAATGTCACAAAAGTATGGTTTGCCAGTATGTCTGGTCACCTTTCATACCTTTTGCGAAAAATCATGAGAGATACTGACAGGAAGCGGAATCAAGCAGAAAATGTCTTTCGTCTAGACATTTTGTGCGAACCAGTCTCCAACTGATACCCCTAAAACTTTTTTGTATGTGAGATGCTCACATGTTATGAAAAATTCCATAATGTAAAATATCATGAAATTCTACTACTTTCCCTTTGAATAAAGTTTCAGGAACTTTGACTAAGTTAATAAAATGCCACCTAGGTCGAGTGAGAACTGCACACAGATCGATCTATCATCTATGAAAGCAAGACCAGGAGGAAACACCACTTCTGCACTTCACTGAACCTGCCACAGTTTCAGGGGACACTGATCGACTCTGCGTCAAGCAAGTGATACATGTCACCCAAGAAGCTGGAAAAAGCTAAGAAACTTCACCACTGAGAAGATTGGGCAAAATCTCTTGCTTCATCCTATTACGTCAGAGGCTGCATGGAAATCCTCAACAGTATTAAGGAAGAGGAATTGACATATGCCATGCTATAGAAATACCTTGTGACATAGCATAATATAACTTAAAACATACAACAAGTTGTACTATCCGTTATGTAAGAATCAGGATGTGAGATTTAGAGCAAATTTTACTTGCGGTCATTTCATTGGCACATATTGCTTTCGAATTCGAGTCCAGCTGCCTGGCTATTGTGCCCAAGAATAATTGGATTAAATGATACCCGGACCCTTCCTCCACCAGTTCCTCCATCTCTTCTGATTTAGAGCTATGTGCTTCAGTGGACTGGAGTAGAATACATCCAGGATTGATCACATCCCTGGCATAAAGACCTTCTGCAAGTGGTTGGACCATTCTGTGCCCCGGACGGATGTTGCCCCTTGACAACTAAGATGAGGGCCTGAGCCTTCTCTTCGAAGAAATTGTGTAATTGGGCACTTCCCTGAAATGTAATTAAAGCCCAGTTGAATCTCAATGTGTAATGAGTTATGCCCCATTCACATCATCGTTATCATCTAGGTGACTTTTCATAGATCTGCACAGCTGTGGCTGGCAACCTAGCCAATTTCAAGTGTGAGTATGCAAACACCGTCTCTTCTTCTCTGCTAGTACCTCACTCGACTCCTAGAGGTACCATACTGCAGCCTGTACCCCCAGGGTTTGTTTAAAGGAGCCTGGTATTAATAATCCTCCAGAAACCTCATATCACCAACCCCCCCAGGAACATTCCAAATCCTTCCTGGTCCTTCAGTCTGAGCCCAGGTTTTGGTCAAGACATTCTACTTGGCCCACAATTCACTAGGTAGCTCCCACATAACTTCAGATTTATATCAAGCACTAGGAGCCCCCCAATCATCTGTGGTCTGCCAATCAGAGGTGCATGCCCCTCAGTCTGACCACAGACTCACTCAGGGATGCAGAATTGATACCACTTTTTTGAGGCCCCCGTTCTCTCGGACCATGCTCCCTAGTACCTGATTCTATTCCTTCTGCATCAAATTCAGAAAATCCGTGGACACCCATCTTTCAGGACAACACTCTGCAGTAACTCTTCCCTGTAAGCTCACCCCTGACCATGTCAGTTCCTGCCCCCTCCCCTTTAAGCAGACAATAAAAAACAAAGACTGCAGCTGCAAATCATTAACCATCATCCAGCGCTGTGTGAAAATCATCAGTGCTGCTTTGCATGAATGGAAAAGTGAGGTTACTGCTAGATTAAGAAGGAGTTATTTACTAATGGTGTAATCTGCTGTCCTGGTGTTAAAAATCTATTTTAGTGAAGCACTAAACATTTCAATATAGTCTAAAGGGTAGTCAGTGGTGCCTTGCATGAGATGTGTGCTCAAAGTACACCCTTTGTGGCAAATTTCAACACTAGAACAAATGCCCAAGTGTATGCTCCATAAAACGTGTAGTTTTGTTGTGATTACACACATTAGGCATGGAAATATTAAATGATGTTTTGCCTGTGTCTTCTTTGCGCTAGTTTTCGTTTGGCGTTATGTGGCCTGTTCATGTGAATCAATCAATGTCGGAAGAATTCACTAATTATCTGAAATGCTTACTTCTCTTCCCAACTGAATGAGTGCTGTCATGTGAGAGGTCAAAAGCATGCATGGCGGGGCGGACGTTTCCGCTAACTATAAGTGGTGAATTTCTGTTCTGTTTTTAATTCAACTAGTGTTGTCATTGACAAATTCACTTAACTATAATGTTACTTTAACCTTTATTTTTTCAGTGAATATCTAAGTTTTTTTTTAAACAGATCTTTTTATCACACCAAACTATAAGGTTACTTTAAGCGTTGTTTAAAGTACAATTCTCATTTCCTATCTTTTTCTTAAATAAAGTCAACATGATTGGCATTATCTACCTATGTGGCTAACAATTATAGATGATAAAATATGACTATTAATAATGCATGAAAGAAAGTCAATGATCAATCAGTACAGAGACAACAATTATCATATTTTCTTCCATGTAAGCAATACTTCTATTCCTTGTTGCTATGTCAAGTTCACTTTGCATATTTACTCACAGGAAGCACCAAATAAATGTAAGGTATTATGTTATCACATTAACAGTAGAGGTCTTAATTTGCATAATTGTCCTTAGTACTGCTGTATCTAAATAAGCATCAGATTGAATACCATTAAACTACAGGTACATATTATGATTCATCAGGATGCTCAATAAATAAAAATCTAGTTGTTACATATAGTCCTTTGTAAGTTTTTTACTCTGTAAGATAACTGTCCAAGAAATGTATCCTCTCTAGATTCATGTACAAAGGGTAAAGGTTGTATGTTAAAGTGCTTCTACCTAATAAAGTGCATCTAAACTCCCAACTTTACCTTAATCAATGTGTGTGTGTGTGTGTATATATATATACAGTATATATATATATATATATATATATATATATATATATATATAGATATATATACACATATCAAACACCAACATTGCCAGACATCCGAGGCTACTAATTCAGTAGCGGTCTGGGCGTAGACCTAGCCATCCACAAATTATTACCAACATTCCTCTTGTTCCATACAGAGAGTTCCCGGACACCAAATGGAAGTCCAAAATGCTTTATTCACCGATGCTCCGGAGCATCGGTGAATAAAGCATTTTGGACTTCCATTTGGTGTCCGGGAACTCTCTGTATGGAACAAGAGGAATGTTGGTAATATATATACATATATAACTATATGTACATATATATATATATATATATATATATATATATATATATATATATAAGATCTTGCTGTTCATACGACCTTACGTCAATCAGGGTCAGTGTCGGGAAGCGGGCGCAGGACCCACTAAACATATGCCCTACTTCCTTTTGAAAGCAATCCAATAAATACACTGGATTGCTTTCAAAAGAAAGTAGGGCAATGTGTGTTTTGGGTCATTACGCATCCGCCACTTTGATGGATGTGAACCACGGAGGGCAGGCTTCTCCTTGCTTGTGGAAGGCGCTTGGTGATGGTATATATATATATATATATATATATATATATGTATATATATATATATATATATTGCTTGCATTAAACACTCCTTAGCCAAGGACAAGAATCACTACTCCACTGTGAGTTGAAAATCAAGGTATATATAACAATGGTAATTTAAACGTTTTACGCAGACTAGGACTTGCAATGGGCAAGGTCTTCGGAGCGCATTATCGTTCCTGTTCTCTTCACACCACTGCTCTTTGTCAGACATGTATGCTCCTGTCTTTCTGAAGCACTCGGTCTGCATATCTCCCACTTCCTCTCTTTCCTCTTCAGCACCCTCTTCTCACTCTGACCTTCACGGACTTCCTTCATCTCCTTCACTTCACCCATCCACCCCACACAAACGCAATAAACCCACTCCAGTGTACACAACACTTTTTCTTTCACTCTCGCCCTGTCAACAGTTTGTCACCCCCTTCACAAACTGTCGCATATAATCACAGGTACAATCGGCACCCCTGGCCTCTACTCCATGCTCTCTGCTGAGATGCCAAGGATTGGATGGGCATGTATTCCCTTTCTGACTGACTTACAGGTACAGTGAAAATTTTGCACTACGTTCAGCTTCAACTCTACAGCTTCCCGTCGTGGTCCACTCACAACCAGAACTCCTCCAGCTACACAGACGGAACTCTTTCCACCCTAAATGCCCTACTTGTGTAATATGTTGCCTGTAAGAACAACAGAAACACACCATGCTGGAAAAATCAATCAGTCATGATTTATAAAGTGAGGTAAATCACCCAGGGGGTGGTAATGTAAGAGTAAGTAAAAGGTGAAATGTGAAATATAAAACAGAAACACAATTGCGGTTCACGGGCTGACTAGGCAGTGTCTGTCTTTTTAGGTCGACACACAAGCGCCCTGGCCAGTTGTAATCTATCTGTGGGCTTTTAACCACGCTCACCGCACGCCCATCATTGTCACTTGTTGGTGGGCTTGCCTTTCAAACATCCTTTGTTTTCATTGGTAAATGCTTTACGTTTGTCCCTCCTTTGAGCAGTTTTGTTGCAGACTTGGCCATGGACATTGCCGATACGTTTGACTGTGAACAAACTTGTTTTTCCTTTTGTGTCTCTCCTTCAGCTCATGCTGACGCCATGGTGCCTTGAATCGGCTCGCTTATGTCAACTGTTTTACTTTTGATTTTCAATTTATGTGGCAAGAGACGTCCAGTTAGGAATCTACAGCGCTAATTGCTCTAACTTGAGAAAACACTGGAACCCACTGCATTGCAAATGCTTGTTTTTTTTCTTTTTTGCTGACTGCAGCTGTCGCCACTGATGGGGCACAAACTGGACAAGGGCGTTTACGGGTGGGGCACAGCCACCACCTTCGCCTCCTCCCTCCCCGATAACGAGCGACACCGCAATAATCACGCACTTTTGGATGCCGCCTCACCAGCGTCCAAATTAATATTAAAGAGGTCTTAAGGCATCGGGAGTGAAACCTTCCTTTCTGGCAGAAAAACATTTGCCTTCATCCGAGGCACCTCAGCATAATTCCGTAACAAAGACAGATGATGACTCTGCAGAGCTGCAGAAGAAGTGAATTCTTTAAAAATGATTTTTTTTTAAACAGCTTTGAAACCACGAAGGGATGGGTGCAGGACAAGTGTAAATTGTACTATTTTCGGATGACAGATGATACCAACAGCTTGAATTTGTAGACAATCCACAGGAATACAAGAATTACAATTTTTCTGAAACATGACCAGCCGATGAAGCAAGTCATAACAGTAATGCATAAAAAATAACATTAAAGGCTTGGTTTGCAAGTGGGCTGCGGCCTCACAGCCTTCCACGCCCCGAAGCTGGTAGCACCGTCAAGCGGTAACTAAGAGCGAGATTTTCTGGTTTCGGAGCGCCCCCTAGCACTCGACGTAAAACACAGACACTGAGCAGGCAATTTCTGTAGAGCCCTGCAGCTCAGCAAACCGAGACGATATTCTGTTTTCAGTATATTGGTAAATGCAATATTTTTTCATGGAGTCTTCAAAGTAAAAATTGCATCTCACCAATGAAACCACAAACTTTCTGGTGAAAGGATTTTGCTATTGTGCTGATCAGACTTTTTAATTGTTTTTTTCGTGAATTACATATCTTATTGAGAAACTGGACACTAGTCGAATAATAAAACCACCACACATTAGCAATGTTCCCTCCGATATAGAGTTGTGATTCAAGAAGGTGTTTTTGCAGACCTGGGTTTGCATTTCTAGGTAAATTCGCACATTATTTACGATTTTTTTAGTTTGTTTAAGAATTGATTCATATTGGTGGCAGTTCTATTTGTATTCTTTTGCGATGTATTAAGTCGGGTTGTAACAAACTGTATCCTGGTTAGCACTGTTTGGTGCACGGTATGGAATGGTTGTTGCAAAAACGACTCGATGCCAGAATACATTTCCCAGCGAGAATCGTTCGCAGCTCAAGATGGTCATGCCATCAGCTCTTATTGTTTTATTTCTTTAGGGACAGTCCTTCTCCAGAACAGATTTACAGTAGGGGTCGGTGAAACTCAGGGAGTTACCCAAAAACTCAGTGAGATTCCACAGAGTTCGGCAAGCAGCAGAATTTCAGTCCGTCGCACTGATCGTGCTGATTTTTAGCACTGGGAGATCGTCTTGTGAAATCAGAGCGAACTGCACCACGCGGCCTGCCAGAGAGCGCTGCTTCTTTCTGCTGCTTGAGTAGATTTTCTGCTTGAGCGGCAGCTTTTGCAACGCAAGCAGCACTTTCTCAACGTAAGCGGTAGCAACCTTCCGCGATCACCAGCGCAGTGAAAACTCACGATCTAGCGCTCTATTTTTCTCACTCGCCAACTTAACTCTGGCAAGCCTCGTCTGAGAAAAACCGTGCCATGTGGTGGTTGACGAAGTTTTTTTCCTAACTCCGCGCCCCATCAGCAGTGTGGAGTTTATCACCCACCCCTAATTTACAGGTCAGAGAAAGGGTTCGTACGGTGATGAGTTCACAGTACATTGACTTTGCTCTGAAGACATTCGTATAAGGAGTTATGCAAGAGGCAGGTGCCCAGTGTGGGTAGCAGCGAACCAGAGGAAGGATGCTCCTGATGTAAACGCAAGTGATGCCTCCTTCACTGCAAAGCTGAAATGGAGACCTCATGAAGCAAAAACAAATGAAAAATGGCATAGAGAGAGTAAGACATGACACTATTTGTGCTTGGAATGCTTGTGGAATGGTATTAGTAAAACCCGCCCAACTGAGAGTGAATTGTTTCTCCATTTTGCTTAGTTACTACTTGTTTAAGTAAAAATAAACCCCTCCTGCACACTCTACTTTAACTTCTACTACTGCCTTCCTTCCTCCAGATCAAAGGCCCGGCACCAGCTACCCACACCAGCACTATTGCTTCTACTGCTCAGCCTTCTGTGTAGCATTCACGTTTGCTCTCGCCTGGTCTTGTGGATAGTCAACCCTCTCCCCTTAGCCGGCAGAGTTGGCGGAATTCTGGCCACTCCATAGTAAGTTAGCGAGCACAAGCAATCCCCTAAAGCGATTTTCTGGTGCTAGGAGTGGAACTGGTGAGACTTTTTCACATCAAACAGTCGTGGGCAGTTGCAACAGTTCACAGGAAGAAATCTGTCATTGTAGTAGAAAATCTACTCGAGCAGCAGCAAAATCAACTCAAGCAGCAGTGCCCTCTCGCACATTACGTGGTGACGTTCACATTGATTTTTCAGCACGGAACGAGCTCCTGGGGCTAAAAATCAGCACGACGTGCCAATTTCTGCCCGTTTGTGAAACTCCATGGAATCTCACTGTTTTTATGTAACCCCATGGAATTCCACAATGTGAAACTCCACGAGTTCTGCCCACCCCTACTGGTGGTATAAGTGAGTGGTGAGAACTCCTTATTACAGAAAGGCGAATGAAGAATGAAAAGAGGCAGAATAGGAAAAGGTAAATGTGGGACTGACTTTGTGACTCGCAAACAGTCCTTTTTGGCCAATTGTGAAACAGAAGGGCAAGACTACAAGAAGGGAATATCCCCTTTCTCCTTCTGAATGACAGTGGTTTGTATCAACCATTTGCAACCACAATTGCAGTCACAAACAATTGATAAAATACCAGCCTGATAAACCAGGTGGTAACCTTTCCCAAAGTGGAAGCTGAATATAATGGACAGTTTTGATTCACTGAAAGCCAGCTGAGGGCATTCATGTGAGCAGATGGTGGTCCACAGGGTCACTGCACTCTCCTCTCAATGGCACTCGCATAATGGCAACTTCTATTTTTCAAAGTAGCCCATGGCCCTATCTGAGGCACGGGCTACTTTTTAGAAAAAAGATATAATTATTCAGTGAAATCTAAGGCAGAACTTGATCTCTGCTTCCCTTCACAGCACTCCATTCCTGCAGTGTCCATCATTTGCAGAGAGTCGCAAATATGGAGCGGAGTTTTTGTCGTTCCCTGCACCTTTTGCAGTGCGACTGATTAGTACATCATGCACAACACAAAATGAAATGGGGTCACAAAGCAGTGAGTGTGCAAGAAAAACAATAGCTGCTTTGCAGCTACACCTTAGCATATCAGGGCCATACGTGGCACTCCAAATATCCCCATGTAATCACGCTGCGTGATTCTGGGCACATCGTGTTATCTCCTTGGACCTCAAATGCAAAGTTGGCACTGATTATCTGCCTTCAGAGTTCACAGCTAGGGAGACGTGAATATTCACTCAATCTATGTAGGTTAAAGGAGATATGGGTTATGTGCACTCGGTGCCTAGAACATCACCTGCACATGTTGACAGTCAGGCCCTGTGAAGGGCACATTCTCCGTCTGATGAACACGTCACGAGGAGCCTTCCTCCCGTGGGGGGGGCTGTGATTCTCTCCTTCGCCCATGTTGATATAAATGTAGCTACCCCGACCACTGGAGACAACTCACCGGTGCTCTTTCTGACCACTCGCACCTCAGAGTTTGAACGGAGTGGTGGCTAAAAGAGGTGTATGTTATCTCCAACTCCTTGCCAGACTTTCCTGATTATTCCATAAGGGCCACCCTTGGGCTTTATTGCTGTCACAACTGGTAAAAGAAGGACATGTACATCCGACTGTGGAAGTGTACATCTGACTGTGAAAAGAAGGACATGTACATCTGACTGTGGAAGGAGGACATGTGCATCTGACTGTGAAAGTACATCTGACTGTGAAAGGAGGGCATGTGCATCTGACTGTGAAAAGAAGGACATGTACATCTGACTGTGAAAGGAGGACATGTGCATCTGACTGTGGAAGGAGGACATGTGCATCTGACTGTGAAAGGAAGGCATGTACATCTCACTGTGAAAGGAGGGCATGTACATCTGATTGTGAACATGTACATCTGACTGTGAAAAGAAGGACATGTACATCTGACTGTGAAAGGAGGACATGTGCATCTGACTGTGAAAGGAGGGCATGTACATCTGACTGTGGAAGTGTACATCTGACTGTGAAAAGAAGGACATATACATCTGACTGTGAAAGGAGGACATGTGCATCTGACTGTGGAAGGAGGACATGTGCATCTGACTGTGAAAGGAAGGCATGTACATCTCACTGTGAAAGGAGGGCATGTACATCTGATTGTGGACATGTACATCTGACTGTGAAAAGAAGGACATGTACATCTGACTGTGAAAGGAGGACATGTGCATCTGACTGTGAAAAGAAGGACATGTACATCTGACTGTGAAAGGAGGACATGTGCATCTGACTGTGAAAAGAAGGACATGTACATCTGACTGTGAAAGGAGGGCATGTACATCTGACTGTGAAAGGAGGGCATGTACATCTGACTGTGAAAGGAAGGCATGTGCATCTGACTGTGGACATGTACATATGACTGTGAAAGGAGGACATGTACATCTGACTGTGAAAAAAAGGACATGTACATCTGGCTGTGGACATGTACATCTCACTGTGAAAGGAGGACATGTACATCTGACTGTGAAAGGAGGACATGTACATCTGACTGTGGACATGTACATCTGACTGTGAAAGGAGGACATGTACATCTGATTGTGGACATGTACATCTGACTGTGAAAAGGAGGACATGTACATCTGACTGTGAAAGGAGGGCATGCACATCTGACTGTGAAAGGAAGGCATGTGCATCTGACTGTGGACATGTACATATGACTGTGAAAGGAGGACATGTACATCTGACTGTGAAAAAAAGGACATGTACATCTGACTGTGGACATGTACATCTCACTGTGAAAGGAGGACATGTACATCTGACTGTGAAAGGAGGACATGTACATCTGACTGTGGACATGTACATCTGACTGTGAAAGGAGGACATGTACATCTGACTGTGAAAGGAGGACATGTATATCTGACTGTGGACATGTACATCTGACTGTGAAAGGAGGACATGTACATCTGACTGTGGACATGTACATCTCACTGTGAAAGGAGGAAGTGTACATCTGACTGTGAAAGGAGGACATGTATATCTGACTGTGGACATGTACATCTGACTGTGAAAGGAGGACATGTACATCTGACTCTGAAAGGAGGACATGTGCATCTCACTTTGAAAGGAGGACATGTGCATCTCACTGTGAAAGGAGGACATGTACATCTGACTGTGAAAGGAGGACATGTACATCTGACTGTGAAAGTACATATGACCGTGAAAGGAGGGCATGTACATCTGACTGGACATGTACATCTGACTGTGAAAGGAGGACATGTACATCTGACTGTGGACGTGTACATCTCACTGTGAAAGGAGGGCATGTACATCTGACTGTGGAAGTGTACATCTGACTGTGAAAAGAAGGACATGTACATCTGACTATGGACATGTACATCTGACTGTGAAGGGAGGACATGCGCATCTGACTGTGAAAGGAGGGCATGTACATCTGACTGTGGACATGTACATCTGACTGTGAAAGGAAGGCATGCACATCTGACTGTGAAAGGATGGCATGTACATCTGACTGTCGACATGTACATCTGACTACGAAAGGAGGGCATTCACATCTGATTGTGGACATGTACATCTGACTGTGAAAGAAGGGCATGTACATCTGACTGTAAAAGGAGGACATGTACATCTGACTGTGGACATGTATATCTGACTGTGAAATGAGGACATGTACATCTCACTGTGAAAGGAGGACATGTACATCTGACTGTGAAAGGAGGACATGTACATCTGACTGTGGACATGTACATCTGACTGTGAAAGGAGGACATGTACATCTGATTGTGGACATGTACATCTGACTGTGAAAAGGAGGACATGTACATCTGACTGTGAAAGGAGGGCATGTACATCTGACTGTGAAAGGAAGGCATGTGCATCTGACTGTGGACATGTACATATGACTGTGAAAGGAGGACATGTACATCTGACTGTGAAAAAAAGGACATGTACATCTGACTGTGGACATGTACATCTCACTGTGAAAGGAGGACATGTACATCTGACTGTGAAAGGAGGACATGTACATCTGACTGTGGACATGTACATCTGACTGTGAAAGGAGGACATGTACATCTGACTGTGAAAGGAGGACATGTATATCTGACTGTGGACATGTACATCTGACTGTGAAAGGAGGACATGTACATCTGACTGTGGACATGTACATCTCACTGTGAAAGGAGGAAGTGTACATCTGACTGTGAAAGGAGGACATGTATATCTGACTGTGGACATGTACATCTGACTGTGAAAGGAGGACATGTACATCTGACTCTGAAAGGAGGACATGTGCATCTCACTTTGAAAGGAGGACATGTGCATCTCACTGTGAAAGGAGGACATGTACATCTGACTGTGAAAGGAGGACATGTACATCTGACTGTGAAAGTACATATGACCGTGAAAGGAGGGCATGTACATCTGACTGGACATGTACATCTGACTGTGAAAGGAGGACATGTACATCTGACTGTGGACGTGTACATCTCACTGTGAAAGGAGGGCATGTACATCTGACTGTGGAAGTGTACATCTGACTGTGAAAAGAAGGACATGTACATCTGACTATGGACATGTACATCTGACTGTGAAGGGAGGACATGCGCATCTGACTGTGAAAGGAGGGCATGTACATCTGACTGTGGACATGTACATCTGACTGTGAAAGGAAGGCATGCACATCTGACTGTGAAAGGATGGCATGTACATCTGACTGTCGACATGTACATCTGACTACGAAAGGAGGGCATTCACATCTGATTGTGGACATGTACATCTGACTGTGAAAGAAGGGCATGTACATCTGACTGTAAAAGGAGGACATGTACATCTGACTGTGGACATGTATATCTGACTGTGAAATGAGGACATGTACATCTCACTTTGAAAGGAGGACATGTGCATCTCACTGTGAAAGGAGGACATGTACATCTGACTCTGAAAGGAGGACATGTACATCTGACTGTGAAAGGAGGACATGTACATCTGACTGTGAAAGTACATCTGACTGTGAAAGGAGGGCATGTACATCTGACTGGACATGTACATCTCACTGTGAAAGGAGGGCATGTACATCTGACTGGACATGTACATCTCACTGTGAAAGGAGGGCATGTATATCTGACTGTGGACATGTACATCTGACTGTGAAAGGAGGACATGTGCATCTGACTGTGAAAGGAGGGCATGTACATCTGACTGTGGACATGTACATCTGACTGTGAAAGGAGGACATGTACATCTGACTGTGAAAGGAGGACATGTGCGCCTGACTGTGGACATGTGCATCTCACTTTGAAAGGAGGACATGTGCATCTCACTGTGAAAGGAGGACATGTACATCTGACTCTGAAAGGAGGACATATGCATCTCACTCTGAAAGGAGGACATGTGCATCTCACTTTGAAAGGAGGACATGTGCATCTCACTGTGAAAGGAGGACATGTACATCTGACTGTGAAAGTACATCTGACTGTGAAAGGAGGACATGTACATCTGACTGTGAAAGGAGGGCATGTACATCTGACTGCACATGTACATCTGACTGTGAAAGGAGGACATGTACATCTGGCTGTGGGCATGTACATCTCACTGTGAAAGGAGGGCATGTAAATCTGACTGTGGAAGTGTACATCTGACTGTGAAAAGAAGGACATGTACATCTGACTGTGGACATGTACATCTCACTGTGAAAGGAAGGCATGCACATCTGACTGTGAAAGGAGGGCATGTACAACTGACTGTGGACATGTACATCTCACTGTGAAAGGAAGGCATGTACATGTCACTTATGAGCCACAACCAGAGAAAGTCATTGACAAACAACTTTAATCCATGACAAAGTCTCTAGAGTTTTATTTTGACATTAGGAGCTTTTGCTTGACATCCTTGGAGCTGAAATACGTGCGTTCCTCTGTTGTTATTTGCATACAGGAGTGCTTTGAGGGCCCATCAGGGGTATAAAGCGCTATGTAAATCATTCAGTAGTAAAGACTACCCCTGGCATCTGCATATTCATTGAATCTCAGGCACAAAAACAAGGATAATGGTAGGAGGAGGCATGTTTGATTATGTGCTCAAACAATGCTTCTGTGCTTCACTTCAGCTCTTTGTAATTGGCTTGTTCTATTTCCAAGCTGACAATTCCGGTGTTTGAAAATTAGTTTTTATCTCTCCTCCACTAAATACTGCAACGTGTGTATGACACACAGGCCCTCATTCTAAGGTGCATCTTTTTAGCTTATGGTAATATTGTGCTGGGTGAATCTGATACCGAGCTTTGCAGGTTTACAACACCCCTTTAAGTTCCCAGGGGAAGAATGAGGAATAACATGCAGAGTCAAAGCTATGACACCCCTGTTATGCATATTTCCTACAATGTTTTTACTAATGCAAATCTTATCAGGTATCAGGAGAATAAACTTGGGAGCGCAGTGTTAGGGCAGAGCTCAGAATACTGGGATCGGGGGCATACCTCCGTGCTCGATGGCAGTAAATCCATGTAACCACATCCACCAAAGGGGTTGTCAGTGTGGTTGCGGGGGTAAAAGGGAGAGAGCCCCTCTTTAAGCGGTCCGACGTGGCGGTAACTAGCCCATAGTAGGTATTATGCCAGCACTTCACCCTTGGCGAAGTATGTGACCCCGGGTACTGCCTCACTGGCGTCCATATACAGCAAGCATTGGCAAAGCCAATAGGTCTCTTCTATGCAAGAGCTATTGGCTTTGCCAATGTCTTTTAGCCATGTTGTACACCAGCAAGGCTGCTGTTCAGCATGGCTAAACGTTGGTGGTGTGGAGGAGAGTGGCGTAGAGTGTCAGAGAGTGGAATGGCGAAGAGTGGAGTAGAGTGTTGTAAAGTGAAGTGGCAGAGTGTCGTGTAGTGGAGTGGCATAGTGAGGAGTCGCTTAGAGTGGCATAGAGTAGAGTGGACTGATGTAGAGTTCACTGGCATAGAGTGTTGCAGAGTATAGTGGAATAGCGTGCAGTGGTATTGAGTGAAGTGGCATTGAATTCAGTGGTGTACAATGCAGCATCCTAGACTGTAGTGGCATAGATTAGAGTGGTTCATAGTAGAGTGGGGTGGTGCAGAGTGGAGTGGCACAGAGTAGAGTAAAGTACAGTGGCATAGAATGCAGTTGCATGGAGTACAGTGGCATAGACCAGTGCAGAGTGGAGTGGCGTAGTGTTGAATGACACAGAGGGCAGTGGTACAGAGTAGAGTTGAGTTGCATAGAGTGCAGAGTAGAGTTGAGTGGTATAGAGTTCAGTGGCATTGAGTGGTGCAGAGTACAGTAGCAGAGACTGGTGCAGAGTAGAGTATAGTACCATAGACTACAGTGGCATAGAGTGGAGTAGTGTAGAGTTGAGGCGTGCAGAGTAGAGTATCATAGAGCTCAGTGGTGGACAGTGCAGTGCTGCAGAGTAGGGACACAGAGTGCAGTGATGTAGAGTGGAGTAGAGAGCAGTGGCATAGAGTACAGTGATGCAGAGTAGAGTGCAGTGGTGTAGAGTCCAGTGGTATACAGCAAATTGAAGCAGAGTAGATTAGAGTGACATACACTGGATTGGCATAGAGTGCAGGGGCATAGGGCTCTGTCTTACTCTGTCTTACTGTCTTACTGTGTAAAGTGCATTGGCATAGAGTGTATTGGTATAAAGTGCAGTGGTGTAGAGTATAAGTAATGCAGAGTGGCGTAGAGTACAGTGGCGCAGTGTGGAGTTGTGCAGAGTAGATTGGTGTGGCCTAGACCGGAGTGGTGTAGAGTGTAGCAGCAAAAAGTGTAGTGCTGTACAGTGGCGAAGAGTACATTGGCATTGAGTAGAATGGTACAGGGTAGAGTAGAGAGGCATAGCGTGAAGTTGCATAGAGTGCAGTGGCATAGAGTCGAGTAGCACAGAGTGCAGTGGCGTCAAATGGTGTAAAGTGGAGTGATGTAGAGTGCAGTGATGTGGAGTTATGTGCAGTAGAGTGGAGTGGCGTTGAGTGGTGTATTCACGGTGTGGTGCTACACTGCCATTACAGCCAACACATTTTCTATTGAAATGAGCATTATATTTGCACATACAAAATTACTAATAAAACTATACAATGCACAGACAGAAATGTGTGGAAATGACATCATCTTTTTTTTTTTTTGGTCCTCATTAATCCTCCGACATCCCACTCCGAAAAAGGAGGGGGGGGGGGAGAGTTCATCTGCTACACATTTTTACCATCTTTTACTCATAGCTCAATTCCATGGAGCCATACCTGTCTGGAATGTATCTGACCTCCACTATAACCACATTACCAACAAATCGTCGGAATACGGTGCAGTGGTGTCCGGAAGTATGCATAATCATAGGACCATACCTAACTTACTACTCACCCATATCCATTCCAGTATCCAACCATTAGTTCATGGGGTCCCAACACCTACATCTCTTACTATCCTCCTGCGCCCCTAACTTCCAGTTTTACCTCATGGAGTCCTTCCACTCCGAGAAAGTGGGAGGGAGGACACTGATCCACTTTTTAAATATTTCCTTCCTTGCCACCATTATCATGTAAAAGAGCAGTTTGGCATCATCCTTATTTATTTTGACTGCTTTATGCTGGCATCCAAAGATGACTAATAGACATGCTTACCATGGAGCTCCGATGGAGTATTTCCTTAATTGCTGCACCAACCTCTTTCCAAAACTTACTGAGCATTGGGCATTCCACAAACATATGTAAATCATTTTTGGATTCCACTCCACATTTTTTAAACCTGACCGTAATGTTCCGATCCAGTCTGGAGAACTTTGCTGGCGTCCAAAAGACTCTATGAATAGAAAACAAATGATTCCTTCTTAAAGCAGCGGATTTAATTGTATTGTTCAAAAGTGTAATAGATACTTGCCATAAATCCTTTTGCTGTGGCTCTGGCAAGCATTCTTTCCATGGCTCTTCTGGAAGAGTCAATTCGCCATCCACACTGTCCAGAATCGACCAGTACCATCTGGTCACTTCCTTCTTCACAACAGTTCCCAGCTGCATCAGTTCCTCCAGACTGTTCGTACCTCCCACTTCCTTATTTAGATGATTCACCCAACTTTTTATCTGAAGATATTTAAATTTGGACAGATTATCCCTTGCCTCTCCATTCAAATTTTCATATGACCTATATGACTTACAAAACTGTCCCCATTCCAACAATCCAGCTTCTCTCAGCGGGGTTTCCAAAGCATCTTTTGTCCATTCAGGTGAGCCAGGTGAGTCCCAAACAGGAGCATGTTTACTATAGTAAGATAGATTTGTAATCCTCCTCACCTTATACCAGAGCTTTGCTAGATCCTGCAGCACCTTAAATCTTATTTTCTAGAAACATTTGGGGTCTCCAAACTTATAGAAAAAGCTCTTCTGCTACTCACACTTTTCCTCCATCATTACTATCAAGATCTGGCCCAAATCCAAACATCCTGATTGATTAAAAAACTCCCTCGCATTTTTCAGAAAAAAAGCCCACAAGTAATATTGCATATCCAGCCCCACTAGTCCTCCTTTCTCTTTTTTTTTCAATTTTTTTTTCCAGGAAATACGAATGCCCAGATAAAACTACTTATTTTCCTTTGAAGTTTCTTAAAGCAGTCTTAGTTATACATTAATGGTATTGAGTTAAAAAAAATGTGAATTGAGGCATAATTGCCATCTTAACTAAATGTATCCGCCCTATAATAGTTAGGGGGAGATTTGACCATTTTCTCATTAGCTGATCCACTTCACTCATCACTTTTATGGAGTTTGTATCCGCAAATTTACTTATATCATGCGTTATGATGACCCCTAAGTACTCAAACCCCTCTTTTTTAACTTTAGGGGCACTTGTAACCATATTCCATGCCATAACCTCTGTCTTTGATTATCAACCGCATAACCTGATATTTTATCAAATTCTACCATCAATTCTTCCAGTGCCGGCTTAGCCTGACTCAAGTTAGACGTATATATCATCAAATCATCATCATCATCATCATCAAAAGTACTTTATTTCGATAAATAAATATCATAAAAAGGCAAAAAAACAGTACAATCAAAAATTACAGGCAGTCAGCAATTCATATTATTTAAAATGTTTCAAAAGGGGGTCAGTAAAGTAAAACATCCTAAAACCATCATTTAACGTGAAACATTAATATTCTCCCAGAATTGGAGAGCTTACATTTCCTATAAAAGATTAATTAATCACTCAATTCATTACAGTAGAATAATCGGATTGATGGCAAACTTCTTTTTCTTAACCCTAACAGCTCCCACTAAAAAACTAGCAACATGGAACATAATCCTAGGGGTCTGCAATAACTGTAAGAACAAGAGGGCAGGTTTGACCTGTATAAACCCCTCCTCCTTTAAAATTGGGAACAAATATTTCTTTCTTAGGGCCGCGTAATGGTCACAGAATAACAGAAAATGCATTGTATTCTGGATCGAGAAATTATCACAATTACACGGCGTTCCTTTTTCCGGAGGAGACCAGGTTTGAAAATGGCCCAGAGTTAGATGGATCAGGTTAAACCGAAAGCGTGTGAGTAGAAACCGGTGGAAGGGTTGATTAACAATAGACAAATATAGTTCAGGGCCCACATAAGTACTCAAAATAATACTGGCCCGCACCGATGGTTTCTCATATTCAACTTGTTCTCTTTCTAAACATAACAGATCTTTCATCATGCTTTTAATCAGTCCAATATCTTTAACAGTTATTGATTCCGGGGAATAAAAAAGGTCCGGTCTCCCTAATCTAACGAAACAATTTTTGATATAAACTAGCCACGCTATTTTATTTACTTTATCCAGCTGCAGGCAATCTTTTAAAATAGAATGGTTGAGCGGAATTTCTTGATTCAGCCAGATCTTTAGCCAGGCTAGAACGGGGGCCAGTTTAATCATGTCTGAAATGTAGCCCACACCCAATTCAGTATGGACAATGTGTGTGGAAGTAGACTGGGGAAGAGAGAGAACCGATCTTAGAAATTTATTTTCCGTGATCTGTATACTTTCCATAGAGCAATAGCCCCATATCGCACTTCCATACGTTGCTATTGCAAGGCATTTTGCTTCATAAATTTTTAGCAAACTAACAATTGGCCTCGCCCCGAGTTTATTCATAAAACCCCGAAGAGCAGAAGACGACTTACAAGGGCAACATTTCTATTTTTTATCTGGGGGGCCCAGGAGCCT
Organism: Pleurodeles waltl; assembly: GCF_031143425.1. Lineage (NCBI taxonomy): Eukaryota > Metazoa > Chordata > Amphibia > Caudata > Salamandridae > Pleurodeles > Pleurodeles waltl. The sequence goes on from NC_090445.1 coordinate 1,694,169,549, forward strand.
TTCTCATCGAAGGTGATCCCTAAGTATGGAAATATTGCTACTCTACACAGTTCTTGCCTCCCACAAGTAAAAATTTTGGGGAGTTTATTTTTATTACCCTTACCCATGATCATAATCTGGGACTTTTTAACATTGATCTTTAAATCCAGGGAAGTCATAAAAACCTCAAAGGCGTCCAATAATCGTTGAAGACCAACACCAGTACGAGAAAGCAGGACAGGATCATCCGCGTATAGGAGAACCGGAATACCGAGTTCTCCTATCCGTGGGCTGTCCTGGGTAGCATCTTTTAGTGTGGATTCCAAGGCATTTATATAAATAGTAAAAAGAAGGGGAGCCAGAATGCACCCCTGCCTGACTCCCCTTTCTGAGTTAAAGTGGCTGGTGCATCGCCCCGCAGTAGTAACTCTAACAGAAGCTGTTAGGTCAGTATGTAAATCTACTAAGAGGTTAACAAGAGCCTTGTCCAGTCCCATGTCAAGTAAGATTTTCCATAATTTAGATCGATTTACAAGATCAAAGGCTGACGAGAGGTCCATGAACCCCAGATACATGGAACCCTCCTTCGCCTTCGTGTATTTCTCTAGTAATAAATACAAATTCAAACCTTGATCTATAGTACTCCTTTTAGGTCTAAAACCATACTGCACATCTGCTAGGACCCCTTTCTCTGTTAACCAATCGTTCAATTTTTTTAAAATAACTCGACCTAAAATTTTCACTGAGGAGTCAATCAGTGAAATCGGCCTGTAACAAGATGGGTCTTGCCTATTACCCTTTTTAAACACTGGTATAATTATAGATTTCTTCCAGGAAGACGGGATTTTATCAAATGCAAGATTATTAAAAACCTTGCATAATACCTTAGACCAAAATTTTGGAAAACTTTTAAAAACGTCCCCAGGTACCCCATCTGGGCCCGGGGCTTTGTTTTTTGTGGTTAGGTCTATAGCCCTTTCAACATCTGCGACTGCAAAAATAACTGCATCCTTGTCAGGGGAGGTTTCCCCAACTTCATCTACTAAAATTCCACCAGGAGGACCAATATTAGAGTATATCTGACTAAAGTGTTTTGTCCAGCCCTCATCTGGAATGTTTGCCTCTAAAGGAGTATTAGTTTCATCAGAAAAAAAGGGCTGATTTATTATTTTCCAGAATAAACCACTGTTTTTTAGGGTATCTGGATCCAGGAGTTGAGCCAAGGCATTATCTTTCAGAGTCCTTTTCCTCTCTAAAATAGTTTTTTTATACACTTTCCTAGCATTTACTATTTTTGATCGATCTTTAGGGATAGTTTTTAATGCCTTTAATAGTACACCATGTGCTTTAGAGCATTCCTTATCAAACCATCTATTGCCCTCTAGCGCCTTCTGGCTAGATTTAACCTGGAGACTACGATTAATTTCTAAGCAAATCTGATCAAATGCTACTATAACCTCCTTAGGATCTGGATTTTCCGCTAGACATATAGAGATTTCATCCTCCACTTTAGATAAGACCTCCTGAAAAAAAGTTTCAGGGACTATTTTTGTCCACTTCAACCTACGATTCTGGTCTTTGACTTTAAGGTTCAAGCCCCCTCTCTCTGCGACTAATTTGAGAGAAATCAGTTCAGTGTTCTTAAGAACAAGTACAACAGGATTATGATCACTAAAAACTGACACCTCAGTACAATAATTTAAAACACTATTTAACAAAAAGGAAGACAGATAAATATAATCTATAGTAGTACCATTTTCTTTGCCCTTAAACGTAGGGGACCTACTATTCCCGTCTCCACAGCCAGACTCATATAAATTCCATTTGGCGAGGAAAAGATCAAGATAATCCCCCTGCCTAGTATGTTCTGGATGAGCAGTTGAGGAAAAGGGAGGGCCTTCCTCATCCCTCCTAATACATGGTAGGGTACATGGATGTATATTAAAGTCCCCTAATAATATTAACTCAAAAGTGTTAACATTTATACTATAGACTGACAAAAAAAATTCCAAGTCATCCAGATTTTGACTGGTGCAATCATTTGCATGCGAATTATAAAAATTTATAAAAAGGATCTTACCCTTATCCTGGGTGGAAAGCTCAACAATTAGACAATTTACTGAGCCCGAGGGGCATTGGGTTAAGGTGCCTTTCATATCCAGTTTGAAAAGGCTTAATAATCCCCCCTTAGGTCTTCCTGCCACACTGTTTGTAGCTGGAATGCAAAAATGACAAAAGCCATCTAAGGAAAAGCTATTCGTTTGATCCCAGGTCTCTTGTAAAGCAATGACGTCAAAAGATTTTAGAGTCCTTTCCCATTCGGCTATCCCAGACTTGCTCTTTAAACCAGCAATGTTCCATGTAGCAATCTTGATGGACGATGCTGAAGACTGGGAAGAGTTTCCCAAGGCATTTGGCAGTCAATCATTTTCCTCCATAGAAGATAAGGCAGCATACCGATTGTGAAGAGGTAAAGTGTTAACGGTCTGCCTGTAAGTCAGCTGATGACGACTTGACTCCCCCTTAATTTGAGACCGGGACATATTTACAAATACATTCGGGGTACAGGCATCCATACCTCTTCCGTTCTCATTTGAACATTGCCCTTGCTCATACAACGTGCGACATTGAGTATTGGCCCCATGATTATAAAAGAAGCCAAGAGGTCTAGCAAGAACTGCATTTTCTAGAGTTGGCAAAATTGCAGCTCTCAGAAGCACTGTTGCCACGTGTTGTGGATATTTAAAATTTATGATAATACAGTCTCCACCTCTATTTTTAGGGCCATTTCCAATCCAGCTGACTCTACGGATAAATAAAATGTCATTTGTAAGGGCACAAGGAAATCCACAGTTCTTATTCAGCCAAGCAAGCGTCTTGTTTTTAAGAGCAGGATACGTTTCTACCCCAGAACCATTCAAGCACATGTCAACCTCTGGGACATTTGTTAGAACCACAGTATATGGTGCACATTCTGGCGGGAGATTAATAGAATTATGTCGCCTAGTTATACTTCTTCTATCAATGACTGTCCCTCGTATAGTGTCCTGAGTACTCCTTTGTATTGCTTGTTTTGCTCGTGGTTGACTATATGTATTTTGTACACTAGCCGACCCTACTGCCGGTATAGACGAGGATGAGGCAGTCGGCACACTTACAGTCGGTGGGGCCTGAACAGTGGCCCCCAAGCCCTCCACCCTATTACTGACTATAGAGTGTGTAACTGAACCCACTGGACGGTTATCCATAGAGCCTATTAAGTCTACGTGGGTACTCAGTGGAACAGTGGACCGAGTCAGACAAGATTCTACAAGGCCTTCCAGTCTAGTAACCCTAAGAAGCACTAATTCTACCTTGGCCACCAGGGGACTTATCAGTACTTCCAATTTAGACTCAAGAATTGTAACCAGAAGATCAATTTGACTTGAGTGCAGACTAGTCCCCTCAATAATATTGGTGGGCTCAGGGACATTTCCCCTATTGGTAGCTGTTGGGCCAGCTTTTTTTGGCTTCCGACACCCTGCTTTCTTGACAGGCCCCTTCCTACAGGCACGTACCGCTCTCCTAGTGGGAGATTGAATAAGAGGAGACCTTGGTGGTAATGTCCGATCCTGTACTTGAATAGGTTCGGAACAGCAAACCTGCTCTACCACAGAAACATCAATATTTAAATCGTTCTCATTGTTCTCATTGTTAGAAATAGTCGAGACACTCTGAGACAATGATGTAGGAGGTAAACACTGCCTTATGGGAGATGTTTCTGGACTAACCCTACTTAATGATGATCTCCTATCTTTATTAATTTTACTAACTACTTTAAAAAGATAGTTATCCAAGGTCTTTGAGTCATTATTTGTAGCCATTTTAGAGGACCTCAGTTTGGACATGATGGGAACAGCGGAGTCGTCGATTATCTAGTGGAAATATTCCTCAATGGATTGACAGGATTGCCTATTTATCACAGTGCCCCCACAGCAATACAAGTCAGCCGGTTATCTCGATTTATTGCCCGTTTGAATCCACTGCGATGACTCATCAACCAGAACATAGCATTCTCTGCCTTCGTGGTAACGACTCCCAGTGACTGTCAGAAAGATTCCACAGCACACGGGCCATGAGACACTACTTCCGTTTCCTTTTGCCTGCCGGGACCCTCGGCTCCTTCCTCTTTCCAAAAAAGAACAGGATAACTTCCTAATTTTCGCTAGCGGGAGACTTCCTCTTGTGGTGGTACACACCCGCCCACCCAGCGCCTGCACTTATTCTACCCGGACTCACTCAGCTCCGGGACTGCTGCTGCTGCTCCGATAGCTCCAAGGCCCTGCCCCTCTCGCCGTACCTCGTACCTTGTACCTTGTACCTTGCACTGAGACCCCCTCGACGGGGCTACGGACTCCAGGGCCGGTGTTATTGCGCAGGCTGCAACGGGAGGAGTGGGTGGATTCCTGGTGGGTTCCTGGTTCCTGGTTCTGCCTCCTCCCCTGCTCCCGGGTTAGCACTACCTGCGAGCTCGGATCCCAGTGCTTCCCTCTCAGTGATTCATGGAGAGGCGGGAAACGCAACAGGCGGGACCGAGGCAGGTGATTTTCGGGAAACTCAAGGTGTGGTCAAGGAGTGACCCGCACACCAAGATCCCGACCGGGAACCCCCAGGGACAACAGGAATAGCTGGTCACCCGGTCTCACCCAGTCTAATCCGATCTCCCAATCTCTCCCGGTCCCCCGGTCTCCCGGTCTCCCAGTCTCCTCCTGGTCTCCTCCTGGTCTACTCACCGGGCACCTGGTCTGGGCAACTGGTCTGCGGGGGTCTGCGAGGGTCCACGTAGTCCACGTAGGGAGGCAGCAAACCACCCTCTGACTCTCCTTCAGGCTCTTCGGGCTCCTCCAACCTAGGTCCAACAGCAAAGACAGCGAGTCTACCGCTGAAAGGGAGCAGGGGAGCAGGGGAGCACCCTCAACCCCTCAGCCGGAAAGCCGGAAAGCCGGAAAGCAGCCGGAATGCACACCGGCAACAAAAGTATATCATCAAATCATCTGCATATAGAGAAACATTCTTAGATAGCTTCCTACACATAAATGGGGGGATCCTCTGATCCCTTCTAATGCTACTAGCCAATGGTTCAATATATAGATCAAACACCAGTGGAGATAACGGGCACCCCTGTCTCGTTCCCCTTTTTATCTTAAATGAGGGGGTAAGTGAACCATTAACCAAAATTCTAGCACACAGATCGATTTTCTTCAAATTTGTAATAATGTCTTTATAAACTGACTACCCAGCTGTTAAACCACACACACCTCATTTAACTAGGTCCAATTAACCCTATCAAACGTCTTTGTAGCATCAACCATTACAACCGCCACCGGGGTTTGACACGAAGTGGCAAAATCAATTGAATCTATCAACCCCTGGGTCAATTTATGCATGTACCTTCCTTTAAAAAAAGCTTTCTCGTCTGTATGGATTAGCCGCCCCAAAAGCCTCCCTAGCCCATCTGATGATAGCTTCATTCCAAGATGGGGGAGCCTCTCATCCGTCTCTATTATATTATTGCACAGTTCCCACAGAAACTTTGTAACACAGCTTCCTAGTTCTTGGTATACCTCCACCGGTAGTCCATCTGGGCCTGGGGTCCTTACCAAGTTTACTGGTCCGTACAGCTTGCTCTACTTCTAAGAAATTGCATCATCTTATGTAATTATTTATTTTTATCATATAAATATATTTGTAACCAACACATTTCAGAAGTAACAAAAAATGTGCTTCATTCGTTTTTCTACTTCTGATATATCCTGAAATAGTTACACAATTAATTTAAGTGTTGTTGTGTGGTGTAAAAAACTATTTTCTACCACCGTTATCCAGCAGGATTGTCATATAAATTCTCTTATTTTGAAGTCAAAAAAAGAAAAGTAAACAAGTGCCCTCAGAAGAGAGCACCTGACATTTGACTTTGGTCTTCGAATGCATAGCAAATGTGATGAGATAAACACAAGAGATTCAGGTGTGCTTACAGAAAGGGAGCACTTGGAAGGATACTTTAAATAAGGTTTGGGCAAGGGAAGGTGCAAACTCAAGCTGGACAAACTAAAACAAATAAAGCCAGCAAATAGAACGCAAGAAAATGTGCGATACAAACCACAAAGCCAACGGGCAGAATGCATTCCTAGGTGAGCTGTCTGAATGTATCCACGATGCCTTTAGCAAACCAGTGTGCTGCAAACTAAACACAGATTTTTTTGTGAGGGTACACTACAGAAAACAGCTTATAAATCAATAAATAAACTCTGTTTTTATAATATACTTCCCGCAAAACATTTTTTCTAATAATGCTTTCCCAAATAGAGTAGTTTTGCACAATTTTCCCTCTGGCAAACATTCTTTTATCAGAACATTTTTCTCACAATGTATTTTTGTTAAACTTTACAATTTTCATGAAGTTCAGAAAGATTGCAGTATTACCAAAAATGAATCCATGAATAATGAATTGACAGTAGACAGTAGATGTCATCTATCAAGGATACAGGGAGAATCCTCTCAGAGCAGAACTTTTGTTCAGATCATTCATTTGACCAGAGCATAATCATTTACAATTACAATTTAAAGAAACTGTCATGTCATTACCATCAACGTGAGAGGCACTCAACGCATGAGCTGGGTCGGGGTAACGCTGGGATATTGTAAATGTAAATTTGTTACAGATTGTTTACTGTGCGTACCACTGAGAAAACAGAATACTCGGGCCCTGATTTATATATTTTTTACAATTATATTTTGTAAGTTTACGCCGCTTTTGTGTAAAAAAATACCGCAAATGCGGCGCAAAAAAGTATAAATCAGGCCCTCCATTATTCTGCAGCAGATGATGGATTATGTGGGAAGTGCGACAAATCCATAATTATGTAGAAAACTGCAAATTCACTTATTTCCAATGTCCGGTGCATAGCGGTGGCTAAAGATGCGCAAACCATTTTCCAACAGAGATGTCTTGAGAAGTTCCTTATTTTAGTGCATTTTGCCTTTGTTTGAATGTATTTATCTTTGCTTTGCACGATAGTTCTCCTTGCATAGTGACATATCCTTCACTTTCATTAAACCAAGGCAATCCATACATTCAGATGATTTCTCGCACGTTTACACTTTGTAGTGCTTTTCTATGCAGAAGAGGAAATATTTGCAGAATCTTTGTGTCGCAAGATTTCCTTTTGGAGAGTTTTTTTACACATGTGGCACAGCAAAAAATGTTGTAACCTGTGCAAAGTTGCAAACATTTTTATAGAACTTTGCGAAAGTTGCAAAAAATAAAGTTTACCCCAGTGCTAACATGAGGCAAAGCAACACAAACTGCCGCATTCCATTTATTATCCAGTGCAAAAGGTTTTGTGCGGGGAAGGTGAACTTCTCGGGCACAAAACTGATTTGCGCCCCTTTTCATCAAGGACACATTACTGTGGCGGATCAGTGCAAACACCCATAGGTTTTCACACAAAGTCTGATTTACTAAAATAGCCAGGCTGGGTTTTGTTAACATATAGGATGTGTACTACAAGAGTGAGCTTCCAGTAGAAACCTATGCTAGACAGTGCATGCTCACCTTCGAACAGTGGAGTGAGTCTGGGCATTGATTACCGGCCATCCAGCAATTCAACTGAGCTGCAGAACCCACCCCCCCACGGCCCCTGAGACCTGAACGGGTGATTAGCCGCACTCTAGAAGAACCCATGGATTCATTGATTGACACAAGGCAGCCTGTTTGTGGGCCGGTGCAGGTGATGGCACCAGCAGCAGGCCGTTCTTCATAGATGGGGCTCTGTACTGTGTCTCCTCACTCACAACATCACAGCAAATGTGGATGCTGTGCTCCATCGTGTGAAGAATTAGTACATATGAGCACACATGTTTTACTGCAATGTTATTCCTTTTCCCCAGGTGAGGAAAAGGCAGCGCGTGTCTTTCCTTCTTGTTATTCCACAGTGTTAATTCAACAGCTTCATCATGGACACCTGTGGTCTCCTTTCTGAGGCTTCACTAAATCATCCAATGCCAAGGATTTCCCTGCAACCCATCATTTTTACATGTCAATCAGACTCCACAGTATAAATGCATGTACAGTATATATTCATATTATAAAGTTTTGATACACTCCTACCCTGCAGATCCATTGGGATCCAATACAATCTCAGCAAATCTTCCTTTGGCCCCAGATCCTTTCAGGAATGTTCTCTGCGGGGCGCGGGTGCTGACATTCCGCTGAGAGGGGCACTTTGGCATTACCCACTGTTAATGTGCTCACACTGGCAGCAGAGGGAGTGCTGGAGACTGGGTTGAAGAATGTTTTTTTGTCTATTAATACCATACGGTTAAGTTAGGAATGCTCTACTCATCACACACTGACTCTGGGAACACTATTGCGTCCCCACAGGAGGCTCTCATTCATCTTAGGAATTCAAGCTGATGTTAATGACATGACAGTTCCTTTAAATATTTTCTGCCTGTACTTCAACTCCCTCAACTCTGGAATTTAAAAAGCTTTGAAGTTCAGCTGATTAAGGGCTTTTAAACCTGAGGATGGGATGCAATGGCCTGCAATCTGCATCATGGGTCTCTAAATCATTGCTAGAAAAGCTGAGAAATCCTCAAATCTGAGACATTGTATTCTTTGTCTGTGTAATGCATATTATTCTTCATTTTCCACACATTTGATTATCCTGCACCGCTGGTTGGACCCTGCTTCTTATTTAGGAAGAGGCTCAGTCAAGTTCCAGGATCAATTGCTTAGTTGTTTCTTGGATACTTAAACATTCTATTAGTGTCATGCTTCATCTTCAGGTCTCATCCTGGCCACTAAATACCAGGATATACTCAAACATATTCCAGGAAGCACTTTTAGATACTGTGGAATGGGAAATGAGAAGGACAGAAATGCCTGGTGTACATCAGCAGTACTTGTTAGGCGTGGATTCAAGGTGTTAGCATGAGTTATGTACAGCAGGTGTATTTAGCTGGCCTAGCTGCCAACTTCTGATTATAAGATGAAGGCATGTGGGTTATACACCAGTAGTACATCTCAAGTATGGCTGCAATCTTGTGATTTGAAGGAGACAGGCCATGTCTCATACATCAGTGGTACATCTCAAGCATGGCTGTAATCTTGTGATTTGAAGGAGATGGAGCATCTCTCATACGTCAGTGGTACATCTCAGGCATGGCTGTATTCTTGTGATCTGAAGGAGATAGGGCATGTCTCATACATCAGTGGTAAATCTCAGGCAAGGCTGCAATCTTGTGATTTGAAGGAGATAGGGCATGTCTCATACATCAGTGGTACATCTCAGGCATGGCTGCTCTCTTGTGATTTGAAGGAGATAGGGGATGTCTCATTCATTAGTGGTATGTCTCAGGCATGGCTGCTGTCTTGTGATTTGAAGGAGATAGGGCATGACTCATACACAAGTGGTACATCTCAGGCATGGCTGCTCTCTTCTGATTTGAAGAAGATATCAAACATCAGTGGTACCTCTCAGGCCTGGCTCCTCTCTTGTGGTGTGAAGGAGATAGGGCATGTATCATACATCAGTGGTACATCTCAGGCATGGCTGCAATCTTGTGATTTGAAGGGGATAGAGCATTTCTCATACATCAGTGGTACATCTCAGGCATGGCTGCTCTCTTGTGATTGGAAGGAGATAGAGCATCTCTCATACATCAGTGGTACCTCTCAGGCATGGCTGCTGTTTTGTGATTTGAAGGTGATATGGCATGTCTCATAGTGGTACATCTCAGGCCTGGCTGACCTCTTGTGATGTGAAGGAGTTAGCGCATGCTTCATACATCAGTGGTACGTCTCAGGCATGGCTGCTCTCTTGTGATATGAAGGTGGTAGGCGATGTCTCATACATCAGTGGTATGTCTCAGGCATGGCTGCTGTCTTGTGATGTGAAGGAGATAGGGCATGTCTCATACATCAGTGGTGCATCTCAGGCATGGCTGCAATCTTGTGATTTGAAGTGGATAGAGCATCTCTCATACATCAGTGGTACATCTCAGGCACGGCTGCTCTCTTGTGATTTGAAGGAGATAGAGCATGTCTCATACATCAGTGGTAAATCTCAGGCAAGGCAGCTATCTTGTGATTTGAAGGAGATAGGGCATGTCTCATACATCACAGGAACATCTCAGGCATGGCTGCAATCTTGTGATTTGAAACCGATAGGGCATGTCTCATACATCAGTGGTACATCTCAGGCATGGCTGCAATCTTGTGATTTGAAGGTAATAGGGCATCTCTCATACATCAGTGGTACATCTCAGGCATGGCTGCTCACTTGTGATTTGAAGGAAATAGGGCATGTCTCATACATCAGTGGTACATCTCAGGCATGGCTGCAATCTTGTGATGTGAAGGTGATAGGTCATGTCTCATACATCAGGGTAGCGTCTCAGGCCTGGCAGCTCTCTTGTGATGTGAAGGAGATAGGGCATGTCTCATACATCAGTGGTACGTCTCAGGCATGGCTGCTCTCTTGTGATATGAAGGTGGTAGGGGATGTCTCATACATCAGTGGTATGTCTCAGGCATGCCTGCTGTCTTGTGATTTGAAAGAGATAGGCCATGTCCCATACACAAGTGGTACATCTCAGGCATGGTTGCAATCTTCTGATTTGAAGAAGATAGAGCATCTCTCACACATCAGGTGGCACGTCTCAGGCCTGTCTCCTCTCTTGTGATGTGAAGGAGATAGGGCATGTCTCATACATCAGTGGTACATCTCAGGCATGGCTGCAAACTTGTGATTTGAAGGGGATAGAGCATCTCTCATACATCAGTGGTACATCTCACGCATGGCTGCTCTCTTGTGATTTGAAGGAGTTAGGGCATGTCTCATACATCAGTGGTAAATCTCAGGCAAGGCTGCAATCTTGTGATTTGAAGGAGATAGGGCATGTCTCATACATCCGTGGTACATCTCAAGCATGGCTGTAATCTTGTGATTTGAAGGAGATGGAGCATCTCTCATACCTCAGTGGTACATCTCAGGCATGGCTGTAATCTTGTGATTTGAAGGAGATAGGGCGTGTCACATGCATCAGTGGTATATCTCAGGCATGGCTGCAATCTTGTGATTGTGAGGTGATAGGGCATGTCACATACTTCAGTGGTACATCTCAGGCATGGCTGTAATCTTGTGATTTGAAGAAGATAGAGCATCTCTCGTACATCAGTGGTACATCTCAGTCATGGCTACTCTCTTGTGATTTGAAGGAGATAGAGCATCTCTCATACATCAGTGGTACAACTCAGGATTGGCTGCAATCTTGTGATTTGAAGGAGATAGGGCATGACTCATACATTAGTGGTACATGTGAGGCATGGCTGTAATCTTGTGATTTGAAGGTGATAGGGCATGTCTCATACATCCGTGGTACATCTCACGCATGGCTGCTCTCTTGTGATTTGAAGGAGATAGGGCATGTCTCATACATCAGTGATAAATCTCAGGTAAGGCTGCAATCTTGTGATTTGAAGGAGATAGGGCATGTCTCATACATCAGTGGTACATCTCAGGCATGGCTGCTCTCTTGTGATTTGAAGGAGATAGGGCATGTCTCATTCATTAGTGGTATGTCTCAGGTATGGCTGCTGTCTTGTGATTTGAAGGAGATAGGGCATGACTCATACACAAGTGGTACATCTCAGGCATGGCTGCTCTCTTCTGATTTGAAGAAGATAGAGCATCTCTCACACATCAGTGGTACCTCTCAGGCCTGGCTCCTCTCTTGTGGTGTGAAGGAGATAGGGCATGTATCATACATCAGTGGTAAATCTCAGGCATGGCTGCAATCTTGTGATTTGAAGAGGATAGAGCATCTGTCATACATCAGTGGTACATCCCAGGCATGGCTGCTCTCTTGTGATTTGAAGGAGATAGGGCATGTCTCATACATCAGTGGTACATCTCAGGCATGGCTGCAATCTTGTGATTTGAAGGTGATAGGTCCTGTCTCATACATCAGGGTAGCGTCTCAGGCCTGGCAGCTCTCTTGGGATGTGAAGGAGATAGGGCATGTCTCATACATCAGTGGTACGTCTCAGGCATGGCTGTAATCTTGTGATTTGAAGGAGATAGGGCATGTCTCATACACAAGTGGTACATCTCAGGCATGGCTGTTCTCTTCTGATTTGAAGAAGATAGAGCATCTCTCACACATCAGTGGTACCTCTCAGGCCTGGCTCCGCTCTTGTGGTGTGAAGGAGATAGGGCATGTCTCATACATCAGTGGTACATCTCAGGAATGGCTGCAATCTTGTCATTTGAAGGGGATAGAGCATCTCTCATACATCAGTGGTACATCTCAGGCATGGCTGCTCTCTTGTGATTTGAAGGAGATAGAGCATCTCTCATACATCAGTGGTACCTCTCAGGCATGGCTGCTGTTTTGTGATTTGAAGGTGATGTGGCATGTCTCATAGTGGTACATCTCAGGCCTGGCTGACCTCTTGTGATGTGAAGGAGATAGGGCATGTCTCATACATCAGTAGTACGTCTCAGGCATGGCTGCTCTCTTGTGATATGAAGGTGGTAGGGGATGTCTCATACATCAGTGGTATGTCTCAGGCATGGCTGCTGTCTTGTGATGTGAAGGAGATAGGGCATGTCTCATACATCAGTGGTACAGCTCAGGCATGGCTGCAATCTTGTGATTTGAAGTGGATAGAGCATCTCTCATACATCAGTGGTACATCTCAGGCACGGCTGCTCTCTTGTGATTTGAAGGAGATACAGCATGTCTCATACATCAGTGGTAAATCTCAGGCAAGGCTGCAATCTTGTGATTTGAAGGAGATAGGGCATGTCTCATACATCACAGGTACATCTCAGGCATGGCTGCAATCTTGTGATTTGAAACCGATAGGGCATGTCTCATACATCAGTGGTACATCTCAGGCATGGCTGCAATCTTGTGATTTGAAGGTAATAGGGCATCTCTCATACATCAGTGGTACATCTCAGGCATGGCTGCTCACTTGTGATTTGAAGGAAATAGGGCATGTCTCATACATCAGTGGTACATCTCAGGCATGGCTGCAATCTTGTGATGTGAAGGTGATAGGTCATGTCTCATACATCAGGGTAGCGTCTCAGGCCTGGCAGCTCTCTTGTGATGTGAAGGAGATAGGGCATGTCTCATACATCAGTGGTACGTCTCAGGCATGGCTGCTCTCTTGTGATATGAAGGTGGTAGGGGATGACTCATACATCAGTGGTATGTCTCAGGCATGGCTGCTGTCTTGTGATTTGAAAGAGATAGGCCATGTCTCATACACAAGTGGTACATCTCAGGCATGGTTGCAATCTTCTGATTTGAAGAAGATAGAGCATCTCTCTCACATCAGGTGGCACGTCTCAGGCCTGTCTCCTCTCTTGTGATGTGAAGGAGATAAGGCATGTCTCATACATCAGTGGTACATCTCAGGCATGGCTGCAATCTTGTGATTTGAAGGGGATAGAGCATCTCTCATACATCAGTGGTACATCTCACGCATGGCTGCTCTCTTGTGATTTGAAGGAGTTAGGGCATGTCTCATACATCAGTGGTAAATCTCAGGCAAGGCTGCAATCTTGTGATTTGAAGGAGATAGGGCATGTCTCATACATCAGTGGTAAATCTCAGGCAAGGCTGCAATCTTGTGATTTGAAGGAGATAGGGCATGTCTCATGCATCTGTGGTATATCTCAGGCATGGCTGCAATCTTGTGATTGTGAGGTGATAGGGCATGTCACATACATCAGTGGTACATCTCAGGCATGGCTGCAATCTTGTGATTTGAAGGTGATAGGGCATCTCTCATACATCAGTTGGACATCTCAGGCAAGGTTGCAATCTTGTGATTTGAAGGAGATAGGGCATGTCTCATACATCAGTGGTAAATCTCAGGCAAGGCTGCAATCTTGTGATTTGAAGGAGATAGGGCATGTCTCATGCATCTGTGGTATATCTCAGGCATGGCTGCAATCTTGTGATTGTGAGGTGATCGGGCATGTCACATACTTCAGTGGTACATCTCAGGCATGGCTGTAATCTTGTGATTTGAAGAAGATAGATAATCTCTCGTACATCAGTGGTACATCTCAGGCATGGCTGCAATCATGTGATTTGAAGGAGATAGAGCATCTCTCCTATATAAGTGGTACATATCAGGTGTTGCTGCTCTCTTGTGATTTGAAGGGAATAGGGCATGTCTCATACATCAGTGGTACGTCTCAGGCATGGCTGCTGTCTTGTGATTTGAAGGAGATAAGGCATGTCTCATACATCAGTGGTACGTCTTAGGCATGGCTGCTGTCTTGTGATTTGAAGGAGATAGGGCATGTCTCATACATCAGTGGTATATCTCAGGCATGGCTGCAATCTTGTGATTGTGAGGTGATCGGGCATGTCACATACTTCAGTGGTACATCTCAGGCATGGCTGTAATCTTGTGATTTGAAGAAGATAGATAATCTCTCGTACATCAGTGGTACATCTCAGGCATGGCTGCAATCATGTGATTTGAAGGAGATAGAGCATCTCTCCTATATAAGTGGTACATATCAGGTGTTGCTGCTCTCTTGTGATTTGAAGGGAATAGGGCATGTCTCATACATCAGTGGTACGTCTCAGGCATGGCTGCTGTCTTGTGATTTGAAGGAGATAAGGCATGTCTCATACATCAGTGGTACGTCTTAGGCATGGCTGCTGTCTTGTGATTTGAAGGAGATAGGGCATGTCTCATACATCAGTGATATATCTCAGGCATGGCTGCTCTCTTGTGATTTGAAGGAGATAGGGCATGTCTCATACATCAGTGGTACATCTCAGGCATGGCTGCAACCTTGTGATTTTGAGGAGATAGGGAATGTCTCATACATCAGTGGTACATCTGAGGAAATGCTGCAATCTTGTGATTGTAAGGAGATAGGACATGTCTCATACATCAGTGGTACATCTCAGTCATGGCTACTCTCTTGTGATTTGAAGGAGATAGAGCATCTCTCATACATCAGTGGTACAACTCAGGCTTTGCTGCAATCTTGTGATTTGAAGGAGATAGGGCATGACTCATACATCAGTGGTACATCTGAGGCATGGCTGTAATCTTGTGATTTGAAGGTGATAGGGCATGTCTCATACATCCATGGTACATCTGAGGCAAAGCTGTAATCTTGTGATTTGAAGGTGATAGGGCATCTCTCATACATCAGTGGTACATCTCAGGCATAGCTGCTCGATTTTGATTTGAAGGAGATAGGGCATGTCTCATACATCAGTGGTACATCTCAGGCATGGCTGCTCTCTTGTGATTTGAAAGAGATAGGGCATGTCTCATTCATTAGTGGTATGTCTCAGGCATGGCTGCTCTCTTGTGATTTGAAGGAGATAGGGCATGACTCATACACAAGTGGTACATCTCAGGCATGGCTGCTCTCTTCTGACTTCTGATTTGAAGAAGATAGAGCATCTCTCAAACATCAGTGGTACCTCTCAGGCCTGGCTCCTCTCTTGTGGTGTGAAGGAGATAGGGCATGTATCATACATCAGTGGTAAATCTCAGGCATGGCTGCAATCTTGTGATTTGAAGAGGATAGAGCATCTGTCATACATCAGTGGTACATTTCAGGCATGTCTGCTCTCATGTGATTTGAAGGAGATAGGGCATGTCTCATACATCAATGGTACATCTCAGGCATGGCTGCAATCTTGTGATTTGAAGGTGATAGGTCCTGTCTCATACATTAGGGTACCGTCTCAGGCCTGGCAACTCTCTTGTGATGTGAAGGAGATAGGGCATGTCTCATACATCAGTGGTATGTCTCAGGCATGGCTGTAATCTTGTGATTTGAAGGAGATAGGGCATGTCTCATACACAAGCGGTACATCTCAGGCATGGCTGCTCTCTTGTGATTTGAAGGAGATAGAGCATCTCTCATACATCAGTGGTACCTCTCAGGCATGGCTGCTGTTTTGTGATTTGAAGGTGATATGGCATGTCTCATAGTGGTACATCTCAGGCCTGGCTGACCTCTTGTGATGTGAAGGAGATAGGGCATGTCTCATGTATCAGTGGTACGTCTCAGGCATGGCTGCTCTCTTGTGATATGACAGTGGTAGGGGATGTCTCATACATCAGTGGTATGTCTCAGGCATGGCTGCTGTCTTGTGATGTGAAGGAGATAGGGCATGTCTCATACATCAGTGGTAAATCTCAGGCAAGGCTGCAATCTTGTGATTTGAAGGCGATAGGGCATGTCTCATACATCAGAGGTACATCTCAGGCATGGCTGCAATCTTGTGATTTGAAACCGATAGTGCATGTCTCATACATTAGTGGTACATCTCAGGCATGGCTGCAATCTTGTGATTTGAAGGTAATAGGGCATCTCTCATACATCAGTGGTACATCTCAGGCATGGCTGCTCTCTTGTGATTTGAAGGAAATAGGGCATGTCTCATACATCAGTGGTACATCTCAGGCATGGCTGCAATCTTGTGATTTGAAGGTGATAGGTCATGTCTCATACATCAGGGTAGCGTCTGAGGCCTGGCAGCTCTCTTGTGATGTGAAGGAGATAGGGCATGTCTCATACATCAGTGGTACGTCTCAGGCATGGCTTCAATCATGTGATTTGAAGGAGATAGAGCATCTCTCATATATAAGTGGTACATATCAGGTCTTGCTGCTCTCTTGTGATTTGAAGGGAATAGGGCATGTCTCATACATCAGTGGTACGTCTCAGGCATGGCTGCTGTCTTGTGATTTGAAGGAGATAGGGCATGTCTCATACATCAGTGATATATCTCATGCATGGCTGCTCTCTTGTGATTTGAAGGAGATAGGGCATGTCTCATGCATCAGTGGTACATCTCAGGCATGGCTGTAACCTTGTGATTTTGAGGAGATAGGGAATGTCTCAGACATCAGTGGTACATCTGAGGAAAGGCTGCAATCTTGTGATTGTAAGGAGATAGGAAATGTCTCATACATCAGTGGTACATCTCAGTCATGGCTACTCTCTTGTGATTTGAAGGAGATAGAGCATCTCTCATACATCAGTGGTACAACTCAGGCTTGGCTGCAATCTTGTGATTTGAAGAAGATAGAGCACCTCTCATACATCAGTGGTACATCTCAGGCATGGCTGCTCTCTTGTGATTTGAAGGAGATAGAGCATCTCTCATACATCAGTGGTACAACTCAGGCTTGGCTGCAATCTTGTGATTTGAAGGAGATAGGGCATGTCTCATACATCAGTGGTACATCTCAGGCATAGCTGCAATATTGTGATTTGAAGGTGATAGGGCATCTCTCATACATCAGTGGTACATCTCAGGCCTGGCAGCTCTCTTGTAATATAAAGGAGATAGGGCATGTCTCATACATCAGTGGTACGTCTCAGGCATGGCTGCTCTCTTGTGATATGAAGGTGGTAGAGGATGTCTCATACATCAGTGGTATGTCTCAGGCTTGGCTGCTGTCTTGTGATGTGAAGGAGATAGGGCATGTCCCATACATCAGTGGTACATCTCAGGCATGGCTGCAATCTTGTGATTTCAAGGGGATAGAGCATCTCTCATACATCAGTGGTACATCTCAGGCATGGCTGCTCTCTTGTGATGTGAATGAGATAGGGCATGTCTCATACATCAGTGGTACGTCTCAGGCATGGCTGCAATCATGTGATTTGAAGGAGATAGAGCATCTCTCATATATAAGTGGTACATATCAGGTCTTGCTGCTCTCTTGTGATTTGAAGGGAATAGGGCATGTCTCATACATCAGTGGTACGTCTCAGGCATGGCTGCTGTCTTGTGATTTGAAGGAGATAGGGCATGTCTCATACATCAGTGATATATCTCATGCATGGCTGCTCTCTTGTGATTTGAAGGAGATAGGGCATGTCTCATGCATCAGTGGTACATCTCAGGCATGGCTGTAACCTTGTGATTTTGAGGAGATAGGGAATGTCTCATACATCAGTGGTACATCTGAGGAAAGGCTGCAATCTTGTGATTGTAAGGAGATAGGACATGTCTCATACATCAGTGGTACATCTCAGTCATCGCTACTCTCTTGTGATTTGTAGGAGATAGAGCATCTCTCATACATCAGTGGTACAACTCAGGCTTGGCTGCAATCTTGTGATTTGAAGAAGATAGAGCACCTCTCATACATCAGTGGTACATCTCAGGCATGGCTGCTCTCTTGTGATTTGAAGGAGATAGAGCATCTCTCATACATCAGTGGTACAACTCAGGCTTGGCTGCAATCTTGTGATTTGAAGGAGATAGGGCATGACTCATACATCAGTGGTACATCTGAGGCATGGCTGTAATCTTCTGATTTGAAGGTGATAGGGCATGTCTCATACAACCGTGGTACATCTGAGGCAAGGCTGTAATCTTGTGATTTGAAGGTGATAGGGCATGTCCCATACTTCAGTGGCACATCTCAGGCATGGCTCTAATCTTGTGATTTGAAGGAGATAGAGCATCTCTCATACATCTGTGACACATCTCAGACATGGCTGCTCTCTTGTGATTTGAAGGAGATAGGGCATGTCTCATACATCAGTGGTACATCTCAGGCATGGCTGCAATTTTGTGATTTGAAGGTGATAGGGCATCTCTCATACATCAGTGGTACATCTCAGACATGGCTGCAATCTTGTGATTTGAAGGTGATAGGTCATGTCTCATACATCAGTGGTACGCCTCTGGCAAAGCTGCAATCTTGTGATTTGAAGGAGATAGGGCATGCCTCATACATCAGTGGTACGTCTCAGGCATGGCTGCTCTCTTGTGATTTGAAGGTGCTAGGGCATGTCTCATACATCAGTAGTACATCTCAGGCATGGCTCTAATCTTGTGAGTGATACATCAGTGGTACATCTCAGGCATGGCTGCAACCTTGGGATTTTAAGGAGATAGGGCATGTCTCATACATCAGTGGATTCTCAGGAAAGGCTGTAATCTTGTGATTTTAAGGAGATAGGACATGTCTCATACATCATTGGTACCTCTCAGTCATGGCTGCTCTTGTGATTTGAAGGAGATAGAGCATCTCTCGTATATCAGTGGTACAACTCAGGCATAGCTGCAATCTTGTGATTTGAAGGAGATAGGGCATGACTCATACATCAGTGGTACTTCTGAGGCATGGCTGTAATCTTGTGATTTGAAGGTGATAAGGCATCTCTCATACATCAGTGGCACATCTTAGGCATGGCTCTAATCTTGTGATTTGAAGGTGATAGGGCATCTCTCATACATCAGTGGTACATCTCAGGCATAGCTGCAATATTGTGATTTGAAGGTGATAGGGCATCTCTCATACATCAGTGGTACATCTCAGGCCTGGCAGCTCTCTTGTAATATAAAGGAGATAGGGCATGTCTCATACATCAGTGGTACGTCTCAGGCATGGCTGCTCTCTTGTGATATGAAGGTGGTAGGGGATGTCTCATACATCAGTGGTATGTCTCAGGCTTGGCTGCTGTCTTGTGATGTGAAGGAGATAGGGCATGTCCCATACATCAGTGGTACATCTCAGGCATGGCTGCAATCTTGAGATTTCAAGGGGATAGAGCATCTCTCATACATCAGTGGTACATCTCAGGCATGGCTGCTCTCTTGTGATGTCAATGAGATAGGGCATGTCTCATACATCAGTGGTACGTATCAGGCATTGCTGCTGTCTTGTGATTTGAAGGAGATAAGGCATGTCTCATACATAAGTGGTAAGTCTCAGGCATGGCTGCTGTCTTGTGATTTGAAGGAGATAGGGCATGTCTCATACATCAGTGATATATCTCAGGCATGGCTGCTCTCTTGTGGTTTGAAGGAGATAGGGCATGTCTCATACATCAGTGGTACATCTCAGGCATGGCTGCAACCTTGTGATTTTGAGGAGATAGGGAATGTCTCATACATCAGTGGTACATCTGAGGAAAGGCTGCAGTCTTGTGATTGTAAGGAGATAGGACATGTCCGATACATCAGTGGTACATCTCAGTCATGGCAACTCTCTTGTGATTTGAAGGAGATAGAGCATCTCCCATACATCAGTGGTACAACTCAGGCTTGGCTGCAATCTTGTGATTTGAAGAAGATAGAGCACCTCTCATACATCAGTGGTACATCTCAGGCATGGCTGCTCTCTTGTGATTTGAAGGAGATAGAGCATCTCTCATACATCAGTGGTACAACTCAGGCTTGGCTGCAATCTTGTGATTTGAAGGAGATAGGGCATGACTCATACATCAGTGGTACATCTGAGGCATGGCTGTAATCTTGTGATTTGAAGGTGATAGGGCATGTCTCATACATCCGTGGTACATCTGAGGCAAGGCTGTAATCTTGTGATTTGAAGGTGATAGGGCATGTCCCATACTTCAGTGGCACATCTCAGGCATGGCTCTAATCTTGTGATTGGAAGGAGATAGAGCATCTCTCATACATCTGTGGCACATCTCAGACATGGCTGCTCTCTTGTGATTTGAAGGAGATAGGGCATGTCTCATACATCAGTGGTACATCTCAGGCATGGCTGCAATCTTGTGATTTGAAGGTGATAGGGCATCTCTCATACATCAGTGGTACATCTCAGACATGGCTGCAATCTTGTGATTTGAAGGTGATAGGTCATGTCTCATACATCAGTGGTACGCCTCAGGCAAGGCTGCAATCTTGTGATTTGAAGGAGATAGGGCATGCCTCATACATCAGTGGTATGTCTCAGGCATGGCTGCTCTCTTGTGATTTGAAGGTGCTAGGGCATGTCTCATACATCAGTAGTACATCTCAGGCATGGCTCTAATCTTGTGAGTGATACATCAGTGGTACATCTCAGGCATGGCTGCAACCTTGTGATTTTAAGGAGATAGGGCATGTCTCACACATCAGTGGATTCTCAGGAAAGGCTGTAATCTTGTGATTTTAAGGAGATAGGACATGTCTCATACATCATTGGTACCTCTCAGTCATGGCTGCTCTTGTGATTTGAAGGAGATAGAGCATCTCTCGTATATCAGTGGTACAACTCAGGCATAGCTGCAATCTTGTGATTTGAAGGAGATAGGGCATGACTCATACATCAGTGGTACTTCTGAGGCATGGCTGTAATCTTGTGATTTGAAGGTGATAAGGCATCTCTCATACAACAGTGGCACATCTCAGGCATGGCTCTAATCTTGTGATTTGAAGGTGATAGGGCATCTCTCATACATCAGTGGTACATCTCAGGCATAGCTGCAATATTGTGATTTGAAGGTGATAGGGCATCTCTCATACATCAGTGGTACATCTCAGGCCTGGCAGCTCTCTTGTAATATAAAGGAGATAGGGCATGTCTCATACATCAGTGGTACGTCTCAGGCATGGCTGCTCTCTTGTGATATGAAGGTGGTAGGGGATGTCTCATACATCAGTGGTATGTCTCAGGCTTGGCTGCTGTCTTGTGATGTGAAGGAGATAGGGCATGTCCCATACATCAGTGGTACATCTCAGGCATGGCTGCAATCTTGTGATTTCAAGGGGATAGAGCATCTCTCATACATCAGTGGTACATCTCAGGCATGGCTGCTCTCTTGTGATTTGAATGAGATAGGGCATGTCTCATACATCAGTGGTAAGTCTCAGGCATGGCTGCTGTCTTGTGATTTGAAGGAGGTAAGGCATGTCTCATACATAAGTGGTAAGTCTCAGGCATGGCTGCTGTCTTGTGATTTGAAGGAGATAGGGCATGTCTCATACATCAGTGATATATCTCAGGCATGGCTGCTCTCTTGTGGTTTGAAGGAGATAGGGCATGTCTCATACATCAGTGGTACATCTCAGGCATGGCTGCAACCTTGTGATTTTGAGGAGATAGGGAATGTCTCATACATCAGTGGTACATCTGAGGAAAGGCTGCAATCTTGTGATTGTAAGGAGATAGGACATGTCCCATACATCAGTGGTACATCTCAGTCATGGCAACTCTCTTGTGATTTGAAGGAGATAGAGCATCTCCCATACATCAGTGGTACAACTCAGGCTTGGCTGCAATCTTGTGATTTGAAGGAGATAGGGCATGACTCATACATCAGTGGTACATCTGAGGCATGGCTGTAATCTTGTGATTTGAAGGTGATAGGGCATGTCTCATACATCCGTGGTACATCTGAGGCAAGGCTGTAATCTTGTGATTTGAAGGTGATAGGGCATGTCCCATACTTCAGTGGCACATCTCAGGCATGGCTCTAATCTTGTGATTTGAAGGAGATAGAGCATGTCTCATACATCTGTGGCACATCTCAGACATGGCTGCTCTCTTGTGATTTGAAGGAGATAGGGCATGTCTCATACATCAGTGGTACATCTCAGGCATGGCTGTAATCTTGTGATTTGAAGGTGATAGGGCATCTCTCATACATCAGTGGTACATCTCAGACATGGCTGCAATCTTGTGATTTGAATTTGATAGGTCATGTCTCATACATCAGTGGTACGTCTCAGGCAAGGCTGCAATCTTGTGATTTGAAGGAGATAGGGCATGCCTCATACATCAGTGGTACGTCTCAGGCATGGCTGCTCTCTTGTGATTTGAAGGTGCTAGGGCATGTCTCATACATCAGTGGTACATCTCAGGCATGGCTCTAATCTTGTGAGTTATACATCAGTGGTACATCTCAGGCATGGCTGCAACCTTGTGATTGTAAGGAGATAGGGAATGTCTCATACATCAGTGGTATTCTCAGGAAAGGCTGTAATCTTGTGATTTTAAGGAGATAGGACATGTCTCATACATCAGTGGTACCTCTCAGTCATGGCTGTTCTTGTGATTTGAAGGAGATAGAGCATCTCTCGTACATCAGTGGTACAACTCAGACATGGCTGCAATCTTGTGATTTGAAGGAGATAGGCATGACTCATACATCAGTGGTACTTCTGAGGCCTGGCTGTAATCTTGTGATTTCAAGGTGATAAGGCATCTCTCATACATCAGTGGCACATCTCAGGCATGGCTCTAATCTTGTGATTTGAAGGTGATAGGGCATCTCTCATACATCAGTGGTACATCTCAGGCATAGCTGCTCGATTGTGATTTGAAGGAGATAGAGCATCTCTCATACATCAGTGGTACATCTCAGGCATGGCTGCAATCTTGTGATTTTAAGGAGATAGGGCATGACTCATACATCAGTGGTACGTCTCATGCATGGCTGCAATCTTGTGATTTTAAGTAAATAGGGCATGTCTCATACATCAGTGGTACATCTCAGGCATGACTCTAATCTTGTGATTTGAAGGAGATAGACCATATCTCATACATCACTGGTGCATATCAGGTCTGGCTGCAATCTTGTGATTTGAAGGAGATAGGGCATGTCTCATACATCAGTTGTACATCTCAGGCTTGACTACAATCTTGTGATTTGAAGGAGATTGGGCATGTCTCATACATCAGTGGTACATCTCAGGCATGGCTGATCTCTTGTTATTTGAAGGAGAAACAGCATCTCTCATACATCAGTGGTACATCTCAGGCGTGAGTGCCAGCTCTGGTTCCGAGATGAATGCATGTGTGGTACACATCAGTAGTACTTCTGAGGCACTTTTGTCAGATTGTTACAATAAGGTGCTAGCTTGTGGTGCCTGACGTACATCTGCAATACGCCTGTATGCATGGTTCACTCCTTATGGTTTCAGGGTGCTAGAATGTGTGGTGTAAATCAACAGTACCTCTCAGGCGTTGATGCCAATTGGTGCCAGTTCTGGCATGTGTGGTGTACGACAGCAGTATTTCTGGAGCATGGTTGCCAGCTTGTGATTACAGTGTGACACCATATGTGATATATTGTTCATTAGTAGGAATTTGTAGACATAATTGCCAGAGTATGTCTTGAGGGTGCCAGGGGATGTAATAAATTTCATTAGCACTTTTCTGGCATGGCTGCTGGCGCATGACGACAAGGTGCAAGGGTGTGTAGGATATATCAGCACTTCTCTGGAATGTCTGCCAACGAGTGCCAGCAGTGTGCTACAGTGTGTAATATTTATCTGTAGTACTACTCAGGAATGGCTGCTGGCACATGATTACAAGGTGTGTAATACATGTTAAGAGTTCCTATCAGGCACCGCTAGCGGTGTGTGATAACCTGTCCACACTCCTCAGATAACGCCGCAAGCTCATCACTAGAGCACAGCAGCATGCTTACATTACCAATCTTTCACATATCATGTTTTGTAAACCTTCCAACACAGCCAGGGCTTTGTTGGCCTATGATTCTTTCATCAAATTAAACCCTCACCTTGCATGTGAGTAACACTGTCATGCACTGACTGTTTGCTGGCGCTCGAAGCTTAGACGCGAGCCTCTCCCTTGTGCCACATGTGGCTTTTATAAATTCGCATACTGTGAATCTTTTAATTCCCTGGGCACCCCTTTGCTGGTGATTTTTTGTGCAAAGCCTCTGAGATGCAGTGCCACATTTTCCATATAAACTGATCCTTAGTTTAAATATTTATTTTGTTTTTGGTCAACTTCTAAGACCAGCATGAACTATTTGACCTACCATCAAATCCTACCAATGCTTTCAAAACCAGCTGTTAAAGTGGGGAGTCTGATTAGGAATCGGACGAAGAGCAGTATTGATGGCAGAGGGCACGAGCCATTCTGATTGGACAATGATATTTATCGCGAGATTCCAAGTTCGAGTCAAGTGACGTGAGGAAGAAGAAGTAGCGCCCCTTTAAAGGTCATGGAAGAAATGGCGCGTGTGAAATCCTCAAAGGACAGAAAACTAGTAAAGGCATTGAGACCTTAGCACTTGTGAAAGAAACAGACACATACAGAATTTTTATTTTTGAATGCACTATTGCTAGGGCCACTGGAATCATGAGATTGTGTGGCTGTGGCTTATTTTATATGATTATAGATTTGTCGCATTTGACACATAATCCATCCTCTGCTTCTTAATCTGAGATTTCAACAAAAAGCACATTTTGTTTCTAGCTCAAATGGTTCAAAAGTTATTAAAATGCAGGGTTATGTGTTGCCTGCAGTAGAAGGCCTTCTGCGAAGGCTGACTAGCCACGTTACTGCTGCTTATTGCCATATTTGAGTGTTAAACTGGTACCGATCGGGTGCAACAAATGTCCAGAAAGTGCAAAAATGACAACAGAATGAAGTAATACTATTACAAAATGTGCTGCATTACACCACATATTTTGGTTTTTATTGACTCATATTTATTGAACTCTGCCACACAATTTGACCGTCCCTTGCCACATAATTCTAGTGGCTGTGACTCTGGCCTATTCATATTTTACTCACATATTTCACTGGCGGTAATAGCGCATGTGAAATTATTTAAATTGAAAAAACGGTGCACAAAGATTTGCATGGCTTGTTCCCAATTATTTGCCTTCTTGGATTAATTAAGCATAATAACACTATGAGAATGTATTTTTTTTAATGTCAGGGTGTTTTTGCACAGAATTTCAAATCACGTCTAAACTGAGTCAACACACTCACTGCGGATTTGATGACAACGTATCTAATCATAAGTAGAGACAAAATGAATTTGGCTTTGGGTCTAAATCCGTGGATATTTCTTCCTCAATCCTGTTGTGTCCATGAAATCAGCAGTACTAAGTAGGTTAAAATCAGGATAAGATGAAGGAATTTTTTTTAAACAGAGGGGGTGTTTCTGACCCCGGCGGTCACGGACCGCCGGGGCCAGGGTCGGCGGGAGCACCGCCAACAGGCTGGCGGTGCCCCGCAGGGCATTCTGACCGCGGCGGTTTGGCCGCGGTCAGAAAGGGAAAACCGGCGGTCTCCCGCCGGTTTTCCGCTGCCCTATTGAATCCTCCATGGCGGCGCAGCTTGCTGCGCCGCCATGGGGATTCTGACACCCCATACCGCCATCCTGTTCCTGGCGGTTCTCCCGCCAGGAACAGGATGGCGGTATGGGGTGTCGCGGGCCCCTGGGGGCCCCTGCAGTGCCCATGCCAAGGGCATGGGCACTGCAGGGGCCCCCGTAAGAGGGCCCCAAAAAGAATTTCAGTGTCTGCTTTGCAGACACTGAAATTCGCGACGGGTGCAACTGCACCCGTCGCACCTTCCCACTCCGCCGGCTCAATTCTGAGCCGGCGTCCTCGTGGGAAGGGTTTTTTGCACTGGGCTGGCGGGCGGCCTTTTGGCGGTCGCCCGCCAGCCCAGTGCAAAAGCCAAAATACCCTCAGCGGTCTTTCGACCGCGGAGCAGTATTTTGGAGGGGGGAAGTCTGGCGGGCGGCCTCCGCCGCCCGCCAGACTCAGAATGACCCCCAGAGTTACTTTTCAGCCTGCATATCTGTAACCACAACAGCCCTAGACAAAAATTTCAAGATGAAATCACAAAAAAGTCGGGATTTGTAAACTGAATCATACAATGATGGTAAAATCTACTTGGACAAAAATACCACCAATTGAAAAGTATAGATGCCAGAAACAACAAGCATTTTCAATGCAACGGGTCTCGCATTTGTTCGAGTTAGAGCTATTAGCGTTGTAAAGCAACAAAAAAAAAAACGCAGCGCGATCACGCTATGTAAAATGCAGCGCGATTGCACTGCCTGGAAAATAAACAGATTAAGTAGTCCGGACTCCAGGCTGAAAACATCGAGCCTCGTATGTTTTTGATACTGTACCGTGTTGTGTAGGTCCGCTAAACACCAGAAAAGGCATGATTTATGCATGCCTTTCACAAATGAAAACAAGCGGATTTTAAAAGGCAAGACCACGAACCAATGAAAGTGACTGAAGTGGCATCGGCGTGGTTTGAAGCCCAAAAAGAGATTACAGTATGGACGGAGCACTTTGTGCTTACCCATAAAAATCAACTTTCAAAGAAAAAAATAGTAATTTGTGCTACGAAAATCCAAATCTGGTGGATTAACAGTTGATTTATATTTGGGAGGATTAGCCAAAATTCTGATTTTTAGGTTTATTTGCTATATGTTTTTAGCTGCCCAAACCAATTATATCCCCCCAACCCTAAGATTACAAAGGAAGACAGTGGGAATGTAACACAACGCCACCTAGTCTTCCAACAGTTTCACTTCTAATAGTCTTGAGGCATCTTCAACATAAGGAACATTCAGGTTTATAAATCGTCCCTGGATTACAACCACATCTCCGGTTTGCTTTGGTTTTGTAAGGTGGACTAAGAATTCTAAATTTATTTTGAAAACAGCATTTAAAGCCCTTGTTTTTACTCCGGAGAGTTGAGGTGTCAAAAACATTTAACTACTGTTGAATTTACAGACCAGTTAAATATTTAAAGTATACTGTTTACAAGTACTTGCCTGCAAAATTATTTTATCAAGAAAGGTTTTTGGCCTTCATCAGGGCAGAAGTCTTGATCTAGTTTCCTACTGCCTGTTATATGTTGTGTTCTCATATATGCAACTAGGTAAGACTAATTCCTACCTGGTTCTCTAGGCATCTCCTGGGGTCATACATAAACAGAAGGGAGAAGCAAATTCTATTAATTAAGATAATTCTCCACATTCCTTAGTTTTGGATAAAAAACATTCCAGTGGAACTGAAAAAACACTCAAAATAGTGCCGACCGGTCGTATTATTCAAGTGGCATTTCTAACACCTTACCATTTGAATAGACATATTAAGGCTGGACTTAGCTGTAATATTTATTATTTAACCCTCAAAACTTATCAGAGCCCATATTAAATGTATTATTATCCTAAATTTGCATATTGTTGTACAATGGTGCTCTTTTACCCCACTGCTGCATGGCAAATTTCAGGCTGAATTAAATGCAACATGTTTTTTTATATACCCGTGCTCAATATTACAGTGGATACGTTAAACAAGGGCCTATTTCACCTAGAGTCTGGATACCATGCCGGGGCTCAGCACAGCTCTTGTCTTTAGACTTGTGACCGGAGTGGTATATCACTCGTTAGGAATAGTTCTGGGAAAAGCGTCACTTTTTCACAACATCTTGCAAATGGCATGTGGGTAGGCCACAGATTATTCTTTGTTACTCCTCATTCAACTGATTCCAAGGTATTTCATCACAAAGTCCATGCACATCAGGCAAAACACCATCTTTGCTCCATGTGGAATAGTTTCCGTACAACGTTCATATCTGTCTCTCTTAAATGTTCAATTACAAACCATTCGAAATCATCAACTCTGTGTCCTGCCTCTATAAAGTGGCATAACATCTCGGTTGTTGCCTTCCTACACCTAAAGGCGCTCCTATGTTCGTTAATGCGTGTTTTTACTGATCTTGTGGTCATCTCTACATACATCAACATATTTTTTGTGTTCCAGTTTGAGAAACCTCTTAGTTTCCAGGGCTTTCCAAGCCCCAGGTCCAAGGACTTTTTTCTCTCCGTTAGGTGGCATCTACCGCAAGGAAAGTGTCCCACTACAAGGGGAAGATTCCAGAGTGTCCCTTGTGTTTGTACCACTTGCGTCTTCCGCGTTCTAGTGTGTACCGCCTGATCCCGTATAATACTTGCCCATCAGAATGAGAACATGGGTGTTTTCAGATTCAGTCCTCCTGATCTCAAGAGTCTCCAATGTTTCCTGCTGATCTTTTGTACCTCATTGGAGAGTGGGGTGTAAGTGGTCACATATATTACATTGTTTTCTGTTTCCTTTGTGCGTGTCTCAGGTAAAGAGTCTCTGTCGCTATTGCGTGCCCTTGAGTACTTCTTTACTGTCTTTCAAGTAGGTTAGAGTTCTCTGTATCAGCGGCCTCAGAAAGCAATCACAACATTTTGATAATGGCTCAAGAGCTGAGCCTATCCTGGATAAATTGGAGTGTACGGGAGGCAGATGTTTCTTTTTGCAGCCTTTTGGTAAGATATAAAGGTAAGGGGCCCCTGGGTCAGCATTCCTTAGAAACTGGGCCTCATCCGCAGTGATCCACTCATTGTCTAACCCTGTAGTAACCAGGAAATGTATCTCTTCCACTAGTTCTGGGGTGGGGTCACGGTTCAGCCTCTTATAGTTTCTTTCATGATTCAACAATTCAGGCATTCTTGCCTATACATCTCTGTTGGTAGGATCACAGCACCCCCTCCCTTATCTGCTGGTTTTACAGTGATTTCTTGCCAATGTGAAAGTTCTGCGATTACTACCTGCTCAGCCTTCTTGATGTTCTGGTAGTACGTACGGGTTGTACCTCCCAAATCGTCAAAGGTTATTCACTACTTCTTTAAAAGCCAGGACTCCAGCTGGCATTAAGTGGGTTGATGGTATGAAAGTGGATTTCTTTCTAAGACCTGTATTGGTATCTGTTGTTTCTTGTGCATCAGTCCTATCCTTGAAAAATACTTTTAGACAAATCATCCAGAGGAAGCAGGAAACCACACTTTTCAATTTTAAAACATCTGGTTTTGGAGTTGGGATGAAGCCTGATGAGGCTTTGCTCTGACAATTGCAGGGTTAGATGCACTGTATATCAAGTTTTAAATTATTGTTGTGATTTCATCCATTTGCCTTGACACTACTTTGAATTTGTGAATGATTACATTTTTATACACAGAGTGCAGTGTGCAGTGTTACATTACTTTTTTTTTTTTTTTCCGGTTCGACAGGAAGTGTTTTTATTCAAAACTAAGGAATGTGGAGAATAATCTTAATTAATAAAATGAGTTTCTCCCTTCTGTTTATGCACGACCCTGGGAGATGCCTAGAGGACTAGGTAGGAATTACTCTTACCTAGGTGCATGTATGAGAACACAACATATAACAGACAGTAGGAAACTAGATGAAGACTTCTGCCCTTACGAAGGCCACAAGACTTCCTTGACAAAAAAGAGGCCGAAACATGTTGGAATTTGCATAAGGTAGCGATTAGGGTGTACTGACCCATTGAGATCATTGTTACACCACTGACTTGTTTTTAAATCTACCTCATGCCATCACCAATAAAGTATTATGTTTAGACAGACACAAAGGTATTGTCAGCACCTCATCCACAACCTCTGTAGCCACGACCATGACCCTAGTTCTCACTGACCAGAACAAGACTTATTCTGATCTCCCTGTCCCAGTAGGAGCAGGCTCTCCTGTGGGGCTAGGGTTGAGATCGCCAGGTCAGCATCAACTTGGCTTGGTGGGTTGGACTGGCCAATTATGAAGCATGCCACTATCAGGGGGGTGAGGTCTTTCAACCCATAAAAGAATATCCTAAGGTGAGGAATGATAAATGCAAATGTTATGACCTAGCAGAGACTTCAACCTTAGAAGTATGAACCCACTCCACTGTGTGATATATTAAGCAGTGGTGGGAGGTAGTGGAATTGTGGGAATACTCCTTTCTTTCTATAGTGGATGTAGGGAAAAACGCAGTGCCTGAAATGCTTGGATCGACTGGGTTCTGGGTCGCCTGACCCCATGGTACAAAAGCCAGGCCAGAGCGACTCATTCAGTCGAAGCCAGGCAAGAGCGAATCATTCAGCAGAAGCCAGGCTGAAGCCTTGCTTGCCAACCTCTAAAATGTATCACTTGTGCATACTGTAGGATATACTGCATGTCTTAAATAGTGGATGATTTTTTTATAAACAAACACATTTGACTAGAAAATGGACAATATAAATTCGTTTTCAGATCTCATTCATGTTATGGAGTTTTGTAAATTCAGTTTTGTAGCATCTTTTGAGACCTTTTGATTTTACTAAAATTAAATAAGATGTGTAGGGCTTGATTTAGATCTTGGCGGAGGGGAACACTCTGTCGCAAATGTGACGGATATCCCGTACACCGTATTACAATACCATTATATCCTATGGAGATCGTAATACAGCAGATATGATATGCGTCGGGTTTGTGACGAAGTATCCCCCCGTCGAGATCTGAATCAGGCCCATAGTTATTTAGAGAGGTGTTCAGCTGCCCTCTTCATCTATTGGTCTCTTATTGTGTCAGTCACGTTTGTCCTCAGCTCACAACAGCACACAGGCTGGGTCGGAGGGTCATCCCACTTGAGCACTTACTACCCCTGAGGAGGTGTGGAAGCACTTGGTAGCCGCACTCTCAGTAACAGCTTTCTGGAGTGTCACAAGAAGCACATTCTTACACAACTTACACAAAGTAGGTCATTTTAGTGCTGGGGACTTCTAGTTGAAACTTGAATTTTGGGACTATAAAACATTCTTGCGATTAGCCAGTGATTTATTTTAATAATGTCGAGGGTTCAACAGCTTCCCAACAGCAAAGTTTTACAAAACCACAAGGGAACAAAACGAGCATTGACAAAGGCAGAAGGATGGACCACCAATTCCAGACCTTGTGGCTTTGCCAGAGCTTGTTCCAAATAGGCACCAAGGTTTCCGATCCCATGTCTAATGCTCAGTTTCATTTTACACAGAAAGGTTTCAGTTACATTAAACTTACAAAAAGCCCTTCTGACTAAAACTAAACAATGAAAGGACATCTTGGGGAAAAATAAACTGTAAAGTGCAGAAGTAAAATCCTTGAATAAACATGTGTGCAAAATCAGCTAACTGCAGTTCTTACATCCAATGCTGAGCCCACCTGCATCGAGTGAATTAGCTGTCATATTTTACTTCTTGGCAGGCTGGAAACCAGGAAGTGGTTCAACTGCAGAAGTATTTCGTGTGAGAAACAACTTTTGCACATCGTTTTCAGAGAATAGAAATTCTGGCTATTTCAGCCTGTGGGTAATAGGAAATATTTGGCAGCTGGGTGTGCATGAAATGTGTGAGTTTCTCCAAAGTTTTGTGATCTGTTTCATGAAAGACTCTAAATCTGATGTTGGAAATTCAAGGGATTATTTTAGATAAACTGGATTTACAAACAAACATATTTTGAGTGAGTTTCTACAAAGTTCTGTGATCTGTCTCATGATAGACTCTAAATCTTATGTTGGGAATTCAAGGGATTATTTTAGATAAAATGGATTTACATACAAACATATTTTGAGTCAGAAATTATTCAAATTTCCCCCTGCCCAACAACGGATCACATGCTGTTGACATAGCTCGCTGGGAAATGCACCTGCACCGTAGATTTGTTTGCATACCACAGGTCACAAGTTGAAAATCAGATAGGGACCACTCAGCCTTCCATCCTTCTGAGGTTGATAAAACCGTACTGCTTATTGTTTCTTACAATGTCTCCGTTGCAGTTCTTGCAAGCTGATGATTCTATGTCAGGACCGGAGGATTCGGATTATGTTTCTCTTTCTTTACTGAAATTTCTGCAGCAGCCAATGAACTTTCAGTAAACCAAAAAACTACATATCCCAAAAGCACTTGTAGTGCTAGCATGCCCAATCCCAGGCCTGCTCTCTCTATAAATGTCACTGACTCTAAAGTCCTTCCTTTTTCTTTGCTGCTGCGCAGCCAAAGATAAGCACTCACAACTTTATTTATTGTTATTTGCAGTTCTCAGTATAATTATTAATTAGGCTCGTGGAGCAGGAGCGGGGCTGAGTGGTGCTCTTTGAAGGGTTTCCCTTTATATCTAGCAGAAGTGGCACACGCGCTTTCGCCCTTGATCCATTCCCCTTTGTGGGTCCGGTTTGAATGGTAGCACCTTGCGCTTCCCTCAGCATCAGAGCATGTTCACTGTACGCCCTGACCTCTGGGGAACACGTTATTTGTGTAGCTGATGTTTCTTCCTGGCCTTCGAGAGAGGCCAGAGGAGCGTTGCCTCGAGGACTCGTTCCTCTTTCTATTTCGACCGTTGCACGTGTGCGGACGTCGATCTCCGATAATTTCTGCATCAGAGATCGTCCTTCGTGCTGCGTGTACAAGGAAATTGCCAGTAGTACCCCCAGAAAGCCCAACGGGGAACATAAATGGTTAAGGGCTTGCCCTAGAGGATTTTCAGCAGGTGCTCCCTCCACACTCAACATCTGGGACTTTTTGACACTGTGTCTCTAGAGCTAAATAGGAGTTTTTCTCAATTTTCTTCCTGCTGGGATTGTTGTTTCCCCCACCTTTGAACTCCTTCTTTCCCTCTGGCTTTGGCGTGTTTCACTGAAGAGGATGAATATTTCCAGGAAGAGGCAGAGGTGCCCTTCAAACATCAGATGGAGGAGAGATTGGTACAGGCCTTTGCCCATCAAGTACAGGACTCAGTAAATCAGGCCCTGTTTTAGGCCTTAAAACCTTTTACACACCCTTTGGTAAGATTTGGGCAGAGAGAGTTAATGAAGCATCCGCCCTCCGAGTCGCTGACTAGAGATCCTCGAACCAATGATAGGGGCCTGTCCCCAAGAGCACCTCTGGGATCTTTTTCCTCAACTGAGCTATTTTCTCAAATGGCAACTGCAGTCCTTAAGGACCACGAATATGGGCATGGGACCGCAATGGATGCTGAATCCTTTCCAATTCCGTCAGTACCTCGCACGGAGGAGTCCTAATCATCTGCTTCACATTCTTCTGACTCAGATCAAGCTCTAGCAGAGCCCAAACATTTGGGTAAACGTAAGTCCCATCACGCCACAAAGGAGTCAGTAGCGCCAAAAAAATTGTTTTTTGACCCCGAAAACATTATTCATCCCAGATCTACTGAGTGGGTGCCATGCGCTGAGGTAGCACATTATGTGCAGGAAAGATTGCGTAAGAGCTTTGATAAAGATGTGCGAATACTCTGCGTTCCAAACGTCCTCGCCCTTCATTATTGGATAAAATGGCTGATACCCCAGAACTAGACCCCAGTGTAGCTACATTTCCAAATAAATTGCTAAGGACCCTAAGAAGGGCCTAGATCGAGCCTGGAAGGGTTGCCAGGACAAACTGCTTGACCTGTCAGGACCCATTACGAAAATCTTGGAACTGGCAGTCCAGGCTAAAGAAGCCAACACACCTTAGGACTCGAAAGCCATCCTAGAATGGGCTCAGAGAGCTATTTGCCTTTTTGGAAATGCTAACTGTGCCATGTCCACAGAACAATGGAAATCATTTTTAATGCGTTTAGACCCTAAACTGGCAGAACTTGCCCCTACAGAGCAGGGATCTTTGGCTAATGGAATACTTTTTGGGGACAAGTTTGCTAAAGACCTGGGCAAATATGTCTCCACTTTTTCAGCATTTGATAAAGCTTAAACCTCGATGAGAAGATTGTTTAGTGGTAACCTTTTTACAAGGGCCGGAAGCTATTGAGGTTGGGCTTCAGGCAGAGGATTTCATCAGACCTCTCCCAGCAACAGCCAGAAAGGCAGAGGTTCCTATCCAGCCACCTCAGGATACTATCCATCCAGATCCAGAAGAGGTCATGGTCGTGGCTACAGAGGTTGTGGATGAGGTGCTGACAATGCCTCAGACGCCTCAGCTTCATGTAAGAATAATCCCCTTTGCAGAAGTGGTTCTTGGGGGGAGGATAAAGTTCCACTTTCACGCTTGGGCGCACTTATCCCAAGACCCTTGGATTCTGCAAACAGTGCAGGGTTACTGACTGGAGTTTTACTCCACTCCCAAACAAACCCCCTTCCTCTCCATTTTTTCCAAACAGAGAGTTCTTTTATAGATGCGGAAATAGTAGGGCTTCTGCGCAAGCAAGCGCTAATCGAATCCCAATCCCATCCGACAGGTTTTGGCAGTACAACATTTTTGGTTCAGAAAAAAAGGCAGAGGTTTTCGCCTGGTGCTAAATATAAAGTCTTTCAACTCACGGATAGTGTACCGTCACTTCAAGATGGAGGGTATCCATCTATTAAGAGACCTCTTACAAGAAGGAGCTTGGTTAGTTCAATGTTTTTCTCTGCACCGGCGATTTCTTCAATTTTGTTGGAGAGACCAATGGTACAATTTCAAAGTCCTTCCACTCGGTCTGTCTTCAGCCTCTTGGTGTTTTGCCAAGTTGCTACACCCAGTAGCACAGTTTTTTCAAGTACCAGGCGTCCGCCTCATTATCTACCTCAACGATATCCTAATCATGGCCCAGTCCAGGAATTTGGCTCTAAACCACCTAGCTTGGGCAATGCAGATTTTACAGAATCTCGGGTTCTTGATCAACAGCGAAAAGTCTATAACTTCCCTCTCGCAATGTATAGAATTCTTAGGCTTTCAGGTGGATTCTATTCAGGCGCAACTGAAGTTACCTCTGACGAAACGTGTCTCGATCAAGAGAGAGCTACGGAGAGCCCTTGCCTTTCAGACTATATCGTTAAGGACTTTAGCTTGCCTGGTAGGACTTTTTGCCTCTTCTATCCAGGCAATCTTTCCAGGACCCTTGCATTATCGAGCCCTCCAACGTCTGAAAATTATGCACCTTCACAATGGTCTGAGTTACTCAGAACAGATTCTGTTGTCCGAGGAGGCCAAATCGGAGATTGCTTGGTAGCTTGACCACATGGAAGCGTGGAACAGCAAAGCCATCTTTGCATCCTTAAAGGAAGTAGTGATAGAGTCAGATGTTAGTCAGTGGGGCTGGGGAGCTCATTGCGGGGCAGTGGAGATGGGAGGTCGTTGGTCCTCAGAGGAGCAGAATTTTCACATCAACTGCTTAAAGCTTCTAGTGGGAGCTTTCGCGATTCGCTCCCTTTCATCGCTAAAGGCCAGTTGCTGTATTCTGTTGCGGATTGACACAGAAGTATTAAAAAAAAAGAAAAAAAAAGCGATGGGTGGGTTGGTGCAGTGAACGAAGTCCATAGGGGCACAGACTACCATGATTGCTAATTTTCTGACTAAGTTAGAGACTCAGGGTCTAGCATATAGGACCATTAATAATTTCAGGTCAGCCATTTCAGCAGGACATCCTCATTTTGAGGGTAGACCAGTTGGGGAACACCCCTTGATTTCTACACTTTTGTGGGGTATTAGGATGGCCAAGCCCCCTAAACCCAGGTATTCCACTTTATGGGATGTAGGTGTTGTTTTGCGTTTTCTCAGATCATGGCCATGTAGTGAGGATCTTTCTCTTAAACAGCTATTGGCCAGGCTTACTGTACTCTTATGCCTCATATCATGTAGGTGCCTTTCAGATGTACAAGCTCTGGATTTGACAGGTAGGGTATTTACTCCAACTGGAGTTTCATTCACTGTTTCTAGACGTACAAAGACCTCAACTAGATGTATTTCCCATCCATCCTTTCCCCACAATCAAAAACTTATGACAGCTGCCCGATTGTCTCAATGCGAGCCTCAGCTATATGTCCCCCAACTACTTAAACTGAATGAGTTAAAAAGAAGTCTTCTTCATTACTGAGTACACTTCAGACTGAGGGCCACCCGGGGCGGTTCCTTCTCGGGGGCAAAAGGGCGTGGCCTGTCTACTAAAACCAGCCACAATCGTATAATAAAAAAATTCCCCAAGACTCACTCCCGACTTTTCAATGGACTGGGCTCAGCCTGGACGGTCAGGTTGTTCTGTTCATCAGGGAAGCAGGGCGAGGCCAGTGTTCTTCATCAACAGCGGCATGCAGCTGAAGTCCAGTGCGCATGTCGAGTAGGACAGGTTTCTGATGGTGTCCAACCCGTCATGCGCACTTTGGGCCTCTCAAACCTATGCTATGTTCAGCAGCAAAGGGACAGGCAGCACAACTCCCCAGTCTCCCTCGGAACACTGGGCTCTCCTGCTTACTCCAATCCTGACATTGCTCCCATGCAGCTTCAAGTAGAAAAAGCATGAAAGCAAAGTCTGGATTGGCTGTGGTCAGGTTGGCCTGTCCCTCTGGTCCGTACTTGGAGACAGTGTGGGGGCGGCCAATTAAAGAAGATGCCCTATTACTGTAAGGCTTGATGGCGAAGTTATGTGTCCTTAAGGATGATGTGCAATGCTTTGTCCCTGATCCATTGAAGTCTCAGTGTGTCACGGGTGATTTCTTGCCACGATGGAGGCATGGAGCGCACAGCATCTGCATAGCTGCTGTCCCCGCTGCGGCCTGGTTCTAGAAGGTACCTGCCCACCTGTGCCTAGTGTTTCTGATCCCAGGAGGGTTTCCTGCTGATGTGATCTTAAAAGCACGGAAAGTGTTTTGCTTTCACATGGTCACAGATAAAATGGTCTACGCGTTCGTCTCACTAACTGCATGAATATTGGTTCCCTTTCCAAGGCAGTAATGAACATTTTGAATTCGTTCATTGGTTTCTATATTTAATGTTCCTACGCTTATATTCAACTAATGTTGAATTATTTTGAGCACTCCGCAGTGTGCTTAAAATGCAAACTTCACCGAGTGCAGGAACACGCGCTTTTCTTGGAATGTTCTCTGTGCTCTTTGCTGACCTTGTCATCTTGCTACGCTTAATGTCTGGGTGACATTGTATTTAAATGAACATTTCAGAGCTTTTCAAAGTAAGTTTCAAGGAACACTTGATGCCCTCAGAGTCACATTCTCTGCAGGATTCCACCCAGAGCTCTTTGGTGTGTGTTGTTTCATGGGGTCCACTAGATATTTGTGGAGTCAGTCTTTGCAGCATCATAAATCAAACAGACATTTCAGCTCATGTGGTCAGCTTGCTGTGTTGCTTGTGTTATGGGTTGACTTACACAGTCAGCATTAATACAGTAGTGAGCCAAGAACACAATTTGGTGACAGTGAGAAACATTAATGCGCCTTGCTTGGCAAACCAGAAATTGGAACAACATTTTGGTCCATTTATCAGATGAATTGTGCTAGAAATTGTGCCATTACAAACAATTTATTATCCCACCCCTGGCCCCTAGCCGACCACCACTTAGCAACATGGGCCCACTCGGGTGGCTAAATTTATTTGGTCCTACGCCCCGCCACTTTCAAATTCTACCAGCTGCCACTGATGTTTGCTAACATTTTACGTCATAGTTGCACCACTTGTGTGTTGCATCCAGGACGCAAAATGCTATAAGGTATTTACAAAGCCGTGCAAGGGGCTATTTGTGTCACCTTGCCTGGAAATGCAGTGTCTTGGGATGCATTGCATTACATTTCATTTTGGGAGACATTCCATGGGTGGAACATGGGCATTCCTATGCATCCACCCATGGATTCCATGCAATCCCAGATTTACAAATGT
Source organism: Pleurodeles waltl (assembly GCF_031143425.1). Lineage (NCBI taxonomy): Eukaryota > Metazoa > Chordata > Amphibia > Caudata > Salamandridae > Pleurodeles > Pleurodeles waltl. The sequence goes on from NC_090445.1 coordinate 1,694,207,540, forward strand.
TTGGTAACCTGGATTCCATGAAATCGCTACACCTCCCAGAGGATGGCATAATGAGCAGCGAAATCTTTTTTTTTTCCTGGTTATTTCCACTTTCAGGTGTGCTGCAAACTGCAGCACACATAGAAAGAGGAAAACGACTTGCAAGATTGTTGAAGTATCCCTTCCTGCGCAAAAAAATAATTCTCCTTGCAACACAGGCACCCTTGCACCGCAGTGCAAGGGCTCCTCCATTGTGCCTGAAGTGCGCCGGCAAAAGGAGAGAGAAGAAACGCTCCATATCTTTGTAAATATGGAGGATTTCTGCCCTCTTCCTTTCACGCAACCTTGCTTGCTGCCCTGCGTTGCGTGAAGGTTTAGTAAATATGCCCCTGGATGTCTCGTCTCTGTCCTGATAATTAGGGCCACCTCATGATTTGTGTCCATCGGCAAAAAAACTTTGGCATTATTTTTTACGGTGAACCTTTTTTCAGCTCTGAAGTTCAGAAAGTCTGTTCTTCATGGCTCTTGAAGATACAAGTTCTTACAAGGATTGCCTCTTTCATAGCCAGGGAGAGATGTGTGACCATAGTGGGAGCACTCATCTTGTCTCGGTTCCACTATAGGAATGCTGTCTAACACAGCCTTCCCAAGACTCGGAATGGGAAGATATATTGGCTCCAGAATTTGACGATGCTCGTAAACTGTGGGATCAGGAAATTCAAACGTTTCACAACCCTTTGGCCTCTACATTAGCTTCCGGTGAAACTGTGCATCCCCTTCAAGGTGCTCTTGCTTATTCAGCGAGCATTCAATCCCATCATCCGGTCCTCTTCTTTTGTGGGGTTCTGGTGATCTTCTGGTGCCAGCCAGAAGCAAGGCCAGCCTGGGAACCAAAAGCAGCCGCCGCAAAAAATGTTCAAGCCAACCCTCCACCTCCTTCCTTTCGCTCTATCTCTAGCTCAGTCCACCTTCTTTGTGATCTCTTTCTTGCACATAAACCTTTCTTTCTCTCCTCTATCCCTCTCACTTTCTCTTTCTCTCTCTCCCTATGATCATGCTCCTTCTATGTCTGCTGCAACAAGCCCCAGGGAGATGAAGAGAATGAGTCTTCAAAACCTGGCTGCCCATGGCTCTAGCCCCCAGAGAAATGTCAGGTGAGATTAGTTCCAACCCTGGATAAAAACCTGCCATTTGTGGCTCATGTCCCTTTTGAAAGTTTCCTGGGTTCCTAGAGCTCCTTGTGGTAGGTAATCTTTCTGGATCCTTGGCCAAAAACTGTGGAATGTTCTGCCAGTACAACTGTGTCTGATCTCAGACTTTTCTCACTTTAAGAAAGCTCTGAAAGATTTTTTGTTATGTTTTTTTAAACTTTTTTTATGAAGTTCGGGCAGGATTTACATCAAGAACAGTACAAAGTGATAGGAGTTAAGCTTGAGACGATATCAATATCGATTAACAACATGTTCAACCTATCACATCTTCTCTGAGTAAGACGGGCTCTAAGAGGGCCCCAAGTATACCTGTGATGAGAAGTCCTAGGAAACATGATAGTTTACAGCAGACAGCTAGGTCTGTGAGCCAGTCCGGCACATCTGGGTGCTTCGCTCCTAGTAGTGGCAACTCAATGCCTACTCAGTAGGAAAACTGATGCAGACAAATTTCTATGTTTTGTGACATTTTTGACAAATCCTAAAGGGCAACGAGCATGGAGAGTTCAATGTTATTTCCAATCATTTACCGTGTTCCTTCTGATACCTGCTTCTAAACAGTATTAATTGTTGGGCACTCCCACACCAGGCGAAGGAAACTTGCATCTGGTGCTCTGCATCTCCAATAGTTTGCAGTCTCAATATCCCAATCTGAACTATTTGCACTGCTTTGCCTTACTCCATATCTATGAAGCCATGCAAACCGCGTAAAGTAGCTCTGAGTATCCTCATAGATACGGTTGAGAGGCTTCTGCTGCTGGAGCATCAAAAAAAAGTGACATTCTGGCAGTGCAAGCCTCTCATAAACATGCCACCAACAGTTTTCATTCCTTGCGATGAGGAGAACACTGTGGGCCTCATTTACGAGGCTTGCGGTGCAGGCCACCCTGTGCCACTGGAAAAGGGCAGAAAGAAATGGAGCATTTCCATCCTCTCCCCATGCACTGGTGCACAAATTGCTGCCTACAGTAAAAATGGTGAAAAGAGCATAATTAGGATGTAAGTCAGTCAGAGAATAGGATCTGTGTGACAAACTGCTGAGGTTTTATGAAAAATTTGATCCGAGGTCAAAGTCTGTGACATAATCGATCCTGCCGTGCCAACTATTCCACTTTTTGTAAAATAAAAGGAAATAAAACAATGCATCTCAGTTCTTTGTGAATGTTGGAGGCACAGAACACCACTGCAAGAACTAAGCAAGGCTGAAACTGGCTCCGCATATATCTCTACAGACACTTGAGAAATCCTTTGAAGACAGGTTCTGACCTGACCTGAGCAGGTGTGTAATACATTTCGGTGCCATGTTCACATGTCCTACATCCAGCATTGTGAGGAACGCCATGAAGGTGAAATATGATGTGTGATTCACCTACAGGAAGTAATATCAGGCTGGGCTGGGAACCAAACACAGCCCCATAATGCCCCCAAACCAGGATAGCGAGCAAGACTCATGCTCTGTTGGGGTGTTCGGGATATTGGTGAACTTCGTCTACTTTCATTTGATTTTTTTAACCTTCGCCATCACCTTCATCATCTTCATAAACTCTACAAAGTTTGCATGAAGAGTGAGTAAAAAACTCACTAAAGAATTTTCTCGCATCAGAAATACTAGACAAAACCTATTTTAAAAATTCTCCAACACATGTTTTGTTTAGCAAGAAGCAAGTGAAAGTCTATAAACTTCACAACATAGAAACATATCAAAGTTGTAGGTTTCTCTTGTTCAATTATACATTTGCAGGGCCCTTGAAGTCGAACAACACTACATCACTTCAAGGTGTGCTCCAGTACCCAGGAGCATTATTACCCCAAAACAGCAAAAAAAAAATTATCCAACCGAATTTACAGACTGTGCTGGTTTGCTTAGAAGAAGGATACTTGCAGTAAAGGCTTTCCACCAAATGCTATGAAGTTTGTCATGCAATATTGCACATTACAGGTTGCACAGCCTCAATGGAGGCTGTAGCATGGCCACACCAAAGGCAAGCCCGTGTGTGCCCGTCCACACCTGAACCACACCCAGCAGCAGGACCGCTGTCCCTTCCACCCAACAAAGATACTCTGGCACTGACCTCCGAGCCCTGGTCACCGGACACACCAAGAACCACTGCTGCTGCTCATCCCCGTGTACCACCAGAAAACTTTTCTCGAGCCGACACTGGCACCTCACCGTCAGCATCGAAGCAACCAATGCACATGACACATCGACTGAGACCACCACGACACAACTCCAGTGTATCGTATGTTCACTAGTTAAACATGCCACTGAGGTCTGGGACACAAATCTCCTCCCTATCCCCGGACGTCATCTTCCTCACAGAAACCTGGCTCAACCCTGCCTCCACATCACATTTTGCCACCACCATCCCCAAAGGGTACAAGGTAACACACAGGGACCAAACCAACAAGCACAGAGGTGGAATCACCATAATCTACAGAACACCATCCACTAAATGACATCCCCTGACGACCCGACCCCGGTAATGGAACGTCTCAACTTCCAACTCCACACAAATGAAAAAAGCACCATCAGAGACATCCTTTCCTACAGACCACCAGGACCATGCCCCAGCTTCTGCAATGCCATCCCAGAACTCATCGCCCCACAAGCAATCCACTCTGAGCACTACATATTCCTAGGGGATCTCAACTTCCACCTCGACAACCCAAGGGATGCTACCTCCATGAACCTCCTGGAAAACTAGAGAAACATCAGCCTCAAGGAGCTTGTCACTGCTGACTCTATCCACATCACAGGACACACACCCGACCCTATGTTCACCTTCAGCAACAGAGTCAGGTACATGCACACCACTCACCTGGTCCGACCACCACAGCATAAACTTCACCATCTCTGGACCCACATACCCCGGCACTGTGCCCCCAAATCCACACAAAGAAACTGGACAAAGGTATCAGAAGGCCAGTGGAACGACCCTCTCTGCTCCCACCTCCCAGACTCTACACACAACCCTCAAGAAGCAGCAAAGAGCTTCTCCCACAGATCAAAGACTGAACCAACACCATTTCCCCCGTAAGACAGCCATGATCGAAGAACAAAGCAAAAGAGCAAGCTGGCTCACTGAGGAACTGCACTCCTTCAAATGTAGCTGCCTTCAAATTGAAAGGAAGTGGTGCATCAGCAAAAAAAACAGTAGATCGCACTACCTACAGGACTGCCCTCAACCAGTACCACCGCCTCTTGAAAGGAACCAAGAAGAACACACTAGCAAACCGCATCAAAGCCAGCACAATCCACAGCAAAGAACTCTTCACCATCATGAAGGAGTTCACCATTCCTGCAGTCACCAACAACTATATCACTCCCTCCTGCGGACTTCTTCCTTGGCAAGATCTCGGCTACCTATGAAAACTTTGAATGCCAACCCTCCGCCCCAGACAGCATCAACCAGCTCACATGCAAAAACCTCAAACACCTTGTCGCCCACTGGGAACTCCGCACCATGCAAGACACTGTCTCCATCGTGAACTCCATACACTCGAGAGCACCTACAGACCCTTACCCCCACCACATCTTCAACCTCGGAATCAAGACAATCAGCCATGAGCCCAGCAAGGTCCTGAATACCTCCATCACCACGACCTCTGGAAATACGCTGAAGTGGGGCCCCTCCTGAAAAACCCATTGGTCGAGCCAGCTGGATTGAAGAACTACCGGACCATCAACCAGCAACTCATTAAACACGTGGAAGACCACAATCTCCAGGACCCCTCCCAATCAGCATTTTGAGCTAACCACAGCACAGAGACAACCCTGTTTAGAGCCACAGATGACATCAGAGGCCTCCTTGACTGTGGGGAAACAGCAGCTCTGATCCTCCTGGACCTGTCTGCCACATTTGATACCATCTCCCACCACATCTTGATGAACAGACTCCACCACATCGGGATTCATGGAAATGCCCTCAAATGGATCGCCTCGTACCTTACCGGCAGAACCCAAAGGATCAGTCTCCCACCGTTCACCTCAGAGCCCAAGAAAATCGTCTGTGAACTCCGCCAAGGATGGTCCCTCAGTCAGATCACACGGACTCAACATCATCTCCTATGCCAATTACAGAGCTCATCCTCTCACTGTCTGAAGATCCCTCCACCACAAAAGCTAACTTCCACAGATGCATGACTAACGTAGCAGCCTGGATGAAGGACAACTGTCTCAAAATCAACACCCAAAAATTGGAAGTCCTCATCTTTGGGAACAACACCTCACCATGGACTGACATATGGTGTCCTGCAGAGCTCTGCACACCCCCACCCCAACAGACCACACCTACAACCTCTGCATCATCATGGATAATAAGCTATCCATGAAGAAACAAGTAAACGCAGTCTCGCCTACCTGCTTCCACACCCTTCACATGCAAGAACTTCAGGTGGCTGACAGCAGAGACCAGAAAGACCATCACGCAGGCCCTCATCACCAGCTGATTGGACTAGGGGAAACAAGCTAGGAATCACAGCACACCTCCTGAAAAGACTCCAGACATCAGAACTCAGTGGCAAGACTCGTACTCCCCAGAAGGACCCACATCACACCCCATCTTACAAAACTACACTGCTCCCGATTCAGAAGAGATGCCGGATCAAGATGCTGACCCATGCCTACACTCCCTGCGTAATGAAGGACCAGCAAACATTGATAAACTCACTTTCCACCAACCGATCAGACACCTACAATCAGCTTCCCTCTCTTTCACAGACAGCCCATGGATCCGTTGAGCCAACAGCGGAGGACACTCCTTCTAGCACCTAGCAGCCAAGGCTTGGAACAACCTCCCCCTGCACCTCAGGACTCCACTGTCACTCCAGGGATTCAGAAGAGATCTAAAGACCTGGATGTTCAAATGATCATTCTTCAACACAGCAGCATACAGCTCCAGCACCTAGAGACCCTCAAGGGTAATTTGCTGCGCTCTATAAATGTTTGGTCGATTGATTGATTGATTGACTGACATCAACCAATGTTGTCTGGCAGAAAAATTAGGAAAAACACACAGTTCATGTTACATTTTGGTAGCCTTCAGATTCAGGACCTGTTGCTTCCATCAGGTATGTTCTAATAGCATTAATGTACATTCTAGAGGGTGTTACCATTTATATAGTTGCCATGTTGCACTTTTTTCCCTTTTTTTTTTCTTTAGTAAATCTTGTTCTGTTCCAGCTAGAAACTGTTTCATCTGAGTTGTAAAATATGCTTCAGTTGGTGGATCATTCAGCAAGTCAGTGGTGGGCAGTAATCTTACGAGGGAGGGGGGCAGGGTAGAGAGAGGTTACACACGCATGCATACACCTCACTCACGCCCATTCATTCACATGCGCACACACCCATTCACAACACACACCAACAAATAGACATACATTTATGCATGCAAGCATGCACCAAACATTAAAAAAAACTTACCACATGACCAGCATGTCTGACTGGGAAGCCATGGAAGTCCCAAGAGGGTTAGGACTGCTCCCTTCCCTCATTGCTGACCTTAAGTCCCTCACTCGTCCAAGAGTGGGATGGATTCATTGAGACATGCTGACCCCAGCACACTGTGTGACGAGGTGTCACTGATTGACACTCGGCCCTGGGTGCTTCAGGGCTTACAATTGAAGCACCCAGGTGGGAGGCAATCAGTAACATTCCCCCTCATTATGAGAGGAAGGGTTTTGAGACATCTTTGCCAGGCTGAAGAGGTCACGTACACAGGGCTGTAACTTCTTCAGCCCAGCAAATTTCAGCTCAGGCAACCAGGAGTCTGCACATTTAGCCCATGTCCCTCTCCTGGCTGCCTGACGCAAACCAGATGATCATCTGTCAGGCTGACAGTTGGTCAGCCTGACAGACACTATACACCTCAGGAAAAAGGTAGGGGGGCGTGGCCCCTCAGCCCGTACGGACAGGACGCTGCTGCAGCAAGTGTGGTAAATCCATTTTCATGCAGAAAATGTTGCAGCTACTGAATCACGTACGTCCAGCGGTCCTTGTTCTCTTTATAATGCCCTGTACAGCGTTCATTAACACAATTGTAATAATGTACCATTTTCATTCCCATGACGTCGCTCTCATAAGGCACTTTCACATTTGAAATCTTGCATTAGCTCTTATTTCATATAAAAGCATATAAATTGAAATAGCAATAATTAATTAGTCAGTAGATTACCAGTTGGTCCCAAGATTGTTGCCTGGGTAACCAGATTGTTGCCAGGTTGTTGAAATAAATAATCCGGACTTGGTCATCACTTACACAACCTTGTGTAGCCTGAGGGTGCATGGCCAAAACCAAGGAGAGCACTCTTTTTCGGCAGGCAACTTAGCAATGAAAGGTGGTATCCATTCAATGCTATTGCCACCTTCAATACACAGATGCAAATTCCATCAAATGGTGCACTTCAAAAGACAATTGTAATGATTCATAATGTATAAAGATAATTAGCATGAGTGCATCACAAGGTACTGTGTTCACTGGCCACTTGAAGAACGCCCAGGCCAAAAATGGTTCAGTAGCTCATTTCTTAAAACCGAAACAACCCTCCTTTCCAGGAAGTTTCTGAGACTGGTAGTTACACGCGAGTACTTTGATGGATAAAGATGATGAAATAGTATCAGGAGCTGAAATACTCATTATCCTGCGCAGTACTGAGCTGAGCTAAAGAGCTGCATGGTAATAGTACTAGAAAAACTATAATGATGTTAATGGCTTATATACAATAACAACAATAAAATTAAAGAAACTAACACTACAATTTCACCTACTACTATCACTGTTACTACTAATGTGACTGCTATTATTAATAATAGTAGCAATAACTATTAAAATAATAGCATTAAAGATGACAGGAATAAGGGTAAGTATATAAGAAAACCAGTAATGTATGTATTTATGTATTTGCTTCTTGTTTATTCATTCATGTGTTTTTTTCATTTTGGCCACTTCTAAGTGCTTAAGTACTGAGACGGTGCGCACAGGAAGACATTGCGCGAGGCTGAGATGCGCAGTGTCGTCCGCGCTACTAGTTCACACGACTGTACAAAGTTTTGAAGCTTTTACTCTGCAAATATGGGAAGTGATATCATAGAATTGAAGGTTTTGTGAAGTTGAAGACAGGCTGAAATGTTTTTTAATGATAGGTAAAACACACTTTAGCGGGAAAATTATTTGAAATATAGAGAGTTTTGCAGAACAAAATTGTGCAGCAACCACTCTTTACAAGACTGCCTTAACAGCTCAGCTTTCTACAAGACCTATTGTTACAAAGTCTTTAAAAATGCATAGAGTAGGCATTAGGTTCATTCAGAGGGGTAGTTTTGTCTCACATCAAACAATTCCATTCCACCTCCAATTATATGCCTCCGTTGCAGAGCATGAGGGACTATTTTATATGTAAAAACATCACTAAATCAAAGCCTGTTTCATTATTTTTGCCAGGCATCCATTCTATACAGAAAGCATCCCTCTTTAGGTTGAAGCCTACCAGAAAGCGCAGCTCTCTGGTGTGCTAAAGACACCTTGTGTTCAGAAAGCTTCCCGGGGATTACATTCCGCCCGTTGCTTTGTGGTTTGTAAATCACATTTTCTGGCTTTCTGTTTGCTTGCTTTAATTGTTTTAGGCTGTCCTGGGTGAGTTGCCAAAGAGCAAAGACTTTTCACACCAATTCCCCTTGTATTCTTCTACGAATGCACCTTTCTGAATACAGGCCTGTAAATCTTGTTCTGATCTCGTCACATTTAAAGTGCATTCAAAGACTGAGGTCAAGTGTCAGTTTCTGCCTTCCAAAAAAGCTTGGGGTTTACTTTTCTTTCTCTGACTTCAAAGTGACAGGATTCATGTGACAATCTTCCTGGATACTGTAGGTAGGAAATTGATTTTATTTCTTGCACAAAACAACATTTAAATGAACTGTGCAAGAATTTCAGAATATATTAAAATCAGGAAAGCACAAATGAAGGAGATATTTTGTTAATTCGGAAGTGTGTTGGATCAAAACAAATTAATACACTGGGCGATGCCATTTCCACACATTATTGTTTGAGCGCTGTATAGTTTTATTAGTAAAACTGTATGTCTGTGCAAATGTAATGGTCATTCCAAATGAAAATGTGTTGTCTGTTATGGCAGAACACTACCACACCATGCATACTCCACTCTACTCCACTCCACTGTACTCTGCACTACCCCACACCATTGCAATCTACTCTTAACCACTCCTCTTTACACCAATAACACACTACACTCTGCACAACCTCCCTTTATTCCACTCTGCACCACCCTACTTCACGCCACTGCACTCTACACCACTTCTCTATATTCCACTTCGCTCTTCGCATTTCTGCTTTACTCTGCACTACTCTACTCTGTGCCAATATGCTCCATGCCACTCTACTGCGCACAACTGCAATCTTTGTCACTGCACCACTCTGGTCTATGCCGCTCTACGCCACTCTTTTTAGCACCTCTCTGCAACACTGCACTCTTTGCCACTGCACTGTATGCCAACACACTATGCAAATGCACTTTACTCAGTAAAACTCAACTTTATACCCCTGCACTCTATGCCAAACAACTGTACTCTAATCTACTCTGCACCACTGTACTCTACACCACTTAACTCTATGCCATTACACTCAATGCCACTCTACTCTATGCCACTGCACTCTGCCCTTCACCACTCTACTGTACACCACCTCACTCTACTCTGAAACAATCTACTCTATCCCACTCCCTCTACCAAACTCCACTCTACTCCACTCTGTGCCACACAATTCTATGCCACTGCACTTTACGCCACTCTACTCTAAACCACTGCACTGTATGCCATTGCATTCCTCACAACAGCACTCTATGTCACTGCATTCTATGCCACAGCACTCTTCTCTGCACCACTCTACTCTATGCCATGGCTCTTTATGCCACTCTACACCATTGCACTCTACAAAAATACACTCTGCAACACTGCACTCTCCACCACTGACCTCTACGCTACTCTAGTCTGCACTACTGCACTCAATGCCAATGCACTCTACAGCACTCTAATCTGCATCACTGCACTCTAGGCCACTGCACTCTGAAAAACTCCATTCTACACCCCTGCATTCTATGCCACTTTCCTCTGCACCACTCTATACCACAGCACTCTCTACCACTCTACACTATGCCATTCTACTCTACATTGCTGCACTCTATGCCACTGTACTTTACACTACTGCACTCTACGCCACTCCACCTTGCACCACTCCACTTGCCACCACTGCCCTATATTATGTACCACTCTTATTTACGCTACTGCATTCTACAACACTGTACTCTCCCCCACTGCACTCTATGCCACTCTATTCCTCAGTACTGCACTATATGCCAATACACTCTATGTTACTGTACTCTGTGTCACCGCAATCTGAGACCACTGCACTCTGCATTACTCCACTCTACACCACTGCACTGTACGTCACTCTACACTGCACCACTCTACACCACAACACTCTCTGCCACCCTAGTCTAAGCCATTCTACTCTACTCTCTGCCACTATACTTAATGCCACTGCACTCAATGCCACTCTACTTTGCATCACTTCACTTTGCACCGCTGCCCTATATTGTGCACCACTCTAATCTATTCTACTGAATTCCACGATGCTGCATGCTTTACCAATTAATTCAATGCTGCTGCCCTCTATGCTGTAGCGTCCTCTTCAGCCTGGGTCCCCACCCATGAATACACCACAACCGAGTTCTGTATTACATGTCTTTATTCATCTCTGTATCCCTACGAACTCCACATTCTAAACCTTCACTCACTTCACCAGGTTCTAACACTTACGCCACTGCTCTACGGAGTCATTCAGGAGCCTAAAGGCTTCTGCCATTTATACTCACACGACACTACATACGCCACTGCACTCTATGTCACTATACTCTGCAACACTCTATACCAATGCACGCTACGCAAGTCCACTCCATTCTACGCCACTCCTCGCCACTACACTCTACTCTTATCTACAGCACTTTTCTCTACACCACTGCACTCTATGCCACTCCATTCTACTCTGCACTACTGTACTTACCTTCACTGCACTCTGGGTCACTCTACTCAACACCTCTCTACTGTACGCCAGTGCACTTTACACCAATGCACTCTACGCCAATCCACTGACACTACCCTATACCATGCACTGTACGATATTCTGCTCTGTAACTCTGCACTCTACCCCACTGAACTCTATGCCACTGAACTCTTTGCCACTGAACTCTATGCCACTCTTATCTGCACTACTACATTCTATTCCAATGCATTATATGCCACTGCACTCTATGCCACTCTCTCCACTCTACGCCACTGCACTCTGCAGCACTCCACTCTATGACACTGCACTCTGTGGCACTATCTTCTACTCTGCACCACTTTATGCTACTCTACTCTGACCATTCTATGCCACTGCACTCTGTCAATCAATCATTCAGTATTTGTAAAGCGCGTCTAATCACCCAACAGGTTATCCAGGTTGTTGCAGGTGCAGATAGCAGTGAAAACGATGAAAGGAAAGGAGAAGGCACACAAAAACAGGGGAAAAAGCTAGGAGAAAACAGTGAAAACTAGGGAAAAGCAATGAGAAAGCACCCAAAAAACGGGGGGAAAGCAAGGAGAATACAATGAGAACGAAGGAAAAGCAAGGAGAAAGAAGTGTAAACAAGGGAAAAGCAAGGAGAAGGCACACAAAAAAGAGAGGAAAAAGCAAGGAGAAAACAGAGAAAACAAGGGAAAAGCAAAGAGAAATCACACTAAAACCGGGAGAAAAGCAAGGTGAATGCAGTGAAATGAGAGAAAAGCAAGGAGCAGGCACACAAAAACAGAGGAAAATGACAAGAGAAAGCAGTAAAAATGAGGGAAAAGCAAGTAGCGGACACACATAAAAATAGGGAGAAAAGCAAGGAGAAAGCAATGAAAACAAGAGAAAAGCACATAGAGACCACTCAAAAAACAGGAGGAAAGGCAAGGAGACGACAGGAACAAGAGCGATGCAGCAGCATGGGGAGAGCTGGATCTCTGTATCAGTCTAATGTGCACCACTCTACTCTACTCTGCACCACTGCACTCTATGCACTGGTACTCTACTATGCAACTTTAATCTCTGCCACTGCATTCTATGGCACAGCATTGTACTCAGATGAATTCTGTGCCACTGCACTCTAAACCACTATTCTACATCACTATGTTCTGCAACGCTCTACCATAATTCATTCTACAGCAGTCCACTTTACTCTGCACCCCTCGATTGTTAGCCACTCTCTGTGAATCCACTCCATGCCACTCCAATACATGACACACTCTACCATTACACTCCACAATACTCCACTCTTCACCACTCCACTCTACAACACTCTGTGCCACTCTCCTCCATACCATCAACATTTAGCCATGCTGAACAGCAGCCAAGCTGGTGTACAGCATGTCAAAAATACATTGCCAAAGCCAATAGCTCTTGCTTGGGTGAGACACATTTGCCTTGCCAGTGCTTGTTAGTATTGTTTTTTTCAGTTCAGGAGGCTAATGTTTTAGTTCGGGGCTCTCATTTTGCTTTCTGGTTGTCACCATAACCTGGCAAAATAGTATACTCAATATGAATATGTCTGGCTTCATATGCAATCTAAGAAATGCACAAATGTTGTTTGCAAACTTTCAGACATTAAAGGCACATCTATTGCACAGCTCTATGTTGAGATTCAGTTTGGTGGGTGTAGGAAAGTACCATCTTTCTTGGCATGTTCCCCGAAATTGCCTCCTGTTTGTCAGTGTGTTTTTACTGTCTCACTGGGATCCTGCTAGACAGGACCCCAGTGCTCATAATTTGTGGCCTATATGTTTTGTCAGTATGCTTGACTGTGTCGCGTATGCTCTCTCTCTGTACAATCTTGTCACTATAGTTTAGTGACTCCATATTCCAATTCTGATTGGCACACTGGACCCCACTTATAAGTCCCTAGTATACGGTACCCAGGTACCCAGGGCATTGGGGTTCCAGGAGATCCTTATGGGCTGCAGCATTTCTTTTGCCACCCATAAGGAGCTCATACAAACCTTTCTTCAGGACTGCCACTGCAGCCTGCGTGAAATAGTGCACACACTATTTCACAGCCATTTTCACTGCACTAGTAACATATAAGTCACCTATATGTCTAACCTTCAGTTCCTGAAGGCTAGGTGCAAAGTTAAGGTGTGTGAGGGCACCCTTGCATTAGCAAAGGCGCCCCCACATTGCCCAGGTCTAATTTCCCAGACTTCGTGAGTGCAGGAAGACCATTATAAGTGTGCACTACATATACGTCAATACATATATGTAGCGTCACAATGGTAACTCTGAATATGGCCATGTGAAGTGTCTAAGATTGTGAAATTAAACCCCCATTCCAAATCTGGTATTGGGGGGGGCAATTCCATGCACCCTGGGGGCTGCACCATGGACCCCCAGTACTGCCAAACCAGCTCTCTGAGGTTTCCACTGCTGCCCCAGCTGCTGCCACCTCACAGACAGGTTTCTGCCGTCCTGGGGATTGAGCAGCTCAATTCCAGGAAGGCAGAACAATGTATTTTCTTTAGGAGATGGGTGTTACACCCTCTCCCATTAGAAATAGGTGTTACAGGGATGGGAGGGGGGTAGCCTCCCAGAGCCTCTGGAAATGCTTTGAAGGGCACAAATGGTTCAATCCTTGCCTAATCCAGTCTACACCGGTTCAGGGACCCCCAGTCCCCGCTCTAGTGCAAAACTGGACAAAGGAACTGGGAGTGACCACTCCACCTGTCCATCACTACCCCAGGGGTAGTTCCCAGGGCTCTTCCAGAGTGTCCCTGGCGTTAGCCATCTTGGATTCCAAGGTGTGGGGACCCTCTGGGAGCATCGGAGTGGCCAGTACCAGCAGGTGATGTCAGAGACCCCTCCTGATAGGTGCATACCTGGGTAGGTAGCCAATCCCCCTCTCAGGGCTATGTAGGGTCTCTCCTCTGGGTGTTTCCTAGGCAGCCGCGGCCCGTCATTTAGGGCAGAGGGGCCGCGCCCCCCCACCTTTTGCCCCTCATGAAGAGTGTCTGTCAGGCTGAGCAAAGGTCAGCCTGACAGACACTCTTCATGCTCAGATCAGGCAGCCAGGAGTGAGCCATGCGCGATTTGCGCAAACTCCTGGCTGCCTGAGCTGAACTTTGCTGAGCTGAAGAGGTCACAGCTCTAATGGGCGTGACCTCCTCAGCTCAGTAAAGGTGCTTCGAGGCCCTTGACCTCAGTGACGAGGGGCAGCGTCACTGATTGACTTCACCTGGGCGCTTCAGATTTAAGCCCTGAAACGCCCAGGGACACCTCGTCACAGAGTGGGGTGTGACAAAGTTGGTACTGCTGCCTCCCCTCATTGGCAGACCTAGGGTCAGCCAGGGAGGGAAGGCAGCAGTCCCAACCCTCCTGGGACCCTCCGAGCTGAGGGTAAGTGTGTGTGTGTGTGTGTTTTTTAAATGAATTGTTGGTGCCTGCGTGTATGTTTGAATATTGATGAGTGTTGTGAATGGATGTGCGTGTGTGTGTGAATGAATAAGTGTGAGTGTGTTTCCCCCCCACCCACCACCCTCCTAAAATTACCGGCCGCCCCTGTTCCTCAGATTCGGTTTGCAAGACTCCTCCAGAACTCCTCTGCATCCTCTGCTTCAGCTTCTGACTGTTGGATCAACCGCAGACTGCTCCAGGAACCGGTAACTGCAACAAAGTATACAGGAAGCCTACTGTGACCTGTAACTTCAGCTCCAACCAGCAATTGCAATAGTTTCCAAGGTGTGCACACTCTGAGGACTACCTGTCTTCACCCTGCAGCAGAAGAACCAAAGGAATCTCCTGTGGAGTGACGGAGTCACTTCCCTGCTTCAGCAGACACCTCTCTGCAATGACGACTGGTACTCTGGGACTCCTCTCCTGTCGACGAGCGTGATCCCTGGAACATAGGTGGTGAACCAAAGTGACCCTGACTGTCCAAAGGTCCAGCTGTCCAAATTTGGTGGCGGTAAGGGCTTGCCTCCCCGTGCCAGACAGTACCCCTGTGCATCACATCCTCTGCAGCTCCTTGGGCTTCTGGGTACTTCTTCCAAAAGTCCTTTGTGCACAGCGTAGCCTAGGTCCCCAGCACTCTATCCTGCAACGCTCAGCTCCCTGGGTTGTTCTCTGGCAGCATGGGAACCTTTTGTGTAGTGCTGCAACGACCGCACTTTGCAACTCCTTTGTCACCGTGTTCTGGGACTCCCGTGGGTGCTGCCTGGTCTTCTGAGGGTCTCTGAAGTGCTGAAAGCCCCCTCTGTCTCCTCAGTTTGAGTTGAGACCCCAAGGTCCCTCCTGGGCCCGGGCAGCTCCTCTTTGACGCAAAACGTGTTCTTCTGTGAACCAAGGCTTGTTTGCGAAATCCAGCAATGCAAACAGCCTTTATCCAACTACTCAACGTGGGACATCTCCTGCACCAAGCAGGAACGCACAGCTATCTTCTTTGGTGCATTTCTGTACTTTTCTTCCAACCGGAGAATCTACTTTTGTACCTTCTTCCAGGTGGGCAGGGGCTCCTGTTCTTCCTGGACTCTTCATCGACTTCTGGACTTGTTCTCCTCTCTCCACAGGTCTTCAAGTCCAGGAATCCATTGTTGGTTGCTTGCAGTCTTGCTTGGTTCTTGCATAATTCTTCATCATGACTTGTAGTGTTTCCTGAGGTAACTTGCTGTACTTTTCTCCTGTTTTCCTAGGCTGTGGGGTGGGGTATTTTACTTACCTTTAATGTTTTCTTACTCTCCCAGTGCCCCTCCACACACAACACTTGCCTAAGGGGGAATTCGTCATTCGCATTTCACTATTTTAGTATATGGTTTGTGTTGCCCCTAGGCCTATTGCAGCCTCTTGTGTTTTTCGCTATTTGCACTATTTTCTTATTGTGTACTTACCTGATTTTGGTTACTAGTGTATATATTGTGTATAATACTTACCTCCAGAAGGAGTATTGCCTCTAAGATATTTTTGGCCTTGTGTCACTGAAATAAAGTACCTTTATTTTTGGTAACACTGAGGATTGTCTTTTCTTGTGTATGAGTACTGGGTGACTATAGTGGTATTGCAAGAGCTTTGCATGTCTCCTAGTTCAGCCATGGTTGTTCTGCTACAGCTACCTCTAGACAACCTAAGCTGCTAGACACTGCCTACATTTCACTAATAAGGGATAACTGGACCTGGTATAAGGTGTAGGTACCTTAGGTACCCACGACAAACCAGGCCAGCCTCCTACAGTGGCCTTCCCTCATTTGCTTAGTAGTTAACAAGTTTGCTTGTGAACATGAGCCACGCAACAGAAGCAGGCGCACCAGAAAAGATGTGCCTGGGAGGGACACTAACGGTGCATCACTTATGGAGTGGTACCAAGTACCATGACCTGAGTTCTCCAAGAACACCTCTAAAATGTCCTCTGGAAGTCAGGCACACCTACAGTCAAAACAGCAGGCATGCATGTACCAGCGCAGACAGTCACTTTGCACCTTGTGCAGTTGGACTTATGGTGTTTAATGGAATAGTTACTAAACTGATGACATTGCTGTTATCCACATAGAAATCCACCAAGACTGGCAGTGCATCAACAATGGTTTTCCATGGTGCTGTGTGCAAAGGGCTCATAAAGACACTGATGCACGAAAATGTAAATGTGAAAAAAAGGGGCCCCACCATGCGACATAAACTTGGTGCCCTTAGCTACACTACTGCATAGATCTGACCATAAACATATTGACAATGATTTTCCAACATGCCATTGGCAGCGGAAATTACATCACATACCGTTTGACCCAAATGACATCATAGGAAGTGACATCCTATAACCTTTGACTCTGGTGTTTACCTGGAAGTGAAGTCAAGTCACCTTAACTGTGATGATATCACCCTCCTTGGCAGCTGTGAAGTTCCGTAATCACTGCATGATTAATGTAATGGCACAATCGGGTACCACTTATATTAGGATGCTGACCCAATATGTCACGGTAACATTATTTGTTTCTCTTTATATTGCATGAAACATTATGGTTTTGCATGAAGCAAAGACAGTTCCACAAAAAACACAGCACCGGTAACCTAAAGTGTGTATACCACAAACTTCCATGGTTTATTAGTTCCCCCAGCGCATTAGTTCCCAACCTGTGGTCCAGGGACCCCTTGATGTCCACAAAGCCTCCTCAGGAGGTCCACGACTGCTTAGAAAATTAACTAATATTAACAGATTAATAACGTGTATATAAATAAAGTGTCTAAATGTACAATTGAAAATTTTTAAACGTACTGTAAATGCCAAAGAATTTGAAATTGGAGGCTAAAAATTAAATTACTATCCTCAGATTGTTTCGTGGGAGCAGGCCGGGTGCGTCAAACAGAACATAGTATGGATGATGTGTGGCTTCAAATGAATTTAGAAAAGCTCCAACCTTCCTATTAAAATTAACATTTTTATTTTATTTTATTTGTTTGCAAATTAAATAAAATGTGTTATCATTTAAGTGTTTGATGGACTGCTTGTTTCTGCATTGCTTTGTGGTTCAAATCATCGGCAATGTTTAGGCCGGGGTCCCTGGCTTCCAGTAATAACTCAGTGGGAGGTCCCGGGATTCCAATAATGACTCAGTGGGGGCCCCTGGGTTATAGTAATGATAAAGTCGGGGTCCACAGAAGTCAAAAGGTTGGGAACCTCTGCCATAGAGACTCCCACAAGAAGAAATTAATTGACAAATCATGGGGATATTTAAAAAAAGAGAATAAAGAAATAGCAGTCATGTCCACATGTATTAATTAATCTAGGCCAATAATGAATATGAAATATGTTGTTAGCTTAAATTATTCCTTATTAATACTTTTTGATTTATGATCATTTGTAAAGGAATATCACTTGTGAGAAGTACAGATGTGAAGGTTTAATTCAAGTATTATTCATGTATTCACGATAGTGAAACAGACCAGCAACTTGTTAAAAAGTGTGTTTCTTAGTTTATTATTGTATTTAATCAGACAAATGCTTACTGCACTGATGAATTCATGTATTTTCTAAAACCTAAACTGTAATGGCGTGGTCCTAGTGAAAGCTACAGAAAGTAAACAATGCACACTGCTTACCTATTGCTCTTGCAGTGGCAGCTGGTGAGCTTTAAAAATGGTGGGGCATAATACTTGGCTTGAACTTTTATAGGGATGGTTGGAGCAAGATCTACCTGTGATTTTATTTATTTCTTAAATATGGATTCAATAGTCCATTTTAAACCACAATATTGACACAACTTTGCTAAAACGTCATAGGCTCTGAAACGGCACTCATTAAATATTAAAGTCCTTTCATGAGGTGTCTAGCCAATGAAATCTGATGCTCAGTAAATGTTGATCATTTTTTTTCAAAATGTGCTGTGCATGCAACATATATAAAAAATTACCTACATTGTGCCAGGTCTTAAAAGACTTTAAAGTACAAACAAACCTTTCCCCTACAGTGAAACACCCTGGGGTTTAAACCAGGTAATGTTCTTGCATGATACTAGTCTCTGGGGCCAGGCACCGCCAAGCACTGTTCTCCTCAGGAGCCCCCTCGCCCCCTCCACAACCAGGCATGTGTTAGTGCATTGATTATTGTTATTATTAATATTATTGTTTTTTGCAGTGTTTTATAGCGTGAACTCGACCCGAAGTTTTTGAAGCACTGTACGTGAGCACCAGTTATATTACACAAGATCACATTTTTTTTTTTTTTTTTTTTCGGCACGGGAAAAACATGTGATTGGCCCAGAATCACAGGATGTTTAATTGTGCCAGAGAACTCGAACTCGGTTCTCCAGTTCCAAAGTCAGCAGCTCTATCCCTAATGCCACTTCCCTGCACGGGCAATCACTGATATCTTTCAGAACCAGTGACCGCTTCTGCTTATTACTGGGTAAATACATTATCGAATCCTTCATTTTTTGTATTTATATATATTTAGGGCCTGATTCACAAAAGTAAATTTTCACTTTTGTATAAATGTACTATTTTTTGGTATTCATAAACTACGAGTTTACTTTTTGTGTGCTGAGTTTTCCACTCCAACTGCAGACTCTCGCAGTCATAAAATTACTATTAGTAAAATTCAGCTCTAAGGGCCTCATTTACAAGCAGCCTGTGCTGCTGGTGCGTAATTTTTTTTACGCATCAGCGGTGCAGACTGCAGGGCCATAGCTACAAGGCCACACAAAGCCACTTTGAGTGCCTTTACATGGCCTTGTAGAGATGGCCCTCTTCCATGCATTACTCTGCATGAGAGGGGCACTCCATGGGTGTTGCTGTGGGTGTTCCCACGCAACACCCATGGAATCTGACGCACTCCCAGATTTACAGAAAGTTTTTTTAAGCCTGGGAATACGTCAGTTTCCTATGCTAACCCTCCTCGTTTTTAAATCCTTCTATGTGCGTTGCATTGTGCAGCACACACACAAGGAGGAAAACACCTCTTGTGATTGTTTTTCTGCAAGAAGGTGTCCCTTCCTGAACAAAAACAACCATCTCTGAAATGCAGGCGTTCTTGCACCACGATGCAAGGGTGCCTAAGTTGGGGCACGGCAGCAATTTATGCGCTATTGCAGGGGACAAGAATACAGCGCATTCCTGCCCTTTTGTTTTGACTCAGGGCAGCGCAGAAAAAAGGCTTATGATGCTGCCCTGTGCCAAAATTAAGTAAATGAGGCCCGTAGTTTGTGAATACCAAAAAAATAGTAAACTTGCACAAAAGTCAAATTTTACTTTTGTAAATTTGGCCCTGAAATGGCACATCCCACAAAATAATTTGTCTCAAAGTGCCTTTCGGTTGGAGGGTGAGATGCCTGGCACTAGAGGATGAATTTATATATTGAGTAGAGAATTGTTGACTTCCTGTTTCTGGACCAGTACCAATGCAGAGGTTCGGCTAGTCTGCAAATTTTGACACTTTCAATAGTGCAAAAATGTAGTCTTAGCAATCTGGTGAAGGTGTGCGTTCATTGTCCGAACAGGTTGTGCACAAAGACAGCATATTTAAATTGTAATTGAAAGATAAAAAGAACAACAAAGGAAAAAAGTTATTTTTCATTAAGAACAAAAGTACTACTGAACGTCCACACATTTATTATTCAGGTGTATCCATTACCTGTCACAATTTAATGCAGGGCTATTATGGCCAGTTACAAAGAAATCTCTTTTTGCCTTTAGACCACCCACTATCTGCTGCAGACCCTAGTACCTAGAAGTGTGAGCTGATTCAGAGGAGTCCAGAGTCTCTGTTTTCTCACTTTTCCCCTTTTCTACTCCTGGCCTTCATATTCTTGTAATTGTGGTCATTGGTGGAGGTGTTTAGAAACAGGTAGGTGCATTACTGTGGTTGGATCTCAGGTACAAGGGTCGTGCTCTGATACCCTGCAATAACAATGATGTGCTGTGCCCACCTACATCAGAAAGAAGAATGCAAATTAGTGATTTAAACTCGGCCTCAAGGGCCTAGTTATCATTAGTGCAGAAGGTGCAGTGGCACCATGGCACAACGGCTGGCAGTACTCCAATTGCGTCTTTTACTACCAAAGCAGAGCTGTTGGGAGGCACATTTCCATTTCATTCACTAAGACTCTTGACACACTTGCCACACCACTGCTTGGTCTTTGTTGTAATATCTTTATTGATACAGGGAAGGACAAGGAATTTAATATTTCCTACAGACAGGCTGCAAACCAAAAGACGCAGGAAGGCGAACTCACTTTTATTGCAGCAATAATAATTGCACCAAATAAAATGCAGCATTGAGGTGTTTGGATTTTATCTGGCATGATAATGATCGCCCATTGTGACTTTTACCAACAAATGGGGCATAACATGCAGAAGTTAGTGCTTTTCGCTCTAAAATCTGTGTGTCCTGGTACTAATCTTCCATTTTCCATATCAATAAATATCATCAGGTTTGACCTCCCAAAATGTCTCCATGCAGGTGTACTATTTGTCACAAAACTGGCATTCACGGTATGTAGGCACATGCTAGAATTGACTGGGGTACTCGCAATCAGGGCCTAGGTACAATCGGGGAAAGACAAGCACTGGCAAAGCTAATACTTTGCAGTTAGTGTTATTAGCTTTGTCAGAAGCTTTTAAAATACGCCTGAATTTCCGAAGCCAATAGTGACAACCAACCATCTTAAAAGTATACAAAACATTATTTTTTACACACTCATACTATAGCCACCAGATTGCATTGTCACATTGTATTCCACAAAATATAGCCATATGGAAAGTATAGACATCAATATAATCTATACCTTTAACAGACCTGCCAACTAAAGCAAAAAATTCACAGTGTGAGGAGGGGGTTGGGCCTTGGAGCAGGCATGGCTTCATGCCAAGAAGCACTTAAGATGCACTTTTGCCCATGCCCCATCCCCAAATCCCCTCCTGCACAACAAGAACTAACAAGCATTTACAATGCACTAGGGTCTCACATTTGTTGGAGTTTCAGCTGTTGTAAACTCCGAACCGGATTTCTCCTGCATCAAAAGAAAAAAACAGCGCGATCGCGCTGTACAGTTCACACAAAGTGCAATTATGAACTTAACGGCAAAAGTACAATTAACAAAGCGCTCGACTTCTGCCCAGCGAGATCGCGCTCCAAAAACAGAGAAAAAGTAGTCCACAACCACAGCGAGCCTCGCATGTTTTCCGTACTTGGTCGCTGCGCTCGAGGAGGGCTAACCACGGACAAGGCATGACGTATGCGTGCCTTCCACTAATTAAAAGAAGCGGATTGTAACAGGCAAGCCAACTTGCCAATCAAAGACACTGACGTGAAGTCGACGGGGCTCCAAGCCCTTTTCTAAAGCGTCTCTCTAGCGATACGCATGCACAAGCGCATGCGACGCAGGCTCGACCCTAAAAAATTGCTGAGGCTGGTGCCGATTTCCTGGGGTGTTTTCGCACTCCCTTAATGGACGTCAGCAGTTCAAAGCCTCCAATAATGAGCTAGAAGATCCATGTTTACTGTGGTTTCCATCTCGTTTTCCAGGCCACCGTGTGATGTCGGCTCCTCACCGGGTGACCCTGTGAAGGGAGTTAATATCGTGTGTCACACGATGGCACCATGTGAGTTGGCAGGCCTGCTTTAAGTATGGAAAACAATTAGGCTGATGCTTTAATGTGGCTGGTTACCACTATTGGCTTTGCCAATGCAGACGTAGTTTAGAAACATCAAGCATTTGCAAAGCTAGTAGCGGTGGACACAATAAAGTAAGAGAGGGGCAGTGAGGGTTTTGGGTTGAGAAGGAAGACAGGTGAAGCTGGGACCACCATCGACAGGAAGTGTTTCTGACAACATCCATGACAACACAAAGTCTGCCATCTGTGTCTCATGCAGCAAGAAGCAGCAATCAGAGGGAGGGTGGGGGAACAGACATGAGGTTTGGAAGTTCTGCACTGTGGTACAGCTTCGAAGACATCATAAAACCCGACATGCAGAAACTGGCATGCCATGGAGTTTAACTACTGAGATGAAGAGTATGAGGGAAGAGACTGGAACAAAGAGGTTTGGCGGTCAGGTTAAGAACACAAACGAGATCTCGAAAAAGGAATGAGCGGGACATGCACACCAGTGGAGGCTAAATGAGAAAATAAGTTGAAAAATAAACAAGCATTTCCAAAGCCAATTGCTTTCGCCTATGCAAGTCCTATTGGCATTGTCAATGTTTTTTAGACATGTTACACAGCAGTGCTGGTTGATGTACAACATTGATTAAAGTAAATGAAAACAAAGTGCTAATGCGTGGCCAGCACTGACTGCGTCAAATTGTTTCTTTTTTGTTCTGGGTTAAGACGTGATGCACAGCAGCCCACACTGCTGTGCAGCGCTCTAAAAACATAAACAAACCTAAATAGCTCTGAGAGAGATTTTTGGCTTTGTTAAATTTCTTTTGTGCAGATGCAAGGGCCACAGGGGAGGGTGTGTGGGTGGACTATGGGAGGGGGAGTAGGGCAGGACAGGCAAGAAATAAGAGTGGGAGTTGTGGGAGAGTTGGTGTAAGATGAGCAATGGAGGCAGAGGGGTGGGAGAACACAGAGAAAATGCTTAGCAGGAGGGGAGGCAAACAACAGAAGGGGGTGGGGGAGGGAGGTTTGAGCAAGACCAGAGACAGTGGGAGGTGGAAGAGAGTCAGGAAAAGCATGTAGGGAGAGGGAGGTTGGATGGACTACAGACACATGTACTTTTGGAGAGGGCATGTTTATAAGTAATAAAAAAGAAGTACCTCTGGAAACCAGTGGCCAGTGGAAGGACACTGGCTACAGACAGTAAACTGTAGTTGGTCTATGCTCCACTGCAGGACAGAAACTGGAAGCCCAAGATGAAGCCAGGAGTGCTGATCAAAAAGAAGCAAGGAAACAAGAGTGATGTGCAAGCCAACCAATGATACGCAATGGGCGGACTCTAAGCCTCTTTTAAGCTTTTAGTCTACAAGAGATTTAACCTGCAGACAGTGCAAGTGCTCTCTGTAGGTAAATTCTTAAAAGAAATGTAGTTCTATGACATCAGCGGTGGAAGGACACACCTTACCTAACCAAAAGCAATGACAAAGGAATAAAAGCTCGAAGGGCAGGGCAAACAAAAGGGTACTAAGGAAAGCTATCCGATAAAGAGTAGAGAACTGTGGGAGATTGAAAGACTGACCCAAAGCCCACTCTGTATAGATTGTGCACTGTGCTGTCGGTAACCAGGCTGAAAAAAACACAGAAATGGGTGCCCAACAGCCGTTTGACCCTTAGAAGAGTGCTACAGGCCCCAGGTGCATTCCCGAAACACAAAACATGTTTTTTTAATTTTCGCGTGAGATTCTCATTACCAGACTGAAGCAAACATGTCTTTAGATTGCTTTGAAGTGGCGGCTGGTGCCTGACACCCCACCCCAGCTTGTCCCTGATTAAGTCTCCAGTGACTCCTCTTTCCTTTGCCAAAGGTGTTTTTTTAAGGTATTGCATTTTTTCTCCTTTCTGTTCTCAGCCACCATTGGCGGACCTCGCCAGTTGTCAGCCCTCTGTCATTTCCGGCTGGCGCTCACGTTCACGTGGGTTCCTGGCACAAGAGTCAGACTCATCGGCCACATCTGGGCCAGTGCGGCGCGAGGAAGATGCGCGACAGATAGCGAACCGCAGTGCAAGGGAACACCGAATTCCAGCTCACAACCAGCAGCAGAAACTATCAGGCGATCTGAGTTTTTTTGGGCGAGGCGGGATTATGATGTATATAGCTGTTGCCTCGCCAATCTGCTCTATTTTTGATCTGTCTGCGCTTTACAGACAGGTTTGAGGATTATCGAGATGAAAGATTACAGAAAAACAATGACCCGATTGTCATTTATTTAATGGGGCTGAGCTCCTACACCTGCCGGCGCTTGCTTCTGGGAACCATTTTTTTCTAGAAGGTGGTTGCTGCGAGGTGTAGATGCAGGGCATGACCTTTAGTATCTGGGTATAACCTGAGTTTTCTACCTATCGGGGGCGTATCTGTCAATAAAGCAGCAGGTACAGTTGCATCGAGGTCCTGTGCATCCCAATCATGGACAAGGCCTTTGGAATTATGGGGCGGAGGAGGACCAAATTATGCGACACCGTTAACTAAATTATGCGGGAAAAATGCATATTATGCGGCATAACGTTGCAAAATTTATGTTAGTATTGCTTTATTATTTTGTCATGTTTATACCTGGTAACAATAGCTGAAAAAAGAGTTCACCTTAATTATTGCCAATTTAACACCGAAATACAAAAATTAGCAGCTGAAAGATGACCAGTCAAACTTTGCAAAAAGCCTTCCGGTGTGCAGAAACCCGATTCACCATATTATTTGAAACTTTTGATTCGTTTGGGCTACAACAAATATTTGTTGTTAAAATCTGCAGATTATGCGGCAGATTATAGATTATGTGGCAAATGGTGCAAATTCATAACTAAGAGCTATTCACAGATTCCAGTGACCCTCGTCAGGGCTATATTTTACTATCTAAATGCGGGTAGCATGGGCAGTGCAGGGGCCCCCAGGGGCCCCACGACACCCGTTCCCGCCATCCTGTTCCTGGCAGTAAGAACCTCCAGGAACAGGATGGCGGGAAGGGGGTCGGAATCTCCATGGCGGCGCTGAGGATTCCTTTGGCCAGGGGAAAACCGGCGGGAAAACCGCCGGTTTCCCTTTTCTGACCGCAGCTTTACCGCCGTGGTCAGAATTGGCCAGGAAGCACCGCCAGCCTGTTGACGGTGCTTCCGTGGGCCAGGGTCAGAATGACCCCCAAAGTCTCTTGAATTCAGTAAAAAAAATTATCCAAGAATTTGTCCAAGGATCTCAGAGCTCAGGTTAAGTGGTCCTCGCACTTGAGGCTAAAGATGAGGTTGATTTAATGGTCATGAAGCAGGTACAGTAAGTCATGCTTGAGTATTTAATGGCATTTAAACAGAGCCACCTGAATTATACCATAATACTCAACAATTGAGGCCTTTAATGTGCATACACTGTGGAAACAGCAAATGCAATAGGAATTACTTCTAATATGTATGCAGACAGGACATGGCCCCGTCAGCCTGGGCATTGCAGAGGTTCAAAATCAAACTATGTTTTCGACTGCTCAGCCATGTGAGTGATGATGCTGAACAGTATAGAAGTCAATTTACAGACATTTTTTTACCTTCATTCCTTTGGAGTCTCTGTGTCATTGGGCTTCTAGTTTTGTAAACAGGTATGCTTTGACTCGCATCTTATAGAAATAAACAAAATTATGCAAACCCCACACACATCTAAGGGGCTGATTTAAGAGCCCATACAACCTCCTTGTGCCACATTAGAGTAATGTTTTGTAGCTAAAATGGCCCAACGAGGCCAAAATCGCTGTACCAACTTAACAAAGTGGCACAATGCATTAATTGCGCCACTTTGTAATCCTTTCTGCTACAGTATGCCTGCGCCAGGCATGATGTATGCAAAGGGGGTGTTCCCCAATAGGGGGAACGAAAAAATGGCGCTTAGAAATCTAAGACATTTCTATGCGCCATTTTGTTCGGCACTTTTAACGCCTGCTCAGAGCAGGCGTTAAAAAGAGGCACACCGTTATTTTCAATGGGCCTTAATGCGCTTTGCATGATTAGCATCAATATTTTTCACACTACTCCTACCAAAGCTCGAAACTAGCACAAAAAATCTGACGTTAGTTTCCTAACTACCGCCATGGTGCGTCATATCATAGATACAGCACACACATGGTGGCGTTCTGGGGGCACTAAGGGTCGCAAGAAAAGTGGCTCTGCACTGGGTGCATGCCACTTTTCGTCAATCATCCCCCAAGTCTCTTGCAATCTGTGCAATGACGTTAAGTGGTAAACAGCATTCAAGTATTTATTCCATATGTTTAGTTAGAGAGGAGGAAGAGGTTTCTTAAGATCACCTTGGATGATTTAGTTTGTGGCATCCTTCATGCTCCTGCTCTATCCTATGCCTCCTTTTTTACTTTTCCCTTTTAGCAGAAATCTTATGCCAAAGTCCAGTGAAAGTAATGTGGATTAAGGTATGCAAGCATCATTCTTCAGAAATTGAGTTTGAACTATTTACCATATCTTGAATATTGCATCTGTTGTTTATGTTTATCTGGCAATGATAAATATGAATTTCTCTGTTGGTAGCATCTCGATCAACTTGCTGGCTATTGTGACGAGGCATGCATTTGAAAAACTCTCTTCCTCCCCCTTGCTTCAAGCTACTAAAATGTTTCACATGCAAAACTGTCTGCACTGTATGAATCAAGCAAGAATTAATCTAATTTGTAATGTGATTTTTTTTCATTTCCAGTAATGTGCTGTAAAAGCACATTTAACTTGCACCACACACACACACACACACACATATTGAGCCCTTTAGTGCGTCTTCCATGTTTATGTGCTGCGCGGGATGCTTCGCTGTTCAGAAGCGTTACTTTGTTTTCAAACTTCGCTGGCCTACACAGTGCCTCACTATTCCAGTGCTTGCCATCCTTTGTTTCAAACATTTCAAAGACACACCTGGATTTTCACAAGAAAGAGATGCTCTTTACGAGCGTTGTGCCTAGCTGTCAGTTTTGATCACTTGTTTTGCTTCCATTTTCCTGAAAAGTAGGAGTAGGCAATAAATTCCACTCCCCAGATGAGTTGAAGGAATTTTGGCCAATCCGATTAATGCTTGTAACGCAGAGTTTCAGCCAAATCCTGCCAACAGCCACATGGTGGAGTTTTTTCTCAGGTGTGGCTCACATGCGGCGTGCGGTAAGTTGGCGAGCGTGAGAGAGACTTGGCGACCCCTAAACGATTTTCAGATGCTAGCAGGGCACCCGGCGAGATTTTCCCAACACGGGCGGTCCCAGGCAGTTGCAACCTTGCGCGGTGAGAAACCTGTGGCTTGAGTAGAAAATCTACTCGAGCGGCAGCAAAATCAAGTCCAGCAGCAGCTCCCTTTGGTGCGCCTCATGGTGCCATTCGCTTTGATGTTTTCAGCTTGGAACAAACTCTCAACAAAAAAAACTGTACGGGCAGCACGATGTGGCAATTTCTGCCCATTCGTGAAACTACGCAGAATCTCGCTGAGTTTTCATGTAACTCTGCGGAATTCCGCAGAGTGAAACTTTGCAAGTTCCACCAACACCTTCCTAAAAGTAATGAAAACTTATAAAAAGCAGTATGAAAGTTATACCTGTTAGCATATAAGCTCCAAAAATTTCTTTGCAGGCCGATCTCTCATCTGTCCAAACTAGATATCAAATAAGTTTGCTACTGTGTAGTTTTTGCTATTAAACTCTGTGCACACTTTCACTGGCTTCCTGACTAATTTCTATTTTTTTGCAGTAATAAAATGCCAGAACATATTTTTTTCATTGAAAGCACCAATGCAACTCAATTTAAGTGAAATTGGCACCTATTGAATGCCAACTTAAGGCCTTTTGCAGAAACAAGTTGGGTCACACAGTGCAGTTTACGACTCTGATTGCCAAATATATAATAGATTCCAAACTTTAAGTTTCCAATGCTGGGCTTTCATTCAACAAGTCACTGCATTTTGGGAATTACATTGTTTACTTTATTATAATCAATTAAACTAACAACTTTTTTATTGCTGCCTGACATTGATACTGTGTACCTCTTCCACTTGGGAGCCTTCGCAGTGCCAAAGTTTTTAAATTTTTTGCAGGCCAGAGCATGCCTGCCTGTTGGAAGGTGCTTGTTGATGCTCTCCGCCCATGAGGGAAGCTTTCGGTGTCTTATGTAAGCTTCTGAGGGGTGCTGTAAATGAGGTACATTGATTCTGCCCTTAGGCATGGAGATGTTAGGAAAGGTGTGAGGAAAGGGTAGCACAACCTTGATTACCATCATGAAAAGTGGTGCTAATAGATTTGGCATGGACCTAAGTGGTGGGTTTTAACCACTGCTGAGCTGTCTTTGCATTGGTTATTCCAAAAGCATGTTGTTGTCTTCTCATGCATGCGCAGATTGGTGGGATTTGTGCCATAGAGCTTTCAACCCATTCATGAAATAGACATCAATGCTGCACACGGTGACAAGTTGTGGTGACACCAAATGAGCGGTCCAGTGGTGTCAGCTGTTGAGATAAGCAGGATGGGTCAACAGATATTATTACCCAACTTGAGGTGTTGCAGTTGTCAGTGCATTGGCACTCAGTACAACTCAAACAGCCTTAGAGGGAAATGGTTCAATATTTATCAGGTATTTGAAAACTGCCCATTGATTCCTTCGGTTGTGAGATGGGTGGTAATAAAAATCAAACAAAGCGACACCACCGAGTATTTGAGCAGTCCATTTGTAATGGATGAAAGGTTGAAGGATGGTAAAAAGTTGTTGCAACCAGGAAGGGTCTCAAATGCGAGGGGAGAATGTTCAGTGTCTCAGGTTTAATAGCACTAGACTTGAGTGGAAGGCTTGAGTTAGACCTTCTTATGAATATTGATGTATGTCTTTAACCCGGCCTGTGGTTGAGTGCTGGGTGTTTGAGCACCCGTCAGCTGAGGTCATGATTAGATCCACTGGTTTGAAGTCACTGATGAGTACTGAATCCTAGATCAGGATTCAGGCCAGGTTTTTTGGGTGATTAAGTGAGGGAACTCTTGGTTCTAATGAAGTATTTGCAGTAGATGGAAGCGAGTATCCAGTTCCAAGATAGACAGACAGTTGTCACATAGGACAGAGTGAGCTTCAACTCCAATCATTGGTTTATGTTTTATGGGCCAACACATGCTGAGTTACTGACATGCCCTTGAGGAACTATCCATCACTTAGCAGTTCTCAAAAGGACCTCATGTTGCTGACCATTAATTGAAGTGTGGCCGGAGTGGTGCAGTTCTTTCCTTCATCAGTGATTCCTGGGAGGCCTCTGTGCTTAACATGGCCACTCCAGAGTCTTCCAGGAGTCAGCAAACACCTC
This sequence comes from Pleurodeles waltl, assembly GCF_031143425.1. Taxonomy (NCBI): domain Eukaryota; kingdom Metazoa; phylum Chordata; class Amphibia; order Caudata; family Salamandridae; genus Pleurodeles; species Pleurodeles waltl. The sequence continues at coordinate 1,694,237,239 of NC_090445.1, forward strand.
TCTTCTTTGCCCCTGACGTCACCTTTGTTTTAGTTCCAATCTTCAGATGCATATGCCCCATACCATGAGAGATCTGATATATAGGGAAGCATAGAGTGTGCCATCAGACCAGGGAACAAGGTGACGGATGCCAGAATGGGACCACCGTCAGTAGACCCACTGTGGAACCAGCCCCTGCACCAGCCTGAGGCAGAAGGCAGCATTTCAAGGTGTTCAGATAGCAGTGATGCCATTGAGAGGATCAGGCCCCCAATAGGGGCAGTCTCAGGAGTTCTACCAGATGTTCTGCTGGCGCACACTACCCAGGTGATTGTCCAGAGGTGATGGAATAATAGAGACATGCCTAACTAACTGTGAGGTAGCCCCACCCCTGCCATGTCTCCTGTGGTTCTTTTGTTCAAGCACAGCTACCTCGTCTAACATGTCAGCTAATGGATGTAGGTTAAGACTGAAGTATTCCAATACCCACCAGTTAGTGGATAGGCTTGGTCATTTTTTTTTACTATGTAGGCAAAGTCTTGAAAAATTCAAAAATTCCACCTCACGTTAACTTTGCATGAGTTTTGTAGTGTAGCAGTTGCTAAGTTTGATGTATTTTTTCATTTTCTGAGGCTGGCTTGAACAGATTATGGGGGTTATTCTAACTTTGGAGGAGTGTTAATCCGTCCCAAAAGTGACGGTAAAGTGACGGATATACCACCAGCCGTATTACGAGTTCCATAGGATATAATGGACTCGTAATACGGCTGGTGGTAAATCCGTCACTTTTCCGTCACTTTTGGGACGGATTAACACCTCCTCCAAAGTTAGAATAACCCCCTATGTCTTGTAGCAACAGTAAAGTCAGAGACAAAAGACATTTTCTCCTCCCAGTAAGTATCATCCATGAATTTAGTCTCCGTTCAAGTTTCACCTGGGATGCTGGCCAACTATGTTTCATGCAAAATGATTAACTCTCTATAATAGTCATGAAAATTTCATACAGTTTGTCAATTGTTTTTACAGTTTCACCCACCCCTATTAGAGGCCCAGCACTGGGGAAAGGATGTGGCATAATCGTCAGACCTGCCGGCACAGGGGTAGGGGAAGAAGGTTTGAGTCTTGGCGTCGGCTCAGACATCCTGTGATTCTGGGCAAATCACTTAATCTCCCAGTGCCTACTAAACATGAATATGTCCTTGTGTCTTGTAATTGGTGCTCATGTAAAGTGCTCCAATACCTTCCGGTCAAGTTCCCGCTATATAACAATGCACAAAAAAAAAATCCCAATCACACAAGGCTCAAGATAGAGGTCTTCTTATCGGGCGGTGACCTTTTCTCCCTTATGAAGTGTCTCCAACTTCTTTGATTAGAGTGAGGTAGGGTGAAAAATCAATGATGGCCAGTCCGCTGTGCCATATTAGCATGGCCGACCCGACGCCACTTGTGGGGCCCCCTAAAGAAAGGCCTCCCAGTGTAGAGATACAGCTTGAGGAATCAATCCCCCCAACTTGCTAGGAATCTTCTGGCAGCATGTAGGGGACATTACAGGACTGTTTTCTGATTGAGACTGGCGCTGTTTACATGACAGCCTCTATGTGCATTCAATAATATCCACCTTATATGCTGGTCTCTCTGCATATGTCTGTGATTTATAGCAATGTGTGTCTCTATCTGCAAGCACTTTACAGAAGTCAAAGGTATTGCCTTTGTCAATGCTTGTTTGCCTTTGCTTGTTTTCCTTAATGCAGTGATTCCATTAACTGTACTCGGGCTTTTCCGTTTATGGTGCATTTTGCAGAGTTTACCTTACCCCTCAGGTTCTACCTTAAGCACTGTTTAATGCTAGAGTAAAACTTTCCACTAACAAGAGGTGTTTTCCATTTCAGTATTTTATGGGATGTAAACACAGCACCATCTCTTGAGGCTTAAGTTATTGCAGGGCGTGTAATTCAAGTGCTTCTGCAGCATCTTCTTGTCATTATGAGCTTGATGCGTAACCCACTTCCTGCTGCATATTTGCAGATTTCAACAAAAGAAAATGATATTGCTAAAGTTACTAATAACAGTAGGTGGGACTCCACGAAGCTTTAACACTTAGGAATAAAAGAAAACTGATAACTGTCCACCTTTCACCTGTTCATCTCGGTATTAAAGGGACCGTCCGGTGAATAATGGTACAGTAGGTCTTATAATGTCCCATCTAAGGTTCTAAGGAGCTGGTCATTTTGCCCCGATGACACCAGGAACAACATTTTAAGTAGAGTTTACTAAATGCACCGTCTTGTCTTTCAGAAACTTGTGTATCGCCTATAACACTGAGAAACATTTTGCATAGACCTCTGTTAAAATGCTAACATAGAATACAACGTCAATTAATGTTCTGCATAATTTGCCTTCAATTGCAGAGTGCACTGATTCATTTTCCTTTACTTGCCACATAAAGTTTTCTTGCCACATATTTTAGTCCATATTATCATGCAATGTGGTTGTCTGTTTCTAAACAATTCCAGCAGCTCTGAGTATCAGTAATTTAACTTTGAGGGTAATGTGACTGTCCTTATACCCGACGTAAAACACAGGGAATTAACAAATATGAACAGTTTCCAAAGATTGTAAATATGGTTTGTGACAAGCTTCCCGATGCTCGGAGCAGGGCTGGCAGAATACTAGGAGAGCTAAGGAAGAATTGCCAGGTCTAAGCACACTTTGCAAGGTTGGGCTGGCTTCTGTGTTCCCACCTTGTATGTTGTCAGAGCACCGCATGTGCATTTGTGTGTGCATGTTATTCCCACAAGAGGCGTGATCTATGCAACCAATGGTGTGCTGGCTCATGCGAGATAGAAGGCTTTGCTAAACAATCTCATAAAGAGAGTCCTACCGTAAAAATAGTACACACATTATGCAGGCAACAAGATATTTATCTTAACACTTTACATAGCACCATTATCCTGAGCCCTGGGTAGCACAAGACTAGACCAAGTACATTTAAAAGTAAAAGAAACCTTGACTGTTTGCCATCAGTACCCTTGGGGAGTCAGAAGAAGACACACTTGACCATTCCATTGACTTGAAACAGTATGTGATGCTCTGGTTACCAGTGGTAAACTACAGTGTCCTCTGTACCCCTTTATTCTCCGAGTCATGAGACGGGTCCCGGCAGTGTGGTGCAGATCTGGGTGAATGGTTTATCTTCAGCTGGTGAAGTACAGCAATAGATAGTCTAGAAGGACCATGGAAAAAGTTTCATTCTTTTGCTTTGTCGGGGCTCGGCTGTTTCTTTAGTTTTTCTTCTAAAGTTTTATTAGCATTTTTAAGCAAAACATCCCAGATGTCAGTACATGAAGCCTTGGAAGGAACACAGAAGCACAATAATCACAAAGTCGCAATAATGAAAACATCAGGAGTGTCAAAGGATCTTGTGCGGGTGATGTTGATTTGGTCGGTGGGCACAAAATATTTGGTCACAGAATTATAGATCTTATGGCAGCTGATAATGGTCTATTCTTAGAAAACATTAGATCTGTGCGGTTGGCTCCTGGGTAATCGACATAGAGTACAAAATTAGAGATATAAGAAACATAGCATACCATAACAAGAAACCAAAGCAAAGGTACTAAAATGAAGTGAGTGAACGGATGGGGGTGGGGTGGAAAATAAATAAAGTGGGAGGAGTCATGTGGGTTCAAGGTAAGCTGTTCTAGTCAAGATTGCAAATGGATTCCGTGGCCGTGGGGATCGTGTCGGGAAGTTCCGTCATCGTGTAGGAAGGTTGTGAATATAGGTTTCCGGAGTTTCCCCATATACGTTGCGATGTAGTGGGGTTGCCTTTGTTGAGAGATTGGAATATTTCTGTACTTCTAAGATAATTGACCCATGCCCACCATGCATGATAGACATTCATAATGGATGTCCTGTCAATCAGAATGACCTTGACATCAAAGGTAACTAACAGATCTAGTAAAGTGTGGACCAAAAATTATAATGTGAAGGTTAGAGGAATACTGATTTTGAACATTTTATTCAATGGGGAGGAGATGTCTGACCAGAAGAAAGACAGGTAAGGGCATGAGAGGAAGATATGTTCAGCATCACCAGTGACGTATTACAAGCCCAGCATGTCTACGGTGTCTATAAGATTTAGTCTGAAGAGTTTAGTGGGTGTTCAATATAGGATCTGGGCCGCAAAAAGCTTTGTTTGCATCAGAGAGGGGCTTAGTTTATATTGTGGCTGATGTGGGCAGATTTTCGACCAAGCCTCTTCACTAATAGGTGTGGGATCTTTGGAGGGAAAGGTATGATGATCATTTGTTCAGTATTGAGGGGTTACGGGGAGGATAGTGAGCAACTTAAAGATCTTAGATGCAGAATGTCCGTTCAGCAGTATAAGTTGTACCTTACTAGGGAGAGTGGATTTCTGAAGTTGACCTAGCTTGGTCGCTTTTGCTTTGATCTGTAGGAAGTCATAAAAATCCATATTTGAGAGATGATATTTGCTCTGAAGGGTTGCGAACAATGGTGGTTCGGAGTCCATGTACGGGTCCGGTTGCACTGATATGCCATTGGTCACTCATATCGGACTGATGGTTGATGGGTTGGTGGTCTGAAGCTTCCTGTTGTTCTATAACAGAAGGGAGAGAGATTTATGTATGTTGGATACCAGGGATTTATCCACAGACAGTAAGGGTGAAATTGTGTCTCTAAAGAACTTCTTAGAGTGTGGACAGGATGGATGACTCATAGTTAGGTTGGCAACAAAGCAGAATGGGTGGCTGAGTGACATTTCCACATCAAGCCATGCAGGCTTCCTGAGAGAATCAGTTTCAAACCAGCGTGCACCTTCAGTGGCCAAGAATGCTGTTCGGTAGATTACCCAATTAGGAAGTTGCAACCACCTAGCTTGGTGGAGACTCTCAACTTTTTGAGTCTGATTCCAGTATTTTTCTTGTTCCAGAGGAATTCAGAAAAAAAACCTTTCCATTTTAATGAAGAAGTACTGGACAGAAGCACACTAGACAGAAAGTTAATCAGAGGGGACACCATCATTTTGATAGTTTTGAGTCTGCCCCAACATGAGCTATGTTTGGACGATCATTAGGACAATAGGTCCCTAATTTTAGCTATTGTCTTGTTTTCATTGATGGTACCTGATTCTGAGAGGTCAAGAGGTCATTGCAGAACCAGATGCCAAGATGTTGAATATTAGATTTCCATTGAAAGTTAGGGAAACCAACAATCGAGGGGTGGCAGTGGATGTTTAGAAGCAGGATCTCTGTTTTATCCTTCTTTAAAGAATCACTAGAACAGTGGGAGAAATGGTCAGGGCTCAGCTGTTTCATCATTTGAGATGGAATGTAGAATTTTCTGTACTGGGTGGAATCTCATTGAGATGCTAGAGTGAGCCAGTGGCTGCCTGCCTGGGATTCTGGTTGTTTGTTTCGTGGTTGAATTTCAACATACATCATGTGCGGCATTATCTCATCAGTGGCAACGACTGAGTCAATGACCATCAGCAGTCCTAGAGTTAAGTTTTCCTCATGCCTTGTGAAGCACACATGAAGCAACCATTCATCCTTGACATGTGCTTCTCCAGTCATTGTATTGAGGTTCCAGAGATTGTTCCCTTTGAGGATCAAAAGATTTTACTGGAGCTGGTTTGATGGACCTGGGCTTTGTTGAGGAAGATTGTCGCTACTACAGTAATTTCCAGGCTGTTCGTCATCAAACATCAGCAATATTGTGATGGAAACTGGCATGCATCAACAAGTCACGTCATCTGCAGGCAAATGACATGCTATACAGATAGTCATCAGCATCTGTGATGTTCTGCCTGTGAGTGGGGTGTATCTAAATGTCTAAGGTGATATTTTTTATTGGCATCGCTCCCTGGTGCTGAGGTAGATGTGCAAAGCCGAGCATCAGTAGTTGCAGGTATCTGTGTGGGAGGGTGCTCCTAGATTCTTTGGTGCAGTGTATCGTGTGGCAATCAGAGAAAAATGATTAAATAAATTCAACAGTTGCTATCATGAGCAAGCTATAACATCTCCAGTAGTTATCCATGTTCTTTAACAGAGCAATGCTCTCTTAAGACATGTGAGGCAGACATCTCAGAATATTGTTATAATTTCTGTAACTGGTGATTTTAATGGACTGTGAAGTAACCCTATGGATACTAACTCTGTGTGCAACTTCACAGCATACTTAAAGGAAGGTGATGGATGCTACTTAATTTGTTTGGTTGTTTGTTAATTTGGTGTGTTATTCAGTTCCAGACAAAGTTGTCAACTTTTCTTCATTTTCATTTTTTTTTAAATGACATGCTGTTCCACCTCCCTATTGTTCTTCAATCCCCTGGAGAGCCAGTGGTGACATGGGGAAACTGCAAAGATGGATGTGAGCTGTTTGAGGCAAGCCTTTCTTCTAAAGCAGACATTGTCTTTCCTTAGGCATAACCTGGGTGTAGAGGGAAGGAAGGTGCTGAAACAATTACATGGACCACGAAGGGAAGGTGGAAGAGCAACATGAATTGGATTTGAAGGTTGCTCATGATAAAGAATATGAATCTGCAATGCGGGCATTGGAAAACAGCAAGTCAAATGTAAATATTGTGGCTGCAGGAAAACAAATGTTCTTCTTGGCACAGTTGCCACTTTTATGAACAGTGGTGGTCTCATGCAGATTCAAAGAGCTCAACGAGGAGATCATTAAATAAGAATTTATTATTTAGAACTTCAGAAGAAATTATTAATGTGCTTGAACCAACAGTGAATATAGCGATTCATCTAGTGAACAGAATGAAAAACACTTCTATGTATGTTAAGGAGTTGATCTATCTGGAAGCAAGCAATAGGATGGTATTAACCAAGAGCCTAAACAAAGGCGACGCGGATGCTGGGATTAAGCTCCAATGTTACCATGTGGAGCTGTGGAGCATCTCACATCTTCAGGTGATTATCCTCCAGTCAGAGTGAAATGCTGTCAAGATGCACGAACCTTGTGATCCGGATGCAACAGGAATGACAGGAGTTTCCACGCTGTGCAGAACCACTGCAAACCCATTACTGTGTCGATTACTGGTAAACCCATAGAAAGGGGATGGGATAATGGGGACACTGGACGTCATCATGTCGCTCGATTACACACCTGGGCTTATTCTGTTCCGCTGTAATGTTGATATCTACAAGCAAGAGAAGGTCTTTAGTATGGTCATAATGTTGACCTTAGAAGTTAACTTCTGAAATTAGTTATCATGCATCTGTTAACACCCTCTGTGCTTTCCACTCTCTATTCCGAAATGGACCTTGGTATCTCTCCTGTACTCCAATGCAACTAATGTTGATATAATAACTGTGAGCAACACTCTGGAGTAGATTTACTAAAAACTCATGCAACGTATGAAGTATGCAAAGTTGCTACAGTGTGAGACAGCACCATATGTACTTAGATATAGTGCTGACCTTCTCTCTCTCAAGTGCTGGCACACAATCAGGCTGACTAGAGCCATGAACACTCCTTTGCACCATAGTCCATGTCTTCTTTAGAAGAGGTCTTGTGCTGGAATGGCATCCCTGTTCCATACAAAATAATATGGTTAGACAAACTTTCAAACGTTCACCACTTTGGATGTGTGTTGTATAGTGCAGCGCACATGCAGAATAAGAAATGTTGGAGAAATTAAAACATTTGTTCTTTTTAACGCTGACCTAAAACCATCTTTATTCATTGGTACAATGCCCTATGTATTGTTAGTAGATACGGCTTTGCATCAAGAACCATGAGTGGTTGCACAGGAAGGACCATGTACCACTTCTGGACAGCCCATTTGATGCAAAATAATGCAAAATAACATAAAACACTGCTTTGCATTACTTTAAGTTATTATTCAGTGGGAAACACGTTTTGTACTGGAAAGTAAATCCCAAATAAACATTTTGCACAAGTTTAAGTCACTTTTACGATGAAAATCCAGTGCAAAGTGTTACTAAATCCACCTCTCTAAGTTATTACATATTTGTTTGCTAATGCGAAGCTCCCTTCTATCATGGTAATGTGAACAATATTGATCAATTTCGTATAGCACAACAATACCAGTGTAATTTTATTACTTGTTAGCAATATCTTCATTCCCTGTTTGTCTCACAGGAACAATCACACACCAATGTTACTCCACTAACTTGGATAATGAAAACACTGCATTAGTTAATTAATTCATAATCCCAAACTGACGACATCATGTGAGAATAATTTAATGTATACTAGAGTTTGCAATCGAATAGATTACTTCTTATGAACACGAACAAACACATTTGTAATCCTAACAAATAACTCCTGGTTGAAAAATAAGGGGCAAAATGAAGTACATTAAGCCTAATGAATGAGTCCTTTTGGAAAATAACAAAAATGCGACTATATATAATTTGTAATGTGCTCCAAAAATACTTCCCTGATCTCAATGATGTCTTTGGTTGACTTAATTCATATGAAGTTACAAGGATTCTAACCTCCACAAAAGCCTGGTCTGCACAGACTGTATCATTATTGCCTATCAAGGATGCTGTGCACCACAAGGAAAATATTCTCTAGGCACTCAAGGCGGCCGCCACCATTTCCAGGTATTGTGAGAGTCCTGGGGCTCCAAAGGACATGTAGTCCTTCTTGCATTTGCTCAGGTGTTTGACATAGTGCGTCCCTTCAGGATGTGAGCCTCCTGTCCAGATGGGGCTACACTCTGCACATTCCTACATCCTCTTCTGCTTCTGAATACAAGCAACTTCAAGAGGATTGGAGGAGGTGCAACCTGCAGAACTGGCGTCAAGCACTGCATCCTGACAAACACTACAAGTGTCCATTCATTGGCTAATTTTCAAGGTTGAACAAGAGTGGCAGTGTGAACAGCATGCGCAAACATTAGAGAGAATGTGGTAATGACGATGAGGACAGGGTATCAGTGGTGTGCATTGATAAGACTGGAAGAGATGCATCGGATGATACAGAGATGCATAGCTTCCGAGGTTGTATAGAAATTATGAGAGTAACCTTTGAGATGGGGGTGGGTTTCTGTTCGGCGTATAGCAGGATTGATAAAATGTCTTTTGATGAGTTGGATGGAATAAGGGTGAAGTTCCGCAAAGTCAACCCGGAAGTGTATTGTGGGGTGAAAAAAATGTTAAAATTGTGCAGCAGACGAAGAGGTTGTTAAGCATTACCATCCGAGAGATAGCATGATCATTGTAACTGATGCAAATGAGTATGGGTTGGGAGCAGTTCTTTTGTAAGTGATGTAAGGTGTGGAAAGGATAGACACATTTGTTTCACATACATTTAGGGATGCTGAAAGAGCTTAGTCAGTGAAAGAGAAGGAGGAATTGTGCTGGTGGTGTATCTGACATTTTACATCCCATGTCAGGGGTGTGGCTTTTGAGATCAGGGCAGATCATAGACCATTGGTATATATTTTCACAATGAAGGGTGCAGGAAAAGCATTGCCAAGTTTAGCCAAATGGCAACATCAACAACAACAATTCACATTTGTTATGAAGTATGCACCTCGAAGTCTAAATGTAAGCACAACCTTTTTACTGATAATACCAGTCAATGGAAATCATAAAGTGGAGGAGGACGATCTTACAGTGGTCTTCAATTTGTGTGGAAAGTGTCTGAGGAGTATCAGAAGAAATAAGGAATCAAGTATCCTAAGACTGTGTTATACCACAAAAAGATTCAATCATGCTTTGATTGATTGAGTACAGCTGATGGTGCACAACCGTATGGAATTAAAAAGTAAAATTCAGTGCATCTTATGGAATTACAGAACTTAGGGGGTCATTTTGACCTCAGCGGTCTTTTGTAAAGACTGCCGAGGGACCACCGTGCTGAAGACCTCCTGTGGTGGCGGTTTTCCGCTCGGCGTATTATGACTGTTGGCAGCCCTCCGTCCTTTTTCGGACGGAGAGCCGCCAACAGCCATACTGGAGGTCAGCGGGGAAGTGGAGGTTGCTCCACCTCCACCGCCACGTCAACAGAACACCGCCTCCCGTATCACGTCCTGTGATTCGCCGTGGCGGTGTTCTGTTGACAGTGTGGTGTCGGCGGAGCAGCCCCCGTGGATCCCGTCCCCTCCCGGAGGATCAACGGACCAGGTAAGTTGATTGTCCGTTAGGGGAGGGGGGATGTTGTGTGCTGTGTGCATGCATGGGGGTGTGCGTGTGTGTATGTAGAGGGGGGGTGTGAGTGCGTGTATGCTTGCGGGGGTGTTGTGTGTATGGGAATGAGTGTGTGTATGTCTGTAGGTATGTCTGTATGGATGTGTGCGTGTATGTCTGAATGTGGATGTGCGTGTCTGACTGTGTGTGGCTGTTGACATGTATGTCGGTGTGTGTGCGTCTATGTGTGTTGGTGGGGCCTGCGTGCGTGTCGGGTGTGTATGAGTGATGTGATGTTGGGGGTAGGGGTGGGGAGGGGGGGTCCTGCCACCTTTGGGGGTGGCAGGGGTGGTGGGGGGTGTAGGGGAGGGAGTCGGGTGGGGGTGGGGGATGGGGGAGACCCCTATCAGTGCCAGGGAAGGAATTCCCTGGCACTGATAGTGCTTACCGCCATGGATTTCATGGCGGTTCCAAACCGCATGAAATCCATGGCGGTCAGCCGGGTCCAAATACCGCCGGCGGTATAGTGACGACCGCTGGGCTGGAGACCTAGGTCTCCAGCCCAGCGGTCGTCTCTGCCCTGGCGGGCGGAACGGAGAAGAGGCGGATTGCAAAAATTTAACTGCCAGCCTGTTGGCGGTCTTACCGCCGCTTCTCCGCCGTCCGCCAGGGTCGTAATGATCCCCTTAATCATGTCCTACTACAGGTGAATTGCTATTTAAGTTACTCCGGGGTTGTGTTCCCTGTAGGAAGCTGGGTCTGATTGCAGTACCACATTCCACACTATTTGCTTGGTTTTTGCTGCAACTTTGACTGGAGTGCACCGAGTTCCTGCTAACCAGTCCCCAGTGCCAGTGTTCCTTCCTCAAAACAAGACATCTGGTCACTTGTTCATCCAGTGGCCAGGCCCCTTTAGCACCTCTGTAGGTCCCAAGTTAATGGTACCTCTGGTATCTAGGGCCTAGGTACTAAAGAGGGTCCCTAAGAGCTGCAGCCTAACTTGTGCCACTCTAAGTGACTCAACACTAATGTCATGCAGACTGCCATTGCAGGCTGTGTGACAAGGTGCTCCCAAACGTGAAACAAGCACTTGCAATGCAATAGGTCTTGCATTTTATAGAGTTAGAGCTATTGGCATTGTAAAATCACACCTGGACATTTCTTGCCACATAAATTGGTCAACCCTGTCTCATAATTTTATCTTTTCCTGACGTATTTTGGTGGTCACTGGTGGCTACTGACATCAGAAATCATAAGCCTTTGAGGAGAGACGAGAAGAAGACTGCACTACCTCAAGTTGTGTAAATGTCTGAACAGAAATTGGAAAATAAGAGTGGAAAAGTATTCTATTTTTATTTTAACAGAATGAAAAGTCTTACAAGAGTTCTTGCCTCACATTTCAACAAAGCTCTAATGAAGTTAACAATAGCAGAGCAGGAATACAGATCTTTACTGGACACAAAAGAAGGAGGGGACAAGAAGCCGGCTGAACCCAAGACCTAAGCGCTATCCCTGCTAGCCTGCCTGCTGCACCCAACCCTCAAGGAGCAACTAGCCTGTCCTGTTGCTGCAGCATCCAAGAAATCGAGAGAGCTGTCAGTGCTTCACAAATCACCAAGAAGAACTCCCTTGGAGCAGAGGAGATACTTCCCTGCATCTGTAGGCTCCCAAAGAAAGAACTGTGAGGACTGGGACTGCCAAAAACCCAGATGCCAGACTGCACCACTGCACCCAAGCCGCCTAGCCTGAGATAAAGTGGGTCAATGGTGCCAGCGTGCCCTCCAGAGACAAAGCCTACCCCAAGCTTGACCTCTGTGAAGTTCCCGACGGTGTCTGCAGCCTGACTCTGCAGACCCCCCGTCACCTCGACTGCCTCTGTTAATGGAAACCCGACCGTCCACTGTGCCTCTGCAGCGGACCCCTTGGGCCGAGAAGAAGTGGACTACTGGTGCCCCTACATCGCCCTGGCTTGCGAAACCCGAGCCCACTTTTTGGTTTGGCCCGACTGGTCCCTGAATATGCACCTGCATCCTGTTTCCATGTGTCCTCTCCACTGCGACTGCCACCTGTGACGGTAAACCAGATGGTCCAAACCACGTCTGCACCCGGATGCCCTGGACCGAGAACATGACCCCTGGTGTCCCTACATCACCAAGCATCGCAAGCACTGAACCCCTCAGTGGTTCACCAATACCAGGCTCTCGGTCCATCCCTGCAGGAACTTTGTGACCAGACCAATCCGCATAGACTTACACGGGACACCCACCCCTGAACTGCAGCCCTGCACCTGGCTGCCCCAGTGCCAAGGTGACCTGTTGATGTGGCGTTGGACCTTGGCCCATACTTACCTCAAGTCTGGGAGATTGGTCCTATGTGTGGCTGTGATATACCTGTATGCAGCTTGTTCTTCCTCCTTAGGATAACATTGCCACGTCAAAAAAATGCTCTGTCAACTTTTGAAAACTCTAAAAATTCATAACTCAAAATGTACTCACCTAATTCTGGTGATCTTGGTATCTAAATTCATATAAAAGTATGTTACTTTTATAAATTGGTATAGTACTTCTTTATTGAGTGTGTGTCTGTCTCACTTACTGTAAGTGCTTGTGCTTTATATATGTAGCGGTACCCTCTGATAGGCCTAGCTGTTGAACCACACTACCCCAAAAGAGAGCATTTGAGATGTCATTTGCGTCTCTGTAATCCCTCTGGGGATTGCTTGGACTCTGTAAAGCGTACCTCATTTTGGTCCACTATATGAAGAGTCAATTTCCTACATTCTCAGCCCTAAAATTTGTCTGTAATGGATGTGTACATGTGTGGTAATGAGTGGACATGAAATTGTGGAACTTAGAGTGAAAGGGAGTATTCTTGTAGGACACACATTGAGAAGACAGATGTGGTGAAGAGGAAATTTAATGAGGAAGATTGGGTTCATATTAAATTGCGGGTAAAATCTAGGAAAGGAGGTTCAAAATTGTCTCCACCTAGGAAACTGATCAAGACGTACGAAAATGGTGTAAAATTGGAGGAACTCCGCCCAGGTCTAGTTTGGGGAAGCACAAATGAAAAAACTCAAGGGAAGTAAAATACAACCCTAATCCTTGGGTATCAAAACACTTGCTGCAAGCAATTAGTAATCAAACAGAAACTATTCAACAGTGCGCCGTTAGAGAAGTACTAATGCCCAGATTTACAATGATTATGAGTCGGGATTGTGTCTCTTTTGTGGCCAACCCCGACCTACAGTTCTTTTTGGCATTAAGTAAGCCATGCAAAGCCACTTTGTGTGGTTTAGTAAATACATATTAACACAAGGCAGCTCGTAACATTGGGTACGCATTCCATGGGTTCAGCATGTGTATTCTCAATGTTTCCACCAATGTATTTTTAATCAAAACCAGATTTTCAAAGACCTGTAAACCTGGATTTGCGTCAAAATGGTGCACCTACCCGAAGGACAAATATCTTAATTTTTCTTCGTTATTTCATCTCTCCAAGTGTGCTGTATTGAGCAGCACACACGGGAAGAGGAACATGCCTCTAAAGCTCATAATCCTGCCCATATCGCAGGCCCCCTTGCACTATGGTGCAAGAATCCCTGCGTCGGTGCTAGGCGTCCGACAGTGTCAGCACAAGGAGAGAGCCGAAATGCTCCATATCCTCCTAAATATGGAGTATTTCTGCTCTCTCCCTTTCACGCAACAACAGGGGTAGACAAAATGATGTGGCAGAGTGGACTAAATTATCAGGAAGAAAAGGCAAAGTACGTGGCACAATGCTGCACTTTTTCTAATAGTATTGCTTCAATACTTAGTAATTTTTACCCATGTTAACACTGTCTCAGCAAAGGTTTCGCCCCATTAATATAGATTTAACATCCGAATACAGCAATAAACAACAGACAAATGACCAGTCAACCTTTGCAAAGTGCATTTTAATAGCTTTTGACCCATTTGAGCTAGAAATGTTTTTTACTAAAACCTGCAGATTTTTCAGCATAAGATGATGTGGCAAATGCAGCAAATCCACAATTATGTGGAAACACCACAAAATCACATGCTTCAAGTGGTCCAAACTACACGAAATAGAAACCTGCAACCTGCTCCGGAACACATGGGCCAGAATGGGGTGTGGTCGTCCATGGCAGGAAACGCTGAGGTCGAGCTTTTAAACCCTGGAGGGTTAAATAGAGAGTGAAAGCGAAAGAGAGCGAGGAGGCGACACAGAAAAAGAAAGATATAGAGGAGAGAGAAGGGGGAAGGAGAGAGAGATATGGAAGAGAAGGCGAACTAGATGAAGGGAGAGTTAAAGAGACCCGTGTGTCAGAAAGTAGTTAAACCTCCGCAGCTGAGACATCAGCTTGATTTAAGGGGCTCATAAACGCAGACGGACGCCTTCCGAACCCCTGAAAGGAATGAGGGGTGCAATTCACGCAGGGACGGTGGCGGGCTGACATTCTTAGCCCAGTGCCCTGGAGCACATCACAGGCGCATCGTAGGGGTCCTTTCTCTGGCCCTGCGGTTCCAGAGACGGTCTCTCGCCCCCTCTCGGTGCACGGGGTCCCCCCTGACATTCCTGCGGGTCTAGACATCCCCGCGCTCGCCCTCGGACATTCCCAGGACGGAGGTAATTTAAAAATTGTTGTGCATAGGCCGGGCCTGGCAGACCCGGGGAGCCGATACCGGGGCTGGGATCAGTGACCCCGCCTCAGCTTCAAACAGGCAGTAGCGGCTTCCTCGGTTCAGCGCCGGGTCAGGAACCGAGACCCCGCCTGACCCTCCCGAGCTCTGAGATTGTTCTGGGGGAGGACCGACTGCCAGAGAGACACCACTGCGGGCACTTTCCAGGATGCTGGCGGGCCGGTTACTGTACCCCTGCGCCGGGGCAGGTTCAGACAAACGCATTCCAGCTTCTAGGCTTTTGTGTTCTAGTGTTTTTACGCATGTTGTGCGCCTCGGTTTAATGCATGTACGTGTCAGTGAAGCATCTGCTGCTTGAGTAATTAGTACAGCGTGAAAAAAGGAAAAATAAGAGAAGATTGGCAGAGAGAAAATTGAAACAGCGAAATCAAGCGATAGGAGAAATGGGCGCACTCAAGAAAGTAGGGGAGAGAGAGAATTAGAGACAGCGCGGAAGAGAGAACGTAGATAGGTAATGAAAATGAATGAAATAAAAAGGCAAGAATAATTAAAGATAAAAGAAACAGAAGACAAACAACTGAAACGAAGAATTATAAGAAATAATGAAAAAGAGAATACATGAAAGAAAAAGAAAGATGGAGCGAAAGAAAGCAAAACAGCAAGAAAGGCAGGAATATAAAAAATAAAGAAAAAGATTAAAAAATCAGAATAGGAAAGAAAGAAATATAAACATAAAAAAATGTAAAGAGAGCAAGAAATACGAAAAGACAGCGAAATCAAAGAAAGACATACAAACCAAGAAAGAAGGAAAGAAAAAGGAAGAGATGAAAAAAAAAATAAGGATGAAGGAATGAAGAAAACGGCAGAAAGAAAAATGAAAATCATAACAAAGACAGAATTACGCAAAGAACAAATAAAGAACCTGAAAGCAATGCTTACATTTGATATTTTTTGGACACCTTTTAAATTGAAGAGAAACTAATGGATCAGACTAGCAATAGAAAAGTAAAAGTAGAAGTGAACTGAAGAGGGAATTCCAGAGTAGCCTTGCTCACAACGGAAGCTGTCCCTCCAGGACAGCTTCTGTCATGTGAATATAAAGCGACTGCTGTCAGCTGTTGGCAGCCAGTGAATTGCAACCGGAGAAGTCACACAGAGCATCCATAGATGTGCTTGTAAGTCACAAGGAATGGGAGACACCCTCTCCATCTCATGAGTCACCAGGAATCACAATGTTTACCCTGCGAGTTTCAAAGCTATTTGCAACTTGCAATATCACTGTGGTGTTTTACAAAAGTTTTTGCAATTGCATAGCCTGCCTTTTGTGCAGTACATTCTCTGTGGTGACATAGTCCACTGTACGTGTGGCCCAAGACGTCAAAGGCTATGTAAGTCACATCGCTATATGAATTAGGGGAGCACCTGAATAATTTAATGTGGTGCAATAATCACCAGTGCCCACCCGCCTCAACCGCTGCACTTCAGCAAAACTTGAACCCGGAGCTCCTACTAGGGGTGTGCCAAGTCACCAAAAGTAAAGAAAATGCTAAAGTGTGTAGGACCCTTGGATGTCCATATCAAATTCTGGAGTGGTGCAATGCTCTTGTCTTGGCAGTTGGCCATGGTCGGCATCCGTGTGCAGGTACAATGTTCTCGTGTGGCTCTTCCTTTGCGAGAGTCCACTGCGAGTCAGTTGCAGCTGTATGGTAGCAGGCAGACACACACATAACACATGTAGGAGGGTTACTGATGTGGTACACATTCTGAATAATCACAAGGAAAAGCTAAGGAAGGTCTGCACTTATATGCACAATGCTTGTGAATTACCAGTGACTCAGTGCTCACAAGAAAAAGCTAATCTAGGCATCAACTCGTATACAAAATGCTTGTGAATTAGCAATCTATATGTTTCTGGATCAACGAGTGTCCAGATCAATTTCAGATGTGTAGTAATTGAAATACTTTCATTTTCTCATCTCTACAATATATATTTTTAAGCTCTGCATGCTGAGTTATGTTTTTAAAAAGGGATTTCAGATGTTTTTTTTAGATCTTTCAAGCATGGAAGTGAGCATTGATCAATGATTTGATTGGTTAACACTGGCTCCCATCAATAAAGACTTCATGAAAAATGTTCATTCTTACAACCAAAAGGTCAATTTTTGGCCAAAAAGAGAATCCAAGCAGCTCACTAAGTGGTTCTCTTTCTAAGCTGCTTTCTGTTGAAACCCACAGAATATCTGCAAGCTAGGGATTTGTTTGGTGTGGTCCACTTTGAGAAAATGATTTATAAATTAAATGTCAATTTACAATATTTTTAAAATATCTGGGGTTCTTTCTTAGGCTTACGTGATTTAGACTCTCTAATATCCTTCAGCGCAGATGGGTTTCAATAAGTTCGACTTACATTATTTGCATATCACTTTACTTTTCTTGTAATAATATAATTACATCTTGATGTATCAACTTATCATCTTTGAACGTTAACGCAGTACTTGTACTGTTTTTTTTCTTATGCTGATTCCTTTTTGTACTATTCCTTTTTACATTTCACAAGGTATTTTTGGAATTCTTCGTTTTTTTTTGGTTCCTGTGCAGATAACTGATTTTTGATCATTGTTTGCTTAATATTGTTAAAATTTTAATAAATAATTGAAATACAAAAAAAGACACACATAGAACAATCCTTTCCCAAGCATGTGTGCCTCCCATGTTTATGTTTCTCAGATTTAATGTAATTTCTGATGTATTGAAATGATTAGGGGAGCGCAAACATTTTTGTTCACATCTGTGAAGATCTAAAATGTTTTCGCTCATCACGAAGCCTGCAAATTTGTCAGTTTACTTTCACCTATGCAACGTTTTTTCCATGTAGCGGTATAATTTACACCGCATAGCAAGAACATTTTTGCCATTACTTAGAAGTGTTCACTGCAGGTTAACCTTCCTGTTTAAGTACCATGGGATTGCACATGAAGGTGAGCAGTAACTGTTTCTGTAAAGAGTAACTTATGCAGGGACAATCTGTTAGTTGATACATGAGACATCAATTGTTGCAAAAGTCTTTATTTTCGTGTGTATATGACAAAGCAAAACTTTTGCAAACCTTGCAAACCTGCATGTTTTCCAAAGAAATGTATGTAAGTTTCCACATCTAATTCCTACATTCCAGGCGCTACAAAGGGGACATATGTTACATGTTTCACCGGGTACACAAGTGCTCAGAAACCGCTAAGGATGCACATATAGAGTGCCAAGCATCTCAAAATCCCAATTCAGTCAATAAATTTGGAAATTCAGAGAAACAAGAAATGCAAGCCTGATCCATATTTGGAATTGAATAATGATTGGTGGTAATGTCTAAGTGTGATGCGTTTGTGAAATTTGATTGACCCTTTTCCTCTTCTCTATGCTACTGACTGCCTCCTCTGCAGCTCTATCGATCACTTCCTGTTCAGGTGTCATTGGCATTTCAAACAGAGGGATAGCACTCAGCAATCGCTTTGAACCATGGGAATTCTAAGCCTAGGTGAAATGTTGTGTTGCTGGAATATAGGACCAGAGGTTGTTAGAGGTCAAAAATAGTCCAATTCCCAGAATCTGGCCATTTGAACTTGCTAAAAACCATTTGGGAATGCACAAACCTTATTTTGTGATTTTGTAGCCTATGACTGAATCGCAAAACAGTGATTGCGATTCAGTATTCGAAAGGGGCTTGTTAATGGCATCCCTCCCTAATAGGGACTCGCAGGGGGATGTAAGAATGTTTTACAACCAAAACGCAGTCTCAAAACTTTTGGAGTTTACCACTGACTTTAAGTTGGTGGTTATCCATTCGCAAAGGTGAAGGGGTCCCTAAATTACCCCTTTTCAATGATATAAGCTTGACAAATGGCGCATGTATCAGAATAATGGCAGGCGTTGTTTTGAGACATATAAAAAGTTGGACCAGAGTCAGTCAATAAAGCAGTAATTTTTGGGGCACTATCAGCAAAAGCATTACCCTTCGACACTTCAACTTTAAAACGCAGATGGATAGCACACTGAACAGCAGCTACTTGACATGGTACCTGGAGGGTATTGAGCAACTCTTTGACCTATGACCTATTTTTGCTTGGTGTCCCTACAGGTGTGATGTACCATTGCTGCATTCAGAAGAAACCATAAGCATGGACCACTTTATCTACATTTTTGGGATCTGTAAAGATGGTAATAGTTTTATAAAAGGCTATAATGGAGACATGGGTAAGAGCAGTTAATTCAGTTACATGCATGCAAAAAACTAGTGATAAACATTGACTCTCAACAATTTCAAATAAGGTAGGTGCAAATAGCATAACAAGCAACCACTGTCCTCTTATTGTTCTTGAAACACTAACTATCAGAGTAATATACAAGCTCAAAATTAGGCAGGGGTGTATCTGTGATCAATGTTTAGTGGAATGGAAAGATCATATTTATACCCTGTTTGCAGCAAATTTGCGTCATTTTTTAACGCAAATTCTGCACAAACCTAACTCCATATTTATATTTTGATGTTAGACACGTCTAACATAAAAATGTAGGAGTTTGCACCACTTTTTGGATGCATGCACCTACCTTGTGTCAATGAGATGCAAGGTAGGCATTCCCATCTAAAAAATGGTGCTATCTCCATAGCCCCATATTTATCACCCTGTGCTAAAATGACACACGGGTGGGAGCAGGGGCTAAATAATAGCTCAAAGCTTGCTTTGCACCATTATTTAACCTCTTGGTCAGAGCAGGCGTTAGGGGACCCGGACGATGGGAGACCCCATCCCAGGTAAGTCCAGGTAAGTATTTTATGTATTTTTTATTTTGCCATCGGGGCCCCTAACTTGGAGCCCTCTGCATGGCACAGGGTGCAATGGACATGCCCAGGGGACTCTTGTCCCGTGTGCTGAACACTGGGGTGGTGGGAAAGACAGGAGTCATGCTTTTGGTGGCGCTAGTCTGGTTAGAGGCATTTTTTGCCTCTAACCAGGCGAGCATCATTTTTTGACACACAACCCCCTTCTTCCCTACTGCCACCCCCACCCGGCTAGTGTATTTTTTGAAGACACTAGCCCAAGTTTAGCGTCGGCTTGCGTCATTCCTTTTAAATGGTGCCCGGCTGGCACTGTGAAATGGCGCAAGCCGGCACTATAGTTTTTGCTGCAAAACTGCGTTCGAACAATTTTGCGGCAAAAAGTATGTATATGGGCCGCGGTCCTTTCGTTGCCCATTGAGGGAAGCGGGGAACAATTAAGTTTGATTCCTCAGCGGGCATAACACCAGAGCAAAATGAGTGGCAAAGAGTAACTGTATTTCATACTTAGGAAATCTGGACATTGAAAGGTGCTGCAATCTTCCAGGCAACAACAGTGCAGTCCCAGCATGAGGTAAGGTGAAGGGTGCTCCAAAACAACTTTGATAAGGTGGATGCCTTCTGCAACAGTGAACACACAGGGAGGCAGTACTGCTGAAACAGCATAAAAATCAGAGGAATAATAAGCACCCAGTGCTGGCCATGTGGCGATGGCCATTTTGTGGAGCCAGTGTCTGGGTATGCGTATTATAGGCAGCCATTTTGTAGTTGTTCTCAATGGTTCTTTCTTTGCTGGCCATTTGGCAACACCCATATAATGGAGCCATTGTGCATGTGTAATAGCAACCATTTTGTTTTTGCTCTCCTTGCCTCCTTCCTTGTAGAGCATGTGGTGAGGGATCAACATTTTGTGGAGCCAGTGTGTGTTGATGATTATTAATCATTTTATTCCACTTTTAAAAGCACCATTTATATTAGAGTAAGCCAATGTGAATTTTGTTCATTTTTGTTTTTTTTCATAACATATTTTTCTGATATATTTATTTGTGCTTGTGGCTGATTGTAGTGATTGCTGCTACACATTTGTTTTTATAAATAATATGTTTTATTTTGTGTGCCTCCCATATACCCCTTGAGAGACACCAGGTATTATTTAATAAACTTATTTGATGTTTCCAAGTCTCCTCTGCCTTCCCTAATGCCACAGAGGGTCCTGGATGGACACCAGATGTTTCTATATTAATTTATTACATTTTGTGCCTGTTCCCCAGGCTCTACGAGTGGCCCTGTAGGCTGTTTATGGAGAAATAGCAGGTATTACCATTTTAATTTAGTAGTTATTTTTGTCTGTCCCCCACCCCACCAATAGGGGCCCTATTGGATCTTGAGGGATACCAACTATTGCTTTCACTGATATACTCAACATTTATCTGCTTCTACCAAATACCAGAGGGGCCTCATGGGTCCTGAAGGGGCACCAGACATTTTATATTAATTTATTCAATTTCTTACCTGCCGCTTATATAGGTCCCATGGGACTTGAGGGGACACCAATTATATATTAATATATATTTTTTTTATTTATACTTAGTCTTCAATAAGGACCACATGGGCTCTGAATGGGCACCAGCCACTAACTAATTAATTCATTTGTTCATTTTTTGCCTGCCTCACATTACCTCCCATACAGGCTGTGTGAGCCCTGAAGAGATGGAAGACGTTTTCTATTGAATTATACAATGTCACCACCTGTAACTCCCATAGGGGTTTCATGGGCCCAGATGGACAAAAACGTATTATCAATTTATTTGATTTTGCCTCCCTCCTCCCATCTCCCACAGAGGCCCCTGTAGTCCCTGGAGCGACACCAGGGCCTGTATTACCATGAGGGTTCACTTTCCCTGTTTGCGTCATGGCACACCTTAAAACAGGTGTGCCTGGTGCAAACAGGGAAAGTGTACCCTAGTATGGGGAATGCACTGCCCTCAGGGCAGCTGCATAATCATACTGCCCAGTGGGCAGCACATTCAGGTGAAATATGGAGCAGCTGCTTCAAAGTCGCTCCCTGTTTAACAGTACAGGCAGCACCAACCTACACTTTGAACGGGGGAGAGATCTGCTTCCAGGCAGGTGCAGTGAGTCACTGCGTCCACTTGAAAGGGAATTTAAAGGTGGTCCAGGGAACCCCATTTTTCCCCTCCAAAGAGCTGCCTTTAGGCAGTGCACCTCCTAAAGGCATATTTGCTTCTGTGCCTGTGTCAATATTATAGCACAAGTGATGAGGAATAGTAATTCCCTCATTTGCATGGGGCCACAGCACCATACAAATGAGGGAATGCCCTCTAATGATAGCACCTTCACTACATATGTAGCAGCACTCTCTTTATTACAGAAGGGGCCACACAAGCATCTGTGGACCCTTTTGTAATACCAAAGTACTCCGGGGGCACACAAAGCAAGTGCACACCCATGGCTCTCTCTGTTATACGGCCTCAGGTATTTTTACATTCATTTACATTCATTTACTAGATTGTTGTAGAATCGTTATGCTGCTGATGATGGTGATCAAGATTTGCCAAGTCTTACTCTCTTTCTTCTTAGATTTTTTTGCCTGCAGGCATAGGAGAGGATACTGACTAAGAAGGAGGGAAGCTGGTCAATTAGCTGTCAGTGGAGTCCCAAGGCCTGTCAGCTAAGTGCTTCAGCTCATGATGCTGACCCGTACAACAAGTAAAGAAGATGGTTTGCATCAATAGAATAACACGAGATTGCCAATATGACTCTGATTCAGTACAATTAATTTTCCCAGGCCTAGTGGAAACTGCACAGAGGAACTGTAGATCACCTATTTTACTCTGAGTCATGTAGTACCATCACCACCTGCTTCTATCTTTTCAAGACACAACCACCTAGCTCCACTTCACAAAGTTTTTGAGGCATTTGTGCCACAAGAAAGCTCTCCTTCTAGTTTGAGACTTCTTCACATGTGGACTGCATAAGGAACACACTGCAGAATGCTCAATTTTCCTCCAACCAGTGTCATGATAAGTCAGGTGGCCATTACTGTGCTGGGGGCCAACTCAATGATCTGTAAAATCATCACACAATCCTGCGATACGAGTACTTCAGAAAGATAGTTGGTGGTGGTAAAGGAGAATATGCTTTACTGGTAGAAAGAGCTAGTAGTGAGGAAGAAAATCTACTAATGCAAAGCAGTCCAGTGACTGTCGCCTATAGTGTACAGTCATCACCCACAGCAACCTTGGCATGGTACAAGGAAAAGAGGCATGTGTTCATCTCAGAGCATCCAATGAACTTACCTGCTACACATAGGTTCGTTTTTGAGGTATGATAACAAAGGAAACAGTCACAACAACCAACTATCAAGTTCAAGTTCTGAAATATTAGCAATTAACCTCCTGCCCTTTTCTTTCTTGGAAGGAGCAGTGTTTCTGAGATTTGTGGAGGCTTTCTGGCCAAAAGTTAAGCATCTAAGATGGACTTAGTTTTCTACTGCTATGCCAGGGCTGCACCATCAAGTACTGCAAAGGGTTTGTGAAACAAAGAAGGCTCTCTTTTAGTCTGTTCAGTCCATCCACCTCACCACAGACATGTGAACCAATTGTCAAATAACAAACTACATGTGCATCACTGCACAAGTGGCCTACTTCAAGGGTGTTACAGAAAGGCTAGCAGCTGGTCTCACAGTTGAGAATGATTGTCAGGTATTGAAAATTGTGCAACAGTTTCAATGTTCTCCATAGATAAATCACATACAGCTGCCAGCACCTTGGAAGAATTTAATGATAAAGTTTAAAAATGGTTTCAACTCAGAGGTATCAGCACTGGATTTGTTGTCATTGACAATGGCATTAATACTGTCAAAGCTACGGATGACAGAGGATACGTAAAAGTCATATGTTTAGTGCATTGCATCAACCTTATTGTAGTCAACAACATACTGGTTACCTGTTGTTGGATTACTACTCACTTAAGTCATTGTTTGAAGCCCGGAAGCAATTGTGGACCAGTCAACATTCTAACTGAGTTCCTGTAAAAACCCTCATACAGCAGAGAGCAACCTGTTTGAACTACACCTTCTACATGATGCAATATCTGTTTGAGCAATTCAAGTCTATACATATTACGTACTGGAAAGGAGAGGGGATTAAACTGTTTAGGCCATTATAATGGAGTAGATAAAAGGGGACTAGTTGAGTGTCTTATCAAAATGCTGTTGCCTTTTGAGATTTTGGCATAGGAAATCAGAAAGTAGGACAGTAGCATAATTATTTTATTTTTGTTTTACATGCTGCAAGATCATTTGAGGAAGGCAAAACAGACATTTACCAATGTCAATGAAGAGGCGGCTAATTTGGTCAATACCTTAATCTTTTGTCTGAACACAAGTCAAATGCTCAAAAAAGAGATTATTTCCTCGAAGAAAGCATCTGTGCCATGATACTAGATCCACTATACAAAAAGCGTTTAAGCTTTCATAAATTTTTCAACAGTGGATGTCTCAATTTACAAGAACTGGATTGTCAGGGAAATGGGTGACCTAAAAGGTGAATCATTGCAAATTGTAGTTATTGACAGAACTGAAGTTGTGATTTGAATCTCCCAAGAGTGTGGTGTTGGCCCAGAAGACAGAAGCTTTTTGCAACTGCAGTAGTAGCACCCATCGGTGATAACACTGTCGCCTACTACTATACTTACTGCAGAAAAAGCTTCAGTTACAACATCTGCAATGGGCTGGTAATGGATATGCTAGGACATTAGTGCACAGGAAACACAGGAAAAACAAATGTCAACAATGATACTTGAAAAGATGGTACAAGATTATTAGGAGGACCCAACTTAGGTGTACCATCATCAAGACCCATTGATGTATTGTCATGGGATGAAGACATATTGCCCATAAATCAGCAGGCTGGCAAACAAGTATCTGGCATGTCCTGTAGCCAAAGTATCTTCAGAGTGCGTGCTCAGTGCAGCTGAGGCAATTATCATAGTCAGAAGGACCAATCTGTTTCCTCAACATGTGGAGTGATTGATGATAATTAAAATGAAAAAAACATTTCACACACAACAGTAATAAGGCTCTAAAAGAGAAAACCGTGGACAAGAGAAGTTTATGTTGTGTGCATCTATCCTCCATGGAACTTCCCTGAATTTGAGGATGAATCCTATTTTCCAGATAATAAAAATCAATAACTTAACAGGAATGTATGCTAAGTAATAAAAATAAAATAAGGTTTTATTTTTATATTTAGTCTGCGGCTCAATAAACTTTCTTTAACCATTGTGTACAGTGAAGATAAACAATCAAGGAGAACCCAGCTAGTTGGCCTACTGTGTCTGAGTTGTAAGCGGTGGCAAAGAATGAAAACTAATTCAACCTTAGGGTTTAGAAAACAGAAGATGGTGTGCAGGGTTATGGACACTTAGGTAGGTAAAGGGAAAGTTAAGAAAAAGTTACAAAACATACATAAAGGAAAAAATCATTTGACAGAAGGAGATGCTGCCTATCAAACTTAGCCTAAACAAACCTGGCTTCATAGCTGCCTGCCTACATCCTAGATAACCTCCACTCAAACAGGTTTTGTTGAACACATGTTTTTAAAACTCAATACCGGCACTATGACTTGACGTCGAAGCCACACCCACAGATCCAGACACCCAATCTGATATTCCATACTAGTCTCTGTCTGGACCAAGCATGCCCCACTCTCCACCTACAAGCTAAGCTGGATGAAAACTTAAAATATAATATGTTTGGGAGTGTATATACTAATTTATGTAGACTTAAACATTCATTTGGTCATAATTAACACCAAACATTAGATCTGTGTCGCACAGTTCTAAGCCTTAATTAGTGACTAATTATTTTTATACACATAAATGTGGGCCTATATACATATGTATGGATATATATCTGTAAGAGTTCCATACAAGTAGAACTAGGAAGGATGCTCACTCAGGAAAAGAAATGTGCCAAACAGTTTATTGGTATATCCCCATGGAACATTATGGCTTGACAAAGGATTAGTGGTACAAAAAAAAGCAACAAAATGGAGGGCACCATTATTTTTTTTAGTAAAATTACCCCTGGGGTGGGCCAGGGTCTGAAGGGGTCTATGAAAATAAATATTGGGGAAGGGGCATGCATGGAGCATGCCAACATAGGGTCTCATGAGTTATAGTTACCTTTGGGCACGTTATAGTTACACAGCCCCCATTGGCTTCCAACTCTCACTGCGCATGGCCTTCTGCCGTGCACAGTATGGGGTTAGGTGCAGGTCCCAGTCTGTGGCTAGACCAGACTCCCAACCCCAGATGGGCACCCTACTGACTGCAGCACATGTCTTTGCGCCATGCATGGCTTGAGGTTTGATGCAGGGCCTGGCCTGGGTCCCCACTCTTTGCCCAACCCTCCACTGGCACCCAACCCTTCTGCTGTGCACAGCCAAGGTCTCTGTGGCATGGGGCTGATGTAAGGCCTGGCCAGGCCCTGCACCCAACCCCCCACAGTCACCCTACCTACCTGCATGGCTCTGCATGGGGTTGGTTACAGGGACTGGCCACTGGCATACATGCATGACTTACTATTTGATGTCCGATTATAAGGGGTGTCATTTTATGTAAGGCAGAACTACTAACTTTGTCAAAGGGTCACAACAACAAAATATAAAAAAGTGGGCCTACTGGCTTTATTAAGTGGTCAGCACATCAACATACATAAAATAGACCTACTTTCTTGGTCACAAAGGCACCAATAACATAATCAAATGTATATTTGATAAATTCACTGTTGTAATTTTAAAAATAAGTGATTGTCATATTTTTTTAATAAAGTCTTTTTTTTTAAAAACAGCATGTGTCTGAGTCTTTCTTTTAATATTTTTCAGGTCACAACGTGTGGCCATGGAACCCCACACAGGGGGCCCAAGCATATACCTCAAGCTTGTAGTGCTTTATGGTAACCTCACCTGGGGTCATGGATTCAATGACCCAGGAGAATTGCTGTGTTTTTTTAATGTTTCTGATGGGTGCTACTGCACTCCCTACAGTGCCCACAACCTGAAAAAGCTTGGTTGTACCTCTGCCTCTTCCAGGGTCACCACTGGGATCTAAAACCATGAGCAAAAAGCCCTTGCAGGGCATTATGGGATGCTTCTTGTCTGGAACAGTGAATGATAAATGAGTGGCACCTAATACTCATTAATTATTATATATTTTTGTTATGCTTTTTGCATACCTGGGGCACCTACACCTTTTTTAATGTTGAGTTCTGTGGGAGGCAAGGCCTATATTGTCTCTGTTGGCTCTCCTGCCCTGCGGGCGGGAGCCAGCGATTGTTTTACTGTGGGTGGCAAACCAGGGCACACCCAACATCTTAATAATTGGGGTCCGCAGGGAGGCATGAAGGCCCCTGCAGTCCCTATTGGATCTCCAGTCAGCCCTCTTCATGTGTGCCAGTAGCAGCCAACTCTTTTCTAAAAGTGGGTGCCCCAGTGCCCACCTAGGACACCTACAATGCATCCATTGTTGGGGGGTCTGAGGTGAGCCTGATGGTACCTTCAGCACCCTGCTGGTTCACCAGTCAGCACACTTCATGGAGTTTGGTGGTAGCTGGCTTCCTTCCTTTGCTCTCATCCAGGCAGGAACATCTTCTTTCTTTGCTCTACTAAGTTCTGTTTCCTGCCCAGGAGAGTGCGGGCAGGGTATGCCCTCACTACGCCTAGCAGGAAACAGCAATGTCCCTGGAGGTTCTACAGGAGACTGCTTGGATCAGGTCCCAAGGAATGAGATCCCTGTAGCAATTCTATGCTCTGGAAGGGGAGCCAAACACCCACTGCACAAAAATAACTAGCCCAGAGGGATGAGGTCCCCAGTGCCTTCCAGTGGCCCAGGGAGGTAGCCACATGCTCTCCTCCACATAGTTAAAAAACATTTCAGCCCCAGAATATGGGGTCTCTGGGTACTAAAAATGCTCATGGAGGGTTCTGCAAGCCCCGTCCCTGTAAAAAATCTACCAGCTCGAGGCATTGGTTTTTCAGGCATTTAAGAGGCTCAGGGAGGAGGCCACAGACCCTCTCTCCCCATAATTATACAACAGGCCCCAGGGTATGAGGTCCTCTGGACTACGAAGAAGGTTCAGGGAGGAGGTCCACATGCCTCCTCCTCTAAAATAAAACTACATTGAGCTGCTCGGGCCCTGGCACACCCTGAGGGACAATGGGCAATATGTACAAACACTTTTTCCCATAGACACAGAATGGGCAAAAACCTTTGCTACATCTGGCCCTTATTTTTTTTAAATGCGAGGAGCTGCTTTTTTATGCTGCATATTTGCAAATCCAATTCAAATCGACAGCGCTGTTCAAAAGAAAATTGTTTTTGGCCTGTGGTCCACCAGCTCTAGAGATGAAGGTATACCTATCATGCCTGCCTGTATGGTTTTTTGTTTTACTTTTTGCAACAGGACAATGGACAATGTCTTAAAATGACTTCTCTCACATCTTTGTGGATATGGTGGTCGACAATCAGATCTCATCTAGCGATCTGTCCACTCGGCTGATCCGCACACTTTCACAACCAAAATCTAGCTTTCTGACACATTTGGTGCAATTTCGTTCAGTGGTTTTTGCGGTATTGCTGTGCAGTGTTCCTATGGAAAAGTGACTGAGAATTTTGTGACTCACCCTATTTCTTGGCCGCTGCTTGATATATCACTCCAAAACTTTGTAGGAAGGAGATGAGGTGGATGAAAAAACGTTTTTGAGAACGTTTTGTGAAGATCCATGAAACACCCAATAGTTATTACCAAAACAAAAAACGATATCCCTACAGAAAAGTGGCCGTAACAATAACTTCCCAGTGATGACCACCATTGGGTATTACATATTTATACACACAGACACACACACAAACACACATACATACCAGTGTAGGGTTTACACTAAAACATCATACAAATAAACTAAATCTTTATTATGAATAAAAATTAAAAAATTAAGAGAAATAATTAAAACAAAAACAAAAAAATGAAACAATCGGGAAATAATTGGGCAGTCTGAAATAAATTATTTGAATAAATACTAATCCAAAATTGCGTTGGTCGAAATAGTGACATACAATTGTGTTGCACCCTAGACCATACTTACACAAGGAAACGATGTTTAACAAGGAAGTCAGACACTGAGATGGTAGTGGTAATACCAAGGCGTTGTAGATGGTGGGAGTCAGACTTCCGCTATGCTTGTGATTGGATTAATAAGTGATAATTTAGTATATTGGTGACTAGCACAGTCACACCACAGGATGACTTTAACAATGGGGGCACATTCCATCAGATCAGCCTTTGTAGCTGTCAGCTGTATTTGATGGTTTATTACAATGTCTCTCTTTCTAGTATCCCTTTGTGTTGTGGACCTCACGGGTGTATACCCCCTTTATTGCCATTGTAATTACCCGTGTTGTGAGACACCTCGCTTTGGTGCAACTTCTAATACACCTTTAGTTCTGTGTGATGCTCTTCACAGCCATGAACTAGTGCCAGTTTTAAAGGAGCTGAGATCAGGTTGCATCTACAGGAAGTCCATAGCTATACAAACAGAGACAAAGATTTCACCAGGGGACACACGAACTAAAAACTACCCTTATGCAACAGTCTTATACTCTGAATTAGACAATATTTCTAACATTACTCCCAAAATGGGGAATAGCCTATGGGGGTATGTACATTATGTTTCCAACATATAAACAAAACATAAAGTTATCAATAGGAGAGAGTGGGCAGGGATTAGCCGAATGTGGCTCATGGGAAAAAAAAAATTGCACATGCATGTTGTTTCAAAAAAAGATATACAACGCCACTATCGATAGAGATAAGCACATACAACTTCTTTTTCTAAATAATATATTTTATTTTGATGCATAAGTGTGTTGGAAAAGCCAAATCGCCATGTTTTAATTTATTTACTGTCCTAACCACCTCATGGTTAGTCTGGCAGTAATGGTAATGCCATCAGCGTATTTTCTTGTGAACGTGCTGGAAGGTGACGGAAGGTGTACCGGTTAAAACCTCACACCTCCCTTTAATTCCTGTCTGTTTGAATGTTTTTTTTCAGAGTTATGGGTGACATTTTCAGTACACTTTCCCAATCTTGCATAAATTCTAGAATTTTGTGTCACAGTTGTTATGCAAAATCCCCGAAGTTACACCATAATGCGACATCACATAATTTCGAGTCCGTTCCCGTAAACATCGTGACGCAGGAGAATCGAACAACGTGAACAAACAGGACCAGGATTCTTTTATGTGGCACTTGTGCCTTGCGTTATATTTTAAGCATCAAAAGTTTCCTCATTTTCAACATAGATGTGAGGACCACAAGATTCCCGAACTGCATGGCGCATAATTTCAAATCATGTTTGAAAATTTCACATAATTACACGAAAGGAAGGCACGCAAATTTCGCACACCCCTAGTCAGAAACAATTTATGAAACAGTTTTTCCAATACTCTAGTAATAATCAGACAAATGCAAGGAAGTGTCTGCCGCTAATGTTAAAACCAGACCAGCCCATTCTGGCATATTTGCATTGAGCCCAAAGGACCCGCTGATATATTGTAAAATTGACGGGTCCGGTAATGCCAGACATGATTAGAAGCCAATTCATGAAAAAGTATAGAACTTGCAAGGGCCATTTTGGGGAATAACCGGGGGACAATTTGTTTGCAGTGGATGTTACACACGGGTAATTATACAGCAAAATGCTGTGGCGACTTGCTGAGGAAGTGTGACTTCTGATAGTTTCTTGGAAATGTGCAACATTAAAAAGATGTGCTCCCATAGTATCGACAAACCTCCTGGTAACTTCTGGAAATACATGCAATGAACCAGAGAGGAAATAATGTCTAAATAAGAAATGTCTCGTAGCCAACAAACAAACATGTTTGGCGTCCACAGCATGACACAAAGGACTTCATTTTCAAGAATCTGACGCATCAGCTCTGATGCGTCAGATTTTTGCACTGCCCTACGACCCCCTAACAACGCCATGGATGCACTGTATTTACAATACAGAGCTCCATGGCACACGTTTTCACAGATGCGTCACAAATTCTGACGCATCTGTTGGGCTAAACACATTGCTGGACTAACGTCAAAAAATGAAGCTACTCCAGCAATGCCTGGAGGCCCCCATTGAGAAAAGCCCTGTGGCAGTATTACGCATGCTCTGAGCAGGTGGTAAAATTCTGATG
Organism: Pleurodeles waltl; assembly: GCF_031143425.1. Classification (NCBI taxonomy): domain Eukaryota; kingdom Metazoa; phylum Chordata; class Amphibia; order Caudata; family Salamandridae; genus Pleurodeles; species Pleurodeles waltl. The sequence goes on from NC_090445.1 coordinate 1,694,268,106, forward strand.
CAGTGAAGTCGCAGAATAACACTGTGAAAGGTTGTTAATTTCACTGGGTCAGTTCTGCGGGGCTTTTCCCATTGTAGCGCCTACCTTGCATACATTATACCTGAGGCAGGTATAATGTGATGCAAGACGTTGCTAACTGACGCATTGGGTCCAATGCATCAGTTTGTAAATGTGGAGCAGTGTAGAGGAAGGCTTGCACCACTGTTGCGTAAAAAAAATGACACAACGGTGGCATAAAGGCCTTGTAAATGAGGCCCAAATTTCTACATGAGTGGGTAAAGATAGAATGTACTGAAAGATACACGTGTATTGCTAAATCCTAAGGAAAGGTCACCGGTGGAATTTCCTCCATGGAGCAGAAGGCGTATGAAATTCTAGCAGTGGATTTGTCACAGTTTTAGCACTTTCTCCAGAAATCTGTGGGTTTTCAAATAGCACTGGTCCAGTCAATCCGCTATGCCTGCATCCTTCCGGTAGCCTGCATGATGTGAACCACTGGTTACTATGATCTAACCATGTACCTATGGTTGCATTTTAATGGCAGCCTACTAGATACGAGGCTGGTTTCATCATTTGTATTTTTTGCCAGGGATGATTTTGCTTTCCACCCTGGCCCAGACGCCCACGTGACACACCTTGCCTTAGAGTGCATTTATATTGAACAGCTGAACCCAGTTCACATGTGACCCTTGGTCCCCCGCCATAGGTCGAGAGTCGTGCATCGGGCAGTCACTGGAGCGAACCACCAATCAGCGGCCGCCATCTCAAAACAATGAGTCCGTGTCTTTCCAACAAATGCTTTGGCAAGCACGGAGGCGGCCGCGACGCACTTTGATGCCTGAATACGTGGTCACCAGGGTGTGCAAGGCCCGGAACCTGATCCCGGCCTGCTATTTATTGAGAGGGCACCGAACAAAAAAGCCTCGGTTCCTCGAGATGCCACTCGAAATTATTAAAGATTACCTAAAATGACTGTTATCCAAGCACCAATTATGAAGCCCTGCTGCCTGGTTCCGATGACAGAGGAGGCGCGCCGCTCCGCCCGCGTTAAAGGGCTGTTTATTCACGGGCACTGGGTGGATACGGCTCTTCAGGGCATAATCACGAAGTAATAAAAAAAAACGGTGCAGTTGAAACTGATCACTGCCTTCTGCTGCTGCACCAAGTGCCTAATAATATGTCTGTCCGTCATGAGCCCAGGGCAGTACGGGGCCGATTCGTGAAGAGGGAACCCGGGCTACTCCATCTCCTAATGGAGCCTTCCAGTGCGGGGAGATGCCCACACCTGCATCTCTAACCATCACCAACAACAGGTGTACTAGAATGTCGCTTTGTTTGATGACGTCAGCTGGGGTTTTGAGTTGTAGTGTGACGTTATTCACCGGATAACTCCTTTGAGTCTAAAAAAGCCCTTAAGTCACATCTGTTTGATGTGTCACCCATATAATCTTACTATCTAAAATAAACACACATAAGCTATGTGGCTCTGCAACTGAGATGCCACAAGGAATCTAGAACCCACCCTTCTGCACTTGGTATAGTCCTCGATTTCATCACCACTGAGTCTGCCACCTGGATCCACTCTGCCCTTGAGGGCTTCAGAATACTGAATGCCATTATCTGGCTGGCTTGATGTTTTGCTCTTTAAACCCTCATAGAAATACCTTGATGTCTGCTATTGCTGTTCTATATTGGTCTTCAACTTGCGCGTAGGGGTGTGCGGCACGCTCCAAGTGACAGACTTACAAGGGCCGATTCACAAACTGCATTTTGTACTATGTATACGGTAACACGACTTAGAAAGCCAACAAACTGCAAACAGAGAATAAGGACTACCGTTTCACCTGGACCGTGGAGCGCAGAATGTCTTAAATGATTACTCGAAAAATGGGGATACTCACAATTATTTACTGCAGAGTAAGGTGGGGGTTCAGGGCGGAGTTTAGTGAGGATCACGAACGCGCTCACGAAAGAGTTACACCATTGCTATTCACAAACTGCACTTGTAAAGTTACTACAGCAAACAAGCACCAAGAACAACAGTAAATCTACTCCAGCTCCAAGTTGGAGTAAATTAATTTTGTACATCACTTCATATTTTTAATACATAATAAAAATATGTCCTCATATCCTATCCAACAATTATTTATTTTAATGATCTAAGAAAGGCACCATAATCCAATTACATGTTACATCACAAGATAAACATCTGCCCCTCCTTCAGTGTAATATCCCAATTTTTTCTTTTTGTTAATCATGGTCTGTGTCTCATTAAAAATTAATCATCCTTCCCGACAAAGAAAATAAACATATAAAAGTAGTGCACATTTGAAAACCAGGGAACCAGAAACATGTAATTTAACTCAAACAAAAACATTTTCTTATATTCTCTATACTTATTTGTGATAGCAACAATTATTTTCTAGCCAATACGAACCTTTCTTAGATTCTGTATAATTGTTGGATAGGGTATGAGGACAGACTTACCTTTATTGTTAAATAGTTTACAATATTTTAGTTTGTGAAGCATTTATAGAACACGTTGGGCAATAGTTGGACAATGTATCGATGTGAGGTGGTCTAATTTATTAGACTATTACTATTTGGTAATATTGGTCTTTGCTGGCAATTTTTTTAATATACGTTAAATATGTGAGGCAAGTCTGTCTTTTTACAGGTTATCTATGATGATGGTCTGTTTTTTGTTTTCATTCCTTTCTCTGATGACATTGCAAGCTTGTTTTTACAGGAGATGGGACGCAAGTTTGTGTTTAGGCTGTGATAAAGATCATGTAGATAGAAACACATTGCTAAATACATTTTTCACGAAACCCGGGTCCTGGAGTGCGGTTTTTTGGTGTCCGTAGGATTTGTACAGTGTTTTGGATTTATTTTAGCAGGTTTCTGGCTTTCTGCGGACGTGCACCAACCATGCTAGATGGAAGCGATTGGCATCAGCTGGACTGTGTTAAAAAAAAAACCAATATATATATATATATATATATACATATATATGTTGAACCTGGCCCTTTTTACAGGGTCATCCCAAAACTTATTTTGCCTTCCTCCTCCTTTTTTTTGGACCTCTTTTTGATGGCGTTAGGACTACAGCCCCGGGGACCACCACCTTCTCAGGGCTGTTAAGCAGTATAACAAAGAGGAGCCATGTGGCCTCTCTGCAGCCCCGGAGACCATCAACTCCCTGGGGCATTTGTCAAATTGTATGTGGTGGGTTGCACAGTCCCCCCACAGCCCTGGGAACTACCACCTCCCGGGGTGTTTCTGTGATTACGTCTGGAGGGCCGCAGCCCCAGAGTCCACCACTTGCCTGGGGCATTTGTGTGATTATATGTGGGGGTGGGGGGCCATGCAGCTGCCTCGTAGCCCCAAGGACCAGCACCTTCTGGGGCAAATATAAAAAAAAGAAAAGGGGCTCCGTTTAAGACCCCTGCAGCCCCGGGACAACTACTTCCCTGGGGCTAAACAGATTGTTGGAGAAGAGCCACGCGACCCCCCCTTAAGTAGCCAATGATGGCCCGGGGGACTATCCACCCCTCAGGGCAAGTTCCTGCTATGTCCCGAGGTGGCCAGCCCTGGGACACAGCTTTTTGCTGTGGCTTGGTTGCAGCTTTGACAGCTGCTGCCAAGCCACAGAAAAGACTCTGCTCGCAGCGAGGGAGAGCTGTCAAACAGTTCTCTCTCACTGCGAGCAGAGGTTTCCTCTGTCTCCCTGCCCATGGAGATGCAGGCAAGGAGACAGAGGAAACTGCTCTCACAAAGCTGCTTCAGAAACTCCTCGTCTGTGAAAACAATACTGGCTCCCGCAGGAGGTGGGGAGCCAGCTGGGACTGTAGGGGCCTTCAGGTTCCCTCCATGATCCCCAACATTGTGACTAGGTTCCCTGGGGAGCACCTAGGTCACATGGCCTGGCCAAAGAGGTAGGGGCTTACAATAAAACCCACAGTAACCATGACCGGAAAGACAGGCACTGTGATATTGCATGCAAATGAGAGGGGAAGGAGTGATCTACTGGGACTACTAAGTGACTGCGAGTGGATTGTGCTGCAGGATTTTCCCTTAGGGAAACAGAGATTTCTCTTCCTAAAGCAACGGGCTGATGTGCTATACCACCGCAGACTGTCCTCCAGTATAACAGGTAATCCTCCTTTAGTCCTCTTAAGAAATGCCCTCTATGAATTATGCTCAGTGTTTCTATGTTTCTGTGTAAATACTGTAAGAACTTTTCTTTTTATATTCTAAAGTACTGGCCGTGCAGTAATTGATTAAATTCTGTTTGATGATTATTGAGTACTGAGTTTTCTAACTCCACAAAACCATGATCAACAAGCCTTGGGCTACTCAATTTTGCTACCCTGAATGTCAAGTACTAAAGAGGTATAATTGGTGATCAGTATTGAGTGCAATAGTAGTGTTAATCCCCGGCACATCAATGATAAACCGCTCTCATTCTCATGAACAGAGCCCAGTAACCCCTGATTGCCCAGTGACTCCTGAAAAGTTCCCACACAGAAGTAAGAAGAAAAATTAGATGTACGGCGGCACCACACTCAAACTCAAACGCAAACTCCAGAGAATCCAGAACACAGCCGCACGCCTCGTCCTTGGCCTCTCCCGCCATTAACGAATCTCACCACACCTCAAATCCCTTCACTGGCTCCTCATAGACAAGAGAATCACATTCAAGATCCTCATCCACGCACACAAATCCCTCCACAACACCGGCCCGACCTACCTCAATGAAAGAGTGAACTTCCACACTCCCACCCGCAACCTCCGATCAGCCGACCTCGCCCTAGCCACAGTTCCACCGCAACCAACGCACCACCACAGGAGGCAGGTCCTTCTCCTACCTCGCCCCCAAAACCTGGAACTCCCTCCCCACTGACCTTCGCGAAACCAAAGACCTCCTGCTTTTCAGAAAGAACCTCAAGACACGGTTATTCAAACAGTGACCCTCCTTACCTCCTCCCCTCTCCCCCCCCAAGCGCCTTGAGACCCTCACGGGTGAGTAGGGCGCTCTATACATTTTTTTGATTGATTGATTGATTGATACAAACAGCAACTACTTTTGAGCATCTCACTTGCCCAGTGAGCACAACTCTATTCATTTTACATACAAGATTGTGCCGTAAATGCATTCCTGCACCTCTAGATAAAATCTACTTTCAAGTATTTGAATGAAAAAACCTTCCATGTTTAACTAAATCTTACTATTTCAGAATGAAAAAGATATTACAGAACAAAGACCATGGTTAGTGTGAGAAAACAGGTATGGAAAGGCGATGCTGGTTTTAGGAAGCAACCACTCTCATTAACTAGTTTAACCTTTTAAAATATGTTGTGCAAATAGCTAGAACCCATATTTCCTCTTACAAGCAGCTGTTGTTCTCTGATTCGTCACTTGCTTCGTAGGAAAGGCTTTAAATTCAACAGCTCTTAGTCTAGCACCATGTGATTGAGGATCGCCTCAGTTGTGTCATGAAAGTGGAATGTTAGTGCTCTAGTTGTTCGTTAGAAATATGTGATGAAGCTGCAGTAGAACACTGAGGAATCATCTGACAGACCGTGCTTTTGGAAGAGCATGTTTCACTTAGCATTACATATTTTTTCCTCACATGGATGAGGAAGATATTTGAGAATTCATAGGCATTGTGGGAGTATTTTGTCTTTTTTGAAGTGCAAGCCATGTCTAATTTCCATAAGAAAATCTTGAGAGGAAAATGTTTTCTCTGAAAGATAGTTAATCAAACCCCAGCAGGGGATCAGCATTTTCCCAGGGTGAAATCACAAAAATTCCTAAAAGTAGAATGGCACAACAGTTTATTTTGGAGACTAAAATCTGTTATCACCTTTTCATACACCATATTTTGTGACCCTCCAAACCAGACATTCAATGCATTGCTTATTAATAGGACACAATAGTGGAGCCTTTGCACTACAAAATCCACTAAGTATGTATCATGCAACCTTCCTCTTATATATTACCATGAAAACCACTCCATCTATGAAACAATACTTGAATTCAACAGTTTTTAATGGTCTGATTTACATTAGCAATATTGTCCAACTGTGAGGGCCCACTGTTCCAGGGAAAATGTAGCTGCCAAGCCAAGAGTGTGCAAGTGCAATCCCACTGAAAGAATGATAGCCTTACTGATAAGAGTTGCTACTGTAGTGTAAAAATATAACAGCCATCCTGCAACTCTCTTTGATAGGCCATTACAATCATAGCAACCCCACTGAAAGTGTTTTTTGTTTTTTTTGTTTAAGTTCGCTTTCCAATGGCCACCATTTCCAATCACATCCTTTCCCGGGCACGGGTGATAATGGCAGCATAAGAGATGAGTTCCTTTCAGCCAGTCAGCAATTTGGGTAATGGTGGGTTTACTTCACTGTTGTTCAAATCGTCCCTGGCCCTTTTCTGCTGTGCACCTTTTTTGTCTTTCCTATCACTTCTTGCATTCACCAGTATTTGTGCTTGTTTATTTCTTGGCTGTGGTCCATCTCATCTGACTCTTACTAGTGACTCTCTACTGTCCTGGACAGAGTTGTGAGTATTCTCTATGCGCTCAGTTGCCCTTGACAGAATAGGAGCAGTAAGTGTGCTTCCAGGTTGTGAATGCAATTGTGTACTCAAAGATGGTATATCACTGATGCCGGAGTTTGCACACCAGTCCTTCTACCTTTTATAGCTCTCCTCCTTATGTGACCAGTATTTGATTACCCTACCTTCTCCTTGTTTTGTTTCCCTGTTTCCCCGGAGTCCTTAATACCCGGACTGTTCGTATCAGTGCCAGGCACAAAGAGATACCTAAGAGAGGAGGCGTCAGCAACGGAGCTTGTCTGTTCTTTTTAAGTCGAGCATAGCAGCATGCAAGCGATGCTTTTCGAATGGTTGTAATCTATTTTGTGGCCTTTAACCACACCCATCTCATGCCCACCACTTTCATTTGTTCCTCGGCCTGCCTTTCAAAAATCCCTTGATTTACATTTTCCTGCCTTGAGGCCATTTTGTTACCGCCTTGGAGACGGACCCTGTTACATGGATTATTGCACGATCAGCCAAATAGCTTCGTATCAGCTCACTACTTTTTCTTTTGCCCAGTCGCTTCGCTCATGGCGGTATGTTGTTTCTTTGTCTTCCTTGGTTTCCGGCATCTTGCTGTTTGTTTGCAATGTCTGCGCTTTTTTTTAATGTATTTTATTTTTTTGCATTTTTATATAGGGCGAACTCGATACAAAGGTATTACAGCGCTTTATATGAGCACCAGTTACACTACACAAGAGAACATTAATTTTTGGTAGCAAGGGGAGATTAAACAATTTGCCCAGAATCACAGGATGTTGAGCCAGTGCTGAGCATCAAAGCATGTTCCTCAAATGTAAAATCATCTGCTCTGGCCCTTACACCATATCCTCTCCCCTAGGGCTCTTTGTCTGGTGCGTGTTCAGGCAGTCTGGGAATACTCTTTTTCTTTATATAGCAATTGGTAATGCAGGTTCTGCCATTTCATAGCGCTGCAAAGCAGGTGCCCTTCTTAACAAAATAGCTATAATTAATTTGCATCGACCTTGCAGAGATGCAAAAGCTATGTCAGGATTTTTTTTTTTTTTTGTTGCAGTTTTATGTAGCGTGGACTCAACATAATGTCATTGGACTGCTTTATTTATTTTGCAGTGTTATATAGCACAAACTTGATACAAAGTTATTACAGTGCTTTACATGAGGACCAGCTACATAACACAGGAGACCATTCATTTTTAGTAGCAAGGGGAGACTAGCAATTTATCCAGAATCACAGGGTGTTGAGCCGGCGACAAGACTTGAACCATGTTCCCCAGTTCCAAGGTCCGCAGCTCTAGCCCTTATGCCACATCCTCTCCCCTAGGGCTCATTGTCTGGTGCATAGCGGTTCTGTCATTTCATAATGCTGCAAAGCAGGTGCCATCCTTAACACAATTGCTATAATTCATTTGAAGTTAAGCTGTCTCTTCTGTTATTCTGTTCTTCTCTTTGTATGCAGTCAGTAGTTAGGCTGGTGTTGCCAATATGGAAGAATAATTTCTTTAGAGATTTAACACACAGAAATATATGTCTGTCTCCTTTTCTTTGCTCCTAACTCTTTTGAGCCCCTCATTCAATTGGGTTGGATGTCACAAAGGTGCCTCTTTGTGGCTTGTTTGATGATTTAAAAGTAAAAGGTAAACACACTGGAAAGGGTTGCGTCTCAAGGTAATCACAGCCAGTCTGTAGGAATGAGGCAAAAACACTCTCAAGATGGTGGTCTTGTTGTGTCCTCTCTCCTGCAGTGGCAGGCCTGAGAGTGTTGCTGTGCACCTGGCATATAGCCACTATATTCCAAACCAAAACATATAGGTAAAATTCATTGTCATTTACAACCCCTATAGCTCTAACTCTCACAAATGTGAGACCTATTGCATTGCAAATGCTTGTCTTGGTTTGTTTCCAATCAGATCCTCCTATTTAATCCTATCGCTTGACCCCTGACCCTCACACACTTACTCTAACATCCTCTACATATACTGTCACATTTCTAGTCTATCCTTCCCACTTAACCCTTAAAATACCCTGTTGCACCTGCCCTCTTTGCAGGGTCTTCCCCAATCTTTTTGCCTCCTTCCTCATTTATCTGACCAGTTTTTGTTGGCTTTAGGGCTCTGGGCACTTGCCCACTGCTAACCAGTGCTAGAGTGCATATGCTCTCTGTGCAAATTGTAGTGTTGATTGGTTTATCCATAATTGTCATATTTGATTTACTGGTAATTCCCTGGTAAAGTGTACCAGAGGTGCCAAGGGCCTGTAAATCAAATGCTACTAGTGGGCCTGCAGCACTGGTTGTGCCACCCAGATTAGTAGCCCTGTAAACATGGCTCAGACCTGCTACTGCAGTGTCTGTGTGTGCAGTTTTAAACTGCCAATTCGACTTGGCAAATGTACCCACTTGCCAGGCCTAAACCTTCCCTTTTACTACATGTGGGGTACCCCTAAGGTAGGCCCTAGGTATCCCCAGGGGCAGGGTGCAGTGTATGTTTAAGGTAGGACATATACTAGTGTGTTTTATATGTCCTAACAGTGAAATACTGCCAAATTTGGTTTTCACTGAGCAAGGCCTACCTCTCTCAGAGGTTAACATGGGGGCTGCATTTAAATATCCTTAAAGCGCAGATTCACATTAAGAGCAGATAAAAATGTGGAGTTTAGGGTCTCTTAACTAACAATTTAAAAATACATCTTTTATTGAAGTTGGTTTTTAAATTGACTGTTTAAAAATGCCACTTTTAGAAAGTAGGCATTTTCTTGCTTAAACCATTCTGTGACTCTGCCTGTTTGTGGATTGTCTGCCTGGGTCAGTTTGACGGTTGGGCTGTTTTGCACCTGTCTAGACAGTGACACGAAGGGGACGGGGTGTAGCCTGCATATACTGATGAGCCATCTGAGCTAGAGGGGAGGGAGGAATTGTCATTCACACCTGAAACAACTGTGCCTGCCCTCACACAATGCAGTCTCCGACAGTCTGGTGTGTGTCTGAGGCCTGGCCTGGACAAGGAAGGCTCTGTCAAACACTCAAGACTATGCTTTGAAGTTTGCCAACTTCAAAGGCAGAAAGGGGTATAAGAGGAAGACCCAAAACCACAGACTTTTAGAGCTTTTCTGGAGTCAAGAGGAACCTCTGCCCAGGAGAAGAGCTGAAGAGCTGGAGGAGTACTGTCCCCTTGCTGTGTTGCTTTGCTGGACTGGCCTGCAGTTGCTGCTTCTGCCTTAAAAAAGTGCAAAGGGTGAAATGTGATCTGTGTCCTGCTTGAGAAAGTTCTTCAATTCTTGGAGAAGAGCTTGCCTCCTGTTGGAAGTCTCAGGGACACCAAAGACTTCAGTTTCCTCAACCTGCAGCACTGGGAACTGTGTGTTTTGTGCTGCTCACGAGGAGAAACCACTGTGACGCCACCAACGACGCCACTGACCTCTACCGTGACCTGCCAACGCCGCATGGAATCGCATTTCCCCGCTTCGCACTGCGACCCTGGTCTCACTGACGCCATCATCAGACGACTTCACCGAGCAGCTGCTTGCACCACGACCTGTGGGCCCTGCACTCCGGAAGCGCCTGCTCACTACGCACCTTGGGCCTCCCCGGCAATGCCTCTCCTGCTGACACCGGTGGCACTGCCTGCACAGTGGCCTGTGGACAGCGCTCGTCAGGAGCACAAAGCACTGTCCCATCCCACACCGCAGCCCTGGTCCACTGACGCCAGCACCATCAACTCCAGTGTCGTCACCAGGAATCCCTGCCTGCACCGTGGCCTGTGGACACCGCTCGGGAGGGTCACGAAGTGCTGTTCCATCCCCCACCGCTGGCTTGGGCCTATTAACAACAGCACTCCAGCAACTGTGCCGCTACTACCTTCACCGTGACCTGTGGACACCACACATCACACCGCCCCACTTCACACTGCAGCCCTGGTCTCACTGACGCCGCTGGATGCCATCACTGAGCCGCTGCCTGCACTGTGACCTGTGGGCATTGCACGTCCCATCGGCACTGCTTGCACTGCAGCCCCAACACCATCCACGCCAGCGCTCCTGACTTCATCAGCTCGGAGTTCCACCTGCAATGCATGTGACTTCAAGGGCCCGACGACTCGCGCACCCACTCCGTAACCAACACCGCAACACCAATGGCGCTGCTCTCCGGTGCTCACTGCGAGGATCACGATGCCCTGCAATTCCAAAGGTACTGTTTTGTGGGTCTTCCTGACAACGTAGCTGGCCCACAACACCGCGGCTGGCCTGAACTGTTGGTTTTATTGATCACGACGCCGTGATAGCCCCAGGTGGAACTATCGACTTCAAGGAACTGTATTTTGAGTAAATCTTGCAAAATCCATAGTTTTAACACTGTAGGTTGGATTTCTATCATTTTTGTCTAGTTTTACACATATAAATATTGGATATTTTTCTAAAACTGGTTTGGTGTCCTTTTGTAGTGTTTTCACTTATTACTGTGTGTTATGTGCAAATGCTTTACACATTGATTTTGAGACAAGCCTGACTGCTCGTGCCAAGCTACCAACAGGGTGAGCAGGGGTTATCTGAGTTGGTATCTCCCTTATCCTGACCTGAGTGAGTGTCCTTACTTGGACAGGTTTCAAACCGACTGCCAACTTTCTAACATACCTCTTTCCCCTCCCCCTTCTATCACCAAGTTTTGAATGTTTCCCCATACCTACCCAGGCACAGCATTTCTGATGTCAATCCCCTTTCTGTCCAATATCCATCAGCTTACAGCACCATTTTAGTTGCATTCCCTCCACAACATCCCTTTACTCTCTGTCTGCCATGCCCTTGTATCTGTCTCCACAGAGCTTCTGACTCCCCCACTGCCTATCTCCTGATGGCTGCTGTCTAGCTATGCCTGGCATGCCTGGTACCTCACGGCCCAGCCTCTCTTCTTTTTTATCCTATTAGATTGACAGTAGGTAATCTACTTTCCCTCTCTCTAACTTCCTCAGACCAAACAATTTTGATACACCTTGGATGCCAAGTTCTTCCATCCTCATGCCATTAACTTTTTAAAAAAAACGAATATGGACAGAGCACTACACAACACCGTATCTTTCCTGGTACCTCCTATAACAACTCCATCACAAAGACTACATCTGGTCCTTTCACCAGACCTTGGAGAAGCATATCTTTCCCCTGTCGGAAAGACTCAAAGGAGTCCAAACACCCCCACAGAAGACCTCCAATAGAAAGCACAGTCACAAACTTGTCTGATTCCATAACCCAGTACCAAACTAAATCAAACTGTTCTCAATAATCTTGTAATATGCTAGCTAGCTCACTACTTTGTCACAAAAACACCAGGGGCCAGATGTATGCGATCGCAAACGGCCCAATGGGAGCAAACTGCATTTTGGTATGTATCAAATCCAATTTGCGATTCTGTAACTTGTTACCAAAACTCAAATTGGTTTTGCGACTACATACCGATTCGGGGTTAGGAAGGGGCGTGTCAAGGGCGTCCCTTCCTAATACCTAATCGCAGAGGTAGGTATGATTGTTTTGTGACTGTGAATGAGGTCGCAAAACAATCCCAGTTACCACCAATTTCAAATTGATGGTAACTTATTCGCAAAGGGGAAAGGGTCCCTTGTGGACCCCTTCCCCTTTGTGAATGCATTCGAAACATTTTCTAAGAACAGGCAGGGGTCCCAGGGACCGCTGCCTACTCCTAAAAAATGAAAAGAAAACTTTTAATTTTTCATTTTTAAACGCATCCTGTTTTCCTTTAAGGAAAAAGGGCTGCATTTAAAAAAATATATATATTGCTTCATTGAAAATCAATCAGACATGGTGGTCTGCTGAGCCCAGCAGGCCATCATTCCTGTGATTGTAGCCATTCGCAATGCATCACAAATACTTCAGTATTCAAGTACTTTTTTCCTAAAAGGTATTCGCAAATTAGGAAATGCAAAACCATTCGCACCAGTGGGTCTTCAGGCCCATAGGAACGAATGGAGTCTCATTCCCTAATAGCGATTCCCTAATAGCGATTGTGAATTTTAAGTAATTGCTATTAGGGAATCGCTATTTTATTACATTCCATTATGCATCACCTAAATAGGGATTAACTAAAATTCGCTATTTAGGTAATGCAAAATGAAACTTTGATACTTCTGGCCCGAGGTCTTGAATTAATCTCATCCTACCTCTTAAATCACCTCCACTGGAACTTGACTCCATCGTCTGCATCGTCTCCCGTGTGGTATGCCTCGCTGGCACAACATTAGATTGGCATCACTCTCATCCTCTTCAACACATTTGTCAGATCCCTACCCTAGGTCACTAAATTCCTCGGCCAGCCCTGCTACTGTTACGCTGACATACATCGAACACGATGAAACTGGATCCACACTCAGATATCAAATGCATTGCACGTGGGTCTTGCCTTGTTGCACTTGTCATCCATGAATGAACACATCTGAAACTAAGTGGCAACAAAAAGATTAATGATGATCCGAGGACAGCTGAAACACAGATTTAGAGGTGGGAGAATGTGCCAGTCAGGGAAGTCCAAATTGTGTGTACTTTTTTAAAAGGTTTGTGAGCTTCACAAATTAAAAACCTACCAAGTATTTAAAAAGGGTAGCTTCTGCAGTGGGTAGCTGGCAGGTCAGCACATGGACTGCTCTCACTTAGCGGCAATTCCATGCAGTTAGAAGGTTCCATTGTGAGAGTTCATAATGCACAAGATTCCGCGGTCCTCTTTCCTAAGCAGGTGATATGCTCCCTTGGAATATATCATAATGCACACCAGTCTTCTGTGATCTTTCTCATCCATTTAGAATGTTTCATTGAGTAACGTCATAATTCACTATGTTCATCTGTCCTCTTTCCTAGAGGTGGGCGAGCCACTGAACTCTCGAGCTAGACTCGACCCTACAGCCTGGCTCTGGTTCAGCTCGAGGATCTGTTGGAATCTCAAGCCCATAACGAGCCTATCTTTCAAGCGGCTTCTACCTGCCACCGTTGGGTTACCCAGGATGTGGCATTGCCGCCACAGCTGCAGACGGTGAAACTAGGGATCTAGGTTCAATTCTCAGCTTTGGCTAAACACCCTGTGATCCTGGGCAAATCACTTCATCTCTCCCTGCCTACAACAAATGAACGTGACCATGTGTAACGTATCTAGTGCTCATGTATAGCTCTCCAATACCTTTGGATAAAAACTAAAAAAAAATGTCAAAAAGAGATAAAAACAAAGCATTAACATAATGAAAGACAAGTAGGTTGTCCTTTAGTACTGATTTTTACAAAGTGAAACCAGAGAACCTAGATAAATTGTGTCTTCTCTGCTTAAATTGTGTGATCTCCTGCATATATTTTATTTCTCCAAAACTTCTTTCCATCATTGTCTTTTATAAAAGCATTTTCAAACATGTGATTTCTGAATACCAGTTGTACAAAAACGAGGCTGGACGGTACCAGGCATTGGGCGTTTCACCCAGGAGGCTGGAATGGTGGGGGAGGTGCCTTTGTTACTGAGGGGCCGGTTTAGTAGCAATGCAGCTGTTTTAAAAGTGCTGCAGAGTTCCTTGTATATTCAGCAGTTTTCTGGGAACAATAAAAGTGCCAGATAACTCTGGAGATTCATTTACCTGCTGGAGAGAGATCAGAATTTTGTCTAGTGGAAGTTTTGACTCATCTAAGGTAGTTGAAGGAAGTTGGCTCTGTATATAGTATCTCAAAGTGAGAGATAGTGTGCACAGAGTCCAAGGGTTCGCCTTAGAGGTTGATAGTGGCAAAATTAGATAATTCTAATGCTCTATTTTGTGGTAGTGTGGTCGAGCAGTAGGCTTATCATAGGGTACTGTTAAGCATTTGTTGTGCACACAAGGCAATAAATGAGGACCACACACTCAAAGACTTATCTCCAGGCCAATAGTTTTTATATAGAAAATATATTTTCTTAATGTATTTTAGAACCACAAGATTCAAGATTTGAAGTAAATACATAAAATGCAAGGTACTCCACACAGGTAGGTAGGGAACTTTGAATTAAAGCAGTAGTACACACAGTATAGGTTACAATGGTAATAAGCTATTTTAAAAGTGGACACACTGCAAAAATCAACAGTTCCTGGGGGAGGTAAGTAGGGTTAAGTTTCTGAGGAAAGTAAAGCACTTACAAGTTCAGTCTCTTGGGCATAGGCAGCCCACCATTGGGGGTTCAAGGCAACCCCAAAGTCACCGCACCAGCAACACAGGACTGGTTAGGTGCAGAGGTCAAAGGAGGGCCCAAAACACATAGGTGCCTATGGAGAACAGGGGGGCTCAGGTTCTGGTCTGCTGGCAGGTATATACCTGTGTCCTCGGGGAGCAGACCACGGGGGTATTGTAGAGCACTGGGGGGGGGAGGGAACAAGCAGGCACACAAAACACACCCTCAGCGGCACAGGGACGGCCGGGTGCAGTGTGCAAAGTTGGCATCGGGTTTGCTATTGAAAGCAATGGTGGGACCCGGGGGTCACTTAGGTGATGCAGGCAGGGCACTGGGGGGATTCTCGGGCCAGCCACCGACTTGGCTAGGAAGAGGGCCGCCTGCTGGCCACTCCTGCACTGGAGGTTGGTTCCTCTCGGTCCTGGGTGCTGCGGGTGCAGTGCTTGGTCCAGGCGTTGGGTTCTTTGTTACAAGGCAGTCGCGGTCAGGGGGAGCCTCTGGTTCCTCTCTGCAGGCGTCGCTGTGAGGGTGCAGGGGGGTTGTCTCAGGTTACTCATGTAGTCGCAGTCGTCTGGGAGTCCTCCCTGCGGTGTTAGTTCTCTGGAGCTCGAGCCATGGGCGTCGGGTGCAGAGTGTGAAGTCTCACGCTTCCGGCGGGAAGAGTGAGTTCTTTAAAAGTTGCTTCTTTGTTGCAAAGATGTTGCTGTTGGTGAACAGTGCTGCTGTTCTCGGGAGTTTCTTGGTCCTTCGGGTTCAGGGCAGACCTCTGAGTCCTCAGAGGTTGCTGGTCCCTGTCGGATGCGTCAGTGTGCAGTTTCTTTGAGTCTGGAGACAGGCCGTTAGGGCTGGGGCCAAGTCAGTTGTCGTCTCTGTCGTCTCTGCAGGGCTTTCAGGTCAGCAGTCCTTCTTCTTTGTGTAGGTTGCAGGAATCTGATTTCCTGGGTTCTGGGTCGCCCCGAAATACTAATTTTAGGGGTGTGTTTAGGTCAGGAGGGCAGTAGCCAATGGCTACTGTCCTGGAGGGTGGCTACACCCTCTTTGTGCCTCCTCCCTGAGGGGAGGGGGGCACATCCCTAATCCTATTGGGGGAATCCTCCAAACTCAAGATGGAGGATTTCTAAAGGCAGGGGTAACCTCAGCTCTGGACAGCTTAGCGGATGCCTGACTTGTGGGTGACTCCTCCTTGTTTTTCTCATTTTCCTCTCTTGCCTTGCTGACAAAAGTGGGGACAGTAGCCGGAGGGGCAGGCATCTCCAATAACTGGGATGCACTGGGGTGCTGTAACAAAAGGCATGAGCCTTTGAGGCTCACCGCCAGGTGTTACAGTTCCTGCAGGGGGGGGTGAGAAGCACCTCCACTCAGTACCGGCTTTGTTCCTGGCCACAGAGTGACAAAGGCACTCTGCCCATGTGGCCAGAAACTCATCTGGTTGTGGCAGGCTGGCAGAAACTGGTCAGCCTAGCACTAGGAGTCAGACTGGTATTCAGGGGGCAACTCTAAGATGCCCTCTGGGTGTATTTTACAATAAATCCCACCCTTGCATCAGTGTGCATTTATTGTGCTGAGAAGTTTGATACCAAACTTCCCAGATTTCAGTGTAGCCATTATGGAACTGTGGAGTTTGCGTTTGACAAACTCCCAGTCCATATACTCTTATGGCTACCCTGCACTTACAGTGTCTAAGGTTTTGCTTAGACACTGTAGGGGCATAGTGCTCATGCACATATGCCCTCACCTGTGGTATAGTGCACCCTGCCTAGGGCTGTAAGGCCTGCTAGAGGGGTGACTTATCTATGCCACAGGCAGTTTGAGGTTGGCATGGCACTCTGAGGGGAGTGCCATGCCGACTAAGTCATTTTCTCCCCACCAGCACACACAAGCTGTGAGGCAGTGTGCATGTGCTGAGTGAGGGGTCCCAGGGTGGCATAAGACATGCTGCAGCCCTTAGAGACCTTCCCTGGCAACAGGGCCCTTGGTACCAGGGGTACCAGTTACAAGGGACATATCTGTGTACCAGGGCTGTGCCAACTGTGGGAACAAAGGTACAGTTTAGGGAAAGAACACTGGTGCTGGGGCCTGGCTAGCAGGGTCCAAGCACACTTTCAATCATAACTGGCATCAACAAAATGCAACAGGTCAGGGGGTAACCATGCCAAGGAGGCATTTCCTTGCTGTAGTGCAGAGGGTTGATATGCTTGCTGTAAAGAACTTTAGTGGGACACAACTTTTGTCACTGAGATCCTTGTGTTACTGTGCAGTTCATAAGTTACAATCATAATCGAGCACAGTGAGCTATGAACTGCCATCAAACTGCAATAGATGCGCTTAAAACAAATGAAATGCATGTGAGAGAGGGAGCAATGGAGAGATGAAGGGCACTTGTAAAGATTGTTGGTGAGGGAATCTTTGAATCTTTGAGGAGCCCCAATAAAGATTCTGGTATCCTGTTGCATTGTAAGGTCAACATTTACTATGCTTTAAACAGGAACACAAATTAACTTATAATGGAAAATGTGTTGTAGAATGCACAATTTTTTTTGGAAGGGGGAGCAAGCCCCATTGCAGTGGTCAGGCGTTCTCACTATGCACCCTAAGGGGGTGGTCTGACAAAATTTGCCCGGGCTGCTTTGGGTTCCCAGTCCAGCCCTGTACAAAACCTATTGTGTTTGATTTAATAGACTATAATGTTACTGTAAAATTGTTTGGGCCACCCACAGGGTCACATGACAAGTGACTTGCCCCTCGGTTCGCTAATGATTCATGTTTCTGAACTATCACTTTGATTAAGATACTTCTCAGTGCAGTGCTATAACGTGATATATTAATCTCAAAGCTTTCACATGTTGAAATACACAGTTTAAAATTTTGTAAAAACGTTTTAAATTATGTGATATTTGTTGTATAATATACATAGCAACCATTTTCAGGGCTCGGCGGGTGCATGGGCTCTAAGAATCGAGCCAGGCCCTTGGCTCGCCCTATTAATTTGTTGGATCACCCACCTCTAGTCTTTCCTGTGCATAGAATGTTTCAATGTGTGATGTCATAATGCACAAGACTCCTGTGTCCTATTTCATATGCAGTTAGAATGTTTCCCTGAGTGATGTCACAACTCACAATATTCGGCTGTCCTCTTTCATATGCAGTTAGAATGCTTCAATGCGTGATGTCATAAGGACCAATACTCATTTGTACTCTTTCATATGCAGTTAGAATGTTTCCCTGAGTGATGTCATAACTCACAATACTCGGCTGTCCTCTTTCATATGCAGTTAGAATGCTTCAATGCGTGATGTCATAAGGCACAATACTCATCTGTACTCTTTCATATGCAGTTAGATTGTTTCCCTGAGAGATGTCATAACTCACAATACTCGTCTGTCCTCTTTCATACACAGTTAGAAAGTTTCATTGCATGATGTCATAACTCACAATAGGATCCGGAGGCCTCCAGACGGCCCACACTCCCCCCGCCAGGAAAGCACGAGACGACATGGTTTGTTCGTTGGAAGGAGTATCTTTTATTTTCAAAAAGTCATCATATAAATTACCTCATAACTTTGACAAGCAAAACATCAAATAGCAAGTATAAGAAGGTTAGTCAATAAAGAAAACATTTTTATTTACATGTTACTGAGAAATTACTTGTGACCATAACCAGTGTGACAGGATCCCTTCCTGTCCTGAACCACCATATTGGACCACACAGGTGACCCGTGTCTCACCTGTATCCGTAGGAGGGACGGTTACCCTGACTACCCGGTACCTTGTCCTCCAGTTTAGGGTTCCGCCCCCCCTCCAAACACCAATCAGCCCTGGGGTGTAATGGGGAAGCCAAGAGCGGGAGCCCCATGTTCTCCCCCAGCGATCTGAGGTCTCTTACCCCCTGATCTGGTGTGTACATCCGCTGGTTGGCTCAGAACTTCAGGATCCTATCCCAGATGTCCTCGTGGGGGCCCCACCTTGGGGACCCCCTCCTATTGTTTCTAGTCACATTTGTTATCTCAATTTCCGCCACAAGGGTAACCAGGGCCCCAAAGGTCCTTCGCCCTCCCCACCCAAAAAGAGGCTGCGGGCAAAACCCCACATGTCGCGAATAAATTGATCAGTTCCTTCGTTGGACAAATGCACTTGGTCGCTGTGAAACATGTGCATACCTTTTAGCAGTTTGTGGGGGATATTCCATAGGCGCCCAGGGCCTGGGCAGAGCTTCGCCATCTCGGCATTAAGCCGGCGAACTGATACGTTGATGGTGCGAGATCTTAACCCTGCCCCCCACTTAAGACGTGGAACCATGTGTGACCAGGCAAATGCGGCCCTTGGGAATTGCTTTGCCACTTTCGAAATTTCAAGAAATACTGTCTCCCGAAGGGTCTTCCGGCCTAAACACACCAAATCATTGCCCCCCAAGTGAATGATGATCAGATCCGGAGACTGCAGTCCCCCACGACTACTCGCCAATTCGACCAAATGTTGCAGCTGGGTGATGCCTCCTCCGCCAATGCCGCACCACCGAAAAGCCACACTGTGCAAGTCTGCCGGTTTCGACTCACGGAGCTGTTGCAACCGGTATGCCGCCCGACGGACAAATGAATGGCCGAATACCCAGACTACTCGCTGAGGCATTTGACTGAAAGAAAAGAAAACATGCGCGTGAGACAACACCACCGAGCAACCCAGTCCCTGTTACTCCAACTCTGGCCTGATGTAACGTTGGTAACATTCCGAAGACCAACGACCTATATTTTTTACAGCGGACGCTGGAAGGCCTGCTGCTGCTGCCGCCGTGGCTGCGCCAATTCTAAAGGAATGGGATGAATAACCCTGTTGATCCACTCCAATTAATTTTAGGGACAATTTAAATACTTCCACGAACTGGTAGCGTGAGAGGCAGTCTCCGCCCGGGTGGATGAAGAAGGCCGGAGACTCCGCCATAGGGCGCACCGCCATGTATTTGTTTGTGATTAACACAGGGCATAAGGGGGAACCAGGCGCCTCACCTGGTGTGATGCGTGTTCCTCTTATCAGCTGGTCGGTCTTTGATTTACGCAACATAATGTGCAGTGCCCCCCTGCAGATCGTTACGTCTTCCCGCTGTAGGCCCCCCAAGTGGTCACCCTTGGAGGAGCCTACCAACTCGCTGATGCGGAAAGCTCCGTAAAAAGCCAAAGTGAAGGCCGCGGCGAAAAGCGCTGCCTCGGTGGGTGAAGAGCAGACGGTGTGAAGCGCCCTTAAAATCCCTTCCAGCAAAGGAGGGGTGACGGGACGCCTGGCATCCGAGCTACTCGGGGATCCCTTGGCCCAACCCCTCAAGGCTTGTTTTATGATAAAATTATTCAGAGGCCTCTCCAATTGAACTATTTTTGCAAAGAAACGTATCGCCGCCAAATGTGCCTTTGCGCATGACACCGGACGCCCTAGGCTGCGCAGATGTTTAAGGAATGCCCCTATTGCTGGCTCCGAAAAGGTGTCTGCCATATGCAGAGCATGCAAGAAACGCCTGTAAAGTAAAAAACTGTTCTCGTAAGCTGTTTTTGTGCGTGGGGCCAAGGATAACGCTACTAAATCTGGGAGGGAGGGGCACCAATCTTCCACAGAGATTCTGGGAACTCCGTCATCTTCTCCTTCGCCTGGGGGTGATACCGCAAAAATTCCTGCATCAATGAACGAGACAATGCGTCAGCTGCGTTGTTATGCACCCCAGGCACGTGCTTCGCTTTGAACGTGATGTTATGCTGAAGACAAGCCAGAATCAGGTGTTTCAAAAGGCGCAAAACCAAAGGACATGAAGCCCCTTGCCGGTTGATAACCTCTACCACCGCCATGTTATCAGACCAGAAGATTACCACCCTGTTCCTGAACTCCTTAGCCCAGATGTTTACAGCGACCACGATTGGGAATAATTCCAAGATGGCTATATTCTTGGTCCAACCTCATCTGACCCAGTCCCTAGGCCAGTCTGCCCTGCACCATAATGGGCCCAAAATTGCGCCGAAGCCTATGCTTCCCGCAGAGTCAGTGTATAGGCCCAGCGTAGGGCTGGGTATTGCTTTCTGCGGCCAAATGACCGACCCGTTGAATGTCCTAAGGAACAAATCCCACAGCCTCAGGTCGTCTCTAACCTCTCTGGACAGCCTGGTGTGGTGGTGTTTTTCTTTTAGCCCCGTCATTGAGCGAGCTATTGACCTAGAAAAGGGGCGACCCATAGGGATAATTCTTAGCGCAAAGTTCAGCTGACCCACCAGTACCTGAAGCTGTTGCAGAGTCACCTTTTCCTGAGACAATATAAATTTAATGGACTACTTGAAAGCCAACAGTTTATCTAAAGGCAAGCGGCACTCCCCGGCCAAGGAGTCAATTTCAATTCCCAGGAAAGTGATGCAAGTAGAAGGGCCGACTGTTTTCTCGGGGGCCAAAGGCACCCCAAATTATTTGAACAAAGCGATTAAAGCTTGAAGAGCCCACCTGCACCTGTCAGAATTGGGGGGTCCCAGAATCAGGAAGTCGTCTAGGTAATGAATGACCTCCCGGTGTCCCATACGTTGTGAGAACACCCACTGAAGAAAGGAGCTGAATTGCTCGAAATAACTGCAAGATATGCTGCAACCCATGGGCATGCATTGGTCGAAGTAATACCCCCCTCTGAATTGAAAACCTAGCAGGTGGTAGTCCTCGGGGTGCACGGGAAGCAAACAGAAGGCAGACTCAATGTCGGTTTTTGCTAACATAGACCCCCGGCCCAGCGCTCTCACTTTCTCAACCGCATTATCCACTGACGCGTATCGGACTGAACATAGCTGCGGATCGATGGCGTCGTTCACTGATGACCCCCGAGGGGCTGAAAGATTGTGGATCAATCTAAACTGTCCTGCTTCCTTTTTTGGAACCACTCCCAACGGGGAACACACAAAACCAGATAGCGGAGGGCACCTAAAAGGACCAGCAAGCCTGCCCAGGCACCTCTCTTTCTCTATTTTTTTTGCAACTACTGAAGTGTTCTGCAAGGCAGATATTAGGTTCTTACAATGATCTACCGGAGAGACATTCGGGGCGGGGATCCTGAAGCCAAAGGAAAAACCGTTAAGAAGTACTGAAGCCGCGTCCGCAGAAGGGTAAGCCTGTAACCAAGGGCGTAAGGCTTCTAACCTGACCGGGGAGGGAAGAGGAGAATCAATTTGATGGTTTACTGGGGTCCCGACCCCGCTCTTTAGATTTCTTAATGCACTTGGATTCAGGATGGGACGGGTGGGCACAAAAGGAACAGTTATGCTTGAACTTGCATGTTCCTGCGGGACGTGAACATGACCTTCTGTTAAATGCCCAGCAAGACCCTTTCTTCTCACCGGACAACTGGGGCCGAAAGGGCTGCCTCCCTGGTACCTTGTTGTTAACACATTCGAGCCACACATTTACTTCTGTTTGATCCCACCCGATGGAGGGGTCCTCTACTTTTGCCCAACGAAAATCCCTATCATACTCCAACCAGGCAGACCCCCCGTACGCGTGTTGAGCCTTCAATTTCTTATTGGCATAATAAATCAAAGAGGTGCCCAACTCTGTTTTTTTTTTCCAACAGGATTGACATAAAAACATTAAAGCCAAATAGCCAATTTGTGATGTTTTCTTCAATCCTTGGCTTTCTTTCGCCATAGGAAGATGATTTATGTTCCTTCTCCTTCCCTTCCATCTCCCTTCTTTTTGCCCTTATTAAAGAAAAAATGTCCACAAAGTCTCCCTTCCATATTTTTTCCCTTGTTTCATTCGTCCGGATTCGGAAGTTTGCTTGAGTTGGGCTGGACGTCCTGAACCGGTGGAGGAGATGGGAGACCAATGCTCGGTGCCAGGGCGACACACGGGCTACTGATCGCGGCCTGCCGCAAGTTTGAGGAGTGCGCTGCAACTAGGGAGTCTACCTGGCGTTTTAAATCAGCCACTGTGTTTTGCCATGACATGTCCGCCCCCCCATGGGGCAGTGGGTGGTGAGGCGGTGGTAGACGGTGCGTTAATACCGGCCAATAGTTTAGAAACTTCCATTAGCGCCAGCCTGGATGGCTCTTGATCATTCGCCCGGGAATCGTGGAATCCCACAGGCGGTGGACCGGATGGCGCTGGAGAAACTACCCCCTGAAGCGGTGTGGGAGATGGCTCGGTCTGCGCTGTTGGTGCTAAGGCCGCCAAGGAATTACGAATATCAGCCAGGACTCCCTCTATACCCACGCCCGCGGGGGCCGTGGAGCCCGAGTTAAGCAACGGGCATGCTCAACTGTTCTGAGAGGCTAGTTGCTGTATGAGGTGACAGAATGATGGTTGCCGGTGCCGCTGTGGGGGGCGTCAGAATGATGGTGGCTGGCACCTGCGCTTTTGCATTCCTTCTACGCTTAACTGGGGGAAAAGCCGCATTGGGGGCCACTTGGGACCGCTTAGGGCGGAAACCCTTCTCCCTGCCCCCATCTTTTTTAGGAGCCTCTATGGCTACACTGGGTTCCTCACTCCCCAATTTTTCCAAGACTAATCTCAGCAGCTGGGACAAATCGGGGTCGCGCTCCCTCCCTTTTGGGGTGCAGGCCTTCTTAGGTGGCATGGTGACCTGCCCTTATAGCTATCACCAATTGTAAAGGACTGCCCAATTCACAGTATAACCCCCCCTTTTTTAAATTTTTTTTATAGGGGGTACGACCTGAAAAGAAATCAGAGGCAAAAAACAATCAAACACAGGGATCCCAAATGTCCACAAATTGAAACCCCTTAATCCTGTGTCCACCACGCATAAATCAAAAGAGCTGAAGAAACCAATCTGCAGTAATGGATGCAATAACTTTAACTAAGGCAACACCAAGCTACCACAGTGACAATTAAGTGTGGCTCAACTGCCAAATAATTAATGCAACCACACAGGCTAATCACAGTGAAAATTAAGTGTGGCTCAACTGCCAAATAATTAATGCAAACACACAGGCTAGCCACTCTTTGGCTGCCTGCAAATGGGCCACCTCTTAATAATGGCTCATACACATAAAGGACTACACAGGCAGGTGGCCTAACACTGTGCTAAAGCACGATAAATTACAGTACCAATGTTATGCAACCACTGTCAGCTCCCCAGGTGAAAAACCCACAACTTTACCCAAAATTGCAAAGGCAGAAAATTACAAACACTGAACACAACGAAAAAAGACCAGTTCGCCCAACGCGTGTTTATCAAAATTGTCCAGGGCGTCGGAAAATCGCACTGCCCACCACTTGATCGCGCGTTTAAAATTGCGAGCGCTTAAACTAAAAAAAACCCGGCCAGTTAACACAGCGCGTGTTTGCAAAGCGCTGCTCGCCACATGTGAGGTTTTTTCCTGCGACCCCACTCCTACAAATACTTTAGCTGGCTGCCCTGAATTTGAATAAGTCTGGACACGAAGAAATACGGCTCAGGCACCGAGCTGGACGCGCCTCCGAGGCTCGGATTAACTTTTTTTTTTTTTTTTTAAAGGCTGCACGTTAAACTGCCCCCCCCCCACGCGGCTGGAAAGCAGGGGGCCTGGCACACCACTTAGAGCGCGAAGCAAACCGGCTCCGAACCGGGCTGGACGCGCAAGAAAAACCCCGCAATAATTAGCCGGCCGCCCGGCACGCCACTCGCGCTGCGCTTTTAATACTTACAATCAGGAAGGACTTCCACGAAGGCAGCAGACGACGAAAACGAGGGGAGAAGCCGGAATCCTTCAGGTGACGCGAAGCAGGAAGGACTCTCCAAAAGTGGGCCGCACGCCAGGTCCCACAGCCGCAAAACCTCACCCAACTGGCAGCAGACAATGAAAACGAGGGGAGAAGCCGGAATCCTTCAGGTGACGCGAAGCAGGAAGGACTTTCCAAAAGCGGCCCGCACGCCAGGTCCCGCCGCCGCACACAAGTAAAGAAGGAATAACCTTCTTTGGGGGGCCTTTAAATAGCCCCCCACCAGTGTGCGGCGGCCGGAAACGGCGGTCGGCCAACGTCGTCCCCACGACGTGCCCCCTGGGGTATGACTTCCGCCCCCAAAGCCTCGCGAGGCGTCAGGGCGGAAATCCGGCCGAACTCGGCACCTCCCGGCAGGGGGAAAAGGGGGAAGGGAGTGCCCCAGGGCCTCGGAGGCCCCGTCCCCTAACGGGCCGCACCCCCCCACTACGGGGGGGGGGGCGCTCTACCCTACTCGTCTGTCATCTTTCAAATGCAGTTAGAAAGTTTCATTGCGTGATGTCATAACTCACAATACTCGTCTGTCCTCTTTCAAATGCAGTTAGAATGCTTCATTGCGTGATGTCATAACACACAATACTCGTCTGTCCTCTTTCATACGCAGTTAAAATGTTCCCTGAGAGATGTCATAACTCACAATACTCGTCTGTCCTCTTTCTAATGCAGTTAAAAAGTTTCATTGCGTGATGTCATAACTCACAATACTCGTCTGTCCGCTTTCATATGCAGTTAGAATGTACCCTGAGTGATGTCATAACTCACAATACTCGTCTGTCCTCTTTCAAACGCAGTTAGAAAGCTTCATTGCGTGATGTCATAACTCACAATACTCGTCTGTCCTCTTTCATACGCAGTTAGAATGTTCCCTGAGAGATGTCATAACTCACAATACTCGTCTGTCCTCTATCATACGCAGTTAGAAAGTTTCATTGCGTGATGTCATAACTCACAATACTCGTCTGTCCTCTTTCAAACGCAGTTAGAAAGCTTCATTGCGTGATGTCATAACTCACAATACTCGTCTGTCCTCTTTCAAATGCAGTTAGAATGCTTCATTGTGTGATGTCATAACACACAATACTCGTCTGTCCTCTTTCATACGCAGTTAAAATGTTCCCTGAGAGATGTCATAACTCACAATACTCGTCTGTCCTCTTTCAAATGCAGTTAGAAAGTTTCATTGCGTGATGTCATAACTCACAATACTCGTCTGTCCTCTTTCAAATGCAGTTAGAATGCTTCATTGCGTGATGTCATAACACACAATACTCGTCTGTCCTCTTTCATACGCAGTTAAAATGTTCCCTGAGAGATGTCATAACTCACAATACTCGTCTGTCCGCTTTCATACGCAGTTAGAATGTACCCTGAGTGATGTCATAACTCACAATACTCGTCTGTCCTCTTTCAAACGCAGTTAGAAAGCTTCATTGCGTGATGTCATAACTCACAATACTCGTCTGTCCTCTTTCATACGCAGTTAGAATGCTTCATTGTGTGATGTCACAAAGGACAACGTTCCTGCCTTCTTTCCTGTGTTTAGATTTTTTCACTGAGGGGTGTATTAATGAACATTATTACACGGTTTTGTTGCCCCTCTAATTACAGAGCTCCGTTCAGAGATGTTTGCTAACAGAGCAACCACTCCGAATTCACGGACATCCTGATACATACCAATAAAAAGGCGACATAAAGGGTAATAATATGTTTCACCTAATAGCCAGTTTTGCAGCAGGACAGAGCAGAGATAATCATCCGTTGAAAATACCATGGGCATCTTCCAGAAATGACAGATCTGTAAAATAATTTTGTGAATTGCGACGCTAATTACGACGCAGCGCACCTTATATGTTATTACTGGTAAAACACTAATGGGGTCACCTCGGAATGTGTACAGATAACTGAGGCATAAAAATGTCTGAAAAAAGCAGTGTTTACAAGTTATGGGCCGATTGATTGGTGCGTGCGGGTTTCATTTCCACCTCCCATGGGGGCAGTCAGGGGCCAGGGGTCACCCCATGTGGATGCTGCTGTGTTTCCATGGCAACCCGGGACTTCAGAGACCTTCTTTACATCCACTTCTGTTTTATTCTTTAGTGGTATAAGGACAACACGAATCCGTGGATATACTCACTGACGGGCGTCTCCTAGATCGCACAGATGAATAGTCTTGGGCTCCGTGTCCCCCCCCCCCCCCAAGGGCTAGGCCCCTCCCCTACGCCGCATGGGCCTGCATTACACCCCTGCCATGGGCATGAGGAAGTTGGTTACCTTTTACTGGGCTTCTGTCTGCCACTATGAGGAGTAGCTTCATGGGAGTGTTTGGGGTGTTACCCCCCATTAATAAATGTATTTTCTGATAAATATTTGGGTACAGGTGCTTTCAGTCGGGCATGGTGAGATCAGGTTCGGTGTGGGCCCCGCACCAGTGTGACACAGCAAGGACACTCACGAAGGGGGTTCCCTCGCACCTGGGCACCCCAGAGGGGGGCCCCTCCCCTGGCCTCTTCTATGGTGTAGAGAGGCGAACCCCAGGGCAGTGGGGACCATCCCAGGTGCAGGGAGACATATACTGCAGGTTTGTCCTGCAATTAGTCATCAACACCCCTCTTCCTCCAGCACCCACACAGAGGTACCACGGGATGACTATTGGGCAGAATTACCCTCTCTTATGATAAGCAACCCTCACACCTTCAGCCCTTCATCAGCTGTTAACAGGCGCTTGAAGGTGGTTGAAAGGGAGGGGCTTGGGCCCAACAGGGGTCTGCATAAAGTAGCTTCAGGAGCAGGGGCTTCTACTGAGATGCAAACAGCCCTTAATGTGTATGGAAAGTAGGGGGGGCTCACACATTCCCTCTCTACCCGAGGCCCCAAAAATCCTAGAACCGGCCCTGGGTGAGATGTCTGTTAAATTTCACCAGGAAATTTTGCATACACACAGAGAAAAATGCACACGAGGGGCTTTCTGCCTCTCTGTTTTGAAAGTCCTCAAAAATATTGTTTATTTAACACAATATTGTGTTTTCTCTCTCAGTTCTCCTACCAATCCACATTTCTCTTCCTTTGCACTGCCCCAGAGGCCCTTCTCATGCACCCTGCTTCTTGTGCAACATATGTAAACATTATAGGGCATAATTACATGCCCCTTGCGCCTCTTTGCACAACACTTGTGTCATTTTTATTGACGCTAATGTGGTGTTAAGGAGGCAATTTCCCCGCGCCATGTTTACAAAGTGACGCAATGCATGCATTGCACCATTTTGCCAACCCTTGCACCACATTATGGCTGCTTCAGGCATAATGTATGCAAGAGGGGCATTCCCACAGAGGGAGACCCAAAAAATGGCGCAGTGAAATGTACTAGATTTCAGCGCGCCATTTTTGGCATCATTTTTAATGCCTGCTCAGGGCAGGCTTTAACTTGACACACCGATAATCTCCTATGGGCCTCCCTGTGCTTTGCTGAACGAGCATTAACATTTTTGGCACTAGTGCACCAAAGCGCCACAATAGAACCCAAAACTTTGATGCTATTGTGGTATTGTGTGCCATGGTGCCATTAGGGAGGGCACAAGTAAAGTGGCACATCACTGCTGATGTGCCACTTTCTTGTAAATATCCCTTATATTTCAGCCTGTTTGTCGGAAAATCTGTGGTTCACTTCTCCCCAATCTTACTGAACAAGCCACGCCCCTGGCGATGTTACCTGAACAGTATTGCTTTTTGTGTTTTTTTTTATTCTGGTTGGGAAAGCAAAGTGGCTTTCCCCAAGGTTTAAATGTTTGTTATTGCATGCCATTGCACTCATTCTGCCAGGCGTGCAATGGCATGGCTTATGGGCCCCCTCCAAAAACAAGGAACCACAGGGGCTGCCATGCAGAGACGTACCTTATCTAAACTTATGTTTACTAGATTGGACTCCTTCAGATTACACATAGAGGATGTTATAGTAAGATCTATAAGTGCCTCAATCAGTTTGTAAATCACGACGTCTTATGTATCAGTGTACTCATTCGAACAAGCACTGAACTCTCCAAGATCGGTTGGGTCATCCCTGCTACTCTACCCCTATTTTAGCCTCTGGTATATTATGTTACAAGATATTTGTATGGTGTAATGTGCACGAGTTACATGGCCTCTTGGCGCTTTTTATAGATGTCGCTCTGCAGTTGTGGCTCATCCAGCAGAACTTCCTCACCGTGAATGTTCCTTCCAAATGCAACATTTGGTGAGCATGGGTGGTTTGGAGGGGAGTGTCATCTGATGATAGCATGTTCATGGCGCTGAGTTCCGGGCCTAGGATTGGTCAGTAGGCAGGTGCTTACTTACAGAGACTAGGGGTCATATTTATGAAGTCGTTTGCAACACACAGCGGGGTGCAAGCACAAAGCAACTACTAAATGTGATTTATCGAGCCAAGCAAGGCCACCTTGGATAGCCCTGAGTGGCTTGATAAATCTAGACTAACGCAATGCAGCACAAATCGCTGTGTTGCGTTACTCTGCCCTAGAGAGGCATTCCATGGACGGTGCGTAGGTGTCCCTATGCAACACCCATGGATTATGATGCATTCCCAGATTTACCACAAGTGGTAGACCTGGGAATGCACCAAAACAGCTACGCCTCCCCAGGTGACAGGTAACAAGGGTAAATATATTTGTTTCTCCTTGTT
The DNA here is from genome assembly GCF_031143425.1 of Pleurodeles waltl. Lineage (NCBI taxonomy): Eukaryota > Metazoa > Chordata > Amphibia > Caudata > Salamandridae > Pleurodeles > Pleurodeles waltl. The sequence goes on from NC_090445.1 coordinate 1,694,297,266, forward strand.
TTTCCTCGTTCAATGTCTGCTGCTTTCTGCAGCAGACATAGAAACAGGAAAATGCCTCAGGGGATTGTTTGTGTACAGGAATGTGTCCCTTTCTGCACAAAAACAATCCTGCTTACAACGCAAGAACCCTTGCACCATGGTGCAGGAGTGCCTGCATTGGTGCTAGGCATCGCATTGTGTGCAAGTGCTGGGGAAAAACAGGATTGCGCTGTATTATTTTAAATGCAGCAAATCCTTGTCCTTTCCCTGCCACGCAGCGCAGGAAGGCGATTGCTACACAGTGTGACATTTTAATAAATATGCCCCTTAATATGCCTTAGCACTCAGAATAAATATTACTTGAACCTCGTTTTATATCTGTCGAAAGGACTTTCTTAATGTTAAAATGTAGTTGTAATCTAAGAAATGCAGGGAAATTATGTATCCATTCCATGAGGGCCGAGGAAACTAAGGCCCACATTCACTATCTTTTTGTTTCTGGGTTGCATTATTTTTGTGGCACAGCCCAATTCAAAATCATTTTGGGCGTTTATTAAGCCACGCAAAGCCACTTTGAGTGTGTTTTGTTTGGTGTAGTAAATACAAAGTGACGCAACACAGAGCATAACGTAGGTGTTACATGGATGGAGCATGGCCGTCCCCATGCATCCACCCATGTATTCTGACACAAGCCCAGATTTACAAAGACTTGTAAACCTGGGTTTGCGGCAAAATGGTGCACCTACCTAACAGAGGCACAACGATAAATATATTTATTTCTTTTCATTACTTCATCTTTCCATGAGTGCTGCATTAGCACACATACAGAGAGAAATACACCTCCACGGACTGCTTTCGTGCAGAAGGGGGTTCCTTCCTGCACCAACACACTCCTGTCTATAACACAGGTTCCTTTGCACAATGGTGCAAGGGTGTCTGTGTGGTGCTAAGCAGCACAAAGTGCCCCAGCTCAAGGAGAGAGTGGCAATGACCATATTTTTGTAAATATGCAGCATTTCTGATGTCTCCCTTTCATGCAACGCAGCATAGTAAGGTCCCTCTGCTACGCTGCGGTGCATGAAATATTAGTAAAAGTACCCCAAAATATTACTGTATTCACAAACTAACACAAACCTGAATAACAGCAGAAAGAATTGTTTAGTTCGGTCTTTGCTTGACACAAGCAGCGACAGAACAAGGGTACCATGGTCCCAGAGTAAGCAAGAAAAGGAACAAGCATTTGCAATGCAACGGGTCTCGCGTTTGCTCATGTTAGAGCTGATCGCGTTGTAAACTCCTAACCCGACTTTTCATCTATCGGCAAAAGTGCTTTTATGTACGTAAGCCGAAAAAGTGAAATTAACTGTGTAAAGCGCTCGACTTCTGCCAAGCGAAATCGCGCTAAGAAAATAGAGAAAAAGTAGTCCACGATCCGACAGAAAACAGCGAGCCTCGTATGTTTTCTGTACTTGGTCACTGCGCTCGAGGAGGGCTAGCCACCGGAAAAGGCATGACGTGTGCATGCCTTCCACTAATGAAAGCAAGCAGATTTTACTAGGCAAGCCCACAAACCAATCAAACATACTGACATGACGTCGACAGGGCTCCGAGCCCTTTTCTAATAACTAAAGCGTCTCACTGCGATACGCATGCGCGAGCGCATGTAACGCAGGCTCGACCCTAAAAAGGGCCCTTTTGATACCTTGTTGGTAGTAAAAAAATAAATCTATGAATTGGGGCGCAGTGCACCTAACACTCTTGAGGCACAACGGCACTGCAGGGCTGCATTAGTGGTAGGCACACCCCTGGGAGCCGCTTGTTCAATTGTGTGCACCACGCAGAAAAACTTCACACGACTTATCATGTCCGTGTCCACCAATTGCATTACATGACAATTCATGTGCTAGCAACCACATTTTCAATTATTTGACTTATTTCTGATGCTGGGAATTTCGCAATTTCCCTGGAACATTTTTACTGTGTCCTGAGAAACATGCCTTGAGAAAGTCTTGTTGACGAAACACGTGTCGGCTGTTGTTTTATTGGATTCATGATATACTGGATGAATAAAATGTCACCATACATCTTCGTGCTTTCTGAATTCTCATTTACACAGCGCACCAAGAAATGGACCACGAGAACCTTTGTGGTGTGCCCTGGTGTATATAAATTGGGCCCCTGGGAACATGCCCCATATTGGGTCCTTATTAAATCCATAGATAGAGTTGAGGCGTTATATCAGTGGACCTTACAGGCTACAGTAAAGGTGGACAACTGTGGGGTGGCGCAATATAGTTAGGCTATAGGGTGCCCGTGTGAGGTGACCGCCACCTTCAAGCCCCACTCCTTAGTGAAACAGCTGCCCAGTAGAAGCTCACACTCTTGACAAGGTGACACGTGTCAAGCTCCTCGCGCCTCTGCGTCTAGCTCTGTGCAGATAACTCTTCCTGTTCCATCACCTCCTCTGTTCTTCGGCCTCATCAGGGCTCTCCACACTCATCACACGTGACAGAAATGTATGCATCCTCCAACATGCCCTCATTAAACCGAACAATGCCACCTAACAAAGGCTTTGCGGCTCTCATGGAGTGGACGCCCCCTCTGCCCCCGTGCCTAATGGGGACAGACACAGCCAGGGCCACTGAAGGGCTGACAAGTCATCTTGGCAGGTTTATGGGCCAATCACTCTTTGGCCCTCACGCCGGTTTCGCTCCCGCTTACATTTCCAGTTTTGCTCGTCCTATCGGCGTGACCTGCACTGATGGCGAGGCGCGAACACAGGACACCAGACTAGTAAACACGCACCTTCCAGGTCGCGGCGGCACGCCCCTTCTTCACGGGCAGATCGCCTTGCAGCACTCTGGAGCTGGGTTTGTGTCACACAAAGCATACAATTTGGGAGTGTCAAACAATTTGCCACAACAAAACCGCCCAGAGATAATAAGCTGTTTCTAAATACAGAAGTTTTACCTTGGATTTCTAGGGAGCAGCGCTTGGCCCCGCATGGATGTTACATCAAAGAATGCGTGATAATGAATACATCTTTGTAACTTTACGCGAAACTCCGTTTCACTGCATCAGTGCTCAGCCACGTTTTATCCTAATTTTGACACATCTAACCCTACGTTCAGCGTGAAAATTATCTTCGACTATTTTTTTACATGAGAAAAATTGAGTTTTTCGCGATAAAAAAAAAAAAAAGTTTTTGTTATGCTTATGTTTTTGTAATTTTTCATTCAAAGTAAAATCTATTTTCCAGGACTCCAGACATTGTACGGTTATGTTACGTGACTTTTTATTACACGAGGGCCTAATTCGCAATACTTTTTACAGATATTTCTACACATGTTTCACAGATAAAGGTATAATTTCACAAAATGTACGTATGTTATACATAGGAATAATGATTCGATTTTGCTCACCCCTATCTCTGTCTCTTGGCCTCAATAGCGATGCTGTGAAATACGCTTTTACCTTCACAGCACTTGTAAGAAAGCGGCTAGGGCTACGTGAAACTTACCTAATTTGCTTTCAGGTAATTGTGCAAAATTTCAGAAAATCATGCGAAATTACGTTTAATTAGACAAAATGCAACTCTGGCATTTAGAGATCTATTTGAGTGTGAAATGTGATATTGCTTCCATTTTGGATGCAAGGCCGAATCTCGCGCCATAAAATTGTGCCAAAAAAAGCAAGCGCTGCTCACATTCGGGTCGTTTGTGTTGTTCTTATGTTCCTCCGCTATAACTTTACTACGACCACGGCATAATTACATGATGTGGCGTAATGGCGTAATTTGTGGAATTTCGAATAACAAGCATAATGTGAATTTCCATATCACCGGGGCCAGTGAGTCATCCAGTTTGAACACTAAATAGCAGCTGTGCAAGAAAAACTATGAGCCTAATTTAGATCCGGGTGAAGGGGAATACTCCTCACAAACGCGACGGGTAGCCCATCCAAGGCCGGCTTTTGGGCGGTGCGAGCAGTGCGGCCGCACCGGGCTCTGACTTCAGGGGGGCGCTGTGTTTAGATATAATTTCTGAAACTCGCGATTTAAAAGCACTTGCTGAAAAGTTCCTTGTGCGTCCAGCCTTCAGGAAACAATCAAAATGTCAAGAGACCTCTTGTGATGAACGTTCCTGCTAAGGAGAGGGATGGGAGCTAGCGGCAGCCTTGACTCAACATAAGGTAGCATAGAGGGTTAATATGCCTGCTGCAAAGAACAGAACTATGGGGCATATTTAAGAAAGGTGGCGCTACACACAGTGCTGCGCCACGTTTCCAGCGCCCCTTAGTTTCTCCTAACCCCATATGTGCGTCATATTTAAAATACGGCGCACCATGGCGGTAGTTAGGGGACTAGCGTCAGAAGTTTTTACACTAGTCCGACGCTTTGCACGATTAGCATAAAAAATGTTGACGTTAATCCTGCAAAGCACCCAGGGGCCCATTGCAACCAATAGAAACCTCCTTTAAATGTCTGCTCTGAGCAGGCGCTAAAAGTGCTGGAAAAAAATGACGAAAAGATTTCTTTGCACCATTTTTTTGGCCCCCATAATGAGGGGGATGCCTCCTTTGCATACGTTTTGCCTGGCGCAGGCATAATGTAGCGCAAAGGGTTACAAAGTGGTGCAATGCATGAATTGCCACACTTTGTAAATACAACGCAGCGTTTTTGGCCTTCTAACGCCATATTAGCATTACAAAAATGACACTAATGTGGTGTTAGAGTGGCACTAGGGGCTCTTTAATATGCCCCTATGGGGCATATTTGAATAAAGTGGCGCTGCACACAGTGCTGCAGCACTTTTCTTGCGCCCCTTAGCGCCCGCCTAACACCACCATGTATGCGCTGTATTTAAAATACGGCTCTCCATGGCGGTAATTAGGGGACTTGCATCAGAATTTTTGAAGCTAGTCAGGCACTTTGCAGGATTAGCGTCAAATTTTTTGTAACCAATGGAAGCCTCCTTTTAATGCCTGCTCTGAGCAGGCAATAAATGTGCCGTAAAAAAATGACACAAAGAAACCTGTCAGATAACGGGGGGAATGCCACTTTTGCATATATTATGCCTGACAGAAGCATAATGTAGCGCAAAGGGTTACAAAGTGGCACAATGCATGCATTGCGCCACTTTGTACATATGGCAGGCATTTTTGGCCTTCTAACGCCATATTAGCATAAACAAAATGATGCTAATGTGGCGTTAGAATGGTGCTCGGGACTCTTAAATATGCCCATATATTTTATGTGGATAGTTGAGTGGATTAGTAAAGCTAGGCTTTACAAGTGCTTTAAAACACATGAATGTATGTGAAAGGGAGCGATGGAGAGATGAGGGGCACATTTGCCTGGTGATAGTGACTGAAACCGAGGAGAAAGTCATGGGATGGGGGGGTGTCAAAATAAACTGTTGCGCAGGGCGCCACCAGACCTAAAGCCGTCCCTGAGCCCATCCACCATATTATTATCCCATTATATCCTATGGGGATCATAATATGGTGGATGGGATGGGATATCCGTCACGTTTGTGAAGGACTATTCCCTCCGCCCAGATCTAAATCAGTCCCTATGTTTGGAAGTTAATGCAAGAACTCCACAAACTTCATAAAGGAGGATTAATGTTCCTGCTGCACACTTGTGATGCCCCTGTGATTTGGGTGTCCTCATGGGGGAGGTTCCCCTGCCACACCTGCCCGCCTAAGGAGACAGCCCAGGATGGGAGGGTTGTCAGTGTGAGCAGAAGGACCGACGCCGTGAAAGCGGGAAAGAAGCTGAGTGCGTGCCCTCCACGTGACTCTGGCCACGTTCCTCACTGTGAGAGTGGAAGGCACAGGGTGGTGGCATGGCCTGTAGAAGGACAGGGTATTGACGTGTCCCAAGCAGGAAGGAGTCAGTTAGAAGAAGCCGTGGGAGTGAAATGGGGAGCAGCGCATGCTGGATGGTATCTACCAGCCAACCCCACAGGCTCCTTCCAACAAATGAATGGAAAGAAGGCATTTTTGATACAGTGCCTGAAACTGACCAATCGAGGGCACCAGAACAATGCAAGTTAGCCCTTAAATGCTGAGACTTTTCCACACCAGTGCTGAGCCCTCTTTCGGCTATTTGGGGTACTTCACACTTATGCCTCCATAACGTTTTTCCACATAAAGTATCCACGCCAAATTTGTGTCCTTTTTCCAGCATCATGGGGGTTCTAAAGTTACCCAGGGTTTGTGGATTCCTGTGCAGGAGACAGCGAAAATAGTCAAAATATAGCTACATTTTTGGTTCTTTGGGAAAAATAGGAAACACATAGGGCCCAATTCACAAAGGTAAACTTAGACGTTTGGTCTAAACTTAGTCAAAATATAGCTACATTTTTGGTTCTTTGGGAAAAATAGGAAACACATAGGGCCCAATCCACAAAGGTAAACTTAGGCGTTTGGTCTAAACCTAGACCAAACGTCTAAGTTTACGACTTTGGGAATTCACAAAAGGCATTTACGAGTAGTATCTTTATGTCCGCACTCTGGTATAATGAGTTTAGGAGCAGTGGTTATTTGTACATCTCTGAATTTGTGGGCACCCATACTAAAATGTGATTTAGAGGACATTTTTCAAAATGTCTCCTTTCTTACACACTGCCTTACATTTGGAAGGTGCAATTGCAGAGAATTACACTTGGCAATAACAAATGTTCTAATAATCTGTGTTCCCGAAAGTTTCCTCATAGAAATGGTACCTCACTTGTGTGTGTAGACCTAGTGCCTGCGACAGGAACGTGCCCAAATCGCAACATGGGCACATCACATTTTTCCTCTGAAAAGTGACCCGTTTTTATAAAAGCCTAGAAATCTGCACATTTTTCGAAACTAGATGCTGGGGGGAATCCAGGGTGGCTCTCATCAGGTTTTCCTACCCAGAATTCCTTGCAACACTCAAACTTTGGCTAAAAATACACAATTTCTCCACATTCCTGTGAGGAAAACATCTGGAACCTGTGGGGGTCCACAAATTCCCTATCATCCAGTATTCTCCAGCATCTTGTGATAGAATGGTACCTCACTCACGTGGGAGGCCTTGTGCCCACAGCAGGAAATGGCCTAAATCATAACATGGACAAATCACACTTTTCCACTGTAAACGGACCCTTTTTGCAATGTGGGTAGCTGTGGATTTCAGGCCGTAGCTCAACTGGCACCTAGGGAAACCTAGCAAACTTGTGCATTTTTGAAAACTAGACAACTGGGGAAATCCATGATGGGGTGACTTGCATAGCTCTCACAATATTTTGTAACCAAAAGTCCTTGCAGACCTCAAACTTTGACACACATTTTTGTCACAACTCTGTGAGGAAAACATCTAAACTATCTGGGGAGCCACCCATTTCCTATGCACCAGCAACCCCCCAAGTTTACGATAAAAATGGTGCCTCACTTGTGTGGGTAGGCCCAGTGCCCAAGACAAGAAATGGTTCAGAATAGAACAAGGACACATCACAAATCCACTGAAAACTGACCCTTTCTTTTTGCAATGTGGGTAGCTGTGGAGTTTGGGCCCTAGCTCAGCTGGCACCTAGGGAAATCCAGAACTCCTGAACATTTTTGAAAACTAGGCGCCGGGGGGAATCTAGGGTGGGGTGACTTGCATGGATCTCACCAGGTTTTCCTACCCAGAAGTTCCTGCAGACCTAAAACTTTGAATAAAAACACACATTCTTCTCACTTTTCTGTGAATTTGAGGAAACCTTCCAGAATCTGTGTGAAGCAACACATTTCCCACCATCCAGCATTCTTCCAAATATCTCAATATAAATTGGACCCCACTTGTGTGGTTAGGCTTAGTGCCTGTGACAGGAAAGGGGCCAAAAACGCAATATGGACTCATCAAATCTTTTCACTGAAAACCAACTTTTTTTGCAAGATGAGTAGCTGTCAATTTACGGCCCTAGCTCAGCTGACACCTAGAGAAACACAGAGAAATACTAGAGAAGCCTGCACACATTTTAAAACTAGAAATCCAGGGTGGAGTGCCTTGTATGGCTCTGATCAGGTTTTCTTACCCTAAGGTCCTTCCAAACCCCCAACTTTGACTAAAAACATACATTTTGATCACATCTCTGTCATGGGGACTTCTGGAATCTGTGGGGATCCACACATTTTCCACCACCCATCATTCCCCAAAGTGTTGTTATAAAAATGGCTCCTCACTTGTATGGGTAGGCCTAGTGTCCGCAAAAGGAAATGCCCCAAATACAACATGGACACCTCATATTTTTTCACTGAAAACGGACCCTGTTTTTTGCAATGTGGGTATCTGTGGATTTTGGGCTGTAGCTCAGCCGGCACCTAGGGAAACATAACAAACCCGCACATTTTTGAAAACTAGATGTAAGGAAATGCCTCCTTGGCATGGTTGCCCCCGGATTTTTTGACCTTTGCTGATGCTATGTTTACAATTGAAAGTGTGCTGAGGCCTGCTAACCAGGCCCCAGCACCAGTGTTCTTTCCCTAACCTGTACTTTTGTATCCACAATTGGCAGACCCTGGCATCCAGATAAGTCCCTTGTAACTGGTACTTCTAGTACCAAGGGCCCTGATGCCAAGGAAGGTCTCTAAGGGCTGCAGCATGTCTTATGCCACCCTGGAGACCTCTCACTCAGCACAGACACACTGCTTGCCAGCTTGTGTGTGCTAGTGAGGACAAAACGAGTAAGTCGACATGGCACTCCCCTCAGGGTGCCATGCCAGCCTCTCACTGCCTATGCAGTATAGGTAAGACACCCCTCTAGCAGGCCTTACAGCCCTAAGGCAGGGTGCACTATACCATAGGTGAGGGTACCAGTGCATGAGCATGGTACCCCTACAGTGTCTAAACAAAACCTTAGACATTGTAAGTGCAGGGTAGCCATAAGAGTATATGGTCTGGGAGTCTGTCAAACACGAACTCCACAGCACCATAATGGCTACACTGAAAACTGGCAAGTTTGGTATCAAACTTCTCAGCACAATAAATGCACACTGATGCCAGTGTACATTTTATTGTAAAAAAACCCACAGAGGGCACCTTAGAGGTGCCCCCTGAAACTTAACCGACTGTCTGTGTAGGCTGACTAGTTCCAGCAGCCTGCCACACCAGAGACATGTTGCTGGCCCCATGGGGAGAGTGCCTTTGTCACTCTGAGGCCAGTAACAAAGCCTGCACTGGGTGGAGATGCTAACACCTCCCCCAGGCAGGAGCTGTGACACCTGGCGGTGAGCCTCAAAGGCTCACCCCTTTGTCACAGCCCAGCAGGGCACTCCAGCTTAGTGGAGTTACCCGCCCCCTCCGGCCACGGCCCCCACTTTTGGCGGCAAGGCTGGAGGGAACAAAGAAAGCAACAAGGAGGAGTCACTGGCCAGTCAGGACAGCCCCTAAGGTGTCCTGAGCTGAGGTGACTCTGACTTTTAGAAATCCTCCATCTTGCAGATGGAGGATTCCCCCAATAGGGTTAGGATTGTGACCCCCTCCCCTTGGGAGGAGGCACAAAGAGGGTGTACCCACCCTCAGGGCTAGTAGCCATTGGCTACTAACCCCCCAGACCTAAACACGCCCTTAAATTTAGTATTTAAGGGCTACCCTGAACCCTAGAAAATTAGATTCCTGCAACTACAAGAAGAAGGACTGCCTAGCTGAAAACCCCTGCAGAGGAAGACCAGAAGACGACAACTGCCTTGGCTCCAGAAACTCACCGGCATGTCTCCTGCCTTCCAAAGATCCTGCTCCAGCGACGCCTTCCAAAGGGACCAGCGACCTCGACATCCTCTGAGGACTGCCCCTGCTTCGAAAAGACAAGAAACTCCCGAGGACAGCGGACCTGCTCCAAGAAAGGCTGCAACTTTGTTTCCAGCAGCCTCGAAAGAACCCTGCAAGCTCCCCGCAAGAAGCGTGAGACTTGCAACACTGCACCCGGCGACCCCGACTCGGCTGGTGGAGATCCAACACCTCAGGAGGGACCCCAGGACTACTCTGATACTGTGAGTACCAAATCCTGTCCCCTCTGAGCCCCCACAGCGCCGCCTGCAGAGGGAATCCCGAGGCTTCCCCTGACCGCGACTCTTTGAATCCTAAGTCCCGACACCTGGGAGAGACCCTGCACCCGCAGCCCCCAGGACCTGAAGGACCGGACTTTCACTGGAGAAGTGACCCCCAGGAGTCCCTCTCCCTTGCCCAAGTGGAGGTTTCCCCGAGGAATCCCCCCCTTGCCCGCCTGCAGCGCTGAAGAGATCCCGAGATCTCTCATAGACTAACATTGCGAACCCGACGCCTGTTTCTACACTGCACCCGGCCGCCCCCGCGCTGCTGAGGGTGAAATTTCTGTGTGGGCTTGTGTCCCCCCCGGTGCCCTACAAAACCCCCCTGGTCTGCCCTCCGAAGACGCGGGTACTTACCTGCTGGCAGACTGGAACCGGGGCATCCCCTTCTCCATTGAAGCCTATGTGTTTTGGGCACCACTTTGAACTCTGCACCTGACCGGCCCTGAGCTGCTGGTGTGGTGACTTTGGGGTTGCTCTGAACCCCCAACGGTGGGCTACCTTGGACCAAGAACTGAACCCTGTAAGTGTCTTACTTACCTGGTAAAACTAACCAAAACTTACCTCCCCTAGGAACTGTGAAAATTGCACTGTGTCCACTTTTAAAACAGCTATTTGTCAATAACTTGAAAAGTATACATGCAATTTTTATGATTTAAAGTTCCTAAAGTACTTACCTGCAATACCTTTCAAATGAGATATTACATGTAGAATTTGAACCTGTGGTTCTTAAAATAAACTAAGAAAAGATATTTTTCTATACAAAAACCTATTGGCTGGATTTGTCTCTGAGTGTGTGTACCTCATTTATTGTCTATGTGTATGTACAACAAATGCTTAACACTACTCCTTGGATAAGCCTACTGCTCGACCACACTACCACAAAATAGAGCATTAGTATTATCTATTTTTACCACTATTTTACCTCTAAGGGGAACCCTTGGACTCTGTGCATGCTATTCCTTACTTTGAAATAGCACATACAGAGCCAACTTCCTACATTGGTGGATGAGCGGTGGGGTACAAGACTTTGCATTTGCTGGACTACTCAGCCAATACCTGATCACACGACAAATTCCAAAATTGTCATTAGAAATTGATTTTTGCAATTTGAAAAGTTTTCTAAATTCTTAAAAGACCTGCTAGGGCCTTGTGTTAGATCCTGTTTAGCATTTCTTTTAGAGTTTAAAAGTTTGTAAAAGTTTGAATTAGATTCTAGAACCAGTTGTAGATTCTTAAAAAGTATTCCAACTTTTAGAAGCAAAATGTCTAGCACAGATGTGACTGTGGTGGAACTCGACACCACACCTTACCTCCATCTTAAGATGAGGGAGCTAAGGTCACTCTGTAAAATAAAGAAAATAACAATGGGCCCCAAACCTACCAAAATACAGCTCCAGGAGCTTTTGGCAGAGTTTGAAAAGGCCAACCCCTCTGAGGGTGGCAACTCAGAGGAAGAGGATAGTGACTTGGAGGACAATTCCCCCCTACCAATCCTATCTAGGGAGAACAGGGTCCCTCAAACCCTGACTCCAAAAATAATAGTCAGAGATGCTGGTTCCCTCACAGGAGAGACCAACACCTCTGAAATCACTGAGGATAGCCCCAGTGAAGAGGACATCCAGTTAGCCAGGATGGCCAAAAGATTGGCTTTGGAAAGACAGATCCTAGCCATAGAGAGGGAAAGACAAGAGATGGGCCTAGGACCCATCAATGGTGGCAGCAACATAAATAGGGTCAGAGATTCTCCTGACATGTTGAAAATCCCCAAAGGGATTGTAACTAAATATGAAGATGGTGATGACATCACCAAATGGTTCACAGCTTTTGAGAGGGCTTGTGTAACCAGAAAAGTGAACAGATCTCACTGGGGTGCTCTCCTTTGGGAAATGTTCACAGGAAAGTGTAGGGATAGACTCCTCACACTCTCTGGACAAGATGCAGAATCTTATGACCTCATGAAGGGTACCCTGATTGAGGGCTTTGGATTCTCCACTGAGGAGTATAGGATTAGATTCAGGGGGGCTCAAAAATCCTCGAGCCAGACCTGGGTTGACTTTGTAGACTACTCAGTGAAAACACTAGATGGTTGGATTCAAGGCAGTGGTGTAAGTAATTATGATGGGCTGTACAATTTATTTGTGAAAGAACACCTGTTAAGTAATTGTTTCAATGATAAACTGCATCAGCATCTGGTAGACCTAGGACCAATTTCTCCCCAAGAATTGGAAAGAAGGCGGACCATTGGGTCAAGACAAGGGTGTCCAAGACTTCAACAGGGGGTGACCAAAAGAAAGGGGTCACAAAGACTCCCCAGGGGAAGAGTGATGAGACAACCAAAACTAAAAATAGTAAAGAGTCTTCTACAGGCCCCCAAAAACCTGCACAGGAGGGTGGGCCCAGAGCCTCTTCACAAAACAATGGGTACAAGGGTAAAAACTTTGATCCCAAAAAGGCCTGGTGTCATAGCTGTAAACAGCATGGACACCAAACTGGAGACAAGGCCTGTCCCAAGAAAGGTTCCACTCCAAACTCCCATCCAGGTAACACTGGTATGGCTAGTCTCCAAGTGGGATCAACAGTGTGCCCAGAGCAAATCAGGGTCCACACTGAAGCTACTCTAGTTTCTGAGGGTGGGGTGGATTTAGCCACACTAGCTGTCTGGCCGCCTAACATGCAAAAATACAGACAGCAACTCTTAATTAATGGGACTAGAATAGAGGGCCTGAGGGATACAGGTGCCAGTGTCACCATGGTGACAGAGAAACTGGTTTCCCCTGGCCAATACCTGACTGGAAAAACTTACACAGTCACCAACGCTGACAATCAGAGAAAAGTACATCCCATGGCAATGGTTACTTTAGAATGGGGAGGGGTCAATGGCCTGAAACAGGTGGTGGTCTCCTCAAATATCCCAGTGGACTGTCTGCTTGGAAATGACCTGGAGTCCTCAGCATGGGCTGAGGTAGAACTAAAAACCCATGCAGCAATGCTGGGTATCCCTGAACTGGTGTGTGTGAAAACAAGAGCACAATGCAAGGCACAGGGTGAAAAAGTAGAGCTGGAGTCTGGAAAAATGGCCCAGCCTACCAAGAGAACAGGAAAGTCAGTTGGGAAACCAACTGCAACACAGCAAAAGAAAGGGAACCTCTCTTCTCAGGAAGAAGTTCTGCCCTCTGAGGGAACTGGGCCTTTGGAGCTTGAACCTTATCAGGTTGAGCTCTTAGGCCCAGGGGGACCCTCAAGGGAGGAGCTGTGTAAGGGACAAGAAACCTGTCCCTCTCTTGAAGGCCTTAGGCAGCAAGCTGCTGAAGAGTCCAAAGGCAAGAAAAATGGAACACATAGGGTCTATTGGAAAGATGGACTCCTGTACACTGAGGCCAGAGACCCCAAACCTGGTGCCACTAGGAGAGTGGTAGTGCCTCAGCTGTTCAGAGAGTTCATCCTAACATTGGCCCATGACATTCCCCTTGCTGGACATTTGGGACAAACCAAGACGTGGGAGAGGTTAGTCAACCACTTCTACTGGCCCAATATGTCCAACATGGTTAAGGAGTTTTGCCTCTCCTGCCCCACCTGTCAAGCCAGTGGTAAGACAGGTGGGCATCCAAAGGCCCCCCTCATTCCACTTCCAGTGGTGGGGGTTCCCTTTGAAAGAGTGGGTGTGGACATAGTTGGTCCACTAGAACCTCCCACAGCCTCAGGAAATATGTATATCCTGGTAGTAGTGGATCATGCTACCAGGTATCCTGAAGCTATTCCCCTTAGGTCGACTACTGCCCCTGCAGTAGCCAAGGCCCTCATTGGTATCTTTACCAGAGTGGGTTTCCCTAAGGAGGTGGTGTCTGACAGAGGTACCAACTTCATGTCAGCATACCTAAAACACATGTGGAATGAGTGTGGAGTGACTTACAAATTCACTACACCTTACCATCCACAAACTAATGGCTTAGTTGAGAGATTCAACAAGACATTAAAGGGCATGATCATGGGGCTCCCAGAAAAACTCAAAAGGAGATGGGATGTCCTCTTGCCATGTCTGCTTTTCGCTTACAGAGAGGTGCCACAGAAGGGAGTAGGATTCTCACCCTTTGAACTTCTGTTTGGTCATCCTGTAAGGGGACCACTTGCTCTTGTTAAAGAAGGCTGGGAGAGACCTCTCCATGAGCCTAAACAGGACATAGTGGACTATGTACTTGGCCTTCGCTCTAGAATGGCAGAGTACATGGAAAAGGCAACCAAAAACCTTGAGGCCAGCCAACAGCTCCAGAAGTTTTGGTATGACCAAAAGGCTGCACTGGTTGAGTTCCAACCAGGGCAGAAAGTCTGGGTTCTGGAGCCTGTGGCTCCCAGGGCACTCCAGGACAAATGGAGTGGCCCTTACCCAGTGCTAGAAAGGAAGAGTCAGGTCACCTACTTGGTGGACCTGGGCACAAGCAGAAGCCCCAAGAGGGTGATCCATGTGAACCGCCTTAAACTCTTCCATGACAGGGCTGATGTGAATCTGTTGATGGTAACAGATGAGGATCAGGAGGCAGAGAGTGAACCTCTCCCTGATCTTCTGTCATCAGACCCAAAAGATGGCACAGTAGATGGAGTGATCTACTCAGACACCCTCTCTGGCCAACAGCAAGCTGATTGTAGGAGAGTCCTACAACAGTTTCCTGAACTCTTCTCCTTAACCCCTGGTCAGACACACCTGTGTACCCATGATGTGGACACAGGAGACAGCATGCCTGTCAAAAACAAAATCTTTAGACTGTCTGACCATGTTAAGGAAAGCATCAAGGTGGAAGTCCACAAGATGCTGGAATTGGGAGTAATTGAGCGCTCTGACAGCCCCTGGGCTAGCCCAGTGGTCTTAGTCCCCAAACCTCACACCAAAGATGGAAAGAAAGAGATGAGGTTTTGTGTGGACTACAGAGGGCTCAATTCTGTCACCAAGACAGATGCTCATCCAATTCCAAGAGCTGATGAGCTCATAGACAAATTAGGTGCTGCCAAATTCTTAAGTACCTTTGACTTGACAGCAGGGTACTGGCAAATAAAAATGGCACCTGGAGCAAAAGAGAAGACAGCATTCTCCACACCTGATGGGCATTATCAGTTTACTGTTATGCCCTTTGGTTTAAAGAATGCCCCTGCCACCTTCCAAAGGTTGGTGAATCAAGTCCTTGCTGGCTTGGAGTCCTTTAGCACAGCTTATCTTGATGATATTGCTGTCTTTAGCTCCACCTGGCAGGATCACCTGGTCCACCTGAAGAAGGTTTTGAAGGCTCTGCAATCTGCAGGCCTCTCTATCAAGGCATCCAAATGCCAGATAGGGCAGGGAACTGTGGTTTACTTGGGACACCTTGTAGGTGGAGGCCAAGTTCAGCCACTCCAACCCAAGATCCAGACTATTCTGGACTGGGTAGCTCCAAAAACCCAGACTCAAGTCAGGGCATTCCTTGGCTTGACTGGGTATTACAGGAGGTTTGTGAAGGGATATGGATCCATTGTGACAGCCCTCACTGAACTCACCTCCAAGAAAATGCCCAAGAAAGTGAACTGGACTGTGGAATGCCAACAGGCCTTTGACACCCTGAAACAAGCAATGTGCTCAGCACCAGTTCTAAAAGCTCCAGATTATTCTAAGCAGTTCATTGTGCAGACTGATGCCTCTGAACATGGGATAGGGGCAGTTTTGTCCCAAACAAATGATGATGGCCTTGACCAGCCTGTTGCTTTCATTAGCAGGAGGTTACTCCCCAGGGAGCAGCGTTGGAGTGCCATTGAGAGGGAGGCCTTTGCTGTGGTTTGGTCCCTGAAGAAGCTGAGACCATACCTCTTTGGGACTCACTTCCTAGTTCAAACTGACCACAGACCTCTCAAATGGCTGATGCAAATGAAAGGTGAAAATCCTAAACTGTTGAGGTGGTCCATCTCCCTACAGGGAATGGACTTTATAGTGGAACACAGACCTGGGACTGCCCATGCCAATGCAGATGGCCTTTCCAGGTTCTTCCACTTAGAAAATGAAGACTCTCTTGGGAAAGGTTAGTCTCATCCTCTTTCGTTTGGGGGGGGGGTTGTGTAAGGAAATGCCTCCTTGGCATGGTTGCCCCCTGACTTTTTGCCTTTGCTGATGCTATGTTTACAATTGAAAGTGTGCTGAGGCCTGCTAACCAGGCCCCAGCACCAGTGTTCTTTCCCTAACCTGTACTTTTGTATCCACAATTGGCAGACCCTGGCATCCAGATAAGTCCCTTGTAACTGGTACTTCTAGTACCAAGGGCCCTGATGCCAAGGAAGGTCTCTAAGGGCTGCAGCATGTCTTATGCCACCCTGGAGACCTCTCACTCAGCACAGACACACTGCTTGCCAGCTTGTGTGTGCTAGTGAGGACAAAACGAGTAAGTCGACATGGCACTCCCCTCAGGGTGCCATGCCAGCCTCTCACTGCCTATGCAGTATAGGTAAGACACCCCTCTAGCAGGCCTTACAGCCCTAAGGCAGGGTGCACTATACCATAGGTGAGGGTACCAGTGCATGAGCATGGTACCCCTACAGTGTCTAAACAAAACCTTAGACATTGTAAGTGCAGGGTAGCCATAAGAGTATATGGTCTGGGAGTCTGTCAAACACGAACTCCACAGCACCATAAAGGCTACACTGAAAACTGGGAAGTTTGGTATCAAACTTCTCAGCACAATTAATGCACACTGATGCCAGTGTACATTTTATTGTAAAATACACCACAGAGGGCACCTTAGAGGTGCCCCCTGAAACTTAACCGACTGTCTGTGTAGGCTGACTAGTTCCAGCAGCCTGCCACACCAGAGACATGTTGCTGGCCCCATGGGGAGAGTGCCTTTGTCACTCTGAGGCCAGTAACAAAGCCTGCACTGGGTGGAGATGCTAACACCTCCCCCAGGCAGGAGCTGTGACACCTGGCGGTGAGCCTCAAAGGCTCACCCCTTTGTCACAGCCCAGCAGGGCACTCCAGCTTAGTGGAGTTGCCCGCCCCCTCCGGCCACGGCCCCCACTTTTGGCGGCAAGGCTGGAGGGAACAAAGAAAGCAACAAGGAGGAGTCACTGGCCAGTCAGGACAGCCCCTAAGGTGTCCTGAGCTGAGGTGACTCTGACTTTTAGAAATCCTCCATCTTGCAGATGGAGGATTCCCCCAATAGGGTTAGGATTGTGACCCCCTCCCCTTGGGAGGAGGCACAAAGAGGGTGTACCCACCCTCAGGGCTAGTAGCCATTGGCTACTAACCCCCCAGACCTAAACACGCCCTTAAATTTAGTATTTAAGGGCTACCCTGAACCCTAGAAAATTAGATTCCTGCAACTACAAGAAGAAGGACTGCCTAGCTGAAAACCCCTGCAGAGGAAGACCAGAAGACGACAACTGCCTTGGCTCCAGAAACTCACCGGCCTGTCTCCTGCCTTCCAAAGATCCTGCTCCAGCGACGCCTTCCAAAGGGACCAGCGACCTCGACATCCTCTGAGGACTGCCCCTGCTTCGAAAAGATAAGAAACTCCCGAGGACAGCGGACCTGCTCCAAGAAAGGCTGCAACTTTGTTTCCAGCAGCCTCGAAAGAACCCTGCAAGCTCCCCGCAAGAAGCGTGAGACTTGCAACACTGCACCCGGCGACCCCGACTCGGCTGGTGGAGATCCAACACCTCAGGAGGGACCCCAGGACTACTCTGATACTGTGAGTACCAAATCCTGTCCCCTCTGAGCCCCCACAGCGCCGCCTGCAGAGGGAATCCCGAGGCTTCCCCTGACCGCGACTCTTTGAATCCTAAGTCCCGACACCTGGGAGAGACCCTGCACCCGCAGCCCCCAGGACCTGAAGGACCGGACTTTCACTGGAGAAGTGACCCCCAGGAGTCCCTCTCCCTTGCCCAAGTGGAGGTTTCCCCGAGGAATCCCCCCCTTGCCCGCCTGCAGCGCTGAAGAGATCCCGAGATCTCTCATAGACTAACATTGCGAACCCGACGCCTGTTTCTACACTGCACCCGGCCGCCCCCGCGCTGCTGAGGGTGAAATTTCTGTGTGGGCTTGTGTCCCCCCCGGTGCCCTACAAAACCCCCCTGGTCTGCCCTCCGAAGACGTGGGTACTTACCTGCTGGCAGACTGGAACCGGGGCATCCCCTTCTCCATTGAAGCCTATGTGTTTTGGGCACCACTTTGAACTCTGCACCTGACCGGCCCTGAGCTGCTGGTGTGGTGACTTTGGGGTTGCTCTGAACCCCCAACGGTGGGCTACCTTGGACCAAGAACTGAACCCTGTAAGTGTCTTACTTACCTGGTAAAACTAACCAAAACTTACCTCCCCTAGGAACTGTGAAAATTGCACTGTGTCCACTTTTAAAACAGCTATTTGTCAATAACTTGAAAAGTATACATGCAATTTTTATGATTTAAAGTTCCTAAAGTACTTACCTGCAATACCTTTCAAATGAGATATTACATGTAGAATTTGAACCTGTGGTTCTTAAAATAAACTAAGAAAAGATATTTTTCTATACAAAAACCTATTGGCTGGATTTGTCTCTGAGTGTGTGTACCTCATTTATTGTCTATGTGTATGTACAACAAATGCTTAACACTACTCCTTGGATAAGCCTACTGCTCGACCACACTACCACAAAATAGAGCATTAGTATTATCTATTTTTACCACTATTTTACCTCTAAGGGGAACCCTTGGACTCTGTGCATGCTATTCCTTACTTTGAAATAGCACATACAGAGCCAACTTCCTACATTGGTGGATGAGCGGTGGGGTACAAGACTTTGCATTTGCTGGACTACTCAGCCAATACCTGATCACACGACAAATTCCAAAATTGTCATTAGAAATTGATTTTTGCAATTTGAAAAGTTTTCTAAATTCTTAAAAGACCTGCTAGGGCCTTGTGTTAGATCCTGTTTAGCATTTCTTTTAGAGTTTAAAAGTTTGTAAAAGTTTGAATTAGATTCTAGAACCAGTTGTAGATTCTTAAAAAGTATTCCAACTTTTAGAAGCAAAATGTCTAGCACAGATGTGACTGTGGTGGAACTCGACACCACACCTTACCTCCATCTTAAGATGAGGGAGCTAAGGTCACTCTGTAAAATAAAGAAAATAACAATGGGCCCCAAACCTACCAAAATACAGCTCCAGGAGCTTTTGGCAGAGTTTGAAAAGGCCAACCCCTCTGAGGGTGGCAACTCAGAGGAAGAGGATAGTGACTTGGAGGACAATTCCCCCCTACCAATCCTATCTAGGGAGAACAGGGTCCCTCAAACCCTGACTCCAAAAATAATAGTCAGAGATGCTGGTTCCCTCACAGGAGAGACCAACACCTCTGAAATCACTGAGGATAGCCCCAGTGAAGAGGACATCCAGTTAGCCAGGATGGCCAAAAGATTGGCTTTGGAAAGACAGATCCTAGCCATAGAGAGGGAAAGACAAGAGATGGGCCTAGGACCCATCAATGGTGGCAGCAACATAAATAGGGTCAGAGATTCTCCTGACATGTTGAAAATCCCCAAAGGGATTGTAACTAAATATGAAGATGGTGATGACATCACCAAATGGTTCACAGCTTTTGAGAGGGCTTGTGTAACCAGAAAAGTGAACAGATCTCACTGGGGTGCTCTCCTTTGGGAAATGTTCACAGGAAAGTGTAGGGATAGACTCCTCACACTCTCTGGACAAGATGCAGAATCTTATGACCTCATGAAGGGTACCCTGATTGAGGGCTTTGGATTCTCCACTGAGGAGTATAGGATTAGATTCAGGGGGGCTCAAAAATCCTCGAGCCAGACCTGGGTTGACTTTGTAGACTACTCAGTGAAAACACTAGATGGTTGGATTCAAGGCAGTGGTGTAAGTAATTATGATGGGCTGTACAATTTATTTGTGAAAGAACACCTGTTAAGTAATTGTTTCAATGATAAACTGCATCAGCATCTGGTAGACCTAGGACCAATTTCTCCCCAAGAATTGGGAAAGAAGGCGGACCATTGGGTCAAGACAAGGGTGTCCAAGACTTCAACAGGGGGTGACCAAAAGAAAGGGGTCACAAAGACTCCCCAGGGGAAGAGTGATGAGACAACCAAAACTAAAAATAGTAAAGAGTCTTCTACAGGCCCCCAAAAACCTGCACAGGAGGGTGGGCCCAGAGCCTCTTCACAAAACAATGGGTACAAGGGTAAAAACTTTGATCCCAAAAAGGCCTGGTGTCATAGCTGTAAACAGCATGGACACCAAACTGGAGACAAGGCCTGTCCCAAGAAAGGTTCCACTCCAAACTCCCATCCAGGTAACACTGGTATGGCTAGTCTCCAAGTGGGATCAACAGTGTGCCCAGAGCAAATCAGGGTCCACACTGAAGCTACTCTAGTTTCTGAGGGTGGGGTGGATTTAGCCACACTAGCTGTCTGGCCGCCTAACATGCAAAAATACAGACAGCAACTCTTAATTAATGGGACTAGAATAGAGGGCCTGAGGGATACAGGTGCCAGTGTCACCATGGTGACAGAGAAACTGGTTTCCCCTGGCCAATACCTGACTGGAAAAACTTACACAGTCACCAACGCTGACAATCAGAGAAAAGTACTTCCCATGGCAATGGTTACTTTAGAATGGGGAGGGGTCAATGGCCTGAAACAGGTGGTGGTCTCCTCAAATATCCCAGTGGACTGTCTGCTTGGAAATGACCTGGAGTCCTCAGCATGGGCTGAGGTAGAACTAAAAACCCATGCAGCAATGCTGGGTATCCCTGAACTGGTGTGTGTGAAAACAAGAGCACAATGCAAGGCACAGGGTGAAAAAGTAGAGCTGGAGTCTGGAAAAATGGCCCAGCCTACCAAGAGAACAGGAAAGTCAGTTGGGAAACCAACTGCAACACAGCAAAAGAAAGGGAACCTCTCTTCTCAGGAAGAAGTTCTGCCCTCTGAGGGAACTGGGCCTTTGGAGCTTGAACCTTATCAGGTTGAGCTCTTAGGCCCAGGGGGACCCTCAAGGGAGGAGCTGTGTAAGGGACAAGAAACCTGTCCCTCTCTTGAAGGCCTTAGGCAGCAAGCTGCTGAAGAGTCCAAAGGCAAGAAAAATGGAACACATAGGGTCTATTGGGAAGATGGACTCCTGTACACTGAGGCCAGAGACCCCAAACCTGGTGCCACTAGGAGAGTGGTAGTGCCTCAGCTGTTCAGAGAGTTCATCCTAACATTGGCCCATGACATTCCCCTTGCTGGACATTTGGGACAAACCAAGACGTGGGAGAGGTTAGTCAACCACTTCTACTGGCCCAATATGTCCAACATGGTTAAGGAGTTTTGCCTCTCCTGCCCCACCTGTCAAGCCAGTGGTAAGACAGGTGGGCATCCAAAGGCCCCCCTCATTCCACTTCCAGTGGTGGGGGTTCCCTTTGAAAGAGTGGGTGTGGACATAGTTGGTCCACTAGAACCTCCCACAGCCTCAGGAAATATGTATATCCTGGTAGTAGTGGATCATGCTACCAGGTATCCTGAAGCTATTCCCCTTAGGTCGACTACTGCCCCTGCAGTAGCCAAGGCCCTCATTGGTATCTTTACCAGAGTGGGTTTCCCTAAGGAGGTGGTGTCTGACAGAGGTACCAACTTCATGTCAGCATACCTAAAACACATGTGGAATGAGTGTGGAGTGACTTACAAATTCACTACACCTTACCATCCACAAACTAATGGCTTAGTTGAGAGATTCAACAAGACATTAAAGGGCATGATCATGGGGCTCCCAGAAAAACTCAAAAGGAGATGGGATGTCCTCTTGCCATGTCTGCTTTTCGCTTACAGAGAGGTGCCACAGAAGGGAGTAGGATTCTCACCCTTTGAACTTCTGTTTGGTCATCCTGTAAGGGGACCACTTGCTCTTGTTAAAGAAGGCTGGGAGAGACCTCTCCATGAGCCTAAACAGGACATAGTGGACTATGTACTTGGCCTTCGCTCTAGAATGGCAGAGTACATGGAAAAGGCAACCAAAAACCTTGAGGCCAGCCAACAGCTCCAGAAGTTTTGGTATGACCAAAAGGCTGCACTGGTTGAGTTCCAACCAGGGCAGAAAGTCTGGGTTCTGGAGCCTGTGGCTCCCAGGGCACTCCAGGACAAATGGAGTGGCCCTTACCCAGTGCTAGAAAGGAAGAGTCAGGTCACCTACTTGGTGGACCTGGGCACAAGCAGAAGCCCCAAGAGGGTGATCCATGTGAACCGCCTTAAACTCTTCCATGACAGGGCTGATGTGAATCTGTTGATGGTAACAGATGAGGATCAGGAGGCAGAGAGTGAACCTCTCCCTGATCTTCTGTCATCAGACCCAAAAGATGGCACAGTAGATGGAGTGATCTACTCAGACACCCTCTCTGGCCAACAGCAAGCTGATTGTAGGAGAGTCCTACAACAGTTTCCTGAACTCTTCTCCTTAACCCCTGGTCAGACACACCTGTGTACCCATGATGTGGACACAGGAGACAGCATGCCTGTCAAAAACAAAATCTTTAGACTGTCTGACCATGTTAAGGAAAGCATCAAGGTGGAAGTCCACAAGATGCTGGAATTGGGAGTAATTGAGCGCTCTGACAGCCCCTGGGCTAGCCCAGTGGTCTTAGTCCCCAAACCTCACACCAAAGATGGAAAGAAAGAGATGAGGTTTTGTGTGGACTACAGAGGGCTCAATTCTGTCACCAAGACAGATGCTCATCCAATTCCAAGAGCTGATGAGCTCATAGACAAATTAGGTGCTGCCAAATTCTTAAGTACCTTTGACTTGACAGCAGGGTACTGGCAAATAAAAATGGCACCTGGAGCAAAAGAGAAGACAGCATTCTCCACACCTGATGGGCATTATCAGTTTACTGTTATGCCCTTTGGTTTAAAGAATGCCCCTGCCACCTTCCAAAGGTTGGTGAATCAAGTCCTTGCTGGCTTGGAGTCCTTTAGCACAGCTTATCTTGATGATATTGCTGTCTTTAGCTCCACCTGGCAGGATCACCTGGTCCACCTGAAGAAGGTTTTGAAGGCTCTGCAATCTGCAGGCCTCTCTATCAAGGCATCCAAATGCCAGATAGGGCAGGGAACTGTGGTTTACTTGGGACACCTTGTAGGTGGAGGCCAAGTTCAGCCACTCCAACCCAAGATCCAGACTATTCTGGACTGGGTAGCTCCAAAAACCCAGACTCAAGTCAGGGCATTCCTTGGCTTGACTGGGTATTACAGGAGGTTTGTGAAGGGATATGGATCCATTGTGACAGCCCTCACTGAACTCACCTCCAAGAAAATGCCCAAGAAAGTGAACTGGACTGTGGAATGCCAACAGGCCTTTGACACCCTGAAACAAGCAATGTGCTCAGCACCAGTTCTAAAAGCTCCAGATTATTCTAAGCAGTTCATTGTGCAGACTGATGCCTCTGAACATGGGATAGGGGCAGTTTTGTCCCAAACAAATGATGATGGCCTTGACCAGCCTGTTGCTTTCATTAGCAGGAGGTTACTCCCCAGGGAGCAGCGTTGGAGTGCCATTGAGAGGGAGGCCTTTGCTGTGGTTTGGTCCCTGAAGAAGCTGAGACCATACCTCTTTGGGACTCACTTCCTAGTTCAAACTGACCACAGACCTCTCAAATGGCTGATGCAAATGAAAGGTGAAAATCCTAAACTGTTGAGGTGGTCCATCTCCCTACAGGGAATGGACTTTATAGTGGAACACAGACCTGGGACTGCCCATGCCAATGCAGATGGCCTTTCCAGGTTCTTCCACTTAGAAAATGAAGACTCTCTTGGGAAAGGTTAGTCTCATCCTCTTTCGTTTGGGGGGGGGGGTTGTGTAAGGAAATGCCTCCTTGGCATGGTTGCCCCCTGACTTTTTGCCTTTGCTGATGCTATGTTTACAATTGAAAGTGTGCTGAGGCCTGCTAACCAGGCCCCAGCACCAGTGTTCTTTCCCTAACCTGTACTTTTGTATCCACAATTGGCAGACCCTGGCATCCAGATAAGTCCCTTGTAACTGGTACTTCTAGTACCAAGGGCCCTGATGCCAAGGAAGGTCTCTAAGGGCTGCAGCATGTCTTATGCCACCCTGGAGACCTCTCACTCAGCACAGACACACTGCTTGCCAGCTTGTGTGTGCTAGTGAGGACAAAACGAGTAAGTCGACATGGCACTCCCCTCAGGGTGCCATGCCAGCCTCTCACTGCCTATGCAGTATAGGTAAGACACCCCTCTAGCAGGCCTTACAGCCCTAAGGCAGGGTGCACTATACCATAGGTGAGGGTACCAGTGCATGAGCATGGTACCCCTACAGTGTCTAAACAAAACCTTAGACATTGTAAGTGCAGGGTAGCCATAAGAGTATATGGTCTGGGAGTCTGTCAAACACGAACTCCACAGCACCATAATGGCTACACTGAAAACTGGGAAGTTTGGTATCAAACTTCTCAGCACAATTAATGCACACTGATGCCAGTGTACATTTTATTGTAAAATACACCACAGAGGGCACCTTAGAGGTGCCCCCTGAAACTTAACCGACTGTCTGTGTAGGCTGACTAGTTCCAGCAGCCTGCCACACCAGAGACATGTTGCTGGCCCCATGGGGAGAGTGCCTTTGTCACTCTGAGGCCAGTAACAAAGCCTGCACTGGGTGGAGATGCTAACACCTCCCCCAGGCAGGAGCTGTGACACCTGGCGGTGAGCCTCAAAGGCTCACCCCTTTGTCACAGCCCAGCAGGGCACTCCAGCTTAGTGGAGTTGCCCGCCCCCTCCGGCCACGGCCCCCACTTTTGGCGGCAAGGCTGGAGGGAACAAAGAAAGCAACAAGGAGGAGTCACTGGCCAGTCAGGACAGCCACTAAGGTGTCCTGAGCTGAGGTGACTCTGACTTTTAGAAATCCTCCATCTTGCAGATGGAGGATTCCCCCAATAGGGTTAGGATTGTGACCCCCTCCCCTTGGGAGGAGGCACAAAGAGGGTGTACCCACCCTCAGGGCTAGTAGCCATTGGCTACTAACCCCCCAGACCTAAACACGCCCTTAAATTTAGTATTTAAGGGCTACCCTGAACCCTAGAAAATTAGATTCCTGCAACTACAAGAAGAAGGACTGCCTAGCTGAAAACCCCTGCAGAGGAAGACCAGAAGACGACAACTGCCTTGGCTCCAGAAACTCACCGGCCTGTCTCCTGCCTTCCAAAGATCCTGCTCCAGCGACGCCTTCCAAAGGGACCAGCGACCTCGACATCCTCTGAGGACTGCCCCTGCTTCGAAAAGACAAGAAACTCCCGAGGACAGCGGACCTGCTCCAAGAAAGGCTGCAACTTTGTTTCCAGCAGCCTCGAAAGAACCCTGCAAGCTCCCCGCAAGAAGCGTGAGACTTGCAACACTGCACCCGGCGACCCCGACTCGGCTGGTGGAGATCCAACACCTCAGGAGGGACCCCAGGACTACTCTGATACTGTGAGTACCAAATCCTGTCCCCTCTGAGCCCCCACAGCGCTGCCTGCAGAGGGAATCCCGAGGCTTCCCCTGACCGCGACTCTTTGAATCCTAAGTCCCGACACCTGGGAGAGACCCTGCACCCGCAGCCCCCAGGACCTGAAGGACCGGACTTTCACTGGAGAAGTGACCCCCAGGAGTCCCTCTCCCTTGCCCAAGTGGAGGTTTCCCCGAGGAATCCCCCCCTTGCCTGCCTGCAGCGCTGAAGAGATCCCGAGATCTCTCATAGACTAACATTGCGAACCCGACGCCTGTTTCTACACTGCACCCGGCCGCCCCCGCGCTGCTGAGGGTGAAATTTCTGTGTGGGCTTGTGTCCCCCCCGGTGCCCTACAAAACCCCCCTGGTCTGCCCTCCGAAGACGCGGGTACTTACCTGCTGGCAGACTGGAACCGGGGCATCCCCTTCTCCATTGAAGCCTATGTGTTTTGGGCACCACTTTGAACTCTGCACCTGACCGGCCCTGAGCTGCTGGTGTGGTGACTTTGGGGTTGCTCTGAACCCCCAACGGTGGGCTACCTTGGACCAAGAACTGAACCCTGTAAGTGTCTTACTTACCTGGTAAAACTAACCAAAACTTACCTCCCCTAGGAACTGTGAAAATTGCACTGTGTCCACTTTTAAAACAGCTATTTGTCAATAACTTGAAAAGTATACATGCAATTTTTATGATTTAAAGTTCCTAAAGTACTTACCTGCAATACCTTTCAAATGAGATATTACATGTAGAATTCGAACCTGTGGTTCTTAAAATAAACTAAGAAAAGATATTTTTCTATACAAAAACCTATTGGCTGGATTTGTCTCTGAGTGTGTGTACCTCATTTATTGTCTATGTGTATGTACAACAAATGCTTAACACTACTCCTTGGATAAGCCTACTGCTCGACCACACTACCACAAAATAGAGCATTAGTATTATCTATTTTTACCACTATTTTACCTCTAAGGGGAACCCTTGGACTCTGTGCATGCTATTCCTTACTTTGAAATAGCACATACAGAGCCAACTTCCTACACTAGACACCCAAGGAAATCCAGTGTTGGGTGATGTGCATGGCTCTCAAAATGTTTTCTTAACCTAGGACCTTGAAGACCTCAAATATGGGCCAAAACACACATTTTCCTCACATGTATGAGAGTAAAACATCTCAAATATGTGGGGAGCCACACACTCCCTAGCAAGCAGCATTCCCCCAAGTCTGTCTATGAGAATGGTACCTCACTGTTGTGGGTTGGTCTAATGCCTGAGAGAGGAAAGGGCCCAAACTGCAACAGAGACACATCACACTTTTCCACTGAAAATTGACCCTTTTTTAGAATGTGGGAAGCTGTGGATTTTGGGCCATAGCTCAGCTGTCACCTAGGAATACAGGATGGTGTGAGTTGCATGGATCTCACCAGGTTTGCTTACTTAGAAGTCCTTACAAACCTTAAACGTTGACTAAAAACACAATTTCCGTACATGCCTGTTAGGAAAACTTCTGGAATCTGTATGAAGCAATGAATTCCCTACCATCCAGCATTTCCTTAAGTCTCCTGATAAAAAGTTTAAACCACTTGTGTGGGTTGGCCTAGTGCCAGTGACAGGAAAGGGCCAAGAAATGCAATATGAACGCATCACATTTTCCCACTGAAACGGATCTTTTTATGCAATGTGGGTAACTGTAAATTTTGGACCATAGCTCAGTAGCACCTAGGGAAACCTAGCACACCTGCACATTTTTGAAAGCTAGATACCCGTGGGAATCCACTGTGGGGTAACGTGTGTCGCTCTCTTCAGGTTTTCTTACTCAGAGGCCCTTCTAAACATCAAATTTTGACTAAAAACAGATATTTTCTTCACATTTCTGAGAGGAAAACCTCTGGAATCTCTGGGTATCCACCGCTTTCCTACCATCCAGCATTTCCCTAGCATCACAATAAAAATGGTACCCCACTTGTGTGGGGAGGCCTAGTACCCCTGACAGGAAAGGACTAAAAAATGTAACATGCAGACATCACATTTTTCCAATTACCTTTTTTGCAATGTGGGTATCTGTGGAGTTTGGGCTGTAGCTCAGCTGGCACACAGGGAAACCTAGTAACCTGCTTCTCCACATTTTTGAGAATTAGTTTCCCAGGGAATCCGGGGTGAGATGACTTTAGTGGCTCTCCCTAGGTTTTCCTTCCCAGAAGCCCTTGCAAACTTCAAACGTTGACTAAAATACACATTTTCCACACATCTCTCTGAAGGAAATGACCAAAACCTTTGCGGAGCAACACATTTCTTTCCATTTAACATTCACCAAATCTCCCAATAAAAATGAAACCCCACTTGTGTCAGGTGTCAGTGTCAGGAAAGAACCCAAAATGCACCAAGGAGACATTACATTTTTCCACTGAAAATTGACCCTTTTTTCCAATGTGGTTAGCTGTGGATTTTGGGCCCTAACTCAGTCGGCTCCTAGGGAAACCAATGAAACCCTGCACATATTTGGAAACTAGACCTCCCTGCAAGGACTGCCATTGGACCTGGCTTGATTTGCTCCTGTCGCGGGCATTAGGTCCAGCTACACAAGTGGGATAGCGTTTGTACTGGGACAAGTGGGAGAGCGCTGGGTGGTAGGAACTTTCTGAATTCCTGTAGATTCCAGAAGGTTACATCACACAAATGCATGGAAAATGAGTGATTGTAGGGAAAGTGTAAGGTTTGCTGGGCGTTGTGGGTAAGAAAATGTTGTAGGGTCCACGGAAAGCACAGCACCCTGGATTTTCCCTTGTGTCTAGTTTTCTGAAATGTCAGGTAAGTTTCTCCAGGCGCCTGTCTCCCCAAACCCAAAATGTGCAGCCACCCGCCATGGTATGTGGGAAGATATTAGCATTAAGCCCCACTCGCCTGGCTCATATGTAACAACCACACCCAAAAGAACTGAATGTCCTCTTGCTTGCCATTGGGATGGGATGTTTTCGTCTGCAGAGTGGCAGAAAGAGTATTAAGGTTTTAGGGTTGAGAACAAGGCCTGATGTCATGATGGGCCAGACCTACCGCATTATTTTTAAAAAAAGCATGTCCCTACCATCCAGTGAACTCCCCTCCCCCAGGGGCAAAGTGGGTGCAAACCCACTCTCTCTGCCCTCTGGGGATGACAAAATACTGATTTGTCCCTTTTGGTGTGGCAGGATGGCCCAATGTCAGAGTTCCACACCAACACCCCTTTCTTTTGCCCCAGATGCAAAATTCCTGGGCCCATATTTATACTTTTTTAGCGTCACATTTGTGCCGCTTTTTAATGCAAAAGCTGCACAAACTTACAAAATACAGCTGTATATCGTACGGTTGCGCCGCTTTTGTGTCAAAAAATGCCACAAATGGGGCACTAAAAAATAATAAATATGGGCCTTGGTGTCTAGTGGGCCTTCTACCCTCCCTGTGATATATTGGGGGTACACCACCTGCCTACACTTGGGGAGGTAAAAAAATTGGTTTGTGTCTTTTGCGGTGGGGGTGTGACCAATGCCTGCACCCCTTACTTTTACCCCAAATTCAAAATTCCCAGGTTTCTAGTGGAATTTCTATACCCTCTGGGGGAAAGATTTAAGGCAACCTCTACATTGCGACCAACCTCTTATCTGCCACCAAGGAGGCAGAAAGACAATATTGCTCCTTCTGTGGAGGTGGTCAATACCAGGGTAGGCCACCCCATTCTTTTTTTTGTTTTGGTGCCATTTTGAAATCCCTGGTGCCGACTAGGCTGTCTGCCCTCCTACCTGGGGGAGGCAAATTAGGGGTGAACAACCCTATCCACCCCCATGGAAGCAGAAAAGCTAATGGGGTCAAGGGTGGGGAGAGCGCAGAACCATGCCAGGGGAGAGCTGCCACCGCAAAACAACAGCAAACAAGAAAGCCCTGGTGTCTAGTGTTTTTTCCCACCCCCAGAGGGACAGATTCAGGGTGAACAACCCCATCCACTCCGAGCGGGGGCAGACTGGGGGTTAACAACCTTGTCCACCGCCACTGGGTCTGATAGGCTAAATTGGCCCTGGTGGGGGAGCACAGGCCCATGTCGAGGGAGGAACTCTTCCGCACAACAGACAGCCCTATTGTCTAGTAGGTGGATCCTTGCTTGTAGGTTGCTGCAGGAGGGAGCGTCCTTTTCCAGTGACCACCAAGCAGGAATCCACTTGTGAGAGATATCATAGGAAGGGAGAGATTCTGCCCATTCCAATACCTCCCCTATTCAAATCGGTGCTCGGGAGCTGAGATATGCCCTGAGCCCCTGTTCAGGTGAAATGAGGAAAGCTGCAAGCTCCTGATAAATCATAAGACCCCAAGGAGAAGATGCCTGGCCCATCAGCATCTGACTCAGGGGCCTGGGCTGCCCAACTGGTCAGAAAATCTACTACACCAGTATCCATTGGTCTGCTAATGGCATGAGAGTTCTCTATAGTATGGCAGTACCCCTGGAGGGAGGCTAAAGGGTTTCCAGACACTATGTGGTGGCACGGCTTGGATGCTGGGTCATCAGGGTGCCTCAGTCCCATACAACCTCCACCTACCCTACCACAAAACTGCCCTACGCCCATTGCCCTATGGGTGGAGTCCAGATGTGGAAGAGAGAAGAGCACCCTGACTCTGTCATCCTGATGAAGGATTGGTGGCATCTCTGAAGCCACCCGGATCACTGGGTGTAGCTAACAGTAAGTCACAGAACCAAGAGACTGAGGCCCAAACTTATACCCTGTTTGCACTGAATTAGTGTTATTTATTTTTAAGCTAATTCAGCGCAAACTTAACTCCATATTTATATTCTGACATAGACCCATCTAGCGTCAAAATATTGGAGTTAAAGTCATTCTTTGGATGAGTGAAACCTCCTTGCATCAATGAGATGCAAGGTAGGCGTTACCGTCCCAAAAATGACTCTAAGCCCCTAGCACCACATTTATCCACCCGGGCAAAAAAGACGCACGGGTGGGAGGCAGAGCCAAAAAATGATGTTAACTCCTATTTGCATCAAATTTTGACACCTGAGTCAGGGCAGGTGTTAAAATGAGGCAAACACATCACTACTTAAGGAAAACACAAACCCACAGGACAAGATGGAAGTGCTACTGCTCCAGCTTGCGAGATGATGCAGAGGACAGCAACAACCACAGCAACCACCATCACAACGCTGCCCACAAAGGCAACACAGAAGGCAGGAGAGGGTATTCAAATACAAGACAACCCTCCATGGCCTCAGGGAACAAGACATCATAAGGACAAACAGACTCAACCGGCAAGCCATACTTCAGCTTCTGCACCACATTGAGCCACAAATCACAGTCATCCTGCAGACCCCACACAACATACCACCTGTGACAAAGCTGCTAGCTGTCCTGCACATACTGGCAACTGGCTCATTTCAATCAACGGGTGCCCTGGTTGTTGGTGTGTCACAGCCGTCATTCTCTGCTTTCCTGCCAAAGGTGTTGGATGCAATAATCTCCCTGACGCCCCGCCACATCAGCTTCCCAAACACCCAGCAAAAGCAGCAGGAGATTAAACAGGGGTTCTACCAATTTCATGGCTTCCCGCATGTGCTTGGTGGAAATGAATGCACCCATGTCCGACTTGTGCGACCTACAGCAACTTAGCACATACACCGGAATTGCAAGCACACACATTCCATCAATGTGCCGGC
Organism: Pleurodeles waltl; assembly: GCF_031143425.1. Lineage (NCBI taxonomy): Eukaryota > Metazoa > Chordata > Amphibia > Caudata > Salamandridae > Pleurodeles > Pleurodeles waltl. The sequence goes on from NC_090445.1 coordinate 1,694,328,471, forward strand.
CATGGTGGACCACCGGGGACTATTCACTACCATTTTGGCCAAGTATCCTGGGAGTGTGCATGACACCTACATATTCTGGCGCAGCAGGATCAACGACCACTTCCAGGATGGACAATATGGAAATGGCTTACTCTTGGGTAAGTCAACAAACCTAGCAAAATACACACAACACACCAACCCTGTAGGATACACAAGACACACACCACTACAAAAACACATGGCCAGGGTAACACAGATGTGCAGCTAACATCACATATGCATCGTGCTGCAGTACAGCACAATCAGTGCACAACACAAGCACATAGACCCACATGTACGTAACACCCCCACAACTTGTCAGACACACCACGTGAAGGATAGGTGCAGAGATGTACCCTTCGCCAACAGTAGAAATACGTAAACTACTACAAATGCCCACAGGTTGCCTACTATGTACTCTTCACACACAGTACACCAAACAAAGAATAGCACAGCAATGTCAATGGCATATGCCATGCTTATGTTACGTAAGTCTCACATAGGCACAGATTCCTCAAATCAGGCCGTGCAAGTCACTGCTAGAACAAACATCAAATGGCAGACAACTGCTGCCAACACCAACTACGTCTCATCAACACATACCTGACTTACCCGTAGTGCGCAAATACATCTGCCTGAAGCATTGGCTTACCCACATGGGAATACAAAATGAATGCCCATCACATGCCATGTGCCAGATTTGTGAGAAGTGGCACCACACCTACTGTGGTGTCAGCTCACATACACCACTTACTGACCAAAAACACCATCATGTCTGTACCATAAACAACAAATGGCCTACCATGGAGCAGAGTCACTGTTAGACAGTGCTGATCATGGATGCCATAGTGGTACCCTGTAGGAGTATAGAGCACATCTCTGACCTTACATGCACTGTGCCAAGGGACTCATTTGCTAAGTAGCTGAGCACCATCCCATAGCCTGCACTGTGCATGTGTTGACAGTATGATGCTAAATCATGTTTTGGAAGACAGGAGAGAGTAGTATTGTTGATCATCCTGAAACAATGGGTTACACACCCTTGGACACCTGATGGCTGGCACAAACATCAACTGCCACTCAGGATCACTAGGGGACTCATGTAAGAGCCCACAGTGCCATTGTCATGGCCTGCACTGTATGTACAAGTTTACGGATGACCGCCCTTATGTGACATGAAGTCACATTGGAAATCGGCCATCCTCCCACACAGCACTTCACGTGGAAGGGGCATGCAATGTGAGATGCTGCAGGTCTGTCACCACAAGATACATAGGTAGGTGTCACCTAAAACCTGAGGCAGTGCCAACATCAAACACCACCCCAGGGGTGCCGTTTGCAGGTTGCAAAAGGGAAATAGACTGTGATTTGAACCTATATGAATGTGCCAACCAAAGCATGCTGCATACTGCTGCACACACAGAAAAAGCAAATTGTCCATCAAAACAGCATATGTATAGGGAGGTGTCCCTTCCTGCGCAGACACATCCACACCCACGGGGCAGCTAGCCAAGCACCCTGGTGCACGATTGGTAGTGTCAGTGCACGGCTGCATATAAGCCACTGGCATATGGGACAACACAAGGTTGCCTAGTAACATGTCACACATGGTACATTCCTGCATAGTCAAAATATTGCAGCACAGTGCTGCCGATGTTGGAGCTGTGTTGTGCATTGTCACTTACTCATTGAAATGGACCTAAGTGCTGCACTTCATCTGTAATGAAACATGTCAAAATGGCTGGGATGTCCAGGCTCTAGAGTGCTACCAAGTTGCCACCACACCGGACCACATTGTGTTGTGAGGATGTGTTATGCCCCCTCTAGTGATAGTACACTGATACAAAGGTGCACAACACAACTCATGGTACATACATACTGACCATCAGTTAGGATACCAAATCATATGTCCCAGGTGCTTGAGTCAATACTCAAGATGGTCATGTCCAACAACACAGTGCTAAGAAAACTTTGCCTAAGGCCAGGACCTCACACAATAGCACAAACACATATGGGTCACAACCACCTCAAAATCACAACTGTCATGCTACATGACGAACCTATTGCAAGCCTTAATAACAACTTACTACTATTATCTTTTGCAGCAGATCAGGGTTATGGCATACAGCCATGAATTGTGACCCCATTTGCAAACCGAAGCACAGCAGCAGAGCGTGCATACAATGAGGGACATCGTAGGACACAGAGTATCATGGAGAGGACATTTGGCATACTGAAGCCAAGATTCAGGTGCCTGGACATCACAGGAGGCAGCCTCCTACATGCCCCACACATTGTCTGCAAAAACATCACAACATGTGCTATCCTGCACAACGTATGTGTGCGGATGAACGTCCTCATTTATGACCAGGTTGATGACCTGCCTTAGGAGGAGGAGGATAGGATGGTGGTGTAGAAATGGAGGTGGAACACCACAACACAGCTGCTGGGAAACGCCGCAGACAGTACATAGTTGAACACTTTTTCAATTTTGTTAATAAACGCTTCCCTTAATCAACCATCCTGCTTTGTCCTCTTCAATCTCCCCTACATATACCATAGTATTTTGAGTCAAACCTCAAGGAACATGCTACAAAAACGAATCTGACAAGTACTGTTGCAACATGATATGTGATGTGTTAGATTGTACCGCTACCATCACAAGCATCACTAATAGCCTCATCACTGGTATGTGACAACTGAAAGACACAATCTATGGACCACAACATATTTTGTACAACCATGTTGCCAACTTGTTCATCAATAGCTCATCACACACAACTACATCATGTCCAAATAGGAAGTATGTAAGGGGCCCACACATGAGTAAGTGGATGACCAAAATTAGAAAGTTAGTCATGTTGGAACAGAACACTGTCACAACTCATTGTGTGAGTTGCAATAGCTGCATGGAAGATGTGTGACAATGGGGGGGATATAATTGGTAACAATGGTTATTGTGATTTGCCCAGGTATAACAAGCAATGGAAGAAGTTTGGCCTGCACAGTACATCCATGGTAATCAGTCCTGCCACTGCCATTGGGCCCAATCCTGACACAGGGTACACATGACCCTGTGCACGGACACGTCTGAGGAATGCACTTCAGTATGGATGAGAACATATGCAGCTAGCGCTGCAGGTCCACCACACAAAACCAACAACCATTGCTAAATGTAAAAAGTTGAATCAAACATTTGTGGTCAAAACATAATCGGGGTGGAATGTAGGCATAGTGTGTCATACACAGTATGTACCAAAGATGTACACATGTCAGACATATGTGTAAGCCACACACAAGTCACCATAAACTCCAAATTTACATATGGAGACAGTTGTTGGGTAACATTTCGTAGGTAGCATTGGTTCAGCCATCATCAACAATGTCTGAGCTGTGCATGTTGTCTTAAATATTATGCTCTGTATGACAACATCACACATTACATCTGAAAACACAATTCACAATCACAAACCAGAACTATTGCATTGTACTGACTGCCATACATATGTGGATACACTGTTGTCACACATGCATGCATATGCACAACGTGCAACTATTTGCATACTGTTGACTGTGTAACACACACATCAGTGTAACAGACCAATCACACCCTCATCACATTGTTGCATGGACTACCACATGTGGTCATACACAATATACCACACTGCAGCACAGCCCATGTCATTTGTATGTTGATACAGGGTGCATCTAAAAAAAATGGAACAAAAACATGCAATCAGTAATTGAGTCCAAAAAATTGAGGCAAATCCGTCTAAAACATCCGCAAACACAAAGTATATGACACATGGGCCCTTAGCGTGAATTCCACCTTCAAACTCTTCTTAGTGCTGATTTTCAGTGAATTCGACACATAAGGGTCATGTGTCTAAAATAACTACGCAAATGTTGAATGTGTCATATAAATACACGCATAACAGAAAATGTGACGCAGGGGACAGGAAGTGATGCGATAGGAAGTCCTGCTTACAAGCATGGTACAGTGGGTATACTTACACTTTCTCTTTACAGTCTGTGCCTCTTTTGACTGTGTTGTTGTGTTCTTGAGTTGGTGGTTGTGATTTCCTTGCATATTGTATCTTGTGATGTCCCTCCTGTTGTGTTATCAATTATTGTCTGTATTTTGTCCCAGTGTTTGTAAATTTGTGTGTTTTTTGTGTATATTTGTATTTGTACTGTGGGGTGTCTGTCCGGGATAGTTGTTAAGTTGGGATAGTTGGGATTAGTTATTGAGCTTAAGTTTTCATTATATTAATTTAATTTTTCAAAGTAGTTGTGGTCAACCTTCACTGTTATAATATGTCTGGTAGGGGGAGGTTGACCAGGATGGGAGAGGAAGAGTTAGGTGGCTATGTGTGGCTGGTAGCACACTTCCTGCCGATGATTTTGGAGGTGGGGGCCAAGTCATACAGGGTTACCGGACAGAGGAGAGGCGGCTGCGGTGGGGCAAGCTGCGCCACCACCTGAAGAGGGTCTTTCGGAGCACCAGGAATGATCACCAGCTCAAGCATTGCTGGGCAGATCTGGTGGCCAGGCAGCAGGATCTGCTTGATGATGTTGGTGTCAAGATCGGCGGCCCTGTTGGTGAGTCTCCCATTGGCAAAATATTTACTGTTCTCCGCTCTTGAATAACAGTCGCAGATAGTTGGAGTTCTGCATGCAGTGCTTGTGGACAGGTTGCATGCAACCAGAATGAAGTGTAACTGTGCCAGTCTAGACATGGAGTTCACATCTCCTACCATTATACCAATGCAGGTCAGATGTCTGGTGAATCATGCACAACCATCACTAAGTCAGACATTTCAGGGGCCATGGCGAAACCTGTGCCCCGGCATAGTGTCCTGTATGATATGCAAAGACACCGCCAGCCTATATTCACCTGGATTGTGTCAACAAAGTAAGGCAATGCATCTATATCGCTACTTTGTAATAATTTCACACACATGATCCCTGCCATTATGTCAGCAAAGGGGGATTATCTGCCTTAGGGGGCAATGTAAATGGGCATTTGATACCATCAGACAACTCTGCCACATCAGTCATGTATTTCTCAACGCATGTTCATTGCAGACTTATAATTGAGCTGGCTGTCCATCACAAAGGGCCTCAGGTTGCCTTGCAGGACAAGCTTGAGAACCTGAGTCAACTGCTTTGCAAAGCACCAGGGTAGTGTCATGTATTTGTTGCACAACTCCCCCTTATACAATTGAGTTCCATCTTCTATAGATTGCCCACATATGGTTGTTGCAGGGTGTAGCACTACATGAGTCTCAAGCCCAGTGTAAGTGTGCAGATGTGTGGCTCTCACTCACCTGAGTGTCTGAGTCACTGTGTGTTTGTATTGGTGTGTTTGTTGCACTGTTTTACACTTGAATGACTAGCTCACTCCTTTAAAATAGTACACACTGAAATTTGTTGTCCACTAGTAGTTATAGTGATATGACACTAAGCCTGGTTTTCCATTCATATCTTACAGGTTATCCTGACCTCTACACAATCAGTAAAGTGGCATGATTTGAGCACCCAGATGTATCCAGTAAGAGTGATAATGTGTGTCCTGTGAAGTAATCCAGGTCTTGGTGTGAATGAGCCACATGTGTTGCACACAATGCTAGATGTGATAAGCATTGATGTGATAAGCAAATGATCAGATATCAAAGTAGGTTGGATTGTGACATTGTGTTCCATTGAAAGGTTCCCCATGCACTACCAGAGGGTGATGTCTTGTGAGGCTCTTGGTGCTCAATGGGCAGCAGCGTGTAAACAAGGTGATGAAAAGCCACATGTGGGGCCATATGTGACTAAGTGCAACGCTGTGAGAATATTGGCAGTGGGGCACCCCGTCATTCTCACAACATAGGGATGCACCATTTTGAATCCAATTTGGTGCATCCCTGTATTGTCGTGAATATGAAAGACTGGGCTGGCAATTGTCCCCCAGCAATGCACTCCGTATTTTGCACTCCATTTACGTAACACTTAAGTGGAATGTAATAGGCGTGCATGCAGGTCAAGGCCAAACGTGTGCTGGCATGGAAATTGGTGTGTAAGGAATAGTATTGGCAGATAAGGTACTGATGGGTGTCTACACCTGGACACATGAATGTAGATGTGATAGACCTATGGATACCAGCTTCCTAGTTGGCAGCCCTCCTAACATATGGTCCATTCCTGACTCCATGTATGAGTGGGCATGCCTTGGTGGATGACCATGACAGTTGAGATGATGGATTGCATGGCCATCCCCCCTTAGGCAGAGCGGCAGAGGAATACCAAACTTGTAGGTAGGTGTGATGCTCAAAGTGTAGGTGACAGTCTTCTTGATCACACTTGCATGCGTACCTTTCAGCACTGACCCCTCATGGTTACCAACTGCATCACACCCTCCCAATAACATGTTAAAGTTACTGGTGATGTTTGGTTGAAAAGTGACACAGGTAATGAGGAAATTTTGGCCTGATCTATGTGAAGTTTACGCTGCCTTTGCATCATTACATTTTGCACAAAAGCAATGCACACCTCTTTTGGTTTGGTTCCTAATCTTGTGCGTCGCTTTGGTGTCAAAGAAATGATGCTAAGGCAGCATTGTCGTTGCATTTATCAGGGCCATTGTCTTTTCCGGAATGTGAGTTGGAGTGCATGTGTAAGAAGATGTAGAATGTAATAATCTGTACATACTCAACACAATGCTGACACTGATAGTTGCCTATCTCAATTTAACAGCTGTCAACATGAGCAATGAGGAACTGCAAGCATTCCAGAAGAGGGCACTCTGCTACTGACATATCCTGGCAGTGGACTCTGGGCTCTTGAGAATGGTTCGCCGCTATAGCGTGGAGAGATCAACTGGGGAATGGCGGGCACTCACTCAAGGGGGCCACACACTCTCAGTGGGTGGCCACACAGAAGAGACCAAGCTCCACAGCTGGGAAGGGGGGCACAGCTGCCACCACAACTACAACCCCAGCTGCAACATCTTCGACATCCGTGCATCAGCCCACACCACCTGCTGCCATGGACCAGAAAATGCTGCAAGTTCTGCAGGGGGACAGTACACTTGTATTGAAAAGGTTGGACAGTTTGGAGAAGGAGGTGGCAGCCAATACGAAGAGACTCAAGTGCATCAAGAAAACCCTCAAGAAGGCAAAGCTGTGATTGTTTTTGGTACTCTCACCTCCCAGTTCTCTTCCCATCCTCCTCATTTTTATTCATGTTTTATAGTGGGTTTTAGGGGGTAAATGTTAGGTTAGAGTAGGTATGTAGTTTAGTTAAGATAAGTGGGTTTGGGGGTGGGTTTTCTACTTTTTACATGTTACATTTTGGGTGGGTCGTTGTAATAATGTTGGGCTATATCTGTGTTTTAAAAAGAAAAAATAATAATAAAAAAATAAAAAAATAAATATATATTTGTTTGGATATAGTAAGTATATGTGTAGTTTAGTATATGTTGTCCTGCATGTGTCTCGTAACATAAGAGGGGTGGGGCAATGTTTAAAGTGTGTTGTTAAATGTGTTAGGTAAGTTTAGCTTAGGGTAGTTAGGGTTAGTTGTTGGTTAAGTACTGTTAGAATAGGTTAGGTTAGGTTAGGATAGGTTTTCTTGATTTTATTTTGTTTAGTTTCATTGTTATTAAAAACATTTGGTTACTCCCATACTTTATGTGTCATATGCTTGTGTTTCAGGGTCTTCCCAGGAGTGCACAGTGCAAATTGGGTGTTGTCCTAGGAATTCCGTCCTGCCTCCAAATCCCTCTCTTGACATGTTCATCACCTGTTTACAACTGAGCTGTCACATTGGCAGCTACAACACATCTACTTGTCTATGCATCTGCCATCCTTTGTACCCATGGTGACTATGTTTACTTGGTATTGGACAGATACATGTGGTAATTCAGCTGTCAGTGTTAGGGTCCTGTGTAGGAATGTTGGGCACTGTGGCACATCTGACAATAGCTTACATTTAATATCTATCCTGCAAAACTGACCAGTGGCAATTACAGATGAGGTTAAGTACCCCTGTTTCACACCAATGTGTTCTGCTGGTGCTCACAGCTGACAATATTGCCCGAGAACTGTTTCACAGCCATTCCTGCCATATGTAGTGGGTGAAGCATACATGTGTTCTACATTGCTGACATACTCCGTGAATTGCTTGTAGGGGATGAGACCAGCATTGTCATTCATCATGTGGGAACCTTGTGCTTAGATATGTGCCCCCATATTCCTGCCCTCTTTTACTGACACTCTGTGACTAAAGACATGGTTACACACATCACAGTTCTTAAACATATTGGATGTGTCACAATACACAAAGACATGCTCGTTGTGTAGGAGGTGTTTATTTACAAGTGTCGTAGTTCAATATTCACAATGTCCAGGTCTGTGACCCCATTAGTGAAATCCATACAATTGTGACACAACACAAGTGCAGGACTTAGGCACATGTCATGGGACATGACTGGGTGAAGTGTTATTAAGTATGGAGGAACATGATTTGCCAATTTGTAGGTGAGAGACAATGACAGTACATAGCAGACAGGTCAACAGTGTGTCTTTGAAGAGTGCACATATCCAACTTTGCTAATACTGGCATGATCTCAAGCACAGGACAAGGAACACACTGCCCATGTAGCATGGGCTGGTGCTACCGGGAACTCTTACAGGTGAAGATGATCTGTTCCACATCTTCATTCCCCGATGTGAGTGGTGTCTCCTCTGCCCTTGATGGTGGTGGTGGGGAGGTAGAGGAGGCCACACACACTTCAGTGTTTGGAGATGTGGACTCCCAGTTCCTGTCAGCTGCCATCTGTGGAACAACATATGGCATCACTGCAGCAAGGAGGAACTGCTGATTTTCTAGAATAGCAGCAACATCCCTGTGGTAGGCAGCCATGTCTTCCCTGAGGGAGGCCAGTACCCGGTGCATGGCGTCCATCTTGTTCTCAAGCACGCTGCTGCCAGTTTGGGAGGGCAGTTGTTGTGGCCTCCCCCTCATGGCAGCAGCTATGTCCATCAGACACTGCTGTACTCCATACATTGGGAAGTGTGTGCCTCGTTTGGTTGCAGCCTGTTCATTGGCTGGAACGAGCCACGTGCGCATACCCTGTAGGCTAGCTGCCATAGTCTGCATCCCAACCCGCACCTCCTTGGCCATCTCCCGCTGGACTCTTACCGCTGTCCTCTCAAAGCTGGTCCCTTAGTCCTCGTAGTGCTCAGCTGTGTTGGTGCTGGCAGGTCGTACTATTGGGGTGTTGGGTGGGTCATCTGGGATGGTGGTACATTATTACTCCTCCTTGCAATTGGAGGTGGTGTTTGGAGGGATATGAGGACTTCTTGGAGGGTCTCTTGGCTGATGGTTGTCAGCTGGTCACCCAGGTCGTGGGGTACTCCAAGTCAGGCAGATCAGCAGGTGAGCCATAATCCTCTGCAATGCGATTGCTTAAAATCAATCTTTCTGTGTTCTGGCAGTTGATATGTCACATCACTGACTTGCTGGAGGCTCATTGTTATCTTATTTCCCAAACATTGTTCCTGTAAATCATGGTTGCAGTCTACCAGGCCTTTGCCCCACCTGTGTGTCACATGAGGGGGAGCTCAGGTGGGGCAATTTGTGGCGTCATATCTACTAGGTGTGATGTATATCCGTTCTGTGGTTTGACACCATCTTATCATTGTCATCCCTCCCTATGCATCCATTTGCATGGTGAGGCCTTGCAATGGGTTTTGCAGTGCTCAAGTCACAGCACCACACATGTCAATATGCCGCTGTCCCAGTCTTACATGTTTCACTTACACCCATGCAGTACTGTAACTTTGGGTTGGCATTGCCAGGGCAGTTTGCTCTTGCTACCATTGATAGCTCCTCATGGTGATGTATGTATATGTGTGCTACATTGCAAAGCACACATGGACCTAGTAGAGTTCAATTTCATCTTCTGTCTGTGCAGGCACGTGTGCTTTCCTACACACCTATTATCTCCCCCTCAATGCAGCCATCCTTGCACCATGATACATGAGATGCAGCATGGTGGCAGTACAGCTAATTTGATACAGGCACAGGGGTAGACCCAGGGATGGCCAGCATGGGTATACTATTTTTGCAGTGTACATCATTATGTATGTGACAGTGCCTGATGGTAAATGAGTTTATGGACATGGCCAGTTTACTGGAGTTGAACTAGGTCATGGCCTCAAGCTAGTTTGATGGGGATTCTGCAGGTAGTCATACTGGTCCCTCATTTCAAGTGCGGCATTTCTATGACCACCTGACTGCCATTGTCTATATGACCATCCCTAACAGCGCAGGTGGTAGTGGCAACTGTTGTCAATGGGGAATGCCCCATGGGCAAATCGCCTATCACTGGCAGGTTTCCAGCATCTTACAGACTGGCAATGTGCCACCAGTCTTGTGACACCAGAACAGTATTACATTCAACGCTACACTCCAAGTCTGTTCCCATAGTTCCACCAGCCTGTGCATGGTGGTAAAACCCCCATGCAAAGGTTGGTGGTGATGTGGTGTGGTGTGACCCTGGGTGCCCCCACACAGCCCATGCACCTGGCATGGGCAGTGCAGGGGGTCCCGTGCCCTGCCCTTTGCTCTTTCCACTGCCTCATTTGCAGAGTTAAGTGTAGCGTATCCTGTCACACCCAATGCACCCCAAGACTGGCACTGGGTTCATTTGATCCATCAACAATGTTGTGCTAAATGCCCACAAAGCTACCATGGGCAGACAGATTTCCACCCGCCATCCCAACGTGTGACTAATCATGCCAACCGCAAAGGGTACACTGCACTGGCAGTCTTACCAACACCAGACTTAGCTATGCACCATCCCCCACCCACCAATGTGGAATAATACACCATTATGTTCACAGTCATACCCGATGTGTTGTATGAGTGTGTTTATTTCCCCATCCCTATGTGTCTCACATGGTTGTGTCAGAGTGGTTGTGGGCTCAACTTGTAACTGTTTTGACCAACAGTTTGCTATCTGTAGTAAATATTTTCTGTATTGGCACATTTCTGTTCAGCATCAAGATGTGTGGTTCCACAGTACAACAGGTTAGTTGGTGTGGGTGGTGGAATGTTTCCAGTAATACAGGACCAACCTGCTTTTCCCCCAGCATCTGCTTAGATTATTGTTCCCTGCACCCAGGGGGCATCCTCGCTATTTGATGGAGTGGTAACACTAAACAGCAGTATCAATGCACATTCCCTTAATTTTCCTAAGTATATATTCTATTTAATGGTGCCCTGATGTGCTTTCCGGATTTTCTGTTAGGAAAACCGGTAACAAATGAACCAAAAAAAAGATTTTTAGCGGAGCACACCAGTTTTTCTTAAAGTACCAATTGTGAAAAGACAATTGTAGCTATGTGACTAATAAACAGTCCAAAATATATTTATACTCCTATATTGTTATTAGCCTCAATACTGTAGGTTCTCCTGATATTATACAATGATAATATTTATTTCAAAATTATTGACAATAATATATAATATACAATACTCAACAACTACAATGAAAATCCAAAATGGTAAAATACATAATACAAATTAATACAATGAGAGTCCACTGTCGAATAGCTAACACAAAAGTAAGCTTTAAATCAATGGGACCGGATGTTGTTTGTTGAATCCACATGTAACATCAGCCGGCACGTGTTTCGTCCATACATTGGACTTCTTCAAGGCTTAATATCTCCACTTGTCACTTAAGTCTCCAAATGATATCCAAACCTCTTGGTAATGTCCGCACATAACTTATTCATTGTACAAAAAAATGAAACCGACTCCCATTTCTGTTCGTAATATTATTTCAGTTCATCAGCTTTCAACTAGTCCTGAACCGTCGTAGCGTCTACATGTTATCAATCCGCGTCGCATACTGCCTCATTGTAATGACACCTGGTTCCTGGTTGATGGAATGGTGACTGCCTTCTGTGGATGTGTTGTCATGTGCAGGTGGTGGTGCTACTGGCACATGTCTGGGACAGTTACAATGAATTGTGTGTTGTAAAATGCAGCACACATGTGTTTGGGCAAGAAGGCAAGGCAGTTGCAAGGTGTTACTGCAAGGGACACCACCATGACGTGACCCCAGGTATGGCATTGACTGACCACCTAGTCTCTGAAGTCTTGGTCATGTTGGTAGGGTTAATATGTCTATATGCAAGGGATGTTGTGATGACACAACCAGAGGAACAGTCATTATACATGCCATCCATCCCATGTGCTGCATTTGTACATGTAGGTATTTAGGCCTGGTGATTGACATATGTCCAGGTTGTGTATGTGTTATGGTGCATGGCACTACCAAAGCGTAGGTACATGTGTAGCTTACGTCAGCATGGTGCAACTTGCTTAATGTGCAATGTGTCCCTCTGCGCTCCTTTGACATGCATTGTGTGAGTCCTAGGTGCCTCCCCCTTCTAGCACTTGACAATTTGACATTAACCCCATGCAGCTAACCCTGCATTTGTGGTGTTTCCTGGTAGTCTGCGCTGTCCTGTCCTGCGATTCCAGTAACCAGTTCCTCCGGGATGACTGCTGCAACCATCTCCTCCATCTCGTCCAGGTCCTCTAGTGGTGCTTGACTACCACCTCTAGTTTGCAGTGCTGCCTTCCTGTTCCTTGCCATTTTTTCCTTTGTCCTTCACTTACAATCATGCCAGTGTTTCTTGCATTCTGTTACGGTTCTCCTGACCTCTGCCACACTGTTAATCTTGTCTACTATCTGCTGCCAAATTGCCTCTCTCCTGCCAATTGGCAATTTTGAGGTGATAAAGAGTTGATGTTGATGCTCCGTCACCTCTCTCACCAGTATTTCATGCTCCTATGCACTGAAACAACACTTTCTATTTTTCATCTCCTCCTCTGTGTCTGGTCTGTGTTCTCCTGGCTGGTTCCTGGTTGATTGGGGTCCCCCTGGGGTCTCTTCTGGCTTTTTGGGTCCATTTTGCCTCTCCTTTGCACTGTTTTCTCCGTTAACGTCTGTATTTGACGCTAATGTGGGTAAAAATGGTGCATTTCTGTTTTGCAACATATTTATGTGTCGTAAAATGGGTTAAAGTAATTTTTCCGGCATTAATGTCATTTTGCCTTATGATAAGACGCAATGGTTAACGTCAAAAATTTGGACTCTAACCTATTTTTAATGCCACCCAGCATCATAGTGTAAATATGATGCCCGGGTGGCGTCAAAACATGGCGCTAGTCGGCACTAAACTTTTTGACTCAAAACTGTGTTAGTGCAGTTTTGTGTCAAAAAGAATAAATCTAGGCCTAAATCTCACATCTCACCTTGGCCAGGAATCCCAGAGATGGCACACAAATCATCAAAGCCTGCTATGGAGGCATTACCCAAGGCTGGTTGAGGCTGAAATAAAGTGAGGCTGGTTTGGGGTCTTATAGGAGAATGTAAGGACACTTCTCCTGAAACCCTTCTGCATATACCAGGACTCCATTATCCTGCACCCTCAAGGCTCACTGTGCCACACCCATTAACCTTACATGACTATTGCTGGACCACAACATACAAGCACTTCACCATCAAAAAGAGAGGAGAACTATGGATCCCTACAGCCACAATTTTTACTTCATGGAGTGAGAGGTCCAAGAAGATCCCTAACGAAGAACAATGTGACAGATTTTTTGACTCTACACAGAGCTAGAGAAGAAGAGGAGTAGATCTGTATCCACCCTGATGACCACAAAGACTGGGCTCAGTACTCCAAATAACTTTAGCCTGACCACCAAGAGTTCCAGAAGATAGTGCACATCGGAGTACCTAAAAGAAGGTTAAGCAACCCAAATGACTAGAAGTCTCTCCAGCATTCTTGTGAGAAGGTGCATGCATTAGGAAAAAGAAGAAGGAAAGGAACAAAGTGTGACCAGCTGGGTCACAATGGGAGATCTGTTGACTGACTAATCCTGAAAGGAGAGAAGATCAGGTGGGATCAGACCTGGAAGTTGCCTCTCAATTGACTCCCACCAATGACTGAGTGCATCTACAGACACAAGCAAGCCTCTGATGTGGAGCGATGCCCTGGCAAAAGCTAGAGGGAGAACTAAAACTATGGGCCTCCCACCAGATTATTACCCTGGCTGCGGGACCACCGTCCCCTTCAGGAACATGGTTCCTGATGGCATGATGGCGGTCTGAGTTGTACTCAGGCAGGGTGGCACTGAATTTAGCACTGCCTGGCTGATTATAACCCCACTTACCGCCAGCCTCTCCATGGTGGTCTGACCGCTATGGAAAGGCTGGCAGTAAGGGTGTGCTGGGGCCAAAGTGGGGCCCCTGCTCCGCCTATGCCCATGGAATGGCATGGGCAGTGCAGGGGTCCCCATTCCCAGCACCATCGTAATGCGCACTGTCTGCTTTGCAGAGAGTGTGCATTCTGAGGGTGCCGGTCGGCCCCCTCTGTGCTATGGCATAGTACTTGGCTCCCTTAAAGGCTGAGTCCTATATCATAGCACTGTTCCCACTGGACTGACCAGAGGGAATGCTCTACTACAATGTTCCCGCCGGTCAGCCCAGCGGTAACATTGTGATAGGGCATGGGTGGAACACCACCGATATAATGGTGGCATCCTCAATGCGGCATTGGCGGTCAGCTGGTCCAACCGCCAATGTTATAATGTGGGCCAATGTCTCACTCATTCGCAAACCAAGTCCCTGCCCAATCTTCAAAGCGCAACGTTCAAACACAGTCACTGGCTACCTATCGAACCATGGCATCCATGCCAAGAAATACAGATGCCTTGCACAAGTAGAAGACATATAGCACCAGCAACTAACAGAGCCACAAGGCTATGGAGGCCATCTAGTGATCATCACACCTGCCATCAACAAACCAAGGACAAATCCATGCAACCATAAAGGCAAGTCACTGACACCTTGCAGGTTCACCCTAATGGCTACAATGTCTTGCCAGTCCCTGTTATATGCACCACAGCTACTATCTGTGGAGCATTTTACAATCGGAGTGGAATCTGACAACATCAAAACATCACAAGGCACAAAGAGCTAATGACACACTGAAGGACCACTCACCCAGTGACTATCTGCTCACCCCAGCTACCTCTGAGCCCTGATGTCTATGTCATGACTGGACAAGGACCCAACTGGCCCTATGGTTGCACAAGTGACTAGGCAGTGGCCCCTCAGTGGTCTTGCAGCAACTCACATGCAGCACACATGTAGCCCAAGTGCAGGCCACACACAGTGCTTTTCATGATGACTTTAAGGGGCCTCAACAAGCAACACATGGACTTGGCGCTGCTTCTACACCAGATACCCGGAGTTGGAGGTGCCTCAGGGAAAGACCTGAGAAAGTCGGCAAATTTCCAGGTCCCTACAGGAGAGTCAAGCAATGCCACAAAAGCAAGTTTCACATTCGAGACCAACAATGGTCTTGGACCTCAGTGCACCCTTTTTGAACATCTGACACGAACCACAAACTATCCTGGGCATCAGCAGGGTAGACCAACTCTATGTTCTATGGACATTACTCCAGCAGGTATACTGGCAGACGTTCTCATCAGACCTCTTTGTACCAATGTTTGTGTCCTGCTTTACACTATGTTAAATTATGAATATGAATGGTGATGTATAGTTGTAGCCAGCTTCATTCGTCTGTGTGTCTACTGATGTCCAGCTGATTGACTCTAGAAACCGATAGACCCGGTGGGGTCCATTTAGTTTTGTTTTGTTTCCAGTTTAGACTTGTTCTTCTTCTTTTGTTTTTTGGGAGGAATGTAGCATCCTGATGGGCACTACACCTATCCACAGAAGGAGTCACCAGTCAGGCATCCCTGTCAATAAGAAAGGTCTGGTCCATGTGCATTTGCAGCCAGTGTCTGTGTCGTTATTCTTTCAGCATGTATGCCAAGGGCCCACAAGAAAACAGCATACATCTCTGGCTATGGTGTGCTTAGATATAGACACACTGTGTGCACAGCCTGGGCTTAACAGTAAATGAAGGACATCAGGAGTATGTTTTTTCTTGTGTTTTTGTGTTTCTTTTTATGAACATGTTCTGTACAGAAAACTTTCCTTTCTAAAAGCATCAGTCACATGTGTGTGGAAAAGGAAAAATGCCTTTATGTTATCTTCAGCCCACTTTGGATTTAGTCTATTTTTCGCAGCACACATTTGAAACAAAATGAAATGGGGAAAAAGGAGAATATTGCAGTAATTAACTGGCGGTCCCTTGAAGTGTTTTGGCATTCATTGCTTTAATATGTGTTAAATGAGTTTCTGGTGATGAGCTCGGCTGCTGAAGAAGCCAGGGCTGACCACAGTGTGTTACCATCAAATGACATAGAATTTTTCATGATAAATTGTTCGCCTGTGGTGAAACTGCACAGTATTCCTAACGAAAGATGTTGGGCTATTCATACATAGTACCTAGCCAGTACATTCTGGTGACATCACCATTGTGCAGTTTTAGTATGTAATTTCCTTCATAATTACCATAAATGTGTCTGTATTTGTGTCCAGTGGTAGATGATGTGTCTAAGAGTCCCAAAAAACAGACTGCCGGATAAGCATTATGGCCTTGTAACCCATTCCAAAGGAACAATGACACATGTGTGTTTATATAGGAATTATTCAGTTAATCATGCTGGTGACATCCCTCCCATAGGTGTTTCGTCTAATTACTAGAACAATTAGGCAAGATAAAGATCTTGGTACAGTGTTGTGTGTTTCTGTCCAGCAAGAACCTTTGTACTATGTCTTTATTGCAACAAACAACATATAGTGAACTGAAGGGGTGTTTCAAACTGTATTTCATGTATTTACTACTGGGAAGTGCGCCATTCCCTTATCTAGTGTCAGCTATATTGTTGGCCAACAAAGACAGTTCTTTTGATTGTATGCAACCACACCAGTGTTTGTGTACTGGCCCAGTGTAGTATATGAAGTGAGGCACTATTAGAACCTTTTGCAGTGAGTGGCAAAACGTCCCCCCCCTTCAGCCATTGGTCGTTTAAATGCTTCTCTGCTGCTCATACATGGTTTTGTAAAGACGTGCATATCCCGGCAGAATTTAATATAAAACTAATGAAAGCTATCTGTCACTTCTCTACCTTCAAGCACATGTCTTATCACAGAAACCAAAGGCAAGATAAGAGCACTACTATGGTCACTCAAATACAACACCAAAACATTTGCACATAGGCATTCCTGTAATAATGCCAAACACTCCTCCATGGTTTCGTGTGCTACTCATTCACATCTGTTTCTGTGCCTTCTATGTCTAGTTGACTTTCCACTGTGCAAGTGCAGGTTAGTATTGTGGTTGACAGAAATTTTAAGTAAGAAATATTGTGTAGCCATAAACCAATTGCATTCATATTGTGACTTTACAAATATAGCTGACAATTATAAATAATTATTAAAATAATAAAACAATTCAAATAATTTATAATTGTATATACTTCTGTAGTTTAATTATTTTAATTTTAAAGTAGTTAATTTTGTAAGCAGCAGATGCAGGATTTATAGGGTAAAAGGGAGGGAAGTTTATTAAATAATACCTTTATGATTTCATATGATTAAAACAAAATAACATAGTGGTTTTTAGTAGGGGTAGGTGAAGAATTCCGTTCCTCCGGAAAAGTTTGCAGAGTTTTCCCCACTCCACGCGAAGTGCGGAGTTCCAAAAAATTCTGCAAAGTGACGCAAGATGATTTTTTTCTCTTGCTCGCCAACATTAAGTTGGCAAACGAGTGTCATGACCCCTCAAACCTGCCATGCTGTAATGGTGAAAAGTCTAAGAAAAGCATTAAGAATGCAGGCAAAGAAGTATCCACAGTGGAGACCACGATGTCCTAGTTGGAAGCCGGTTTGCCAAGTTGTGTTGCGTTTGTTACAAAGAGAAGGCCAAAGAAAGGAATCCAAGATGGCCGACGAGAAGCCGGAAGGTTAAGTTGCAGTTCTAGTGTTGCATTCAGTTTAGTTGCTAGGATACGCGCGTGTCGCTTGGATGCTTCACACTTCAACTGTGGTCTGACAGGAATCCAGAAGGTAAACATTTTTGTGAGGAAAACTAAACATTGCATGTATTTTTACAGATATCGAGTTAACTGCAGATAATAATAATTCATGGTGAACAAGCATTTACAGATACAGAAAGTTTTTGAGTGCTCTAAAGAGTTTTCGGCTGAAATGGAGTATTAAGAAAGTTTAAAGAATATAAAGATTATTAAACAACAAACTGAATTATTTAGTCACCAATATATAATAACGAACTTAAGACAACTACAACTGGAAGTTCAACACGCACTGCTTATTAACAAGGCATACAAGTTATTTATTTTTTAAGAACAGCATTTAAAAGACAGTCAAGAGGAAATTATTACCTCACCTAATTCAACCATAAATAACTATATATATATATATATATATATACATATATATATATATATATATATAGCAACCCAACAGAATAACTAAAAACGTTTAAAGAAACTTATTCAGAACTGAAAATGTCATCACGAGTCAAGAAGCAGACAACTCTTCGTGTTAATTTGAGAACTATTCCACAAAGTTTATTATCATATTCATAATAAAAAATTACACAGGCAGAGAGAAGCAAAATCTCAGGGAGCTCAAGGTGAGTGAGTATAACATTGAATGTTAGAGAGAATTAATTGTTAATTAATAAGAAAGTATAGTAACAGATAATAGTGTGTTCCTAGTAATTGCAAATGTTATTTTTTCAGATGTTGTTATCCAGTCAAATAAGACGTGAGGTGGCAGACAGAGTATTTGACGAAACATCATCTCTGAGGCAGTCTCTCTGAAATGATGTTCCTTTTCGCCTTCCATGGTGCTCAATACGGAGATTCTAATTCTTTGTGAGTAGTCTGGGTTGGGTCTGAGGATTTATCTCCTGCTCCTGAGGGAATCAAATCAAGGTACTCTGGCAGATTGAAGTGCCCTCCCTAATTTACAGGGAAGTCAGATTTCCTCCTGAGCAGAATGGCAGAAGGCATTGATATAAAGGCATTAGCCACTATTTTAGAAGGACTGCAAAAGCAATTAAATAATACTATAGAAGAAACAGTCCAAATAAAACAACAAATAAATGAGTTAGGAAACACTTCCGAGTCTAGTGATTCAGCATTTTCACAGACCCCTGGTACTTCACAGTCCACAGGTATATCTACTCAAGTAATTCGTGCTATTTCCCCTATAGTTCCCCTGGCCCAACCTGAGCGTTTTGGTGGAGATCCAAATAAGTTGCAAACTTTTCTAGCTCAATGCTCATTGCATTTTCTATGTAGATCCATCATTTTTTCCAAAGACCAATCCAAGGTGGCATTTATATTGTCTTATCTGACAGGTGATGCAGCTGCATGGTCCTTGCCAATTGTTTCCAGAAATGATTCACTTTTATATAATTTTCAAAATTTAAAAGAAGAGTTATTTAGAATGTTTGTCGCCGAACTGCAGCTCAAGCCACTGACAATGAACTGTTGGAAATTAAGCAAGGTAATAAAGATCTAGTAACTCATCTGGCTCATTTCAATAAACTCATAGTAGAAACCAATTGGCCAGAGTCAAAGAGAGCCACCATATTCTTTCATGGGTTGAAGGATGAATTGAAAGATGCTTTGGAGCAAGTTCCAAATAGACCCACTGAAATTTCAGAATTAATTGATCTTGTACTGCAGATTGACCATTGGTTAACTAAACGAAGAGCAGAAAAAAGGAGAGATTATCGGCCTCTCCCACCGAGATTCGAACGAGTAAAAAATGATTATACAAGAGTAGGAGAAGGAATAACAATGGAAGAACCAATGCAAATTAATTCCATTTAAGGTCCGTTATCTAAGGAAGAGAAGGAAAAACAAAGAATGAATCAACTGTGTTTATACTTTGGTGCATCTGAACATTTTGTTAAAAACTGCCCCAAGAAACCAAATACTTTTTACACGGGAAAAGGCCAGCTTCATCGGTAGGGGTAGTTGCCCTGATGAAAGCAGAACCCAAGACAACTCCCTCAGAGCAGCGAGTGGCAAATACTGTACAGGCAGCAGCACCACATTTGGTACAAACTATGTCAGTCAAGACGCCTGAGAAGGAAATTCAGGGACTTTCAGTTATGATTGATTATGGGGCTACAGGCAATTTTTGTGACATCAAATACGCTTGTAAGATGGGAATTCGATATGTCAAGAAATCATCTCTGGAAGTAGTAAGAGCAGTAGATGGCACCAGTCTCTCTTCAGGCCCAATTACTCATGAAACCAAACGGACTCAATTTCAAGGCTTTAGTGGACATCAGGAACAGATCATTTTTAATTTAATAGATGCTCCACAATTTCAATTAATTCTGGGTCTGCCTTGGCTTACTGAGCATAATCCTCAAATTGATTGGAGTAAGAGAACAATAGAAATGAGTTCCTCCTATTGTTAAGAGAATTGCTTTCATGGTGAAGTAGGAACGTTCACAAAGTCCCAAGCGGCCTGTTTATCATCACATTCTCCAATGATTTGTGGACTTGGAACAACAGAAATCCTGAAGGAATTTGAAGATTTATTTACATTCTTTGACAAGAAGGTGGCTGAGAAATTGCCACCACACAGACCATATGACTGCAAGATTGAAGAGGAGATGGGAGCAATATTGCCATGTAGTCGAATACATGTATTGACCGAAGTAGAGAACCAACATTTGAAGGAGTATTTAGATCAACATCTCGCCAATGGGTTCATTCGCCCCTCTCAATCTCCAGTTTCCTCCTCATTGTTTTTCATTAAAAAAAGGATGGGAGCCTTCGGCCTTGCATTGATTACCGAGCCCTCAATCAGGTTACCTTCAAAAATTGATACCTGCTGCCTTTGGTGTCAGTTCTTCTAGATCAAGTAAAAAATGCTAAAATTTACACCAAATTAGATCTGTGAGGGGCATATCATTTGATACGAGTGGCATCTGGAGATGAATGGAAAACAGCCTTTCGAACTCAGTACGAATTATTTGAATATCAAGTGATGCCATATGGATTATGCAACGCTCCTGCAGCTTTTCAGCATTTTGTCAATGACATATTACGAGAATTTCTCGTAAGATTTGTTGTGGTATATATAAATTATATTTTGATTTTTTCTGACAACCAGCAGGAACATGTTTCCCATGTTTGATCCATCCTCACAAGACTGCAAGAGCACCATCTTTATGTGAAATTGGAGAAGTGTGCATTCCAGGTAGAATGTGTAGAGATCCTAGGATTCATTATGTCACCGGAAGCAGTTAGCATGGACCCAGCTAAGATAAAGACAATTTAATGTTGGCCTTCTCCTTGTAATGTTAAAAAAATCCAGAGTTTCTTGGGGTTCGCAAATTTTTATTGAAGATTAATTTCCAACTTTTCTCAAACAGTCACTCCCATCACTCCTTTGTTAAAAAAAAGGAGCAAAGTTTGAGTGGACAAAAGAAGCAAATGGCGCTTTTAGTAAAAAAAAAAAACTCCTTTCACCACAGCTCCAATATTGCTCCTCCCCAATCCAGATAAGCCTTATTATGTGGAAGCAGATGCTTCACACGTCGCTATAGGAGGCATTCTTTCCCAGCATCATAAAGATACAGGTCGATTGCATCCTGTTGCCTTTTTCTCTCAAAAATTAACTCTGCCAGAGATAAACTATTCAATTGTTGATAAGGAGCTTTTGGCGGTCAAAGAAACCTTTTGTGAGTGGAGACATTATATTTTGGGAGCTAAGCATAAAGTGACCGTCTACACAGACCACTGAAATCTACAGTTTTTAAAATCAGCTTGTACATTGACAGCAAGACAACTGCATAGTTTGCAGACTTCGATTTTGTCATCACCTTTTGACTCGGAAAAACTAATGGCAAGGCAGATGCTCTGTTTCAAATTGATATT
This sequence comes from Pleurodeles waltl, assembly GCF_031143425.1. Taxonomy (NCBI): domain Eukaryota; kingdom Metazoa; phylum Chordata; class Amphibia; order Caudata; family Salamandridae; genus Pleurodeles; species Pleurodeles waltl. Next base: position 1,694,350,413 of record NC_090445.1, read on the forward strand.
GATACATCTAAAGAGCTTCTAGAAAAAATTCAGATCATTCAACAAGAGAATTTATATTAACCATTCATTATGCAGATTTGACCACAGAAATCCAAGAAAATTTAACACCCGAAAGAATGCTGAAGTGGTCCGAAGAAGCCCCAGAAAGAGTGATCAAGGATGGCTTGCCATATTATAAAGGCGCATTGTATATACCAACTTTGAAATTACAAGAAAAGATTATTTAGGCCTGTCATGATGACCAGTTGGCTGGACATGAAGGAATTCAAAAGACTCAGAATTTGATACAGCAAATTGTTTTGTGGCCACAAATGAAAACTCAGATAAGACAATATGTGTCAACTTGTGAAAAATGTCAAAGAGGGAAATCCAGCAGAATAGCTCAACAAGGTATTTTAAAACCATTACCCACAGCACCCCATCCTTGGCATACTGTTACTACGGATCTCATTGTAGATCTCCCTAGTATGCAGGGTTTTAACACTATCTTAGCTTTTGTGGACACTTTCACTAAAATGGCACATTTCATTCCCTTAAAAGAAATTCCTCGAGCCCCCCAAGTTGCCCAGTTGTTTACACAGCATATAGTACGCGCCAATGGGATTCCAAAATTTCTTGATTCTGACAGGGAGTCCCACTTTGTTTCTCGCTCTTGGAAGACTTTTACTAAGCGATTAGGAATTGAGACACGTTTACTACCAGTTATCATCCCGAAACAGATGGGAAAACAGAGAGAGTGAATCAAGAATTAGAACAAGATTTAAGACTCTATCTGTTTGATCAAGAGAAAGAATGACCGGAGTTGGTTTGGCAGCTGAATTTCCATACAAATTCCTCAATGCTGCTCTTATGTAAATGTTCTAGCTTTAGTGTCCCTGTTCTCTGGATTGACGGAAGCCTACCAGTGTGTTCGAGCTGATGAAATCACTGTAGATAAAAAACTGTTAAAGGAATTCATTCATCGGTTTGCAAGTCCCCTGCAGATAGGGAGTGACAAGGGCCATCAGTTGTCCAAGAACTATGAAAGGCGTGATTAATTAAATAACATTGTCATCATAATTACCATCCCAAGTCCTCGGGGAGGGTAGAAAGGTTCAAATATACTTTAAATAACAAGATAGCTAAAGTTTACCAAACAGGCTAAGTGGCCTGATGGACTGGTTCCAGCACTCTGGTGAAACTGAGTCACTCCTAACCAAAGGGTTAAACTAAGCCAGTTTGACATTGCTGTGGGTTGCCCTGTGGTGCCTTTCTACACATACCCATGTCTCCAGCTTTACATTTGAATGGTGATATACCTCTGTAATTTGCAAGCAACTGATTCACTGAATCAACAACTTTTGTTCTCAGGTGGGTGTTGTCCCCCTCTGCTGCCCATTCGAAGGCTGCAGCCCAGTGACTGAGTCTTATTGAAATTCATTCATGTACGTTGGTGCTCCAACCCCACTGGCGAGGCCCCAATAAAGTACTGCTCACTACACAAAACACTGTGAACTACCATAGACTACTTGCACTGCAAGTGGACCACAAAACTGAAAGTAAGTGTTAATAAAGTTGCCTCTTAACTGCTCCTATTTCCCACTGACTGCTGCTGCTTCAGCAGCTCACTATGTCCCTGCTCCAGCATCCAGAAGTTCCTCTGTTACTGGTATCCAAAGTAGAGATCTCATTGTAATACTGATGATTACTTTGGCCAATGACCTCGGCAGAGGAGAGCTTCCTATATCCCTGACTCTTCAATGGATTTGTCTGCCTTTCTTTGCTGCAAGTTCTTTTTTGTTGGCTCACCATACGGCTGTGATTGGAAAAAACAGGTGGCAGTGTGAAAAAATCAAAAGTACTGAGACTGCAACCCACTTCCCAAACCAGTGTTTACTCTAAATACACTATTGCATGTGTGTTTCTATGTATGCATGCATGTCCATATCTATGAAAGTATGTATGTATGTGGTATTTGCAGAGTGTGACCCTAGCCAAAAGGCAGTTGAGCACTTTGCATTGTCAAAGTCAAGCACTCAGTCAATGAGTAGTAGGAGAGATAGCTGGATTCTGGGAGTAGAAGTGGACTGTTAAGGCAATGTGATGTAGTGTTCTTAAAAGTAGTGTGCCTTCAGCTCTTTCCTGAATTGAAATGTCGCTGGGTGATCCTGATGGATACGGGGACGTTGTTCCAGATCCTGGGTGTTTTTCTTTTTAGCACTTCTTATTGTCCAGTATGATGGTGTCCTCACCTGTGGGTGTACCAAGAGTCATCAGAGGTTTTTGTATGGAAGATAAGCTGGGATGCTCAGCATAATGGCTTTGCGAATGATGCTGCTGGTTTTAAAAATGATGTGGGATGGTAAGGAAAGCAAATGGAATTCCATCAGGATGGCAGCAATGTGCTCCTATTTCTCATAGTACTGACTATACTTTCCTGCATTTCTAGGAGCAATACTAGTCAAACCTTAACTTTCCTTCATGCTGGGTTTGTCCCCATTTGCTCACTAATTCTAAAAGAAGAGTGGCTAAGATGCCTTTCACTTCCAATGACAATGAACTATGCCTTCATACAAATCTGCATAGGTGCTTCGTCTCGGAGTGTTATAATGCAGCCATATATGCTCCTCTCTCAATTGAGAATTTCAGTTTTCCTGATCAGAAAATCTCACCACTGCTGACCAATTAGCTGACCCTACTTGTGGAATAAGATGGGAACCAAGAAATGGCAACATCTTTGCGGGCTGTTGAAAATGTGACTTCACCTGGCTAGTCTGGTCTGATTCTGAACTTTCTTCCTACTTCTTGAAACTCCCATGTGGGTTAGTCTACACCATCAGTCATACCTATGGTTTGCCTGCATCCTTTTAAATCCTTGGTAACATAGCATATGCCTGTTTGCCAAAGGACAAGTCGGGAACGTCTAATCCTGCGTATGCTGTACCTGCCATAAGACACTCCAGCTAAGCATCACCCTCGTTGTAAGAGGCTGCAGAGAGTGAGTTCAGAGACTGCTTGTTTCATTGCCATCCTGTTTCCTAGTTATGGAGAGGTACTGTCAAACTACAAAGTACAACAACTAGCCCAAGTATTGAAGGAGGTAGTGATCTCACCTGCTATTGTCCTTGGGTTGATCTCTGACCAATTGGAAGTAGAACAATCTATAAGATGGGCTCTTTTGTCTTGGCCACCAAAGGTGCTGCTCTTTTATACCCAGTATTTGTCCACGCATACACAAACAAATTGATGAAATATGTGAACTTGATAAGAAATTATATACAGTTGATTAGTGGGTGGCGTCTCAAGGGCATAGCTTTTGATTCTGGCTAAAGGACAGTTTTAGTGGCTGGGGAATGAATACATTTGAAATTGTATTGGTCATCGTCGTTATTCTTATACAAACTTATACTACTGCCTGAGTTGCATTGCCTCCAACAACCACATTGCTCTTTTCACGTGTACCTCTCCATCTTACCCACTGAAAATGGTTGAAGATAATTATGGAACGGTTTGGAAACCTGATTACGATTCCATAGAACATTTTGAATGTGAAATTAATTTGGAGGTAAATCATTTAATAATTATTGTGATTAAGCTGCACTAATAAATAGCACAAAAGGGAGGAGTTGACAACGTAAATCATTGCCTTAGTGTAACTTTACTGTTGCAGCCATGTTTTCTTGCTCATGCTAACTGTGCTTAAACAAAATGCCAATCTATCAAGCTTAGAGCCTCTGTTTCACTTCTTAAGATGGGAAAGTGTTGATTAACTTGCTCTGCTGAAAATGTATACATCTTGTAACAACTGAAGACTATCTCCTTCCTTTCTCAAGGTTTCAGACTCTGGCACCCACATACTCATTTTCTTTCTCTCAAGACCACCTAGCCTCGTCGAAAGCAAGTGTGTATAATAGTGTATGTCTGTGTCTTGTTTTTGTGTACCAGGGCACATTTTCACTTGATTATCTGGGGGACCTTCTTGTCGGTTGATTCACAGATATACATTTTTATTGTGTTAATAAACATTTTAAGAGTTCAACTGGCATAAGCACAGAGTTCCTTTAATAAAAGTGTACAAAGGATGAACTGTACTTGAGGTGGTAGTGAGTACAGTAGTTCAAAGTTTTGAAAAGTTTACAAAAGGGGAGCTTGTGAAGATTTCTCTCAGCAAAAGAGGCATTTAATGGTGATTTTCATTCTACAAAACGTATATTTGCAGATGTTTTCCCCCACAGCTTTTGTTGCACAGTTCTCAACATTCATGGGGTTTGTGAAGCTTGCAAAGTTCTGGATTAAGATTCACAAAACTTGCAAAGAAGAAAAACAGTGCAAAACAGACACCCTTACCAAGAAGAGACCGAGGATCTGAATGAGCATATCTGGTCGCCCCACCTCTTCGTGTTCAAGAAGACATTATGGTGGTCATTACAACCCTGGCGGACTGTGTTAAAGCGGCGGTAAGACTGCCAATAGGCCGGCGGTAAAACCTTTGCAATTACAACCGTGGCAATACCCGCCAACAAAGACAGCCACTTTAACACTCCGACCGCCACGGCGGTACAAACAAACAGCGCAGAGGTCACCGCCAACAGACAGATGGGAGACAATGTACCGCCCACACTATTATGACAGGCCAATCCGCCACCTTTTCCGGGGCGGATAAAAACACGGCGGTAACAGGCATTTTGAAGGGAAAACGCTCATCTCTACACACTCCACGAGGAACGACGACACCATGGAGACGTAACTCCATATTCTTCCTGCACTAGTCTTCCTGCTCCTGTACCTGGAGCAGCAACGCCAGCCGCGAAGACCACGGTGAGTACTGCACCTACGACATAGGGGAGGGGGAGACAAAAAACAGGGACACACGCAACACCCCCACCCCACCCTCACCCACTACAATACACACACCAATGCATATCCAAACATTACAGTAACACCCCCCAACCCCCCCCCGGAAGAATGCAAAGACAAAAGGAAATTAGAGTAACCATTGTAATATATCAAAATAGAGTAAGCAAATATATATATATATACACTATTAACAAAATATACACAACGTATAGTAGTCCAGGTATTGCACCATTCATAGTCCGTGGACCACTGGGCCCAAAATGCATGGGCGAGGCCCACACAAGATACCCGAACCTGACGGAGAGAACACTGCAGGGGCATCAGATAGAAATGCAACAGGCACCTCAGGGGGGAAGGGAAGGGGGGACGCCTCAGCCGGATGAGTGCACGACGCCAGATCCACAAGGGGGCTCCATGACCATTGATGTATCCTGGGGAGTGCAAAGCCACAGTCTCTCAAGTCTCTCCAGTGGGTGGTTTGCCCACTGTACCATCCTGGGGAGTGCAAAGCCACAGTCTCTCAAGTCTCTACAGTGGGTGGTTTGCCCACTGTACCATCCTGGGGAGTGCAAAGCCACAGTCTCTCAAGTGGATAACAGTCTCCACTGGTTCTGGAGGGGGACTGGTGCCCAGAGTGCTTCATCCTGTGAAGGACAGACGGAGTGGATGCAGGTCTCCACTGGTCCTGGAGGGGGACTGGTGTCCAGAGTGATTCATCCTGTGTAGGACAGACAGAGTGGATGCAAGTCTCCACTGGTTCTGGAGGGGGACTGGTGCCCAGAGTGCATCACTCACCCGTGACGGTCCCTGTTGCCTCACTGCCCCTGCCGCTCATGGGCTAGCAGTGCTTGAGTTGGCGGTACTTGCCCTGTTCAGCGGTGCTTGCCTTGGCGGTCCTTGCCCTGTTCAGTGGTGCTTGCCTTGGCGGTCCTGGCACTGTTCAGTGGTGCTTGCCCTGTTCGGCGGTGCTTGCATTGGCGGTCCTTGCCCTGTTCAGCGGTGCTTGCCCTGTTCAGCGGTGCTTGCCTTGGCGGTCCTTGCCCTGTTCAGCAGTCCTTGCCCTTTTCAGCGGTGCTTGCCTTGGCGGTCCTTGCCCTGTTCAGCAGTGCTTGCCCTGTTCAGCGGTGCTTGCCCTGTTCAGCGGTGCTTGCCTTGGCGGTCCTTGCCCTGTTCAGTGGTGCTTGCCCTGTTCAGCGGTGCTTGCCTTGGCGGTCCTTGCCCTGTTCAGCAGTGCCTGCCCTGTTCAGCGGTGCTTGCCTTGACGGTCCTTGCCCTGTTCAGCGGTGCTTGCCCTGTTCAGCGGTGCTTGCTTTGGCGGTCCTTGCCCTCTTCAGCGGTGCTTGCCCTGTTCAGCGGTGCTTGCCTTGGCTGTCCTTGCCCTGTTCAGCGGTGCTTGCCCTGTTCAGCGGTGCTTGCCTTGGCGGTCCTTGCCCTGTTCAGCGGTGCCTGCCCTGTTCAGCGGTGCTTGCCTTGGCGGTCCTTGCCCTGTTCAGCGGTCCTTGCCCTTTTCAGCGGTGCTTGCCTTGGCGGTCCTTGCCCTGTTCAGCGGTGCTTGCCCTGTTCAGCGGTGCTTGCCTTGGCGGTCCTTCATTGCCCAGCTGGGCTGGGGATGGTGGTCTTTCATTGCCCAGCTGGGCTGTGGCTGGCGGGGCCCTCCTGGGCAGCTGGGCTGTAGCTGGCAGGGCCCTCCTGGGCAGCGACAATGGGGCTGGCGGGGCCCTCCTGGGCAGCGACGATGGGGCTGGTGGGGCCCTCCTGGGCAGCGATGATGGGGCTGGCAGGGCCCTCCTGGGCAGCGACGATGGGGCTGGCGGGGCCCTCCTGCCCAGCGGGGATGATGGCAGTCTTCTCCGACTTGCTGCTCCTCCCAGACTTTGTGGGTTTCTTCTGCTCCTTCCCCACCTTGGGAGGAGTCACAGCAGAGTCCACACTCCCCCCGGGACCCCTGTGAGCGGCTTGAGTGGCTGGAGTCTTCCCCCTCTCCCGCCGGGCACTGGCCAACTTCTGGTGCTTCACAGGGTGGGGACTGGCTGTGCTCTGGCTCCGTGATACACTGGCTGGCCTGGTGGCCAGTGCACTCCACATACCTGTGACAACAGGCACCACTGGTCCCGGTGATTTTGTGGCTGAGGTGCTAGTACGGGACCTATGAGTTGGACGGAGGATGGTGGGAGAGGACACAGGGGATGTGTGTATGGTAGTGGGGGTGGTGACTGCACGTGAGCGGGGTGTGCTGCTGGGTGTGCTGGTGTGGGACGTAGTGGATGTAAAGGTAGTAAATGCAGATGTGAGTGTAGACGAGACTGGGAGGGAGGAGGGAGACGAGTAGGAGGGGGACACAGTGCAGGCAGTGGATGTTGGTGTGTCTGTATGTGTGTGATGCTTGCATGAGTGCCTGTGGGATGTGTGGTGCTTATGTTTGCCAGAGCTTCCCTTGTGTGTTGAGGTGTGTGCAGGCTGGTCTGATGGTGTGCTTGGGATAGGCAGAGGTACAGGGGATTGGGTCTGCGTGGAAGAAGTTGGAGGGGGAGGCTAGACACAGGGTAAATGGCTGCGATCAGTGCTGAGGCCAGACTTTGAACGGTTCTATCAAGGGCAGCCTGACCAGAATGATTGCCCTCCAGGAATGCATTTGTGTGTTGCAACTCCCTTTCTACACCCTGGATGGTATTCAAAATGGTAGACTGCCCAACAGTGAGGGACCTGAGGAGGTCAATGGCCTCCTCACTGAGGGCAGCAGAGGTGACAGGGGCAGGGGCTGAGGTGCCTGGGGCGAAGTTGATGCCCACCCTCCTGGGCAGGCTGAGGGGCTGCTGGGAGGGCAGTGCTGGTAGGGGGGGTGGCGGCTGTACCTGTTGAAGTGGGGGGCACAGATGTTGCCGCCACCACAATGGAGCTCCCATCGGAGGACGAGTCCGTGTCGCTGGTTGCAGATCCTGTGACCGCCGTGGTGCTCCCCTCGCCCTCCGTCCCACTGGTGTATTCAGAGTCCGTAGTGTGGGCCTCCATGCCCATGTGGGATGCAGCTCCCTCGTGCTCCGGTGCCACTGCACCTCCGCCTGATGATGCTAATGCACACAAGAACAGGGAAACCGCAAAAAAAAGGGGGGGGGTGAACAGAAGAAAGACATGTTGAGTGCATGCATTACCGCTACCGTTGGCGGGCAAGACAGACACAGCAGCCCCCTTCACTACGTCACGCTGTTGGGCTCTACAGTGCAATTCCTGGGAAATGGCCAACAAGGCTATGGATGACATCTGCACACATAGATGACACAGGTGCATGAATAGCTGTATTTGGCACTCTACAGAGGTGGGGTGGGGGGGCCACAGGGCCATGCCTTACGAAGGGGCCTAGCCTACGGCACTCGCCCTGGCCTAGGGAAACCCACAGCCCTCCTACCCCACCCAGACCCCTCCACTGCACGCAAAGCCAGCAGAATGAGAGTGTACTCACCCCCTTGTGTCTGCTGTGATGCCCTCAAGCGCCCATCCAACTCAGGGTAGGCCACCGCCAGGATCCGGAACATCAGGGGGGTCATGGTTCGACGGGCACCCCTCCCACGTTGGGAGGCCATCCCCAGCTGAGCCTCCGCCGTCTTCTTGCTCCAGCGGCGAATGTCCTCCCATCTCTTCCGCCAGTGGGTGCTCCGTCTGTGGTGGACCCCCAGGGTCCGGACATCCTTGCCGATGGCACGCCAAATATCCTTCTTCTTGTGGGCGCTGACCTACATGAAATGTACAGGGGAAGAAGAGAAGTCATTACCAACTGCACCGTCAAAGTGAGTGGCCCCCATCCCTACCCTTGCCATGTGGCACATGCACCCACCGTCTTTCATGCACACAGAACTCTGCCCCCTTCCTTCTTACAACCAGCCCTCTCCACACAGGCATAGCCCTTACAGCATGCTCCCTGTGTACTTACCTGTTGGTCTGGAGGACCATAGAGTAGCGTGTACTGGGGGAGGACCCCGTCGAAGAGCTTCTCCAACTCCTCTGATGTGAAGGCAGGGGCCCTTTCCCCAGACACACGAGCCATTGTCTCTTCCAGACCGAGGTCACAGCAGCACTTGCAGTGTAGGTCCCCTCCTGTCGAAGATCAGGTATCGAGTGATTCAACAGCTAAAAAATGACGGTCACGTCCGCAGCGGTCACGTCTGCGGCGGTGCGTACCATCACCACCGGCGTACATCGTCATTGGCTCCTGGGACCCATAGGGTCCAATGTTAACCAATGCAGCTTTGCGCCGCGGTCTTCGACCACCTACCGCGACGGTGTACAACGCCATTGCTGTTATCTCACATCCCATTGTCCCGCTTTAGAGGTCAGGCAGCCGCCATTTCAGGGGCCCACATGGCCTAATTACCAACTGCGTCACACATGCCTAGGCCTACTCTCAACACACATACAGGCCAGATTTTGTGTATGAATCGTGTTCTGTCTAGACTGTGGGTACATACCTCTTGAGTTGTTTGACTCTGTGCTCGCTGTTGTCCTTCATAGGCACCGTCCGCTAGGACATGTGGAGAGATGGCGGAATCCTCCGGTGTACCGACCACTGGTGGACCTGTCGACAATGGAGGAAAGAAATTTGATCATCACCTACAGGTTTGACCGTGCCACAATCCAGGAACTGTGTACCCAGTTGGAGCCAGACCTGATGTCAGCAATCCGCCATCCCACAGGAATCCCCCCTCAAGTGCAGGTGCTATCAGTGCTCCATCGTTTTCCCTCAGGTGGAGGACTTGCCTACAGTGAAAGGTGACTTCTATGCCCTTGGACATATCCCCAACATCATAGGTGCCATTGATGGGACCCATGTGGCTTTGGTCCCCCCCCACAGGAGTGAACAGGTGTACAGGAACCGGAAGAGTTATCATTCCATGAATGTACAGATGGTATGTTTGGCAGACAAGTACATCTCCCATGTGTATGCCATGTTCCCTGGCTCAGTGCATGACGCCTACATCATGCAGAATAGCAGCATCCCTTATGTGATAGGTCAACTACAGAGGCACCGGGTGTGGCTATTAGGTGACTCTGGTTACCCCAACCTGTCATGGCTACTGACCCTAGTGAGGAATCCCAGGACCAGGGCAGAGGAACGCTACAATGAGGCCCATGGGCGGACTAGGAGGGTGATCGAACGCACCTTCGGCCTCCTGAAGGCCAGGTTTAGGTGCCTCCATATGACAGGTGGATCCCTATTCTACTCACCAAAGAAGGTGTGCCAGATCATCGTGGCCTGCTGTATGCTTCATAACTTGGCTTTTCGAAGACAGGTGCCTTTTCTGCAGGAGGATGGTCCAGATGGCGGTGTTGTGGCAGCTGTGGAGCCTGTGGACAGTGATGAGGAGGAAGCAGAGGAAGAAGACATTGACAACAGGGACTCAGTCACCCAGCAATATTTCCAGTGAGACACAGGTGAGAATACATTCCTGCCTACTACAAGTACTTTTACACTTCTACCTCTCTCCTGTCTGTCGATTTAACCCAGTGTATAGTCACTGAGTTGTCACTTTCCCTTACGGTTTCACAGTTGTGGGTCCCAACGTGTGTCATCTGCTTAGATTCCTCATGGACTAGAGCTGTGTGACATCGGTATGTTGACATTACTATTTCCTGAAAGTTTTGTCACTGTAATTGCAAATACACTATTTTGAAATCACAGACAGACTCCAGATCTTTTGGTGTTTTAGGTGTATTTATTTACATAAAAGATATTGGGGGGGGAAGTTAAATGGTGAGGGGTGATGGCGGAGGAGTGTCCATGGCAGAGTCCAGTCTATTAGTCTCATAGGTGCATTGGCCATATGGGCATAGGAAGTGGAGCTGGGGCAGTTCCAATATGGACAGGGTGACAAAGTGGGACAGTGGGTTGACAATCAGGGTGGTCTCATTTCTTGGCGGGGTCTTGGCATCGTGCGCTGTCTTGTTCCTGGATCTCAGGGACCGCTTGCGGGGTGGCTCTCCATCTGCAGGGGGTGGGGTGCTGGTGTGGTGGTCCTGTGGCGGTGCCTCCTGTCCACTAGCGCCAGCGGAGGTGGTGGGCAGTTCATCGTCCATGCTAGTGTCAGGGGCCCCTTGGAGTGCCACAGTGTCCCTCCTGGTGTTGAGTATTTCCTTCCGCACCCCTATGATGGTGCCCAGGGCGGAGCTGATGGTTCTGAGTTCCTCACTGAACCACAAATACTGTTCCTCCTGCATGCGCTGGGTCTCCTGAAACTTGTCCAGGACCGTTGCCATCGTCTCCTGGAAGTGGTGGTATGCTCCCATGATGGAGGAGAGGGCCTCGTGGAGAGTGGGTTCCCTTGGCCTGTCTGCCCCCTGTTGCACAGCAGGCCTCCGAGTTCCCCTATGTTCCTGGGCCTCCGTCCCCTGGACCGTGTGCCCACTACCACTGCCCCCAGGTCCCTGCTGTTGTTGGGGTGGTGGGTTATCCTGGGTTCCCTGTAGTGGTGGAAACACAGCTGATTGACGTGTCCTGGGGACGGAGGTATGGGCCCGCTGGGTGGGTGCTGTGCTGGTGTTACCAGAGGGTGGAAGGTCTGTGGTGGGCTGTGCCTGTGTGAGGGGAACCAACTGTCCTGAGGCCCACGATGGTCCGGGCTGGTCATCTAGATCCAGGTGGACAGAGCTGCTGTCATCACTGTGGGCCTCTTATGTGGGTGGGGTGGAGATGTCTGGACCCTCCTGTCTGGTGACGTTGGGTAGTGGTCCTGCAGGGGTGGAAAAGCATGATTATTGCATCTGTGTGTGTCATGGTGTGCAATGGGTGGGTGACCGTGTACCCCAGTGCTGGCATTCCTGTGTGGGGGCTTGTGTGATGATGGTTTAGGGCGGTGTTATGGGTATGTGCAGTGGGCATGCTTTAGTGATGGGTGTCCATGCTTTGGTGTTGCATGCAGGCCTTGGTGTTGGGATGGGTGGTTTGTGATATTGAGACATTTGTCAGGAGCTGGAGTGATGGGGGTGAGGGTGAGGGTGGGGGTATGTGATGGCATGCTAGTAGGGTGGGGGATGTAATAGTTAAGATTTGTCTTACCAGAGTCCATTCCTCCATCGACTCCTGCGAGGCCCTCAGGATGCAGAATCGCCAAGACCTGCTCCTCCCATGTTGTTTGTTGTGGAGGAGGACGTGGGGGTTCGCCGCCAGTCCACTGAACCGCCTGGTGGTCTCTTGAGACCACGGAACGCACCTTCCCCCATGGGTCGTTCCACCTCTTCCTGATGTCGTCCCGATTTCTTGGGTGTTGTCCCACTGCGTTCACCCTGTCGACTATTCTTCACCATAGCTCCATCTTCCTTGCAATGGAGGTGTGCTGCACCTGTGCTCCAAATAGCTGTGGCTCTACCCGGACGATTTCCTCCACCATGACCCTGAGCTCCTCCTCCGAGAACCTGGGGTGTCTTTGCCGTGCCATGGGGTGGTGTAGGTGATGTGTGGGGTGGTGTGTGTGGTGATACGTGTGGTGATACGTAGTGGTGTGTGGTGTTTTGTGCGTGGAAGTTGTGTGGGTGATGGTGTCGAGTGCCTGAAGATGCTAGTTTGTGAATGGTGGTGTCTCTCTCTGGCCTTCTCTCTGTAATAGTGACCGTAGGGGTTTGTGGGTGATGTGGGTGTGTGTTTTATATTGTGTTGGGTGTGTGGGAGTGGTGTGTGTATGTGTATCAGGTGTGTGTATTTCGAATTGTCCAATGTGGCGGTGTTTTGTAGAAGTGTGTGTATTTTGAGCGCAGCGGTGTGTACCGCCAATGGAATACTGCGGTTGAAAGACCGCCGCGTGGATTTGTGTGTCGTGATAGTGTGGCCGTATTTCTGTTGGCGTGACGGTGGAGGTTTTGTTTTCGCCAGTTTATCACTGACCTTTGGTGTGGCGGAGTTGTGTGGGTGTCTGAATTTTGTCGGATTTCGAGATGTGGGTCATAATAGCTGTGGCGGAATTCCGCGGCCGCGGCGGTGTGTTGGCGGTCTTCTGCACGGCGATAAGCGGCTTTTACCGCCAATGTTGTAATGATCCCCTATGTGTTCATTTCTGGGCTTACATTTAACAACCGGGTGCAATGTTAGAATTGCAATCTTCATTTGCTCAATTGAACGTTTAAACACATTGAACTAGTGAAAGTACTTTGGGGGAGCTCAAACAATAATTCATATGTCTGTATCAAGAAGTATGGGTCAGCCAAATGCACACGTTCAGAGCCAGAGATGTGCTGCAGGTCTGTCTCATTCTTCAATTATGACCATTAAGCAATGACCTCCAGTCCTGGGTAACAATACATACACCCACAGTCAGTGCCATTGCCACACCTACCAGTGAGAGGGGTGTTCCAACAACCACAGCAACCCTAGCCTGGTAATAGCAGTGAGCTCAGGAGCAAGAACCTGAGCATTTCAATCTCCTAACTCCTGAATACACACAATACTATATGCCCCTGCAATTGTTTGCTTTAATGCAGCCAGTAATACAGACTATTGGGGGTCTTACTGCTAATGTCATGAGAAGCACAGACACTCTCATGCTGAGATCCACTCAAGGCACATTGGTAACCTTGGAGATGTCACTAGAGACCCATAAACTCTCTGAAACAAGCTCAGTGGCAGAAGGCGTGGTTTTATCCATCGCAGAACCTAGAGGCATGCACATGCAGGAAGTGAGATGGCTGGGGCTAGAGGAGGAGGCAGGGGGTAGTCCTTCCTTACTCTAGGGTGTACGTAAACTACCTGTACCTGTACAGCAGCATCAGTAGTGGAGGCGGCTCGGCTTTTTGTGACTTAGTAATACAGTAGGATGTGTCTGCATCTGGGCCATTGGCAATCCTGATGATGTGGTCTTGTCGCCGCTAGTGAGGACTCCTAGTCAATGATACATTGGATTGTGCAGGGCACCACCACCCTCCCCCAGCTCTCACTTTCACACCTCCATGAACTTGAAGATCAATGTGTTGTGATGAACTGCCTGTTGTGTCTACTTGAGCTGTGTGTGACTCTCTCAGCCTCCAGCCATGCTGACCTCCCTAGGTATCCTATCTCATCTGCAGTCTCACATGGGCTGTTCATTATAGTTACCTGTGTCAAACTATGCTGAGCAGTTGCATTGGCAGAAGGAACCATTCTTACAGTGGTAGGTGGTTGGCCACCACTCAGCATCCACAAACTGCAATTGGCAACCCTGAAAGTTCCGCCTGTGAGGGATGCAGACAGTGTCACTGTTGCATGGATGCCAAGCAGTGGCTGTTTACCCACTACCTGTCAGGACTGTATGCAATCTTGAGTGGTGATGGGTAAACTGGAACCCCCTCAGATGCCACTGGAGTGCCATCAGTGTGTGGCAATAGCCACATAACTAGCATTTCCCTTCAGCTGGATGCCCCACCCACCAACGAGGGACAGGTAGCTGCAGAAACTCTGCTCACAGAAGAACATCAGCTCATCTCCACAGAATATTTGGACAAAAGTGTCACTCTGACCTTCCCTTACAACGTAAATCTTCACTGTATCTACAAATATATATTACCAGTCTACTGTTACTCAAACAATAATGTTTTATATGTTTATGTTGATAAGTTTCCTCTGTGCATGTATGATTAAGTTGAGATAGTAAGTCATCCGGATTTCCATGTATATCGTCCCCCCCCTGCAGTGCTGGGCTCAGTCCATGCTATATAAAAAGCCATCTCACTGAAATAATAATACGCTTGCCATCCTGCCTCCAAGGGTCAGATATACTAAGGCATTATGTGGTCACAAAGGGTCCAATTCACAACAAACGCCAATTGTGATTCAGTAACACGTTACCGAATCGCAATTCGGAATTGCGACTACATATGTTACTTAGAAGGAGCATTTTAGGGCGGCCCTTAAAAATGATTCACATTGGGATGTGTTAATTTTTTTGCTACTGAAATCTTGTCTCAAATCATTAATATTTTACCAACTGCTGAAAGGTAGTGGTAACTCATTCGTAAATGAGATGGGGGCCCCCGTCCCCTTGGTGAGAATTAAAAAAACATTTTTAGGAGTAGGCAGTGGTATAGGCTACATGTTCTTATTCATGCAAGATGTATTCATAAAAAATGTCTGTAAAGGTTTTCATTTTTTAAAATGCATCCCGATTTCCTTTTAAGAAAAAGTGCTGCATTTATGACAAAATAAATATTTTATTGAAAAGCAAGCACAGAAGGCCATCACCCCCCTCCCCCTATTGTAATGGGTCATAATTTGTGACCTACTTCACGCATCCTAATGAGATAGGTTGGATTGATAACCACCATAAATAGTAATGTGCAAACTACATATTAGTACATCAGTCGCTTCGCAACATCAGAAACGCTTTGGAAAAGCCGGTGCCGAATTTTCGACTACTTTTAAAGAATCGATTCTTGATACAACTGGCCCCAAATAACATGATCAGAAAAATCCGTAAGTCAACCTGTAGTAACATATCTAGCAATCAATGAGTGCCTACTACTCCCGTGCTGTGGCAGGGGCCCAACTAAGCTGAATTTAAAAACTTTGACGGGACTGCTTTTCTGTGGAGTCTGTCCACAGTTATTTTATTTTTAAAATTGTGAAATAATAGGTTTATTTTCATTCTTCCACTTCTCCAGCACAACTCACCCTTGGCCCTTCAGCGACACTTATTTATAGACGTTAAAGCACCTTAGATTGCATTTGACTCGCCTCTGACCCCGCCTTTGTGTGATCTTGGGCACTCGCTGCGTTCAGGTTATTGCTTCACCCAAAGCAGAGTTATTAAAGCGCTCTGAGGGTCATGGTCGCTTCTCACAGGAAGAAGAATGTCCCCCTGCAAAGAGGCCTTCTGCGGATAGGTCGTATTCAGGGGGTGGGAGAAACAGGCCTCTCCCCGGTGAAATACAACTTCTCACTCGAGGATGCGCTCCTGGAGTTCTGCCTCCCAGCATCACTGCCTCGAAGTTACCATAACAACAAACCGCACCACCCTCACTCACTGCGAGAGCCACCCGAGCATCTCTGAGACTGGCGCAAAGAGATGACGTAAGAAAGGAAGGGAAACAAAGTGGTGCCCACGAATAAAATCTAGGTTAACTTTCAGGTATTCAAACAAGAGGGATCACTATTAGGTGATAAAACAAAGTTTTAGTGCGTCTTCGGGGCCCTCTGGCTTGTCTGCTGATCAAATAAAAGAAATGATTTAAAATAGACACTAAAAAAACATTAAATGCTCATGGCTATGAACAGTGAATTTGGAAATGTACGTGAAGAAAGTGAAGGTAAACAGCGACTCTACATAATATGGGTTTTTACCTTCAATCTAAACTACTTGGCCACAGGTTTAAACAGTTTCTTTATACAACGCCTAATACAGCTGATGTCTCCCTTCTAAGCACTTTCTGTTCTGGCAGATAGAAGGATGGGAACCTTGCCCAGGTTCACACGCTTCGCACCAGATTCACCCCATATCAGTTTGTTGGTGCTAGCGTCTTAGCCAATAGCAGTACAGGCTAAAGTTCAAGGCCTGTGGACAGTCACAGCTCATGAGCTTTACTGGGGGTGAATTGATCTTCTGCACGTTTGATGCTGATCATTGAAGTGTTTCATTTTTGGGTTCCAGGAAAGACAAGAGGCCATCACTGAAAGGTTCTCCTCTCATTCTGGGGACTCCGAGAGATACCAGGGTAGAGGAGGGCTGGGCACGAGAGGATTTATTTAATGCCTGGTACCAGTGGATGCCAGCTCAGTGTGTGCAGCGGCATGGGCGAAAGGCAAAGCAAGGCTCGATCAGGAGAATGTGGACAAATCGTCATTTAACTAATGATGGCATATTACGGCAGCCCAGCAAGACTTGGGGATTCTTTTAGCCTTTGACCAGCTACCAAATTCTGAGTTGGTTGTCATTGTGACATTACCCCCAAAACAGCTTCTGCCTGCATGGGAAGAGTCGCTTCGGCGTTAAAAACAATGGTGGTGGCTCCATCACTCTAGGGCAGCCTGGGAGAACTGTTGTCACATGTGCAAGTGCTGACTACAGACCCCCAGAGTCAGTGCTTTAAATGGGCCGGTACTCTCCGGTACTGAGTACCGGCACTTTTTTATTTTGAGAGGGAGAGTACCGGCACATCTCAAGAAAAACGTAATACTTTTAATTGGAGAGTACCGGCACTTCTCAAAAACAAGCAGGTACTCTGGCACAGGGTACCTGCACTTCTATTTTTCCATTTAAAGCACTGCCCAGAGTTGGATCCTTTTCAAGACTCAGATGACAAATGACCCCATGTGCTGCATGTTTTTTTGCCAGAGACTAGGGAACATTTAAAAGTTTTATTCTGTCTGGGACCACCAGGGTTTCATAAGGAGGTCCAGGTCAGAAGGGACGCTAGTGGAAATTACATTAAAAGGGATGCCAATAACTGGTTCCCCTGGATGAGCTTTCAGCCGCTCTGCATAGTGAGCATCACCTTCTGTCACACTCTTAATGAGGCAGGAAACACAGATGCGGATGGAGACAACATAGTTTGACAAATGTTCCATTACCTATCCATTGATGAGCCCTCAAGTTTGTATATCTCTCTTTACATGTTGGAGGCATGTCATAAGTCTGATACTATCCTCCCTTCCTAGCTCAGATCAACTAATAGCCTCTGTGACTGTGGATTTCTCCTACTGCGAATGATGCAAGGCCTGTGAAATGGTCCCTCACCCACGGGTAGGTGATAACGTTCTTGAAATAAAAATGTGTGCTGCTCAATCACAATCACCAATGCTCCTTCAGCAGAGGAGATCCTTTCCTGACTGACCACTGCATAGTAAAGGAAATCGTGACTACAAACATCTCTGGTAAACGCCAGTACTCTAAAAACTCTTCCGGTGCTGAGACCTGGCAAACATCTTCTGAAATTAAGCACTGATTCCACTTCACTAAATGTAGGGGCAGATTGACTAAGTCCTGATTTAGGATTTGGCGGACGGAGTGAAAGCAGAAAGAGTGGCGGAGGACTTTACATCCACCAATCTGCCTTTACTTTGCCTGCCAAAGTCAGAGATGTCCGCTGGCCATACGGAGATCTGTGTACATTAGCATGAACTGCTTCATGGTGGGCCCTGTTACTGTAGGAAAGGTTTGACGGACGGCTTTGTCAAACATCATGAACAGCAATCAAACTTTTCCAGTTTTTTTTTTTTTTTTAAACAAACTCTCAAAGTGTGAGTAAAAGTAGGAGGCATGTCCTATATGCAAACAAGATATCTGCCATGCTTAAATGCATAGAAGTACACTAACGATGAGAAGCCCATGCAAATGGAATGGCTACTGAGTGTCACTTTCTTGATTACTTACATTAGGCTCCTCCTACTTTTACACAGTAGTCACTACTGTTCATTGTTGCTAACATTTGTATCCACAGTACACTCTGTTGAACCACACAGTGGTGAGTCTGAATCCATTGTATTTTGGGATAACAATTACAGGGTTAGAATTATCTCTGAAGACCTGAAACCAATGGAGCAAGGTTTATGTTAATGGAGTAAGTTTTACTCCATCAGTATAAATCTGGTGGTCTTCTCACCTCTAAATCAGGCTCATGGACCAAGAGTTTGGTTAGGAAGGATACCTTCTCTGCCAAAATCAAAACCAGACATCAGTGTTTCCAAACAAGACATGGTGCTCTTTTTCTCTTCCACTGCGCTGCGCACTTTAGACTGCCTTGCGCCTAGCGGACACACTCTTGCATTATAGTGCTTGGGTGTGTGTTCTCAAGCTTAGGTTTTGTACTGGAGGGGTACTCTTCTAGTATATAATACTATGCTTAGACATGTTTTAAAACTTTTCCAAGTTTGTACATGTGCCACATGCCATGTTTGAAAAGTTTGGAGAAAAGGAAAGTTTTCACAAATTTTATGCCTGCCTAGTGGTTGTGTTAATCGTTGATGCTGGACCCTCTCCACCTTTTTTTAATAAATAGGCCTTTTGGTGGTTGCATTGGGAATGCCCATCTAGCACCCATGGAATTCCCCATCTGAAGCAGCAAAAAGTGGTACTTTGAATTACTTTAGGACTACCTTCCGATGTAAATCAGAATTTGTGGTGGAAAGTAAATCCTAAAATAACACTTTACTCTGGTTTTCTCCTCTTTTGTGATGCCAGCCCTTTGCAAAGAGTTAGTAAATCTGCCCTGTGGTATTGTTAGGGATAAGGATGGCATTCAGCAATAAGGGTACACATATCACTCCCAAATGTAGACATTTCTGTTTCAAACAACCTGAGAAAGATCTGTGCACTTGAAGTTGGGATTAGTCAAAATGTTTTTTTATTGTGTTTCTTTGTTTTCTAGGTTGTGAAATACAATTTAATGTGAGCTCACCTTCAATAGTTTCCAAATCTGACAGGTGATAGAAATGAACATCAAGAATGGCTAGTTTGCCCAAGGCTTCCTGTTTTTGGCTGAACCGACTCCATTCCTTTCCTTTCCTTTCCTTTCCTTTCCTTTCCTTTCCTTTCCTTTCCTTTCCTTTCCTTTCCTTTCCTTTGTTTCTTCACCCCCGCTTTGCTCATTCCTGTACTCGCTCTATGTTTCGTTTTTGTTGATTTATTCCTTATTTCACCATTAAATCCCTTTCTTTCCTCCTTCCATCCTACAATTTCACCTCCCTTCCATCATTGTTCACTTCCTTTCTTCCCTTCATTCTATATTCCTCTCCTTCCTTGGTACTTCCCTCCATCTTTCCTTTCTTCTGCACCTTTGTCTTTCCTACCCCTCCCTCTTCTGCTCCTTGTCTTTTTTCCCAAACGTTGTTCCTTCGGGACCGGAGAACAGATTGATGTTGAGATAAATGAACACACTGGTAACAGGCATCAGGCAAACTTTAACTATCAGAAGTACAGGATCAGGGACTGGATGTGTCTGGTAAGGAAACAGTGCCCATTGGTGATATCGGGAAAAAGGACAGTTCGGGTGAAATGCCCAGGCAAGATGTACATTCACGTGCACTGGCATAAAAGAGCCGGGCACCAAGTCCCCACACATCCATGGGAAAAGAATGCTCCTAAAACTCACCAAAAATTGGATTGCTTGAAATAATATTAGGACAAAGGTGCTTTCCTACAGTAAGAATCAAACATAATATCATTTTTCATAGGGTCATGATTTAGGGAGGTTATAGCTGCAGGTTTTCACGTTTCAAGCCCAGGTGCCCACACAGATTGAATTTCACGGCGCCTCAGATATAGTGCTAGGAAGCCTTGGCTTCTGGTTGCCTTGGTGTCACTCACAAACTTCAACGAATTATGCGCCAACGTGGAATTTGCGCATTCCTCGGATTCCTCGCTCCGAGGAGAGTGAACGCTCGAGGAGGCGGGCATTACAGCTTTCCTGGACACTGGAATGTTTGGGATTCTTCCCACCTTGTTAGGGAGAGAGCCCTTAAGAAGCACCATGGCAACAGACATCGGCTCGAGGCTTACCCAGACACCGGCTCCATCCCAGTTAACGAGCCACAGGCGAGCTTCGCCACACGATCAGATTATCACTGGAAACCGCAAACTCGAACAGCTGGACGCCTACAAAAGATGGAGTTTAGAGGAAAAATCAATAGAGCCACACGATCTCACTGCCAGGAGTCCAGCAGGTCCTCCAGTTCTGCAAGTAAAAGCAGAATCATGGTCGAAGTGACGCTGCAGTAATCCCCAAGCATCAAGTATTGTCAGCACCTCCTGCTCCATAGCAAAGCTGCCATAGAAATAACACCCTGGGTTCAAGGAATCACGTGCCGGTCCCGAAAGTTCGTTTGCTGTGCAATTTTCAAACAGTTTTTAAGGGGCGGTGGTTTTACCAACTTTCGACCACGTACGTAGTTGAAATGTCTGAGCCTTCAGGAAAATGCAGCGCGTTGTGTTATGCTGCGTTACGGTCTGTTTTCTGGGCCAATAGGAATGTATGTATTTAATTATTTAACAGCCTTATGCAACACGTCGAAGAAATCTGCGTCCGCGCCAAGTGCAGTTCGATAGCCTTTACTGACAAAAAAAGTTCAATTATTGACGCAAATACTCAACTGACCGGTGCTTCCTCAGGCACCAGTCAGAGGAGAAAGTTCGTAGACGCAAGAAATGTCTCAAAGTTCTACTCAGGGGGGCTCCTTTACGAGCCCCTGGCTTACACTACGCCACGGGGTGTCGTTGTTTTACGCTCCGGTGGCGCAGTGCGCTGGCCCATGTTTACAAGGCCACGCAAAGCCACCTTGTGTGGCGTTTCATGACCTGGTAAAATGGCGCAACCGGGAGAAATAACATTATTTCTCCCTGTTTTTCCTCTTTCTATGCAGCACACATTGAAAGAGGGAAACGCCATTAATGGGTGTTTATGTGCAGGAAGGTGTCCCCTCCTGCACATAAACAATCATTCCTTCAATACAGGTATCCTTGCACTATGGTGCACAGGGGCCTGCGTCGGCACTATGCAGCAGTTTGCACCCCAGGCCAGGGAACAAGGACAGAAATGCGCCATATATTTTAGATCCAACACTGTTGTTTCGACGCAGGGCGGCGCAGATAAAAAGGCCTGTGGTGCTGCCCTGCGCCAAAACCTAGTACATGAGGCCCCATGTTAGAGTATGGTCACTTGTCTACCTCTTACGAGAACAAGCATGTTCCCACACTGAGTTTGTGGAGATGGAAAGGATGGCCTTCGAATACAGTAGATGCAGATATGTAAACAGTTTTGGCTGAGCAAGCTCTTCTCAGTTTTTCAAGCTTCGGGAGCCAAGCTCTAACAAGCATTCGCAAGACCAAGAGGTCTCGCATATGTGAGACCTATTGGCTTTGGTGGAGTGGAGTGGCATGGAATGGCATTGTGTGGTCTGGCGTGGCATTAAATGGAGTGGGCTGGCATGCACCAAAGCGCTTCAATGCTTCATCAGGGGTATTAAACACTATATAGATACAATTCAGTGGAGTAGCACTGATTGGAGTGGTGTGGTATGCACCAAAATGCTTCAGTGCCTCATTAGGGGTATTAAACACTATATAAATATAAGTATAATTCAGTAGAGTAGCACTGATTGGAGTGGTGTGGCATTGAGTGGAGTGAGTGGAGTAGCATTGAATGGAGTGGAGATGCATTATGGAGAGTGGAGTAAATTTGTGCAGTGTAAAGCGGAGTGGAATAGCATTGTATGGCATGAAATGGCATTGTGTGGGTTGGTGTGGAGTGAAGTAGCAGTGTGTGGCATGGAGTGGAGGAGCACTGAGTGCAGTGACTGTGTGGAGTGGGGTGGCATTGAGTGGAGTGGCATAAAGTGGAGTGGAGGGCATGGAGTGGGGTGAAGTGGCACTGGGTGGAATGACATTGAGTGGAGTGAAGTGGCATTGTGTGCCAGGGAGTGGCATTGAGTGGAATAGAGCTGCACTGAGTGGAGTGGAATGGAGTGGCATTGTGTGGCATGGAGTGGAAAGGTATTTTGTGGAGAGGCATTCTTTGGAGCGGCACTGGGTGGGATGGAAGGGAGTGGAGTGGTATTGTGTGGTGTGGAGTAGCATTGTGCAGTGTGAGCTGAGTGGCAATGTGTGTAGTGGAGTGGAATTGTTTGGAAAGGAGTGGAATTGTGTGGAGTAGAATTGTGTGGAGTGGAACTGCACAGAATGCTGTGGCATTCTGTGTTTTGAAATGGAGTGGTATTGTGCAACTTTAAGTGGCATTGTGTTGCATGGAGTGGACTAGCATTGTTTGGTATTGTGTGGCATGGGGTGAAATTGTGTGGCGTAGAGTGGAGTGGCATTGCGAGCCAAGCAGTGGAATTGTGTGGCATTGTATGGAGTGGATTCTGTGGTGTGGAGTGGCATTGTGCAGCATGGAGTGAAGAGGAGGGAAACTGTCCTCATGTGGCATGGAGTGGAATTGTGTGGCATTGTGTTGTATAAAGTTGAATAGTGTGAAGTGAATTGTGTGGCATTGTGTGGGGTGGAGTGGAATAGTGTGGCATTGTGTCAAGTGGAATTGTGTGGCATTGTGTGGAGTCGAATTGTGTGCCACTGTGTGGAGTGGAGTAGAACTATATGTCATTGTGTGGAGGGAAGTGGAATTGTGTGGCATGGTGTGGTATGGAGTGGAGTTGAACTGTGTGGTATAGAATTCTGTGGCATTGTGTATAGTGGATTGGAGTTCAATTTTATGGCATTGTGTGGAGTGAAATTGTGAGGCATTGTGTGGAGTAGAATGCAATTGCATAGACCAGAAAAGACTTGTGTGTTATTTTGTTCCATGCGGCGGAGTAGAACTGTGTTTAGAGGAACACAATTGTGTGACATTGAGGGTGTGGTGGGAATTGTGTGGTATTTTGTGGGGTTGAGTGAAATTAAATGGCATTGTGGTGAATGGAGTGAAATTGTGTGGTAGTTTCTGGAGTGGAATTGTGTGGCATTGTTTGGATTGGACTTGTAGTTGTGTGGCATTGTGTGAAGTGGAGTGGATTTTGTGAAGTGGAGTAGAATTGTGTTAAAGTGGATTGGGTGGAGTGTAATTGAGTGACATTATGTGGAATGGAATGAAATTGTGTGGCATTGGGTGGACTGGAGTAGAGTGGCGTTGTGCGGCAAGCAATGGAGTGCAATGGCATTGTGTGGAGTGGAGCTATGTGGCATTGTGTGGAGTGGAATGGAATAGTTTGGCATTATGTTGGGTAGAATGGCATTGTGTAGTGTGTCATGGAGTGGCATTTTGTGGCGTAGAGTTGGATGGAGTGAAGTTATGTGGCATTGTTTGGCATGGAGTAGAGTGAAATTGTGTGGCATTGTGTGGTTTTAAGTGGATTGGCAGTGTGTGGCATTGTGTGGTGCAGGGTAGCACTGTTTGGAGTGGAGTTCCGTTGTGTGGCTCGGAGTGGAATAGTGTGACATTGTGTAGGTGCTTAGTGGCATTGTGTGACATCGAGTGAAGTGCCATAGTGTGGCGTGGAGTGGCATGGGGTGGAATTCTGTGGCATTGTGTGTTAAGGAATACAGTTGAATTGTGTGGTCTTGTGTGGCACGGAGGTGAGTGGAATTGTGTGGCATTGTGTGGCATGGCGTGGAGTGGAATGGTGTGGAAAGAAGTGTTTTGTGTGGCATGGAGTGGGGTGGAATTGTGTGGCACTCTGTGGAGTGCTATTGAGTGAGTGGTGAGTGAACTGGAATTATTTAGAGTGGAGTGGAATTGTGTGGCACTGTGTGGAGTGTAAAGGAATTGTGTGGAGAGGATTGTGTAGAGTGGAATTGTGTGGCACAGTGAGGAGGTAATTTGGTTGGCATTTTGAGGGGTGGAGTGGAATTGTGCGGAATTGTATGGAATGGACTGGAGTGGAACTGCATGGCATTGTGTGAAGTTAAGTGAAATTGAGTGGAGTGGACTTCTGTGGAGTGGAGTGGAATTGCTTAGCATTGTGTTGAGAGGAATTGTGTGGGATTCTCCGGAGTGGAGTGGACTGCAATGAAGTGGAATTGTGTAGCATTGTGTGACATGAAGTTTCGTATAATTGATTGCCATTGTGTGGAGTGGAGTGGAATTGTGTGGCATTGTGTGAAGTGGAGTGGTGTGGCATTGTGTGGCATGGAATGGAGAGGAGTGGAGTGGAATGGCATGGTGTGAAGTGGAGTGGAACTGTATGGCATGGAGTGAAGTGGGGTAGAATTGTGTGGCATGCAGTGGCATAGTATGGCATTGTGTGGCATGGAGTGGAATTCTGACGCATTATGTGACAAAGAGTGGAGTGGAATTGTGTGGCATTGTGTGGAGTGGAGGGCAATTGTATGGCACTGTGCGGAGTGGAGTGGATTGGAGTGGAGTGCAGTGCAGTGGTGCTGATTGGCATTGAATGGAGTGGAGTGGCATTGTGTGATGTGCAGTAGAGTGAAATGCACTGTGTGGTGTGGAATGTCATTGTATGGTGTGGAGTGGCATTCTGTGGAGCGGAGTGGCATTATATATGGAGTAAAGTGGCCCTGAGGGGAGTGGAATGGAGTGAAGTGGCATTGAGAGGAACTGAGTAGCATTATGTGGCATGAAGTGGGATGAAGAGGCATTGTACGGCAAAGGGTGGAGTGGCATTGAGGAAAGTGGCATTACATTGAGTGGAGTGCTAGTGAGTGGAGTGGAATAGCATTGTATGGTGTGGAGTGGAGTCACATTGCATGGTGTGGAATGGAGTGGCATTGCGTCGCATGGAGTTTGATTGTGTGGCATTGTATAGGGTGGCATTGTGTTGTTTAATGTGGCATTGTGTGCAAGGAGTGCAATTGCATGGCATTGTGTGGAGTGAATTGCATTGTGTGGCATGGAGTGAAGCTGAACTGTGTGTCATAGAGTGGCACGGAGTGGAATTGTGTGACATGTCGCATGGAGTGGAAATGTGCAGCCTTGTGTAGAATGGAATGGAGTGCAATTGCATGACATTTTGTGACAAAGCATGGAGTTGAACTGTGTGAAACTGTGTGGCATGGTGTAGAATCATATATTATAGTGTAGAGTTGTTTGGAGTGGAAATGTGGCATAGTATGGAGTGGAGTGGAAATGTGTGAGGTGGATTGTGTGGAGTGGAAATGTATGGCATTGAGTGGAGTAGAGTGGAACTGTATGGCACTGTGTGGAGGTGAATTGTGTGGCATTGTACGATGTGGAGTGAAATTGTGTGGCATTGTGTTGAGTGGATTGGTGTGCAACTATGTGGCATTGTGTGGTGTGGAATTGCGTGACACTGTGTGAAGTGAAGCGGAATTGTGTAGAGTGGAGTAGATTGGCTGAGTGGAATTGTGTTACATTGAGTGGAGTGGAACTGTATGGCTTTGTGTGGAGGTGAATTGTGTGGCATTGTGAGACATGGAGTGGATTTGCGCCAGATTGTGTGGATTCCAGTTGAATTGTGGGACACTTTGTGGAGTGGATTGGTGTGCAATTGTGTGGAGTTGAGTGGGGTTGAATTCTGTGGCATTATGTGAAGTGGAGTGAAATTGTGTGTAGTGGAATGGATCTGCATTGTTTAGAGTGGGGTGGAACTTTGTGTCTTTGTGTGGAGTGGAGTGGAATTGTGTGGATTGAACAGTTTGTAGTGGAATTGTGTTGCATTGTGTGGAATGGAGTGGAATTGAGTGAGTGTACTGGAATTGTTTAGAGTGGAGTGGAATTGTGTGGCACTGTGTGCAGTGGAGTGGAGTGGAATTGTGTGGAGAGGATTGTGTAGAATGGAATTGTGTGGCATTGTGTGGACCAAGTGGCATTGTGTGGCACTGTGAGGGGACAAATTGTTTGGCATTTTGTGGGTGGAGTAGAATTGTGTGGCACTGTGTGGAGTGGACTGGAATGGAACTGTTTGACATTGTGTTAAGCGGAATTGAGTGGAGTGGAGTGCATTGGATTGGATTGGAGAGGAGTAGCATTTTGTGGAGTGGAACTGCGTGGCATTGTGTGAGGTGGAGTGAGGTGGGATGGTGTGGCACTGTGTGGTATGGATTAAAGAGTAATTGTGTGGCATTGTGTACAGTAGAGTGGACTTCTTTGTAGTGTGGTGGAATTGTTTATCATTGTGGTGAGTGGCATTTGTGTTGCATTCTCTGGAGTGGAGTGGAGTGGACTGCAATGAAGGGGAATTGTCTTGCATTGTGTGGCATGGAGTGGAGTGGAATATAATTGTGTGCCACTGTGTGGTTTCGAGTGGAGTGGGATTGTGTGTGAAGTGGACTGCAGTAGCATTGTGCAGCAGGGAGTGGATTGAAGTGAAATGGCATTGTGTGAAGTAGAGTGGCATTGTGTGGAGTGGAGTGGTGTTGAGTCGCAGGCAGTGGAGTGGCATTATGTAGCATTGTGTGGGGTCGCATTGTGTGGCATGATGTGGCATTGTTTGGCATGAAGTGGAATTGTGTGGCATGGTGTGGAGTGAATCACATTGTGAGACATGGAGTCAATTGGCACAGTGTGTGATGGAGTGCCATGGAGTGGAATTGTGTGACATTGTGTGTCATGGACTGAAATTGTGTTGCATTGTGGGATGTGGATGGGAATTGTGTAGCACTGTGTAGAGTGGAGCACAATTGTGTGGAGTGGAGTGCAATTGTATGGCATTGTGTGGCATGGAGTGGAGTTGAATTGTAGGGTATTGTGTTGCATGGAGTGGAAATGTGTGGCATTGTATGGAATGAATTGGAGTAACTGTGTTGCATTATGTACAGTCGAGTGGAATTGTATGGTGTGGAGTGGAGTCGTATTTTTTTGTGTTGTGTGGTGTTGTGTGGCGTGGAGTAGAATTTGTGTGGCATTGTATGTAGTAGAGTGGAGTGGAATTGTGTGGAGTGCAGTGGAACTGTGTGGCATGGAGTGGAGTGGAATTTTGTGGCATTGTGTGGATTACAATGGAATACAATGGAATTGTTGGGCATGGAGCGGAGTGGAATTGTGTGGCAACATGTGACATGGAGTGATATTGTGTGGCATGTGGCATAGAGTGGAATTGTATGGCATTGTGTGGCATGGAATGGAGTGCAATTGTGTGGCACTGTGTGGTGTGCACACAAATCAATGTCACTTTCTCTCTCCCATGTAAATTGTACTACCACTGTCATATTTCAGCTGCCCGAATAGCTACATAAACTGCAGTGAGTACCTCAGGGTGCATGACACAGTATGCACAGGCTGTGGTGCATGTCTGGGAGCCACGAGTGGTAGGGAGAGAAAGACACAGACAGAGAAACAAGCCAGTCAAACATAACAAAACAACGCAAGCACAATAGCTGAGTATCTCATACAGTAAGGGAAATAAAGTTAAAACATCCATGCTAAGCAAGTTGTGAGGACATGAAGGCGTTGTCACAATTTAGCTGCAGTTTACTTTAAAGGATTAATGTAATTCCCTGCAGTGACAACCTTACGTTAGCCCAACATTTCCTTCTATTACTTATGGCATTTATTTCCAACAGCAAAGCAGTGTTCCTGAAGCAATACGGAGGGTAAGCAGGTATGGGGTGGGGGGATGGGGGGGTGTTAGCGGGCAGTAAAGGTTGAGGGAAGTAACGGGGAGGGAATACCGGGGCACACGAGGAAGGGTGTGGGGATGAGTGTGACAGAAACATTATGGAGAGGATGTGGTGTTACGACCAGAGATGCTGACTTTGAAATTCGGGAGCTAGATTCGAGTCTCGGCAACCGCTCAACATCCTGTGACTCTGGGCAAATCACTACGCCTAAAACATGAAAGTGTCCTTGTGTAATGTAAGGGTTGCTTATGTTAAGCCCACCAATACGTTCGGGTCGAGTTTGTGCTATATAAAAATTGAAAAAAAGCAACCCGGGGAGGATGGGAGGGACATAGATGGTACAGGTGGAGAGGAGCAGAGGTATGAGCTGGCCAGGAGACAGAGAATAACACCGGTGAGGGAGGTACCTAGAAAAAAAAGTACCTCAATCCCAGCAGATCAACAGTGGAAGGACACTCATCAAAGACAATCAATCTGTACTTGGTCCATGCTTCCGTAGAAAGAAGAGGAAGTGAAACTGGCAAGCGCTGCCCAATTAGGAGGCAGAAAAGAAGAGTGATAACGAAGCCAACGAATGGTACGCAATGGGTAGGCTCCGATCCCCCTGTTGGGTACAACACCTCTGCAAGTGAGAGTGCAAGCACAAAATGCGCTGTGTCAGGCATCAACGTGTCTCAACAGCAGAGGCAGCCACTTCATGTGCGCAATGTTAACCTGAGGAAAATAAATGACTGAACAGGATTACTATTATGCTGCTGTAAATATATACAATTTTACAATTTTACACACTCTTCACCAAGAGGTATAGGGGTGTTTTATGTAGAACTTATACTTTCACATTGCACAATTAAAAAGATTTACACCTAGCACAACTTATTGGAATGTTCACTGCTATGATACATGTTTCAGACACACTCAGCAGCCAGCTTGGCTTTTCTGGATTAATTTGCTATTATTCATGCTCTGGTTAGTGTTACTTGATAAGCATAAAACCTCCACCTTGTCTTGCTTAATAACAAATCTATCAAATATTGATGTTTTTGTTGTGTTTCTATTTTTGTATATGTGGATTAAAAAACTTAACACCACCTAAATATTTCAGGAATATGCAAAAGTAAAAAAAAAATATTGCAGTGGGAGTGGACCCATTCTACGCTTCTAAATAATATTAATTGGCATTATTTGTCAGCACATTAATGTCTGTTTTAGACTTTTTAAATGGAGGGTTTCAAATGTTTCTAGGACACCGACTGGGCCTAAAGTAAAGAAAAAATGCCTTGCTTGTCTCTGAGCCATGTGCTGATGGCTCCCTTCAAAGATGTCTTCATCAATGGATGTCAAAGACGGTTTAGCAATCCTCAGAATGGCTGGTTCCTGCCTTGTTCATCTCTTCATCTCACATATCCCAGAAATACACAAGAGGCTTCCAGATCTGCCAATCTCTTAATCCTCCACAATATCCAAAGAATAAAACCAGGAAGAGGAAGGAATTTGCTAACACAAAGTTTTGTTGAACAAAAAGCCTTAAGAAGCTTAAACACTAATGCTTGCTCAGTTTCACAATGAGTTGCAGCCTGCCAAGTCACACTTAGGCTGTAGGAGGTGTGTTGGGACGCGACCAAAAGTGACAGGGTAATCCGATCTCTCTTGTGCATGTTACAGATAAAGAAATATCCAAGGGCAGGTAGCATGAGTTTATGAGCCGCAGACGCTATTGTGAGAAAAAGACTGTACAGAAAGAAAATAAAAAAAATAACGCTGTTTACACTTTTTAGCTCTACAATCAGGCCAACTACTGATTTGTTCATGAAGGTTTAATTGCATTGTAATATGCATTTTCAGAAAGTAGCATTACAACTGTTAAGGTCCGGAATTTTGTAGAATGCTTTAAAATTGACTTTTGTCCAGTTCATTGTCCTCCACAATATGACAGATGAGAGAAAGGAGGTACAAGCAGTAACCTAATCTCCCCAGGGTTAGATAACTTGGTCAAGTGTGGAGTCTGAGATTTGAGTTCCTATCTCCTGATTCCAGAGTCAATAAAGTAATCATCAGATCAAGTTTCTCATATTGTACATGATAAAGCATGCTTCTAAGGAGAGGTCTGTGTAGGCACCAACATTGTAATAGATCATATTGGTTTTAACTTTGGAGATCTCTGTCCAAACCGCAGGTTGAGTTCCGCTTGAAGGATCACGATCACATGTGACTTCACACTCCTAAACAACAAGGAGACCTTTCAGGCATAAAGAAAGCAGGCAGCGGATCCTTACTTCATAAAAAGCAATTAAATCATGGTGAAAACATTTACATGCAGAGGAGAGATAGTGGACCCCTAATGACTTAGACAGGGTTAAAATAGTGCTATTGAACCCTGTACCTAGATCGTCGTTGACTGGTCTCTCTTTCTGAGCCACAGTGTGGCCCAGCCTGTGAGTAGGGCTATCTCAACTTGCCGCAAGGATGATGAGACTGAGTGAAGGTTGACCTGCAGACTGTTGATGCTGTAGGTTGGGCTAAGGAGTCAGGAGCCCAACAAAGATCTTGGTGCATGCCGAAAAAAGAACAGGCAGATTTGTCATGATGTGGTATTGTTTCTGTAGGGGTAATTGTAGGACACTCTTGTATGGACCTACTGTGAATGCCATCTTACCTAACAAGATAAGATCACACCTTTATTTTTTAGATTTGGCATTAGCCAAAACCTTTTGATTTTTGAGGGCGAGAGTTGTAGTTACCTGAGGTAACTCTAACTATAACAGGTGAATTTCTATGGTTTCGCACGTTTAAAATGTGCGCCTAACTATAACGCCCCGTAACCTTTGTTTTTTTAAGTGAATTTAAATGTTTTTTTAAAATGATATTGCCTAACTATAACGTCTCTGTAACCTTTGTTTTTTCAGTGCATCTGAGAGTGGGTGCATGAATGTATGAGTGGGTCTGTGAATGGGTGTGTCAGTGCCTGAGTGGGTCTCTTAGTGGATGCATGAGTGGCTGAGTGGGTCTGTGAGAGGGTGTATGAGTGTCTGCCTTGGTCTGTCACTGGGTGCATGGGTGGGTCTGAGAATGGGTCCATAAGTGTATTAGTGGGTCTGTGAGAGGGTGTGTCAATGCTTGTGTGGATCTGTGAGTGGGTGTGTAAGTGCCTTAGTGGGTCTGTGAGTGGGTGTGTCAGTGTCTGGATAAGTATACTTATAGATCTGTGAAAGAGAAAGTCACAGTCTCAATGTGTCTGTCAGTAGTGTGCATTAGTGTCTGAGGGAGTGTGTGTGAATGGATATTTTTTTTCTGCTCTTGGCCGGAGTCGCAACTCAGTTGTGACTTTACATGGGGGGCCGCACTGAGACCCGCGACGGAGCTGCGATTCCACAATCGTGGCTAAAAAAAGGATTTTAATATTTTTAAGCCTAACAACTGTGGCCACCACACACCCTTTAACAGCCCCTAAAGAGTCAGAGTACATCCACCCTGACCCCTTCATTTATCATCAGCTTTTATTTCCATACCCTGAGATTGTGCCTCAATTTACAAAATGGTGGCTGCAACTTTCTTAACTGAACGGCCAACCAATCACAGTATTTCTCTTTGCGCGAGGATTCATGTAGGGTCGTGAATCCTCCCCATCCCTATACATACAAATTTGAATTTCCTTCAATTTCTCAAAAACAACTGAACAAATTTATGCCAAACAACAAAAAGGGCTCTTTCCGGACCAAGAGCTACCTTTCTGCTGAATTTGGTGTAAGTACGTCCAGTGGTTTTGGCGCTATTGCTGTTCAAAATATACTATGGTAATTAGCATTGGAAACGCTCTAATTTTGACCCCCCCTTTATCTCAGCCCCTGCTTGATGGATCACCCCAAAACTTTCCAGACAGCAGCTTACGGGACTGTCAATTTTTTTTGTTAAAAATTTCGTGAAGATTTGTCAAGCAGTGCCAAAGACATAGGCAAGTAAAAAGCAGAATTTTCTATAGAAGCTAGGTCCTAACTATAACTTCCTAGTGGTGACCGTCACCAGGTAATCTATCTAGTGGGTCCCAAAACACTTTTTTCCATTCATTTTTTCCATAAGGTCTTTTGACACACCTACAGCCCAAACGGCTGAAAGGAATTACAGCAAATTTGGCACAAAGCTAGATCCTGTTCTGCAGATTATGTTGTTTGTGGTTTGGAGCAAATCTGTTCTGTAGTTTTGGAGTAATTTAAGGCCAGAAAACATAGATGTCTAGGGACACGGATCCTCTGTGGATCCAGCTGTCCCTGTGCTGATATCTAATTGGCTGCCAAAACTTCAACAAGGAAGTGTTGGCAGCCATCTTTGGACTAAGCTTCAGCTAAGTATACAGAAAAAAAAAAAAGAAAAAAAATAGGAAAAGGGGCCAGTGAAGAGTCACCCTGACCCCTTAGCTCTGGTGCTGGGGTCCCTCAGGAACCCCACCAGGGTTAAAAAGGGTTTTTTTAAATCTCTGAATCATCTGTGGATCCGGATTCATTAATTTTTCTGGGATTTTGTTTTTTAAAAGGGCAGTCTCCCACCCTTTTCTTTTTATTAGCCTACGGGTGGGCTAGGACTGGGGGGGGATTGGGGAGTTCAATAAGGATGGGGTGGCGCACGTGGCCCCCCTCCTGGGGTTTCCATGAGCTCCGAGGGCTGTCATCTTCCCAGAGCAATGATCAATTAGAATGCAGGGGGGCAGTGCAGACCCCCTGCACCTGAGGACCACCACCTCCCCAGGACAAAATGTATTGTTTGTGTGGGGGAGGCCCGACAGCCTCCCCCACAGCCCTGAGGACCACCACCTCCCCAGGGCACTTTTGTTAATAGCATGCAGGAGGGCATGCGGCCACCCCCGCAGCCCCAGGACCTCCCTTTTCACAGCACACTTTTGCAAACTGAATGTGGGGTGGCCGCGTCTCCCCGCATCCCATAATGGGGTGGGAAAGAGAGAGAAAGATTGTTGGTGCAAGGTCTTTCCATGCAATGACTTCAAAGAGTTAGACTAGCAAGATTTGTGGTTCAAATGTTATAGTTATGTTTTGATGCAAAGCAGAACAGGGTCTCTTCTGGCCTACTGGTAAAACTCTTCGACAGTCACTCAGTAGGTTGATGGTTCCAAACCTAGTATCTCAAGGCAGTGGGTCCATTTATTTACTAGTGTATAGACTGTTATACCTTCCTAGTAATGGAACATTCATGTCCCCTTCCTCTCAAAGTGTGTTGGCTGAATGTCATAGTTATGTATGGACAAAGCCCAATAAGGAGTCCCCTATGGCCTTACATAAGTTTTCAGTCCCTTACACTGACAGTTGAAGGTTCTAATCCAGGTGTGTCCATAATCATTTCCCTCCTTTAATTTCTTTTAAACTTCAAAAGTTTAAGGTTCATACTGAAAGGTGATCTCACTCTTTTAATTGACAAATACACTATTCTTTGCAATTTGTCCAGAAGTATCTCATTCTAGGTATATCATCCAGCAAAGCCTAAAAACTTTCTGTCTCCCTCTCACTCTATTTCTCTCTCAATTTCTATCTCTTTATCGCACTCCCACACCCATTCAGAAACTTATGCACCCCTTCACAGACCCACTCAGACACTCATGCACCCACTGACAGCCCCACTCAGACCCTCACACACCGACTGAAAGACCCACTGAGACTCTCACATACGTACTCACAGACCCACTCAGACCCTCATGCACGCACTCACAGACCTGCGCACACACTGACGCACCCACTAAGAATCTAATGCACGCACTCTCACACCTAGACACCGACTCTCACAGCCACTTTCTTCCTCAGATACACCCTCTCACACCTATTCTCACACCAGAGAGACAGGCTGTGGCCAACTCCTGCAGCGTCCGGCCAAAGGGCCGAGCGCAGTGTACTTTTGAGTGGTTAAGGGGGTTGGGGGCAGGGTCTGGCTGCAGGCCAGGCCATGCAGGCAACCCCTGCTGTGCACGGGCGAAGGCCATTTATGCTGCAAGGTTGGTTGCTTATAGGGGGTTGGGCTGAGGGCCTGGCCTGAGGCTAGGCCCTGTGGCCTACTGCCGCCTACCCCGCCAAAGGAAAAAACAAAGGTTACAGGGACATTATAGTTGGGACATCGAATTAAAAATACATAAAAATTCACTGACGGTTACAGGATGTTATAGTAAGGCTCACATTTTAAACGTAAAAAAACATAGAAATTCAGCTGTTAGAGTTATCTCGAGTAACTATAACTCGCACCCTTGCCATGCACTGCTAATTACACCATATATTACAGCACTCATGACATCTTTGATAACATCACTGATAATATCAATGTAACACTTGCAATAAAATTTTTGAAGAAAAAACTGTCCGTAGTGGTCGCACAAGTTACAGTTCCCTTAGGGGACAAGTCATAGGGTGGCAATTTGGTATAGGGAGAAACACATGAAGGAAAGAATTGGAAAACACATGCATTATCATAGAATGCTAAGCAAAAACAAACAAAAAATAGTAGCTTCCTTAAAGTGACAGTGGAAGGTAGAAGTCATCCAATGAGAGAGATATTAGAGATGCTATGCTCCAAGAGAGGGACAAACACAAGATTGACAAGCTGCAACAAGGAAAGCCGTCAAATAAAAAGCAAGCTAATGAGACTGACAATAAAGCCAACCAGTGGTAAGCAAAGGGCGGGCTGTAAGCCCCTGTAAGTTCTTGGTAGGCCGCAATAGGTATTTTACAACCATACAACTTATCCCATCTGGTTTTACAATGAGAAGCAGCTGATGGAGTGCCACACTCTAACCAAGCATACATACACTAAGTGATCGCAGTATAAGCTGGCAAGTACACATTACATGTATAAATGTTAGGTTCTACTCTAAGGCTCGTGTATTTCTCTGGATGTTTCTTGAGGTGTGCATGTTTGTGAAGTTACATTTGATGCTGAGCTGTGAGCTCAGCTATGGAAAATCACAAGCATTGCTGAATATCAAACTGATTTTAGTGCACATTTGTAGTGACTTGTCATTAAAGGCACCTTACGTGAACATACATGCACAAATATAGGCCCTCATTATGATCATGGCGGTTTGGCCCGCCAGCCGGCATGGCGGGCCAAACCGCCATATAATGCACATGGTGACGGCCGCCAGTGGCTGCCGTCACCCACCGCAAGGCTCCTGCCATCAGGCAGCCTGGGGGCAGGTTGAAACACCATCCGCCATGGTAGCTGTGCTACCCTGCGGATAATGTTTAATTTCCCACCACCATTTTGCTGGTGTAAAAGGCTGGCGGAGGGGGTGCCCCTGCACTGCCCATGCAGGGGCAGTCCAGAGCCCGTCGCGCAGGTCACTGCCCTATTTTCGGGCAGTAATCTGCGCGACGGGTGCAACTGCACCTGCCGCACAGAGGCATTGACCGTCAATGTCCCGGCCGAGCCTTTCTGTGTGCCGGCAGGCGGAAACAAGGTTTCTGCCCGCCGGCTCACAGAAAAGTTCATTATCTGGCCGGCGGGGTTCTGGGGTCACTGGTGGTCAGTGTTTTGACCGCCAGCATGAACACGGCGGTTGTTTCTGCAATGTTCATAATGACCACCATAGTAATGTTAAAATTTTAGCAGTAAGACTTTAAACAAAAAAACATTTTCAAACCTATTGCATGCCTGCCACATGAGTATTAAGTAGTTTGCAAAGTTTTCATACAGAAAAACAGGTTGTCAGAAGTGGTTCTCTGTGGGTGCTGCTCCTCTGAGTACATTTTTGCCCCACCCCCTCCTTCGATAAGCACACACTGCTCCCTGCTCAGTACACAGCCATAGTATCCTGCACCTGAAAAATGCATGTTCCATTGAAGACCTCATTGTACACCTCTGGCATCCCCCAGAGCCCATCTAAGCCAGCAGCACAATCACTGCCACTCACAGCAGCTTCTGGATAATGCCACTACAGGACATCTGAGAGCGATCACAGGGTGATGGGTGTGCACAGTCAGGGCTTCATAGGGTGACTACATGCAAGGGATGTCTTTGTGATACATGAGATGGTGTGTGGGCCAGTTCACAAGGCATTTATGAGTATGAGAATTAATGCTGCAAGGGCACTACTTGACATGGTATAAATCGTTCACTGGCCCCACTATGTCTAACTGTGTAATACTAAAGATTGCAAAGAGGACATGGTCCTTTTATGTGCACTATTGTGTATGCTTTGTGAACTGGTCAATATTCTGTGACCTTCATCTGATGCTCAGCGAGTTGCTGCTCGCAGAAACCTTCCCAGTATTGCAGTGGCTCGTGTGGAAATCATTATATGCTTTGGTGGCCTCGCTTCACTAATATGCTGCTTGTTTAATACTTTGTGTAAACAGTATTCACCACTCATCCTATTCAATACTTCCCTATCCGCCCTTCCTCAAATCTTGCACCAATCAAGACACTCGGTTTTGCACCAGAGCTCTTTGCACTCCCTCTGTGTCCCCCCTGGATCGGTCCCAGCATTAAGGTTCTTGGGCGCGTGGCTCAGATCTTACAAAGCCTTATATCTCCCTAGACACAGGGTTGTCTAGCTGTAGGCTCGTGCTTACCCCACCCCGCCTCACCACATCACTTCACAGCGCTGGTTCAGTGCTGCCACCAAATGTGTAAAGCTTCTTAGGAATGGATGTAGGCAGCAAAGCAGTGAGCAGGGCCGGCTTTAGCGCTGGTGGTGCCCTGTACGACAGTCTTTTTTTGGTGCATCTCCACCCCATGACCACCAACTAGGATTCCCTCACTACCACCCAGCAAATGTGTCCCTCATCTCTCCATAGCCCCCCTTTCACAAACATTTGTTTTAAAGCACTTGTAAAGGCTGGCTTTACTCCACTCAGCAATCCACATAAAATATAGTTCTTTTCTTTGCAGCGGGCATATTAACCTGCACCCGACGCATCACAACATTGCCGCTGGCTCGATTACGAGCCGGCGTCAAGGTTGTGGTGAGTTTTCTGCAGATCCAGCAGGCGGAAACGCTGTTTTTGCCCGCTGACCTAGCGGAAAATTCCTAATAGGGCAGCAAGCATACTGCCAGCACTGATTTTGTGCTGGCTGCATCGGCTTCCTGAATTCGTAATGAGGCCCCATGCCTGTATGAACAAGTGTGCTTTACAAAAGTTGAACAGTTGAACACTCTTTACTGCGTAGGAGTCATAGTGAACATGGTGAGTCTCATTTGAAGAGAGAGGCCTGTGAACTTTGTGACTGCTTTCACACTAATTGGTTTCCAGAAGGTACGCTCCATCATTCTACAGCAGAGGTTTTCCACCGCCCATGTCGTTGACATTTAATGTTTTTTTGGGACAGAGAAATGTCCCATCCATTCGTGCATGGAAGACACATATGTACATCTTACCAGTGTGTATAGAGATTTGTGGATCATGTTTGTCATATGGTTGTAACCACAATGGAATTAATTTTGTTCTCCTACATCCTAGTGGGACTTGGAGGATGGAGAGAGCTCCAGACAGCAATGCCAAATGCAGAGTTCCTCAGAACTATTGAGGGATCCCTTGTAGAAGGTTAGACTTATGGTTGCAAGAGAGATAAGAGAGGAAAAGACCCATTGAAATGTAGGTAATTTTATTTGACATTTCCTCTCCCACTGTTCATGGAAAGAGCTACACCCCAATGCTAAAGAGGTGGTTAAGTGGGACAGTCTTGCTCTCTTTGTGTCCTCATTTTGCAGGAGACTCCACCTCCTTGTTTGAACCAGAAATAAAGAGTATGGCTGGATCAGTCTGAATAGAATAACAAAAGACAAGAACTGCCCGAAACCGATGTCAGAAGGGACTGTTGGAATACACTAAACAACCGCTGTTAGCTTCTTTATTATACTTCTTGAGAATAAAGATGGGTCAGAATCCTTCAGCCAGTTTTCCATGATTTCTCTACCGGAATTCTGGGTCTCCACGCCAGTGGTGACCGAGAAACTCTCTGTGCTCCACGGTTGGGGTATTTAACATCAAATCCCCTAGAGATGTTCGGAACCAGAAGTTTACGAAGATCTGTGGAGTTCTGCCAATCTGCTTTGGCTCTGCCTTGAGGGAGAAATCGTCTTCTCAGAAGGGGCCATAAGGGGCCCTTGCACAAACAAGTTGCCGCTTTGACGAAGGGAGACTGCAAAGAATTGAGGCAGGATGTCTTGAAATCAAAGCTGGGACTGCATCACTCTGCTAGAAGGTGAGGTCTTGAAGCCCTGAATTGTACTTGCAGCGTGAGCTGATGAATATGCACCTTGTACTTAAGGGTGCTGTGGATGCTGACAATTCCATGCTAGTGACCAAGTGCCGGCAAGCTTCAGGATGTTAGGGAGTTGTGACTGCATCCTGCAGTCTCAAAAGTAGACTCAGAGTGCTGGATGAGGTACTCCGCCAAATGTCACCCACTGTCAGAGGGAACTTCAACCAGTCTAAAGTACTCACTGCGATGATCCAGGGTGGTAACCTATATTGCTAGGGTGGTACCAGTGGTGTAACATTAGCCACCGCAGTGCGTGGTGCCCCAAGGTCTAGGGGAGCTAGGGTTCGGATGAGCCGACCACCAAACTCGCAGAGAGGATGCCATTGTCATACCGGTGGTGTCCCCCCGTGCGTATTACAATGTTCCCGCCGGGCTGACCCGGCTGAACATTGTATCACGCGTTCCTGCCGGGCTGCCCTGCAGGAACAGTGCTACGATGCCAATATCGTAGCACACCAGCACCATTGGAATATGCACTGTCTTCAGAGCAGACAGACCGAATTCCAGTGGTGCTCTCCAGGGCGGGCCCTGCACTGCCATGGCTTTCCGCCAGCCTTTCCATTGCGGGGTCCCGGCAGAAAGCTGAGTTGTAAACATCCTGGAATAGGTGAGTTCACTCTGACCTGTTACTCCGTCCGGAACCATGTTCCTGGCGGGGACGGTGGTCCCCTGGCAGGTCCACTCACCATGCTTGCATTGTGGCAGTCGGACCTAAGATTTCCACTAAGATCTATCACACAGGAAGGTTGCCTCTTACAAACCACTAAACTATTCATCAAGAACAAAGTAATAGTTAATGCTCTCTGATACATATTTACCCTATTGTGTTGTTTATGAATATTAAAGTATTTTCTCTTTTAAGGCAAAGCACTGACTGGTCAATAATTGATTAATTATTGGATGCTTTATTAATCTCTGAGCCTCTAACCACACACCACCTCCATGAGTAAGCATTGGATTCCTTAGTTTCGGTAACCTGAGGGTCAAGTGCTAAAGGGATGTACGTGGTTCTCAGTTTTGGGCTCAATAGAGAAGTGAAGCCCCGGGACACCAGTGGGAACAATTTTAAATTTACACAGTCAGAGCCCAATAACCCCTGTTTTCCCTTGGAATCCTGTGAAGTACCAATAAGGGCCTTCTCTGTCCATGATTGGCATCGTTTAAACAATGGTTATGGAGATAAAGGTGAAAATGGCAGTGGACGAACCTTAACAAACTGAGTGGCCCTGACGACATCATTTACACTGGAGCTGGATCAGGTGCAACCACACTCCTCCACTCTCTGAGTGAGTCAGGGAAATCCAGTGGTGTACGGTTGGGACATCCGCAAAATGTTGAAGGCTCTCTCTCCCATTACCTCCTTCCTCTAAATTAATTCAAAATGCAAGGTAATAAGCGAGTATTTGGACTGAGAGCAGTCTCTGCTTTCTCCAGTGTTCACCACTGCTATAATGCAAAGTATTCATACTGCAGCCTCCACCAGGGTTGAAATCCAGCAATGGATCACACAGCTGGGGAACCTGGGCCATTACCCCTCCGGTGGAGAACATGAGCAACAGAGGTGTTGACAGTGGAGTAAGAGAATAGGAGATGCACACTGCCACCTGTCTTTTGATGTGATTACTACAGGTGATCCCCAGGACACCGGCTGAATCCACATTCTCAGACAAAAGCCTGTGTCCAGGGCTTTAAGTGGCCTGGGTCCTTCTGTGTCTCAGACCCGGCAGTAATTTAAAACAAACACTGAAAAGGGTCCCTCTCGGACCCTCTATTTATTTGCTTAACTATGCTGGTAAAACAAGGAAAAATGAATGTAAAATAATCTGGTAATTCCTGCCAGCAATGTAGTTCCTGTTTATTTTTCACATGTTTTACTTAATCTTGCACTCCCTAAGAGTGTTATCTATTTTCAGAATTTTGAGTCGTTGCATTTTTGTGTGTAGCATATTAGTCTTTTATAGTGCATACTTTAAATTTAGTCTCCTCTGGGTGTTTATAACTGGCCACAGTTGAGAGCTGTGGAGTTGAGGTTGAAGACAGGGCGAGTTTCTCGCAGCGCCTGTCAAGGGGTCAAAAAGGTGTTCAGAATACATGCTCATCCCATCCATCCTTTATCTCTTTGTAGAGAGACAACCTTTGCCTAAGCCAATTGTCCTAGCTGCCTTTAGGGGCATGTAAATTGTTGCTTTAGATAGCTAGATGCAATAAAAACAAGCATTTGCAATGCAATGGGTTTTGCATCTGCCCGACTTAGAGCTATTAGCATTGTAAACTCCTAACCAGACTTTTCTTGCCACATAGCTTTAAAATCAAAAGTAAAACAGTGTCACATAAGCAAGCCGATTTACAGTGCCATGACAGCCATGAGCATCAACGAAAAGGAGAGACACAAAAGGAAAAAGAAGTTCGCTCGCAGTCACATTTATCGGAAAAAGTGCAATTATCTATGTAACAGGGGTGATAACCAAAGGGGTAACAAAACCTCCCCAAGGAGGGACAATTGTAAACAATTTACCAATGTCATCAAAGGATTTTTGAAAGACAAGCCCAGGAACAAGTGATAGTGATGGGCGTGCGGTGGGCGTGGTTAAAAGCCCAGATACATACCAACACTTCGGAAAAGCAGCGTATGTGCGCTGCTATATTCGACCTCAAAAGCTCAACGAGAAACTAAAATACCAGTCGGGTGGCACACTGTGGAAGTGACAGAAATTTAGTGTGCGTTTTAAGCCACCCCTATAATTCATGGATCAGATTCATTGCCCCCCCCCCCCCCCCCCCCTTTTTTTATCCGCTTGAGAGTTTCCCTGTGTCTCTCTACCACACATCACTTCCAAGCAGAGACATTTGACTCTTGCTTGGTGAAATTTCACTGTGCGTAAAACAGCCCCTACTGTTGCCCTGGCCAAGCAAGGGTTTAGGCGCTATGATAAGGACGCCAGAAGCATCTACCCCCCTCAATTCCATCATTACAGCAGATTCGCTTGTGTTTTGAATTTCATGTCCTTTTAAACCCATAGCCCCTCCTCGCATCCCCTCACCTGCACTGGGTCCCTCCTAATAAACGTGAGTTTAGGCGCTATCCGCTTCAACGTTATCCACATTTTAGGAGGATTCCTACCTGCTGAAAGCTTTGTAGAGGCATTTTACCCAAAAACTAGAAGGGCGTATTGTTTGGGTCTTTATTTCAAGGTGATTATACACTAGGCGAGGAGCACAGTGTCTTAGATACGAACATGCACATATAAGGAAATACATAATACAGAGGAAATAAAAGATTAAGAGACACAACTGGGAGAAGATGTCAGAACAATATAAATAAAAAAATAAATAAAAAAAACAATTGCCGTCTCGGTTGACCACCGCGCACTCAGAAAACAAGAGTTTATCTTCAATTGGTTCTAAACCTTGACTGAACTTGCGGCGAGGACCACAATCTGTTTTTTGTGATAGAAGTGAGCCCTGAGGATGAAACTCGGATCACATGACGGTACCTAGGCGCGGTGGCTAGGCTGGAGGCAGGCCAGCTTTTATTCAGGGTGATATGAAAAAGACGTGAAAAGTTCCCCGGGGCTGATGCCTTTTTTTGGGGGTGGGGCTGCTGCGCGGAGGATTGAATGTCTGACAGAATCACAGCCGACACCGGGAGCCCCCCCGATGACTCGAGGAGGAGAGCAGACAATGGGCCGCTTTATTCTGAAGAATGGAGGTGGATTTACCGGGGATCCTCGGGGCGCGGTGGGGAGTCCGCACGTCTGTGGCCTGGAAGTAAACATCGGCTGCGGTTATATATGTACAGCCAGCGGGGTACCCGGAGTATGGCGGAGAGAGGAACAAAACCTGCAGAGGGATTGCCCTGGCAGAGCCCATCCTCTCCGACGCCCCTCGGGGGGCTGCGCCGTTTGGGGGGGCTAAAGAGGCTTGGCGCGCAGGTCGCATACTCCCCATTCAAGAGTCTGTTGTCAGGCTGCATTGCCATGACGAGGCGCGAGGGTGCCCTGTAATTACCAATGTCATATAAAACCCCCTTTTAAAGCGTTCGTTCCGACTGCAGGCGGACTCCGCCGTAAGCCAGAATTAAACCAGGTAGACTGTACCAACAAAAGTAGGGGGGGGGGGGGGGGGGGGTCATGGCTGAGTTGCAGCCCAAAGCAACAATGGTAAAATGACCCCTAATCCAAATCGTAAAAAATGAATTAATTTGTAGAGCACTGAGCATTCATGGATTTTAGCATCACTGTTCCTCAGGGGTGTACCTTCCCCTGGTGCAGCAGGTGGAGTTGCGCCGGGACACAGAGGCCTGAGGGGTCCACTGCACCCTGATTATTGCTGTATGCTATAATTCAATCGCTTTTCAAATGGTGGTTTAGATAGCGTCTAGAGGCCCGTCACAGCATATGTTCTTGAAAGAATGGGCCTGATTTCCTAGTACCAGTGGGCGCGGCCAGCAAATGTTAGGCCAACAGCCAAGACAATTTCGGACAAATGGGACCGATTTCGAAGAAACGTCTTACATTGCGCCACGACCTGAACTCGGATTTCATGGAAAAGGCAAATATGAAATAACTCCGGAAATGGGAGGATTTGTGGGTAGGTCTTTCAGCAATGTACGTGTGTATTTACTGAAAGGAATTTACTTGAGGGGACATAAATATCTTCTTTCTTATGCTGATAAAAACCATACAAGTATCCCAAAGGACACCTTCATATAACTACAAACTTTAGAAGGCCTCCAACTGCTTGGGTTTTTGTAGAGAGCACAAATGACCAAATCACACCAAACATCATATCACAGACGTTAGCAGACTTTTTACTTCAGAAAATACTTGTTACACAGGGCATACCTTACTCAGAACGTTTCACTCCCTGTGGTGTCAAGTGAAACTCTGAAATGGGCCAGATCCATGCCAGGCTTTCAGAATAACCTCTTAAGATATGTTTACAGACAAGAAATCTAAGTCCATTCAAGATGGTCACCAACAGGTAGGTGGCGAAACGAACAAGCACCCGGAACCCAACAGCTATCAGCATCAATCTATCCAACATGTATCCCACCCACCCTTTTTGTCTTGTTTTAAATATGAATTTAACCTTATTTTACCCATTGCTCTCTCCCTTTTCTTGGTACTTGGCATGGTCCCCTACTATTGCCGCAGACCATTTGTCCGCTGTTCATGCACATCCGCAGTACCCCTCATACTTGTTTATTTGCACTTGTATTGATCCCATGTGGTTGAGTTGTTCTTGAGATCTCTTCTGTTCCCAGTCGTATGTGCTGCTCTTCACTTCCCTACTTCTTTGTCTGTTTTTCCTTGTATACTGTGATGTTCAATGCTGCAGCCAGGCGATGGCGTCTCAGTCTGTCCTGCTTGTGGACTAGTGTGACGTTGTTTGCTTTGGGTGGCTGTTGCCCTGCCTTTCATCACCTCCTTTGTCCCTTACCTCCTCTTGCCGTCATGTCAGGAGTTCTCTTACTCAACTGATCCTCCTTTCATGGAGGGGTATGACCATCTTGCTACCAGATGTCTGCCTGAGCAGGGAACCCTCTCTTCATTTATTTTCACTGTGGGATCAACTTAAG
Organism: Pleurodeles waltl; assembly: GCF_031143425.1. NCBI lineage: Eukaryota > Metazoa > Chordata > Amphibia > Caudata > Salamandridae > Pleurodeles > Pleurodeles waltl. The sequence goes on from NC_090445.1 coordinate 1,694,394,054, forward strand.
CCAACTTTGTCCCGGGTTTTCTGAGAGGAGGGAGTGTCTTGGCATGGTAGATAGATGGGTGTTTGGCCTGTTGGATGGTGTGGGCATCTATTTTTCCTAGCTCCTAGAGGTCAAGAGACCTTGTGGGCATCTAGTCCTCTCTGAGGTGGAGAGGCAGCAACGATTGGTTGTGGGCGTTGTTTACTGGGCTGTGAGTGGTTGGAGGGTTGTCGGAGAGGGGACAGTGGAGTAATAGACATCAGGAAAGTCTAGTTGTTGGCGGGAGGGAGAGAGGGCACAGCCCCAACCCCATGTTGGTGAAGCCCAGGGAGGAGGAGTGTGTGAGTTTCAGGAGCGTAATTTTTTGTGCTGGAGATAGCTTGGTGAGGGCCCACTCTGCTGTTTAAGCACTGGGACGTCTTCTGGGCTCTTTGCTGGCTGAGAATTCTGGGCAAGTCATCACAAACCAATGAGTGAGATATAGAGCGGGTAAGTAGGGTTTGAGACCTTCTACAATATCGAGTGGTGGTGAGGGAACTAAACCATTGGATCAAAAAGATGAGTCTTTTTACTCCACAGAAGACCACCTGTTCACTAGACATTTCATCCTCACTGTTTCATTCATAGTTGTTTACAAATGTGTGCAAGTGTGACTGCTATTTATGCTTTTCTGCTGATGCACACAAAACTTTCATTAACAGTGGGCGATCGCACATGGCAGTTCCCGTTACTCGCCTGGATCTCACACAATAGAATAACTAACCAGAGATTACTATACCAATCAGTATTCAAAGTATCAAACTTAAAAATACTGAACATTTCCAATTTGCAATTAAGCATTAGTAATCATTACTATTGGTAACGTTTCACATGTAGGGGAGTTCTGCTCCACCGGGGTGGAGATCTCTGTTTGTTAAAGTGTGTGGAAAATGTAATATAAAACATTTAATAATCTAATAAAAATATGTTATGTTGAATATTAATGTAAATTAATTACATATGTTTACCTTAAATGTGAAAGAAAATAAAAATAAAATCTTGCTGAAGCACTATTAACATTAGCATTATTTTAAATTAGTTTAATTATTAAAAAAGATTGTTAACAAATGTTACTATAAAATAATATGTATTTTTATTTAGGAAAGAAAACTGCTTCCTCACATAGCTCCCAGGCCTCATGGTACAGTGGGGTGTGCATTGGTGGGAAACCCGTAGGAACTGCGTAAAACACTCCTCTTCCAATTCCGAAGAAAGGTGCGCACACTCCAGCTCTGCAGAAACAATAAGCAGTCTATTTGGCAGGAAAACTACCCAATTTTTATTTATGTGCATATTTGGTAAAATTAAATAAATTGTATGTCTATTTTTAAAATGTCGAAAGAAATTAATTTATTTGAACTTCATTTCCTATGGAGTTCTATTTTAAGTATCTCCTTCCTTTATTTTCTATGGGAGGGAGTTGCAGTACGATTGGTTGACCATGTGTGGTACTGGACTTATTCCAAGTCTGAACTGAAGCACATTTACTACCGTCTTTGGCCCGTTTTGTTTGCAGTAATATCAGATGAGTAGTTTGTGAAAGACACTGGGCTTGCTCTTTGTGGCTAGGTGTTTGTCCCTCCCTAACAAACGCTCCCCCAGAGTCCTCCCTAAACCCCTCTTTACTCCTCCTTAAACCACTCCTGTTTAGCAATAAGTATTCCCCATATCCCTGTATTCCAGGCACTCCCCTGGTTCCCTCCACATTTACTACTAACTAGTAAACTTGCATGTGTGAGGATCTTCCACTAGAAAAGATAGAAGAGGTGGAGGTGGAGATTTCTGCTCTTAGGGTTGTGAACTGCATTTTGTAACCAGTAACTAATGCTACTTGCATAATACAAAATGCAGTTTGTGAATCAGGCCCACAATGTGTAGTGCCAATTTGAGCTACCAACCTTCCTGGATAGTCACGGATGCCATGCCAGGGAGCAAGGAAGGCAAAGATCTGAAAAGCAGCTGTACTATTGGAAGGTCGAAGTCTTGGGCTCCCCTGTCCAAGAGATAGGCCCGCATATAGGGTTGTCTTGCATTGAATTCTCTGCAGCCACATTGCACGATAAATACCCTACCTGAGCCCACCCAAACCGCTATCCCATGAATCTATGGTTCTGAAACTTGCATTGCCTCTCTGTGATCTTCTCATACAGAGCAGGCCTCCAACCAATAGATATTATTAAGCACAATATCCTTGGCAAACCAGTTGTACCAATTAAATATGTTCCATGGCTCCATCATGCACTTAAAATGGTGTTGAATAGACCTCCTCAGAAGCTTTTACTTTCACAGGACTACTTGCTGAATGAAGCAGGTCTAACCCCTTTGGAGTCCTGGACCGGTTGGCAACTCAGAGGAAGAGTTTTCCTTTGACCTCTTGTGGTTTGAAGTGAGAGGGCCAGGGGTAGATTTGGGAGACAAGAGAGAGCTTCATACAGCTAAGATGGGGATTCACATTTTTAGAGATCTGACACCTGGAGAACTTATAACACAACCACATTCTCAGCACATACAGTCACACACATCCTTGCCAAACAGTACAGCTGAGGTCCCATGATGAGTGCATAGAAGCGGCAATTGTGTACTGAGATATACAGTACTTTGTAAATAAAGTCATATATAAATAAATAACAACATCAATGAATTTCCAGTGGGAATGTGAGTAACCTCATTAGATTCTTTAAGAAGAGCATAATTCTGCCCAAATGTAAATATCATACATCACAGTTGCCTTAGGTACTTTTAAGATAATCATTAACTGATTAAAGGTGTAGGAGGTATTCTACCTTACTAAATAGCATCTGTGAGTCGATCATGATGTCTTACTTTTATAGCTTAACAAGGAAGAGTGACCAAAGGTCAAGCAATATTATGAAGAAAATCAATAGCAATCCACAAAACTGTATGACAAACATCTGAAGAAAACACATCATGTTTTGTAAATTATAAAAAAATCGCTCCACAGGAAAGATTGCAACATTTTCTAAGAATTCTGAAAAACCTTACTTGAATGTTAATTGGAGAGCTTCACACTGTTTGCGTTCTGGCATTCCAACATGTTGGAACACAATTTTAGGTAAAATCTCAGAAATATTTTGGGGACCATGTAACATATAACATTGAAGATAATGATGTTTGGCAGGGAAATAGGGTCATAGCATGATTCACCGTTCTAATTGTGGTTTAATACTCATTGATAGAATCTTTGTAAGTCGGAAGGGGCCAAAGCAACATAGGTTCTTTCCCTGAAAAACTCCATATTTGGCCCTCTTTATGAGATGCCCAAAGTGGTATTGCAGGGACAGATGCCACTCTGAGGCATCCTGAGAAGCCTTCTCAGGGGCCAAGGAAAACTAGGTATGAGATTACAAGACCTGATAATCCTGGGCACAGAGACACTGGACTCTGAGGTTTGTACAACACTGCCGGGGCTGCAAGCAGCTGCTACCCTTGGACTCTGCCCATCTTCTGCCACAATGGGGGAGGGGTGGTGACTTTGTAAAGCTGAACACCAACAAGACAAAAGTGGTATCTTTGGCATAAATACCTCACCATGCAACTGGTAGCTGTCTGAACTTGGACTACACACAGAAATCATGCCAGTTACCTTGGATTAATCATCAACAGCAAACTGGACATGACCGCACAAATCAACACCGTCACTTCATCCTGTATCCACACCAGGAAGTTGCTGAGGAATATCTTCAAATGCCTTCAAAGCAAGACTACAAAAACCTACTCACACCCTATTCACAAGCAAGTTGGACTATGGGAACACTCTCCAAACCAGGATAACCAAGCAACTCTCCATAAGACTACAAACCATCCCGAACTTGGCAGCCAGACTAATCCTCAACCACCCACACAGAACTCACATCACACCACACCTGAGGGAACTACACTGGCTCATAATAGAAAAATGTCTCAATTCAAACTGCTCAAACACACATTCAAGGCATCACACAACTCAGGCCCCACTTACCTGAACAATTGCATCTCCTTTCGTCAACCACCCAGACACCTCTGCTCTCAAGGATGTCTACTTAAACTCATCCCACACATACACAGAACCAGATTTGGAGGATGAGAGTTCTCTTACATCACTCTTAAAGCATGGAATGAAGTCCCACTCCAAATTGAAGCATCCTCCTCTGCTTGAATTCACAGCTCCTTTCATAAACCACCCAGACTCCTCTGCTTTGCAGGACACCTAGTTGCACACATCCCACACATACATAGAACCAGATTAGGAGGACAAGAGTTCTCTTGCTTCGCTCCTAAAGCATGAAATTACCCCCCAGTCCACATCAGAGCATCCTCCTCTCTTATTGAATTCTACAAGCAATTCAAAATCTGTCTTTTCAAGGAACCAACCTTCCAACCTACCATAGACGGGACTAGGCACACACACCTGTTCAGCACCAGGATACCCTTGCAGGTGATAGTGCACTTTACAAATACACATAACATAACAGCAGCAAATGCTTCCCTGGCTCTCGCCTCATCTATTCTGCATATTACTCCCCTACCCCCGCCACCTGCACAGTTTCCATCAAAGTAGCCCAAGAGCCCATTTACTACCTGCTAAAAGCAGATCTGGGTTTTACCGAAATGGACCCCAGTATTACTGTGTCCATGAGTTTCAGTCTCCACTTTTAAATATGGCCTACTCATACAGGGCTATTCACGTACGTAACTTAAACTTGTGAATAATTTACATGTGTAATTTATTATTACACATTTGAATATATTTACTACTTTTCACTATTCACAAAATCAGAAGTGTAGACTTACACCTCATCCCCTTCTATAGACGGTGGCGAAGTCCAGCACCACACATGGCCAGCCACAGATACTGCAAACCCCCCCATAGAAAACTAAGATAGATGGGTCAGTGATCTACTGTTTCTGCTAATGCCTTTGAAGTTGTGGTTCATTGTTTAAGAGTTTTGTTGTTCTAACTGCATTTTTTTCTCCTTTGTCTCTTTATCTATGGCATCACCCTGGGGAATGTAATGACCTTATCTATTACATTTGTTCTCAGTCGCGGCTCGCAGAGGGGGCGGCGCAGGGCAGCACGCGGGGCAGACACACATTACATACATTAAAAAAAAAAAAAAACACTTACCTCTGCTCCCACGCTGCTCCTCTGCTCCTCCGTCTCGCTGTCACTGCAAGCACAGGCTCCCAGCCTGCCCTGCGGCCAATCCTGACACTGCTCAGAGCAGCGTCAGGATTGGCTGGAGGACCAGCCAGGGCGCTCCCAGGCAGGCTGGGAGCCTGTGCAGGCTCTCTCCAGCCCGGCAACTGTGTTGCTGGGCTGGAGAGACGCTTCTGCGCATGTGTGTTTGGCTGACCCGAGACTGACGGCCAAACATACATGCGCAGTGATGGGGAGTGCTGAATACTCCTTCTCATTGTCCATCGCCCCTGTGGCCCCACCCCTTTTCCCCAAAAACGATAATAAACACAGTTTAATATCTTTTTGGGGGAAAAGGTTTGCAGCTGCCGCTGCTGGCTGGGGGTGGGGGGTCGGGTTGGGTGGTGACGCTCCTCCGCCCTTATGGAGGAACCGCCCCTGTTTGTTCTGATGTGGACACAAGAAGTACTATTGTGTACAAATTGCATCTCCATTCTGATTGCTGCTACCTTGTCTATTATTATGTGCACTGTTGCCTAATGTGCTGATACCCTATTGCTGAAATTTAATTAAATGCCGATTAAAGATTTTTTTTTTTTTTAAATGGTAGACGGGGACTTAAAACAAAACCTAGTGGGAATTAATGTTAAATTAAATGATTTAAAATAGTTGAAAAAGTAAATACATGCAATTTAATATTCAAAATATCTAAAAGAAAAAAAAATTATTATTTAAATATAACATTTTTTACTAACTTTCTTTGTATTTATAATTAATGTCACATTCACTTTGGTAAAAATATAACTAAACTACTTTTATTTAATTCTATACATCACTCTTAATAATGTTTAATGCATATTAAAAAATGTATGTTTTTGTTTTATGTGGAAATGTATTGTTTAAACAGGAAAATAACTTCATTTAGTGTATTATATTTAAATTAATTGAATATTTAATTCAAAATCCAGTTAATAGTGCTATAGCATGTTTTCAATTTTCTTCTACATTTGAAATAAACATAACATTATTTACGTCACTATTTAACATTAAAATATGTGCACTAATTTATTATAATATTGAATAAACTATTTTAATGTTCGCTATACTTCATTATAGGGAGATCTCCCCCTTAACAGTGGAGTCTCCTTGTAAATTTTATGAAAAGGTAGAAAAAAAGTTTATTTAACTCAAAAAAAGTCGTTACTATCTGAAAGGTAATGTAATGGAAATGTGTACAATTTGTCTGATTTACGAAATCCTTAATCCTCTCCAACCTCTCTTCTACACCATATTTTGTACAGAGTACACTCTGGCTTCCAGTATGATATGCCCAAAGTATATATGTATGTACATGGTATTTTTATAGTGTGAACTAAGCCAACAGCAGGAGTTGATCTGTACAGGATCAAATAAAAGCATAAAGTCGATCAGTGATACAAGAGGTAGCTGGAGTTTTAGAGTGCTAATGCCCTGTGCTATAGTGTTCATTAAAGAGGTGAGTCTTCAACTCTTTCCTGAATTGGAGCAGCATTGGAATAGTCCAGCTGGATTCGGGGATGTTGTTCCAGATCCTTGATTCATAGATGACTTGCTGCTTTGTTTTTTTCCATTAGTACATTCCTTAGTCTGCAGATTGGTGGTGTCCTGGCTGCGTGTGTGCCAAGAACCACCAGTGATGGTGAGCTTGTCTGCAAGATAAGCAGGGGCGTTAGTCTTGATAACTTTGTAAACAACACAACTGTTTTTGAAGTTCAGCAATCGGAGCAAATAGAGTTGCATATGAGTGGGGGTGATGTGATCAACTTTCTACAGGCCATGGATGAGACGTGCTGCTGCATGTTGGATGCCCTTGAAGGGTGCCAGTGTGCAGTCTGAGAGTCCATGGAGCAGCGTGTTACTGCAATCGAGATGTGAGAGTAAGAAGTTCTGAAGTCGCTTTCTGGAGGAAATAGTTTCCCTCTTATAATCAGCAAGTGCTGGTACCAGGCCATCTTTGTTTTTCTTTGACAATGTGTTCCTGAGGGTGAATCTGTGTGACTTGGCATTGGGTGGAAGATGGGGTCTGAAGCTGCCCAGGTTCATGTCATTGAGCTAGGTTTGTACTGTTTCTTGTTTGTTGTTCCTGAAAAATAACAGGAATTCTGTCTTGGTTGGGTTGAGCTTCAAATAGTCACTGCACATCCAGATCTGGATGATGTGCAGTGTTTGAAACTGAGGAGAATTTCAAGTAGGGTTGTTTGTCAGTGACATATTGGTGAATCTTCATGCGTTTATCTGTGAGTGGAATACCAAGCTGCTACATGCAAAGGCCGAAGAGGAGAGGAGATAGTATGAAACCCTATGGGACTCCGCAGGTGATAGAGATCTTTTGGTACCTGGAGGTGCCCTTTTAAACAAACTGATGATGGTTGGAAAGGCAGGAGGGGAACCAGAGAAGGACATTGCCAGTGAATACCATTTGAGACTCTAGGATGATTATGAGGGTGGGGTAGCCGACTGTGTGAAAGGCAACTGAGAGGTCCAGAAATATCAAGAGGCAGGGGTCTTTTTCATATGTGGTCAGGACAACATTGTCTATGATGTCCAAGGTAGTGGTGTTCATGTGTCAGCATGATCTGAAGCCAGACTGGTAGTCGTGCAGAAGATGGTTATAATTGATGTGATCTTGGAATTTAACTTAGACTGTTATTTCAATGCTCTCACCAGTAAATAGTAGGTGAGTGCTGATAGCAGGTGAGGTCATCAGGGTCTAGTGTAGGTTTCTTTAGTAGTGGGAGGATCTGGCCTATGTTGAGAGCAACTGGAAAAATGCCTTGAATGAGGGAGGCATTGGCAATGATGAGAAGGGGCGATAGAGGCTCCCAAGAGAGAGAGAGAGAAATGTAACACATCACCTTCATAAGTGACTTTGATGTACTTGAGTATGTGAAATCTATGAGTAATAGGGCTTTGAAAGCTGCTCACTGAAGGATTCTATGGGAAGACGTAGGTGAAATACATGGAGGAGGCTTGGTGTTGTCATTGTGATATGATGTTGATGGCATTTCACTTTTCTCTGTAGTGAGGAATAGGTGGGTCTGACATAGGGTGGATGCAGTGCTTGATTATCTTGAATAGCGTTTTGCGTCTGTTGGTGGCTTCATTGATGGTGTTGCTATAGTAATTTGATTTGGCCAGTATGATGACCTGCCTGTGCGCTCCATATTGTTAGCTAGGTCTTTAGAGTACCAGTGATATGAGGGCCTTGGTTTACACTTGCTTATTTTAAATAGGGCATAGATAGTCTCAAGTTGTTTAGAAAGGTGTTGGCTTTGAATGTACAGATCATAGTGTGAGGGATGAGTTCAAGAATTTCGTTGTCTATGGATAATTTTTTGGAGGCGCTGAAGGTTTGGTCTTGTCTTTAGTGTTGCCCTTGGATTGTTGGTAGGATGCTGATCAGGGAGACAGGGATGTTGAAGTAATTGTCCAGTCAAAAGGGTAGTGGTGGTTTGCATTGGCTTGTTGCTGATGTTTATAAGACAAGGTTAGGATATGGCCTTTGGAGTGCGTTGGTTGTGTAAAAAGCTGTACCACATTGAGGGGGTCATTCTGACCTCGGCGGTAAAAGGCGCTTACCGCCGGTCAGAAGACCGCCATAACACCGCCGCGGTCGCGGTAAACCGCCACGGTCATTCTGACCCGCAACTGGCAAACCGCCAAAAACCCGACATCAACAAAAGTCCGCCACACCAACGGCCAGCGAAAAACTGGCGATGACCAAACCTCCACCGTCACGCCAACAGAAATACGCCCATTCCATTCCGACCCACAAATCCCCGCAGCGGTCTTTCAACCGCGGTATTCCATTGGCGGTACACACCGCCGCGGTCAAAATACACACAGCTTTACAAAACACAGCCACATTGGACATTTCGAAATACACACACCTGAGACACATACACACAACACTCCCACACACCCAATACACTATAAAACACACACCCACATCACCCACAAACCCTTACGACCACAATTGCGACTGAAGGCCAGAGAGAGACAGCACAGAATAGAGTACACCATCACACAGAGGCAAATCACTACATCACCCACACAATATCCACGCACAAAACACCACACACCAACATACTCACCACACTCTACAACACATACCCCACACCTCATCCACACCACCCCATGGCACCCCAAAGACACCCCAGGTTCTCTGACGCAGAACTAAGGGTCATGGTGGAGGAAATAATTTGGGTAGAGCCCCAGCTCTTCGGGACAAAGGTGCAGCACACCACCATTGCCAGGAAGATGGAGCTATGGCAAAGAATAGTGGACAGGGTCAACGCTGTGGGACAGCATCCACGAAATCGGGACAATATCAGGAAGCGGTGGAACGACCTACGGGGGAAGGTGCGTTCCATGGTATCAAGGCACAACATCGCGGTGCAGAAGACTGGCGGCGGACCCCCACTTACTCCCCCAGAATTTACAGCATGGGAGGAGCAAGTCTTGAACATCCTGCATCCTGAGGGCCTCGCTGGAGTAGGCGGAGGAATGGACTCTGGTAAGTCAAATCTTCACTACTTCATTCCCCCCACCCCACCTGCATGCCAAATCATACCCCCACCCTCACCCCCACCCCCATCACACCAACTCCTTGCAAATGGCTCACCATCACAACCCACCCATCCCAACACCTAGCCCTGCTTGCGTCCACAAAGCATGGACACCCATCACCAAAGCATGCCCACTGTACATACCCATCTCCCCCACAACCATCGTCACAACAGCCCCCTCAAGGGAATGCCAGCACTGGGGTACACGGGCACCCACCCATTTCACGAAATGGCACACACAGAAGCAATAACCATACTCTTATACCCCTGCAGGACCTGAACGCCACCACACCGCCCAGGAGGGTCCAGAAATGTCCATCCCACCCCCAGAAGAGGCCCCCAGTGATGACAGCAGCTCTGTCTCCCTGGACCCAGATGACCAGCCCGGCCCATCGGGGACCTCGGGACAGTCGGTTCCCCTCAGACAGCCACAGGCTACAGCAGACCTAACCCCCTCTGGGAACACCAGCACAGCTCCCACCCAGCGGGCCCATGCCTCTGTCTCCAGGACACGTCAATCAGCGGTGTGTCCACCACTACAGGGCACCCAGGTTGACCCACCACCCCAACAACAACAGGGACCTGAGGGCAGTGGTAGTGGGCACACGGTCCAGGGGACAGAGGCCCAGGGAAACAGGGGAACTGGGAGGGCTGCTGTGCGACAGGGGGGGGACAGGCCCAGGGGACCCACTCTCCACGAGGCCCTCTCCTCCATCATGGGAGCATACCACCACTCCAAGGAGACGATGGCTACGGTACTGGCCAGGTTCCAGGAGATCCAAGTACTGCAGGAGGAACAGTACATGGGGTTCAGGGAAGAACTGAGAAACATTAGTTCCGCAATGGGGACCATCGTCGTGGCTCTTAACCAGATTGTCACCACATTGCGGGACCATGTGGCACCACAAAGGGCCCCTGTCACTAGCATGGACCAAGACCAGGCTACCACCTCCGCCGGCGCTAGTGGACAGGAGGCCCCCACACAACGACAGGCCACCAGAACCCCACCTCCTGCAGAAGAAGAACCACCCCGCAAGCGGGGCCTGAGATCTCAGAAGAAGACAGAGTAGGATGCCAAGACCCCCGCCAGCCAAGGATACCCCCTGATGTCATCCCACTGTCCCACATTGTCACCCTGTCCAACCTTAAACTGCCCCTGCTCCATCCTTCCACAGGCATATGGACAATGCACCTGTGAGACTGAAAACTGGACTCTGCCATGGACATTACTCCACCATCACCCATCACCTTTTTTCAACCATGTCCCTAAATGTAGCACTTTAATAAAATCACTTATTGCACTAAAAATATCTGGAGTCTGCTTGTATTTTGAACAAGTGTATTAGACAGAACGGTGCCAAAATGTTCAGTTACATTGTGATGACAACATACCACTGTCACACAGCTGTAGTCCATGGGGAAACAAAGCAGAGGTCACGCAGTGGGGCCCACATCTCTGAAAACGGAAGGGAAAGTCACAACTCAGTTAACATAAACTGGGGGGAAACACAGACAGTAGAGAGGCAGGAGACTGTAAGTACATGTAAAATGGCGGTGTTGATTCGTACCTGTGTGCTATTGAAAATACTGTTGTATCACTGTGTCCCTGTTGTCTGTGTCGTCCCCGTCCTCTTCCTCCTCTTCACTCTCCACAGGTTCCACAGCTGCCACAACACCACCCTCTGGACCATCCTCCTGCAGGAAAGGCACCTGGCGTCGCAAAGCCAGGTTGTGAAGCATACAGCAGGCCACGATGATCTGGCACACCTTCTTCGGTGAGTACATTAGTGATCCACCTGTCATATGCATGCACCTAAACCTGGCCTTCAGGAGGCCGAAGGTCCGCTCGATCACCCTCCTAGTCCGCCCATGGGCCTCATTGTACCGTTCCTCTGCCCTGGTCCGGGGATTCCTCACTGGGGTCAGTAGCCACAACAGGTTGGGGTAACCAGAGTCACCAATTAGCCACACACGGTGTCTCTGTAGCTGTTCCATCACATAAGGGATGCTGCTATTTCGCATGATGTACGCGTCATGCACTGACCCAGGGAACTCGGCATTTACATGGGAGATGTACTGGTCAGCCAAACAGACCACCTGGACATTCATCGAATGAGAACTTTTTCTGTTCCTGTACACCTGCTCACTTTCACTGGGGGGAACCAAAGCCACATGGGTCCCATCAATGGCACCAATGATGTTGGGAATATGTCCAAGGGCATAGAAATCACCCTTCACTGTAGCCAAATCGCCCACCTCAGGGAAAACAATGTAGCTCCGCATGTATTTCATCAGGGCAGACAACACTCTGGACAAAACCTTAGAAAACATAGGCTGAGACATCCCTGATGAAATGGCCACTGTTGTTTGGAATGATCCACTTGCCAAAAAATGGAGTACTGACAGCACCTGCACCAGAGGGGGAATCCCTGTGGGTTGGCGAATGGGTGACATCAGGTCTGGCTCCAGCTGGGCACACAGTTCCTGTACAGTGGCTCGGTCAAGTCTGTATGTCAGTATGACATGTCTTTCTTCCATTGTCGACAGGTCCACCAGCGGTCTGTACACGGGAACATTCCTCCATCTCCTCGCAAGTCCCAGCGGACGGTGCCTAGGAAGGACAACAGCGAGCACAGAGTCAAGCAACCCACAGGTACGTAACCACAGCTTGCACACAACACGATTCACTATGCATTGAATGGCTTGTATGAGTGGCAATGCAAGGCCTAGGCCTGTGTGACGCAGTAGAAATTAAGCCATGTGGGCCCTTGAAATGGCGGCTGCCTGACCTGTGAAGTGTGACAATGGGATGTGAGGTCAATGCGCTGGCGTGGCACACCGTGGCGGTAGGCGGTCGAAGACCGCGGCGCAAAGCCGCATTGGTTAACATAGAACCCTATGGGTTTCAGGAGCCAATGACGAAGTGCGCCGGCGGTCGCGGTACGCACCGCCGCGGGCGTGACCGCCATTTTCTATCTGCTTAATCACTCGAGACCTGATCATCCACAGGAGAGGACCTATACTGCAAGTGCTGCTGTGACCTCGGTCTGGAAGAGACAATGGCTGCTGCGACTGGGGAAAGGGCCCCTGCCTTCACTTCTGAGGAATTGGATAAACTTGTGGATGGGGTCCTCCCCCAGTATGCGCTACTCTACGGTCCTCCAGACCAACAGGTTAGTACACTGGGACCATGCTTTGTGGGCAATGCCTGGGTTGAGTGGGGTGAATGAACGATGGTGCGGAGGGGAGCGTATGAGGCATGCATCAAACGACAGATGAGAGCATGTGCCACATGACAAGGGTGGGGATTGGGGGACACTGACATTGAGCATGCAGAAAATGATGATATTATATTTTCTCTCCCTGTACGTGTCACATAGGTCAGCGCCCATCAGAAAGTCGAAATTTGGCGTGCCATCGCCAAGGACGTCCGGACCCTAGGGGTCCACAACAGACGGGGCACCCACTGCCGCAAGAGGTGGGAGGACATCCGCCGCGGGAGCAGAAAGACCGCGGAGGCTCTGCTGGGGATGGCCTCCCAACGTAGGAGGGGTGCCACTCGTCAATTGACCCCCCTGATGTCTCGGATCCTTGCGGTGGCCTACCCAGATTTTGATGGGCGCGTGAGGACATCACAGCAGACCCAAGGGGGTGAGTATAAGCACATTCTGCTGACTATGCGCGCAGTGGAGGTGTCTGGGTGGGGGAGGAGGGCTGTGGGTATCCCTAGGCCAGGGCGATTTCTGTAGGCTAGGCCCCTCCGTAAGGCATGGCCCTGTGCCCCCGCCCCCCACCTCTGTAGGGTGCCAAGTACAGCTATCCATGGCCCTGTGTCACCTATGTGTGCAGTTGTCGTCCATAGGCTTGTAGGCCAAGTTCCAATGATTGAGTAGTGTACCCCAAGTGCGCGGCGTAGTGCAGGGGGCTTCTGTGTCTGTCCTCTCCGCCAACTGTGTTGCCAATGCATGCACTCAACATGTCTTTATTTCCCCCCCCCCTTTTTTGGTCTGCTCTTCCTGTTCATGTGTGCATTAGCATCATCTGGCGGAGGAGAAGTGGCATTGGAGCACGAGGGAGCTGCATCTCACATGGCCCCGGAGGGCCATGCAACGGACTCTGATTTCACCAGTGAGACGGAGGGCGAGGGGGGCTCCACAACGGGGACCCGTGGAGACATCAGCGACATCGACACGTCCTCGGAAGGGAGCTCCCTTGTGGTGGCGGCAACATCCGTGCCCACCGCAACAACAGGTACAGCCGCCACCCAGCGCACCAGCTCCGCCCTCCAAGCAGCCCCTCAGCGTTCGCCCCGTGCCCGCTCGCACACCAAGGCGGGCATCTCCTTCACCCCAGGCACCTCAGGCCCCGCCCCAGTTACCCCTGCTGCCCTCAGTGAGGAGGTCATTGACCTCCTCCGGACGCTCATTGTTGGGCAGTCTACCCTTTTGAATGCCATCCAGGGGGTGGAAAGGGAGGTGCATCGGAGCAATGCATACCTGGAGGGCATTCATTCGGGTCAGGCTGCCCATCAGCGATCGTTCAACGCTCTGGCCTCAGCACTGACGGCAGCCATTGTCCCTGTCTCCTGCCTCCCTCCTCCAACTCCCTCCACCCAGTCCCACTCCCCTGTTCCTCTGCCTATCCCAGACACACCTACAGACCAGCCTGCACACACCTCAACACCCAAGGTCAGCTCATCCAAACATAAGCACCACACATCACAGAAGCATTCACACAAGCAACATCCACATGCAGACATGCCAACAGCCACTGCCTCCTCTGTGTCCCCCTCCTCCTCGTCTCCATCCTCCCTCCCTGTGACGTCCCAACTCACACTTGCATGCACCACTTCATCAGCCACTACGTCCATCACCAGCACACCCACCAGAACACTCCGCACATGTGCAGTCACCACCCCCACTGCCATTTACACGTCCCCTGTGTCCTCTCCCAGTGTGTCTGTCACCCCCTCTTCAAAACCACACAAACGCAGGCAGCCACCCACCCAACAGCCATCCACCTCACGACAACCTGGTTGAAACTCAACTGTGAAAAAACTGAGATTCTGTGCTTTGGAATTGAAAGGGTACATTGGTCTTCTAGCTGGTGGCCTGAGGAGTGTGGGACGCTTCCTGTTCCACGGTCTACCTCAAGAAATTTAGGAGTAGTATTTGATGAGCAACTGTCATTTAAACCTCAGGTCAATCTGACAGTTAAGTCCTGCCTGTGGATTATGAAGAAATTAAAAAAAGTATTTCCTTTTATTCCACAGACCTGTAGAACCACTGTCATTTTGGCTTTAGTTATTTCCAGATTGGATTATGGAAATGCACTTTTTCTCAATCTGGATAAAGAATCTTTACACAAACTGCAGTTGATGCAGAATACTGCTGCCAGGCTATTATTAAAATTGCCTCGTGGGGCCTCTGTTAAGAGCTGCCTTAAAGATCTACACTGGCTGCCGGTAATTCATCGGCTCTCTTTTAAGGCTCTCTGCATCACTCACAAGGCTGTCCATGGGATTGGGCCTATGACACTTACCACCAAGCTGCAATGGCACAGGCCGAATCGGCTGTTGCGCTTGGCATATGCCTATCAAATTCAAATATCCCGCACTAAGAAAGTAAAGTGGGGAGACAGAGCATTTACCATTGCAGCTGCTAAAATCTGGAACTCTTTACCGCTGAATATAAGGCAAGAACATAACTATTTAACATTTAGGAAATTGGTCAAGACCTGGCTGTTTCCTCAATAAGTTTGGGAGATCTCCGGTCTAGTTACCCCGCCTCACCCAGTTAGCACTTCGATGCCCTTGGGCCGGAATGCGCTTTATAAATACTCAATACATACAATACATACATACAAGCACCTGCACCCAAAGACAGCACACTTGACGCTCCTACAACTACATCCTCTTCCTCCACTCCCATACCCACTGCACCTACCCTTCCCATTGCTCCTAAAAAGTTTTTCCTCTCCAAAATTAACCTCTTTCCATCACCTGACCCACCCCCTCCATCTCGTAAAAGTCCAATCTGCACCTCAGCTACCACTGGACCTACAAGGACCATAGTCCAGGGATATTGGAGTCCACCACCTTCGAGGGCAGCTACATCGGCCAGCAGCAAAGGGACAGCCAGCCCACCCCCTGGGAAAAAATCAAAAAAAGGCAAGGGCCGGCGCGAGAGGACAGAGACGGCAGCCTCCACAGGCACCACCCTGGCACCGTCAGGGAGTGGGGTGCCACCTGGCACATCTCCAAAGGGAGGCAAGGGCCACAGAGGATCAGGCAAGGATGGCAAGGGCAGCACGGCCGACAGGTCGGGCAGCAGGCGAGCTGCCCAGGAGGGCCCCACCAGCCCCATTCCGGGGGTGAAGGAGGACACCCACGGGCACGGGACACCAGCACAGGAGGGCCCCGCAAGCGAGAAATCGGATGGCGAGTGAACACCATATATTGGCCGGATCTGGTGCCCTGGAGACACATGTGCAGAACCGCAGAACAGGGCCCTTCAAGACATGCCCCGCTGAACAGGGCACCGCCGTCTCAAGAACCGCTGAACAGGGCCCTTCAAGACAAGAACCTCTGAACAGGGCCCTTCAAGACATGCCCCGCTGAACAGGGCACCGCCGTCTCAAGAACCGCTGAACAGGGCCCTTCAAGACAAGAACCGCTGAACAGGGCCCTTCAAGACATGCCCCGCTGAACAGGGCACCGCCGTCTCAAGAACCGCTGAACAGGGCCCTTCAAGACAAGAACCTCTGAACAGGGCCCTTCAAGACATGCCCCGCTGAACAGGGCACCGCCGTCTCAAGAACCGCTGAACAGTGCCCTTCAAGACAAGAATCGCTGAACAGGGCCCTTCAAGACATGCCCCGCTGAACAGGGCACCGCCGTCTCAAAAACCGCTGAACAGGGCCCTTCAAGACAAGAACCGCTGAACAGGGCCCTTCAAGACAAGCACCGCTCCGCTGGGCACCGCCGTCTCTGCACCGCTCCACTGGGCCCTTCAACTCAAGCACCACTCCGCTGGGCCCTTCATCTCAAGCACCGCTCCGCTGGGCCCTTCATCTCAAGCACCGCTCCGCTGGGCCCTTCATCTCAAGCACCGCTCCGCTGGGCCCTTCATCTCAAGCACGGCTCCGCTGGGCACCGCCATCTCTGCACCACTCCGCTGGGCCCTTCATCTCAAGCACCGCTCCGCTGGGCCCTTCATCTCAAGCACCGCTCCGCTGGGCCCTTCATCTCAAGCACCGCTCCGCTGGGCACCGCCGTCTCTGCACCGCTCCGCTGGGCCCTTCAACTCAAGCACCGCTCCGCTGGGCCCTTCATCTCAAGCACCGCTCCGCTGGGCACCGCCGTCTCAAGCACCGCTGAACAGGGCACCGCCGTCTCAAGCACCGCTGAACAGGGCACCGCCGTCTCAAGCACCGCTGAACAGGGCACCGCCGTCTCAAGCACCGCTGAACTGGGCCCTTCATCTCAAGCACCGCTGAACTGGGCCCTTCATCTCAAGCACCGCTCCGCTGGGCCCTTCATCTCAAGCACCGCTGAACAGGGCACCGCCGTCTCAAGCACCGCTGAACAGGGCACCGCCGTCTCAAGCACCGCTGAACAGGGAACCGCCGTCTCAAGCACCGCTGAACTGGGCCCTTCATCTCAAGCACCGCTCTGCTGGGCACCGCCGTCTCAAGCACCGCTGAACAGGGCACCGCCGTCTCAAGCACCGCTGAACAGGGCACTGCCGTCTCAAGCACCGCTGAACAGGGCACCGCCGTCTCAAGCACCGCTGAACTGGGCCCTTCATCTCAAGCACCGCTGAACTGGGCCCTTCATCTCAAGCACCGCTTCGCTGGGCCCTTCATCTCAAGCACCGCTGAACAGGGCACCGCCGTCTCAAGCACTGCTGAACAGGGCCCTTCATCTCAAGCACCGCTCCGCTGGGCCCTTCATCTCAAGCACCGCTGAACTGGGCCCTTCATCTCAAGCACCGCTCCGCTGGGCCCTTCATCTCAAGCACCGCTGAACAGGGCACCGCCGTCTCAAGCACCGCTGAACAGGGCACCGCCGTCTCAAGCACCGCTGAACAGGGCACCGCCGTCTCAAGCACCGCTGAACTGGGCCCTTCATCTCACGCACCGCTCCGCTGGGCACCGCCGTCTCAAGCACCGCTGAACAGGGCACCGCCATCTCAAGCACCGCTGAACAGGGCTATGCCGTCTCAAGCACCGCTGAACAGGGCACCGCCGTCTCAAGCACCGCTCCACTGGGCCCTTCATCTCAAGCACCGCTGAACAGGGCACCGCCGTCTCAAGCACCGCTGAACATGACACCGCCGTCTCAAGCACCGCTGAACAGGGCACCGCCGTCTCAAGCACCGCTCCGCTGGGCCCTTCATCTCAAGCACCGCTCCGCTGGGCACCGCCGCCTCAAGCACCGCTGAACAGGGCACCACCGTCTCAAGCACCGCTGAACAGGGCCCTTCTTCTCAAGCACCGCTCCGCTGGGCCCTTCATCTCAAGCACCGCTGAACTGGGCCCTTCATCTCAAGCACCGCTCTGCTGGGCCCTTCATCTCAAGCACCGCTGAACTGGGCCCTTCATCTCAAGCACCGCTCCGCTGGGCACCGCAGCCTCAAGCACCGCTGAACAGGGCACTGCCGTCTCAAGCACCGCTGAACAGGGCACAGCCGTCTCAAGCACCGCTGAACTGGGCCCTTCATCTCAAGCACCGCTCCGCTGTCACCGCCGTCTCAAGAACCGCTGAACTGGGCCCTTCATCTCAAGCACCGCTGGTCCATTGGCGGAAGGGGCAGGCCCGCATCTGTGTCGGGCAGGGCTGCACGAAGCACTCTGGGCACTAGTCCCCTTCCAGTACCAGTGGAGACTGTTATCCACTTGAGAGACTGTGGCTTTGCACTCCCCAGGATATGGCAGTGGGCAACCCACCCACTGTAGAGACTTGTGAGACTGTGGCTTTGCACTCCCCAGGATGGGACAGTGGCCATGGAGGCCCCTCGTGGATCTGGCGTCGTGTACTCATGTGGCTGAGGTGCCCCTTCTTCCCTTCCCCCTGAGGTGCCTGTAGTTTTTCTATCTGATGCCCCTGCAGTGTTCTCTCCGCTGGTGTCAGGTATCCTGTGTGGGCGTTGCCCATGTGATTTGGGCCCAGTGGTCCACGGACAATGACAGTTAGAATTATCGGACTTTTAATATTTATGTATATATTAGTTTTAAATGTGTGATATTTTTATAAGGCAATAATACAATATATTCAACTGTTTATGATCTATTCCTTTTGTCTTTGCATTCTTTCGGGGGGTTTGGGGGTTGTAACAGTGATGTATTGCTATGCATTGATGTGTGTGTTGTAGTGGGTGGGGGTGGGTGTGTCGCGTATGTGTGTCCCCATAATATTTTCTCCTCCCCCCTCCCCTGTGTCGTAGGTGCAGTACTCACTGTTGTCTTCTGCGCCGGCGTTCGTGCTCCTGGTAGAGGAGCAGGAATACAATAGCTGGTAGGATGTGTAATTCGGGTTCCATGCTGTCCAGATTCCTCGTGGGGTGTATGGAGGTGAGCGTTTTCGGTTTGAAATGTCTGTTTCCGCCGTGTTTTTATCGGCGGGCTACCGCCCCGGAAAAGGTGGCGGATTGGTGGGTTGTGATAGGGTGGGCTGTACATTGTCTTCCGCCTGTCTGTTGGCGGTGACCGCTGAGCTGTTTGTTTATCCCGCCGTGGCGGTCGGAGTGTTAAAGTGGCGGTCTCTGTTGGCGGTTTCTGCCAGGGTCAGAATTCCATTTTTTTAACCGCCAGCCTGTTGGCGGGTTAGCCGCCGCTTTAACACCGACCGCCAGGGTTGGAATGACCCCCATAATGTCTGTTTCAGAAAGTGACCAAGATCTCACTTTGATATAAAGTAAAATAAATATGACTCTGCTGTTGCCAACTGAAGTGCTGTCTTCCATCAAGAGTTGTCGTCTTGTTGGCTTCAATCGTCCTGTAGTTTCGCCTTCCCCTCACTTTGTGCATTTGACACGCTGCAGCATCCTTTGGTCTTCACAAAAAGAATAAAATTACAAGAGTTTTCAAAGTCATCTTTTTTCCAAAAATCGTTCTAAATTTTCAGTATGTTTTGTAAACTTTCTCTATGTATCTTTCTGAATTGAGTTCGTTACTAAGTACATAACATCCTTAAGAATTAATATCAGATAGAAGCAAACTGACAAACCCCTCAGTCTTAGGGGAGCTATTTATATGATTGTACATTTATTTATCACATATCACACACCAGCCAAAGCTCTTATGACATCTAAAACGCGAAGTCGGGCAAATAAAAAAAAAAACATTCAGTCCCTACATGTTGCAGTGTGGAAGGGGTTAACCAGAGGCTTCTGAGTCCGGCCATGGACTGAATTCTGCAAGAGAGCCTAACAGGGGCTTTTGAACTAATAAATGGGGCGATCTTGTTTCCAGAACCACTCATTTACCAGTGAGTTGATGAGCTAGGATTGAAGAATTCCATTGTTCAGGACTTTTGAGGTGACCTTCTCAGCATTAGAGAGGTTAGGTTTCTAATTGGAAACATCTATTTATTTGCCTCGCTGATGGGAGTGAGATCCTGAGTCCAGTCTGAGTCCTTACCCATGATCACTGTGTCATCACAATTACCCATGACTAATAAACTGATGCTTGTGATGGGCAGAGAAGGGACAGGCAGGGGAGAAGAGCAGCCAGGAGTGGGGTAGGATTCTGAGAGGAAGGAGGAGGGCCACAGATGTGAGAAGGATGAGCCATCGACAAACTAGGCTGCAAGGACTTCTGGCTCTCTAGGCACCTCACCGCCGCTGCACTGGGACAAAGCTCCATGCTTTAGGGGGGATTCTGCTTGTCCTGCAAGAGGTGCCTATTCTGTTGTAATCTCTCTCTATGTTTAGTGATGCAATCATATAATACTGTGCTGTAGTTCTGGGTTCTTGAGAGAGCATGGCTGGCTGTTGGAGGAGGTAGGGGGAGGATGGTTAGTGGTTCACTGCTCATCTACTTGCTTCTGCACTGGGCCCTGTTGAAGTCTACCAGCTTCCTGTTAGTAGAGAAGACTTAGCCAGCAGTGAAAGAGAAGCCACAGCCTAAGTCTGAGAGGTCGGCGGTAGTGTTGTGTTCCGCAGTGGCAAAAAAGCTCCCATGGCTCCATTGTCACAGCAAGGATGTCTGCTACAATTGCACACAGTGGTGCCCAGGGGCACTTCCCAGCCCAGCTTTCAGTAGCTGACAGGAGATGGATAAGGTGGTACACAAGAGTATGGTCATAAGTGGTTCACCATTATCTTCCTTTGATAGCGGCTGAGATTGATTGACAGGTCTCATTTGAATCCCACCAAGCGCACTTGAGACACTGCCAGCAGGTTGGCTGAAGCGAGTGACTGGATTTTGGTGAAAGTGTTTGCTGCTAGTGTGTTCACGCCATGTCCTATTTTAACTTGCCATTTGCGACATGTGTGCAATGAAATTTTGACGCACTACATGAATTTAACTAAGGGAGGCCAGAATAATTCATTCTGTCAGTATAAATGGTGGAATCTAGTGACTCTGTGTTACTCTTGGTGGAATTTGTCCCCACGAGGCTGTAGAAATGTGAGCGCGAGCGAGATTTGATGTTCCCCTAGTGCCATTTTCTCACGCGAGCCTATTGCAAGTGGTTGCGGTCAGAGGGCTGCTTCTCGAGTAGATTTGCTGCCGCTCAAGTAGATTTTCTAACTGCAGCAAAATCATCTCGAATGGCCGAGCACCAGGGCTTAATTTGTGCTTGTTGTTTCCTGTGCTGAGCACCGGCACTTATTTTTGAGGGCCGGCGCTTATTCTTCTGCCTCGAGCAATTGCTGCGAGCAAAAGACACATATGGGAAAGACGGAGGAAGAGAAAAATGAAAAAGCGTCACAAAGGGAGAAAGCAGAAAGCTGCAAGAGTGAGATGAAGGGGCAGGGAGTGGCTTTATATGGATTGAAGACGCCCGAGATGGCTTCAGCATTACGCCGCCTCAGTATTCCTTCTTCACACATTGAATTGTAGCAGCCAGTGTTTAAGAGGAGGACTTTGGGCACCGACACCTTTTTATTTACAAATTAAGCACTGCTGAGCACCAAATTGAAGTGCAGTGCAACATGCATCTTTCCTCCTGTTGGTGAACTCCATGGAATTTCACCGAGATTTTATGTAACTCCACGGAATACCATGGAGTGAAACTCCACGAGTTCTGCCACCCCTAAATTTAACCCCTTTTGCTCAGGTCTTACTATTAAAGGACCACTCAGCATTATTGTATGTAACTTGACATGAAGTGAGAATGTTTTATTCAAATAGTCCCTGCTTTAGACTCCATGTAGGTCAAATTACACAGCGATCCTCCGCAGGCTCTTGCTTGCAATAGAATACACTGTGTCCAACAATGAGGACATGCACGGGCCGCAAGGGGGCTCGATGCACCCATTAGCAATTACAAACCTTTATTCCAACACAAACTTCAGAGAGTTCTCTTCACAATTTTGCAAACTTCTCTGCCTTTACTAAAGCTGCACAGATTAATTAGCAAGAAATACATGTGCAAAAGTACCTTGTGCTGAGAAACGTTTGCTAGCGACTACTCCACTTTAGGTTCCTTGAAAAAGATTTCATGATTTTTTTTTATACAAGTGAGGTTTTGAAAAGCTTACAAAAGTTTGTAAAGTATCAAGTTAGCAAATTTTATAAATCATTGCATCTCATATTTAAATTCTGTCCATTGCCACCTACAATATGCACAATATTGGAAGGATCTCACTGATGTATGAAATAGGAAGTGAAACAAAAACTTCATTGTTATCTTCCAAAGATAATTACCACCGTGGACAACAGTCAGTGGCCCCGAGGGAAAAAAGAATGAGTGCATCAGTGAGTAAAGAAAAAAGACTTAGGACCGCTAAGACTTCCACAGACATCTGGTTGGTTTATTTAAGATTATTTGGTTTAGGTTGGTTATTTAGGAAGGACAATAGAGGACACTTGCTGCACAATTTACATAGTGAGAAAGGGACTGAGTCGTTTGTACAGCAACAATAAGCATTTAAAAATTCAAATGTCTAAAGTTTCGTTAGCTAGTCACAACCATTTGTACTGCAAGAGCAAAGGCCGAGCTGGAGAACAAGGTTCTCTTTTGGGGTCATATGTATGACCAAGTCATCTTGATGCGCTTCATTACAGTGAAAGGGCAGGAATGCGCTGTATTAAAAATAATGGAACACATACCTACTGTTGTCCCTGCGTTGGCACCATTTTGGGAGCCTGGCGCTAACACAGGCACCCTTGCACCCTGATGCCTCTGTTGTAAGGAGGATTGTTTTTGTGCAAGAAGGGACACATTCCTGCTAAAAAAAAAAACCCTGAGGCATATTCCTCTTTCTATGTGTGCTGCAGAATACAGTAAACATAAAAAGAGGAAGAGGCAAGGAGACCTAAAGATATTTCTCCGCCTCACGCCTCACCTGGGGATGCGTAGGTTTTTGGCTCTTTCATAGGTCTACTACTTCTGGTAAGTATGACAAGCCATCAGAATCCATGGATGTTTCCTGGGAACACAGATGCAACACCCATGCAATACCTCTCTGGGACAGAGTAACGCCACGCAGTGATTTGTGCTGTGTTGCTTTTACTCCTGATTCATGAAGCCACTCAGGGCCACTCAATGTGCCACGCATGGCTTCATAAACTGCATTTTGGGCTTGTGTCGCACTTGTACCACGTTGCATGGTGCAACAGCTTTAAACCTCGCTTATAAATATGCCTCTTGGAGTATGACAGGCTTGGCTGTAGTAAGCAATCGTCTCTGCTGTACCGGGAGAAGACTTTCCACCATACTGGTCAGCAGGGATCACTTTGGAAAAAGTGCTCCTGCCAGTGTGGTAAAAGCAATTTTGGCAAAACCAAACTGTTGCCTGGGTGACATTTCACTGGTGTTAGTAGCTTGTACTAGTTATTATTTTTAAATGAATCTCCAAAGCATGTTTTCTTTCTGCAAAACAAACAAAATCAATGGCCGTGGTATGCAGGAGTTTTCACTCCTGAGATTGGGATTGCCGTAGTTTGGTTTCCAGTTCATGGCACCTCTCACAGTGGTAGTGGGCACGTAAAAATGGCACTGGAAGACCTGAGCTCTAAGTAGGGTGGGTCTCTGAGTCTCTGAAGCTGGGAGCCCTGTCACAAACAGGCTGCCATCAGAGGGTTTCCAATGGCATAGCTGGCTGTGGTTTCTCCATTAGAAACCGGGCACTTCCCCCTCTGCTAAATGAGGCAGACAAACCACAAAGGTTGGCAGGGTGGGTGAACTGCTGATTTAAAGTGGTTCTCTTATTCAGCTGAACTCTAAGTGACCACCTAAGTCAAGCATTCATTTCTGTCTCATACAGTAGGCAGTGAAGCAGGCAGACTACATGGGTCTGGTGATTCATGCCTGTCTTATATTAAAATACTTTAACTATTTTCCAGTTAATGTGCTCTTCATACATACATCACAAGCTTTTGTGATTTTGATGGTGTATGCAGCTTTACTAATGCACAAAGAATGACTAAAGTCCAACTCCAGACACAATACTGTCACTTTGATAACAGCAGTTGTCTGTCATTTTTAGGTCTTGCATGCCGGTGGCACCAGGCCTATTGTATCCAACATAGATTTAGTGAAGGCTCTCTGACGCCCCTTGCTCATTATTCAATAACCTTCTTGTCTATCTCAGTTCCTGGCTGCTGACTTTATGGCTTTTCTCCCCATTCATGTGTTTGTTCCGCCCAAGGAGCATTTTGCCACACAGCAGTTTCATTAGATGAGTTGTATCCTTCCCGTGCAGCACTCGTGGACACTATACTCACCCTCTCTCTGTTGCTCCCTGTTCATTGCCCTCCTTTCCACCCATTGGTTCTCTCTAATAATCCCCCTTCGCGCCTGCTTGGCCCTTACACCCTTGCACTCAATCAAATCAAATCAAAATCAGCTTTATTTGATTGTATTAAAATAATAAAAGCACAAAATAAAAGACTGTAATAAATAATTAAAAAGAAACACCAAATCATTTACAGATAAAACATAGAGTAACTCTTGCTCTCCTGAAGTTGTAGTTTCTTTCTATGCCTTAGAATAGCACATAAAAACAAAGCATTACAGATATAAATAGTTGGCAAGGATTGCAAAAACATATAAGCTGGGCGACATTGTACCAATTCCATGGATCTCAACAATGTTAGAAGCAGCGCCGTTCTTTGTGACTTGTACAAGTTACAGAATAAGACTGTGTGAAAAGTGCTTTGGCTCGTCTCCTTATCGCACCGGCATCTTTCCATAGGTCGCGACCAGTCATTCATAGTTGGAAAGCTCACCAGGGGATGAAAAATGTCCCATCTAATCCTAGTTAGAACAAATCTATGCTGGTAATTGCTGACCTCCCTTAAGTACAATTGCATACGAAATGAAGTTAGAATAATCTGATTTTTTTTAATCACTTGGCTTAATCAGTTCTGCAGATAAACTTAGTTCTTCCAAGTGTGACAGGCACTCATTCTTCAAGGTTTTCCTTGGTACAGACCTTAAAGTTTCTGGTTTATAAAAATAATCTTGATGCCTCAGCTCGATCATAAAATTCTTGACATATTCTAATCACTGTACTCCTCCTACCCGAGAGGACCTAAGACAGTCCACAATAATCTCTTGATTCATTTTAGCATGATTAGAGTCCAAACCTTGTGCCATAGCAGATTCGAGTGGATTTTAGCTAAGTTCGAAATAAAAGAAACCCCTAATTCAGAATGGCATAACTAGGATGGACTATTCTGCGGAAGAGAGAGGAGGTACTTAAAAAAGATATTCTCAATAACTTGCAGGGATCCGTTTTTTACATACCCCCATAGGCCTGCCCCGTTAAGGGCCGTTGACATACATTTAGCCTTGTAGACTGAGAATAGCTCCCTAGGGGGTTTCTTTCCAAGCTTACAAGCAAAGCTACACAATGCTGTGACAGTTTTCTGGAAATGTAACCTACTAGTTTTAATTGCCGTCCACCATGATCCCCAAATACGAGAAGGAATTGACATAGTCAATTCTGGTATCCTTTATCATGAGACTGGGAGATTTTGATGTTGATTTCCCACATCCTATAGCAAATGTCTTACTTTTATTGACTAAGAGCCCTAATTCCTCCATATAGGATACAGAATGTGTTAATACCTGTTGTAACGGAAGAGGTGTCCGTGCCATAAGTACGGCATCCTCAGTATATAATAAGGCGGGGAAAGGAAGGTATCATATTTGGGGCAGACTTTTACAATCAGCAGTTAATGTACTGCCCAAGCTGTAAATATATAAAGAAAAAAAGAAAGGGTGCCAAAACACATCCCTACCTTACCCCTCTCTCTAGGCTGAGTGGATGGGTGCATTCACCCAATAAACCATACTATACTCTAGCCCTATAACCCTGATACGTTTGCCTAAGAAATTGAATGATCGGTGGGTCCACACCCAGATTCGTCATAATAACCCACAATGTATTGTGAATTACACAATCAAACGAGGCTAACAGGTCAACAAAGACCATGTATAATCTCCCTTGTTTAATAGTACAATTTCTCGATCAACATTTTAAGATTAAGGCCCTGTTCAACAGTCCCCAATCTGGCCCGAAACCCATACTGTAGGTACGATAAAACATTCTTCCCCTGATCCCAATCTTGTAATCTATTCAGGACTATGCGACCAGCCACTTTCAGCATAGATTCTAATAAGGAAATTGGCCGGTGGCAAGTTGAACTATGTCTGTTCCCCTTTTTAAAGATTGGCATAATTAGAGATCCCCTCCAAGACCCCAATATACCAATTTGACAGCATGCATTTAGGACTTGGGTGAGCAATGGCTCCCAAAGACTAATGTTGGCTTTAAATAAGTCTACCTGGATAAAGTCTGGGCCCAGAGCCATTCCACCATTACTAACATTTACAGCAGTGATAACTTCTTCCAAGGTAAATACAATATTAATTGCAAAGTTAACAGGGGCAAGAAAGCAACTGAGAGGGGCCTCATCATTTACTAAACATTGCCTATCAGGTGGGCTCAAATAGATAGCCGAAAGTTATGAGATCCAGTCTGCCTCGCTTATTGCAATTTCCAAGTGTGGTCTGTCTTCTGACCTAAAATATGGAGAACTAATTACATGCCTAAAAGAGGCAGAATCGTTACCAAGGCTTGCTTCTTGCAGTTTATCCCACAGTTCTTCTTTCAGCATTTTTTTCCTCTGTTTTAAAACACACTTATAGTTTTTCTAGCAGGCCGAGTTTCATGAATACAGCGTGGGTTTTTATGTAAGGCTGATTTCAGTATACTATGGGCCTTAGTGCAGGATTCATCGAACCACCCCTTTTCCTTATTATTGCGACTGGTCCTACTGGCAACCGCCAGTACATCCTTAATGGCCCTAGCAATCCTCTGGAAACCCTCAATGATATTCTCATGATTAGTGCCCATATCTAGATATTTCTCAAAGGCCTGCTTATTACCACAAACCAGCTTTTTTAAGAAGTCATGAGGCTCAATCTGTGACCATCTCAAGGTATACCCATTACGCCATGCGATATCCATATCACCCACCGTGCAATAGTTAGAATGTGACACCCGAGCTGGCCGGTCCTTGGACAATACATCCAGGTCTACTGCATGCAATAGTACAGGTAATAACATTTCCAACCCTTGCAGCATGTCTATTTGTAAGCAATATATAATCTATCACTGAGTTTTTCCCTTGTCCATAAAATGTGTACGTAAATGGAACTGACGGGAGACAAATCTCATTACAGAATGCCAAATCAATTTTGAAGAGGAACTCATTCAGTTGGTCCACATAAAAAGAGTGTATGAAATATGAATGTCTGTCGTTCTCACATTCTCTAAAGCCACATATGTTTTCTGAACCCCTGCTGCATAATTCGACAAAAAAGTCCCCACCCCACAGGAATACTACATCCTTATAGATACCATTCCTGATGGATTCAAAATCCTTTTTTAATAGAGTCAAAGCTGATTTTACCTCTGCCTTCTGGATGTTATTATAGAAATTAACTAATGCCAACCCACATGTCACTGAAAATTCAACAATTACAATCTGTTGAAAGGGTTGTGGGTTCAACATAATGTACTGGAAACCATCAGGGAGTTTGAAACATAAATTCCCCCCTTCGCTGAGCTTGATGGCACCGCTGGGGTATGAAAGGTAATGAAGCCATTTAGGTGGATTGGGTTTACTGCCCAAGTCTCTTGTAAGCAAAGTATGTCAAAGCTATTTACAAATTCGCACCAATCTGCTATTACTAATTTAAGCAGCAGACCTGCCACATTCCAAAACCCTACCCATGTCTTCTCTGTACCGAATACAGCTCTAGTAGCAGGAAGGGCTTCTGGTGGATAATGACTTAACAATAGCCTATCATCAGGCAATCTGCTTGGGGAGACTACTGCGCCATTGCCATCAAGATTATTAAAATCTTCTGGCCGATCACCTTTTCAGCCAGAAGAAGACACAACCCTGTCCTCCTTCAAAGAGGTTACAACCATACCAAGTCAATCAACATCCTCTAAACCCTCGAGCCTTGAAAAACGGTAGCTAGTAGTGATCGGAGGAAATCTTGCACCCAGGCTAGAAGGATGTCTAGACGCTTCCTGAATGCCATGGGATTGATAAAAATAATCAAGGGGCAAAACCAATGCACAGTTTGGCCTCACCTCACACAACCCTACTCTTCTTAAAATAGTTTCCACCAGGCACGGAGATTTAAAGGACATAATCACACAATCTCCCTGTAGTTTGTATTTCCCCTCCCCACTCATTTTACTCTCCTAGCCATTTTAATGTCCTCAAATATTTCGCGTGAGAGCCCAGATTTCTCCCCTAGCCAATGAATGGCTTTATTCCTCAGTGATATCCATGTTTCCTTAGTCCCCACCTCTGGAGGGATGGTTGGTGCATTAGCCAACATTACTATATACAGTGATGCAGCGGGGGGTAAATCAGGATATCTACCACTTTCCCCACCTTATCAATAATGACCACATTCTTTCTAGGTTCCTGTTCTGGTTCTATAGGACAGAGTTCCGTAGTTGATCCGCCTACATTAGTAGGTGCCATTGGAACAGATTGTCCATCCATCCTCTGTTTACTGGGCAATATATATCCTGCTCCTACAATCTGATCCATTGCACTCCCCCTATGAGCGTGGCCCCGGCTGCAGAGTTATTAACCTCTTCCTGGATTGAACTAGGTACCTGGGGATTTAAACACTCCTGATGCCAGGGCTAAGTGTAAGTGTTCTGCACAAGTGGATATTGTGCATTCTACCTGAATTAGTCTATTGGCTAGGGAAGTCAGCGACAGTTTAACAAAAGATTCCAAGGATTGTACAGTGCTCAGCAACTCCTTAAACTCTTCAGAAGTGACCTTGGCCATATTTTTCTTTATAGAGGGTTTTGCCGTGTCCGTTTTATCAGGTTTTTTATGGCCTAGCTTCTTGACCTTCCTTTTTTCAGTCACTTGAGGCCTTGGTAGGAGTCCTGGCGTCCTACTGCTTTTTAGCAGGGCTCAGGTTCTAATTCACTGATTGAGTTAGAAGCATAGGGAGCTCTATCTGTGCTAACACTATCTATAATAATAATAATATCCACTGTAGAGGTTGGTGATTTCTTGTGCATGACTATAGATTCCTCCTCATTGGTAGATAGAGATTTCTCAACAGTGATAATTTGCTTCTCAATGACTCCCATACCGCCTGTGATGGAGTTTAACAGGGAAGTGCATGAGCACCTCTGCTCTTTATCTTTTGTGGCCAGTGCTGAATGTTTTCACTTCCCCATCGTCTATCACACACTCCTCGTCGGCACACCCAGGTCAGGTTTGCACCTCCACACCTTGCTCTCCCCCACAAAATGGAACTGACACTTACATATGTTAATTAGAAAAGCCAAGAGGAGTGGCCCTGCACTGCCACCTCCTGGCGTCGATGGGCACAAGATGGGCCAGCCCTTGGCATAGGCTTTGCACGGGCATGTACCGGTGAGACAAGACACGCTTCATAGCACTAACCAGACCCAGATGTGCTTGATGCTCGGGCCACCTCCTGGGACGCCATGGGGATAGAAGACATGCTTTATAGCATTCTAACCAGACCCAGGTGTGCTTGATGCTTGGGCTGTATCCTGGGACCCAAGAGTTCTGGGTGATGTAGCCTCCTGACAGTTAGACACAGTTTGATTACAGACCCTTGCACTCATATTGTGGACCCCTCATGTCATGAGAGGCAGAATGGTTTCAAGATGGCAGCCTCTGTATGTGCTTGGCCATCTTAAAATGTTTTTTGTTCAATCGTTAAGAAAATTCCTCCAAGATGGCAGCCGGGCATCTGCACTGATGCAGAGTTGCCATCTCGTAATGATTGTTTTGCACATGTAGGGCACCTATTATGTAATGTTTTTTCTTATGCTTTAAGAAAAATTGTGCCAAGATTAACACTGCACCTGCATGAGCACACACAGCAGCCATATGGAAAGTAGTAGTTATATCCTACTTTCTCTTTCAAGGGCAGCATGATAAGCATTGATGAGCAAGGAATATACCAATGGAATAGGTAGAAAATGCAGTTCTCTTTATAATAACAATATTTATTTAACATGTGCTAGCTAAAGCTGTCTAAATGAAGGCCTAAACTCCTTAAGCATTCACAGAACAAGCAAGACTATTCTATGTAGGAGGCTCTAACATTCATAAATGAGAAAGGATTCATGACGTATGGCTGCTTTCCACGCAAATAACGTATTCCACGTTGACACTGAACATGTCCCATCATTGGGACAGGATGTGGCAAAATGGCCAGAGCTGCTCACTTAAGAGCTGGGGATCCAGGTTTGAGTCTCAGGGTTGGCTCAACATACTTTGAATCTGGGGAAATCACTTAATCTCCCTGTGCCAACTAAAAATGAATGTGTCCTTGTGTAATGCAACTGGTTCTCATGTAAAGTGCTTCAATACCTCCGAATATAGTTTGTGCTATACAAAACTGCAAAATGAAAAATGTACAGACTCTGGTCTGACCAAATATCCAAGCTTGACAGAAGATGGTGTTCTTTGGATCCCCCATTAGGATTGCACCTTCACCCCCTTCCGGAGCCAGGCCAATTCTCCAACCCCTCATCTGCGACTAACAACATTGCCCCCGCACAGGAACTCTGTGACAACCTTGCAAACGTCTGGAAAAAACAGGATCACCAACATTCTACAGAAGCTTCAAACCCCAGCCCAAGCCCACCAACTTCTTCAAGCAACACAACAACCCCACTACCACCACAGACATCCGACTAACCGAATGGAGCCAGCTCACCCCACAGGACACCGCCTCCATAATGTACCAGGTCCACTCAGGAGTCTCAGACAACCCACACCCTCATCACATCTTCAACCTAGGTGAAGCCAGAATCAGACACGTACTCACACCTTGTTCAACACCTCAATTGCCACGGCCCTATCACCAAGGACTGGAAACACACAGCAGTCAACGCCCTACCAAAGAAACCATCGGCAGACCCCAGCAAACTCAACAACCGCAAACCAATATCCCTGCTCCATACCCGGCCAAAGTATTTCAAAAAGCCATCAACCAACAACTCTCCTCACATCTGGGATGGATCCTCCTACTCAACGTCTCCCAATCTGGATTTTGCAGCAATCACAGCACCGAAACAGCACTCATCACAGCTACCAATGACATCCAAACCCTACTCAAGCCTAGAGTCTATGGCTTTGATCCTCCTAGACCTCTCAGCAGCCTTTGAGATGGTCTCTGACCACACACTCTTCACAAGGCTTCACATAACATTGACATCCAAGGAGCTTCCCTCAATGGGATCGCCTCTTTCCTCACCAGAAGAACACAAAACGTCTGCCTTCCCTCATTCTTGTACAAACCCAAGGAAATCAACTGTGGAGTACCCCAAGGATCCTCGCTCCGCCCCACCCTCATCAACACTTATATGACACCTCTGGTTAACATCTCCAAAACCCATGGACTCAATATCATATCCTATGCTGATGACACACAGCGCATCCTCTCCCTATCCGAAGACACAACCAACACCAAGACCAACTTCCACAACTGAATGATAGACACCAACCAGATGACAAACAACTGCCTGAAGCTCAACACAGACATAACAGAGGTACTGATTTTCAGTAATAAAAGCTCTTCAAGTGATGCATCCTGGTGGTGCTAAGAACTTTGACCTAATCCTACCCCCACCCATTCTAGGAACCTAGGGATCATTCTGGACAATAAGCTAACCATTATGACTCAGGGCAACTCTGTCTCCTCCTCCTACTTCTTCATCCTCTGTATGCTTCATTAGATATTCAAATGGCTACCCATGACCTCAACTCCAGTTGAATGGACTACATCAATGCTCTCTATGTAGGAATCACAGATCACCTCCTTCGACGATTACAGGCCATACAGAATGCTGCAGCCAGACTCATCCTGAATCTCCCTAGAGAAACCCACATCACTTGCTACCTCAGGGAACACCACTGGCTCCCTGTTCAGAAAAGATGTCAGTACAAGTTCCTGAGCCATGCATACAAGGCCCTACACAACTGCGGACCTACCTACTTGAACCACAGCCTGAACTTCCATCAGCCCACCAGACACCTCCATCCACGTCCCTTCCTCTAATCCTCAACCCTATATCTGAAGTAGCAGTTTCAGAAGTCACTCCTTCTCCTATCTTGCAGCAAAGACATGAAATGAGCTACCCTTTCATCTATGGACCTCCCCATCTCTTCTAGAGTTCCGAAAGTCCCTGAAGACCTGGCTATTCAGCTAATCACCTGGACCCTGCCAGCGCCTGGACACCCTCATGGGTGACAAGTAGCGCTCTACAAATCTACTGGTTGATTGATTGAGGCTTGAATAAGTGATTGCGGCTTGATTAAGTGATTGCGGCTTGATTAAGTGATTGCGGCTTGGGTTTCTGCTGCAAAGCCAGGCAATGAAGCAAGAGCCATGCAGCCCGCCTCTGCCAGTGAACTGGCACACCTACATATTGAGCAAGGTCTTTATGTTATGTGGTGCTGTGTTGTTTTGTGTTGTGTTGTGTGTACAGCACGCAACTCAGCAGTGAGGGTATCCAATAGCTGAAGCAGGTGCTGTTTGGTTCGACCAAGAGTTGTATGCGTGGGGTGTATGTGAATAGGCGCCCAACTGAGCAGAGGTGTCTGGTAGGTTTGTGGAAGTATATGCATTTTTTGAGATATGTGGGGCCAATCATGTATGTGTGTGCGGTGTCGTGAGTGTAAGAGCAGTCCTATTCAACCACCTTTTGAGAAACATGCAAAAAGCAGAGGTATGCAGGTGTAAATGTATGCACTGTCTGCCTGCCTATAGGCCCAGGACAGGCCAATGACCCTATATAACCCTAATGTGACAATGCGGTAATGCAGTGGCACAATAATGAACCTTTCTTGAAGTGACGTAACACACAGTGATGGTGAGTCCATGTAGAATGTGACTAGGGACCCTCAAGACATTCATATTGCACAGATTTTCGTTGGCCTTGGACTGAATGGTGCCCCTCCTTGAAGGGTTGGGGCCCCTGGTGGCTTGAGGGGGGGCCTGCACTGCAGCGGCTGCCCTGGCATGCGTTACGCCGCTGTTTCCTTGACACTTTGCAGAGTGGTCTCTGTAGTTCAGCCTCACTTTTAATGTTCATTGATATGGAATGTTTTATTTGTTGGCTGAAAGAATCATTACAAAAGAAGAGGAAGGGAACCACAATCAGTGATCTACTCTAGCAACAAGTTGCAAAATAAGGCTTCATTTTTCTACCTCAATAGACGTCACTTCCTGTTTCAGGGAAAGGGCCAGGTTCAGGAGTCTTGGCATCCTGGGAGGATTCTTATTTTTTGCCCCCCTCTTTCCGGTGTCACGAACACATCCAATGCTGGTGCTATCTAGGGGAGTCGGGCGCCCTGCTCTGCAGGTGGCATCCTGGCTAGCAACACCTCACGGTCGAATCATTCCTGTAATCCAGGATTACATGCAATTTGCATAATGGCGGGTTTAGCCTACCACAGTAGGCAAACTGCTTTCCTTTCAATTTTCAATTTTTGAAAAATCCAAATATGTCCCAAGTACATACATTTGTTTAAATTAAAACTGGATTTTTTTAGAGAGCCCACACAGTCATTAAAGGGTTGTTTTAAAATTGTGAATTTTTATTTAACAATCACAGTTGGCTGTCAATTGGATTTTTGAAAATGTTATTGTATCTTAATAAATTGCCATCAGCCGTGTGTAATAACGGGGTACAATATACTGGTATTGATCCCTTTAAGGACATTAACTCACATAAAATATGTTTCTGTTCAGGAATGCGAGATACTCATGTCCGAAGTAACCACAAGTGACAGGCTCAGAGCACCATGAAAAGTCAAATCAGAGAAGTCTCCCCCTGCAGCTGCAGATAAACACCTGCCATTACCAGTGCTTTGTTACAAATGCTGCTTGACATTGTTATTTAAAAATAAAGTAGTCTTTTAGGGCTCAAAACTGGGCTTTACTCACAAAAGACCCCTTTCAAAATCTTTCAAGAGGGATTTAGGCTGCTTATCCCGCTGCTGTCATTATCAAACAGGCGAGAGGTATTTTGGAAGAGGATTACATGTCTGTCTATCACTCGAGGCTTGCTGAAAACCAGGCCCCCGGCACTTACCCAAACGTGAAAACTGCAAGAAACGGAAAGAGCGACCAGCTGCAAGCTCAGCCGGCCAAAGGGGGCGGGGCCGCCTGGAAACTGGCACACCTGGGACAATGCACGTCAGCACCAAGGGAAACACACTGCACAGCTATCTTCAGAAGCAGAGGGGCAATCAAGCACAGAGGAACTTTTAATGCATTTATTTTCTGTGATTTCTACACAACAACATGTCGGATTTCAGCCCCTTCTGTGCACTCTTATCTCTAGTGCATAATCTAGTAAAGATTAATTGCAGGGTCTGCATTGTCTTGACTCCACCTAAAGCCTCTTTAATCCATCACCAGACATTCCCTGCAACTTTATCTCACCCTTGAAGGTTCTTTCTCATCCCTGCTTTCTCCCTTTGTCATTTTTCCATCTTCTTCTTCCTTCGTTACCCCTTTTGTGTCTTCCTCTCTCTTGCTCTAGCTCAAAGTATGTTGAGGTCAAATAACTGTTGGTCCCTAAAAATGAGTCCCAGCAGGGTCGGACTGCACCAAAGGGCAAACAGGCGCTGTCCGAAGGCCTGCTATGACAGGTCAGTTTGTGGGTGTGTTTTATGGTCTGTTGGGCTGGTTTTTAGGTTGCGCGTACAACTGCAAATGTGCTTCATGCGCTATCGCATAGAAGTCTGTTGTTTACCTTAAAAAGGGTTAGGAGCCATTCCACTGTTTACGTTTAGTTGGCTTTAGTGTCACCCTTCTTCGCTGCCTCCTAATTAGCTAGCGGAGACTAATTGTCACTTCCGTTACTTTCTGTAGAGCATGGACCAAGCACAGATTGATTCAGCTTAATTAGTGTCCATCCACTACCCATGCTGTGATTGAGGCACTGTTTCTTCTTTCCCTTCCTAGCCATCCCTTTTCCATGTTGATGCCCCTTTCTATTGCTCCCTGCCTCCTCCGCCGCACCTCCCTTGTGTTGCTTTTTCCTATCCTGTTGTTGTTTCTCCCACCCTCCTGCTCTGCGCATCCCTGTTGTTCTTTCCACCCTGCTTTTATAAAGATATTGCTCAGCAGCGCAGGCTTCTGTGCACCATGGCTTTAAAAAACACTATGACGCTGTCAACGCTGGCTGCGGCATAACACTTTTTTTTTTACTTCAAGCAGTGATGCACAAGAGCTCACACTGCTGTGATACATGTCTAAAAACATTGACAAAGTCACTAGATCTCACATAGACGAGACCTATTGGCTGTGCCAATGCTTGCTACTGTTGGGTTCCCTGGCACTACAGCAAGCACAAATACATGTAGCCTCATGCAAAACACTGTCCTCCACCCTGGAAGAGACACATAGTTAGTGCACCTCCAGTTGCAAACATTTTACCAGTGAGGTGGTCCTTGCTACCCTTTAAAGATAGACAAGTGTATGGAGGCAGTGAAAGATGGAGCAGCGGCTTGAAATGTTTTGTTGTTATGCTCTCTCATGTACTTGTATATATATATAATTTTTTTTTTCACTGAAACCACCAAAGGTTAAATTAACTTTAAAGTTATGTGAAAAAGTAAAATTTTAAACAAAAACAAACACTGAAATTCATCAGTTACAATTAAGTGAGATGACTATAACTTGTACCACCGCTCTGCACTGCTTATGCCCTCACATACTACATCACTCATGACATGTTAAATGACATCATTGATGACATCACTGACGACATCTCAAATGATGTCATTGATGACATCCCTCATGTAGCTTTTCTCTGCAGCCAGCTCCCTGCAAGCATCGCTGTGCCATGGGATCATGCAGGAGGTTGCCACACTTTTGTTTGGCCCACTCATCCACAACTTTTAAAAAACATTGCAGGCTGCAAGGAGTGGGGCCCTGGCCCCTTGTAGCCCCACCATCCCCCCTGCCAGCAGCCATCTCAGGTGCTGGCACAAGCCGGTTTTGCTCACATCTCTCGGGAGCAGCCTTTTTTCTGCTCCCATCGACCGTGAGAGCAATGCCATGGAGAAATATTTGTTCTCTCACCCAGAGGGAACATTTTTGCACCCGGGGTGGGGGCACTGAAGTCATCCTTGCCCAGGCTCTAGGTCTGCTGGTATCAAGCGGGAGCCATAAGAATATTGTGCTGAACATTCTGAAGGTGTGGAAGCAAGTGCATGCTACAGTGTTCACTTGGTCAGCCATGGGCATCTGGTTGCCATTATGACGTTCAGGTTTCTGGGGACTGAGTGAGGAGGCGAATCGATTCTCATTCATTTGGCCACCAAGATGGGGACCAGAGTGAGTTGTGTTTTCCGAAAAGTTTAAATCAATTGCTGGTCATCAAATTGGCTTTAGCGGCCATGCAAATGATGAAGTTGGATTGGATGGTGGGTGTGTATTCTGAGAGGGAGAGGATCAGTTGTGTGTCATCTGCATATGAGATGATGCTGCAGCAGTGGGAGCGGCCATATGGCTGTTGAACAGGGTGGAGTTCATGGGGGATCCCTGAGTATGCCACAGATCAGCGTGGTAGCATCCAGTTGACAAAGGGGTAGGCTGACTGTGTTCACTTGGTGAGGATGGCACATATCTATTGAAAGGTGGAATTACGTGGAGTTGTTGGATGTTGATGGGGTATGACTCTAAGGCTGCTGAGATGTCCAGAGGGAGGAGGGCCTTCATGTCTCCTATGTCAATGATGAGGCAGATGTCATTGGTGGGGAGATACTACCATCTAGGTGCTGTGGCAGGCTCTAAAGCCTGATTGCGCAGGAACTAGGAGGTGGTTAGTCTTGCGGTCTATTATCTAAATATTTTGGCTGGGTAGGGAAGGAGGGAGATGGGCCTGTAGTTAGACATGGTCAGGGGGCCTGGCAGTAGTTTCTTGATAAGGGATAGGATGGTAGCATGCTTCCAGGATTCGGGGAAGGTGGCAGTGGAGATTTACATGTTGAGTATGGGGGGAACGCAGTGTAGTTAGAATTGAGTCCTATAGCAAAGGTGTACTAAGAGCAAGGGTCCATGGGAGCTCCTCATTTGATGGGTCGCATTGTGCTGGTGATTTCCAACATGGTGATTGCTGGTCATCCTGTCAGTGTGGATCGTAGCATGTTGCTGGTCTTAGTGGAGTGGGGGATGGAGCGGCGAGAGGTCGGGTTGCTGTGGAAGGTGTTGATTTTCTAAGAGAAGTGGATGAATAGTTTCTGGAGGGAGGTGTTGGCTCTGGTGCTGGTGTGGGATATGCAAATTCTTTTAATAGGGCAAAGATCTCTTAGGTGAAGTTTGAGCTGTTATGTATACAGGAAAATTGGGCAAGTAAATTGGTGGTTTTGAGATGTTGGTGATAGACCTGGGGAGCTGATTTATAGGAGGCTTTGTCTGAGGTGTAGTGGATGTGGAGCCACACTATTTCAGTTGCTTGATGTGGTGCCTAATGTGTTGGAGTACCTCACTGTATCAGCTGGCCTGAGGAGTGATCTGGTGTTTGGAAATGGTTTGCATCGGGGCCAGTAGATCTGCGCTGAAGGTTATTTATGTGTTTGAGTTCTAGATGGCATAGGATACATTTGCAGGCTGAGGGGTGGGGTACGTGAGGAGTTTGGAGATCTCTTTGTCTTTCAGAACATTGTCCCATTGTCATTGGACAGTCTGGGTTTGATAGGTTTGGTCTAACTAGACAGTTAGTGGTCAAATTGGATGTGGTAATGATCGGATGATGTGAGCGGGATGGGGTTGTCCACCAAGATATTATGGAAGTTGATGAAGGTGGGTTCGAGGAGGTGTTCAGCCCAGGGGTGTGGCCGGACACCCAACGAGTGAGACTATAGATGCTGAGCTCTGCCAAGATGACAAGAAGCTGGCAGAGTTAGGTTTGGTTTGATCTTCTAGGTGGAAGTCGTGGCCACCAAGCAGGAGGAACGGGTTGGACACAAGTTTCAGTTGTGGGATGATGTCAGCGAGCGTGGAGCTGAAGTTGGATCTGCACCTAGGGGGACAGATAAGGAGGGCATTGTTTACGGTAGAGGCTTCGGGAATGTTGATTTCGAAGGCCAAGTGTGCCATCCAGTTATTGGTGTTGGCCGAGGTGGTGGTGCAGTTGCCTTTGTGGTGGATGAGAGCTATGCCACATCCAGGCATGCTGGCTCTATCTTGTTTCATGATTCTGTAGATGGAAGAACAGTGCACAGTGAAATGTTTGATGCAGAATGCTGACCTGCCAGGGATCTTGTTAAATTTCATAACAAAAAAGTAAATAGAGTCTCTTGATGAGTTCCAGCACATGGAAACAGGCCCCATTTATGAATCATGAATGGGACATTGTGAGTGTACCCGGTTTAACGAGTGTGGACAAAATAGGTCCATTTTCCTACCCATGCCTGACTTACAGGTCCATATGGGTATTCCCCACTCCACCGGGACAAACACGTAGTTGCACTGTACTTGAGAGTATTGCATTGGGGCTATAGTTAAGAGATAAAGGGTGTCCTTCTATGTCACCAATTTCGAACAAAAACACACCCCCAGTGACTCCATTGTAAGCCTTTAATTGCATAATCCGTTTCACAACCACTGTACCAGAATATGCATCTTCAGGTTTAAGGCACTGCTGCTTGTTTCTCCAGTGTGCTGGTGGGCCATCAACTTTATTTACAACTTGCCCATCTAAGCTCCCCCTGTGCCTTTTTCGTGTTCCCTCCCAGCTCTTTCAGGGAAGCTTGCACTTCAGCTGACCAGTTCTCTGTGCCTAAGCGCTGGGCTTTTTCCAATATTGTGCTTGTTCTGTGTGTGAAAGAAGCTTGCTCTTCTGTTCCTTTTGTGTTGCACATCTTTGATGATTGAGCATGCTTGCAATGCTGCTGCATATGCTGTAATGGTTCCAGAATGTGCTTGTGTGTAAAAACAACTTGCCCTGCTGTACATCTGTGATGTTTGAGTGTGCTTGTGCTGCAGCATGTGCTGTAATGTTCCAGTACTGTGCTTGTGTGTGATGGAAGCTTGCACTGCTTTTGCTGCTCTGCTGTTTAGCTTCCATGTCTGAGTGAAGCTTGTGCTGCTGCTGCATGTACTTTACCTGTTCCAGTATTGTACTTGTGTGTGGAAGAGGCTTGCAGTGCTGTTGCTGCTGCTGTGCTGTACACTGTC
Source organism: Pleurodeles waltl (assembly GCF_031143425.1). Taxonomy (NCBI): domain Eukaryota; kingdom Metazoa; phylum Chordata; class Amphibia; order Caudata; family Salamandridae; genus Pleurodeles; species Pleurodeles waltl. The sequence goes on from NC_090445.1 coordinate 1,694,433,727, forward strand.
CGTGTTTTAATGAACCTTGTGCTGCATCTATTCTGCGTGTGAAGGAGGCTTGCACTCCAGCTGCCAGTAATGTGCCTGTTTGGGTGTGGGAATCCTTGCACTCGCCTCTTTTGCTATGCTGTATCTGCTGTGTGTGTGAAAGATGCTTGCACTCCAGCTGTCAGTAATGTACCTCCTTGGATGTGGGAATCCTTGCACTCACTTCTGTTGCCATGCTGCAGCTGCTGTATGTGTAAAGGAAGCTTGCACTCCAGCTGTCTGTAATGTGGCTGTTTGGATGTGGGAATTCTTACACTCGCTTCTGTTGCCATGCTGTAGCTGCTGTATGTGTGAAGGAAGCTTGCACTCCAGCTGTCTGTAATGTGCCTGTTTGGGCGTGGAAACCCTTGCACTTGCTCCTGTTGCCATGCTGTAGCTGCTGTATGTGTGAAGGAAGCTCTTCTGTTGCCTTGCTGTAGCTGCTGTATGTGTGAGGGAAGCTCTTCTGTTGCCTTGCTGTAGCTGCTGTATGTGTGAGGGAAGCTCTTCTGTTGCCTTGCTGTAGCTGCTGTATGTGTGAGGGAAGCTCTTCTGTTGCCTTGCAGTAGCTGCTGTATGCGTGAGGGAAGCTTGAACTCCACTTGTCTATAATGTGCCTGCTTGGATGTGGGAACCCTTGCACTCGCTCCTGTTGCCATGCTGTAGCTGCTGTATGTGTGAGGGAAGCTCTTCTGTTGCCTTGATGTAGCTGCTGTATGTGTGAGGGAAGCTCTTCTGTTGCCTTGCAGTAGCTGCTGTATGCGTGAGGGAAGCTTGAACTCCACTTGTCTATAATGTGCCTGCTTGGATGTGGGAACCCTTGCACTCGCTCCTGTTGCCATGCTGTAGCTGCTGTATGTGTGAAGGAAGCTCTTCTGTTGCCTTGCTGTAGCTGCTGTATGTGTGAGGGAAGCTCTTCTGTTGCCTTGCTGTAGCTGCTGTATGTGTGAGGGAAGCTCTTCTGTTGCCTTGCTGTAGCTGCTGTATGTGTGAGGGAAGCTCTTCTGTTGCCTTGCAGTAGCTGCTGTATGCTTGAGGGAAGCTTGAACTCCACTTGTCTATAATGTGGCTGTTTGGATGTGGGAATTCTTACACTCGCTTCTGTTGCCATGCTGTAGCTGCTGTATGTGTGAAGGAAGCTTGCACTCCAGCTGTCTGTAATGTGCCTGTTTGGGCGTGGAAACCCTTGCACTTGCTCCTGTTGCCATGCTGTAGCTGCTGTATGTGTGAAGGAAGCTCTTCTGGTGCCTTGCTGTAGCTGCTGTATGTGTGAGGGAAGCTCTTCTGTTGCCTTGCTGTAGCTGCTGTATGTGTGAGGGAAGCTCTTCTGTTGCCTTGCTGTAGCTGCTGTATGTGTGAGGGAAGCTCTTCTGTTGCCTTGCTGTAGCTGCTGTATGTGTGAGGGAAGCTCTTCTGTTGCCTTGCTGTAGCTGCTGTATGTGTGAGGGAAGCTCTTCTGTTGCCATGCTGTAGCTGCTGTATGTGTGAAGGAAGCTCTTCTGTTGCCTTGCTGTAGCTGCTGTATGTGTGAAGGAAGCTCTTCTGTTGCCTTGCTGTAGCTGCTGTATGTGTGAGGGAAGCTCTTCTGTTGCCTTGCTGTAGCTGCTGTATCTGCTGTATGTGTGAAGGAAGCTCTTCTGTTGCCTTGCTGTAGCTGCTGTATGTGTGAGGGAAGCTCTTCTGTTGCCTTGCTGTAGCTGCTGTATGTGTGAGGGAAGCTCTTCTGTTGCCTTGCAGTAGCTGCTGTATGCGTGAGGGAAGCTTGAACTCCACTTGTCTATAATGTGCCTGCTTGCATGTGGGAACCCTTGCACTCGCTCCTGTTGCCATGCTGTAGCTGCTGTATGTGTGAGGGAAGCTTGCAATCCCACTGTCAGTAATGTGCCTGCTATGAGTGTGAGAATCGTTGCACTCTCCTGTCCTGCTCTAGTTTTTCGGTGTTTGATAGTGCAGCTTGAGAACGTCTTTTCACTATTTTAAAACAAAGACCACTGGCTATGTAGAAATCTATCTTTTGCAGAATTTTCTCACAAAAACGTGTTCACAAAACATTTTGGGATACTTTTTCTGCAAGCAAAGTTTTCAAACTTGACAACTCTGCAAAAGTGTGCTGGTGGAAGTGTAATGTTGCATATAAATAATGGAACTTGCCCATACCTCCAGCATCGGCCCTTTTTAAATTCATACATTAGTGAATTTCTAACAAGGTGTGCACATAGCTTCACAGCTTGCAGTTTGGAGGAACAGCTTTTCACAGACACCTATGATTAGCAGTTGCCAGCCCTTGCTTGCTGGTAGTACAGAAATGGTAACTTGCCCAACCAGAGCTCATTCACTTTAGTTAGCACTTGCATCATTCATGCGGGGCATCTATCTGAGCTCCCCTCACTGCACTATGAACAAATATTGGCAAAGCCAGTAGCTCGTGCTTTGGCAAAACTATCATTTAGCTACTTATTGATTTGCAAACATATGCACTCGGCATAAAACGTTTAAAAGTTGACATCCCTCATTACAACTTGACGGTCGAATTCCGATCTCTGTGCACAGACCTGGTTGCACAGGATTGGAATTAACAGTTGTCTAATAATTACCACACCCTGCCATTTTTCCCCTGGTAGACTTTTATTGGGGAAAAGGCTAGGGGAAAAAGCAAAACATGCAGAATTTGGTGTGTTAAAAAAATGATTGGTCATGTGATGCCTTGTTTTCGTGTTCAAAACTCAGAATAGGAGTTAGCAAATACCTCACCCAGGGTTAATGGTATTTACCGCGTGTGGTAAAAAACCCGTCCTATTTCGACAAATTCGTAGTGATGGCCTATATGTTTTTAAAAATAATATAATGATCCAGGGCAAAAATACAAATAAAAATAAAAAGCATGAAATTAAAGCAGAATTAGGCCAGCAGCCGGACTACTTCTCAATCAGATGTGCACATCTGCACAAGCAAAATGTCGTCAGTCACTGTGCACATGGCCCCATCATATGCTGTAGGGGGAGGGAGCAAATTGTGAATGGCTCTTACTAAACAGACCAGTAGATGAGGAGAGATGGCCGAAAGCCTCTGTGTTCATGCATATGTGATATATTATTTTTATCAATGTTTCGGGAAAACATTAGGCTGGTGAACTAACTAAAGCTGTCTCTAAGCCAGGCCTAAAAAAAGATCCACGGTTCTAATGGTTTATGGCTGTTTATGTCCTACGGAAACGCAGCAGTTTTACTGAAAATATATTTTCTCACAATTATGCCGCACACTGCACGTGCAGCTAATGTGGTCTGATTTCAATTTGGTTTAACCCGTTCCTTTATCTCTTGAAATCAAAGACAACTGTGCACACCATGGGAACTTCTGAAGCTTTGCCAAGGTTGAATGACAGCTCACTGTTGAGCACACCATCAATGGAAACTTAGATGGCAGAGAAGGAAAATAAACAAATGGTTCTGAACCTCTCCTTTAAATATTTCCCACAGCCAGCTCAGCTGTGCCTAGACTTATCAAGGACATCTGCTAAGCCTGGACAAATCCATTTGCCAGATATGTATCTGTTTCATAACACAGAGCTGGCACTACGAACGGAGAGCACGCATTTATGCAGCGCCTGGAGGCTTTTACTGCACAGGGCCCGGTGTACTAACTTTGGGTTGAAAAACTGCCTGTGTTTTTTTTTTGTACCATGAATACTTTATTACACTTCAATCAAAGTCTTGCCTTTTCACAGCACAAAATAGGCATTCCATCGTTTTTTTCGATAAACAATTTTATTGGTTTTCCAATATGCAAGGAGTCACACGCAGGCATAAAAGGCATATGCAAAAATTGAGACAAACTCGGGAGGCATTCCATAGTTTTCACAGAATCGAGTCCCACTGCAATTAATACAGGATAATTCTATATCCGAATCCCACCGAACTGACTGCAGATTAAATGGACGGTGGCCTGCGAGGGTCAGCAGGGTACAGTAGAACAGTATCCTGGCATCTGCAGAACGTCTACTGATTCTTCCTAAGGAACAGGGGCTGAAACTAAAAAACATAAAACAGGCCTTCTCTAAATGCCATTGTGGGGTCCATCCACTGGTCCCCTCAACCGCTATTCGCTCCCTCAAGCGCTGACAGCCCACCTTCAGCAAAGGTGAAGAACCATCTTTAGAGTGTCAGTATCCAATCAACGGCTTGTGGATGCAGTTGTAGTTGCAAACATTTGATTCCTTATATCGAAATTAAAAGGAGGGGGGTGTTTTTCTTTCATGCAACCTCTAATTTCCAATAAAATACAACAAGCACTGGCAAAGCCAATAGATCTGTCCTTTTGTTTGGCTGCAGTACCTGGAGTCATTGCGAGATCTCTATAGAGTTTTGTGTGACTAAACTGCAGCTGCTTATAACAACGTTAACTTATGACTGAATTATGTTGATTCATTGTCCTATGCCTCGTGATCTGGTAGGAAGAACCAAAATGCCAATGTCAGTAGAGCAAACCAACAAATGAAGAAGTTGCCATAAAGTACTTTTTTTTTATTTGTATGTATGTATTTTTACTTTTCTCTTGAGGCAGGTAAGACATTCACACACCTGCAATAACTTGAGTTGTTTGTAGATGATCCTCTAGAGTCAGATGCAAAAGCATGAAAAGTCTTGCACAAAGCGGTAGTACTTCAGGTGGGTGCTACGCATCCCTCTCGAATGAGATCCAACTGCTTGAAGTCTTCACCAAGTGGAAGGACCTTAAGTTGTCCTTCTCGAGTCACATGCAAAAGCATGACAAGTCTTGCACAAAGCTGTAGTACGTCACGTGGGTGCTACGCATCCCTCTCGAATCAGATCCAACTGCTTGAAGTCTTCACCAAGTGGAAGGACCCTAAGTTGTCCTTCTCGAGTCACATGCAAAAGCATGACAAGTCTTGCACAAAGCTGTAGTACTTCACGTGGGTGCTATGCATCCCTCTTGAATCAGGTCCAACTGCTTGAAGTCTTCACCAAGTGGAAGGAACTTAAGTTGTCCTTCTCGAGACAAATGCAAAAGCATGACAAGTCTTGCACAAAGCTGTAGTACTTCACGTGGGTGCTACGCATCCCTCTCAAATCAGATCCAACTGCTTGAAGTCTTCACCAAGTGGAAGGACCTTAAGTTGTCCCTCTCGAGTCACATGCAAAAGCATGACAAGTCTTGCACAAAGCTGTAGTACTTCACGTGGGTGCTATGCATCCCTCTTGAATCAGGTCCAACTGCTTGAAGTCTTCACCAAGTGGAAGGAACTTAAGTTGTCATTCTCGAGTCAAATGCAAAAGCATGACAAGTCTTGCACAAAGCTGTAGTACTTCACGTGGGTGCTACGCATACCTCTTGAATCAGATCCAACTGCTTGAAGTCTTCACCAAGTGGAAGCATCTTAAGTTGTCCCTCTCACGTCAGATGCAAGTGCTGCAAATGACCTTCACAAAGCTGAGGGGACATGGCTTCAAAATAAAAAAAAACACATGCACTTTTGCTACTGATTGAATCGTGCTTGTCTTCTATAGCATAAGAGAGTATGCTGAAGCTCGTTTATAACGATGGGTCAACATTGCAACTTTCAATAAATGCCTTAATTACTATGGAGCATGTGTGATGACAATCTAGAAGCCACTGCTTAATTCAGGTGCCTCCCACATTATTCATAGTGAATTATTAATTGAGTGGCACCATACATGTGTGGCAATAATCACAATTGCTCATATAAAAGTCAACAGCCATATGCTGTACACACTGTGGTAGTAAGAAGCAACATGTTAATGTCAGTGGAGGAAAGCAAAATATAAAGATATTTGATGAAAGCTTCTCTTATACACACACACTTAATTTTACTATGGATTTTGCTTGATTCTGAAAAGACATTCTCAAATCTGCAGTACCTCAAGTGATTACTAGGTGTCCCTCTTGAGTCAGACGCAAGTGCTTGAAATGACCTTCACAAAGTTGAGGGGTACAAATACAATATTAATATTCTGTACACTTTTCCTAATTTAATGATTTGGGCTTGTTCTCCTTACGATAAATGCATATGCCGAAGTGCTTGTTGACAATGACTAAACATTGTTTCTATACATTTCTTGATTTTTATTGAAGTGAGTGATGACAACCTACTATATAAATATACTTGTAGTCATTGGTAAATACCAGTGTCTTCAAATATATAACTTTGAGGGGCTATTTTTTAAGAAGAGGATATTTTCACGTGTAGCTAAGCCTAAAAGGTCACTCGTGCACATTGTGAGTCAGAAAGATTTTTTTGACCTGTAATGTACCTTTAATACATTGCACCGTGCCTCTTTTGCATTCGCAAAGCCTGTGATCTTGTTCCTGTCTAATGAGTACAAGTTTAAGTTGTAGAAAAGGAGGAGTCTGGCCTTTCCTAGTTGTAGGCGCTTCCTCTTTATTGCTGCTTGTAGTACCTTTGTACTGCGGTCCGTCGATCACAGAGTGACCATCACTGTCCTTCTTGACACAGCGCTTCTTCTAGAGTTTTTTGCCATAAGCCTATATGCTGCTCTCATCAATTGCAGCCCTGAATCTGTTTGTGACCCCAATAGATCCACTATTGCCTTAGTCATCTCCAAAAGTAGTGATACAGCTTGGACCTAGAGTGTCCCAAAGTTGTGCTCCTCTCTGTGGGTTGTCCATGATTTTGACCTATGACTTTAGGTTGGTCACCCCCATCACATATTATCTTAGAAATACAAAGCAACCCACCAAGCCCAGGTAATAACACCGGGCTTCTTTTCACAGCTGGATACTCTGAGTGGAAAGCCGCGAGGGGGCCGGATTGGGTGCACCAGGTCCACTGTACCTGAGATCATTACAGGACAATTTTCTCAGACTGGGGGCCACTGTCCATTTTCCTAGTGTAACCATCCACCTATCAGACTTCCAGGGCACTCAGTGCTATCACTGCCAGGGTTTCCCGTTAGCCACAGGACTCCCCTCCTGTCTCCCACTCTTTCATCCAGTCACTCTAAAATGATGGTGCTTCTCCCAGCTGCACCACAACTCACACTTAGGGGATGGCCTGCACATGGAGTGCCACCAGTGTCACTGTTCTAGTCTGTGAGTCATGTGACTCAGCGCACTAGCCAGAGAGGAGGCGACAGCGAGACCACAGCCACCCGCAGCCCGAGCGAGCGCTTCTAATTCAATCCCACCAGAAGTCTGCAGCTCTCCCACTGAATGAGCCACTCCAGTGTTTTTAGGTAGCATTTGGAGGGGGAAGAGAGTCCAGGGCTCCACAAAGACGTGGCCATCGTTGGCTCCAGTTGGGGCCACCTCCTCTATCTCAAATTTAGGGGCATATTTATGAGCCCCTCACCTCCTTGCACCACATTAATGTCATTTTTTTTGTGTTAATGTGGCCCAACGAGCCCAAAATCAGCACACCATATTTACAAAGTAGTGCAATGTGTGCATTGCGCCACTTTGTAAACCTTTGCGCCACATTAGGCCTATGTCAGGCATAATGTATGTCCTGTTAGGGGGGAAAAGAATGGCACAAAGAAATCCAACAGATTTCTTTGCGTCATTTTTATCTGCATTTTTAATGCCTGCTTAACGCAGCCGCTAAAGTGAGGCTCCCATTGTTTTCAATGGGCCTTTGGGTGCTTTGCAGGATTAGCGGCAACATTTTTCATGCTAATGCTGCAAAGCGCCAAAGTAGCATCAAAAATGTTACATACGGTGCACACATGGTGGCGTTGGGGGGGCACCAAGAGACTGTTTGCTTTGCCTTGTTTCACTGCCAAGGTTATAACTATATCTGTAGCCTCTTTATTTGTTGGCTCACTTCTGGAACTCAAAAGTTTTATTTATTGGTGATAAGCAAATTAAAACGCTGACTAACTCTAAATATTGCCTTTCAAGCCAATTGGCTGGAACATGGTCATATTATAGGGCGGTTTCTAACAGTAAACGCTAAAACGTTTATATAGTTGTAGTTAATTACCTACAACTACATGGTGACATGCACCATCAACTGAACATGGATAATCTGCATTTCCCAAGCTATTCTGATTGCCAAGCACTTCTTCATACGGATGTATTACAATATAAGGAGCACTTTTAACAATAATATTATTTCCGCACTGTCATTGCAGCATTTCTCTCTGCTCTGGTTTTTGTCTTTTGTGGAATAAGGCAATTTTAGGGTGAGGAATTGGAAGAACAACCCCGAGTGTGATTTGAGTGGAATTAGTGCTTTCCACCTAAGACAGCATTCCTCATTGTGAGATAAACTGCAAAACTGTGGAATTGGCTTTTAAATACATAAATTTAAGGGGCATATTTACCAGCTCCTTGCTTCAAACTAGCGTAAATTTTTTCACGCTAATGTGGCGTTAAGGAGACATTTTTCCTGCGCCATATGCATGCATTGAGCCACTTTGTAATCCCTTGCACCACAATATGCCTGCGCCAGGCATAATGTATGCAGGAGGGGGCATTACCCACGGGGAGGCCCCAAAAAAATGGTGCACTGAAATTTACTTGATTTCACTGCATCATTTTTGGCATCATTTTTAATGCCTGCTTAGGGTAGGTGTTAAAATGACGCACCCATAATCTCCTATGGGCCTCCCTGTGCATTGCTGGACTAGCGTCAAAATTATTTGACGCTAGTGCAGGAAAGCGCCACAAAAATACAAAAAAGTTTGATGCTATTGTGGAATTGAGCGCCATGTTGCCATTGGGGGGGGCAATGCTTATGCACCACTTTTTTGTAAATATGCCCCTAAGAGTGGCGAATGCTCACGTTTCCACCATTATCTTTGCTCCTTTCCAGCTTTTCCAAATTTCAGTGATATTTGACTTCTGTTGATTTTCACGCGCCACAAGCCAGATTGGTACAGATCATAAAAAAGTCAAAAATAAATAACCTTGGTAATCTGCTCTACAGAAATATGGGATTTTATGCAGCATGGATCACGTTCCTCTAAGCAAAAACACATTTAAAGCATGCACATGTTTTACTGAGCTGAACAATAAAGTTTACAAGAGTTATTGACTGTGACTGGCCAGGGCTATATTCTGCCAGCTATGCCAGAAAGAGATTTACTTTGGGTGGTCCCTGCTTTAATGCCCATTGACATGATGAAAGGGTGGGGGTTTGAGGAGAGTGAGAAAAGGGAATGTTGAGGCCACCTTACAAAGGCATGTTGTTATTTTGGTGTGTCACTCATGCTGTAAAGAACACAAAGAGTGAAGTAGTATTGTTATGCTATAATCTGATACGTTGTATTACGTTACTTACTTTACTTATTTATGAAACATATTTATAAAGTTAAGATTTAGCTACCTGGGTGATGGAGCACTTTAAATGATTCAAAAAGAATGAGCATGCCTTCTTGCAGAGCTAATAAAGTTTTTCTTGAATTATAGTAGGTTGTAATTAAAGGCCTGATTTAGAACTCGGCAGGCGGGTTACTACGTCACAAGGGTGACAGATATCGCTTCCACCGAAATCTAAATCCATTATATGCTATAGGATTTAGATTTTGGCGAACGGAATATCTGTCACCGTTGTGACAGAGTAACCCGTCCGCTGAGTACTAAATCTGGCCCTTAGAATCTGATGCATCGCCGTCATTGCTTAAGATTTCTTGCACTTCCACAAATTCTCTAATGACGCCATGGATGCACTTTATCACAGATGCATCAGAAATTCAGTTGCATCTGTTTTTGTTAAACTCACGCATTGTTGGAGTAGCGCCATTAAATTAATGCAACTGCAGCAATGCGAGGAGCCTCCCATAGGAAAAAGACCTACATCAATTTTACGTGGCTCTGAGCAGGCGGTAAAATTTTGACACAGTGAAGTCGCAGAATGACACATTGAAATGTTGTAAATTTCACTGCTTCATTTCTGCGTGGATTTTCCCATGGGAACGCCTACCCTGCTTATATTATACCTGGTGCAGGTACTATATGGCGCAGTTCTTTCCAAACTGACGCATTGGGCCCAATGCGTCAGTTTGTAAATATGGAACAATGTAGTGCACTGCTAGCACCACCACTACACCAAAGAAAAAATGACGTAGCGTTGATGCAAAGGGTTTGTAAATGAGTCCTTAAGGGGCTTATTTACAAGCCCCTTGAGCTACCAGTGCATCACTTTTTCTCATCTAAAAAGTGACGCATCGGCAGCGCAAGGGGCTTGTAAGTAAACCCCTAAATCTCAAATTCTGATGCACTTTACTCCAGATCACTGAAGGCAGACTTAAGAAGGGCTTGCGTCAGTCTTTTTGTTTTTCTAGTTCGCAGGAATTGTAGGATCAAGAGCAACTTGCTTCTGGTGTTTATCTTCCCTACAGTGATCATACGTTTGTCTTTGAAACAGGTGTGTTTGTGGGTGAATCATGCCAGTCTAAATTGACTTTTGGTATCAAGGGGAGTCAGCGGAGTTCCTTCATGATGTGGGTTGATGTGGTCTGATTTATTAAAGCCACTGGCAGGCCGAGTAGCTGTGGGTAAGGTGCAGTTCGGAATGGCTCACACTGCTGTTTCTTGTGTTGCATTGCCTTTATCAGAGGTGAGTGATGACCTGTACAGTGGATCTAAATACTTTGGGTGGGCTAGACGGTTTAGGGTTTCAGAAAAGATGCTCAATTGAGGCAGTTTTTGCTAGATTGGAAATGAGTCATATACACACAAATGGGTGGAGTCATATAGTCAATAAATCTATTGAATTTTGCTGTTGAAACCAAGGTGGGAGTGGTGCTTAAGTCAGCGAGGCTTGCTAGCCAAGTAAGGACTTGGAGTAGCAGATCATCAGGTTGAAAGAGGAGTAACATACAAAAAAGGTGTACACTGTTCTAAATGGAAAAATATAATCACTAGGGGAACATTAAAGTTCAGGAGCAAGAGCCCTCACACATCCGAGAGGATGTCATGCTTCATCATCGGGTAGCTCCTCGTCAGACCGGCACTGCAATGTCTGACGGGCTCCCCGTAAGGGGGCTCTTTGCCGGAGATCTTTTAGGTAGCAGCCGTGGTAGCGGACACTACAAGACCTGGTGTTGCGGTCAGGCGCTAATCCTGGCAGGAGAGTGAAAGCTAAAATTGGTTCCCAGTCTTAATAGGAGCGAGTCAATTTAATTAATCAATGGAATAAGACCGGGACCAAGATTAAAAACAGAAGGAAAGTGTAAAATGAGGAATAATGCTCAACCACTTTCTGCATGGTGCTGGAGCTTAAGGAGATTATCGTCGGGCTCCTAGGACATGGTCAACATGTTTCGCGTACAGTGGTCTAACAAGATCCTATCACGCTTCTTCAGGACCAATACATAATAAGACTTCTCCTGTCTATATTAACGAAAGTTTGCAAAAATGTCAAACAAATCATACAGTCACTTACATTTAGGTTCACTAATTGTCAGAAACCTCTAATGGTTGCCCATCCCTTGGTACATGGGGGGCCCCTTGGGAAGTAGCATGCCGAAAGCGGTCACTATTTGTGGATGACGGCAGTCTGCAGGGGAACCTACCCTGACGTGCTCACCCTACATTGAGTATTTGTAGGGTGGCATTTTGTTTGCTGAAATTAGGATGGAACTCAGACTGGTAGGTGTTTAGAGTTTGTTTTCTGAATGTTAGAGAGAGTCACAGGGACTTCAGACAGTTGGGAAGTACATTGTCAGTGAAAGAGGATTTGGCCATTGTGAGGGTTGAATGGGGGAATGTTAGGAGATGGCTGGAACTTTTCGAGATAAAACACAGTACATGGAGCTTTAGAGCAGACATCTCATTGAGGAAAAACTTAGGGGCTGATTTATATCTTGGTGCTAAGCATCCTCCATTCACACTGCAACAGAGTATCCTTACCACCAAGATAATAGTCCACCTGCCTGATTTAGATGCAGACGGACCATAAGTTTGGGTATGGTGGTGGCTACTCACCGCCACAGTCAAACCTCTCTGATGGCCAGACGGAGTAAGGTCCATCAGAGAAATGGCTCTATGTCCGCCCACCCAATTAGAATGGGTTGACATACAGCCATTTTTACTGTCCATCACTTCCAGGCAAACCCTGACAGTAAGGGGCAGTCAAAAATTAATAACCCCTCCCTCGCCATGGGCAAGGGGGCATTTTATTTTCTATTTTCAAAAAGAAAATCCCATTTAGGGATTTTCTTTTTGAAAATATAAAAGAAAACTGTTTAGTCCCGGACTCCTCCAGGTAGTCAGAGCACTCCACCAAACAGTGAAGAGCACTGATGGGAACCGCAGTGACGGCCGTTCCTGCCAGTGCTCTATAAATGACCACCAGCTTGTCAGTCATTTATAAAGTCAGCGAGCTGTCCTTCCATCAGGGGAAAAAAGTAATCAACTACGTCCCCCTGGCGGAATAACAGGCCGTCCACTACTTATAAAGCAGGCACTTAATTTAGAAACTTCATTTACTTGAGGTATGTGGGAGACTGGAGTCCATAACAATATCTAATGTCTTCAATTGTGCAGAGGGAAATGGTGGTCAAGTGTATGAGCTGTGACTCTTGGATCATATGTTTTTGTTAATTCCATTTTAGTTCACAAGAAAACCAAGATAAAAAATTCACATACCTTTCAATGACACGCATAGAAATGAATGAAAAGACATAGGCCCTCATTATGAAATAGGCGGTAAATGCTGGCTACCGTCACAGCGACGGCCACCACAAGACCGTCGTCGTGGCTACCTACCGTCCGCCACGTTATGACAATAGTCGGAATTCCTCCATAAGGATGGTGGAATTCTGGCTACGCCATGGCGACTGACAGTGGTAAAGTGGAACTGCTGCCAGTAGACCGCCGCTGACCATATCATGATCCATGATACAGCCTGGCGGTGTTCTGCTGCTGGCAGCAGCGCCGCGTCCCGTCTCCTGCCGGAGGACCCCCTGCAAGCAGGTAAGTCTTGTGCTCCAACAGGGGAGTGGGTGGGGTGGGTGTTTTGTGGGTGTGGGCGTGTGTGTGTATGTTTCTGTCTGCGTGCATGCGGGTGTGGTGCGTTTGGAATGTGTGTGTGCATAAATGGATGTGAGTGTGCGTGTATGTTGTGATGTGTAAATGCGTGTGTGCATGTCTGTATGTCAATGTGTGTGGATGTGTGTGTGCATGGATGTATGCATGCGTGGGTAAATGTAGGTATGCATGTGTGTATGCATGTGTATGTCTGTGCGTGTAGGTGTGTGCATGTCGGGGGGTGTCGGAAGGGGGATGGGAGGGTGGGGGAGGACTAATCCCTATACTGTAGCGGACTGACTGGCAGGAACACTCTATTACAATGTTCCCACCAGTCAGCCTGGCGGGAACATTGTAATGGGGTGGGGGACGTCACCAGTATGACGGTGGAGTCCTCCCTGCGGTTTTGGCGGTCATGTGGTCAGGCCGCCAATGCCGTAATCAGGCCCTTATTTCCATTTCGATAGATTTAAAGGGTGCTTTCTGGCTAGCTTTCAATAGACAACACGATATGGAGACCTCAACCCTGTCAGTGGATTTATTCACAGCTTAGAGCAAGATAAGTGCCCCATGCATTAAAACCGGGGTCAACGTGGCCAGGTAAGCTTTGATCGGTGGTTTTTTGGAGTACCCACATAGCAATTGTAAAACAACAAAACAACAAACTATGAAGTGGTTACTTTAGGTTGGTAAGCATGTTATCTCATAATAGCTGACTATTAAATGAGACGTCCAGTTAGCCAGAATAAGTAACTGAACATATATATGTTTCACATTTAGACCCACACTCTTTCCAGTTGATCTTCCATAGACCCAGTAAAAGTTTTATTTTATGGCCATAACCTTGCAAAATTTTGGAATTTCTCAACATTTTTGCACCTGGTAGTCACACAGATTCCCATAACCTTTGCCCAAAGGGAGACTAGTTTGAACAGAAAATGTCTCCCTGGAATGGTAGCACTGTGAGCGAGAGACATTTGCTCCTAGAATTCTAGGACCCTGCCTGCGGCTTGTGTGTAGCTTTCACATTCAATTCAATTTGCATATGAGCCACAGACTAGGTTAATTTAATGCAATATATGTAACTTTCACAAAGTTTATGCGGATTTCACACATAGAAATTGGAATTTGGCAAACTTTAGTCTTCCAGTACAACTTGTCTTGGTTTCTTTAAGTTGTTTAAGATGACACTTTTAAAATTCATATGTCTGTGAGCACACATCAACAGGATGTTATTCAAAGCTTCGAAATCCCTGGAGCCCAAAATAAAGCATTCAATGATATAAAAGTATGTGCAGGCTCAAAGTCACTGAGGAAAATATTTAACAAATAGGGGACCAAAATGCATGTGTGGGTAGCTCCTGTGTAGCAATGAATCTTGTTGCATTCTTACCCCGGAGGCCCACCACCACAGTAAGTAGAAGCAATCTAGTAGACAAGACTTTGGAAGGATCCCACACTCAATATCTTGGATGATTCACACAAGCTTTAGTAAAATCACAGAATGTGTATTATTCAGGAGGTTTACCTGCCATCAACACTTGGTCCATGTGAAATTTGAATTATGCGTGCAAAATTAACTAATTCCCAAGTTTCAAATTATGTGATATTAGTGAAATTCACTCAATTTCGTATTACTGAATTTTGCATCATTTTTCGCTTGCAGTAGTGGGGTATGTTCAGAAAATGTCTGATAGAGAGGCATTTTCTGCTTAAACCAGTTTCCTGCTGGTATGTTGCGTACCTTTTGTAATGCAAGTCAAGGTTGGTTTAACATCCATAACCAGGAGGTGGGAGAAAGTGTGGAAATGCTCTTCCTTTTCCTTGCTGGAGATCATGAACCTGACATGTCCCATGGAAGGGCAATCACAACAGAACAGTGCTTTGCAGCAAGCTCACCTTCCTGCTCTTCTCTTACGTCTGGAAGATCTGGTGCTGCAGGCTGCAGATACCGTTGTTGACTTTCCTGGGAAGATTTGGTTGGCTGCTGGGACAATTCTAGTTCATATGAACTGCTCTCCATGACTGCAATCACTGCAACACCGAGAGATATAGGCTGAGGTTTTAGTGGTAGTGGTGCCATTGATATACATAAAATGAGGAGAGCTTGTTGACGGTGGTGGCAATAGACTTCCACTTCTCCTACTGCCCACATTCTTGAAAAGAATATCCTTCTTTGGGGCCATCTTCTCTCATGGGTTAGTAGCAGCACTTAGAACAAGCAGAAGCATTTAGCAGAGGACTCCGGTGTCTCTGTCAGCTAATTCTCAGACCTGTCTCAGTATTGTCCATGATGTGACATCTTGTGAACCCTTAGGCAATGAAAATAAAGCATGAAGTCAGTGAGACTTCAGCAATCGAGGCAATTTTATACAAGTCACCATCTTCAATACTTAATTTTAGTGTACACATGCATAGACTATTTTTTGCTAGACATTAAGCAGTAAAAGCTAACTTTGTGCCCCTCCATGGCCCATTGGAGTTCCTCCGGCAGGTGATGGGCACCAAAAAAATAATAATTGCTAGTGCTTCTCAATGGCCCATGGTTGGTAGATGTAAGATAGCAGGCAAAATACAAATACATTAAATAAATAGATGTTGGTGTCCCTCTAGGACCCCTGGGACCCTTTTGAGAGGGGGGAGGCAGTCAAAAATCAATTAAATTAAAAAAGTAATTGCTAGTGACCCTCAACAGCCTATTGAGACTCCACGAGGAGGCTGGCAAAAATGGAATAAATTAATGTAATAATTGCTGGTGCACCTCTAGGTCTCATGGGGACTTTAGAAGAGGCAAAAGGGAGCAGGTAAAAATGCCATAAATGAATTCAAAACAACTGTAGTATGATAAGTCATATAAGTAAAAAATAAAACATGAACAAAAATGCAATTGGCCTCCTCTATCAATAGTCCTAGAAAATGTTTTTTAAAAGTGGAATAACAGGATTGAAACACATACTGGTTACACAAAAAAGGAAGTAGATAGCTCAACCACCACATGTCCACTTAAGGAGGTATGAAAATCAAAGGCAAAAGGACCACCAAGCACACACACTCACTGACGCTTTAAAATGGCCACCACAAATGGCCAGCAAAAAATAAGACACTGAGAATTACCCCCATTGAAAAGACTATTTTAACATAGCAGGGAAAGGATTTGGCAGATATGCCAAAATACTCTGGGCCCACACATGGGACTAGCCTTTACCCACCACCAGTAAACTATTAAGGTAAGAAAAGAAGATTAAATAAACTTTAACAATGCCCCACACACAAACAGCTCAAGATAATCACAATCGCCTCTCCTATAAATTTTAAACATTGCAGATACAAAGTAAAACACAGTAGCAACCATGTTACACATACACAAACTCACAAGAAATGTTGTGAGCAAGCACATGGGGAAGAAGTGAAGAACAAAGGAACATGTCTGACTACATGGACTTAGACTCCAGAAGCCACCCTAACCCCTGCCAACAAAAGGCACATGAACACTGAAATAACCTACATTTTGCATTTAATACAAGACCATCCACAAACTCCTAAGTTGATTAAACACATACTGCATTGCAGCAGTGGACATGTGAAAAAACATTACAAAATATTCCGGAATATGTCTAAAGACTACTTTAGGGCAGACTAGGCCCCAAACAGTAAAACAATAACACAGTAAAATGATTAACAAATCTGTACAAAATTTTGAAACAAAATACAAAGAAATGCCAGACCTCCACCATCCTTAAAATGTGCAAACAATATCAATGAAAAAACAACTTAATCTCACAAGGGTTAATACTACTAACTCCAAGTCATCCAACAACAAAAAGGAACAAAAATAGTGGTGCCTGCCCTTCCTCAAGCAACACATTTTCAGCTAAGTATTGCAATGACCATATTTGATTGTACCGAAAACAATGACAAAAATCCATTGGTGTAGACATAGCAGAGATAGTAGATGGAGATTGATGCGTTACCTCCAAAATTCAAATCTAAATGACCATGGGTTGGACAAAAATGAGAGGTGTGAGTTTCAGGAAGAGGAGGTTTCTACTCCCAGTCTCTATGGGACTGTCCTCCTGTTTTGAAAAAGGAAAATGCATTTTGCACCCCAGAAATTGCCAGAACATTTCATATAGGTAAAAATTCAACTGCAAATTGTGAATTGAGTTGATTTCCTCACTGCTGAAGTTTAAAACACCACAGCTCACCTTCAGATTAGCTATTTCGAACTCAAAAGTAACTAAACATCCACTTTCGTAAAAAAATCTACCTGAAATGTTTGTTGCAGCCCGCATTAAAGGAGCTACTGCTCACACTGGGAATGATGCCTTTTGCATTCGGATTTGTAGTTTCACACTCAAAAAATTACCAGAACGATCCACTCGGGTAAAAAATCTATCTCAAATGTCTAGTAATCGCTTACATTAAAGAAACTGCTGTTATGTTTGGAAGATGGGGCTTGTGTTTGTGCAAAGTTGTTGCCCTATATGATTTCTCCCTGAATGGGAGTATCATTGCGCGAGGAGCATAATGGTGTAATCTTGGTAATTACACATATATTTGGTTATGCAAAATATCAAAATAATGCAGGTTACACTACCGTAATTAAAAATTCACCCAGACATAGAATAAAGTCAATGCTGATGAGACCAAAAAAGAAAAAGAAAAAACAATCAATATATATGTATCTGGACTTTATAATGTGCGAAACAAAAAGACAACCGTATAAGCATGAATTTACAGGATTGAATCGTACTAGAAAGGATAACAAATCAATTTTGTAAACAGATGCCTTTAAGTTTGCCTTGTCGTTTCCTAAATTGCACAGTTTGGATACAAATATATTTTTTGTTATTTTTTCCCAAGCCACATTTCACTTTCACAATTAGAGACCTAAGGAGGGGAATCCTGAATGAATGCCCTATGTCTTGAATACATTTGTTACCCTGGATGTGATTTATAAAGCTTATCAGGTACTAACTGTCAGGTACATTAGTAAATATCCCATTGTTGGTATCAAATGTTTCTGGCCTGTTGACAGACTTTGGGCTATAACTTGCTGACACTCCTTACACAGTTTTGTGTCTTCACATCTTATGGTATTGGTTTTTAAATTTACTTTCCATTATCTTAGTTTTTATTAAGAATTTTTAGATTTTAGGTTTCTTACTTTCCTCAAGATTTCACTTTACTTTGTTGTGCCTCAACATTTGTAAGCCACCTTCTTTTACAAACCACTGGGAACTTCATAATCTCTCCCTTCTATATGTGGGATTTGTATATTGATTAGCTGCCCCTGTTTTTGCATCTTCAGCTCTTGGTAGCTTGAAATCTACACTATTTTTAATCTTGACATCTTGACATGGCATAGTTTGTCTTCAGTTATTCTTTGTATTCACACATTTTATCTCTAAATCAAAGCCTAAAGAATGAGACAATTCACTGTTTACGCGAAGATAGCCCTTTGAATGACTCTCAGGTGAGGAAGGCCAAGTGTTGGGAGTGGGTGAAGGCATAGGTCAGCGTGAACCCATTGTGCACTGTGGCTTTTCCTTTGGACCACGAATCTCCCTCACTGGGTATGAATCTCACACTTTGGGACACCAAGAGGCAGGCCTTCTACACTCCCAGGATCTGGAACATCATCCCCGTCGACATCAGAACAAGTCCTAGGATCCATCAATTAAGAAGGAACTGACGACTCATTGGGTGAAAGAGCACTACCTCCACACACAATAGGAACCTAGGCACTATACAAATACCTCCACATGGATAGGCAGCCTCGCTTTCACCCAGGTTCAAAGGTCCTTGTGGCTTCAACACAGTCTGCATCTGGGAATCAAACCATTTTTTCACTGAGAATATGGACCTTCGGTCTTCACCCTTAAGTCACATGTCTAACGATTGGACCTTGGGATGTCTGTACTACAATACGCCAGCAAGAGTCTCTGGTAAGTATCCATTAGCATAGTGACCTAGAGCACCAAGGGGAGGCTTTTGTTGGAGCGCAGCACAGCTATCCGTAACGAGGCAGGACGCCACTTCAACATCCATCCATGCAGTATTCTGAGCCTCCTTAAAGCAAAGGAGCTATTCGTACAATAGGGCATTCCTAAAGATAGTAGAGCTCCACACATCACAATAACAATTGCCATGGATGTCATTCAAGGTTAGCCAGAGAAATTAGCTGCTTCACCTGGTTTGCCCACGGGCAACACTGGCACTGCCCTTAGTACTCTGTTCTCAGAGGTCATGAAGGCACTGGCAGCATCATAAAATAATCATGAAGTAAACAGGGCTATACAAGAGTTATTCTATGCATGTAGAGGCCCTTCCTGCAGACCTGTCAGCAAATGGAAAGTTTCTGTTTGCAGTGCGTGGTTTGTAAAAATAATAAACGTAGGGACTCAAAGTTTTACATTGCCGCTGCTGAGTGACAGTATTGCCACACAACAAGGCCCATATTTTAGGTGAGTTAGCATTGCCTTAGAATCATTTATTTTGATGCTAAAGCGGGCTAACCTAACTCCATATTTATATATTGACAGCGTCAAAATATTGGAGTTAGCGCCATTTCTATAAAGCGCCAACCCTCTTTGCATCAATGAGATGCAGGGTAGGTGTTCTCTTCCTAAACATTTTGCTAGAGCCCCAGTGCCATATTTAACATCCGATGCAGAAAGGACACGCAACTAGGAGGCAGTCCTAAATAATGGCGCTAAGCTGGATTAGTGTAATTATTTAACGCGTGGTCAGACCAGGCGTTAATGTGCTGATAGGCCCAATTCCATGTGGAAACACCAAGAAATTAGTACAAATATGCCCACTCCAACCCCCAGCATCACCACCATCCACACCACAGGGACACTACAGGAGGAGGGAGCCCATCCCAAGTAAGTTCCAGGTAAGTGTATGAGTATGTGTGTTGTGGCACTGAGTATTTGGGCTTGTCCTGGGGACACTGATCCCTTGAGGTATGCTTTGGGGTGGTGGTAATGACTCCTGTCTTTACTTAGATGTAGGAAGCTGGCCTGCTGTGTGGTCGGTACCTATGGTACTTAAACCTCATACCAGGTCCATGTATCCCCTCTTAGTGAAGTGTAGGCAGTGTCTAGAAGCCAGGGTCTCTAGAGGGAGCTGTGGATGAGCATCCAAGACTTATCTAGGAGACATGCAAAGCTCATGCAATATCACTGTAGTCACGCAGCACTTACACACATGAAAGAAAACACTCAGATGTACAAAAGTAAAGGTACTTTATTTTTAAAACAAATCACCCCAAAATACCAGACAGGTGATCGACCCTTAGGAGATAAATAATACACTATAGCCCAGATTTGTACTTTTGCCGCACAACTGTGCAAACGCAGTTTTGCGGCAAAAAGTACAGCAATGGCTTGCGTCATTCCAAAGCGCCAGCTGGGGGCCATATTTATGGAATGTCGCAAGATGGGCTCTAAGCTTGGGCTACCATCAGAAATAATTACGCTAGCCAGGTGGCAGTGAGGGTAGGGGTGAAGGGGGTTTTGCCTCACAAAATGACGTTAGGCTGGATAGAGGCAAAGAAATGCCATTAACCAGCCTAGCGTCAGTTCCTGACACTCAACCATCCTAAAACATGACTCCTGTCTTAGAAAAGACAGGACACAGGGGACCAGGGTCCCCTGGGCATGGCAATGGCACCCAGTGCCATGCAGGGGTCCTCTTGTTGGGCCCCCAATGGCACTTTACAACAAACACAAAAATACTTACCAATACTTACCCTACTTACCTGGCATGGGGTCCCACATACTCTTGTGTGGGTTGGGGGGTGTTCCTGAGGCTTGGGTGGGCACCTGTTGGCCCATTCCATGGTGTTTGACCATGGAAGTGGGTCCACAGGACCCCTAATGCCTGATCTGACCCAGGTATTAAATAATGGCGCTAAGCAGGCTTACAATCATTATTTCGGACCACCACCTACCCGTTCACCATTTTTGCACAGGAGGATAAAAAAGGCGATACAGGCTTAGGGTAATTTTTTAGACGGAATGCCTACATTGCATTTCATTGACACAAGGTGGGTCCACGCATCCAAAAAATTATGTTAACTCCTATATTTTGACGCTAGTTGGGTCTAGCGTCAAAATATAAATATGGAGTTAAGTTTGTTCCAATTCTGTGTCAAAAAAATGATGCACAAATGGCACAAACAGAGTATAAATATGCCCCTAAATATATACACTAGCAATCAGAAATAGGCATAGAAAAGGTTAGAAAACAGTGCAAGTAGCAATAACCAATAATGATCCTAGGGCAGTGGTCGCCAACCTTTTTAATGCTGCGCCCCCCCCACCAGTTGAAAAATAAGTCATTGGGGCCCCCTCGGAATTTTTCACAATTATTTTATAAAGATGGCAATGTTTAAATATGTCTAGATGTATTTAAACATTGCAGTTTAGTAATGTTGCCTTTTTGAAAGTGCAATAACATGTTTCTGCTCAAAACAAAACACAGTTATCTGTGTAGTGCTTCTTTTGGCCAGAGCCTGGCTCCCACCCTTGGACCACTTGAGGCCCCCCTAACGAGGCCCACCCTCCAGGTTGAAGACCCCTGCCCTAGGGGGAACACAAACCATATACTAAGAAAAAATGGAATGCGAACAAGGTACTCCTGCCTAGGTAAGTAAAATGTGTAGAGAGGAGCTGGGGATATTAGAAATCCACAAAGGTAAATAACAGAGTAACCCCCAGCGACCAGGAATGCATGAGTGAACGACTGGATTTTCCCCAAACCACCCAAAAGGAGGAAAAGAAGAAAAGAAAGACATCCAGAGAATACTGCAAGAAACCCAGCAGTGGATTCCCAAAGAAAATAGACCTGTGGAGAGAGGGGACCATGTCCAAGAGTCACAGTGGAGTCCAGGAGAAGTTCGAGGTACTACCCACCCAGCTGTGGATGCAGGAGTTGGTTGACAGTAATGAAGAACTGGTCAGCACTGCAGCCCTGGAGCCGATGAAGAGTCCCTGATGGATGCAGAAGATGTCCCATGCCGGAAGGAAGATTGCAGATGGGTTTCGGTGCAGGATTTCCTCCAAAAAGCCTTGCCAAATGCAAATTTGCAGTTAGTGGAAAAGAGGTGCTGCCAGGGACCAGCAAGGCCCAGGAGGACTCAACCCAGAATGGGGGGAGTCACAGGGGACCATCAGCATCCCAGAGAGTCCATAGGAGCACAGGCAGCACCTACAGGAGTCCCACAGGAGGGGAACACAGGAGTTGCTGAAGGAGCCCACACAGCACTACAAATGTGGATAACATGCCGCAGGAGAACCACACAGGAGGCTGTGCTTTGCAGAATGGAGTGCTGATGGCTGGTGCTACAAGTCTCCTGAAGATCCTTTGGAGGAGATATAAACAAGCCTTGGCAGCTGCAAGAGATGGAGTGCAAGGGGGTACTGTCCTGTGTGGGAAGGCAAAGGCTTACTGCCACCAAAGTTGGACAGCTGGCAGAGAGGACCAAGAGGACTACTCCAGACCACCACCTGTGATGCAGAATCCACACAGCTCAGCAGGAGAGGGGATCCACGCAGCCAGTTGTCGCTTGTCGTAGGTGTCTGCAGTTGCAGGGGAGTGACTCCACTTCAAGGGAGATTCCTTCTTCTTCGTATGCAGGCTGAAGAGTTGCAGTCTTCTGAGATTGCACAGTGAGGGAATTGTTGCAAAGCTGGCAGGAGCCCTAAAAACAATGTTGCTGAAGAGTCCTTTCTTCTTGGAAGCAGTTTGTCGGGTCCTGGAGGTTTCAGTCGGACATCCGGAGGCCAGAAGTCGAAGCAGAGGTTGCAGAGGAGTCCTGTTGGTATCTTGCAAGCCGAATCTGAGGACCCACCCCAGAGGAAGACCCTACGTGGCCCAAAGAGGGGGCTTTGTCACCTAACCAGGCAACTACCTATCAGAGGGTGCCTCTGACATCAGCTGTCTGGCCTGGCCACTCAGATGCTCTCAGAGTTCTCTGCCAACCTTGGAATCAATATGGCAGAACCCAGGGACCCTCTGGAGGAGCTCTGGGCCCCACCCCTGGGGTAGTGATGGACAGGGGAGTGGTCACTCCCCTTTCCATTGTCCAGTTTCACGCCAGAGCAGGGACTGGAGGTCCCTGACCCAGTGTGGACTGGTTTATGCATGGAGGGCACCAAATGTGCTCTTCAAAGCAAAACCATTTGCTGGGGAGGCTACCTCTCCCAAGCCAGTCACAGCTATTTCCAAAGGGAGAGGGTGTTACCTCCCTCTCCCAAAGGAAATTCTTTGTTCTGTCTTCCAGGGCTTGATCTGATCAAGTATCAGGGGGGCAGGAACCTGTCTGAGTGGGGGCAGCAGCTGGGCTGCCCGGAAAACCCTGTAAGACTGGTGGCAACAATGCTGGAGGTCCTCTACGGAGCCCCCAGAGTGCATGAAATCATACTTCCAATACTTGCAACAGTATTGAGGTATGATTCTGACATGTTTGGCACCAAACATGCGCAGGTTTGGAGTTACCGTTATGTAGATGGACATAAATAGATACCTATTTCCAGTACACATATAAAATGGCATCCCTGCACTCACGAAGTCCAGTAAAATGGGGCTGGAATTTGTGGGGGCACCTCTGCTAGTGCAAGGGAAGCCCTCACACACAGGTACCTGCACCCTGCCCTCTGGGCTGAGAGGACCCACCATAGGGGTGACTTTCAGTGACCTGGTGCAGTGACCTGTAGTGAAACCCGGTTCACACTAACTGCAATGGCAGGCCTGAAAAACCCTTTGGATGGGCTCCCTATGCAGCCCATAGGGATCCCCTGGAGCCCCAATGCCCTGGGTACCTAGGTACCCTATTTTGGGTCTTACATGGGGGGACCAGTATGCCAATTGTAGGAATAAAAAGTTACCAAGAACCAAATTTAGAGGAGAGAGCATAATCACTGGGGTCGAGGTTAGTAGGATCCCTGTGAACACAGTCAAACATACTGACAAACAGGCCAAAAGTGGGGGTAACCAAGCTAGAAAGAGGCTACTTTCCCACGCTAGACAGAAGTAATTTTTTGGCTGCTTGTGCATCAAAAAATGACGCTAGGCTGACTACCGGCAGATTTTTTGCAGCTAATCAGCCTACCACCATTTTTGACCCACTAGCACCATTTCCCCAAACGCGATCCGTCACCGGCTAACGTTTTTTTTCAGACTCTAGCCATTCCTTAGCGCCATTGTGCGTCATTTCTTGAATATGGCGCATGAATGGCGTTAGGGAATGGCGTTAGCTTGCGTTAAAAAACTGACGCACAATTGCGCAAGCCCAGTTGTGCAAAATTGTTCATAAATATGAGCCCAAGTTGCCAAGTTTTTTTCCAACTCATGTCTCTTTCTTGCACTGCCCTATACTTCCTGTTTCTTTAATCCCGCGCTTGCAGGTTCTTTTTCACCCCCCTTTTGCTTTGTGTTTTCCTTTCTTTACTTCCTTCTTGCTCTTTCTCTCTCTCTCTCTCTCTCTCGCTCTAGATCAGAGTCTGATGAGTAAAAACAAGTTGTGGTCCCTGAAAACGAGTGCTGGTGTCCACTACCCCAAACACCTGCATTGATTAACCACTGCTTGCCGGGTTATTCGCACAAGGGTCACCCTTTTGATGTTTTTGAATGGGCAAGGGACGCTTGACGTCACTTCCAGTTCCGCTGGCGTTAGTATAATGGAAGGTGTTATGCTACAGATATAGATGGATAGAGATCGTGACGGCCTTTTTGAAGAGCGGAGTCGCCCGTCCCTAGCGCTGGCTGCGGAGCCTCATCCAGGTTTAATAAGAGTCATTTTTTTCCCGTGGCCTTTCCCTGAATGTCTTTCCATCTTCTCCGTTTTATGATTTCACGCTGTTCCTTCTTTTACACTAAAAATAAAGGATGGGGAGGATTATTGTAGATTTTATATGTATCAATTAACATGTCCTTGCAGAATAACACGCAAATGACAGATAAAACAGCTGGTGGGAATGATCTAGTCGTGACAGAGAGTTGATTAAAGCGGTGAATCAGAAACCTGCTCAGCCCACTCTGGAAAGTGCCATTATGTGCGCCGGATGGAAATTGAAAGGAATGATTTACTGTCGGTATCAGGGCCGAGCCCTCGCCGAGCTCACAGAAGGATGCTGTCCAACTAAAGCGCTCAACAATGCCTCCCTGATTCAACCCACAGCAAGAAGAGCCCAGGACCGGCCCGTGCGTCGCGAGAACAAAGTGAGGTTGGTGCTTCGGTATTCACTTTGGACCTCGTGGGCCACGGTAGCTGGACTGCCACACTTGCAATCAAGAGATAACCTGCTCAGACCCCGAGGAGCAAACGGGACTTAAGAAACAGCAACCAATGAGAGCTGTCCGTGCCAGTGAAACTGACATGCACCAAGTCCTTTTTTTTATAATATTGTATTTATTGGGTTTTTCTTTTGCATGAAAAGAATCAGAATAATAAATCATTGCATGGCATTTATCTGCAAGAGAATACAGAGACATCAACTAGAACTGATGTTATCATCTGTACATGAAATGCACCAAGTCATTTTATAAATGATTCCACATCAACCAGCTAATATTAGAAATTACCGAGTTGTATGGCTGGGTTTCTGAAAGGAAGAGGAGCTCGAACAAAACATACAAAGCACATGTGATTGGGTATTAATCTCTTCAGGAGTTCTCGGTGTGAAATCGGACCATTGAGACTCGAGAACAGGCCACCCCGGCATGGCTTTTCTTGACCCCAAAGCAAGCACGTTCGGATGTTGTGAGACACACGCTTAACACCCATATGGCTGCCTTTTATTATCACTAAAAGCTAATGCCTAATTTGTAAAAGAACGAGTGCAGGTGGACAAAGTAGCGCTCAGAAGCCCACGGTCGGTGCAATTAGATGTTGGTGGCTGAATACACATGCTGCTCCACCTGGGATCCACCTTGAGCTTCTTCAATCCACCACTGGACAGTTCCTGCCCCTTTACCTCACTCTACGGGCTCCTGCTTTCTGCCTTTGTGATGGGTGTGATGTTTTTTTCAGCCTTTCCCGTCCGACACTTTCCCCCCTTTGTTTGTGTTTCCCTCCCCTGCTCCTGGGAAATGACAGACATGAAAAAAATAAGGGTCGGTCGGGGAAAATGAGTAGACCCCACCTGCAACCACCGGCTCAAATTAAGCACAGGTGAGGTTGTGCGGATGGCTTTGTTGATGGAGGGTAGATACATGTGTGAATGAGAATCAGTTCATAACTAGATGAATGGATGAACAATAAGGTATAAATCACACTGTTAGCATACATAGATGAGTTGGGGAGTGAAATGATGCATGATAAATGGGTGACTGAGCACATGGGTGAATGCTGGATGGAGGTGTAAAGTGTCACTGAGTACGAATTGTTTATTTGTTTAGGGTACTTATATAGCATGGCCTTAAGACCTGGCTCTTTGACTGAAGCACAGCGGACCAACCCCGCACTCGACAGTGCCTTGAAACCCTTACAGGTGAGTAGTGCGCTGCACAAATCTCTGATTGATTGATGATTGATTGATCCTACTCACCAATGCACTGGAGTGCTTTACATAGAGCACTAACGATACGTAAAACATCAGAACATTAAGTAACAGAGGAGTTCAGGTGGCCGAAAGTACTAGCAGGGCTTTGGGGAGCTTTGGATGGTGGAGGTTGAACGGGTGCCTTTTGCACTTTTTGCACAAAGGAAGTAGATCAGAGGAGTTTCTTTATGTCCTCTGGTATGTATCTTCCATTTTAGCCACCCACACCCTTAAAATATTCCTATCACTCTATCATCCCACACATTTGTCTGTCCATCCCTCCAATCTGTACCCCCCCACTCCATCCACCTATGCATCTATCCATACAGGAACACAAATACATTCTTCTAGTCAGTCGAGTGCCAGCCTTACTCAAGGATCCATGGAGTATCCACCCACAGCCATGCGTCACCCATCCACCTGTTTGCGAATATGTCCCTATAAGTGTGTTTCTTGGTCTGTGCATGCCTCAATGTTTCTTCTGTATTTTGCATCTAAATGGGTAATTGCATTTGTTTCTGTGTGTCCATTGGTCTCTATACATTGGTAACTCAATGTATACTGGTCTGTGTGTCCAAGGATGTGTTTACATGTTTTGCTGTATGTGTGTGTGGGCATGTATAGCCCACGCTGTGAGAACCGGTTTGGTCCTCATAGTGTGGGTAAACACTGTCAGTTACAGACAAACACTATCCTTTTGAGGTCCCGTGTGTTAGGGGGACCCGTCCCTGTAGTGTGTTTAGGTAGTTTCGAGCGAGTGCATCAAAAAACTAAAAGTGCAGTTATATTTCCTTCAGTCCGCTTTATAACCTTGCCTACTATCAAGGCGCGCGTGGAGTTAGAATAGTAAAGACACACTTCATTACGGTCAGTGGCTGGTCCTCATAATTACATGTATGTTATGTTGTTTGTGTGTATTTTTGGCAGTATACGTTCATGAGTACTTGAAGATAAGGTTTTTACGTGTTCATAGGTAGGTTTGTTTGTTGGTCTGTAAAGTTGTGTCTTTATGAATGGTGATCTATGTCTTTGCATCTTTAAATATGTTGATCCGTGTTTGTTTGTGAATGCTGCTGTTGACCCGCCATAATTAGTAGCATCAAACATGTCCCCCCACAGGCAGCAAGAGCAGGGTCTAGGCCGCTCTCCCTTCCTCTTTCATTGGCTTCATGTCTATACTCGGTAACGCTTCATTTATTTTTCTATTTTTTTTAACATTCAGGAGTTTGAGAACACAGTATTTTAAAACACACAAGCCTCTCTGCATGAAGTCCAAAGCAGTAAAGGATCCTGAATAATTTATTTTTCTCCTTTGTGTAGTGAGTACAAATAATTCACATTATGGGTTCCTGTGCAGAGCTGCCTGAAGTTCTATATGGTGTGACTTTTTAGTCTGCACCTTTTCGCCTGTCTCTTCTTGTGACTCTGTGCTGCACCTATTTGCTTGCTCATTCTCACCTGTATTTTATCTGTGCCTTGTCACTTGTACCTTCTCACCTGTGCTTTTCCATCTGCACCCTTTTCTCATCTGCCTTCTTTCCTGAGCCTTATCATATAGACTTTTTCACATATGCTTTTCGACCTGTGCCCTCTTGCCTGTGCCCTGTAACCTGTCTTCTTACCTGTGCCTTGTAACCTGAGTCTTCTTGCCTGCACCTTCCTACCTGTGCCTTCCTATTCATGCCTTCTTACCTGTGCTTTCTTATCCGTGTCTGCTTATCCTAGCATTCTTGCCTGTGTCTTCTTACGTGTTCCTTCTTGCCTGTGCCTTCTTACCTGTGCCTTCTTGTCTGTGCCTTCTTACCTGTGCCTTCTTGCCTGTTCTTTCTTGCCTGTGCCCTCTTACCTGTGCCTTCTTACCTGCGCTATCTTATCTTTGCCTTCTTATCTTTGCCTTCTTATCTGTGCCTTCTTAACTGTGCCTTCTTACCTGTTCCTTCTTACCTGTGCCTTCTTACCTGTGCCTTCTTACCTGTTCCTTCTTACCTGTGCCTTCTTACCTGTTCTTTCTTGCCTGTGCCCTCTTACATGTGCCTTCTTACCTGCGCTATCTTATCTTTGCCTTCTTATCTTTGCCTTCTTATCTGTGCCTTCTTACCTGCGCCTTCTTACCTGTGCCTTCTTACCTGTTCCTTCTTACCTGTGCCTTCTTACCTGTGGCTTCTTGCCTGTGCCTTCTTGCCTGTTCTTTCTTGCCTGTGCCCTCTTACCTGTGCCTTCTTACCTGCACTATCTTATCTTTGCCTTTTTATCTTTGCCTTCTTATCTGTGCCTTCTTACCTCTTCCTTCTTACCTGTGCCTTCTTACCTGTGCCCTGTAACCTGTCTTCTTACCTGTTCCTTGTAACCTGTGTCTTCTTACCTGTGCCTTGTAACCTGTGTCTTCTTGCCTGCAACTTCCTACCTGTGCCTTCCTATCCATGCCTTCTTACCTGTGCTTTCTTATCCATGTCTGCTTATCCTAGCATTCTTGTCTGTGCCTTCTTACGTGTTCCTTCTTGCCTGTGCCTTCTTACCTGTGCCTTCTTACCTGTGCCTTTTTACCTGTGCCTTCTTACCTGCGCCTTCTTCCCTGTGCCTTCTTGCCTGTTCTTTCTTGCCTGTGCCCTCTTACCTGTGCCTTCTTACCTGCGCTATCTTATCTTTGCCTTCCTATCTTTGCCTTCTTACCTGTTTCTTCTTACCTGTTTCTTCTTACCTGTGCCTTCTTACCTCTTCCTTCTTACCTGTGCCTTCTTACCTGTGCCTTCTTGCCTGTGCCCTCTTACCTGTGCCTTCTTGCCTGTGCCCTCTTACCTGTGCCTTCTTACCTGTGCTATCTTATCTTTGCCTTCTTATCTGTGCCTTCTTATCTGTGCCTTCTTACCTGTGCCTTCTTACCTGTTTCTTCTTACCTGTGCCTTCTTACCTGCGCCGTCTTACCTGTTCCTTCTTACCAGTGCCTTCTTACCTGTGCCTTCTTGCCTGTGCCCTCTTATCTGTGCCTTCTTACCTGCGCAATCTTATCTTTGCCTTCTTATCTGTGCCTTCTTACCTGTACCTTCTTACCTCTGCCTTGTAACTTGTGCCTTGTAACCTGTGCCTTCTTATCTGTGCCTTCTCTCCTGTGCCTTCTTACCTGTTCCTTCTTGTCTGTACCTTTTTGCCTGTGCCTTCTTACCTGTGCCTTCTTGCCCGTGCCTTGTAGCCTGTGCCTTATTACCTGTGCCTTGTAACCTGTACCTTCTTGCCTGTGCCCTGTAACCTGTCTTCTTACCTGTGCCTTGTAACCTGTGTCTTCTTGCCTGCACCTTCCTACCTGTGCCTTCCTATCCATGCCTTCTTAACTGTGCTTTCTTATCTGTGCCTGCTTATCCTATCATTCTTGCATGTGCCTTCTTACATGTTCCTTCTTGCCTGTGTCTTCTTTCCTGTGCCTTCTTGCCTGCGCCTTCTTACCTGTGCCTTCTTGCCTGTTCTTTCTTGCCTGTGCCCTCTTACCTGTGCCTTCTTACCTGCGCTCTTATCTTTGCCTTCTTATCTTTGCCTTCTTACCTGTGCCTTCTTACCTGTTCCTTCTTACCTGTGCCTTCTTACCTGTTCCTTCATACCTGTGCCTTCTTACCTGCGCTATCTTATTTTTGCCTTCTTACCTTTGCCTTCTTATCTTTGCCTTCTTATCTGTGCCTTCTTACCTGTACCTTCTTACCTCTTCCTTGTAACTTGTGCCTTGTAACCTGTGCCTTCTTATCTGTGTCTTCTTACCTGTGCCTTCTTACCTGTTCCTTCTTGTCTGTACCTTCTTGCCTTTGCCTTCTTACCTGTGCCTTCTTGCCTGTGCCTTGTAACCTGTGCCTTCTTGTCTGTGCCTTCTTGCCTGTGTCTTGTAGCCTGTGCCTTCTTACCTGCGCCTTCTTACCTGCACCCTGTAGCCTTTGCATTCTTACCTGCGCCTTCTTACCTGCACCCTGTAGCCTGTGCCTCTTACCTGTGCTTTCTTGCCTGTGCCTTGTAACCTGTGCCTTCTTGCCTGTGCCTTGTAACATATGCCTTGTAATCCGTGCCTTCTTGCCTGTGCCTTGTAACCTGTTCCTTCTTGCCTGCGCCTTGTAACCTGTGCCTTCTTACCTGTTCCTTCTTACCTGTGCCTTCTTACCTGTTCCTTCTTGCCTGTGCCTTCTTGGCTGTACGTTGTAACCTGTGCCTTCTTACCTGTGCCTTGTAGCTGTGCCTTCTTGCCTGTGCCTTCTTACCTGTGGATTCTTGCCTGTGCCTTGTAACATGTGCCTTCTTGCCTGTGCCTTGTAACCTGGGCCTTCTTGCCTGTGCCTTCTGAAGTGATTTAATCAAATTGTGTAATCTGGAGCAGACCAATTCATTTCCTCTCCCACTCTTGCCATACGTGTCCATTGTGGGGCACTCGGAAAGATGGTGATGTGTTCAGAATTTAAATCCCATACATCTAAACGAGCACCTTATAGAAGACCTTGGTTGTGTGAATTTAGACAATTTCGAAATCATCTCCCGGTAAGCACTGAGACCTCCAGGAACAGGACATTGAGGGCCGTATTTATACTCCGTTTGCGCCGAATTTGCGTCGTTTTTTTCGACGCAAATTCGACGCTAAACTAACGCCAACTAACGCCATATTTATACTATGGCGTTAGAGGCGTATAGCGCCAAAGTTCCCGGAATGTGCGTCATTTTTTAGCGTGAACCCCTTCCTTGCGTTAATGATATGCAAGGGAGGCGTTCCCGTCTAAAAAATGACTCCCAGGCCTTTACGTGGTATTTATACTCCCGGGCAAAAGAGACGCCCGGGAGTGGGCGTGGCTAAAAACGGCGCATTTGCGCCGCTTTTTAACGCCTGGGTCAGGCATGGCGTTAAGGGACAAGTGGGCTCAAAATGAGCCCAGAGTGCCCTCCCCTGCCCCAGGGACCCCCCCTGCCACCCTTGCCCACCCCAGGAGGACACCCAAGGCTGGAGGGACCCACCCCAGGGACATTCAGGTAAGTTCAGGTAAGTATTTTTATTTTTATTTTTAATAATTTTTTTTGGCATAGGGGGGCCTGATTTGTGCCCCCCTACATGCCACTATGCCCAATGACCATGCCCAGGGGACAGAAGTCCCCTGGGCATGGCCATTGGGCAAGGGGGCATGACTCCTATCTTTACAATGATAGGAGTCATGTTGATGGGGGATGGGCGTCGTTAAAAAATGGCGCAAGTCGGGTTAAGACGATTTTTTTGCCTCAACCTGACTTGCCCCATTTTAAGACGCCCTAACGTCATTTTTGCCCAACGCCGGCGCTGCCTGGTCTACGTGGTTTTTTTCCACGCACACCAGGCAGCGCCGGTCTGCTTGCGCCGGCTAACGCCATTCCATAAATACGGCGCCCGCATGGCGCTTCAGAATGGCGTTAGACGGCGCAAATTTTTTGACGCTAAACTGCGTTAGCGCAGTTTAGCGTCAAAAAGTATAAATATGGGCCTGATTACTTGGGCTGTAGTTGTGCCTCACTTCCATTTTGGGTGGTTTTAGTTGAGAGAAGCAATAATGTATTTTTTCTGCAGTTGTGTTATGTCTTGTAACACAGCATTGCCATTACTAAGTGATGTAAATAACAAGTGTTACTGTTAGCTAAGTTTACATTGCGCTTTTTACCAACCTCGGAAGGATGAAATGTAGAGTTGGTTTGAGTGAAGAGATATTATAGCAGGTATCGGTTCCGTCCAGAAGTGGAAACCTGTTCATGGAGATTGCAAGACCAGAGACATTTTAAGGCATGGGCAAAGTGGGCTCTGGCCCGGGTCCCTGCCTTTCAGGGGGACCCCTGATAGGGCCAGCTCTGCAGAGTGTCTTTCTCTGATGACCTTGAAAAATCCTTGAACAGAATAGGTTCAAATACCTTTTCTTTTCATTTATTTTAATGTGAGTGATGTGTGAGAGTCTATTACAGACATTGTGCAGAGAAACTTTGTGTTTATGTTTCATTCAACAGTCATGAACATTTCTTTTAGATCAAAACAGGACCTCACATATGAGAACTGGGAGGGTGTGACAGAGGTTATTTGCAGTAAATTTAGCTCCTGCTGTGTTACAATATTGCAAACACACATCACTGTTCTGAATATTAGATATGAACACATTTATAAATAGGACCACAGTGTCTGTGCACTGCCAGTGACCTGGCCAAAGAGGGAATGAAAGAGCTGAAACTGGATCATAAAAAAGGCTCTGAGTTTTCCGTTTTTACTGAATCTTACAGATAAATACAGACAGAAATCAATGTGTTTCTGTCTATATTTATTTTTAAAAGTTGAAACATACAGATTGTGCTTCTTGTGAGTGATTTTTCATTCTGTCCTTTCTGAATTCCAGGCCAACAGATGAGTAAACAGACAGCACGAGGAGTTAAAAACAAGATAAACTTTTTCCTTAAATGTAGGCATAATTTCACATATATTTGTGTATAGTGCTAATATTTACCTATGGGAGTATTTTGCTATATTGGCTGTTTATTTTGCTAAAACCCAACAGGTATCAAAGTACAAGTGCATGGTTTTCAGTTAAATAAATGCAGAAATGTGCCTTTTTACTATTCCATTTGTTCTTAAACTACAACATAAATATGTATGAATACAAATAATATGGCTAAAAATAAATATGGATAAATACAGATAGAAATGTTAAAAAAATAAATACCAGAAAACTGGGAGCCCTAATCATAAATTCAAAACTGTTCCGAACAGAGGCCCCCGAAATACGTTTCGCCCAGGACCCCCAAAATCCTTAAGAAGTCCCTGTGCAAGGCTGAATTACCACAGGGCATACCTATCCTACTTGCCAGCTTTAGGAGCCATCATTCACTTGTGAGAAACATACGTTCACAGGCTCAAAGTTTTTCTGAGGAGTCCACCACCAATTCTGGCAAATGCCAAGGATACCTTGATTATCTAGTTTTAATTGCACCTCATCCTCTTTTCTCCACCCTCCTGCACTGTCTGTTCCTGTATCTATTTCCTCCTTCCTGTCTAACTTTTGCTAGATAACTTTTCAGAGAACAATAAAGATTTGACAGACAAAATCTCACAAAAAAGGTTTCACCTGAAGGCGAGTTTATGCAAAGTTGACAAACTTCACATCTTGATGAAGTTTTCAGACGTTTGACTATTTCAATACTTTGCCAGCAAAATTTCATATTTTCAACACACATAAAACATAAAACAAATCACTATATTAGGTGGCTTAAGGTGTTTGCTTAATGAAACTTTGTGTGACTCCACACGCTCAACCCCTTTTGCTCCGGTACTAGGTAGCTCCCATCCTTTAGAACAGGTTGTGACGTCAACATATAACTATATAATGATCAGCTAATAACAAAAAAACAGAACAAGATACCAGAGGATGGAAAGTTGTGAGCAAACATTGTTTTGGTAAGAATATTTCTTTATACCATTATTAAAAAGGCAAGTTTATATGTGAATGCACCAATCTCTAATAAACAGCATAAGACCTCTGTGGAGCAAGCTAGATTCTCATTTACAAAAGAGTAAAGCTCCCTGAACCACATCTCTTACACACACGTCACTCAGCACTATTCTTCTTCATTGTTTTCTCTCATTTTTTCACTCATCTTTTTTTAGGGTTGAGTCTGCGATTGCATTTGCTAGCGCATTCATCTCGCTTGCGAGACTGTGTGTACAGTAAATGGCTTGGAGCCCGCCTGTTGCTTACCATTTGTTGGCTTGCATAACACTCTTCTTTTAAGCCTTTTAATTTGTCACTGCAGTCGAAGCATAATTTCCATTCCTCTGTGTAGAGACTAATTCAACTTAATCAGTGTTTGTCCGCTGCTCCCAACATATTGAGGTACTGTTTTGTACTTTTTAACTTCTAGTGCCCTGCAAACATAAAGGTTGTGAATGGGAAAAACATGCCCAGCAAGACAAACAAAATTGCAAAGCTTTATTTGTTAAAGCTAGCTTTCTTTTATTTTGCAAAGTTGTCTTTTCTCACTTTGCACTCATGTTTTCTTTTGATTTTGCTTGTGGGCGCTGTTCTCAAAAGATGACATTATCTTGTTCTAAATATTGCAAAGCAACATTGATTCTTTATTATGTGTAATTTCTGAAATTATGCTTTAACACATAATCATGCAGTATACCCCAATCCACGCTAGTCCACTACACCTCACACCACACCAATCTACCCCACTCATATACAAACCACTCACCCCAATCCAGGCCACCCTAACCCGGCCTACTACAATCATCCCAATCCACCCACTCTAATCTGCCCCACTCCAATTCGCCCCACTCCAATCCAAAACAATCTGCACAACTCCATAACAATCTGCACCACTCCAGCCCAAAACAATCTGCACAACTCTAATCCAAAACAATCTGCCCTACTCCAATCCAAAACAGTATGCCCCACTCACATCTATTCCACTGTGGACTGCCCCACTCCAGTCTAAAATAATCTGCCCCAGTCAAATCCAAAATAATATCCCCCACTTCAATCTTCTGTACTCTAATCCAAAACAGTCTGCCCCACTGCAATACCAAAAATCTGCCCCATTCCAATCCATTCTAGCCTGCCCCATTCCAGTCTGCCCCACCTTAATCCAAAACAATCTGCCCCACTCCAGCCTGCTCCACTCCACCCAGCCACACCCAAACAACCCACCCCAATCCAAAACAATCTACCCCACTCCAGTTGCCCCATGTCAATATAATCCACCTCACCCCAATTCAATCCACTCCACTATAATCCAGTCCACCACACACCAATCCTATCCACCCCACACCAATCCACTCCAATCCACCCCAATCTAGCCCAGTCCAATCTACCCCACTCTAATCCAATACACCGCACCCCAATCCAGTCCACCCCACCCAAATCCATGTCACTCCAATCCACCCACTCCAGTCTAGTCCACCCCACTCTAGTCCAATCCATCCACGCCAGTCCAATCAACCACACTCCAATCAAACCCACCCTACTCCAATGCATCCCACCACACTCAAATCCATCCCACCCAACAACAATTCAATCCAACCCAATCCACAAATTCCAATCAAGTCTACCACTCAATCCACCACTGTCCAATCAAAGTCCACCCACACTACCCCAATCCATTCCACTCCTGTACAGTCCACTTTAAACCATCCCATTCCAGTTCAATCCATTCCACATTAAACCACCCTACTCCAGCACTCCAAACCACCTTAATCGACCCCACTCCAACACAGTCCACCCCTCTCCAAACAATCCACCCACACCAATCTAATTGACCCTACACCAATCCAATCCACCCCACTCCAGTCCAATCCAACCCATTCTAATCAAATGCACCCCACTCCAGTCCAATCCATCACATTCCACTCCACTCCAATCCACGCCACCCCAATCCAGCCCACCAAACTCAATCCAATCCACCCCACCACAATCAACCCCACTCAATCCAATCCACCTCACTCAGTCCAACCCAACTCACTCCAATCCACTCCGCTCTATTCCAGTCCGATCCACTCAATCTGATCCATCCCAATCTGGTTCTCCCCACTCCAATCCAGCTCATTCCAATCCAATTCAGCCCACGCCAAGCCAATCCACCTCACCTAAATGAAATCCACCCTACTCCAATCCACCCCACTCCAATCCAACCAACCCTGCCCCAATACAAACCATTCAGATCCCCCACCCCAATCCACCCCACTTCATTTCAATCCACGGCACAACAATCCAATCCACCCTAATCCAATCTACCCACATCAATCCAATCTACTCCAATCCACCCTACTCCAATCCAATCCACCCCATCCAGTTCAGTCCACCCCACCCCGTTCCAGTCCACTCACCTCAATGCATTCCAACCCCTCCAATCCACCCAACTCCAATCCACTCCAATCATACCCAGTCCAATCCACCCCACCCCACACCAATCCAGTATATCCCGCTTCAGCCCACCACACCCCAATCCAATCAACCCACCCCATTTCAATCCACCCCACCCAACCCCAATCCCCATTCACTCTAATCCACCACACTCTACTCCACTTCACCCCAATCTAATCTATCCCACCCCTCTCCCAGTTCAGTCCACCCCACTCCAATCCAATCTATCCAACCCAACCCACACCAATCCAGTCCAACCCCCACATCAATACAATCCACCCCACTCCAGCTCCGGTCCAATCCATCCCACTCCAATCCAATCCACCCAACACCAGTCCAATCCACCACAATCCACTCCACTACAATCCACCCCACCTGATCCAATGCACCCCACCACACTCAATCCAATCCACCTGGCTCAATCCACCCCAGTCTGATCCACCCCACTCCACCCCACTCCAATCTACTCCACTTTAATCCAATTCACCCCAAGAAATCCAATCCACTGCACCTCAATGAAACTAACCTACTCCAATCAACTCCATTCCAATCCACCATACCCCAAACTAACCCACCTGCCCCAATACACCCCTTCAATCCCCCACCCAAATCCCCCCACCTCATTTCAATCCACTCCACCCGATCCAGTCACCCCAATCCAATCCACCCCACACCAATCCAATCCACTCCACTCTAATCCACCCTTTCCCAATCTAATCCACCCCATCCTAGTTCAGTCCACATCACCCATTTCAATCAATCCACCTCAATGAAATCCACTCCACTCAAATCAACCCCACTCCAATGCATCCCACTTCAATCCACCCCACTTCAATCCACCCAGTTCAATCCTCCCCAATACAATCCACCACACCCCACTCCAATCCAATCCAATCTACCCCACCCCACTCCCACCCACTCCATCCCACTGCAGCCCACCACACCCCAATCCAATCCACCCCATTTCAGTCCACCTCACTTTAATCCAGTCCACCCCACTCCACTCCAATCCACCACACTCTACACCAATCCACCCTACCCCCTCCCAGTTCAGTTCACCTCATTCAAATCCAAACCATGCACCCTACCCCTCTCCAATCCACCCCACTCCAATCAACCTCACTCCAATCCAAACCAATCTAATCAACCTCACTCCACCCCACTCCAGCCTAATCTACCCCACCCCACCCAAATCCAATGCACCCCAGCCCTATCACTCCAATTCAAACCACCCTACCCAATCCAATCTAATCCACCGAACTAGAGTCCACCCCAATCCAATCCACCTCACCACATATGACCCACTCCAATCCAATCCACCCCACACCAATTCGCCCCATCTACCCAATCAATCTACCCCTCTCTACTCTAATCCAATCCACCTCACTATCTAAACCCAGTCCAACCCATTCCACCCTAACCCACCGCATTCCACTTCAATCTATGATGCTCTTTGCCACGGAACCACTGAACTCTACTTCCCTCTAGTCAATTCTACAGCACTCTACTACTCCTACTCCCCCCTATTGCACTCCAACAAATCTGCTCTACAACACTCTACTCCCCCACTCCACTCTGACACTCCATACCACTAACTTTTAGGCATGCTGAACGGCAGCCACACGAATGTACAACATGGCAAAACACATTGCTAAAGCCAATATCTCTTGCATAGGCGAGACCTATTGGCTTTGCCATTTCTTCGTTTCATAGATGTGCCCTCTCTACTTCAGTGGGGTGTGTCTTGTAGAGACCTGTGTGATTGTTTTTTTATGGGAGTGCACTAAAAGGAACCATCCTCACTGTTACAAATATGACTTCCGGGTCTTAGTGTCATGTCACCCACAGAACATTCTGCATCTCCTGTTGTTTACTTAAAAAAACACATTGTTAATATTTCAACCAGGTTGTGCTACTTTATGATAAAAAAAAATGATACTCTTCCGCGGTGTCTGTCTCCACATGGGATAGGCAGTGCTTTATTTGTATGGTGGAAATCTAAGCGCATATCACAACTTCAAAGGTTCAATAAAAATATTTGAAATGAAAAAATCATAAAACTGATCATTCATTTTTTTATTGCGAGAAGGTAGTTTTTTAAACATCTTTATCTACCTGTGTGATTTTCATGTTTGATCGGCAGCTCTTCCTACCTCCCTTCACAGTTTTTTTCATTTTTTATTAAGAGCAGTGAAAGCCGTGGCTGCTCATCACTGGAAGTATTAGCTTCTTCACACTTCATTTGTTATTCCCTCCCTCCCTCCCTCTTCATCCGCGCTTTAAATGAAAAATGAAACCTGCCGATTTTATGCTGCTATGTCTGTGTTTCTGCCATAAATGTCATAATATTTTCTGTTATTTATCTCAGCCTTGTTATTTTTTCATCAGTTTCAGTGGGTACCAACGGGAGACCGTAGAGCCACAAGTCAACAAAACACATCAGATGAAAATGTCCAGAGTCCTTTATCAATAATAATGGACTGTGGCTTTCTGATGAAGCACTTAACCTGACACCAACTCAAGAACTCTTGAGAAAGGTGTCACATGAGCCCTAACCCGACACCAAATCAAGAACTCTTGAGACAAGTGTCACGTGAGCTCTAACCCGACACCAGCTCAAAAACTCTTGAGACAAGTGT
The DNA here is from genome assembly GCF_031143425.1 of Pleurodeles waltl. Taxonomy (NCBI): domain Eukaryota; kingdom Metazoa; phylum Chordata; class Amphibia; order Caudata; family Salamandridae; genus Pleurodeles; species Pleurodeles waltl. The sequence goes on from NC_090445.1 coordinate 1,694,472,793, forward strand.
CACGTGAGCCCTTACCCGACACCAAATCAAGAACTCTTGAGACAAGTGTCACGTGAGCCCTAACCCGACACCAAATCAAGAACTCTTGAGACAGGTGTCACGTGAGCCCTAACCCGACACCAAATCAAGAACTCTTGAGACAGGTGTCACGTGAGCCCTAACCCGACACCAACTCAAGAACTCTTGAGACAGGTGTCACGTGAGCCCTAACCCGACACCAACTCAAGAACTCTTGAGACAAGTGTCACGTGAGCCCTAACCCGACACCAGCTCAAGAACTCTTGAGACAGGTGTCACGTGAGCCCTAACCCAACACCAACTCAAGAACTCTTGAGACAAGTGTTACTTGAGCCCTAGCCTTACACCAACTCAAGAACTCTTGAGACAGGTGTCACGTGAGCCCTAACCCGACACCAGCTCTAGAACTCTTGAGACAGGTGTCACGTGAGCCCTAACCTGACACCAGCTCAAGAACTCTTGAGACAGGTGTCACGTGAGCCCTAACCTGACACCAGCTCAAGAACTCTTGAGACAGGTGTCACGTGAGCCCTAACCTGACACCAACTCTAGAACTCTTGAGACAGGTGTCACGTGAGCCCTAACCCGACACCAACTCAAGAACTCTTGAGACAAGTGTCACGTGAGCCCTAACCCGACACCAGCTCAAGAAGTCTTGAGACAGGTGTCACGTGAGCCCTAACCCGACACCAGCTCAAGAACTCTTGAGACAGGTGTCACGTGAGCCCTAACCCGACACCAACTCTAGAACTCTTGAAACAGGTGTCACGTGAGCCCTAACCTGACACCAGCTCAAGAACTCTTGAGACAAGTATCACAGGAGCCCTGTTTAACTCTGATCACCCCTCTCTGTTTCCACAGCACACACTGGACCCAAGGGGTTATCGGAACAACTTGCATAAAACATATGTGAAGAACAACATTCATCACACTTAACATACGTGCAATAAAAACATAGCAAGCAAGGATGATCATGTCTGACCTTGCCTTTAATACCAATCAGAGGGGCCACGAACTCTCCCTTTTTTGGGGCGGGACATACATATGATGCCTACTTATGAGTGTCCTGGTCAGTGATGGCACAGATGACGTAAATAAGGTTAAGCATTATGAAAGTAGCCTGTAGTCTCTTGTCAAAGTCTGGACGCTGGGATTTCTGTTTAGGAAAGTTACTCACCATGCACAGTATGACACAGATGACAGATGTCAGGTGTCACCTTAAGTGGGTCTCAGTTAAGAGGAAAAACAAAACGACAAAGCTCCTCCTTTGCAAGCGGATAGTGCCTGACTGGTAAGGACATTTATGCCGCAGTAGATAAGCCAGACATCAATCTCCAACAGGTATCAGGAAAAGAGAAAAGACGCCCCAAACAATCCACAGGAAATATCCAGAAGCAGGAGCACAAAACAAGGCTAAAAACAGAGAACATGTGAGTGATGGAAAATTCAAAACATCTGGGGGCAGATTTAAGGGAAGGGGTGCTGCATACTGAGCAACCATGAATAAATTCAGTATGTAAGGGTGTTTGTCACTGTCAATCTTGTCAAATGCCATTAAGAGATTTCGGAACACCAGAAGGCAGGCATTTTCGCTATGCAACATGTATGAAACAAGGCCCAGGACATTTAACTGGGAATGTGGGAACCTGCAGATCTTCATTCCCATGTGTATATTTTGTAATTCTATGGAAAACCTTGGAAAGTACATAAACACTTATAAAACGTGTCCGTTTTTTAAATTGCTTGGGGTAACTTCAAAATAAGATTAGTAGGAGCAACAAGGAGCCAGTTGACCTAGTTCAGATTATTTTCATGCAATCTATGCTTAGCTGCAAAATATCCGCATAATGACGTCTTGTGCGAAACGTTTCTGGAAAAAACAAGGGACTTGTGCTACTGGTATAATCAAACGAAAAGTGATACATTTGCAATGAATGTAATTGCAAAATGATTAATGTCGCCCAACTACGTCTTTTGGGGCCAGAGTTACAAGGTGCAAGCGCCTCCTTCCACTACACTAGCGTAATTTTTTTACATTAATGTGGCGTTAAGGAGGCCATTTCCCCGCGCCATATTTACAAAGTGGTGCAATACTGGCATTGCGCCATTTTGTAACCCCTTGTGCCACATTATACCTCCGCCTATTATGATATATGCCTGGAGGGCATTCTCACACAGGGAGGCCGCAAAAAATGGCACAGTGAAGGGCACAAGATTTCACTGCAACATTTTGTACGTCATTTTTAACGTCTGCTCGGTTCAGGCGCTGGAGTGGCGGGCCCATAGTACCCTATGGGCCTCGCTACTGCTTCGCTGCACTAGCGTCATAATGTATGGTGCTAATCCAGCAAAGCACCACAATAGTGTCATAAATCACGCCGATGTGGAAGCGAGTGCCATGGTGCACCGTATTGTAAATACAACACAGCCATGGTGTTGCTAGGTGGGCCGGGACGGCGCAAGACAAGTGGCACGTCGGGACCAATGAGACACTTTCTTGTAGATCTGGTCCTTGGTTTCTTATTTTGCACGCTCCCACTCTTACGGCAGCAATGTCAATACTTTTCCAGATCAGAAACATAAGTGATGAGATGCAAGATGGTTACCTTCAGAGTATTTCATTATTTATTTATTGATTATAGGTTTTAAGAGCTGGCAATGTCTTTTCTGACTCCCCAGGGCAGAGTAAGGGGCTACAATGCAGATGATCAGATCTCTGCACAGTATTGAAGCTTAAATGTGGTTCTTATTTGATATCGCAAAGTGCTTTCTGACTTTATCAGATTCTTTGAAGCTGAAAGAATGGTGGAAAATGCTTTCTGTTCCTAAATGCTGGAGTTTTAGGCAAATGACTAATCTGTGGGTGTTGTTAAATCACGGTTACCTGATTTAGGCTAATGGGAACTGACCTAATGTGTCCAGGTGATGGGTCAAATGGAAGAGATTTGGACCAATTCACAAAGGTAACAAATCCAAGTGTTTAGTTACTCATGTTTATTTACTACACCAATGTGTAAATTTCAACTTTTTTGGTATTCCCCATTTCCAAGTGTAGATTTACGCCTATGTTTAGACTTACACGTCTCCACCCGCTGGTAAAGCCTCCTACAACAGGATTAACAAGTGTAAAGCTTCAACTGCTATCTTTTCTTAGCTAGGTGGGAAAGCATAGGACATTTTTATTCTATGCAACAAAAACAGCCAATTACGACATTGTACTTAGCGCCTGGATCAGCAGTGGATCCATGTTCCTAGATAGACATAAATCTTTTTAAAATAATTTCTGAACTATTGAACAAAAAATTAAACATATTTAAAGATAAAATATAAATGTCAAATCATTTTGAATATTTATTATGAAAGTAGAACAATAAAACATGATTTTATATCACATTAAAACATTACACTAAATGTGTATTAAATACATAATGCATTCAAATATAATAATTGATTAACTTCATTCACAAATAGTATTTCTTGAAGAATAATTTAAATAATCCCACCCACATGAACATTTTTATTTTTTGTTTAAAATGTATTTCATTCAGTTAACAGTTATGTATAGAATTAACTTACTTTATGTTTATGAATGTGTGAGTGCATGTATGGATGCGTGAGTGGGTGTGTGAATGGCGGTTTGGGGCTGTGACTGGGTGTGTTAGTGGTTTTGTGGGTGCGTGAGTGTGTGAATAGGTGTGCGAGTGGGTCTGTGACTGGGTGTATTTCTTTAAATTGGGCTCTGGATCTGTGGATCTGTCATAGATTCACTCGGGGGCCATGCTGAACACCATGGAGGATCCTTGGATCCTCATGCACCCCCAAAAATGTTTTGGGGCAATTTCTTGCCAGTTAGTGGTCCCTCAGAGACCTCTCCATCAGTCTCATGTGGTCAGGATACCTCAATCCTTACCTCTTATTCCTATTTTATCTTCATTTCCTCCCCCTGAGAAACATGTCCCAATTGACAAAATGGTGGCCACAACTTTTCTCTCAGGTTGTGGCCAGCCAGTTACGACATTGTTCTCAGCGCCTGGATCAGCAGTGGATCCATGTTTCTAGATATACATAAATCTTTTTTAAATAATTCCTGAACTATTGAACAGATTTACACCAAATTAAAAAAAATATATATTTTTGGAATGGGATCTAGCTTTCAGCCAAATTTGTTGTAATTCTGTTCAGCGGTTCGGGCTGTAGTCTAAAATCCCTATGAGAAACTGAACAGGAAAACATGTTTTGGGACCTCCTCTTTCCTTGCCCCCCCCTTTCTCAGCCTCTGCTTGACAAATCACCCAGAAACTTTTCAGACTGCAGTTGAAGTTATTGGCACACTAGTTTCGGAAATTTCGTGAAGATTCATCAACTAGCGGCAAAGTTATTAGCAAAACAAAAATGCTTTTCCTATGGAAACTAGGTTCAAACTATACCTACCCACATACATCTATTTAACTTCAAACAATTTATATATTTAAAAAGAAAACTCAAAATAATTTTATATATTTAACTTTATTTCCTATGGGGTGTTATTTTAAGTCCATGCCACCATTATTTTCTTGACTATGTGTTGCAGTTGATGTGAATGGACATGTATGGAACTTGACTTACTCCATGACTCGGCTGGAACACATTTACCAATGTTTTGACATTTTTGGGTTATAGTAACTTTATAAAACATTCATGGAACGCAATACAGCAAGCCACCTTGCACCTGTGCTGCGCTGTGTGAAAGGAAACATCAGAATGCACATTATTTATCATAATATGGCGCATTCCGGTCCTTTCCCAGTGCTTGTGCAATTTTGGCTCCCTAGCACCAACACAGACACCCTTGGGTCATGTTGTAATGGTTCCTGCATTGCAGGCAGGATTGTTTTTGTGCAAAAAGGCATTCTCCTCTTTCTAAGTGTGCTGCAAAATGCAGTACAATTAGAAATAGGAAACAAGGCAGAGAAATAAAGATATTTCTTCTTGTTGCGCCTCTGGAGGGGAGGAATGCAGTTCTGACGCATTCCCAGGTCTACCAATGTATGTTGGTAAATCTGGGAACAACCAGGCTCCACCCATGGCACGCCTCCCTGCCAGTAAATAACGCATAGCAGCGATTTGTTCTGCCTTGTGTTACTCTAGATTTATCAAGCCACTCAAGGCCAGGCAAGGTGGACTTGCATGGCTTGATAAATCTCATTCTGGATTACGGTCATCCTTGCTTCCCCTTTTGTAGCGCAAGGGTAGTATAAAATACACCCTGTAGTTTCTGCCTAGCGATGAGCATACCTTTTTTTCCTGAGTGGTTGTTTGTGAAGTTGGCGGAGCTCATGGAGTTCTGCTCCACGGAATTCCACAGAGTTAGATAAAAACTCAATGGAATTCCGTGGAATTCCAGGTGTGGCGGAGTTCCTCCTGCCCTACCACCCTGGCCTAAATGCGCCTGATCTCAGAAGCACTATGCAGGGTCAGGCAGCCTGACCCTGCTTATCGCTTCAGTGATTGGGCAGATTCAGGCCAGGGTGGTATGCCGTAGGCAATGAAAACTGCAGTTTCAGTCATCTTGTGCTGACACAGCCCACTGGCCTGGAGCCTGCTGCTCTCCACACCTGCACATTTCCCTTCACCAACTGCCCTCCTTCACAAACTTGCTGTCCATGCCCAGTGCCAGCCACTGTGTGCACATAGAAGAAAAAGTGAAACAAGGGTCTTACTTGGGTCTAGCCAGTGTCCAGGAGAGTCCCCGTTGCCAGCGGCCTGGCTCTCTGCCTCTCTCTGCCCCCTGCTCCCCGGCTGCTGAGGACAGTGAAAGGCGGGTGGCTTGGGTCCGGAGCTAGCACCGGTGCAGCCCCTGAGCAGCAGCTTGCAGCAGCTCCACCCAGACCAGCAGAATAAAGTGTGGCCCAGTTATGGGACACAGTGCAAGCTCAGACTGTGTGCGCTTACTCTGTGTGGCCCATGACTGGGTTGCAGTCTAGTGTGGTGAGCTCTGCTCCGCTGCTGGGGCTAGCTGAGTTTTTGGTCGATCTCCGTTTTCCAAGCTCTGCCAAAAACTCAGTTAACTCCGCCAGTGGAGCGGAGCTCACCACCCACTCTTATTTGTTTGAAGTAGCATGCCGTTTTCTAAGACCCTCATTCCATATCCCTTAACTCTTCCCTCATAAGTATTGCCTAATGTTCAGAGATCTCTGCCATGATGAAAAGCTAGGACAGTGGGAGGGACAAGTCTCTGCCCATAGGTTACTGGACAGCATTTTGCAGTACGTAATTTGTACCACTACCGTACTACTTATCATGCTACAAAATTCAGCTTGTGAATCAGGGCCATTGGTTTAAGTTTTTTATTGTCTAATCAATATGGTGAGTCCCAACAGGCAGATCGGATACATGATTACGACAATAAAAACCCATATTTCTGTTTCTTTGATCATTTCCCTTTGAAGAGAAATGTTTTATTCTTTTCATCCTGGTAATCTCAAATACATTAATTTAATCCTTTTTGAAGTACCTGGAAAAGTTAAAACAATCTCTTCTGTACTGAAAGAAGTGCATTTGAGAATGTGCGAACATTAGAAGGAAACTAGCACATACATTTTTCAATTTTGGGTTGCTGTAGCTCATTGGGGTGTATAAACATTTAAATAAGGATCTCAAAAGACTGTTTGTGTTACATTTAGGGTTCTGGAATAAGCACAGATATCTTTGCAGAAAGTTTATTTGATGTCTTTTGTAGTCTTCCTCTACCAGGTCCATTTGCACTGTGTACTGACATTAAAACGTCCCAAATTAATTGCCAGCCACTGATAATACGTACTATGAGGATAAAATACAAACGTTTAGGGAATCCAAGTAACTGACTCTATGTGGATGTTATGTTTACTTCTATCAATCAATCAACCAATCAATCAGTTTTTGTAAAGCGCGGCTACTCACCTGTGAGGGTCTCAAGGTGCTGCGGGGAGGGGCCTCATCCGAAGAGCCATGTCTTGAAGTTTTTCCTGAGGATGGTGATCAATGGGCTTTGTCTGAGGTGCAGTGGAGGTTGTTCTAGCCCTTTGCTGCGATGTAGATGAAGGATCGTCCACCTGTGGTGGTTTTACGAATGCGAGGGATGGTGGCCAGGTCCGTCTGGGCGGAGCAGAGGGATCTGGCAGGCGCTGTGTATGGCCTTGTATGTGTGGGTGAATAGCTTGAAGGTGATTTGTTTCTTGACTGGGAGCCAGTGGAGGGTCCTCAGGTGTTGGGAGATGTGTTCTCGGCATGGGAGGTCCAGGACGAGTCTGGCGGTGGCGTTCTGGATGAGTTGTAGTTTTTTTATGTTTCTAGTCGAGGTGCCGGCGTAGAGGGCATTGCCTTAGTCAAGTTTGCTTGTGACTAAGGCATGGGTGACTGTCCTGCAACAGTCTGCTGGGATCCATCTGAAGATCTTCCAAAGTTTGTGGAATGTGTGCCAACAGGAGGAGGCGACTGTGTTTGCCTGGTGGATTATGGATAGGGAGGAGTCAGGATGATGGCTAGGTTGTGGGTGTGCTCAGTCAGTGCAGGGGGGGTGCTGAGGGATGTGGGCCACCAGGAGTCGTCCAGGCTGAGGCGGCGTTTCCGAAGATGATGAGCTCAGTCTTGTCGAAGTTGAGCCTGAGGCTGCTTTTTCTCATCCATGTGGCAATGGCTTCTATTCCTGAGTGGAAGTTCCTTTTGGCCATGTCCGGGTCTTCGGTGAGTGAAATGATGAGTTCTTTGTCATCGGCAAACCATGGCTTTTGATGATGGCTGCGATGTATACGTTGAGCAGTGTGGGACTCAGTGAGGATCCTTTGGGGACTCTGCAGTTGACTCCTGTGGGTTTGGATGTGTATGCAGGAGTCTGATCCTCTGCGTCCTCCTGAAAAGGAAGGTGTGGATCCATTCCAGGGCTCTTCGGCAGATTGCTATGTCATGGAGTCTGGTGTGTAGAGTGCTTTGGGAGACCATGTCGAAGGCTGCTGAGAGATCAAGGAGTATGAGCACTGCGGTGTCACCGCGGTCTAGGAGTAATGAGATGTCATCAGTGGCTGCCAGGAGGGCTGTCTCTGTGCTGTGCTTGCTGCAGAAGCCAGACTGGGAGCTGTCTAGGGAGTTCTTGGCCTCGATGAAATTCCGTAGTTGTCGTTGATTGCTTTTTCCAGTACTTTGGGGGGTGAGGGTAGCAGCGAGATGGGCTGGAAATTCTTTAGTTCTGATGGGTCGGTCGAAGGTTTCTTAAGGAGAGGGCGTATTTCGGTGTGTTTCCAGTCCTCTGGGAAGGTGCCAGTGTTGATGGAGTAGTTCATTGTGTTTTGGAGCTCAGGGCGATGGATGCGCTGGCTCTGATGTATATGTGGTGTGGGCAGGGGTCTGTGGGGGGTCCGAAGTGGGTTCTGTTCATGATGCTGACTGTTTCCTCCATGGTGAGCATGGACAAGCTGTGGATGGTCGGGGTGGGTTTCTGGGGAGGTGGATCGGTCACAGGTTCGGGTGCCAGGATTTTCCGGGAGGAAGCTGTCGTAGATGTTGTGGTTCTTGCGGTGGAAAAAGGTGGCACGTTTGTCACAGAGGTCCTGTGACAGGGGGATGCTGGTGGCTTCGGAGGGGGGATCTGTGAACTCGTTCATGATGGAGAAGTGTTCCTTAGAGTTGTGTGTGGAGGAGTTGATGCACTCCCGGAGTGTGTCCTTCCTTGCGTTCTTGATTTTTCGGCGGTGGGTGGAGGTTGCGGCTTTGAATGAGGCGAGGTCTTTGTTGGTTTGGCTGTTCCTCCATTTTTTCTTAAAACGTCTGTGGGTACGCTTTGATTCTTGGAGTTTGGTGGTGAAACAGCTGGCTTTCTTAGGTAAGCGTTTGGCTGATGTCAGCCAGAGGGGGGGCTAGAGTGTTGGTGCATTCGGTGATCCATGCGTTGCGATTGCGCACTGCTGTGTTGGCGTAATTGGAGGGAGGATGGAGGGATTTGGTAAGAGATGAGATGAGTTGCCCTTTGGTGATTTTGTTCCATTTCCTGTGGGGAGCCCTGGGGGTGTGGGTGTGGCTTCTGGGTGAGGTGATTGTGAAGTGAATGCAGTGGTGGTTGATCCAGTCTTGGGTGGAGAAGGTCTTGATGGTGATCGGGTTGTTTGAGGTGAGGATGGGGTCCAGTCTGGGTCCTACGATGTGTGTGGGTGCAGAGACCAGCTGTCTGAGGCCGAGGGTGGCGAGGTTGTCGAGTAGAGCGGTGGTGTTTGTATCGTCAAGGTCCTTGAAGTGGAAATTCAAGTCGCCGAGGAGGAGGTAGTCATCTGACGGCAGGGCGTGGAGGGTAGCGATGTCTACAATGTTGTCTATGAAAGCTGGGCGGGGTCCGGGTAGCCTGTACACCAGGGTGCCGGGGATGGAGGTGTTGTGGTTGGAGTGACCCAGGAAGTGAAGGTGTTTCATGGTGGTGCATTGTTCTTTGAAGACGGCCTTGACACGTAGTGAGGACTTGTATACGATGGCAAGTCCCCCGCCCGGGCGGGAGGGCTGGTCCCTCCTTAGGGTGCTGTATCTGTCGGGTATGGCAAAGGCGATGTCTGGTCCCGAGGTGGGGTTTGTCCAGGTCATGGTAAGGAAGGCGATGGCTGGTCAGGTGGTCTCAATCAAATCCCAGAGTTCTGTGGCGTGTTTATGGAGGGAGCGGATATTCAGCAGCAGGCAGTTGATGAGGTTGTGGAGGTTGTTGGTATCTCTGTGTGTGGAGAGTACCTTCAGCTTGTTGGGGCTGGCACTGAAGTTGCAGTTCCTGCAGGTGAAAGGTCCATGTGTGTTGTTGGGGGAGATGATGCAGCAGTTGCTGAGATGTCCGGTGTTGAGGCCGAGGAGGGTCTTGGCATCGTAACAGAGGCAGGCCAGGGGGTGGTTTAACGGAGATCCAGGGTTCCTGGCGCTGGGCACGGTCCGGGCGCGGGCGGGCACAGACAGGCTTGCCTTTGGTGTGCCAGAGGCATGCCTGCTGCGTGCGACCGCCATTAAGAACGGTAGTGGGCGGGAGGAGCGGTCAGCTGGGAGGCGTGAGGGCGGGAAAGGTGCTTCATGGGGGAAGAAGGCAGGACTGCAGGGGTTGAAGCGGCACAGGAGGGGGCAGAGGAAAGGAGGAGACATGGAAAAAAAAATGGAAAAACTAGTCTAAAAAGACAGAAAAACAAGGGTGAAAGAGAGCAGAGGAAGGGAGGTGAGATGGAAAAGAAAAGGAAAAACGAGCGAAAAAAAGCAGAAAAAGCGAGAGTGAAAGAGGGCAGAGGAAAGGAGGAGAGATCGAAGGGAAAAGGAAAAACGAGTGAGAAAAGGCAAAAAAAAAGCAAGAGTGAAAGAGCGACAGAGAGAAAATACTAGCGACAGAGAGAAAATACTTCTACCTGAAAGTTACTGATTTTGCTTTAATTTATATATATTTCTCTGAGATATATTTGTAAATTATGCATGATGTAAACTACTCCAAATGTATGGAGCTCAAAACAATATTGGAGAATTTTGGGCACAAAGCTCGCAGTAAGTTCAATGTAAAGAACTTTCATGTGGCAAAATGCAAAGTTAGAATTTTTTTTTTTGTTTTCCTGCATTTAGCACAAATAAGCTGAAAGAGTACTTCACTACGAAAAAGGAGTGTATTCTTTGATTTTTCTTTCTAAATCAGTCAGCCAGTCAGAAATCACTTTATTTTATTTGGACAATGCAAATCATAAAATTACATAAAACAAGCAACACATCAGAACTAACAGAGGAGCAATCAACATGAACCGTTAAAATTGTTACATCTCAAAAGTTTGAATTAATACATCTGCTAAAAACTGTGATAAATAAAAACATACACCTAGTGTAGGTAAAAGTTGCAAATACAATAAGCTGATCTTGATTGGGTAAAATTAATTGAGAATAAAAGTGGACGAATACATTTATGACATAATGTGGTGTATTTGGGAACAAGAACAATGTGCAAAGTATCAGAAATAGCAAGTAAATCACATGTACACAGGGGAGCTCGGAGGGCTTGTGCTATTCTAACAAATTCAATGACTAATAAGTCAGGAGTCTTCTATGGTGGGAGAGCATGTCAAGTGTCACATACAATCCATTATTATTCAATGATTTAACCATAAAATAATGGACAAGTCAACAATTGGTTATAGCAATTGCTGCCCTATTTTTGCAAGCCTCTGTGAAAAATGCTTGTTTGACCCACAAGATACCCGCTTCGGAAATGAGTTCTGGACCAAAGAAAAGGTCAGATCTGCCAACATCACTCAAAGTTCATATAATAAAGTGTCTTCACAGTGTACAATGCTGTTGTTCCGGACCCCTGCTACCTCTTAAATTCCTTCTATTAAAAGTAAGTTTGCCTTTCAAACATACTGAGAACCATAGTAACGAAGGGCGTATTTGAGTAGAGCTAATATCTATCCCACACTTAATTCTTCATGTGCAATCTCAGATGGGATGCTTTGGAGGATCTTTTATACTCTTCTTAGGAATGTATTTAAGGCTATGTGAATAGAGTTGCAAACCTTATAGCCCCAGATCTCACAGCCAAAGCTAACTGTTGAAATACATTTTTGCTTTACAAATGCCAGTGATCAACTTAATATGAGCTTGTCCCAGCCGCCTAGAAAAAACACCTCTACTCTGTTAAAGGACTCTACATGATTGTTAATCAAAGGATGTCCAATAAAGTGCCCAGATAGTGGATTTTATCAACTCTACCAATATGTTGATGGTTAGTCATATGGCTTTTGGTTTTAGATCTCTAAGATCCAGAAACCATGGTATGTGATTTGGAGAAGTTAGCTTTCAAATCCAAACTATCCATGAAATTAATACGTTGATCTAACAAATGTTTTCGACCATTAGCCGTATACACAATGAGTACTGTGTCGCCGCATATAGCAGGTTTGGCACGGGCCTCTCTCAAACCTCTGGGTTATCCTTGCGATGCTCCAATAAAAGGGCTCTAATTGATTGATATAAAGGATAAAAAAAGCAAAGGTGCTAGTATACCACCCTATCAGACTCCCCTCCCCAGGTTAAAGTGTGATATGCACTCTCATTAAGGCCATACCTTGCAGATGCCACAAGCCCCTTGTGCAAGTTGCGAAGAAAAGTGAAAAGTGCATTCTCAACCCACATGGACTCCAGCACAGCCCAGAATTTCTCTCCGTCAACCATATCCAAGGGCGTACTGACTTTCCACGAAGGCCAAATGGATAGAACCTCTTTAGCTTTTGTATTTTTATTGATCAATAAATATAACTTCAAATTCTGCTCTATCGTCCCCCACCCCTGCCTAAAGCCATACCGTAAGTTCGAAAGTATATTTTGCTCATCAGCCCACGCTGTCAGGCAATTAAGCCGAGTGTGGCCGGTGAGTTTTACTTCCACGTCCACTTAGGAAATTGGACTATAATTTAAAGAACGTTCACAGATTTTTGTCAGGAAAAGGGAATGTGAACTCGGGCCACAGCATTTAGATGTAGGGTAGTTATGGTAGCCCGAAGGTTCACACAAGATTTATAAAGATCCCCGTGGCCACCATCCAGGTTTGGGGCTTTCCCAGACAGGAGAGCCAAAATAGCTTCTTTCACCTCCTCCCAGCTGACGTGGATCTCTTACCTCTCTTGGGGGCACATACGAGACAGAAATGAGCCTTCTACATTGCATATAGAATCACAATGGGTGACCCAGGCATGGGCTGGCATTGTTTAAGCCATTCTGGGCCAAGCTCTACATATAAAAAAGGGGCTGATTCACCACCCTCCAATTGCTGAACTAGTCCTAAGTGAGAAGGCAGCCAATAAGTGTTCCCATGCCTCTATTCTAAGAACATTTTTCTGCTCTTTGCAGGCATCATTGTACTGGGTCCTGGCCTCCTTTACCTCTTTTTTTTTTGTCCTAGGTTTCTGATGCAAAGCCGTCAGCGAGACTTCATGAGCCTTGGAGCAGTTCTTGTTGAACCGTTTACATCCAGTACATGGGGGTGCAACTCCCTCGCCGCCTTCTTCCACCACAAGATCACAGACATCCATGTCAGCCTCAACAACCAGACCACCCCGCCAATCACCGACTCCTCAGACTCTCCACCCACCTTCAACTACAACCCCCTGCTCGTCTGGGCCAATGTGAACAAAGACGACACAATAAAAACCATGAGCACCATCCACTGTGGATCTCCGTCAGACCCATGCCCGCACCACATCTTTAACAAAGCAAGCGCCACTATCGCACCCCACCTCCGCAAGGTCAGCAACATGTCCTTCGAGACCGCGACCTACCCCGAGAGCTGGAAGCATGCTGAGATCAAACCCCTACTCAAGAAACCCATGGCGGACTCGAGAGACCTCAAGAACTTCCGTCCCATCTCCCAGCTCCCATTCCCGGCCAAAGTCATCGAGAAGATCGTCAACAGACATCTGACCCACTACCTCGAAGAAAACAACATCCTGGACCCTTCCCAGTCAGGGTTCCGCAGCAACCACAGTACCAAAACTGCCCTCATCGCCGCCACCGACGACATCAGAGCCCTGCTTGACAATAGCGAAACCATGGCCCTCATCCTCCTGGACCTCTCGGCCGCCTTTGACACCGTCTGCCACCGCATCCTACGCACATGCCTCCACAACGTAGGAATCCAGGACAAAGCTCTAGAGTGGACCACCTCTTTCCTCTCCGGCAGAGCCCAGAGCGTCCATCTCCCCCCTTTCCGCTCCGAAACCTCCAAGATCATATGCGGTGTTCCCCAAGGATCATCCCTCAGCCCTACACTATTCAACATCTACATGGCCCGCTCGCCCACGTTGCCCGGCTACACAACCTCAACATCATCTCCTACGCCGACAACACCCAACTGATCCTATCCCTCACCAAGGACCCCCTCACCGCCAAATCCAACCTCCACGAAGGAATGATGGCAGTCACTGAATGGAAGAGGAACAGCAAACTGAAGTTGAACACAGACAAGACAAAGGTCCTCATCCTCGGCACCAATCCCTCAACCAATCCCTCAACCTGGGTCAACTCCTGGTGGCCGACCGCTCTGGGAGCAGCCCCAACACCCAACAACCAAGCACGCAACCTGGGCGTCATCCTCGACTCTACACTCTCCATGACCAAGCAAGTCAGCGCCGTCTCCTCATCCTGCTTCAACACCCTCTGCATGCTCCGCAAGATCTACAGATGGATCCCCATAGATACAAGAAGAACAGTCACCCAGGCCCTCGTCAGCAGCAAACTTGACTACGGAAACGCCCTCTACGCAGGAGCCCCGGCCAAACTCCTCAAACGGCTGCAACGCATACAAAACGCCTTCGCACATCTGATCCTCGATGCCCACCGTCACAGCCACATCACTCCCCTTCTGAGAGACCTACACTGGCTCCCCGTCAACAAAAAAATAACCTTCAAGCTCCTCACCCACGCAAACAAGGCGCTCCACAACATCGGTCCAGCCTACCTCAACAGACGACTCACCTTCTACACCCCGTCCAGCCAAATCCGATCAGCCGACCTCGCCACCGTCCCCCGCATCCGAAGAGCAACTACCCACCTCACCACGAAGTGCCTGGAACACCCTTCCCTTGCCCCTGTGACAGACCGAAGACCTACTGACTTTGTCAGCGGCTCAAAACCTGGCTATTTGAGCAGTAGCAGCAGCCCCCCCTCTGCGCCTTGAGACCCTCTGCGGTTGGTAGTGCGCTCTTCAAATAGGCTGATTGATTGATTGATTGATTGGGAAGTCCGCCACTTCCTAGTAAGGCTTTCTTTACTTCTGTACAAATATTATTAATAGAATCAACCTCCTGGATACGCTGGGCCTGATTTAGATATTAGCAGAGGGGTTACTCTGTATCAACGGTGATGGATATTCTGTCTGCCAAAATCTAAATCCCATTATGTCCTATGGAATTCAGATATTGGCGTACATGATACGCGTCACCCTTGTAACGGAGTAACCCCTCCGCCAATATCTAAATCAGGCCCTCTGTGGGGAAGACCATGATGCCTTGCCTTTTCTCTCAGGGCTACGGGTCTCCAAGTGTTTGATTCGATTGAGGCCCCAGATGCCGTATGTTGGACACCTCAAGGGCGGGTGCTGTGGATCAGAGCCAAATGGCTCAACCTACTCTCCACTGTCTCCATCCTCTCTGCCAGACTGCTCAAACAGGCATTGAGGGCCTCGACAGATCCTAAGATTTCCAAAGCCATGTTCTGCAAGTGTGCATGACAGTTGCAAGAATTCACAGGTACCACGTCCGTAAGATTTCATTTCTTGCTCTTTTTCCCTGGTTTCTTCTCCAAAGTGGTACGATTCAAGGGTGCGGAGGCCTTATTCCTTAGTCTGACAAACACTTTTGGAACAATGGTCTAGGGGTTACTTTGAGTGGCACAAGCCTTAGATTGTGACGCTACAGGAAGCATCTCTTCTTCAACCCCACTGATACAAGATGTAGATGTAGATGTCTGAGCAGAATCGGGGGCAAGGCCTCAACACATGCTGTCATGGTATAAACATTTGTGGAGAAGGATGCCAATTGGTCTTCAACAAGCGTGATTTCCTCAGAAATGGCCCCTACTGCATTATGAAATAAAGTCAAGATAGAGTTCTGAGTTCTAGGTCTCTTGTCCACCACATTCACAGAATCCCCCTTTTTTCTTTCCCTTCCTAGCACAGGTGAAAGTCAAAGGAGTAAGATCTTTCAACTGCCAGAAGCACATTCCAATTGGGTTAGAAGCCAAAAACAAAAAATGTCACTTACCCTGTGCCTCAGAAATGAGGGCTGTGGCCCAGCCCAACCGAGGACGGCTGCAGATGGGCACAGGCAGTCCCGCTCTTGGCCTGGTCTTCGCCTGGGCATGAGCCCGGGTGCATCCCGTGCATGTCCCATGCTGCACAATTGCTAGAGAGCTTATCAGCGCTAGGCAGCGGGTGGAGTAAAAGTGAGTGTTGGAGCCTCCTTGAGCAAAGCAGTGTGGAGCTTGGAGTTCCAGCTTTGGGTCACCTTACAACAAGGTCTGATGGAGTCCCATGCTGCAGCCAGGCTAGAGAGTTTATCATTGCTAGGCGGGCAAGAGCGAGTGTCTGCGCCTCCTGGCATGAAGCAGAGTGGAGCTTGGAGTTCCCACTGTGGGCCGCTTAACAACAAGGTCCGATGGACTTTTGTGAATCAACAAATCTCTCTTTTGTGGGTATAAGAGAGTGAGTGAGATTATTTATATATTGCGGATCGTGGTCTGGCCCCTCTCTTGGCAGAAATAATATCACATTGTCTGATCCGGGCTCTTTTCTTGGACTTTTACACATTCATATCTGATACTTACCCCAAAAAATAGAATTTTAATTTGCCTTGTCGATCACCAATGTTTTACTCATTTTTAGGTCTGTAGATCTATTGTTACCAATACTTTAAAATGTACGTCAAGTGGACATTAGGTTTGTCCACAAGATAAGATCATTGTATCTCATCTGATATTATTGGGTATTTGGTATATTATTCTACTTCCTACGGAGTGCTTGCATTGTCATGTTTGAGGGACCATTTTACATCTCAAGCATTCCTTCGATCATCACACAATAAATTATTTAGCTCATAGATGCGTAGTATGCAAGGCAACTATTTTTAATATTATTTTGTTTTGTCACTGCAGCAGTGTTTCTAATGCTGTACTCAGGAATCCAACTTCAAACCAGGCCTGTTGGCTTTGCCACTGTTTGTTACATTATGTATTCATATAGAGAACATAAACAACTGGAAGTAGGTTCATTTGCTAATCAGTGTTGGAGGAAAGACGCTGCCAGTAAGTCTGCACCAGTTCTTCCATTGCATTGTGGTAGATACAGTTCACTGTGATCTTGAACAGAAAATGGTTTGCCACTAGTGTGGACTCAGTAATTGCTTGCATTTGCAGACACATGTTTCTGGCTTCTTACCCATCTTCAACAGAAAGTAGCAGGCACCTTTTTTTATTGTCCACTAGTGTTACCGTAGGGAACAATGTGTGTTCTAAATGACCAAATACCCCTGATCCCTAGGGAACCCATGGTCTCCTTCGTTTTGCGTAGCGACATAGGTTGGGTGAAGGCAACGCAGAGGAAAAAATGTGGTTTAATAACTCAGTCACTGATTTAGATATTGGCAGAGGGGTTACTCCGTCACAACAATGACAGATGTCCTATCTGCTGAAATCTATTTTCTCCACTTTCTAAATCAGACCCTAAAATCCTAATCTTGGAAAAAGTATGCTGGCTTCTAATCCGTGCTTTGAATCTGTACCAAAAAATTGTGTTGATCTTAGCAAACTATTTGTGCTGTCTGGGCCTAGCATTGTAAGTATGAGAGTAACCGGGGTAGTGTAAATATACAGAAGGTAAATAAGTAAAAAATATTCTCCATATTGTATTGCAGTGCTCGTGCTCCTGTCACTTCCTTTTTTGTGTGATATGGCATCCATAGTGTGTTCTGTACATTGTTGGTGTTTGTGTAACACACAGTCCGCATGTAACACCTCTTATTTTCAATATTCTCCTGCTCCAGTACGCATGTTGGCTGCACAGTCCAATGCATTCCTCGCCGCTAACCCTACTCTATGTCTAAAATTCTAAAGAAGAGTTGAGACATTCAAAGAGCAGAAGGACTTGAGGATAACTGCACCTGTCCAGAGATGGTGCATGTGCTCTTAATCCACATGGACATTTTCCTCTTTTTATTTACATAAATTTGTAGGGTGAACCAGGCCCAGGAGCCTTCTGAGCCCTTTACATTAAATATGTAAAGTATCTAATGCAGAATATGTCCAACTCAATTGGGCCAGATGTACTATTGCACTGGTGGCAAAAACTGTTTGTAATTTGCAACAAGTCTGGAATTTTGTGAAATGACCTATGTACTATTAGGTCAGTCCTCAAACTTCTGATATGGATTGAGTCACAGTTCAACCTAGCTAAATTATGTCCCATATCTATACTTTTTTAGAGCTGCATGTGCGTCATTTTTTGATGTAAAAGTGGCGCAAACTTACAAAATACAATTGTATTTTGTAAGTCTGCACCACTTTTGCGTCAAAAAGTGACGCAAATGTGACGCAAAAAAAAATATAAATATGGGCCTATGTTCATTAAGAAGGTTGCAAATTGTGATTCAATTTGATTGGCTAAAACCAAGGGATGGTGGCCTTCAAGTTCGGTGATTGTTTTCAAATGAAGTGTTTTTTAAACAGTCCATTTTCCCTAAAGGAAACAGGGTTGTTTTTTTCAATCGTTTCTATGAGAGAGACTTTGCAGTGGTCCTTTAGACCATTGTCTACTCCCCTGGGAACTTTTTTTTTTACAATTTACAAAGAGGAAGGGGTCAAGTGAGCTTTCTATGAAAGTGTTACCACTTCAACTTGGGAGCTGGTAACTTTTCAAGGGTTTGCAAACAGAATTCCATTTGTAAAACCATTCATACACCTGGTACTGAATTGTGTTTCGGAAGCGATGTCCATTACACAACACTTCCAAATTACAAATGGGTAAAATTGGATTTGTATATGTGATAGACCTGTTTTGCTGTCACAAATGCTCCTTTTTCTGAGTTGAAGCATTTGCCACTGCACAATAGGTTAGTACACCTGTCCTCGTGTTGCTAAAGTTAGTATATATACAGATAATATCAGAATAGTCTCCACTGGTCATAAAAGGTTGTAGAATTAGCATGAAAGACACTTTTATAGTGGAAAAGTGCTAGTTACAATATTACAGTACCAAACAAAATACACACACTTCATCACAGAAAAAATGTATGATGTATACAAGTATGAATGCCTTTCTACAGTAATTGATACGACATTCTAAGGATTGATCTGCAACACCGAATCATAATGTGGAATTGGGTGAAAGAAACAGATAGCATATCCTACTTAGAAGTGGCCGAAAGAGAAGCCATTTAAAGGCTTTTTAGAAACCAAAGTACGGGGAATTTGTACGGATGCCAGGCAGGACCAAAGGTAGTCTAGAGGGTGGGTGATCGCTTGTTGATTGATTTTTACCCCTTAGGCCCATGTATAAAGATCTATCGCCTTCCACGCCCTGCTGCACATCTTGGTGCTCATGGTTAATTTTTTCATTTTGAGTTTCAATATTCAAATGAATCAAGCAGCACAACTTTAATTTCTTAGCATTTCCAAAAGAAGCCACATTCCACGCTCTTCTCCCACGTGCCCCTCTGCTCCTGATCTGGAGCAGACGAGTAGTAAGATGAGAAGAAGTTTCAGTCACTCTGCTTATTTATCTAAAAGTACGGGGGCCCGGAGAGATCAAGCCGTTCTGCTCCGCCCTAGGACTCTTGCACTAAGGGTGTCCTGTCTCTCAGCCCATGTGTGCTGCTTTTGTCTTGTAGACTACCCCCTACTCGCAGGAGAAACCTCCAAATTCAGCCCACATGTTCCCACTTCCCATCTGACGTGAATTACAGAGGGTTTTGTGTGGTTCCCCTGGCCAGCAGTGGATTCCAACTGTGGTAAGCCACTAACACTGGGGCACCTAGTTTCTAATTTGACTGTATGTTGTATTTATCTGCTTCGTGTCTGAACTTTCAAAGTGGGAAAGTGTTCTGGCAGGCGAGGACATCATCGCCATGCCTTGGCGAAGCCTCCCTTCGAAATAGCTGCCAACAGCAGGAGGGGAAGCGCAAGGCGCCACCCACTGAGGTTGAACATTTTATTTTGACATGCCACAAAGGGCTCAGGTTACCCTAAAAGAGAAAAATGTAAAGTGGGAGAGGAAAGCTGGCTTGGAGCCTTCCACTTAAAATATTTCACTGCACTTACTGCCCGGGATAAGTACATTTGAAATGAAGCGATTCCCTATAGTGGGAGTCAACTCCCCTCTGAGAAACACAGTTGTGAATCCACTTGATCAGAACACCTGATTGCTTAAGAGAATGACCTGTACTGTGATGTCACTGCATATAGCTTTTTCCTGACCATATTAAATGCTTGAAACTATTATATATTGTGGTATTTCTAAAGCTCGAACCTAGCTGGTTAGCAACAATGCACTGTGTAGGGGTGTGCCCTAGTAGGGGTACATGAGAAGACACAGAGAGAAGGTACAACTGATGGGCCCCTAGAGAGACTGTCAGTGCATCACAGACTCTAGCAGAGCTTTGGAAGTGGAGAGGGTGGGATTAAACCGAGCATGGTGGGCATGGGTGGTAGATGGCCAGGTATTTGTTTATATTTGGGATATGAAAGGAAGGAGTGTCCATCCTGTGCATGGCTCCCTCATCCCTCCACTGTCCATGCAAAGCAGTTGGAAGCAGGGGAGGATGATTGTGGAGTCCATACATTACATACAATTATTGATGGGTAAGAAGTGAATAACAGGGATTTTTTCACCTCAGGGTTCTATTCCATAGGATTCAGGCACAAATACACACCTTGAAATGAACATC
The DNA here is from genome assembly GCF_031143425.1 of Pleurodeles waltl. NCBI lineage: Eukaryota > Metazoa > Chordata > Amphibia > Caudata > Salamandridae > Pleurodeles > Pleurodeles waltl. Next base: position 1,694,493,243 of record NC_090445.1, read on the forward strand.
TTTTTATAGCTTTTAGATAGTTCTTTCTCCAGAACGTTTCCAACCAGGTTTTGTTCTTCATTGCATGATGTTTGATGAGTCACAAGTGGTTAGTTTCATGTGCTCACTCACCTTCACCAGCAGAAACCCTACTTTTGGGGACTTACAGAGCAAAAATACAAATAACTGAAATGCATGTTTAGTTCCCCAAACTCTTTCTCTGTTCCTTTTGATGAGTCTTCCCCCACCTTCCTCTTTCTCTCACTTCTATTGTACCTCTTTCCCCCTCTCTCGCTACTTACATCTGTCTCCTCTCTCTTTTCCCTCTCTCCCTCCATCTCTCTCTTTCATGATACTTCTCTTACTTTCTTTACTTCTTACTTTACTCTGACTTTTCCACTTGCCATTACTCCAAAGTATGGCGAGTTGTCTGCTTTATAGCACAACTAATTTATTCGACAGAATACTAACTTAGCTGTGAAACAGATCATGAAGTGTACCACGCACTCCAGCCCAGTCTATGGCTCTTTGAAGAGCTCACAGTCAACTGCATTGCCATGATGCTAACTAGACGTCAGACCCAACACCATCAAGGCCGGAACCAAAAGCATCCCAGGCAAACATCTCCAAGCCAACCCTGTTGACGTCCTTCTCCTTCTCCTCTGTCCTTCTCTCTTCTCTCTCTCTTTTCTCTCTTTCCTCTCTCTTGCCTAGACTGCTCACTCTGCCTGCTGTAATTACCTGGGTGAGTTGGTGAAAGTTTAAAAATAGTCTCCAGTTGCTCCCACCCCCTCAATGGAAATGCTCGATGCAATAAACAGGCAGTTTGCTCCTCAACGCCACAGACATTGATTGAGAAGATGCCTGTGGTAGCAGATGCAACATCACAGACTCTTTGAACTCTGATGATATCAAGGGATGGCCCATTATCAATTCTGGTGTATGGCCTTATGGTTCCATAGCAGTATATCTGGTTATCTGGAGGACTTGGTGGTGCGCCTACTCTATAAACTAGCCAAGTACTTATTGGTATCTTCTTTACAGGGGAAATTGCACTGGCTGCCAGTTTGACGACGCATAATGTGCAAGGCTTTGACTCTGGCACATCATGCGCTTCATAATAGAGGGCCCATGTACCTAAAGGAGAGTGTTAAGGTATACAGAGCTGGGAGATCCCTTACCTCCAGTAACCAGGGGCGGCTCCACCACTATGGCGAAAGAGCGCCGCCACCAGCAGCAGCAAAACATTTACAATAAAAACATAATAAACTATTTGTATTACGGTTTTGTTGTAAATGCAGCAGGTCATGTGGCATGACAGGGACATTGGGGAATCCACAGCACTCCCCTCAGTGGCATGTATGTTTGGCCGGCTGTCTCAGGCCAGCCAAACACACATGCACACTGGGCTCTCTCCAACCCACCACTGCGTTGCTGGGTTGGAGACAGCAGCCAGAGACTTCCATTCTGCCTAGGAGCACCTAGCCAGGGTGCTCCATCCAATCAGAACGCTGTTTTCATGCTGCTAGCAGCATGAAAGCAGTGTTAGGATTGGTTGCAGGGCAGCCTGGGAGCCTGTGTCTGCAAGTACTGTCAGCCAAAAGAGTGGATCGGAACGGTGCGTCGAGAAAGGTACATTTTTCTTTAATTATTATATATTTTGTTGTCATTTTCCCCCTTCCCCTGCCACGCACTGCCACACCCCTTTTCCCTCCCACGAGCCGTGACTGCCAGTAATGCTGGCTTAATCGTGGCTCCCTGATTTAATAAACAACACAGAGGAGGCTCCACTTTCACTGTTAAAACAGCCAGTATGTGGAATCAGTTGCCTGGACATATGAGGTCCATTACGGATGAATTAAAATTTGAGAAAGAACTGAAAACATTTTTAATTATACTTTAGTTATTGCAATCCTCCTGCGGGCCCTGTCTCTTTTCCGTCTCTAGCTGCCTAGACTGCTGGGACACTGTGCACTATAGAAGAACCCCTCATTCCTTCATTCATTCATTCTGAAGATGATGACTGAGACAGTTCTGATATTTCTAACATATACTGAAGCCCTATTCAATTTGTGGAGATGGGAAGTCAGTGTGATTAATGATGACGTAGCTGGTCGGTGAATGTGTTAACATTAAAGGCTTCATAGGTGAGTGTTGGACTTGACACTCTCTGTAGAGTCACTCTAAACATTTTGCTTTCACCCCTCCTGTTTTCTAAATTTGATTTACTTGGTGTTTGGGCTCTGTGCAATTTGTCACTTCGAACCAGTGCTAATGTATGTGTGCTCTCTCCCCAAAAAGTGGTGAAAGTGTCTGACATCTGATTGTCTCATGTCATTTACATATAAGTTCCTAGTATATTGTACTACATGTAGCCAGGGACTGTAAAATAAATGCTACTAGTGGGCCTGTAGCACTTATTGTACCATCCACTAAAATAACCCTTTAAAACATGTCTCAGGTCATCCAATGCAGTTTGTAGTGCTGCTTTAAACTGCCAAATCAACCTTACAAAATAAACTTTTTGCGAGGCTTAAACCTTCCTATTTATTAAATATATGTCGCCCCTATGGTGGTCCCTAAAGGGTCATAGGGCAGGCTGCATTATACTTAAAAGTAGGGCATGTGTGCATAAGGTTTACATGTCCTGGTAGTGAAAAACTATTTCACTACTGTAAGGCCTATCACTCCCATTGGAGAATAGTGGGCTACCTTATTACATGTAATAAGTGATAACTTTGGAATGGGAGCAGGTAGAAATATACTGCATGAATTGTGATTTAAAATCCTCTTTAAATGTAAGTTGGGTTTTAGATTGCAATTCTAAAAATGCCACTTTTAGAAAGTTAGTAATTTCCTACCCATAGGTTCTGATGCCTTCCCAGAGTTTCCAGCTTCCTGGGCCTATTCATGCTGCCCCATCAAGAATGCATATTGGGCCCAGAGAGTGAACAATGGGGCACTAGGTGTGAGCAGGATAAACCATCCTGTCAGAGTGGTTAGAGGCAGAGCTGTTCCTGCCCCACTTACATTTCAAAGTCCTGCCTACAGCACACAAAGGCACCTGACACTAGTTTTTTGTCACTCCAGACTTCTTGGGCCTTGCAGAGGAAGGGAAGAATCCGGAACCAGATGTGGAAATAGCCTTGAAAATTCCCCCACTTCAAAGCATGGCACCAGGTGTAAATATTGGACCTCTGGAGCCATTCTTGAGTACTCTCCTCGATCTACAGTCATTACAGAAGAAGGACTACCTTGTTCCCATGAGGACTTCCCTGGTGCTTAAGGCATGCCTTGTTTCTCAGAAGACTGCCCTGCTGCTTGAGGCTTGCATACTTTCTGTGAAGGAAAACTGGACCTGCTCCCTTCATCCCAAGCTACATGAGTGACTCCAAGGGTCCGTTGCTCGACTTGCTCTGTGCCACAAGAACACTACAAACTCCAGAAGCTTCCCTGCAACTGCTCAGCTGATCTGCTGCAACTGGACCTGCCACTGGACTTACCTGAGCTCTACTGACCTCTGATCCAGTGAGCTTCTGAAGCCCAAAAGGTGCCTTCCCAGGTCCTGGACTCTGGGCTGGTATCAGAGTGCATTCTTCTATGGGAAAAGGAGCAATCCTGCAGATTTGGACTCTTCACGTCGGAATTTGAGAAGGTAGCTTTTTCAGTATGACTAACCCAGTCCCCCTATCCGCCCGGTTTGCCCATTCCAGTCACCCGGAACTTGTGATTTTCCCCCAGGCCTAGCACGACCCGATGACAGTGAGTGGCTCTTTGTGCTTTTAGGTGCTATATATACCTAAAACTGTAAAATTGCATATCTCCAGTTCTACTTGTTGGATCTTTTACATTTTGGTGTAGTTTAATTTATACATTTTTCTCTATTTTTCTAAACTGGTTAAGAATTTTTCTTGTGTTATGTTTTAATTTTACACAGTGCCTCTACCTTAAGACTGACTGCTTTTGTGCCAAGCTGCTAGAGGGTTAAGCACAGGTTATTTAAGGGACTTTTGCATAGGCTTGGGTGGAGTTCGCGTAGTCGCAGAGCTATGCGAAGTGGCGAAAAAACTCTGCTCTGCTATGTGGAGTTACGGGAGCAGGTGGACTTTCTTGTCGCACCCGTTTGTGTGAGATTTAACATCGCTGGCAACGCGCAGTGCGTTGTTGTGCTGGCATTCTCACACGAGCGGCACCAAGCGGTTTGCATGATCGCGGCCATCTTGATTTTTGCTTTGTTATGCTTTTATCACTTTTCGATCTCTTCAATCCTACACTTTTAAAACAGTTTTCCCCCTAATTTTTATGTATTATCTTACCTTTTCTCCATGAGCTTTTATATTTTATGCTTTTTCTAATTTGTTTGTGTCTTTTTGTGACGTTTGCACTTCTTACGTTTTTTGTTTTACTTTCTTTTTTTTTTCCTTCCTTCCTTTTTCCTCTGTTCTATCCTCCCCCCAAGTGCCCAGCACCATGAAAGAGCAGGGGAGAGGCAGCGCCAGGCACCCCCAAACCACCACCAGCTGCTGCCTCCCTTGCCGGCTGCAGCACCATGAAGGTATGCCACCCTGCACCATTTTTTCTGAGGTGGAGGTGTCAGCATTAGTTTTTTTGTGCAGCACCACCTCCCATCCACCCTGGCAGCAGGCAGCAGGCCGGGGTGGGTACGGCCTCCGGAAGTGCCAGCAGCTCTGGGAAAAGGAGCGCCAGGCTGTGCGCTGCAGCTTTGGGGTCTGGAGCACCCAGCAACAGCTTACGCACCAGTGGGCCGACATCGTGGATCAGGAGATGCACCTGCTACGTGTGGAGGTTGCGGGGCTTGGTGAGTAATAATTAATTATTAGTTGTGTTCTATGCTGATATTTTTGACCAAATACCAAGCATGCTGCTCGCATGCAGGTAAGTAAAATGTATGTTACAAATACTATGTGATCGTCATCTAGTCAGTTGATTGGCGCTACCTAATCATACTTGTTATTGGCACCCACTTCGGCTGATAATTTAAGAAGTAATGCAGAGACTCCTCTTGTGTTGTGTCCTGTCACTAAGATAGTGATAGTTATTAGTATTAGTGAGTTAGCAGTAGCACTCTCTCTCACTTCAATGTGCGTTTATTTTTTCTAGGGGTGGGCAGGCAGCTCTGCTCCGCTGGTGAAGCTAACGGAGTTTTTGGCACTCCTCACTCCGCTTGGAGTTTGCCAAAAACTCTGCTAGCCCCGCCGAGCTCACCCGGTGCGCACTGCAGCCCAGTGCACTTGCACTGTGTAGCCCATAACTGGGCTGCAGTGCGTACGGGAGCCCGGGAGCAGGGGGGCAGAGGGAGGCAAAGAGCCAGGCCGCTGCGGAGGAGGACGAGGAGGAGAGTAGGACTCCCTGGAAGACCCAGGTAAGTCCTCCTCTCTTTTTTTTCCCTTGTTTGTACCCACTGGTGCACAAACAAAGACTGAAACAGCAGCTTTCTTTTGCTTCCCACAGCCCTGGCCTGAATTCAGTCCTGGGCCGTAGGCAGTGAAAACTGCTGATTCAGGCATCTTGTGCACCGGCCTGTCCTGTGTGCAGAATGCACACGGGGCACGCCGGTGTACAAGAGGCCTGACAGCTTTTGCTTCCCATCGCCCAGGTCTGAAGGCCAGGGCTGTAGGCAGTAAAAGAAAGCTTCAGTTTCAGGCTTTGTGCGCACCGGCCTGCCCCGTGTGCAGTGCACACTGGGCCTGAAATGGCAGCTTTCACTGCCTAAAGCCCTCTCCTGAATTCACCCGATCTTGGAAGCGCTAAGCAGGGTCGGGCCTGATTAATCAGGCCCGACCCTGCTTAGTTCTTCCAAGATTGGACACATTCAGGACTCCGCTGGTCACGGAACTCCGCCTCTGCAGAATTCCACTGAGTTTTTAATCAACTCTGTGGAATTCCGCTGTGTTTTAGATACTGTGAACTCCACCCAGGCCCAAATTTTTGTATCTCATACAGTGCCAAGCAATTTCCAGTGATATGTAGTTATTCATCCATGCAACTATCTGTGCATTAATAATTCAGACTGAGTTGGCCCGTCAAAGGGTGTTGAGAGATTCAGATGAGAAGTAAAAAATCATTCATTGCAATTTATTAGTAATTTGAAAATGTAGTTTAGGAACTTTGAAATAGGGTTAAGTAATCTGGAATGTGAGGGTCTGTGATACTAGTGTCATACAGGCGCTGTGATTTAGAAAAGTTCAATGTTACTCCGTGTGCCTTTTCCTTTTTTTCTTTATTTCTTACATCATTCAGCATCTAGGGACAAGAAGACGACTGGTCAGGTAGATGAGGGAGCTGGAGGTGCCCCCTCCACAAGTGCCGGGGCAGAAGGCTCTGCTGGCCCCAGTAAGTCCTCCTGTTGTTAATATTAATATTTTTTCCCCTAATGTTCACCACTCCACATTTAGAATTATTTTTTACCTTTTTACTGTGCCTGTCTCCTAATTGTTTTCCAACTCCTCTTCAATTTATCCGTTTCCTAAATTCTTCTTATCCCTGCATTATCCTATTTAATTATTTTCTATGTTTCAAGTTTCTGTATTTTACTTCAAACTGTCTGTCTGTACTAATCTGTCTGTCCTGGCTTCCTTTCTTCTGCTTGATCAGTAAACTTTCCCTATCTCTTTATATATCTTGTGGCCTGGTGGTACTATAAGGCTCAGAGACCCATGACCTCTACTGTGAAAATTGCATCCCCACGTAAGGCATTCTATGCGTGTTTGTTAAGAAAGCTTTTTTTTTCCTGCTCAGTAAAAAAAAAAGAGTGCTTGGAAATGGTCATGTAATTGGACGCTCCAATGTTGTGTATGCATTATATTACTATTAGAGCGTACCAGCAGTTGATGACCGTGCACCACGGTTGGAAATATGAGGAGGATGACCCCATTTCATTTTCCAACCAAGACCATGGGGGTCATTACAACCCTGGAGGACGGTGTTAAAGCTGCGGTAATACCGCAAACAGGCCGGCGGACAAAAAAAGGGAATTATGACCGTGGCGGAAACCGCCAACATAGACAGCCACTTTAGCACTCCGACCGCCACGGCAGTACAGACAAGCAGCGCTGCGGTCACCGCTAACAGACAGGCGGAAGATAATGTACCGCCCACAGTATCACAACCCGCCAATCCGCCACCTTTTCCGGAGCGGATTCACCGTGGATAAAAACACGGCGGAAACAGCTTTTGCAATGGGAAAACGCTCACCTGAACACAGTCCACGAGGAAGGAGGCCACCATGGAGCCCGAATTACAAATACTCCCTGCACTTGTCTTTCTGCTGCTCTACGATCACCATCTACGTAGGCGCTGAAGACAACGGTGAGTACTGCACCTATGACATAGGGGAGGGGGGAGGCAAAAGTCAAGGGGACACACACGCAACACCCCCACCCCCACCCTCACCCACTACAACACACACACCAATGCATGTCCAAACAGCACAGTAACAACCCCAAACCTCCCGGAAGAATGCAAAGACAAAAGGAAATCAGTTCAAACTTTGTAATGTAGCAAAATACAGTAAGCTAATATATACAGATATATATACACATTCCAGAATTGATACATTACGGTTAGTAGTGCAGGTATGCACATATCAATATCCGTATACCACTGGGCCCAAAATGCATGGGCGAGGAACACACTAGATACCTGTCCACAAACGGATAGAACACTGCAGGGGCATCAGATAGAAATACAACAGGCACCTCAGGGGGAAGGGAGGGGGTGGCACCTCAGCCGGATTACAGCACCACGCCAGATCCACAACGGGGCTCCATGCCCATTGATGTATCCTGGGGAGTGTAAAGCCACAGTCTCTCAAGTCTCTACAGTGGGTGGGTTGCCCACTGTACCATCCTGGGGAGTGCAAAGCCACAGTCTCTCAAGTCTCTACAGTGGGTGGGTTGCCCACTGTACCATCCTGGGGAGTGCAAAGCCACAGTCTCTCAAGTCTCTACAGTGGGTGGGTTGCCCACTGTACCATCCTGGGGAGTGCAAAGCCACAGTCTCTCAAGTCTCTACAGTGGGTGGGTTGCCCACTTTACCATCCTGGGGAGTGCAAAGCCACAGTCTCTCAAGTCTCTACAGTGGGTGGGTTGCCCACTGTTCCATCCTGGGGAGTGCAAAGCCACAGTCTCTCAAGTCTCTACAGTGGGTGGGTTGCCCACTTTACCATCCTGGGGAGTGCAAAGCCACTGTCTCTCAAGTGGATAACAGTCTCCACTGGTTCTGGAGGGGGAGTGGTGCCCAGACTGCATCAGGCTCCCCGTTACAGTTCCTGTTCCGTCACTGTCCCAGGTGCACATGGGCTAACAACGCTTGATTTGGCGGTCTTTTCCCTGTTCAGCGGTGCTTTGCCCTGTTCAGCGGTTTTGACTATGGCGGTCTTTTCCCTGTTCAGCGGTGCTTTGCCATGGCGGTCTGTGCCCTGTTCAGCAGTGCTTGACTTTGCAGTTTCTGACCTGTTCAGCGGTGCTTTGCCCTGTTCAGCGGTCTTCACCAAGGCGGTCTTTTCCCTGTTCAGCGGTGCTTTGCCATGGCGGTCTGTGCCCTGTTCAGCGCTGCTTGACTTTGCAGTTTCTGACCTGTTCAGCGGTGCTTTGCCCTGTTCAGCGGTCTTCACCATGGCAATCTTTTCCCTGTTCAGTGGTGCTTTGCCATGGCAGTCTGTGCCCTGTTCAGCGGTGCTTGAATTTGCAGTTTCTGACCTGTTCAGCGGTGCTTTGCCCTGTTCAGCGGTCTTCACCATGGCGGTCTTTTCCCTGTTCAGCGGTGCTTTGCCATGGCAGTCTGTGCCCTGTTCAGCGGTGCTTTGCCCTGTTCAGTGGTCTTCACCATGGTGGTCTGTGTCCTATTCAGCGGTGCTTGACTTTGCAGTTTCTGACCTGTTCAGCGGTGCTTTGCCCTGTTCAGCGGTCTTCAACATGGCGGTCTGTGCCCTGTTCAGCGGTGCTTGACATTGCAGTTTCTGACCTGTTCAGCGGTGCTTTGCCCTGCTCAGCGGTCTTCACCATGGCGGTCTTTTCCCTGTTCAGCGGTGCTTTGCCATGGCGGTCTGTGCCCTGTTCAGCGCTGCTTGACTTTGCAGTTTCTGACCTGTTCATCGGTGCTTTGCCCTGTTCAGCGGTCTTCACCATGGCAGTCTTTTCCCTGTTCAGCGGTGCTTTGCCATGGCGGTCTGTGCCCTGTTCAGCGGTGCTTGACTTTGCAGTTTCTGACCTGTTCAGCGGTGCTTTGCCCTGTTCAGCGGTCTTCACCATGGCGGTCTTTTCCCTGTTCAGCGGTGCTTTGCCATGGCGGTCTGTGCCCTGTTCAGCGGTGCTTGACTTTGCAGTTTCTGACCTGTTCAGCGGTGCTTTGCCCTGTTCAGTGGTCTTCACCATGGCGGTCTGTGTCCTATTCAGCGGTGCTTGACTTTGCAGTTTCTGACCTGTTCAGCGGTGCTTTGCCCTGTTCAGCGGTCTTCACCATGGCGGTCTGTGCCCTGTACAGCGGTGCTTTACTTTGCAGTTTCTGACCTGTGCATTGGTGTGTGGCATGACGGTCCCTCATTGCCCAGCGGGGCTGTCGCTGCCGGGGCCCTCCAGGGCACTGACTCTGGCGGTGGTCTCCGGACCAGTGACGACTGTGCTGCCCTCCTGGGCACTGACTCTGGCGGTGGTCTCCGGACCAGTGACGACTGTGCTGCCCTCCTGGGCAATGACTCTGGCGGTGGTCTCCGGACCAGTGACGATTGTGCTGCCCTCCTGCGCAATGACTCTGGCGGTGGTCTCCGGACCAGTGACGACTGTGCTGCCCTCCTGGGCACTGACTCTGGCAGTGGTCTCCGGACCAGTGACGATTGTGCTGCCCTCCTGGGCAATGACTCTGGCGGTGGTCTCCGGACCAGTGACGACTGTGCTGCCCTCCTGGGCACTGACTCTGGCGGTGGTCTCCGGACCAGTGACGATTGTGATGCCCTCCTGGGCACTGACTCTGGCGGTGGTCTCCGGACCAGTTACGACAGTGCTGGCGGTGGCATCCCGGCCGCCGGGGAGGATGGCGCCCTTGTCCGCCGTGCTGCTCTTCCCAGACTGTGCAGACTTCTTCTGCCCCTTCACCACCTTTGGAGGAGTCACAGCTGACTCGGCACTCCCCCTGGGACCCTTGTGAGCAGTTTTGCTGCCAGGAGTCTTCACCCTGTCCCGTCGGCCACTTTCCAACTTTAAGTGCTTTACAGGGGGTGGACTGGCAGTGCTTTGGCTCCGTGTCACACTGGCTGCCCTGGTGGCCAGTGCACTCCACACACCTTGAACACGCACCACTGGTACTGGACTTTTTTTGGCTGAGGTGCTACTACGGGTCCTATGAATTGGAGGGGTGGGGGTGGTGGCAAAGAGGTCAACGTTGCTGAGGAAGAGTTGCTGACGAAGACTGGGATGGGTAGCTGGAGGGGGTCTGGGAGTGGAGGAAGAGGAGGTGGTTGTAGGAGGTGTAACTTTAGGTGATTTGGGTGCAGGTGCAGGTACTGGAGGCTGTCGTGAGGTGGATGGATGTTGGGTGTGTGGGTGCCCGCGTTTGTGTACTTTGGGAGGGGGCGTCATAGACACACTGGGAGTGGACACAGGGGACGTGTAAATGGTAGTGGGGGTGGTGAGTGCAGGTGAGCGGGGTGTGGTGCTGGGTGTTCTGGTGCGAGTCCTAGTGCCTGTAGATGTAGTGCATGCAGGTGAGAGTGTAGACGACACTAGGAGGGAGGAGGGAGACGACGAGGAGGGGGACACAGTTGAGGCAGTGGATGTTGTTGTGTCTGTATGTGGGTGATGCTTGTTTGAGTGCCTGTGGGTTGTGTGGTGCTTATGTTTGCCTGAGCTACTTTTGTGTGTTGAGGTGTATGCATGCTTGTCTGATGGTGTGCTTGGGATAGGCTGGGGTACAGGGGACTGGGTCTGGGTGGAGGGAGTTGGAGGGGTGAGGCTAGACACAGGGACAATGGCTGCCATCGGTGCTGAGGCCAGAGATTGCAGGGTTCGATGAAGGGCAGCCTGACCAGAATGAATGCCCTCCAGGAATGCATTACCATGTTGCAACTCCCTTTCTACACCCTGGATGGCATTCACAATGGTAGACTGCCCAACAGTGAGTGACCTGAGGAGGTGAATGGCCTCCCCACTGAGGGCAGCAGGGTTGACAGGGGCAGGGGCTGAGGTTCCTGGGGCGAAGGTGATGCCCACCCTCCTGGGTGAGCGGGCACGGAGCGAAGGCTGAGGGGCTGCTGGGAGGGCGGTGCTGGTAGGGGGGGTGGCGGCTGTACCTGTAGAAGTGGGGGGCACAGATGGTGCCGCCACCACAAGGGAGCTCCCATCGGCGGACGAGTCCGTGTAGCTGTTTGGTGATCCGGTGACCGACGTGAAGCTCCCCTCGCCCTCCGTCCCACTGGTGTATTCAGAGTCTGTGGTGTGGCCCTCCATGGCCATGTGGGATGCATGTCCCTCGTGCTCCAGTGCCACTGTACCTCCGCCTGATGATGCTGATGCACACAAGAACAGGGAGAGCACAAAAAGGAGGGGGGACGACAGAAGAAAAACAGGTTGAGTGCATGGCTTACCGCTACCGTTGGCGGACAATACAGACACAGCAGCCCCCTGCACTACGCCGTGCTCTTGGCCTCTGCAGATGCAATTCCTGGGATCTGCCCTACATGGCTATGGTGGTCATCTGCACACATAGATGACACAGGGGCATGTATACCTGTACTTGGCACTCAACAGAGGTGGGGTGGAGTGCCACATGGCCTGCATTACGGAGGGGCCTAGCCTACGGAACTCGCCCTAGCCTAGGGAAACCCACAACCCTCCGCCCCCTCCCAGACCCCTCCACTGCACGCAAAGTCTGCAGATTGAGAGTGTACTCACCCCCTTGTGACTGCTGTGATGCCCTCAAGCGCCCATCCAACTCTGGGGAGGCCACCGCCAGGATCCGGAACATCAGGGTGGTCATGGTTCGACAGGCATCCCTCCCACGTTGGGAGGCCATCCCCAGCTGAGCCTCCGCCGTCTTCTTGCTCCAGCAGCGAATGTCCTCCCATCTTTTCCGGCAGAGGGTGCCCCGTCTCTGGTGGACCCCCAGGGTCTGGACGTCCTTGGCGATGACACGCCAAATGTCCTTCTTCTGGTGGGCGCTGACCTACATGACATGTACAGGGGAAGAAGAGAAGTCATTAACAACAGCACCGTCGAAGTGGGTGGCCCCCATCCCTACCCTTGCCATGTGGCACATGCATTCACAGTCCTTCATGTTCCCTGACCTCTGCCCCCTTCCTACTGACATCCAGCCCTCTCCACCCAGGCATAGCCCATACAAAGTGCTCCCTGTGTACTTACCTGTTGGTCTGGAGGACCGTAGAGTAGCGTGTACTGGGGGAGGACCCCGTCCACGAGCTTCTCCAACTCCTGAGCAGTGAAGGCAGGGGCCCTTTCCCCAGACGCAGCAGCCATTGTCCCTTCCAGACCGAGGTCACAGCAGCACTTGCAGTGTAGGTCCTCTCCTGTTGAAGATCAGGTATCGAGTGATTGAACAGATAGAAAATGGTGGTCACGTCCGCGGCGGTGACGTCCGCGGCGGTGCGTCTCATCACCGCCGGCGCACTTCATCATTGGCTCTTGGGACCCATAGGGTCCAATGTTAACCAATGCAGCATTGCGCCGCTGTCTACGACCGCCTACCGCAACGGTGTACAACGCCAGCGCAGATACCTCACATCCCATTGTCCCAGTTTAGAGGTCAGGCAGCCGCCATTTCAGGGGCCCACATGGCTTCATTTACTACTGCGTCACACATACCTAGGCCTACACTCAACACACATACAGGAAGAGTTTTGTATTTGGTGTCGTGTTCTGTGTAGCTGTGGATACATACCTGGGAATTTGTTGACTCTGTGGTCGCTGTTGTCCTTCCTAGGTACCGTCAGCTGAGACATGTGAGGAGATGGTGGAATCCTCCGGTGTACCGACCGCTGGTGGACCTGTTAACAATGGATGAGCGACATTTAATCATCACCTACAGGTTTGACCGTGCCACTATCCAGGAACTGTGTACCCAGTTGGAGCCAGACCTGATCTCACCAATCCGCCATCCCACCGGAATCCCCCCTGAAGTGCAGGTGCTATCAGTGCTCCATTTCCTTGCAAGTGGGTCTTTTCAGACAACAGTGGCCATGGCATCTGGAATGTCCCAGCTTATGTTTTCCAACGTATTGTCCAGAGTGTTGTCTGCCCTGCTGAAACACGTACGGAGCTACATCGTTTTCCCTCAGGTGGAGGATTTGGCTACAGTTAAAGGTGACTTCTATGCCCTTGGACATATCCCCAACATCATAGGTGCCATTGATGGGACCCATGTAGCCCTGGTCCCCCCCCCCCACAGGAGTGAACAGGTGTACAGGAACCAGAAGAGTTATCATTCGATGAAATGACAGATGGTATGTTTGGCAGACCAGTACATCTCACAGGTAAATGCTATGTTCCCTGGCTCAGTGCATGACGCCTACATCCTGCGGAATAGCAGTATCCCGTATGTGATGGGTCAACTCCAGAGGCACGGGGTGTGGCTATTAGGGGACTCTGGTTACCCCAACCTGTCATGGCTATTGACCCCAGTGAGGAATCACAGGACCAGGGCAGAGGAACGCTACAATGAGGCCCATGGGCGGACTAGGAGGGTGACTGAACGCACCTTCGGCCTCCTGAAGGCCAGGTTCAGGTGCCTCCACATGACAGGTGGTTCCCTATTCTACTCACCAAAGAAGGTGTGCCAGATCATCATCGCCTGCTCGATGCTTCACAATCTTGCTTTGCGACGCCAAGTGCCTTTTCTGCAGGAGGATGGTCCAAATGGCGGTGTTGTGGCAGCTGTGGAGCCTGTGGAGCCTGTGGACAGTGATGAGGAGGAAGCTGAGGAAGAAGACATAGACAACAGGGAGTCAGTCATACAGCAATATTTCCAGTGACACACAGGTGAGAACCTTTTTTTTCACTATTACATACACTTTCACACTTCTACCTCTATCCTGTCTGTCATTTACTAGCAGTATTTAGTAACTGAGTTGTACCTTTCCACTACGGTTTCACAGGTGTGGTTACCAACGTGTGTCATCTGCTTGCATCATTCATGGACTTGTGATGTGTGACATAGGTATGTTGGCATTACATTAGAAAACGCTTTTTGACACTGTCATTGATAATACAAATTTACCAAATCACAGACTGACTCCAGATTGTTTTGTGCTTCAAGGGTGTTTATTTAAGTGCTCATAAATGGAGGGGAGTTGTAAAATGGTGATGTGGGATGGTGGAGGAATGTCCATGGCAGAGTCCAGTCTATTAGTCTCACAGGTGCTATGCCCATATGGGCATAGGAAGTGGAGCTGGGGCAGTTCCAATCTGGACAGGGTAACAAATTGGGACAGTGGGAGGACAATCAGGGTGGTCTCATTTCCTGGCGGGGTCTTGCCATCTTGCTCTGTCCTGTTCCTGGATCTCAGGGACCGCTTGCGGGGTGGATCTCTGTCTGCAGGGGGTGCAGTGCTGGTGTGGTGGTCCTTTGGCGGGCGTCCTGTCCACTAGCGCCGGCAGAGGTGGTGGGCAGTTCATCGTCCATGCTAGTGTCAGGGGCCCCTTGGAGGGCCACGGTGTCCCTCATGGTCCTTTGTATGTCCTTCAGCACCCCTACGATGGTGCCCAGGGTGGAGCTGATGGTTGTGAGCTCCTCCCTGAACCCCAAATACTGCTCCTCCTGCATGCGCTGGGTCTCCTGAAACTTGGCCAGGACCGTCGCCATCGTCTCCTGGGAGTGGTGGTATGCTCCCATGATGAAGGAGAGGGCCTCGTGGAGGGTGGGTTCCCTTGGCCTGTCCGCCCCCTGTCGCACCGCAGCCCTCCCAGTTCCCCTGTGTTCCTGTGCCTCCGTCCCCTGGACCGTGTGCCCACTACCACTGCCCCCAGGTCCCTGTTGTTGTTGGGGTGGTGGGTTATCCTGGGTTCCCTGTAGGGGTGGACACACAGCTGATTGACGTGTCCTGGGTACGGAGGTATGGGCCCGCTGGGTGGGTGCTGTGCTGGTGTTACCAGAGGGTGGAAGGTCAGTGTTGGGCTGTGCCTGTGCGAGGGGAACCGACTGTCCCGAGGCCCACGATGGTCCGGGCTGGTCATCTGGATCCAGTTGGCCAGAGCTGATGTCGTCACTGTGGGCCTCTTCTGTGGGTGGAGTGGAGATGTCTGGACCCTCCTGTGTGGTGACGTTCCGTAGTGGTCCTGCAGGGGTATAAGAGCATGATTATTGCATGTGTGTGTGTCATGGTGTGCAATGGGTGGGTGAGCGTGTACCCCAGTGCAAGTATTCCTGTGTAGGGGTTTGTGTCATGATGGTTAGGGGGTTGTTATGGGTATGTGCAGTGAGCATGCTTTAGTGATGGGTGTCCATGCTTAGTTGTGTCATGCAGGGCTTGGTGTTGGGATGGGTGGTTTGTGTTATTAGTACATTAGTGAGGATTTGGCATGATAGGGGAGGGGGTGAGGGTGGGGGTGTGTGATAGCATGCAGGTAGGGTGGGGGATATGATAGTTAAGATTTGACTTACCAGTGTCCATTCCTCCACTGACTCCTCCGAGGCCCTCTGGATGCATGATGGTCAAGACTTGCTCCTCCCATGTTGTTAGTTGTGGGGGAGGAGGTGGGGGTCCGCCGCCAGTCCGCTGTTCCGCAATGTTGTGCCTGGAGACCACAGAACGCACCTTCCCCCGTAGGTCGTTCCACCTCTTCCTGATGTCCTCCCGATTTCTTGGATGCTGTCCCACAGTGTTGACCCTGTCCACGATTCTGCGCCATAGCTCCATCTTCCTGGCTATGGAGGTGTGCTGCACCTGTGAGCCAAATAGCTGTGGCTCTACCCACAGGATTTCCTCCACCATGACCCTGAGCTCCTCCTGGGAAAACCTGGGTTGTCTTTGGCGTGACATGGGGTGGTGTAGGTGATTTGTGGGGTGGTGTATGTGTTGATGTGTGTGGTGCTGTGTAGTGGTGTGTGGTGTTCTGTGCGTGGACTGTTGTACGGGTGATGGTGTTGTGTGCCTCTGTGTGGTGGAGTTCTCAATTGCTGTGCTCTCTGTCTCTCGGCTTCCTCAAAATTTTTGGTCGTAGGGGTTTGTGTGTGATGTGGGTGTGTGTTTTATATTGTGTTGGGTGTGTGGGAGTGGTGTTTGTATGTGTATCAGGTGTGTGTATTTCGAATTGTCCAATGTGGCGGTGTTTTGGAGACGTGTGTGTATTTTGAGCGCGGCAATGTGTACCGCCAATGGAATACCGCAGTTGAAAGACCGCCGCGTGGATTCATGTGTCGTGATAGCATGGGCGTGTTTCTGTTGGCGTGACGGTGGAGGATTTGTTTTCGCCAGTTTATCACTGACCTTTGGTGTGGCGGTCTTGTGTGGGTGTCTGTATTTCGGCGGATTCCGAGATGTGTGTCATAATAGCTGTGGCGGAATTCCGCATCCTCGGCGGTGTATTGGTGGTCTTCTGCACGGCGGTAAGCGGCTTTTACCGCCAGTGTTGTAATGACCCCCCATATGTCCTTCATTGACCAATTCTTGCATCCTTTTATTTATCTTCAAAAACTCACATTCATCAATAGCTCTGCCCCTCCATTACAAAAAGTTTTTTTGGGCTTCACTACCTAGCTTTTTAAAAATTGCCAACCAACAAAATGCCTCCTGATATTTTGACAGAAGATAAGTCTGCAACTGAATTGTAGTGATGTATTGTGGTTGTATTTTGCTATTTAACCCCTTCCCCGCCACGGACGTAATGGTTACGTCCATGGCAGCGCCCGTGTGGCGCCATGGACGTAACCATTACGTCCTGAATGCTTCCCTCGGGAGAAGCGCTAGCGCTCCTCCCGAGGGCCGCCCCCCCCACCCCCCTAGGTCAGGGCTGACCGGGGAATCCCTTCCCCTTCCACCCCCGACCCCCCCACCCCCCCCCCCCCTGTGACGTCAGCGCGCGAGCGCGCGCTGATTTGTCACAGGGGCCTCCCTAGTCGCGCTGGAAGCTCTGCTTCCAGCGCGATTGAAAAAGAAATGCAAAAGCATTTCTTTTTCAATCACTTGGGAGGCCCGGAGGGGCTTCAAAGGGAAGGAAAAGTATTTCCTTCCCTTTGAAGTCCCTCCGAGGGTTTCAAAAGCCGGATTGCTTGCAATCCGGCTTTTGAAACCCCACTAGACACCAGGGATTTTTATTTTTTTCATTGAAATTGACCAAAGGGAGCGACCCCTTGGGCAAGGGTCGCTCCCAGGGGGGGCATTTTTTTGAAAAGGCCTTTTCTGCCCCCCCTAGGGGCAGATCGGCCTTACTAGGCCGATCTGCCCCCAGGGGGGGCAGAAACCTCTCGGCACCAGGGACCATTTTTTTTTTTTTTTTTTTTTTTTGTTTCATTTTTTTTTATTGAGGTGGGGAGCGACCCGTTAGGCAAGGGTCGCTCCCCTTGGGGGAAAATTATATTTTGGCCATTTCTGCCCCCCTTGGGGGCAGATTGGCCTATTTTGATGAGGCCAATCTGCCCCCAAGGGGGGTAGAAACCACTAGACACCAGGGTTTTTTTTATTTTTATTATTGTTATTGACAAAAGGGAGCGACCCCTTGGGCAAGGGTCGCTCCCAGGGGGGGCATATTTTTGGGAAGGCCTTTTCTGCCCCCCCTGGGGGCAGATCGGCCTACTATTAGGCCGATCTGCCCCCAGGGGGGGCAGAAACCTCTAGGCACCAGGGACCATTTTTTTTTTTTTGTTTCATTTTTTTTTTTTTTGGTGGGGAGCGACCCCTTAGGCAAGGGTCGCTCCCCTTGGGGGAAAATTATATTTTGGCCATTTCTGCCTCCCTTGGGGGCAGATTGGCCTATTTTGATGAGGCCAATCTGCCCCCAAGGGGGGTAGAAACCACTAGACACCAGGGAGTTTTTTCTTTGCGTGAATTTCACGAAAAGGGAGCGACCCCTTAGGCAAGGGTCGCTCCCTGGGGGGGAGGGCAATTTATTTTAGGCCATTTCTGCCCCCCCTGGGGGCAGATCGGCCTATTATTAGGCCGATCTGCCCCCAGGGGGGGAAGAAACCTCTAGGCGCCAGGGCAAATTTTTTTTTTGTGTTTTTTTTTTGTTCTTTCTTTTTTTTAGAGATGGGGAGCGACCCATCAGGCAAGGGTCGCTCCCCTGGGGGGCAAATTGTATTTAGACCATTTCTGCCCCCCTGGGGGCAGATTGGCCGATTTTAGGTCAATCTGCCCCCAAGGGGGCAGAAACCACTAGCCACCGGGGATTTGTTTTTTGGCGCCAATGTCACGCAGGGGGAGCGACCCCGTAGGCAAGGGTCGCTCCCGGGGGGGGGGGGAGGGGGGTTGGGGGGGCAAATTTTTTTTAGGCCATTTCTGCCCCCCCGGGGGACAGATCGGCCTATTATTAGGCCGAACTGCCCCCCGGGGGGGGGGGGCAGAACACTCTAGGCGCCAGGGCAAATTTTTTTTTGTGTTTTTTTTTGTTGTTGTTTCTTTTTTTAGAGATGGGGAGCGACCCATCAGGCAAGGGTCGCTCCCCTGGGGGGGCAAATTGTATTTAGACCATTTCTGCCCCCCTGGGGGCAGATTGGCCAATTTTAGGTCAATCTGCCCCCAAGGGGGCAGAAACCACTAGGCACCGGGGATTTGTTTTTTGGCGCCAATGTCACGCAGGGGGAGCGACCCCGTAGGCAAGGGTCGCTCCCGGGGGGGGGGGTGGGGGTTGGTGGGGCAAATTTATTTTAGGCCATTTCTGCCCCCCCGGGGGACAGATCGGCCTATTATTAGGCCGAACTGCCCCCGGGGGGGGGGCAGAACACTCTAGGCGCCAGGGCAATTTTTTTTTTTTCTTTGTTTTTTTTTTTTTAGAGATGGGGAGCGACCCATCAGGCAAAAGTCGCTCCCCTGGGGGACAAATTGTATTTAGGCCATTTCTGCCCCCCTTGGGGGCAGATTGGCTGAGTTTAGGTCAACCTGCCCCCAAGGGGGCAGAAACCACTAGGCACCGGGGATTTGTTTTTTGGTGCCAATGTCACGCAGGGGGAGCGACCCCGTAGGCAAGGGTCGCTCCCGGCGGGGGAGGGTGGGGGTTGGGGGGGGCAAATTTATTTTAGGGCATTTCTGCCCCCCCCCCCCCGGGGCCGGCTGAGCTACAGGCCAAACACCACAGGTAGGCACCTTGCAAAAAACACCTCTGTTTTCTGTGAAAAAATATGTTGTGTCCACGTTGTGTTTTGGGCCATTTCCTTTTGTGGGAGCTAGGCCTACCCACAGAAGTGATGTACCATTTTTATCGAGAGACTTAGGGGAACGCTGGGTGGAAGGAAATTTGTGGCTCCTCTCAGATTCCAGAACTTTCTGTCACCGAAATGAGAGGAAAAAGTGTTTTTTGGGCCAAATTTTGATGTTTGCAAAGGATTCTGGGTAACATAACCTGGTCAGAGCCCCGCAAGTCACCCCATCTTGGATTCCCCTGGGTTTCTAGTTTTCAAAAATGCACTGGTTTGCTAGGTTTCCTCAGGTGTCGGCTGAGCTACAGGCCAAAATCCACAGGTAGGCACTGCTTTTTATAAAAAAATGTGATGTGTCCACGTTGTGTTTTGGGCCCTTTCCTTTCGTGGGCGCTAGTCCTACCCACACAAGTGATGTATCATTTTTATCGGGAGACTTGGGGGAACGCTGGGTAGAAGGAAATTTGTGGCTCCTCTCAGATTCCAGAACTTTCTGCCACAGAAATGTGAGTAACATGTGTATTTTTAGCCAAATTTTGAGGTTTGCAAAGGATTCTGGGTAACAGAACCTGGTCCGAGCCCCGCAAGTCACCCCTCCTTGGATTCCCCTAGGTCTCTAGTTTTCAGAAATGCACAGGTTTGGTAGGTTTCCCTAGGTGCCGGCTGAGCTAGAGGCCAAAATCTAGAGGTAGGCACTTCGCAAAAAACACCTCTGTTTTTTTACAAAATTTAGGATGTGTCCACGTTGCGCTTTGGGGTGTTTCCTGTCGCCGGCGCTAGGCCTACCCACGCAAGTGAGGTATCATTTTTATCGGGAGACTTGGGGGAACGCTGGGTGGAAGGAAATTTGTAGCTCTTCTCAGATTCCAGAACTTTCTGCCACAGAAATGTGAGGGACATGTGTTTTTTTAGCCACATTTTGAGGTTTGCAAAGGATTCTGGGTAACAGAACCTGGTCCGAGCCCCGCAAGTCACCCCTCCTTGGATTCCCCTAGGTCTCTAGTTTTCAGAAATGCACAGGTTTGGTAGGTTTCCCTAGGTGGTGGCTGAGCTAGAGGCCAAAATCTACAGGTAGTCACTTTGCTAAAAACAGCTCTGTTTTCTGTGATATGTCCACGTTGTGTTTTGGGGCATATCCTGTCGCGGGCGCTAGGCCTACCCACACAAGTGAGGTATCATTTTTATCGGGAGACGTGGGGGAACGCTGGGTGGAAGGAAATTTGTGGCTCCTCTCAGATTCCAGAACTTTCTGGCACAGAAATATGAGGAACATGTGTTTTGTTAGCCAAATTTTGAGGTTTGCAAAGGATTCTGGGTAACAGAACTTGGTCCGAGCCACACAAGTCACCCCTCCTTGGATTCCCCTAGGTCTCTAGTTTTCAGAAATGCATAGGTTTGGTAGGTTTCCCTAGGTGGCGGCTGAGCTAGAGGCCAAAATCTACAGGTAGTCACTTTGCTAAAAACAGCTCTGTTTTCTGTGATATGTCCACGTTGTGTTTTGGGGCATATCCTGTCGCGGGCGCTAGGCCTACCCACACAAGTGAGGTATCATTTTTATCGGGAGACGTGGGGGAACGCTGGGTGGAAGGAAATTTGTGGCTCCTCTCAGATTCCAGAACTTTCTGCCACAGAAATGTGAGGAACATGTGTTTTTTTAGCCAAATTTTGAGGTTTGCAAAGGATTCTGGGTAACAGAACCTGGTCCGAGCCACACAAGTCACCCCTCCTTGGATTCCCCTAGGTCTCTAGTTTTCAGAAATGCATAGGTTTGGTAGGTTTCCCTAGGTGGCGGCTGAGCTAGAGGCCAAAATCTACAGGTAGTCACTTTGCTAAAAACAGCTCTGTTTTCTGTGATATGTCCACGTTGTGTTTTGGGGCATATCCTGTCGCGGGCGCTAGGCCTACCCACACAAGTGAGGTATCATTTTTATCGGGAGACGTGGGGGAACACTGGGTGGAAGGACATTTGTGGCTCCTCTCAGATTCCAGAACTTTCTGCCACAGAAATGTGAGGAACATGTGTTTTTTTAGCCAAATTTTGAGGTTTGCAAAGGATTCTGGGTAACAGAACCTGGTCCGAGCCCCGCAAGTCACCCCTCCTTGGATCCCCCTAGGTCTCTAGTTTTCAGAAATGCACAGGTTTGGTAAGTTTCCCTAGGTGGCGGCTGAGCTAGAGGCCAAAATCTACAGGTAGTCACTTTGCTAAAAACAGCTCTGTTTTCTGTGATATGTCCACGTTGTGTTTTGGGGCATATCCTGTCGCGGGCGCTAGGCCTACCCACACAAGTGAGGTATCATTTTTATCGGGAGACGTGGGGGAACGCTAGGTGGAAGGAAATTTGTGGCTCCTCTCAGATTCCAGAACTTTCTGCCACAGAAATGTGAGGAACATGTGTTTTTTTAGCCAAATTTTGAGGTTTGCAAAGGATTCTGGGTAACCGAACCTGGTCCGAGCCACACAAGTCACCCCTCCTTGGATTCCCCTAGGTCTCTAGTTTTCAGAAATGCATAGGTTTGGTAGGTTTCCCTAGGTGGCGGCTGAGCTACAGGCCAAAATCTACAGGTAGTCACTTTGCTAAAAACAGCTCTGTTTTCTGTGATGTGTCCAGGTTGTGTTTTGGGGCATATCCTGTCGCGGGCGCTAGGCGTACCCACACAAGTGAGGTATCATTTTTATCGGGAGACTTGGGGGAATGCTGGGTGGAAGGAAATTTGTCGCTCCTCTCAGATTCCAGAACTTTCTGCCACAGAAATGTGAGGAACATGTGTTTTTTTAGCCAAATTTTGAGGTTTGCAAAGGATTCTGGGTAACAGAACCTGGTCCGAGCCACACAAGTCACCCCTCCTTGGATTCCCCTAGGTCTCTAGTTTTCAGAAATGCACAGGTTTGGTAGGTTTCCCTAGGTGGCGGCTGAGCTAGAGGCCAAAATCTACAGGTAGTCACTTTGCTAAAAACAGCTCTGTTTTCTGTGATGTGTCCACGTTGTGTTTTGGGGCATATCCTGTCGCGGGCGCTAGGCCTACCCAAACAAGTGAGGTATCATTTTTATCGGGAGACTTGGGGGAACATAGAATAGCAAAACAAGTGTTATTGCCCCTTGTCTTTCTCTACATTTATTCCTTCCAAATATAGGGGTGTCTGTAAAAAAGACATCTATTTGAGAAATTCCATGTAATTCACGTGCTGCTATGGTCACCCCGGAATTCAGAGATGTGCAAATAACCACTGCTCCTCAACACCTTATCTTGTGCCCTTTTTGGAAATGCAAAGGTTTTCTTGATAGCTATTTTTTACTCCTTATATTTCAGCAAATGAATTACTGTATACCCGGTATAGAATGAAAACGCACTGCAGGGTGCAGCTCATTTATTGGCTCTGGGTTCCTCGGGTTCTTGATGAACCTACAAACCCTATATATCCCCGCAACCAGAGGAGTCCAGCAGACGTAACGGTATATTGCTTTCGATAATCTGACATTGCAGGGAAAAGTTACAGAGTAAAAAGTAGAGAAAAATTGATGTTTTTTTCACCTCAATTTCAATATTTTTCTTTTTCAGCTGTTATTTTCTGTAGGAAACCCTTGTAGGATCTACACAAATGACCCCTTGCTGAATTCAGAATGTTGTCTACTTTTCAGAAATGTTTAGGTTTCTGGGATCCAGCATTGGTTTCATGACCATTCCTGTCACTGACTGGAAGGAGGCTGAAAGCACAAAAAATTGCACAAATGGGGTATGCCCCAGTAAAATGCCAGAATTGTGTTGAAAAATTGGGTTTTCGGATTCAAGTCTGCCTGTTCCTGAAAGCTGGGAAGCTGCTGAGTTTAGCACCGCAAACCCTTTGTTGATGCCATTTTCAGGGGAAAAACCACAAGCCTTCTTCTGCAGCCACTTTTTCCAATTTTTTTGAAAAAAACAAAATTTTCCCTGTATTTTGGCCAATTTCTTGGCCTCTTTCAGGGGAACCCACAAAGTCTGGGTACCTCCAGAATCCCTAGGATGTTGGAAAAAAAGGACGCAAATTTGGCTTGGTTAGCTTATGTGGACAAAAAGTTATGCGGGCCTAAGCGCGAACTGCCCCAAATAGGCAAAAAAAGGCCTGGCACAGGAGGGGGAAAAGGCCTGGCAGCGAAGTGGTTAAAAAAAAAACAATATGGGGAGGCGTGTCAGGCATCTAAAATGTGTTATGTTTTTTTCTCACCGCACTAACCACTCGTGCCAGGGCCAGCAATGAAATCACCAGCAGAGACACGGCAGCGCCAGCGGTTGAAGGGGGGGTCTCGATGGTGGCAGTGGTGGGTAATGGTAAGTCATATTGCTTACTTATTACCACTGTAAGGATGACTAGTGTTGTTGACTCACTTGTGAACACCATGCTTTAGCAGATACAACAGAAGTTAAGTATTAATGGCCTTTTCTATCTCCAACTCAGCAGACAAAGGTTCATAATGAACTTTAACTATGATGGGGTTATGGAAAATTGAAATAAGGATGGAAGTAGAAAGGATGGGTGAAATATATTATGAATGAAAGGATGTGTGGACGAAAGGTTGCATAATAATCATATAGGTGGGTGATAGGATGCTTGGGTGGGTGTGAAGGATGGATGAAAGAGTATACAGGTGAAGGGGTGCCTGCCGAGGTGGGTGAAAGGGTATGAGTGAAAGGATGCCTGCCTGGATGGGTGAAAGGAATCCTTGGGTCGGTTGCATCTTGGATGAGTGAATGGGTGAAAGGATGCATGTGTGGGTTTTGGGTAAATGGATGCTAGTGAAAGGTTCGTTGAGAGCCATGTTTGGAATTTGGATTGATATGGATGGTTTTCAACAGTGAAGACTGGATGAGACAATGTAAAGCTTAAATGGTGTGTATCAAAGCCAATGGTGAAGAATAAGAATTCTAGAAGAACAATGAAATGATGAATGGATAAATGCTTGGAAGGAAGAATCAAGGGAGCTCTTCTGGATAGGGGTATTCTCACTTGCTTAACTTGCTTGGAATGGTTTTATCAAAGCATTGATTCAAAGGGTTGGGGTGGTATTTCTGACTATTCCCTTGGCTCACAGTATTTTTCAAGCGTGGCAGATCATTTGTATCCCATCATCATTAATCACCACCTCCTTCCCTACCTATGGCATTCACCAGTGCCACCCATGATGAACTAACAGCTGCATGGTTCAATTCAGTAGAATCGGCACTGCAATGTTGGCTGTGCAATGTGTGTCTACTTAAGTTAATTTAATGTGTCATTTAAGTTCAAAGTTTTCAATGCATGGCAATGTAAAAACAAGGTGTGTTTCCCTTCCCTCCCAGTGCCCACTCACTCAGTCACTTCCCTAGTACTTCACTCCTTTAATCCTTCTTAAGTTCTGTCCCAGCCTTCCGAAAACTTTTAAAAATCCATTCTTTGCTGGCGCCAAATTTTTCTAGCCAAATGATATATTTCATTACGGCTTTCATAATGGATTTAGGTCTGTTAAAATGTTTCTCTTTCAACATTTGCCAATCACACAC
Source organism: Pleurodeles waltl (assembly GCF_031143425.1). NCBI lineage: Eukaryota > Metazoa > Chordata > Amphibia > Caudata > Salamandridae > Pleurodeles > Pleurodeles waltl. The sequence continues at coordinate 1,694,518,053 of NC_090445.1, forward strand.
CACAGTGACTCACACTACTAGCTAAACCTTAGGCACATGATGATGATAATGAATTGATCAGTAAAGCATCAACTCTACCTACCCAGCCTAATCCCCTTTAACTTACCCTGCAGTAGAGTATGTTATGAATCCTTTCCTTACTGCCAGGCAAATGTATTTTGTTAGAAAAAAGTAATTTGTACAAAGTGTGGTGGAGGAGGGTGATGAGGACAGGGAGCAAAGTGGGACTAAGCAAGTGCCTCGACTTTTGAAGATGGGATAGTCATAAACGAACATACGAAACACAGTCTATACAGCCCGTTCCTTAATCCTTTCCCCCTACTGCAGTACATTCCTACGGTCTACTTACGGCAGACAGGATGTCTGTATGATTGATTTTATTTTAGTTTGTGGCATGTATCATTCTTAATATTTATCTGCCTTGTAGTTAGGGTAAAATTGAAAGGCGTTTTGGAGAAGAGCATGGCCATTGGAATAAGTTCATTGTCTATTACAGCTGTCCCAGCTACAGACAGTAACGAGTATGACTAGGGCGCCAGCTGAGCTAGCATGCCTCCATTTATTTAGCACAACAGAAGAGAGAAGAATACTTGCATTCAATAGTGCATAATGGCTGTGACTCTAAACACATCAAAATTGAATGGCATGAGGTCACCAGCAAATGTACTGCTACTGTGCCACTACATGATTTTAAAGAAGTGTTTTGCACAGAGCATTGTTTAGAATTTCTCTTTTTTCTTTCTTGATATAGCTATTTCTGCTGGTCGACGATCACGGCAGGAAATAGCAGCCCCACTGTGGCAGCAGAGGCTGGAGGCCATCGGGCCAAATATCGGCAGCTGGTGGTTCTGGAGGAGGAGGGGGACGAGGCAGCAGCAGCCCCTGCTAATGCCCAGGGCCCAAGCCAAGCCCCAGTGCCTCCAGCCTCAAACTCTCAACATCGGTGCCACAGTTAGCTGGCAGCTGCCCGCTGCCATTCCATCACTGCTGCCCCCCATGACACAGCCTTTCAAAGCTACGTCCTTAGAAGGCTGGCACAAATGGAAGCCAGGCAGGCACGCATGGAGGGGCTCCTGAAAACAACTCCTGGCCCACAGTTAGTGCCCTTCTCTGCCATTTTTTTTTTACCTTTGTCTTGGTGGGTGGGAATTGTTGTGGGTAGAGAGGGTGTGAATGTATTTTTGGGACCGGGTCCGGGACTGTTGGACATTGTTTTCTTTTATTCATGGACAGTAGAGTTTTTTTGGACATTGGTTGGGGACAGGGAGGTTTGTTTGGAGAGAGGGGTGGGACAGTTGTGGGTGGAATGGGGTGGATTTATATTCTTCTTGTTAGGGTTAATAAATATTGATTTAATGTTATTTATGCCTCACATTTTTTTGGGTGTGTTTTACTTCACACTGCTGCCTTTTAGTGCAGTGTGTTTTTAAAACCTGCTGATAGTGTATAACAATTAGTTATACTGTTAGGTACCCTTGTCCTACTACTCTCCCAGTCTCTGCACTGTAGTCTGCAACTATATTTGACCCCTTAAGGAGTGGGGGGACTTGCCATTGCCTAATATATTGCCTCAAAGTACAACAATGCTCCACAGTTCTCTAACCTGAATAGATGAAGCAAGGGTTGCATGGTTTTTCAAGGTGCCATAGTGGTGGTAGTAGTAGCATTCACATTCTAGCACACTAACAGTGAAGGCATCAGAAGCGAGGTCCCACTCCCACCTAGGTGAACTCAAATGAAGAATTGTGTAAATGAAGAATGGTGTAAATTATTAAGTCACACCTCAATAAATCACACAGCCTGGGGGAAGAGGGTTAGGGGTTTGATGAATGGAGTGAAAAGGGGATTTAGGAAAAGGTGGGACAAAAAGACAAACACTAGACAAACACAATATTCATCTGGGCAATGATCACTAGGCTGTTGTGGGAGGAATAGAAATGAATGAGTATGACACAGTTAACTTAAATGGATTGCGAACATTCCATCAGCCCCAGGGAGACCCAAGTTATTATAATATATCTCTAAATGTTCTGTCACCTAGGTTTGCAAAATAATAAATACAAATGATGTTGGGGTGAAGCTAACACACAGTTCTAAAGTTCTAAAGATTATTGAATTGTATTGCCAAATTGGGTGGTGCATCTGCATTCTTCTTGAATTGCCCCATCAATCTTGATGGCCTGCCTGGCTGAAGCGGTCCAATAAGGTAAGCATGAGTGTGATGGTGCTTTTGCCTTTTGTGCAGGAGAAGAGAAGGCCTGTGGATTGTAAAAGTAAACAGAAATGATAATCATGATATTGTAGAATCAAGAAGAAGAAGGAGCATACTTGACTATCGCAACGCTCTCGCTCCTGGAACCTGAACAAGCTACAACAGATCCAGAACGCTGCCGCCAGACTCATCCTAGACCTCCCCCACCGAGAACACATCACAGAACACTTGAAGAACCTCCACTGGCTCACCGTCGAGAAGAGGATCAACTTCAAACTCCTCGTACATGCCTACAGAGCCCTCCACGATGACGGGCCCAACTACCTCAACAACCACCTCAACTGGTACTCCCCTCCCAGACCCCTGCACTTGTCCCAACAGTCACTCGCTAACATTCCCCGAATATAGAAGTCCTCGGCTGGAGGAAGATCATTTTCATAGCAGGTAGGAAAAAGCTGGGACAACTTACCACCGCACCTCAGACAGTCGCCATCGCTGACTCAGTTCAGGAAGAACCTCAAGACATGGTTCTTCGACTGATCTCTGAGGACACCCTTCAGCGCCTTGAGACCCTATAAGGGAGAAGTGTGCTATACAAGACCGTGATTGATTGACTGAAGAAGGATGAAATGGAAGGTAAGCTTCATGAAGAGTAGTTTACCAAGGAGAATCAGAGGAGGCAGAGCAAGAGCCTAGGCCTTTGCAGTCATTCATTTTATGACTGATGTGCGATCAATTAAGTGAGAGCAATTACAACAAACAACAATCACAGACCAGTGGCTGCATGTATATCGGATGATCAAACTCGCAACTGTCATGATGATGATCATCATCATAATAACATTTAGCCTAGAGCAAGTGCACAATGTGATGATGTGACATCATCCACCACATGTCTTTCGCCTCCAGTTACCTAGAACATCAGGCCCCCCCACCCAACCACATAGTTTCAAATTTGAGCTAGCTAGCACACACACGCAGCACCATTGGGTTTCCCAAATATCGTAATCAATGCGCCTCTCACCAGTCCACAGAGTTGAGTAGGTCTCTTAGATTCATCATCCATGTTGATTGCCATGAAGTTGATAACTTCCTTCTTCTGGCAGTTGTTGAAGATGTCCTTCCATCATCCTCCTGACTCCAATGATACAATGATACATCCAGGAGTCAAAAAGAGTGATCCTTTCAGCTCTGCATCCAAGTGAAAAGTGACTAGGTCTCTGGGGCACGTCCTCTTGTTGAAAAAAAAAAATTATACAAAAATACTCCTTGCACAAAATAATTCAATGCAAACGGTCCATTAGAGAAGGTTCTTAACTCAAAATTGTCTTTTTGTGGAGATTTTAGCTGCTTGAGCTTCTCCAGAGTGCAGCTGTGGTCGATCGCGCTCACTCATGCTTGCCTACATCACAAAAAGACGTGCCTGAAGTTTCTGCCGTGGCGCAAAATCTCACGGGAACTCGCAGGTGGGTAGAAAATCTCATTTGTGCTGGTGAGTGCCCAGCAGTCTCTCGTCGCACTACCCGTGCTTGCGAAATGACATTAAGCTGGCACCAACGGGGAAAAGCTCTGCTCCGTTGCGGAATGCTGAGTCTATCAGTAACTACATTCTCCACTAAATGTGGAGATGCCAAATTCCGCAAACTCCATGAGCGGAGCGGAGTTTTTCACCCAGGCTTACTTTTGTGGTTCACACTGACAAGAATTGTGGTTGTTGGTTAATAAGCAACAACCACAATCAATACACTGATGTCTTCCAGTGAAGTAGTGAGTTGCACCAGACTTCTTATGAGATGGCTCAGTCCAAACGCATACCCATTGTCCCACATGTGAAATGTGGCGTAGGATACTGGCGGTGCTAGTACTGTTTTGTTGATAGAAATTTAGTTGTCCCACCTCACTCACCCCTCCATGACCTTCTATTAGTGTTTGGGGTAAATGTAAGGAATGGAAGCTGCAGAACTGAAATACATCACTTAGTTCCCTGATAAGTTTCCACTCCTGCCACTGACCTCATACTCTTACAATCAGGTATAGAAAGGGCAGTACCAAGGGTACCGAAGGGCAAGCCATGGAGCCAGTTGCCACCCTGCCTGCCCTTAATTGACATCCTTGCACAAGAGCTATCTCAGTGTCCAAAAAAATGTTCCATGCCACCCCATAGGATTTAAATAAAGCACATCTATTTTGCATGGAATAGATTTAAATAGACAACAAGGCACTCACCCTTAATACATAGCACTTTCTCCCAGTGATGCAGAAGGACAGGTTAAACATCCTGTAAATGGTGCTCAAAGGGTGTAGTGTACAAAGTGTAGTAACACCTTCAGAAGCTCACTTCATTTTTTATTGAGGCCTGGAATCTGGGATGAATGAAAAAATAGAGCATAGAAGAATACAAATCAATCGGAGTACAAGGGTCTCTCTGCTTCATCTCCCTAAACCATAACTCGAGTGCTTAATGAACCTCTTACTGTTCAATGACTGCTTAAACATGTCCCTGCTCTTGTTCACCTTCCTCACTAATGACAACATCAATGAGACCACCTGCGCACACAATGTATGGGACTCCAGAAAGCAATTGAGAGTTATATTGCCTTTTGTCACTGAAAAAGACTTCACAGGACCTCGCCAAGTTAGCTTTTGGGTGCAGATTTGCACAGATTTTTCCTCCACACTTTTGTGAATTTAAAAAAAAAAAACTTTGTAATGTTTGCAAGTTCGAGAAGTTTCTGAAGGTTAAAAATGTAAATATGGGTGAAAATTGTGTTACACATTAAGAGCCTGACTTAGAGTTTGGCAGACAGGGTACTCCATCGCAAATGCAACTGAGTATGTTGCATTCCTCATTTAGAGCTTGGCAGCCCTTAGGTATTCCATTGGCAAAGTCCCCATTGACTCAGTTTATGGCATCTTTCCCCCGACAGACCAAGGAAATTGGGGCCATAGAAGAAAGAAAGATCACTCTGCACCACCCACCCTATTTAGGATGGAGAGTATAATGTATTTTTTCCAGTCTGTCACTACCAGCATCCTGGGAGAATATCCTTTGGTGTGGGCTCATTTCTTCAATTTTTCACAAACAAGCTTCCACCTTGAGAGCTTGTTTCTGAAAAATAAAGACAGTTTTAAAAGTTTGGTGGACAGTCATAGAAACTGACAGTGACCGTCCACAAAACTTTGCCCACTTGAAACAGTGCTTTACTTCAATGTACATAGACGACCAGTTCGCTTTAAATTCGTAAACAGAGTACCAATGGGACGGCGAATGTAATGGCTGATATCCAGATGGACACTACTCTATCCATGAAACCCTAAATATGGCCTTAGGTTTGTGGGGAATGTCTCAGATAAAACAACACCTTATGGGGTCTAGTCATGAAGTTGATTTTATAGGATGTTAAGTAGTACTGCAGTGTGTTATTCACTTACTACAAAATTCCCCCCACAAACCTACGGCTGGACACATACACTCCCACCTCTCCCATTGTTTCTGTGCAGAGTTCTCTGCAATGATGGGGATCTCTGCACATGTAGGAATATGTTTCAGTAGTAAATGTGGGAGTGACAATAGGGAGTGGCTGGGAAATGGGTACTACTTAAAACTAAGTGAATGTAGGGAAATTCAAGGAGGTGTTTAGAGAGGGACAGGTTAATACAAATACACACCCACAAAAGACTAAAGAGTAAGACCATTGTTAATCACACACTACACTTTGAAAGTTACTGCGGCACTAAAGGTGTCAGAACTAGCTCTCAGTTCTCGATCCCAGCCTAAGAGCAAGTTAAGAATCAACACATGACCAGTCATGGTCCTGCAACAGACTTCCATAGAAAAGAACAGAGGGAGGGAAATAAGCTAAGACCCCTTGAGAACTAATGTTAAATTAATTAAAATAATTGGACGTTTAAATTATATAAATGTTTACTGCAAAAAATATATGTAATTTTTAATTAACTATTTTATTATTTCACAATGTAATAAAAAATGTATTTTTGTTAAATTGATTATACTGTAGATTTGTGCTAAAACAGAAATTATTGAAATTATTCAAAAATGTAATTTCTAACAAGATTGTGTGAATATTAAATGGAAATGAAGCATTTAGTGAGGGTGTGAATTTGCTTTCAATTCTTACTTAAAATATTGATATACTCTATTTTGTATACAAATTCACAGAGTACATTTTCCAGATGTAATTTGTGGCCATTTTTCCAGGATTTCTGTTCATATCAGAGAGAGCTCAGGTGGGAGGCTTAGTCAGGACAGAGACTTGGGGACTGATTTATATATTGGCAGTATGTATCGCAATGCACCCTACCTCAAAATGTGACGTTCGCCTCAAAATACTCGGACAAGTCTCCTTGTGGTGAGATAACAAACACTGCTGGGGTGTTCAGAATCACTGGCCTTCACCGGCATGATGCAACTTGAAATTCAGGGTATGAAAAGCAAACTCATAACACTGATCAAAATATGTGCTGGAGAAGCCTCAGCCTTCATTAACAATCACAAGTGGGTCAGTGTTTCTGCAGCTCGATTTCACCAGTGTGCAAACGCTGCACCTGATTTTTCAGGCTGGAAAGTTTAGCTTGTAAAATTGCTTGGAACCCACACCCATTTCCCAGCCTCCCCAGTCCACAGGTGAAGCACTAAGGGCCACATGTACAAAGATCCAGTTTCGGGACTCGCAAACAGCGAGTCTTAGAGACTCGCACTTTGCGACTCGCAAACCCGGATGTACAACAGTGTACTTTACACTGTTTGCAACTCCCAATGGGGTCTCAAATGACTTACCTGAATATTCATGAAGTAGGTCGCAATTTGTGACCCTCTTGGGAATGGCCGCCCTCACAGGGATGGTGGCCTGCTGGAGACGCAGAGCAACATGTCTGTGACTGCTTTTAAATAAAGCAGTTTTTTTTCTTTTTAAATGCAGCCCGTTTTCCTTAAAGGAAAACGAGACGCAGTTCAAAAACAAAAATGAAAAGTTTTCTTTTAATTTTTTCAGAGTAGGCAGTGTGGTCCGTGGTACCACTGCCTGGTCTGAAAAAATATTTTCGCTGCCATTCACAAAGGGGAAGGGGTCCTGTGGGGACCCCTTCCTGTTTGCGAATGGGTTAGCACCAGCTTCAAACTGGTGCTAACTGCGATTGTTTTGCGACCGCATTCGCGGTCACAAAAAAATCATACATGCCATTTGGATTCAGTGTTAGGAAGGGATGCCCTTGACACTCCCCTTCCTAATACCGAATTGCAAAACCCAAACTGCGATTCGGTAGCAAGTTACCGAATCGCAGTTTGGGCTTTGTATATCCCAAAAAGCATTTTTCAAGTCGCAACTTTGCGACTTGAAAAATGCTTCGTACATCTGGTCCTAAGGAACTTGTAATTCTCCCCAATGCCAGTCACACATTGTTATTTCCTTCCCAACCCCCCAGCTGCCCCACACAGTACCCTCGGACATATTCACCATCTCCATCTTGCTTTAAGCCTCATGGAATCGGAAATTCTAGGAAGAATACCATCTGGAAAAAGTGAATCCACCCAGTCAATCCAGATCCATGGGTTTGGTTTCTAGTGATGGAATACCCTGCAGAGACTCCTCTCAGTAGTGGTAATTCTGGCCCCCAGAATCCTCTCCCAGAATTTAGCATTATTCGCAATATAGCATTATTCGCAATCAGGGAAGCAATCAGGGAAGAACCAGACAGCTTTGTCCTTTTTTAGTTAGGAAAAAATTCATATGAGCTTCCTTCAAACATCCATGCTTTCTTTGCTTTTTGTGTTTTTCCCTGAACAAATAATTCTTACTGAAGCTCATCCAGTCTCAATCTACCAGAACATAATTCAATATGTACTTTTGAATTGTACAGGCCTGTGGCTACTGCTTCCTGAAATGATCTTGAATTCCTTTGATCAGAAGAAACAGCCTGTCAAAATGTTTAATACGCATGTTCTATGCATAATTTATTTCATTGCTAACTGAATTCCTGCCTAGGTTTGGGGATGTTTGCACTGCTAAATCTATTTAAAGAGGGAGGCAGGTGTTTCCTGTGTTTTTTGATGTGCACTCGTCCCATTAATGAAGCCCTGCTTTCTTAGCACTTGAGGTTTTTAAAGGAGGTGATTTATTAGTATTAACACTCCCCCATCTAAGCAAGCCAGTGCACACATGCTACACAGGGCGACTCCTTGCTTCATTACAGTGGCTGTTAAGGACTCAAGGTGGTAAGGGCTGACTGGTCTGAAGACTTTATAACCCTACTCAATTTAGGATGTGTTTGCTGTAAAGAAGGGTGTCCAACACAGGCAAAGGAAGGCCACAACGTGTCCAGATATTCAGGATATCGAAAAAGAAGTGTCACAGAGTTGAGCTACCCATGGGTTCTGCTAAGAACTGCTAAGCAAAGAGAGAGAGGTTAGGACAGGAAGTGAATTTGACTAGGAAGCTAGGTTGACATTGAGGCCCTCATTACGAGTGTGGCGGTCAGACCGCCGCCAAAGTGGCGGTCTGACCTCCACATTACGACCGTGGTGAAAGCACCACAGTCGGACCGCCAGCACTACCACTTTTAGACCGGCCCTGGGGATTACGACTCCCGTGTCCGCCAGCTTTTGCATAGCGCTTCCACTGCCATGCAAAGGCTGGCAGAGATAGGGTGCTGGGTGACCCATGGGGGGCCCCGTTGCGCTTTTCACTACCTGATTTACAGGCAGTGAAAAGCGCGACAGGTGCTGTCGCAATTGATGCACCACAACATTGCCACCGGCTCGATTACGAGCCGCGTCAATGTTGTGGTGAGTTTCCCGCTGGGCCAACGCTATGAACAGTAAATAAATAAATGATCAAGCCATTGTTAAACCCAGTCCTTTCAGCTCCTTATTGTAAGGGGTATATAATAAACAGAGAGCTTTATGTCACGGCCTGCCACTTCATATATATAGGCATCTAGTTTGTTTCTTAGCTCTAGAAGTATTGGTAGTTGTGAGTGAGATTCAAGATGAAAAGATGTCACTAAGGGAAGGCTTAGACTTACATCTTCTGGCTTCAAGTGTCCGATCCCCCCTGGTGGCATGGATGTGCCTGACGTTCGTTGCCATGGACTGTGCCATGAACTCATATTTACCTTCACTTTCATGAATGTGTTTTTTAAAGGTCTCAGGGACATTATCTCTGGTGTTTGGCCAATAATGTGTAATTCAATTTTAAAACAGGATACTCTTTTGCACCCCTTTTCAAACACTGTTTTCCAAAATCCTTCGACCATCATCATACCTAAGACAAGGTGTGTGGAGCCACAGGTCTGTGAAAAGATGCAGCAAAATGGGTTACTTTGTGGGGTCAGGATAAGAGGCTGATTTAGAGTTTGGCATAGACCGTACTCTATTGCAACGGTGATGGCGTGCCCTCTCTGCCCAACTGAAGGTTTGCCTGCTTTATTTACTGGTGGGCAGACTTTAGGGATAGTTAGTTAGTTAGTTACTTTTAGTTTTGTACTGCTCACAGCTACGCAGAGGTGTTTCCCAGCACATGGCACAGTCCAAAGATATGCTTCCTCCAACAATCCAGTTAAGTAAGAGCAGTTACACAGTGCGTAGCTACACCTCTTCCGACAGTCCAGTGGAGTAAGAGCAGTTATGCAGTGTATAGCTATGCCTCCTCCCACAGTCCAGTGGAGTAAGAGCAGTTACGTAGCGTGTAGCTACGCCTCGTCTGACAATCCAGTGGAGTAAGAGCAGTTACGCAGCGTGTAGCTACGCCCTCTCCGACAGTCAAGTGGAGTAAGAGCAGTTGCACTGCACGTAACTACCCCCCCTCCGACAGTCCAGCGGATTAGAGAAGTTGCACCGTGCGTAACTACGCCCCGCAACAGTCCAGCGGAATAGGAGCAGTTGCGCCGCACGTAGCTATGCCCCCTCCGACAGTCCAGCGGAGTAAGAGCAGTTGCGCCGCACATTGCTATGCCCCCTCCGACAGTCCAACAGAATAAGAGCAGTTACACAGCGCATAGATATGCCTCCTCCGACAGTCCAGTGTAGTAAGAGCAGTTGCACTGCACGTAGCTACACCCCCTCTGACAGTCCAGTGGAGTAGGAGCAGTTGCGCTGCACATTGCTATGCCTCCTCTGACAGTCCAGTTAAGTAAGAGCAGTTATGCAGCGCGTAGCTATGCCTCCTCCCACAGTCCAGTGGAGTAAGAGCAGTTACGTAGCGTGTAGCTACGCCTCGTCTGACAATCCAGTGGAGTAAGAGCAGTTATGCAGTGTATAGCTATGCCTCCTCCCACAGTCCAGTGGAGTAAGAGCAGTTACGTAGCGTGTAGCTACGCCTCGTCTGACAATCCAGTGGAGTAAGAGCAGTTACGCAGCATGTAGCTACGCACTCTCCGACAGTCAAGTGGAGTAAGAGCAGTTGCACTGCACGTAGCTACACCCCCTCTGACAGTCCAGTGGAGTAAGAGCAGTTGTGCCGCGCGTAGCTGCGCCCCCTCCGACAGTCAGTAGACTAAGAGCAGCTGCGCCGCGCATAGCTGCGCCCCCTCTGACAGTCCAGTGGAGTAAGAGAAGTTTCACTGCGTGTAGCTATGCACCCTCTGACAGTTCAGCGGAGTAAGAGCAGTTGCATAGCGCGTAACTACGCCTCCTCTGACAGTCCAGCGGATAGGTGCAGTTGCGCCACGCGTAACTACCACCCTCCGACAGTCCAGCGGAATAGGAGCAGTTGCGCCGCACGTAGCTATGCCCCCTCCGACAGTCCAGCGGAGTAAGAGCAGTTGCGCCGCACATTGCTATGCCCCCTCCGACAGTAAAGTTAAGTAAGAGCAGTTACACAGTGCATAGATATGCCTCCTCCGACAGTCCAGTGTAGTAAGAGCAGTTTCACTTTACTCATTCGATGATCCGCCTGATTTAGAGGGGAGGGCAAATAGCAAGTTTTCATTTTCCCTTACTGCTATAAGAAACGGAGAGTGAAATCTGTAAGGTGATCCCCACACTATAGGAGATAATGGTGTGAGGGCCATTCAGTCAGTCACACAACTTTATTTCGGAGCGAGCCATAAAAAAGCAAAATAACACATCACAAAACATGAACAATTCATACAAATAACACCAGAGATCAAAAAACATATAAAATCACATTCAATAAAATTCCTGAAAATCAGGGAAAGGTTCCTGCTCTTTCACAATAAAACCTCAGTTTAAATTAGAAAGCTCGTACCCATCTTTGATTCGGATTGCACCCTTAGTAAAATTTAGCACTGGGAGGGTCATTCATTTTTTATTTTATAAAAACACAATCCTTCACTGGAATTTTGTTTGTGAAAAATTTCAAAATAGGTTAAAGATTTGACGGATTGTAAGGTCATTTTGACGCATCATCCGGTATCGTCCGTCAAACGTTTAACTGATTGAAAGGACCAGCTGTGATGGCCACTCCTGCCACTGACTAGAGATGTCCGCTAGGCCGACAGAAATCTCTCCTTCTAAAGTAGGGTACCCTGGCAGGGTGACGTAGTATTTTGTTCTGCCACCCTGATGGAGTAAATGCCATACTCTGCACTCTAAATCGGTCCCTAAGCCTCTATCATTTAGTTTTGTTAATTTCAGTACAATATTTGTAGAACACTCACACATCTTTGTAGTCACTTCAAAATGCATCCAAGAAAAAGAGTCTTCTCTTGTAGCCAGAATTAGAGGTGACACTTCTTCCATATACTGGGTCTCCGCAGGCTGTACGTGAAAACGAAAAGGCTATTTTTGAGCACATGACAGAGTTCCTACCATGATGAACAAGGGACTGATTTTCAACTACAAAATCTTACCCTCTGAGTAAGCATGTTTTACTTCTGAATTCATAATTAAGTCACATCTAAGCCTGGAGGAAGGCACAACTGGTCCCAGAAAATGCTTTATGATTCAAATGTTGACATTCAGATGTAATTCACATGTACGACAGGAATGAGAGAAATATTCTCATGGATAAAGTTTTGTGAATTAGTCCCTAGGGGCCTCATTACAATTGTGGTGGTCCAAGGACCTGCCGGGGGACCGCCGTCTCCAATGGCAACGTTGTTCCTGAAGGGCTGGTGGTGGTTTTGGTTGTAGTCAGCCATGGTGGCGCTGAACTCAGAGCCGCCCTGGCTGATTACAGCCTTGTTCCCTGCCAGCCAGGTTTCCCCACCATGAAAAGGCTGGCGGAGAACAACTGCTGGGGGTGCTCCTGCCCAGCACCATCAGAATGCGCACTGTCTGCTTTCAAGACAGTGCACATTCTGGGGTTGCTGGTCAGACCCCTCTGTGCAACGAGATTATACTCAGCTCCTTCAATGGGGTCAAGTGTCATCTTGTATCACTGTTCCTGCCGGTCTGACCGGTGGGAATATTCTATTTCAATGTTTGTGCTGGTCAGCCTGGTCAGACCGGCGGAAAATTTTAATAGGGCGGGGCGCCACCATCATGGCTGTGGCATCCTCCCCGCTAGTCCTACGTTGGGACTACCAAACTCGTAATCAACCCCAAAGATAAAAACTACTCACAGAACCAGTTTTAGCTGACAGGTAACATGTGCATTTAGTGGCATTAACCAGTAGATCTCATATATGAATATTAAACTACTATGCTCGACAAGACCATTCTAAATATTATTGCCATCCAAAGGCATAATGCGGTGGGACTTTGTTACATTTAAAACATGATGTAACCACACCTCCTAACCTGACGCCGTTGTCCATCTTCCATAAAAGGCATAACCTGGGAGGGGTGGAACCGGAAAGACATACTTGGAATGGAAAATAGCACAAGCGTTATGTTGTCTAGAAGAGAATGCAGGAAGATGCTAATTATTCCCAACCATGGAAAGCAGCCCCGCCCACTCCCTTATTGTCAGACTGCATCCTACCAAAGAAGTGATTACTTTCTCCAGAGGTGATGAACTGAAAAATATAAGGCTTAATCCTACACAGCACGAACGTCAATTCACCAAAATGCCAGGATGCCAGGGCTAGAGGAAGTGACATCAATACCATTCCATCTTTGCTCACACACATACAGACACATTCACACATACACTCGCTCTCTCATTAATACTCTCGTACCTACAAACATGTGCACAACATACATTTAAAAGCAATTTTTACTTACCTCAGTTGCCAGGGAGGGCCATATTCCAGGTAACTGTGATCCGTTCTTTATTACTTTAATAGTGAATGATGAAACTTTATTCACTATTAGAGTGATAAAAAAACAGAACACAAGGAAAGTAGAGTCTCAAACAAACTCCATAAGGACCTTGTGTCCTTGTGTCTCTGGCACTGATTTTGCCATCTCTGAGGTCAGGGGTCCCAAAGGCAGTGCCAGGGGCAGCAGGGGGTGTTGTCTAGACAGAACGCTTAGCGTCGGCCAGATCAAATGATTTAGCGTTATAAATAATCTTCAGAACACACACCGAAATGGTTTTTAAACTACGGTCCAGCAGGTCACCCTAATATTGATTCCAAACGTGTCCTGACTGTCACTTTTATTCCTCTCAGATCAGGTGACCAGAGGCCTGGATCATTGCAGTACCCACACAGGGGTGCCTGAGCAACTACCCCTGTTCCTTCAGTGTTCTATGGCAGCGATCTCGACCCTGTTACGTCACGGGCGCAACACTACATCCCTCCAAAAATATAACAAGCCTAAAAAGTCACATGAAACTGGCCTCATCGATTGTAGGCAACTTTCGAGAACAAAAACAACATATCTCTGTCCAGTCCACCAGTATACACTCACCAGTCACAATAGGTGATATTTCAAACACACAGAAGGTGCAGGATTGCCTCGCAGCCCATTTTGGGTGCAGATGGCGCGAGTTATGGGTGATGCAGCATGGCGGCTGAGTGCACTAGGCTCAAGATCCCTCTCAGAAGTCTCCATGTTGCTGCCTGGAGAAACAACCAAGGGTGCTGGTGTATCATATTGCCCCGCCTCTGACCTTAAATCAGCTTTATCTGGCAATGAGCCATCTCCATTGACACTCCCGGTTGCAGGGGATGGCAGGTAAAACCTCTTAAACCAAGAAATGTTGTGAGTCACCTGTTCAGTCCCTCGGTGAGCAACCACTAAGGTTCTTTGTTGCTGGACAATAACACACAGATGACACACAAATGGCAACCGGAACTGGATTCCGGGGAACCAGTCCTTGATCAGGACTTGTTTACCAACCTGCAGGTCTGAAGGTCTAGCCTGCTGGTGGTGACTTGTTTTCTCATTTAAATTCTTTCTTTTGTGGTACACGAGCCCATCCTCAAAGGGGCGATTCATGATGAGGAATGGCGTCAGTCATGACACAGCCCATGGAAAGATGGCTCAGAGATCTTCCGGTGGTGGAGTATGGAGTTCGACAATAATCTTGCAGAAATGAAAATATGGCAAGATTAGGAGCTATCTGGCTGGCAAAGGCAATTCTTATTACCTTATTGAGAGTTCTCATAAATCTCTCCACCTCTCCCTTTGCTTGAGGTCAACTTGAAGTGATCTTCCAATGCGCTATTCTGAGAGAACTCAAATATTCAGCAAATTTGCGTCTCTAAATTGGAGGACCATTATCAGTTTTGAGCTCCTTGATTAGACGATGGATGGGCAGGATTTTTTCAGTCTTCGGTATAACCACTAGCTGTAAATGAAGTAACTATCTCCACTGCCAGGTACCTTAAAAAATCATAGATCTGCGCCATTGTGTCACTTTTCAGGTCCTTCACCTTTTCGTCCATCAGTGGAAATCATACTTTAGCTTTGACCTGGGTCTTGGTCTTCACCATGCCCTGGTGATCAGCAAGGGCTAGCTGAATAACTCTCATGGTGAGGCTAGTGGGAATGACCAACCTGTGTCCTCGAAGAAGACATCCATCATTATCAACAGTCAGTTCCTGTCGAACATGGTATAAACTTTCCATAATATTTCTGGCTTCCTGGGTGAGCTGGGTCCATTGTTTTTTAACCGTGTGCCACTTATTGGCTCGCACTGCCTTTAAAATCTTTTGAAGGCATTCATCTTCTTTGGTCTCCTGGCTAATGGCCTTTAAGGAAATGGGCAATGGGCAAGATCTTGCCACCACACACTTCACAAATTCCTCAGTTTCCTGAGCCTCATCTTCTTCTGATGACGTAGCCGCATGAGGATGCCTTGATAAGTAATCTGCAGGATTGGTTGCTCCGGGACAATATTCCACCTTGCATTTGTACTCCTAGAGCTGGAGCATCCATTTCTCTATTCATGGGGCAGCTTGGATGCAGTGCCATTAAAAAGTGGGATGAGAGACTTGTGATCAGTGGTGAACGTGAAAGATGCCCATAGATGTAAAGAGGAAAATGTCTGCATCCCCAATGAATGGCAATGGCCTCTTTTTCAATTTGGGAATATCTCTGTTCCGTTTTGGTGAGTGACCTACTGGCATATACCACTGGGGCCCATTCTTCCTCATTCAATTTTGCATCAGCACCGATCCCAATCCTTTTGGGCCAGCATCAATGGCAACCGCAGTGTCTCATAGTGGATCAAATTACCGCAGAGTCATGTCTGCTGAGAGAGCATCCTTAATGGTCTGAAATGCCTCCTCTTGAGCAGGACCCCAGGACCATGTTGTTGTGGTCCCTCAGAGGTTGTGTTAGAGCAGTGAGATTCTTGATAAAACATTTGCAGTAATTTACCATTCCCAGGAAACTGCGGACTTCTGTCACATTTGTACGTGAGGTGCTTCCTGGATATCAGCGACTTTCTCAGGGTTAGGAGCACCCCCTCTCTGATGAGAATATAGAGCCAAAGAACTGTAGTTTTTGCTTTAGAAATTCACTAATTTCTTTGTGAAGCGTGAGTCCTGATTCATGTATTTGCTGTATTTGCTGAAGGACTTTCAGTAATCAAAGATGGTTTACCTGAATGGCTTTGGCATGTATTAAAATGTTGTCGCTGACAATAATGACACCGGGGAGGTCTGATAAGAGCTCACGGATAGTGTTCTGAAACCCACACAGGGGTGCATGAGCAACTATCCCTGTTCCTACAGTGTTCTGTGGTAGCGATCATGACCCCATTACATCACGGGCGCAACACTACAGGGGGAAAGCAAGGGCGTCACAGCTGCAACCCCTGGTAGCCCCTAAATTACATCCATGCTACACAGAGGTTCCATTGGAAAATAAAACCCTAGCTTAATCTGCTGTGAGTGACGAAGGAGAAAATGTGTTTAATCTCTCCACCTTCGAGGCACGGTGAACCACGTATTTCCTTTTGTTCATTTCAGCATCTCTTGTTCTTTTCGTCAAAATATATGCACTTCAAGAGGCAGGCGGAGCTATATGTCATTCCTACTAAATGTATGTTTTGTATGTCATTCTTATTTATGTATTTTCAAACAGGAAGATGAAAGAAGCTGGAGCTAACTCCTCAGGCAAGTATTTCTTAGACAACATAAGAAATCTGTAAGATTTTGAATGAATGCCAGAGCTGAGAAAGATCTATGCTCCCAAAATGTAATTCAAAGGTTTCACCTTACAGTTAATATGTTTTGTTAAGATACTCTTCTCAAAGCCTGGGATTGCCTGAGATGACAACATGGCATTCTGCTGACCTCTGAGCCCAAATTACAAAGGGCCTTATTCATATGTTGGTGGTATGTATTTTCTGGTGCCACAGCGATGAAGTACTCGTACTGCCAACATGCAGGTCTGCCTGCCCAATTTAAAAGCAGACGAACCTTCGGTTTGGCTACGGTGGTTACTATTTTGTCGCCGCCTTAGGTAAACCTCTCCGAAGCCCTGATGGAGTAGGGGCTGTCAGAGAAATGGCTACTTGTCCCACCTCACAATCAGGATGGGGGCATTTAGCCATTTTTTTTACTGTCCATCAATACCAGGCGAATCCTGTTGATGAGGAAGAGTCAAAATAAAATAATGCTCTCCTCACCATGAGAGATGACTCTCATGTGACGGGAGAATTACTTCTTTATTTTCAAAAATAAAATCCTGTTTTGGGATTTTCTTATTGAAAATAAAAAAAGAATACTGTTTGGTGCAGGGTTGCGTCTTCTTCGCAGTCCTGTACCAAACAGCAAATTCCATTGACAGGACCCACCATGATGCCGGTTCCTGCCAAAGCTTTATAAATGGCCACATGCTTGGGGGTCACTTATAAATTTGGGGGGAGGTCCCTCTGTCAAGGGGGCATTTACTTTGCTCCATGGCAGAAGGAGAGGCCATCTGCCAATGTATAAATAAAGTCCAAAGTCATTTGAGCATATATTCATTTTAGGGAAGCAAATAGCTTATTTTTCAAGGGTAAATTCCTGATTATATTCACACAATATGAATGTATACAAGCAAAATGAATCCTTTCTGATGTAATTTTGCAAATGAGAAGATCCACTTGAAGAGGTACCTAGAGGGTGTTCCATGTCAAACACTCCTTTGCATGTAAGTCAATACCCACATCCTTACAAGTGTGTGCTTATTCGCAAAGCTTTTCAAGGCACACTGCCACTCAGTGTAAGGTTGGAGATCAAGGTCCTCATTTAGAGGCTGGCCGACGCAGGCTTATTGCAAAAAATGGCAGATGCAGAGTCCACAAAATTTGCATTTCCACCATCCTCTCAAGGTGGAGGAGCCAAATGGTTTCCAATGAAAGAGTATCTTAGACATGGAAGCCTATAAGCCATAGGGCTGTGAGGTCGCACTGATGGTCGCCCTACTTTAATTAGTGCAGGGCTACATTTGTCAAATGTTCCCATCTGGGAAAATTCATAAGAGAAGATGCAGACCTGTAAAGAGAAAACAGAAGATGACCTTGCCAGGCCGGGATGAAACTCCTCGTTGCCTTTTTTGTTTTGGCTTTTTTTTTGTTTTCCTTATACTGGTTCCATAGACGTTTGTTTGAGGAAAAAATAGAAAAACCAAAAATGGCACCTGCTCTGCACCAAAAAACTGTGGCAAATACATGGAAAAAGTTCAAAATATGGATAAGATGGAGAAGGATACACTAGAGATGATTGGTATTGAGTTCCTTGCTTTGTTACAGTGAAGTCACCTGGAAGGGTGCAAAGTCAGTTTACAGTTTTTTACAGTTGAAGTCATCACATCAAGTTTGAACTACAATACAGTGTCTCTTGGAAGGGGTCAGTCTTTCTAAAACACCAGGTCATGTGTCGGTACAGCGAATGAGACAGGTCACCATGAATAGATAGCTATCCCCTTTGCACCCTTCCAGGTGTCATCATTTAAGCAGCAATCAAATCAGTTACAGACATAGCCCCTAATTATGACAATGGTGGTAAAAAACGCCTATCGCCACGGCGACGGCTGTCAAAAGACTGTTGCAGTGACTACCATCTGTCCCCAATTTATGAACAAGAAGTGACCACAGCACTCAACAACGTACAACTTTGAAAAGTATGAGTAAAAGCTTGTGTGTAGCAGTTTTGTTAGTAAATCGTTCAGTATTCCTCTTGGTGTTCCAGTAGGTCTTTTATTCAGGTTAATATTCGTAAATCCCAGAATACAGTCAAACAGGCACAGCCAACATGTGTTTCGTCACAACTGTGACTTCATCAAGGCTATATTGGCAGTATATGGAAGGAGTACCTTAATAGGGCATGTAAGGGAGGCCCCTGTGTTCAAACAGGTGTTGAAATGGGAGTCCGATTCCATGTGTCAATCCGTAAATAGTGATACGTTGTAATCGAAACAGTGTCATCCAAGAGTGCCAGGTAAGTAAATCCTAGGCACTCAGAAGGTTAAGATGACCTTGGTAAGTCCGTTAGCAAGTGTGATAGCCTCTTGTAGTGTGAAGAGCGAAGGGCGGAAATCTGGCTATGGTCATACTGGTGGATAGTGGTAAGGTGGTGCTGCTACCACCACCAGCGCCACACCAGTAGACCGCCGCCAGCCATATTATGAAACATAATACGGCCTGGTGGTGTTCTGCCGGTGGGCGTTGCTGGCGGTAGCAGTGCCCGTCCCGTCCCCTGCCAAAAGACCCCCTGGATACAGGTAAGTATGTTTCCGACTGGGGAGGGGGGTATTGTGTATGTGTGTGGGGGTGTGGGCATGTGTGTGTGAGTGTGTGCATGAATGCGAGTGTGTGTTTAGTGTTGTTTGCATGCGTGTATGCATGTCTTTGAGTGCATGTATGAATGGAAATGTGAATGAGTCTGCGTGTAAGTGTGGATGTGTGTGCGGATGTGTGCGTGAATGATTGAATGCATGCGTGTATATATGCGTGTATGTCTGTGTGAATGAGTGTGTGTCTGTGTGTGTGTGTGTATGGGGGGAGGGTGGATGGGAGGGGGAGCGTGGACGAAAGGGGGCTTGGAGGTGTCTGGGGAGTGTTGGGGGCGGGGGCCTCCTATCAGTGACAGGGAAGTAATTTCCTGTCACTAATAGGGCCTACCACCACGGTTTTCATGGCTTTACGAATGCCTCGGAAACCATGGCGGTAGGCAGGATCATGATACCGCCGGTGGTACAATAGCGGCTGCCAGGCTGGAGATTGTTATCTCCAGCCCGGTGGCTGGTCCCGCCATGGCGGTCAGAGTGGTACATTGGCGGGTTGGCACGCCAACCCGCCAATGTCATAATGTGGCAGTAAGTACCGCCAGCCTGTTGGCCCCCATAGTGGCTTATTGAGGATTTGGTGGAGAGATGGTTTTTCTCCTCACCACTAAACCTGCGGTATCTATGCTCTATCTAGACCCAGGAGCACCATTGGTTGGCCGCTGGTGAGGTCTCCATTGGCTCTGCAGGTTGCAACCCTTTACCCTGTGGTTCGTCTGCCACAGTACCTCTGGGTTGCAGTGACCGCCATCCCGCTCCATTTATGGCGGGCCATCCATCACTGATTTTTATCGACTGTGTCCACGGTGTGACCCATGGAAATTGATTAATGGTCCTCACATCGCAATAAGGTTTTTTGCTTTCAAGTAAAAAAAGAACTTCCACTTTGGGAGTGTGTTCCTTGAAAATAAAAGTGTTTTATAGAGTGGGTATAAAAAAGATGTGACTGTGCATGGCACAGTATTGAAAAAGTCAAAAGACAAACACAGCAAAATTCAAATAATAAATCATCAAATTATGGTTTGTCTTTTGAATCATTCATAGCAGTAAGTTCTCACCTGAATCACCTTTCAGACAGTTCATGTATTTATCACTGATGCGGAAAATGATGTGTCTTTTGTTGCCTTGTAGAATGCTACCATCATCTTGTTGCCCTTGAAGACCCAATAATAATGTGTTTACTTTAGTAGATGAACATTTATGATGAATAATTTTAGAGCCTGAACTGGAAATGTGGTCCCCATTCTCACAAGTGGTGAAAAAATAGTGTGCTTGACAACACAAAATTTTGCAAAGAACTGCACTGAACTTAATTGATTTTCCAAAAGGGTAACAATTTCAACATCCAAAGGCGAATAATGCAGCAGAGATTGCAGACAAATGAAAAGTGATGATGAAACCAAAATATGAATCCTAAATGACCAATAGCTGTGCAAAGTCCAAGGAGATGTCTTTCAGGAGAGAAAGTGGAAGTTAATTCTGTATGCACAATAACCTTACTCTCTATGGAACGTCCTCTATGTAACCCATACAAAGAAAAATTAAATTGCATTTGATGCTCAAACTTTATCAGAGAGGTCCACTCAGGTAAAAAAAAGTTAACACAAAATTACAGTTTGAGATTTTCTTACTAGGTTCCTACCATAAAGAAATGCTACAGGTGAAAGAGTAAATTCTGTTCAATGATTGTGTTGTTTCTATGCACCAGCAAGAGGATTGTTTCCGCGATCTGGTATCTCGTGTACACAAAATGGCAAAATGGTTTAATCTCAGGCATCACATGTAATTTTCTCAATGTGAAATTCTTGAGATTATAACAAATTATACTGCCATAATGAAAATTATATGTGGGCCCTGTTGCTTTACAGCCCCATGATCGATCAGACCTGTTTTCCGCAATTGCCATTATTGGACCTCTTTCAGTATGGAAAACATATGGAATGCACCAAGAGGCACATGTTTGTGCATGTTGATTTCCACAGCACAACATGTAACACGAGCATCTTCCCGCTCAATACCTGCTCCACAGCAGCAGGCTGGAAACTACAGGCACATATTGCTGTTTATTGAGATATTTCACATAAACAATGTATGGGCATGTGAAATGTGCAATGCTCATGGCCCTACCAAAAGCACCTTGTGTCACATACACTTTAAAGAACAGCCCTTTGGTTGCAGACATTTTCTTACTGATGACGTCACACTTAAATGCAGAATATAGTCCCTGCCTTCTTTACAAATATTGCCCTGACACCAGTCGCAGCTCGCAGGGTGCAGAAGGGGTGGGGTGGCGCGCCAGGGGAATAAAAATGAAATAAATAAAAAATAAAAAAAACATATACCTGGATCACCGCCGCCGCACTGCTCCATCCACTTCTCTGCTTCAGGCACAGGCTCCCAGCCTGCCCTGCGGCCAAATCTGATGCTGCTCAGAGCAGCGTCAGGATTGGCAGGGAGCACCCAGCCAGGGTGCTCCCATGCAGACTGGGAGCCTGTGCAAGCTCTCTCCATCCCAGCAACACTCTCTGCTCCATCCACTTCTCTGCTTCAGGCACAGGCTCCCAGCCTGCCCTGCGACCAAATCTGATGCTGCTCAAAGCAGCATTAGGATTGGCTCAGAGCACTCAGCCAGGGTGCTCCCAGGCAGACTGGGAGCCGGTGCATACTCTCTGTAGCCCGGCAACTGCATTGCCGGGCTGGAGAGAGCCTACTGCGCATGTGTGTTTGTCCCGCCCGAGACGGCCGGCCAAACATACATGCGCACTGAGGGGGAGTTCTGTGCACTCCCCCTCACTGGTCGTCACCCCTGTGGCCCCGCCCCATTACAAGAAAGCGATAATAAACACTGGGCATATTTCTTTGCGCCCCTTAGCGCCCCCCAACCACCACCATGTGTGTGCTGTATCTAAAATACGGCACACCGTGGCGCAGAGTAGGGGGCAATGCATGAATTGCGCCACTTTGTAAATATGGATTGATGATTTTGGCCTTGTTGGGCCACATTAACGTAAAAAAAGGACGCTAATGTGGCACAAGGTGGTGATAGGGGCTTATAAATACTGTATGCCCCACAGTTTATTATAATTTTCTAGTAAAGATTTTACAGCTGCCATTGCTGGCTCGGGGAGCGACGCTCCTCTGCCCTAATGGAGGAGCTGCCCCTGCCTGACACCTTTTTGGTAGTGAACCACACACACGTAAGACAGGATTAACACACCACACATCCTCCCCCATGGCCTTATTGAATGAGCATTCTGATTTTGGGAGACATGCTCCAGGTGCCTGGATTGCATATGTGGGTGTTTATGTAGTTCCAGCACTTCAGAGTTTCTGGTCTGTGGTGTGTTGTACACATTCCACAACTTTAGGCTGCACAAGTTGTCCTGAGTCTTGGTCCCTGTCCTCATAGTCACAGGCCAAGTACAACAGACTGGATGCGAGGTACATGTGTTCCTTTGTCACATGATTTCCTCACCTGTGAAGGTTGCCAATGACATCTGCCACTGACCATCAATCCTTCTTTTACTTGGCACGGTGTGACAATCTGGAGCAGTTCCTTTATACAACACCACCCCACTGCACTCTCAAATATACCCTTCAATGTCCTTCCTGAAGTGTGTGTATGTGTGGGGATGAAGCTACTGCAACACTCAACAAGTACCTAACATATGCCCAAAGTGCCACCTTGGCCTTACACCCCAATCCTGGAATCAAGCACATCATGATTCATTCACCAAAATCCTGATGTGGATTAGCAATGTGAAGAACCTGGGATCAACACAGGATACCAGTGCAGACACGAAGACCCACTGTGATGAGTGAATGCTCAATATCTGTGATGAAAATGCAACCATACTTATCACTCAGGTCAGAGCTTGGCTTCAAAACTTCACATGTGCAAGTAAGTTGTAGTACAAAAGAATGCAAGAGCTGCTGTCAGTTTGGTAGATTCACCTGCATAACGTTCCCCAATCGAGCGAATTCATTTTTATTTATAAAATGTACTGTATTTTATACTGTACACAGCACAGTATTGTAATATTGCAAAGGTATTTTATAGACTCGATATGTATAGTAGCTTTTTGGTTTTTTTAAATGTGCAAATGTGTAACTATTGGGTGCAAATTATTTTTGAAAATTAATCATTTTAATGATGCACAGAGTTGTAACTCAAGAATGAATGATGTTGCACTTGCAACAAATTTACCATGTTGCTTTAAATTGTAATTAATTCTGTGAAGTATTTGTGACACATTTTCATGTGAGACACCATTTATTTTAATATTGATGCAGTTTCTGGTGTTCTGCCCGTCTTGCTCCGGTTCATTCCCCCTCCCAGTCAGTGTCCTGCTGCAAAGCAGTTCCCCTCTTGTTTCTTGGGAACACCAAGTGAATGACGGTAAAGATTAAAGATGAACAACTGTATTTGGAAGTGTGTGTTGTGACTGAAGCTTCCACTGTGTACCCAAAGTATCATGTTTAAGGACTTCTGCTGGAATATCCATTGTAGGTGTGCTTATTCTATGAATCATTGTATATGAAATGTTCATTTTGTGCTGAACATCTCTGGAGTGCAGTTGCTGAGGGAGCAGCTGGAAGATTTCTCTTACCTTAAGAAATGGGTTAGTACTAAAGATTTAAAATATTACATTGCTGTCTATGATTTGCCAATCTGACCTTAACCAAGATCATACTATGCTGAATTTGGAGGATCAATTAATAGCTTGTGTGAATTGTGTATAAAAACTCATGAGTTTTAGAATTGCAGAGGTCATTTTTAGGTCGAGCCTAGGCAGTGCGCATGCAATGTCTCTCGACATGTTGTAGTCTACTTCTGTGGGCTTTCACCACACCACACCCATCACATCAATTCATTAATTGGCCTGCCTTTCAAAATTTCCTTGATTTCATAGGCAAATGCTTTACGTTTGTCCCGCCCTGAGGCTGCTTTGTTACCGCCTTGGAGACTGACCCTGTTACATGGATTATTGTATGATCAGCCATATACCTTAGTGTGGTGCACTATTTTTTTCTTTTACCTCTCGGCTTCACTTTCCCTGTCTGTATTTTTTGGGCATGCCGCTGTTTCTTTGTGGTGTCTGCACCAAAAGTCTGCAAGCTGAATGGGGGTTCTTTTTTTTAGTTTTTTTTTTTTAAGTTTCATATAGCAAACTCGATCGGAGGAGCGCTTTACAGGAGTACCACTTATGCACGTGAAGTTTCATATAGCGCAACCTCAATCGGAGGAGCGCTTTTCATGAGTACCACTTACCTGCAAGTTGAAAAATATACAAACTGGCACATTTTAAACAGAAAAAAAACACAGAGATCCTCAACGCAGTTCTACCGGCACAGCGGGAGAGCCAATACTATAATATTCACTACACTCTGGAAACTCGCCCCATAATGTTTTATGGGGCATTTCTTTTACAAAGCATTTTGGTCCATAACTCAGCAAGCAGTGGTCCTACAACAATGGGACCACCAACAAATTGTTCAGCATGACACACTCTTACTAGGTAATCTCTGTCTAGGTAATCTCTGCGTCCCCACACTTTTTAAGCTCTCATGGCTAGAACTTTTGTTTAATAGCTGAGAGTAGTTTGTGTTTTTAACGGCCTTGTTTGTAATATTATTGCAGTGGGCCTGCTAGCCTTGAAAATGTGTAAGGCACAACATCCTCTAGGGGCTAAATATATGGTTACACTGCATTACTTTCTGCCATTCTCTTTTCAAGTGGTTATGTCCTCTAGGTGCTGACTATACGGTTACATGACCATGTTTCTTTCAAATGCTATTTTATTGTGGTGTTCTCTAGGGGCTGTTCTGAGCTTTACAGTCAAGATACTACCATATTCGCTGCACTCTGAAACTCACCCCTTAATGCTTTGTGGGGCATTCTTTTTGCAAAACATTTTTGCCCAGAGCTCACCGTGTGGTGGTCCTAGGACAATGGGACAACAATCAAAATGTTCAGCACGATGCACTCTTTCTGTCTAGGTAATCTCTGGGTCCCCACGCTAGGTTGGTGGGGACCCCAAAATAATGATATAAATATAAGAAAGAATGGCAATATTATTATTTTTGCTGCAGATAGAGGAAGAAGGTAAATGGAATTGTTTTAGTTATATGTAGGGCCACTGGAATTATGTGGCAGAGCGGACCAAATTACGCGGCAGGGTTAACCAATTTATGTGTTAACAAAAGTCCAGCTATGCATTTACAATGCCAACAGCTCTAACTCAAGCAAATGGGAGACCCATTGCATTGCAAATATTTGTTTTTGTTGTTTCTAGTGCTGCTGTCATACCAGCTGTTGCTGGGGTGACTTTTCATTTTTGTCCTGAGACTATATCCATTTGTCTTAGATGTTTTTCTTATGAGGACGCTCTCGGTACTCTTTATGAGTTTGACTCTTGGGGCTATGCCTAGACTTTTCTAATTGCAGTTAAGTTTTATGAATCTATATTTCTGTGTTTGGGCCTTCATGGCAGTTCATGCATTTTTCTCTATATCACTTTTATTAATAATTCTGTAATAAATCCAATTCTGCCTTATGTTTTGTCCCCCACATTCATTTTGTTTTATTCTACTAAGGTGTATATTTTTCTGATGAGGAGTGTAGTCTCTAACCACTAAATATTCTGGAGATTTTGGAGCGAAATTGATTTAGAAAAAATCGTAGTGTTCAACTACTGGGGCCTAGGTGATTTTTCTGGCTTGGTTTCTACAGACTTATAGTTCTTTTCAATAATATATGACAATGTTTTCCATTTGATCACATATAAAGAACCTAAAATGATTTTAGCTGGAATAAAATGGTGTTATTTTATAATATTCATGAGCAGACTTCTTGATACAAAAGCTTAGATATTTGAGACAACTGGTATGGTTGATGCTTCATAAGCCTGATGAGGTGCCAACATTAATGTGTGTATGGTTAACATGCTTTTTCATAGGAGCGCCATGGAAGGCACTGTGGGGCATATTTATACTCTGTTTGCGCTGGATTTGCGTCATTTTTTTTTACGCAAATCCGGCGCAAACTTAACTCCATATTTATACTTTTATTTATGGAGTTTGAGTCATTTTTGTTACAGTGGAAACCTACCTTGTGTTAATGAGATGAAAGGTAGGCGTTCCAGGGCAAAAATTGACTCTAAGGCCTTTGTGCCTTATTTATACTGCTGTTCAAAAATGACGCACAGGAGGGGGAGGGCCTTAAAAAATTACTCTAAACCAGTTTAGAGTCATTTTTCAACACCTGGGTCAGGGCAGGCGTTAAGGGACCTGTGGGCTCATTTCCATGGTCTCTGACCATGGAAGCAGTCTGCAGGTGCCCTTCCCTGCCCCCAGGGACACCCCCTGCCACCCCTGCCCACCCCTGGAGGACACCCATGGATGGGGGGACCCATCTACAGTAAGTAGAGGTAAGTATTTTTATTTTATTATTTCAAGTGGCATGGGGGGGGCCTAACTTTGGCCCCCCTACATGCCATTGTGCCAATGGCCATGCCCAGGGGACTGAAGTCCCCTGGGCATGGCCTTTGGGCAGGGGGGGCATGACTCCTGTCTTTGCTACGACAGGAGTCATTTCCATGGGGGTTGTGCGTCAAAAAAGGACGCTAGTCAGGTTTGAGTCAATATTTTTTACTCTAACCTGACTTGCACCATTCTTTGACACACAACCCCCATTCTTCCCTACGCCTCCGCTGCCCGGTTAGAATCATTTATTTTGACGCTAACCAGGCCGCAGCTCCAGCTAACATCATTCATCACCATAAGTAAGGCGTCCGGCTGGCGCGTTGGAATGGTGTTAGCCGGCGGTAAACCTTTTGATGCAAATCTGCGCTAGCGCTGATTTGCGTCAAAAAGTATAAATATGGTCCTGTGTGTCTGAAATGTTGCCTGTATAGGAAGTGTTTGATGTACTCTTTAAGGGCCAGAGTTCTGCTCTTATTGTGTTGTAATACAGCCTTCTTTGCCTGAACTTGAACAGGTCAACTAATAGGAGGCAGGTGAGTCTAGTCACTGTGGCATCTTCTTGGGGTAAAGTGAAGATTTCTGACTCCCTGAAGTCAAAGTGGTTACAAGTGCTTCTTACCTTTGCCATGCGAAAGCTATAGAGTTTTGTTGTTTACACAGAGAAGGTTGGTCCACCAACGTCTTTCGTGTAATGAAGGTTAGTCCACTGTGTTGCCATTCTATATCAGAGTGTTTGTTCCAGGAAATGTCTTTAGATCATTGCTTGGGTCTATGAGTGGTTTTGAAAGTTGATTGTTTAGCAATGATAATCCATTGAAGCAAGTCTAAGGCCAGTGAGATGTTTTCACATAGGAGAAACATTGTCTTGCCATTGGTCTCTGGATTCTTAGCAAACATTGCTACAGTGAAATGTGATGCCTGTTTGAGTTTGTGTGCATAGTCAAGGCAAGACAGGGTGGTAAACTAGAGATCTTGTGGGAATTCTAGAAGCAGAAAAATTCACAACAGGGTTTGCATGAAGTAAGTGATGCTTTTTATGACTTGGTTTACTTTGGAAATCAGCGAAAGACTGAGCCAATGAATCCCCCCAGGTTCATCACTCTGGTCTATGTCTCTAATGGCATAGCAAGTTCCTGCGGCCAGATTCCTGAAACTAGGTAGTTCTTCAAATGTGATGACACTAATGCTGTATGTAAGATTCCCCGTGTTTATGAGGACCTCTTGCTCTAGAGAGCCAACCCATGCTCCCCCGAGTTATTCATACTCTCTTTGAGAATATAATTCATATCAATAAAAGTCTCATGACTTGTTATTGCACCTGATTCACCCTCAAGAATTTACTTTCATTCGCCTGAGTCCACCTGTAAGAACATGCCTTGTTTTCTACTCCATGTGATGCCCATCCTCCATCCTCCCCTTCCTCCCATAATTGTTTCAAATGGCACCACATCATTGCACCAAAGCTGCTATCTCAAAGACAAATCTTGCTTCAAGGATGTATCTCTCTTCTCAGTGAGAAACTGGTTTTCAGCTGATCCCTCTAAGATAATCCCCTTAACCCCCTCATGTTGAATTTGTGTCTTTCTAAAGAGTATAATGCATCATTATTGTAAATAATCTAGTGCAGCAACATGGTACCTTTCTGCCCTCTGTGTAGTGTCTGCTATCTCCAACCTCACTTCTCAGTTCCAAAGAGTGTACTTCAGTTCTAATTTTAGGAGAAAATATCATGATCTCGCCCTGGCCATGACATTTCCTTGAGGGTGGTCAAAATCCCAATCTACAAGGTTTGTTTCACAAAATAGGATTGGTAACACCGCCTTGTAGGAAGCTGATTCTTAATGTAGGATACCAAAATGAGGTATACTGTGCAAAGAGTCCAGGGATTCATGTAGTAGTGCACAGGGACTTGCTCTAGCAATCCCAAGGGGCTCTTTTTAGGGGGCAGTGTGATCAATCAGCCCTAGGCTTATCTGAGAGGAGTGTTAGCTGCAAACACACACAGCCAATAAATGAGGCACATGACTCAAGAAGGAGAGCCAAACCACTTTACAAAAATAACAAGTATTTTCATATGGGTTTTGGCACCAGAATCAATATGATCAGGTAAGTTAATTTTGCAAGAAAAATCTTTACAGTTTTGAAAAGTAAACACCGCAATTTTTGAAAAGCTGCAATGTTATCCTATAGAGAGAAAAACAAGTACTGCATTTAGGTATAGTACAGCAACTTAAGGGACCAATCTCCCAGACTTAAGGTAAGTATTGGGCAATGGTCAGGACCATGCCAGCAGGTCACACCAGGAGGCACTGGGGCGGCCGGGTGCAGATGTGTAGTACGGCGTCTGGTGCCCAATGTTATCAATGGGAATCGGTCCGATTGAAAAGGAGGCTGCAGGTCTGGACAGGGAGTCCAGTCAGGGAGAACCAACAGGTGGGTTCAGGTCCTGAAATGCTCAGGGATGGAGTCACACCTTCCGTCCTCTTCTCCACAGGCCAGGAGTGATGGGAGCAGAGGTGTACTGGGGTGTCGGGTTTTCTCCATCACAAGCACCCGCTGTTGAGGGGGCCTGCAGGCAGAGGCTGTAGGCAGCGTTGGTGAGTCCACAGTGGACAAGTCCAAGAAGGGCTTTATCTATGGAAGGCTTTAGGACCATGTTGGCACTGTTGGCCCACTTTAACTCAGGCTATGCAGCACGGGTGCAGTGGTACTTTCAGGTGTTGTGTTTTCAGTGGTCTGGAGTCCTCGCAGTTGTCTTGGGGTGACTGCAAGATACAGGGAAGCAGCTCTGCTGATACACGGGAGTTCCTGGGTCTTTGTTGATGGCATGCAAGCCTCCTAGGCTTTTGAAGGCACAGCAGTTTGCATGATGAGTCGACTTTGGTGAAAATCAGCAGGAACATCAGACCCGCTGGCAGGGCATGAGTCAAGTCGGATGCTTCTTCCTTGGTTTCTCGCCTCTTGAGTTTTCTTCTTCTTCATAGGCCAGCAGGAATCTTATTTCCTGGTGCCAGAGGCTCACCTAAATACTAAATTTAGAGGTGTTTTGGGGAGTGAGGTTAGTAGGCAATAGGCTACTTACTCCTGAGTTTACTACACCCCTATATGACCACATCCTGTTGGAAGTGGGCATAATCCTGTCCCAGAGTTCCTAAATATGCCAACACCAAGATGCCAGATTTCTAAATGTTGTGTCCACATCATGCAGTACACCTTAGGGGTGGGACTGACCTGAGGGGAGGACACGTCTCTCTGAATACTAAATTTCCCACCTGTCCAGGTGTCAAATAGGACTTGGGGCAGGGGGTCAGCATCTCTCCTTTGAGTGAAGTCAGGTCTGCATACCAAGGGTGGTGGCCTT
This sequence comes from Pleurodeles waltl, assembly GCF_031143425.1. Taxonomy (NCBI): domain Eukaryota; kingdom Metazoa; phylum Chordata; class Amphibia; order Caudata; family Salamandridae; genus Pleurodeles; species Pleurodeles waltl. Next base: position 1,694,548,200 of record NC_090445.1, read on the forward strand.
CTTTGAAGCTCCTTGTCTTGGAGTGCAGGTTCGTAGGTCATCCTGTTGGGTGAGGTGTGCAATCACCTGTCTCAGAGCAGGCTTTGTTTATGACCACCCCATAGCAAAGGCTCTCACCCTAGGAGGGCAGACTCTTGTGTGGTGGTGGGTGGCTGGCTAAAATTAGTCAGACCCCGCACGGATAGCTGGCAGGTTTTTGTGGGGACACATCTAAAGTGCCCTCTGGGTGTATGTATTAGTAAACCTGTCACTGGCATCAGTGAGGGTTTATTAATACGATATGTTTGATGTCAAATATCCCTATTTTCAGAGAAAACATTATGTAGCTGGGGAAAACTCAGTGACCAGTGTCCAGCACATTTTCTTAAAATGGCTTCCCTGTTCACCAACTATGTCTAAGCATCGACAAAGAGATAGCAGGGGCATATTTGCTCATGCAGATATGTCCTCACATGCAATATAAGGCACCCTGCCTCAGGGCTGCAAGGCTAGCTGTAGATGTGACTTACATATATTGCAGGCACCGTTAGGGGACAAGGCACAGAGTTGATGTACTATGTTGTGATTTTACTTTTAGTTGCACCAAGACCCGCAACCTGCAACCACAGCCTGTGTGTGCTAGGTGAGGGGTTCCTGAGGGTGGCACAACACATGCTGCAGCCCTTGGGGACCCTCTTTGGTACCCATGCCCTAGGTCCCACAGGTACCATTTACTAGGGACTTATAGAGGGACCAAAAATATTGCCAATTGGAGGACAGTTGACAGTTTTAGGTAAAGAGATCTGGCATTGGGGAGCTGGTTAGAAGGAACTCAGTGCACTTCTGGTCAAAATTGCATCGCATACCAGGCAAAAAGTCGGGGTGACCATTTAAAAAAGGAGCACTTTCCTAGACGCCTTTATGATGAGCTTCAAGGACTTTTCAGATTTTTGATTACTTCTTCTCTGCCTTTTAGCTTTTTGAATCAAATGCTTTCAGGATAACCTTTATTACTGTATATTGGCTTTTGTTATTACTTATTTTTTTATTCATTTACTTATCATTTTTAATTAGCACTAATCTTATCTTAGGCTATAGTATGGCAGTGTCGTTAACATCAGACAAAGAAATAGTTACCATTGTTCTTGAAATGAGTTAAAACATATATATATAGCAAGATAAATATTTTTTTAGCCCAATACATGGCATGATGTAAGAGATAGAAAAAGACAGGGGGTTCAGAAAGGAATTATTGTATATAAAGTAAAAGGGTCTCTAGCCCTTTATCTGTTGGTTCGTAGGGGAATAAAACATTACAGAGTGTGGTACAGTAGCGTGTTAATATTATTTTTTAATGGAGCGATATTTGCTGGTATTTAAGTTCCTCTATGAGTGAACTTCACTAGAATGGCAGCCAAGAAAGTAATTTTGTCACAGCCTAGTGTGATTTGAACTTCATTTTGGTGTCAGTAACAGAACTTCTTTGCTTCTGGAGTTTTTTGGTACCTCTGGTTCTGTCTGCAGAAACGCAGAGATATGCTGGTTGTTAATATGTGAGCCCTTTAAAAGCAAACCAAGAGAGTTTGAACTTAATTACTACTTCCAGGTAGCCAGGGAAAACCTTACATTCCTGAGCTATTTTGGTGCAAGATAGTTTTTGGTGTGCCAATAAGAAGGATTTTTCCATTTTGCATTTATTTGGGGATTATTGTGGCTTCGATTGCAGTCTGAAAGCCAATTTTTTCATTTAGAAACATTAATTCCAATCACATACTTCACAAGATAAATATTTCAAACCAATAATGCTAAATGAAATGTGTATAGAAATAAAATCAATACTACCTCTTAATGAATTTATATTCATCTTGGGTCATCCTGTCAATGACATCCCTTAATTCATTGTGAACTATTTTATCTCTAACTCATCTATCAGGTAAGTCATCACAAGAATTAAATTACAATTTGCTATTATCTTGATCTCGAGGCTAAGGATCTAAAAATGCTTGTTAGACAGTTAATTGTCATATGTAAGTCATATGTATGCTTACACATTTGTGCAAACACTAATGTTGGAAGTATGTGCACCACATGTTGAAACATATAAGTACTATGACTATAGACAGTGTGTGTTAGGTAGCATATATATACATACTAGTGCATGTGCAGAGGGGCAGTAGGTATTAAAGGCCTATTATCTTGTAAATATTGGCTAAACGTACTGAGATAAAATGTAGTAGCAGAGATTCCTGCATATCCTGCATGTGTGGGTTGTATCTTAACTAGGAGTCCTCACATGTTGAAATCACACACCTAAATACGTATATAGACTAGCACTTCTCCTTGTGATTTGAATAACTACCTCAAGCTTCATCACTATAAGCTCTCTTGCTTTAATGTCTGCTTGACTTCTGTACAGCTAACCAACAAAGTTAACATCCTGAAGTTCCCTCCTCTTTGCAACTCAGATATACATACTAGAACTGTATTACTTTGTACATGACGTTCATTTATACATGTACAACACAGTTCAATAAAGGACTTATTATTGTTATACCAAAGGGATGGTCTTTTCATTGTGGAACAACGCGTTTATAGAAGAGTGCACATAAGTTTTTAATGAAACAGTTCAAAGTTTGACTTCATCAACAACTCTGTTTTTCAGAATACTTCTCTGTATTCCCAATATCCAGCAATATGAATCACTCAGGGGCTTGAAGTCACAACAAGTAAATTTGAGCTCCATGGTGAGCTGCACACAAGACAAGCATTTGCAATGCAACGGGTCTCGCGTTTGCTCATGTTAGAGCTGATCGCATTGTAAACTCCTAACCCGACTTTTCACCTATCAGGAAAAAGTGCATTTATGTACATAACCCGAAAAAGTGAAATTAACTATGTAAAGCGCTTGACTTCTGCCAAGCGAGATCGCGCTTGTAAATTAGAGAAAAAGAAGTCCACGAGCCCGATGGAAAACAGCGAGCCTCGCATGTCTTCTGTACTTGGTCACAGCGCTCGAGGAGGGCTAACTACCGGAAAAGGCATGACGTATGCGTGCCTTCGACTAATGAAAGCAAGCAGATTTTATTAGGCAAGCCCACGAACCCAAAAAAAACACTGACGTGAAGTTGACAGGGCTCCGAGCCCTTTTCTAAATACTAAAGCGTCTCGCTGCGATACGCATGTGCGAGCGCATGCAACGCAGGCTCGACCCTAAAAAACGTGCCACACGACATTCAGCAGAATGTAACCAGATCTAGAGGCCAAAACTCTGCCCGCTTTGCCAGCAGAGCAGGATTTATCACCCACCCCTAGTGATTTCTAACTAATTCTGTATTGGAACATGTGAATGCTATTTTCCCTCTGTGTTTAGCTGATGCTCTCTAGAAACTGATACATGTGCTAGTAAATTTACTGAAATTTGCTGGGATAGATGATGAAACACCCAGGAGCATCCTTGCAGATTCAGACTCCTGGTCACCTTAGTGATGGACAGTGTTCCCCGGCCCACACGCTCCAGCTTACGGCCACACAGCAGCATGCGTGGTGTCCTCTACCGGGGTCTGCACACTGCAGTGACATCAATGCTGGACCTCACCAACATAGGGAAGTTGGTTATAATGTCTAAAAAAAAACACTGACGTGAAGTTGACAGGGCTCCGAGCCCTTTTCTAAATACTAAAGCATCTCGCTGCGATACGCATGTGTGAGCGCATGCAACGCAGGCTCGACCCTAAAAAACGTAGCCACACGACATTCAGCAGAATGTAACCAGATCTAGAGGCCAAAACTCTGCCCGCTTTGCCAGCAGAGCAGGATTTATCACCCACCCCTAGTGATTTCTAACTAATTCTGTATTGGAACATGTGAATGCTATTTTCCCTCTGTGTTTAGCTGATGCTCTCTAGAAACTGATACATGTGCTAGTAAATTTACTGAAATTTGCTGGGATAGATGATGAAACACATAGGAGCATCCTTGCAGATTCAGACTCCTGGTCACCTTAGTGATGGACAGTGTTCCCCGGCCCACACGCTCCAGCTTACGGCCACACAGCAGCATGCGTGGTGTCCTCTACCGGGGTCTGCACACTGCAGTGACACCAATGCTGGACCTCACCAACATAGGGAAGTTGGTTATAATGTCTATATTCAATAAAGTTCTGTTTCTCTTCAGTTTTTGGATATGATGGAAAGAGCTCAGGCATCTCTGATTCAAAACAAGGACATAAAAAATATTGAGTACACTCTGTGAATCTAATACATGAAGCACTAATCTATACACATGCATTCAAGTGCTGGCAGGGGGCATTTCTTTATCCAAAAAACACACGCTAGAAAAATGCATAAATTTGAGGGAAGAAAAGAAACAATCAAACAAACAAAGATTGAAAAACAGAAAAAAAAGAGAATGTAAATGCCTTTTAATCGCAAAATGCAGAGGTTTCCTCTCTACCCCTGAGAACTGAACAGAAAACATTAAAAGTGGTCTGGTAAACTGGGCACATATTCATGCCGACGCCGACCTGTTCTGATACACTTTAGAAGAGCATTTTTTCAGCGCTCATTTTATGAACTAGGAATTGACATTTCTGCCCAAAGCAGGCAGAAAGACCTGGCAGCTGGAAAGCTAGGCACGTTGTGTTCCCTTCCAGCCACCCCTCCTCAGCCCTGGACGCAGACCGGAGTGTGCTGGGCTGATGGCTGAGCTCCACATCCTCCGCACAAGGTCAGCCTCGCGGTATCTCCATCCATCATCTCGGCTCAATCAGATTACTGGCCCTAAAATAATGAGATATCATCGTTTCCAGCAGGCTTTTCAGCTCCATGCCCCGGGGGCGCCTCGCACTGGGCTTGGCCTCATGATCCCGGCGATGACAGGCTCACCTGCGGCAGACAGGTAGGCTGGAAGTCTCGTTGGCCAGGGCCGGGGAAACGTCGAGGCCAGGCTCGGCTATGGGCATCGCTGGAGAGATGCTATCAGCGGGCCCCAGCCTCATCTTTCTCTGACGCAGTCCGTCACTCACGCCCTGATTGGACCAAGGTGGCCAAGGGCATAACAGAACCTTGGGACCGTGGAAGGCGGGGTGAGGGGTTGGCGGGCTGCAAAATCAGTGTCTGGGATATCCTCACGCCCAGATAGGCTTTCAGGGGGAAGATGTCACGTGACTGAGAATCACTCACCACCACACTGCACCACCACCAGAGGCAAAGGGCCCACAAGCACCACTGGATTGGTTTAGGGTGTAATAGTGATTAGGACACTTTACCCCTATGGAATGTGATACACATTCTGTTTGTTGCAGAATGGTGTATATAATCTCTATATAATAAATAAGATTGATTTCTTTACTTTTCTTCTTCTTTTTCTTTATCACGAGCACCTTTTCTCGTACACATTTTCTTTTTGGTATTCTGGGGTAACAATTTTTACATTTTGATTCCTAAGATAAGAAATAAATTGTATATTTTTATATGAATCGGTTTATGAATATTATTTGAGACGATGAATGTTGTTCTGTGCTGCATGCATATGTTGCAATTTATATGCTAACAAAATTATTTTTTGCACTTAAAAAATATTTTTTTTTCCGTTTGGACCTTTGTCGTTATGTATTAAGCTTTAGCATGAAAGCAACGCCAGGATTGCTGGGGAGCCTGTTCTGGTGTCCCAGCGAATGCTGACACACCAGAACAGGAAAAGATGACGAGCGAGGCGGCAGGAGAGGACCGCGGCGACAGCAAACGGTAATTTCTTTTTTTTTTTTGTATTCCCCTGTCGTCATCCCTCCCCTTGATATCTGCGGCAGCCAGCGCTACATTTAAGTTAAAGGGAAGCGCAGTGAACAGGAAACAAGTGGTACTTAAAAACGGGTTTGAGAATTTTTTCTCACCCGCAAAGTTTTGTGATTTTTTTTTATTTTCACCCTTCGCTTAGCTTGCACTCTTTTCACTTTTCCTTCTCTTTCACTCATAAAGATATTTTTTCTCTGGATAGCAAAATACTTTTCATGCTAGTGGAACCTAGCCAAGCCAAACACAACCCGCGGTGTGTGATTCCAGGTACTTGCTTATTTTCATCATAATTCCATGCAGGAACATGTATGCATATATTGTTTATCTTTTTGAAAGTTTAGATTTCGCAATGTTTCTCTGCACAATGGCATTGTGAACATAAAGAACTATTTCTGAGAAGTTCGTACAGAAACTTTTTTAGGGCCTGGAATAGGACATATATGACAAAACTTGTATAAGCATGCCTGATATAGTAGAGCATTCAAAAATTTGCAAACTCTACGGAGTTGCAAAGTTTTCCAAAGACAATTGAGAAGATTTAGAAAATGTGAACGTCTTCTTAACTTAGCACACCCCTAACAAAACACGTTATAGGCGAATGGAAAAAGAAGGTAAGCACAAATGAAAATAAAAAATAAAAATTGGAGTTTTCATCCTGATGGAAATCCATTGCCTCTCCTTGCTGGCCCACATGATCTTCAGAATTAACTGCTTCATTCACAAACGCACCAGGACCAGCATGTTTGCTTATCTTGCACACAAGCTCACCATCGCTGGTGGTTCTCGGGACACTCCATCTGTGCACCCAAGATCTGGAACAACGTCCTTGTATCCATCAGGACCGCTCACCAAGGATGCTCTAAATTAGGAAAGAGTCAAATATGTACCTCTTTAAAGATCCCAATATGTTAACGGCCCACAAACCAGCTAACTTTACTGTCACTTGTGGACTCTATGCTTGCCTTTGAACCTGTACAGCATCCTGCTGCCTTTTGATTAGATTTGTACTATAGAAATAACACATACATTCATACATAGATTTGCACACCACAGATGTGCAGTTTGAAACACTGACTGGTTTGCGAATGGGAACACAGCCTTGTAACCTGACGTCGTGGACTATAGCGGGCATTAAATGTCCGCTCCAGTGTTAAGTGGCTACGGCACCTATAAGGCTATTAGAATATTTCACCCATGTGGGCAGAATGTCCTAATTGAAAAGAGGCCTATCTGAGCTCTGGGGGGTTGCAATCCCCTTCATTGCTCCAAAGCCTTTGTTTTACAGCTGTTGCTGTGAATGTTCAATAGATAATGGCCACAGACAGGGTCACGGCTGTTAGCTGTTGAACATTAACCACAACAGCTCTGAAAGGAGACTGAAGTCAGCCCCTGGTTCTCCCTGGACTCAGCCAAACTGCTTTTCCTTGTCCAGCCGAGCCAGGGAGTCCCAGGAGCTGAGCAGCACTCCACACGCCCTCGTTCTGAGGCAACAGTGACACTGTGAGCTGTGGGAGCATGGGAGGCTCCTGTGTGCCCTGCTGCACATGCTTTCCCTTTCATTTTTCCCTTCCCAATCCATATATTTTGGAGAGACAGTGGAATACGAGATACTGTGTTTTAGGACATTGGAATGTTGAGAGCAGCTGTCCTGTCCCAGTTTATATAGGCCTCTGCTCTTCCATTATCTTCCATGGAGCTCTCAACATTCTAATGTTCGAATTAAATTTGCGATGTATCCTAGGTTCTAACAAGCTGCATCTCAAATTGTACATTCACAAGGGGCCACAGAATGAATCACCCAATGAGAGTAATTAGGACGACCGCAATTTGTGACCACCCGTGATTGGTTGCCACTGCAGGGACGGTGGCCTGCAAGGAGCAGCAGACCTCCGTCCCTGCATTTGCTTTCCCACACAGGATTTCTTTTTCATAAAAGTAGCCCATGTCCATTAATGGCGCCAGTGCTATTTTTTAAAACAAAAAAGGTTCCCAGTTTTGGAAGACATTGGGAACCACTGGACCATTCTGTGTTCCACCCGGGATCTTCCAACATGTGTTTCTTTCCCCTTTATGAATCGCTTACCGCCTCCTTTTGCAGAAACTGATCAATGGTTTGAACCCACAATTTCCGTTGCCAGCCATTGACACATATGATTCCGATTTACAATTAGGAAGAAATGACTCTTTCAAACCCCTTCCTAATTGCAATCCAAAAATGCATTTCTGACTCACAATATCTGTTTAGCACATACAAGATGCCATTTTGCTGTCACAAACCCTCTGAGTTTGTGATCACAAAATACCTTTGTACTACAGCACCAAAAAGTGAAAAATTCAGAGAAATTAAAATATATCAGAACTTGCACATGAGTTTGTAGCATAAGAAGAAAGTTTCAGTTCTAATAGGGCCAGACAGTTCACCCAGTACAGTGGTCTGTTGTGTCTACAGATGCATATATTACCAGTGAACACATATTGGGTTAGAGTCATCATTTGTTTGCGTAATGCAATGCAGCAAGACAACTTCCTGCGCAGTGTGAAGGAGAGAGTGCCGGGATGTGCCACATCTATTAAGGTGGTGCACTCCTGTGCTCTTCCTGTGTTGCGCACAATTCGCAGTCCAGCATCAACTAAGGCACCGCTGCGCCATGGAGCAATGGTGCCTGTCTTACAAGCAAGGTTGTTTTTGTGCAGGAAGGCGTCCCTTAGAGGCATTTTCCTCTCTCTAAGTGTGCTACAGAATGGAGGCCAATTAGAAAGAGGGAAGCAGCAGTGAGAAATACAGACATTTCTCCTAGTCGAGCCATTCGTGGGAAGGTGTACACTTCTGATGCATTTGCAGGACTGCCATAGTTGGTAAATCTGAGAATGCTTCGGAGTACATGGGAGATGCTTGGGAACAGCCATGGTCCATCCATGTAATGCCCCTACAGCGTAGACTAATGCAAGGCAGCAACTTTCCCTGCCTTGTGTTACTCCAGATGTGCCGTCACTCAGGGCCATGCAGGGTATACATCTGGGTCATTGCCTTTATCCGTTGTCTATTCCAGGCTGCCACCAAAGGTAAGAAGAGCTATACTCTGTGCATGATGTGTCTCTGTTTAACAATACATGTGTGTGAAAAATATTGCTAAATGCACTGTACGTCGCTAAGCTATCAAAGGTAAACAATTTGAAAGTTGGAACCCCAGCAAGTTCAAATCCATGGTAGACTGGATCACTCAACAGTAATTAGTCACACGAAGTATATTAAGTTAAATTTACACAATCTTTTTTGTATTGTCCACAGGTCAAAGGCCACATTCCATTATCTCTTACAATAACCAAAATATGCATTACCTCAGTGCATACTCACCCTTAATTTAATGTCCTAAAATACATTTCAGAAGTTGTATATTTTTAAAGAAATACTGTGGATTTGCATGGTGCTTTTGCTACTTCTAGGCACTGTAAACAACAAATAAAATAATTACAATGGCCCAGAAAGTGCTTGGGTTGCAGACAGCAGAACTCTGCAACTCAGGATTCTTATTGCTTCTTTCACATGCTTTAACTCTGAAGTTTTTAGAGTTAACACGGAAGTTGTTAGAGTAAATGTATGCACAGAAGAAGGAAAAAAGAAAAATGACAAACTCCGGTGTTGGAGCAGCACAAAGAATGAGATCAAGATATGGCACTGATGTTATTTACCCACTCAATTTATTGACCATCGGAAGGATGGAAGGCTGAGTCCGTCTTCTTGGGATTACAATCTGTGACCTACTGAGAGTTACTTTATCAGCACTTTATTGTAGTAGTAAAAGTTTAGCTCATTGAACTATACCTCCAGGACTACCAATATGTGGCCTTAAAAAAACCTAATTGACTGTTACAGTCCCGAAATAGTGGTGCATCCCTTGGGAAGGCCAACACAAATAATGACGTGTACCCAATTTCACCATTAGGATTTTGTCACCAAATAGTCCTGATATAATTTAGAACACTAAATTAATCGAGCACTAGAATGTGCACTATTGATTCTTTCTAAAGGCATTAATACACTGGTCCCCACCAGAACAAAGACCAATAACTAAACAATAGTTGTGTAAATAGTATGGAAATATGCAACGAATTATGCAAGTTGTGTACATTTACTATATAGGCTTAACCTGGAAAGTGCGTATAGCTAAAGAAATATTTGTGTTATGTTACCTCTGGTTTTATCGAGCATGCACCTGCAGGAAGTAATGATAAAACGTTAGAATCATGGCATGGCCATCCTGAGCAAGGATACCATTTCAAATGTAGGCACACTCCTCAAAGATATAGACTACCAGACTGTCAGAATTCAACCTTATGTAAGTATCTCTGTATAACAATGTCAGTCTTTGTAAATCCTACATCAAGTCAAACTCAGGTCACAGCCCTTTGGGGCAACTCCCTAATAGCGTTGTATGTAACATTTTTGTATAGAAATAGTCATGCAATTTTGAGATATTGTTAGTCCATGTTTTTCAATATGTTTTTTTCTTACTATGTTTTTTCAATCTAAGTGCACATGATAATGAAAGGAACAGTTAATAGAGGGTGGAATAGACTTTTCAGAGTTTTCTAAAAATTACCTTGTTTTGAAGGCCTCTGAATTGGAGACATCAGGCAGGATCAGGCATTCCACATTTTAGGTGAGGCTCAAAACTGTCTAGTAGAATAGCATTCGGGCTTCAGACCGAATGGAAAAGCTGAAAAATGCTATATTGCTCACCTTTATCATACTAGAAAGAAGACTATCCACATTGGGAACACCATGTGGCCACCAGGGGGAGTCTCATACAGGATACCACAGGTTCTTTCCCGTTCACACTCCTTTCAACAGTTATGTCATCCGGTGAAAAGCCTGTAGATGGAATATTATGTGGCCTCTATAATGATGGTGCTATCACTCAATCGTTTTTAAACTAACCAGGGACCCAGAAAAAGATAAAAGGACATCATTGGTAAAGATCTGGATCTAGTTCAAATATTTCAGCTTCAATTAGTTGAAAGCTGAGATGTTGCTACTCAGCTTGACCATCACTTACAATGTGGACAAGACAAACTATTTAGAGTTTACACTTTGCAGAACGGCCTTGCAATCCTTGTAATATCCTTGTACGCAATGGGAAATTAATATTAGTTTCTTTTTGGAGTCAATGATGACCATGAACAATCTTGTTACTATTAATATATCCACTGCTCACTTTCACGTACATCTTTTAATATGAATTTCAACATTGCGATGAATTGGAAACTTGGTAAGAACTTCAGCAAATAAAAAGTTCTTCTCTTCTCCCTTTAATACTAACAACATCTTGCCATCTTCACCCATGCTTCCTGATCATGCACATCAGTCCTCTTCCCTCTCTATCCGAGCCGCAGGCTGTCCCCTTCTTTGAATAATGCCTCCTCTACGCTGATCTGGATGCATGCTTCATCCTTACACAACATGTCTGAACCCACTTAGTCAGAGACGGTCTTCCTTGTGAAAGACCTCTCTATCATGGCTCTCCAGCTCTCTCACCTTCTTTTAAGCCTCCCCTCAAAAGTACTCCTGCAACATCTTTGAATAGTCTTCTAAAACAGCTCCTAAGGGATTGTAACATCTCCTGACTGCTAACCACTATAAGTCTTTTGCTGGGCCACTTTCTGACCACCATCAAAACAAGGCTCAATGGCCCTGTAGCACCTAAGATATTTAACCTCTTTTCTCCCAGTTGTCATATCCTAAGTAGAAACAGAGAGCTGGGCAGGGGAAAGTGGTATTGCTGTTGTCTACCACAAATCGGCATCTCTAAAGGAGATGAATGGAAAATCTACCAGCTCATTTCAGTATCTCCTAATAAAGGGTATCAAAGGCCTGTTCACCTACTTTGCATGGTTAGCTACCATCAACCTAAAAGGTCTCTTCTTCTCTCCATCCTGACCTTCTTGAAAGTTCCACAACATATATTAACTATCTGTAATTATGCCTTTGTTCTTGAAGATGTAAACATCTGGCCCAGAACCGTTCATGTGCATACAGTTGAACATTATTGAATATATGGACAGTCTCAGCCCTTCACAATTTAAATTCACCTATTCATTAGTGTGGTAATAGACTATATTTATTGCTCTCACCCATATCTGATATATAGATGAGCAGATTTAAAAAACTTTCTACCACATGTTTAGTGAATCCCTACATTGACAATTATCGCAACAATGGCCCCAAACATTTCCAGGCTTATGGCCACCCCATTTCATGTAGACATATGAATGAAACTCAACCTGTGTTCCCAACATGTCTTCTCCAGATCTAGAATCTCCCGTTATATTGTTTCACTTTTAGAAGAGATAGGTCCCCATGCTCTTAAGTGTACATCTTCCACCACCTCCCAAAAGTGGATTTCCCTGATTTTTTTTTAATGATACTTGGACTGTCTCTTACAATTGAAAAATCAAGCCCACAGCTAGAAACATTTTGGAATACAACTAAATTATCATCTGTCATGCCCTGTGCATACATACGGCTACCACCTAGTGTGTAGTAGAGCCAAACAGAATATTTTCAAACCTGCAGGTGGTGGCAACAACTAAACCAAAGAACTGCTCTTAATGTATACTGAGTTGGTGGCTCTCAACTCAACATGAAGTCTCCAGAAGCCCTTGAACAATATTTGAGATAACCCCAGTCCTTTTTCCTTTTCACCGATAAATATATGTTCAGTGGATGAACATTCCTATATTTGTGTGTCAAGCTGTCGATCTTGACTTGGCATCACCTATCTGAGAAATTCCCCATTTTTAGTTCATCTTCATCAGTAAGGCATGACGATATGCATGATCCTCCTGTCAAAACTCTGCCCCGTGCTGGGTCTGCTTTAATGCATAAGTTCCCAACATTCGGTCTACAGCTCTTGAAACTATCATTACCAAACTAATCAATGCTACTCTATATATGGAAATACTTTTTATCAATACTCCTATTCTAAAGAAGCCTTCTTCTGATCTAGACCATGCTTGGGCCTACCTTGTGTTCCAAAGCAATTTCAAACTAATGCCACTTGACATCTCACCTCTTTTTTTAAAGTTTAAAGAGAAAGTTTATTGAAGATTAATACAATATTTAAAAGATATAAATACAGTTGATAACAGGAAGGAAATAATAAAATAGCAGTTCAATTTCCTAAGAAGCACATTAGTGAGGATCACAATAAATATATTAATACTTTAATACTTTAAAACATGAGTGTATATGCATATATTAAATATATTAGGAGCAAGAGTACTAAACAATATAATTAAGTACAATAAAAAGGTAAAGGAAAACAATGGCGGTTTAGAAACCTCCTCATTTCTAGGAAAACGATTGCATGAAGAATAAGCCAAAGAGTTTAGGTAATTTGCAATAGGTAACCATAACATGTCTCTTTTAATACCAAGGGATACAGGGGAAACATAAGCTCTAGCCAACCGATGATTATAACATATACCATACCACCAAGCCTGAAAGGATAATTGAGAAGAGTCCTTCCAAGTTTTTGTAATTTGTTGAAAGCAACAGCTAATAATAAACCTAAGATTACAATAGACTTTTTTGAAAGACGCAATCAGTCAGTGGCAAGGTTACCTAAAAATATATTTGCAAAGCTTAAGGTAATTTGAGTTTTAAAAGTAGTATTAATTTGATTCCATACTTTAACCCAAAATTTAAATGTATATGGACATTCAAAAAGCATGTTTTTAAGATCTGAAACTGGCTTATTACAGGACTAACAAGAGGACGAAAGGTTAGAATTAATTTTATGTAAAGATGAAGGTGTAATTAATAACCTATTATATATAAAAAATAAAGTTTGAATTGCATTAGCTGCTCTTGAGGATGTTCGTATTTTAATCCACACTTTATTCCATAAAGAAGTTGAAAGTGAAATATCTAAATCTTTCTCGAATTGTATTTCTATTGCTGATTTAGGTCTATCTCCAGGAAGAGCTGTAATTGTTTGATAATAACAAGAAGCTGGTGCTGACTGTAATAACAGATTCTTAATTGGAGAAGGATGGACCAAAGGTGTTTGCTGAACTGAAAAAGATTGATAAGAACTATTTACAACATCTATTAGAGCATCATATTTCCTATTAAAAGAGAATGGAAACGAAAAAACAAATTGTGCCTGTTCAAAAGAAAGAGGGGAATCATTTTCAAATAGTTGATGTACCCATCTTAACCCCTTCAAATGCCACGATTTCCAGTAGATGGTTCTATTATTCAACTTGATGAGTTTGTTGTACCAAATTGACAAATTTAGAAATTGCACTCTATCTCCATTGTATGAAGCAAAAATAGGCTGCAGAATTCTGCATGAATTTTTCAAAATCGGGAGGGAGATAGATGATGGTTTATTTGACAGAGTTAATACCTCCGGAAACGCAAAAGGAACAACAAATGACTTTTCAACTTCAACCCATAAAGGTAAAAAAGCAGAAATATCTTCAGTCAATAAACATGAAGCTTGCTTAAGAGAAAAAGCCATATGATAAGAGCAAAGATTCGGAAAATTAACCCCTCTGCAGATTTTAGGTCTCATCAATTTTTGAAGGGACATTCTGGGTCTCTTATTATTCCATAAGAATTTGGTTAAAGTAGAATTCAGCCTCCTAAAGGAACTATTTGGAGTATTAATTGGAATATTTGATAAATAAAAGAGAATTACAGGAAGTAACATCATCTTAAGAGAATCTAATCTACCCCACCAGGATAAAAATAAAGGGTTTCATTTAGCTATAAGAGAAACAAGGATAGAAAATAATTGCAAAAAAAATACAAGAAATTGTATCTTAAAAAGAAGGTTTAAACCAAAGCACTAGATATTTAATTTTATCATTGTTCCAGTGAAAATTTGAAGATTTAAAATCATCAGGAAGGCAAAATGTTTTTAAAGGGAGAATTTCACACTTATCTTTCTTTAACTTATACCCTGGAATAGAAGCAAAATTCTGTACTACAAAAAGAAAAGAAGGAAGTGAAGATGCTTTGACATAAAAAGTAAGATATCATCGGCATAAGCCGAAAACTTTATCTGTCCTTCCCCAAACCGAAAACCATGTAAATTTGGATTAGCCCTAACTTTCCATAAAAAGGGTTCCAAGGCAAGAACAAACAAAAGCGCTGACAACGGACATCGATGACGAACTCATCTATGAAGTGAGAACGAGGCAGGTATGAGGCCATTTAGAAAAATAGCAGCCTTAGGAGAAGAATACAATAATAAGATAATATTTATGAATTTAGTTCCAAAGCCCAACCATGAAAGCATTGAAAAAATAAAGAACCAATTAACACGATCAAAAGCTTTTTCAGTGTCTAGAGCAAGTGCAGAGAGAGAACCCTTACATGTCACAGACTTACTTAAAATATTTAAAAAATAAGCGTGTGTTGTCTGATAATAAGCGTCCTTTAATAAAGCCAGACTGCTCTTTACCAATTAACTTAGGGAGAATCAATTCCAAATGCATAGCAACAATTTGCAAAAATGTTATAATCCAAATTCACTAGAGATATAGGTCTATAATTCTAACAAAACTTTGGATCTTTGTCATCTTCTGGTATAAGAACTATTAAAACCTCTTGAAAAGATCCTCCAGAGGAGTTTGCATTAACAAAATAGGTAAAAAGTTAAATAATCTTGGAACTAATAATTAAGAAAAATGTAAATAGAATTCCGTAGTAAAGCCTTCTGGGCCTGCAGCTTTACCTTTTTTAATAAGATTTAGTGCATTGAGAATGTCTTTCATAGCAATATAATTGTCAAGGGCATACAATTCAGAAGAGGAAAGTACAGGTGGATTAATGGTGGATAAGTATTGATCAATAAGATCCTGCATGGGAACAGAATCAGGAGCATATAACTGTGTGAAGAAATGAACAAATTCATCCAACATTTCTTCATTCTTATGTAATAAAAAATGGGAAGAGTTATAAATAGATTCTATCTTTGTTCTATCTTTTCTAATTTTAAGATAATTCGCTAGAAGTTTTCCTGATTTATTTTGGCCCGTAGTACTTAGCACTGGACATAAGAAGATAAGAATTAGCAATATCAGTCAAGTTTTTATTGAAAGTAAATTTAGCTTGAAGTAATTCATTAGGACAACTTGTAGACTTTGAAGAGTAATATAGTTTTTCTAGTTGTTTGATACAACCCATTAAATTACGTAATTTTTTTATTAGCCATTTTCCATTTATTCGCAACATAAAAAAATAATAAAATCTCTAGAGGCCGCTGTGAATGCATCCCAAATAATCTGAACAGATAACTGAGGGGTATTGTTTTCTACAAAGAGTTTTGTGGCAAACTTCTCAAAAAGCTGAGTAAAATTTATATTGAGAAGTAATGAATTATTAAATCTCCATCTATTACTTGGCTGATGTGCAATAAGTTCAAGATCCAAACTCACTGGAGCATGAGCCGAGATTAATATGGAACCAATTTCCAAACTCAAAACATGTTGTACGAGATGCTGTGAGACAAATAAATAATCAATCGTCGATTGGGGTGAATGTACTGGAGACAAAAAAGAAAAATTCCTGTAATGTGCGGTTACACAATCTTCAAACATCAGTTAATGCTCTTTGTTTAATCATGGAGGTAAACTGTGAAAATATGGTGGATGGTACAAATCTAGAATTGGATTTACAATCAAGAAAAGGATCCATAACCATATTACAATCTCCTCCAAAAATCAAATATTTATCCGAAAGAATCATTAACTTAGCTAATATTTCATTCCAAAAAGATTTATCAGGTTGGGTTGGAGCATAAACATTAAATATAGGTAAAGGTACTTTATTAATATTCATTGAAACTATAACCCATCTACCCTGCTGATCAAAATCTTGAGAAAAATGAGAAATGTTCAAAGCTTTATGACACAGTATAGTAACCCCATTTCTCTTCCCTGTCCGTACCCGGAAATGCAAAAACATGACATACCCATTGTCTTTTAAGTTTGGTCACCTCATCACCTGTTATATGAGTCTCTTGCAACAAGGCGATATCTGCTCTCAATTTTAAAATATGTGTTAAAACTCTTTGATGCTTTATTGGGGATCCCAAACCTTTAACATTCCATGAAAGAACTCTAGTTGTCATTTAATTTAAAAAATAAGTAATATGGCCATGAAATTAATGCATATGAACCACTTATTAGTATGGAGAAATTGAACCAAAAGAAAGCATTTGATGTACAGAAAGAGAAAATTAGAACTACAAACATGAGAAAATAGAAATAAGAAAAGAAAATGAGGAAAAAATAGTAAAAGCAGAGGAGATGAAGTTAAAGAAAAAGAACAGAATATAATATTGAAGGAAACATGAAAACTACAGAAAAAAACACAAAACAAGTAATAAAAACATACCTATAAGACAAAAACAACGTGAGGGTGGTGAAACCACAAAGGGAAGACGACGCAACCTTCACTCCACGACTGCAGATACAGAAGGGAAGAGAGACCCGGCCACACAGGTTGCTACCACAAAAGACGGGTACGTTAATGAATGAAGATCTTAAAAGAGAGGAACATAGGAAACATTCAAATTCCTGAGAAAATGTAACATACTTAAGATTACATGAAGCAATAATGGGCATATCCATTAAATAAGAGCAAATAGAAAAACAAAAATCAATACAATAGCCAAGTCTCTGATATTTTGGAAGTGACCATTGTTTCACGTATACAAGAATCAATAAATTGCTGAAGTAATACTGGATCTTATATGTTGTGGTCTTATTAAGGTAAGTCACCTTGAACAAACATGGATGGAAGAGACCATACCGAGCATTAAGCAACCTTAATGTCGGACGCATATCCAGAAATTTATTTTGTTTGTCCGCCATCGACTTAGCATAATCCTGAGCAAAAACGAGATTGGAACCTGACCACGTGATCCAACCTTTAGCTCTTGCTGCTCCGAAAACCTTTAGCAAGTCTACATACTCTAAAAATAAAGTATTATTCCTCTTGGTTTCTTTGACATCAAAGCCAAATGTGAAGGATGACCAAGTATATGCGCTCTTTGTATATTTAAAGCAAGAGAAGTAGGCAGGTCCAGAATTTTGGGTAGAAATGATTGAAAGAAAGATAAAGAGTCAGAACCTTCAATTCCTTCAGGTAGACCATAAATACATAGATTATTTCTGCGGTCCCGATTTTCTATATCCTCTGCATGCTTTTTCAACATAGAAACTTCAGATCGTAGAGACTGAATAGACGCAACTGAATCCTCAAGCACTTACACTCTTCGCTCCACACGAGAGACTCTTTTCTCCACAAGAGACCATTTGTCGTCCAATATTTGTATTGTATCTTCCATATATGATTTAAGCGCCCTTATTTCCTCAAGAAGTAACTCCATGGATATGGTATCTACAACTTTAATAGGAGATGGAGGATCCTTTTTAGCTTTATTATCCGTGGATGTCGAAACCGTTACCGGAAGCTTGGACAAAACTTTATTAACAACAGTAGCGGGAGAAACAGGTGTTGAAGGTGTAGCATCAGGAGAAGTAGCTCCTATACTCTCCATATTTGACAAAAGAGCAAAAGAGTTTGATAAAGGAATATTATCGGAACTTTTATTGTTCTGTACTTTGTTAGTAGTCAATTGAAGATTTCTAGATGTGCCCATAAGCAAAAATATATAATTCTGCCCAATATGTAATAAAACATATACTTTATGAAGCAAGAGTCCACCTCAGAAAAGAGAGTAGAGCGAAATACAAAATAAAACTGGACAAAATCTTCCAAAAAGCAAGGCATGATGAGCAGAGAGCATAAACTTATACTTTTACATCAAAAAGTGCAAAAGGAATCCCTCAGGCCGCAAAGCATAAAGTAAAAGAAAATTGTGAGATAAAAACAAACAACAAAATGGCGGTCGCAATGAGTTCCTCCAACAACCGCTATGAAAATCAGCAATTATGGCATAAAAAAAATACATTTTAAGTCATTTTAAGGGTAACAATGCATTCCATGCATACCCCCTAACTTTCCTTCACTGCAGGAATGTGAAAATGTGCCTGAGAATGCAAGCCGGCTCTCCCATCTCCCGCTGCGGTCACAGAGCTCTGCGGAAGATGGCCATCTTCAAATGGCATCAAGCCACGCCCCTGACATCTTTCCTCTAACCCTAAATGAAATGCCTTCCCAACCAACATCTCAACATCTGGTCAGGCTGGAGACCCCTTGAGGCTTGGAGACCCTTGTCTCAATTCACGAAGAGGCTCCGAAGTTGTGGCCGAGTCTCCGCAGTTGTGGTGGAATCTAAGCACTTGTGGCAGAATCTCCACACCACGGTTTCTCAGTGTGGAGATCCCACCATGAGTGCTGAGACTCCACCACGACTGCAGAGGCTCTTTGTGAATTGGGTCTAACATGCCTAAATATCAGACATGTACTCATCAATAACAGTGTTCAAGCTGCCTCCTGTGCTTTAATTTTACCAAAGCTCCTTGTTGCAGTTGCATTTGTACTGTCACGGTTGACCTATTCCCTTTGAAACTTCACCTACCAAATTAAAATATGTGATTCCTTTTAAAGATCTCCCAATAGCATATGTGAGAACTCACCAAATCTCCTCCATATAACCTCTGTGGATAAAGCTTGAGGGACACTCAAGATTGCTTACTGCATGTATGTCGAGAACACTCACTTACATCTCAAATTGGAGGATGATTCTTGGAACCTACCTCATGTGTTTATTTGTCTATTCCTGCTGTATTATAGGATTCAGAGAAACTTACTCTGCTTCAACAGGGAGAAAAAATGCAGAATCTGCCCTTGGAGCTTGTCAATTTCTCTCCGTTGCCATAAACTGGCATAAACATCTATGGCCTAGGTGTGCTGCTTGACAAAGATCTCTCTCCTTCAGCCCCCACTTAAACACAGTTTCCAAATCAGTCTTTTATCACCAACCCTTGCTCCGATGAGTGCTGCCACTACTTCAAATCTCCCAGAAAGTTGTCCCAATATGTTCCCTCTGGACTACTGTAACAGCTTTTACACCCTCTCCCCCCAAAAAAAACCATAACTTACAAAACCTCCATATGTCAGAGAAAAGCTGCTTGGCTCCTGTTTGGCCTGAAATGTCATGATCACGTTATGCCAGCATTGAAATCCTCCCTTTGACTCTCTGCTAAGTAAACACCAAGTATCTAAAGTTCCTAAGGTGGTACACGACTGCTCACCAGAGTGATTGAGGCTGTTTTTCATTTACTTTCTAACAAGGAGCCTTCTGTCTGCCTATTAGAAGTCTGTTCCACTGGTTCTCACTACTAGGAATTCAATGGAAGGTCCCTTTATCTTCAAGGCTCCAATCTTTGGACAGTCATGGCTGGTGTAGGGGCACAGTGGCAGGGAGAGGGGGGGCACAAAACAGAAACAGAAAAAAAAGCTTAACTGCCCATCGCCACATCGCTGAATCATCGCATCCCCGCATAGCCACTCATCAGGCACAGGCTCTCAGCCTGCCCTGCAGCCAATCCTAACTCTGCTGTCATGCTGCTGGCAGCATGAGAGCAGCATCAGGATTGCCCTGAGCACCCTCTATTTACACTCCCAGACAGACTGGGAACCTGTGTCTGCTGTCTCCAACCTGGCAACACAGCTCGGGCTGGAGAGAGCTCAGTGTGTATGTGGGTTTGGCCATCCTGAGATGGCCGGTCAAACCCACATGCGCATTAAGGGGAGTGCACAGCACTTCCCCTCCCTGCCTGTCATCCCCCATAGGGCCATCCCCTTTAAAAATGAAAACATGGTTTATTATCATTTTATTTTTCAAATTTTGCAACTGCTGCTGCTGACGGGGGGGACAACTCTCCTCTGCCATAGCAGGGAAGCCACTGCTGCTTTTGGAAGTATATAGCTTTGCAAAGGAAACCTCAAAATGTCTTTCTTAAATTCACAAACGCTGCATAACCTTGCTTCTTTAATCTGACACCTGAGATATCAATTCCCCTATTATCAGTCTAAATGCCCAACTCCTCTCGACCAAGTTTCCTGACCAGTTATGACGTTCAACATCTCAGGCCTCAAACAACATCCTTGATTCCACTAAGGCTTTAACGTAATAGCTTGACATGTCGAGTATGGGATCATACCAAACCTTCCCTTCGCTGGCCAACTGACTCCCCATCCAAGAGCAAGACTGTCCATTTATTTCTTGTTCACTGCAGCACTACCAAAAGTGGTTTGAGGCTCCTGAAAGCTGCCATGAAGCACTTTACAAAACCTCAAAAAGAAAGAAAGAGAAATTAAGAACCGTTACATTGTTTAAGTTGCTATACATGTACAGAGAGCTTGATTCATTAACTGTTGATATTTTATCCACTTTACTAAAAAAGCATATGATCCAAAAATTAAAATGCCCCAAAAATAGAAGAAGGGACTCAACATACAGGACAGTTTAAGCACTATGGGTCTTGTACAGGAAATGGGAAAATGGAGAAATCACCATTGGCAAATCTCTACTTGGTTCCCCAGTGGAGGGGGCATAATTATATGGTGAGCTGGTAAGATACACCATTCTATTGTAGCTAGTGTGGCGCTTACTTACACCAGCTTATTCCAGCTCACTCCCAATCTAAATTTTCCTGTCAGCAGTTTAAGGACTATATTAGACACCAAGGCCCTCATTACAAGTTTGGCAGTTTCAACTGAAGACCGCTGTGGTGGCGGCCGCCAAAATACTGCCAGTGATGGCGGTGTCCCGACCGCCATATTATGAGTCACATACTGATGACCGCCCAAAAACAGCCACAAATCTGACACCGCCAGTCCGACCGAGTGCAGGAGAGAAGCGGTCCCACCACCAGCCCCGCCATGCTGACAACATCCCTCCCTCCATATTACGACCCACAAATCAGCACAACGGTCATTGCACGGCGGAAAACCCTTGGAGGTGCGAACCACTACGGTCAAAATATCACCTTCACCAGAACCCAACCCCACATTGGACAATATGAATACCGCACACCTGACACACATACCCACACCATCACACACCACTTTAAAATACACCCCCACACAACCAACAATCCTTTGCAACTACAACCACAGACAAACCCATCACTTACTCCTGATACACCATAGGCACATATACACTTCACATGCAGCACACACCACACAACTGCACCATCAACACAATACACACATCACAACTGCACACAAACACCACAACACACCAGCACACAAAACTATTCACCCCCCCCACTCCCCATCAAGCCCCAAACACCCAATTCTTGCACACAACACCCCCCCAAACCACTTCACAACCTCCATGCCCCTCAAAAGCACCCACGATTCACAGACGAAGAGTTGAGGGTTATGGTCAATTAAATCGTCAGGGTAGAGCCACAACTGTTGGGAGCACATGTCCAGCAAACATCGATAGACAGGAAAATTGAGTTATGGCGGAGGATAGTTGACAGGGTCAACTAAGTGGGCACCCCATCCATGTTCAAGGGAGGACATCAGGAAGAGGTCGAACGACATACCGGGGAAGGTGCGTTCCATAGCTTCACAATACCAGATTGCCATCAACAAGACTGGAGGTGAACCCTCACCTTCTCCCCCAGAGTTCACATCATGGGAGGAGAAGGTCTTGGACATCATGAATCCACAGGGCCTGACTGGAATAACTGGAAGACTGGACTCTGGTAAGTCAACAACACTCCCCTGGCACGAATGATTCCTGTACAGCATGCGTACCCACCACTCTATCACTCCGCAATGCACCCAATCTCACACTTCTTCCCCCAGCACCTGATGCCCTTCCACTGCATGCCACATCACCCAACTCCTCATATCCCCGCACAGTCCCTCCCTAGTGCACGGATAGCACTCACAAAGGCAAGCACCACAACTCCAACAATGCATTGCTCCCTACACATGAAAAGATGTCATTCCTACCTCACAGTGGAACACCTGCACGTAAAAACGGCGCACATGCGACACATACTGGATGCTTTGACTGCGTACTACTACATGGCAATGACAGCAATGCTATCCACTACCCTCAATGGAACATGGAAACAATGTCACTATCCATCTCCCACAAACAATGTCTGCAGTGCTGCATCTGTCATTGCCATCACTGGGAAGCAATTCAAGCCACTGTATGCATCAGACGATGAAACTAACAAGTACACCGCCACAATTTAACTCTCTCTCTCTCCATCCACAGGTACCCCTGCCACTGCCACCCAGCAGAGGATGCCAGAGACAGCCAGCCCTCTCCAGGATGAAGGCCCCAGTGGATGTCTGGACATTGACGACTTACCTGGCTCATCTGGGACAGCTGGCCAGTCCACCACAGCCAACCCCTCTTCCCCAAACCTGTGTTTCAAGGACTGTACAATCAGCAGCGTGCCCCACAGTACAGGGACCAGAGTCAACCCCTCACAACCAAGACGATGAAGATCCTGATGTAACTGGGAGTGTGCACACTGTACCAGGGGCACAGGGGCCCAGGGGCAGTGGGAGGACACCTGTGGGCCAAGGGATGGGGCCCCCAAGGGAAACAACTGGCCAGGAGGCCATCTCCCAAGTCCTGGGAGCATACCAGCAGTCCCAGGACCAGATGGGCCAGATCCTCTCAACCTTGCAGGAGAACCAGAGGCTGCAGAGGGAATACTACCAGGAGGCCATGCAGCATTGGCAGGCTCACAATGCCACCATCACCTCCATTTGCAGGGGTGCAGAAGAAACTTACTACCATCCTGCATGCGTCCTCCACCCACCAGCAGGCCCCTTCCACTAGCTACATACCAACTGAGCCATCCACTTCTGCCGCAGCTAGTGGCATGGAGGCCCTGTCAGAGGACTCGCAGACCACCACCACTCCTCCCTCTGTAGCTGAGGAACCCCTACTCAAACAAGGTCGTCCATCCAAAACTCCTGCAGGACCTGATGCCAAGACCATAACCACTTCCAGGAAGTGACCCTCTTCTGAACATTCTGTCTTGTGTGCCACTGAGACACCCTGTTGACTGTCCACTGTCATGTGTCCATTTTCTTATGGCCCATTGGATACTGGACCTGTACTACCTACAGCTGGACCAACTACTTTGAAGATTTCATCCACTATGACCCCACTAATCACCCATTGCACTTGTGAATGCCAATAAACACAATTGAGCACAGCTACTGCTTACCCGTCTTTATTGTGACAAGATTTTCTGTTGTACATAATGTCATTACAGTTAACCCATTGATCATTAAAAGCCTGGAAGATGGACAGAAGGGGGAGCAATGTGCAGCGAGTATGACAGTAGATTAGACATATTCTGAAATCATGTGTCAGGGGAGCCACCAGTCAAGCCAGGAACCAGATCTGCACCACCCAACAGCCCTGAAAATAGACCAAGACAGGGACAACCAACACAATAGGAGTCAATGTTGCCCACTCAAAACACATAGAGTACATTGCCGACCTCCCTAGTGCGAATTGACAAGTGGAATATTAACACATATTACCATGACAGACCCACATTTTCCAGGCATGCATTCCCAGTGGTCCATCCCTCACAGCTAACGTAACTCAACTGAAGACAAGTTCCACTGTCAGTAAACGTTATGCTCCATAATTGTCCACTGTGTGCAGTGAGGGTAGGTAGCACAGGGAACATACAACATTCCCAAATCTTTGCAGAAGTGATGCTAGACAAAAGCATAGTAAAAATAGCTCTGACATAAGAACAGTAACACCTCCCCTGATGGCCAATATGTTTTCCCCCAAACCCACCCAGTGGGATAGCTGCACTTAACACCTTCACAGATGGCACACACCAGGGGGAGCAATGTCACAAGGCATACAGCAGTACAGTTCACATACAACACACTTGACACATACCTCTATTTCATTGGAAGTATTGTTGGATCAACTGTGTTCTAGAGTCAGCTGCATCCTCATCATCTGCCTCCTCATCACTATGTATGTCACCATCATCAGCCACTGGTCCAGACGCCACCTCCTCAACATCCAGTAACGGGATGTGATGTCTCAGGGCCAAATTGTGTAGCATGCAGCAGGCAACAACAATCTGGCAGGTTTTTAGTGGTCTGTAGAGAAGGGCACCTCCTAAGACATGTGGACACCGGAATCTGGCCTTCAGTAGCCCAAAGGTCCTCTCGATGACACGTCTCGTCCTGCCGTGGGCCTCAATGAAACGGTTTTCCCCATCTGTGGTCCGGTGTCTCACTGGTGTCAGCAGCCACAAAGGTTAGGATTGCCAGAGTCACATGTGTGCACACAGTTTTGACTCATCACAATACCGGCAGAGACACAGGGCAGCATGTGAAGAGAGGTGAGATAACAGGTGCACACATACTATTGGATACATGCCAATGAGCCAGGCTCCCTCTCTCTGTAATTGTGCCATCATGTGTGGGACATTACTCTTCCTCAGAATGTAGGAGTCATGCACAAAACCAGGAAACGTTGGCCATCACCTGAGACATATACTGGTCACCCAGACATACCATACATGTTCATTGGCCCTGGGAGGAACCAAAGCAATGTGGGTGCCATCTATGGCCCCTATCACATGAGGGATATGTGCCATATCATAGAAGTCAGCTTTAACAGTGGGCAAATCCACACATTGGGGGAACCTGATGTAGCTGTCCAGATGTTTGAGTAAAGCACACAATACATCCTTAAACACAAGACTGAACATGGGCTAGGACACCCCTACTGCCAAGCCACTGTAATCTGGAACGAGCCTGAGGCAGGGAAGTGTAGCACCTGTAGTGTTGAAGGGATGGCATAGGGATTGCGTATGGCAGCCAAGACATCCAGCTCCATCCTGGTACACAGTTCCATGATGGTCTGATGGTTCAGACGATGGGTCTGGATGATGTTTCTCTTTTTCAGGGTAGCAAGGTCAACTATGGTCTGGTACACCGGTGCATGTCTCATTCTCACCATTGCATGGTATCTAGGAAAAGGAGAGAGGAAAATCCACAAGTTGATGTCGACAGTTCACAAGCCACCGATCACTATACATGTAGTACACAAGAGTACTGTGGACATAATGCTGAAGTACACTGAATCCATTTGGGCATGTAGACTGACCGTGTATGCCATCGTTGACAATTGCAGCCCCAGACAGAAAGCTTGGCACACACAAAACATTTGACACTTCCATGTAACAACACCCTATTCCCACAAGTAATAAGGTGTATGCAACATTTGAAAATATAAATATGGTTACCCCACCTATGAGGCAGCAAGTGACTGCACATTTCGAGTCATAGTAATCGGTACATCTAAGTACACTATCCATTAATGTCACATGTGTGAACACTGCTTTGAAGTGTGAACATAGTCAATCAATGCACGTCACAAAAAATCATCTGTGACACACTTATCATTCACCTACAATACACTAACTACATGTAAAATGGCAGCCGCCTCTTCTGCAAGCACATGACAGAGGGAAGTGACCTAATTCCACCGGCGTTAGTCGTCACTG
Organism: Pleurodeles waltl; assembly: GCF_031143425.1. Classification (NCBI taxonomy): domain Eukaryota; kingdom Metazoa; phylum Chordata; class Amphibia; order Caudata; family Salamandridae; genus Pleurodeles; species Pleurodeles waltl. The sequence continues at coordinate 1,694,574,500 of NC_090445.1, forward strand.
CAGTAGGCAGTCTCAACCACCGTCCAACTCCTCATTGGCTAACATTGTTGCCTATGGGAGACTGGGGCCAATGATAATCCCCGCTGGCGGTAACGGTCATGGATGCGGCAGCCGTAACCGCCATTTTCTGTTGCATAGCTCACTTGACTCCTGGCAGTCGTGCAAGCAAGACCTCCACTGCGTGAGCTGCTGTATACTGTCTCTGGGAGCCATAATGCCAAGTCCTGTAGGAGATAGGGCCCCTGCCTTCACCCAGGAGGAGCTGCAGAAGCTAGTCAACAGGATCTTACTCCTGCATGGACAGTTGTATGGGGCACCAGAGCAGCAGGTAAGTCCAGTGTTCCCATCCTGTCTGATATTGATGTTTGTGAGGTTGAAAGGCATTGAGACGATGCACACGGAGTGGATTCATGCAGATGGCAAAGGAGTTGGTGTATTTGTGCCGTAAAGACACGTTTGTGTGGTCATGAGATGTGTCTGATGTGTGAAGTCCACTGCTGTTGCTGTGATGCCACTTGACATGACTTTCTCCTTCTGTCTGTGTCACCCATGCAGGTCAGCACCCATCAGAAGAAGGGGATTGGGCGTGCCATCGCCAAGCAAGTGTGGACCCTGGGAGTCCTTGCCTGGCAGAGCACCCACTGCAAAAGTGGTGGGAGGACCTGAGATGCTAGGCCGGTATGACTATACATGTAGCACACAAGAGTACTGTGGACATAATGCTGAAGTTCACTGAATCCATTTGGGCATGTAGACTGACCGTGTATGCCATTGTTGACAGTTGCAGCCCCAGACAGAAAGCTTGGCACACACAAAACATTTGACACTTCCATGTAACAACACCCTATTCCCACAAGTAATAAGGTGTATGCAACATTTGAACATATAGATATGGTTACCCCATCTATGAGGCAGCAAGTGACTGCACATTTTGAGTCATAACAATCGGTATATCTAAGTACACTATCCATGAATGTCACATGTGTGAACCCTGCTTTGAAGTGTGGACATAGTCAATCAATGCACGTCACTAAAAATCATCTGTGACGCACTTATCATTCACCTACAATACACTAACTACATGTAAAATGGCAGCCGCCTCTCCTGCAAGCACAGGACAGAGGGAAGTGACCTAATTCCGCCGGCATTAGTCATCATGGCAGTAGGCGGTCTCAACCGCAGTCCAACTCCTCATTGGCTAACATTGTTGCCTATGGGAGACTGGGGCCAATGATAATCCCCGCTGGCGGTAACCGTCATGGATGCGGCTGCCGTAACCGCCATTTTCTGTTGCGTAGCTCACTTGACTCCTGACATTCGTGCAAGCAAGACCTCCACTGCGTGAGCTGCTGTATACCGTTTCTGGGAGCCATAATGCCAAGTCCTGTAGGAGATAGGGCCCATGCCTTCACCCAGGAGAAGCCTAGGGGTCTTACCCCTGGATGGACAGTTGTATGGGGCACCAGAGCAGTAGGTAAGTCAAGTGTTCCTATCCTGTTTGATATTGATGTTTGTGAGGTTAAAAGGCATTGAGACGATGCACACGGAGTGGATTCATGCAGATGGCAAAGGAGTTGGTGTATTAGTGCCGTAAAGACATGTTTGTGTGATCATGAGATGTGTCTGATGTGTGAAGTTCACTGTTGTTGCTGTGATGCCACTTGACATGACTTTCTCCTTCTGTCTGTGTCACCCATGCAGGTCAGCACCCATCAGAAGAAGGGGATTTGGCGTGCCATCGCCAAGCAAGTGTGGACCCTGGGGGTCCTTGCCCGCCAGAGCACCCACTGCAGAAAGTGGTGGGAGGACCTGAAACGCTAGGCCGGTAAGACCGCTGAGACCCAGATGGGGATGCCCTCCCAATGAGGGAGGAATGCCCATTGGACTCTGACCCGCCTGCATTTTGACTGTGGCCTACCCTGAGGAGGATGGGTGCTTGAGGGCAGCACAGCAACCACAAGTGGGTGATTACACAATCACACCTCACTAATGGTAGGCATGTATGGGTTTGGGTACCTTACTAGTGGGAAGATGTAGTGTAGATCATTGGTAGTTGCACATTGGCTATGGGTATGAGCCATCCTGGCAGAATGTGTCTCGATTATGTGTGCCAATACCATGCAGTCAGTGACTTATGAGGCAGCTTACTTCCATGTTTGAGTTTGTCTGGACACCCTTCACATATTTTGAGTGACCAGCTCCTTCCATCAGCATCAGTAAACCTGAGGTGTCAGGGCACTGCCATCCGTAATAGTCTGCCACTATGACAGAGATAATTGGTGAGTTCTCATTCAGCTGCCTCAAACTGTAGGTGTAGATGGCTGCAGGGGGCCAAGATATTACTGGCCACATTGTTTATGGATTTGTTGGCATGCTACCGTTCCATGCAGGAGTCAGTTAGGTAAGAAGTACAGGGTATGTCTATGTAAATGATCACGGGATTGTGCCAAGTACTGTGCTACTGTGCATTGTATGATCCTTCATCAAGTCAATGAGTGCCAGTGTTCCCACATTAGTAGGTTTTGACTGCTTAGCTTTTGTTTCCCCTACGATTTCACACAGTTGTGCATGTCAATGTAAAGGCATGTAATGCCATGGCATACCAGCAGAATGTGAGGTTGTTACTTTGTGTGAATGATCGGTAGGTATTGATCCATTGCACCCTTTCTTTCTCTCCCTCCCTCCCTCTCCTCCTCTGTCTTTGTGTGCATCATCATCATCAGGCGAAGGAGAAGGGGCACCAGCGATTCAGGAAGCTGCAGCCCATGGGACCCAAGAGGATGAGATCAGCGGAGCCGAGGGGACCAGTGGGACGGATGGCGAGGGGAATGCCACGGGGGAGACCGGATCTACAACATCCTCTTCGGATTCCTCCTCTGATGGACACTCCCTAATTGTGGCAGACTCATCTGGGACCAGCCCAGCACCATTCTTGTCCGCCATCCCCCTTATCACCACTGCCCTCACTGTAGCTCCCCACCCAGTTGCCCATGCCACTCACCCAGGAGGGTTGGCTTTTTCGCTGCAGGCACCTCGGCCCCTGCCCAAGTCAGCCCTGCGGCCCTCAATGAGGAGGCTATTGACCTCCCGAGGTCCATCTCCGTGGGACAGTCAACCATTGTGAATGTCATCCCGGGGCTGGCATGACAGATGCAAAAGACTACTTTCTACCTGGAAGGCATTCACTGTGCCCTGACTGGCGTGCAGAGATCCTTTCAGGCTCTGGCCTCCTTGTTGACGGCAGCCAGTGTCCCTTCTTCTCCCATTCCCCCTCTAGCTCCCTGTGCCCAATCCTGCATCCCTCTCCCCACACCTATCCAGAGCACACAGTTAGACCACCATTCATCCACCTCAACAGACACGGTTTGCAAAGACAAACACAGGCACCTCAAATCACACCACTGCCATGTGCACAGACAACAGCAAAATGCATACACAACAACATCCACTCCCTACACAGACTCCCCCACCACCTCCTCCTTCATAGACACTACACCACTCAAACCTGCTATCACCACATCAACACTCTCAGCCACAAGTCCCCTCATGCACACTGTCACCCCAATAGCAGACCCCCATACACCCACCCCATACACCGCATGCGCAATCACTACGACTACAAAACCCCCACATGCAACACATCCACCTTACCTGCAGACACCACCCCAACAGACACTCAAACATCCATCCAGTCATCTCCCTGTATCTCCTCCTCCCTCCTCCCAGTACACATAAACGACCATACTCACCCACCCAACAGACACCCAGCACACACATGGCATCCACCCACGCACCAGCACCCAAGGCACATACACGTACACACCTCTCAAACACTCCCTCCACCCCAGAAGTTTTTCCCATGACCGCCCTTGTGTCCCTAAAAAAATGATTCCTTTATGAGTTTTCCCTGTTCCCTGCCACTGGCCCAGTCCCTGTTTCCCCCAAGCACCCTGTTACCCTCCCCAAACCCAGGCCTTCCACCTGGTCCTTCCATGGCTCCCCCTGGTACTGCCTATGCCCCTCCCTCAGCAAAAACTTCTACCCCCTCAAAAACTAAGGTCACCCCTCCCAAACCCAAAACCAAGGGCCCTCCCCCAAAGGCTGAAACAAAGGGCAACCCCCCCAAACCCAAACCAAAGGACCCCCTCCCAAACCCAAACCCCCACCTCGCCCCCCCCTCATCATCCCTGAGGTGCCTGCCTGTCCCATTGATGCCCCTGCCATGTGGAGGCCACTTTGCAGTCAGGAGTCAAGGTGGACTTAGAGACATTGCCCAGTGTGCCTGGGGCACTATGAACAAGTAGACTGGCCAGTAGGCCCATGTTCTACATCGTTTTTTGGACATCATATTATATATATTTATTATATCTGCACTAGTGAACCGTTGGTGTCGAGGGCTACGAATTTGTCCTGTCTTTCCTTCCACATGTATGTGTTGTATATGTGCTTTTTGGTGTGTGTCTTCTGTGTATTTGATGTGATTGTGTAGCAGCATGAGTTGTGTGGGTGAGTTGTGCTATGGACTTGTTGTGATGTGTTGTGTGGCATTGTGTGGTAGTGGTGTGTGTGCTGTGATGCATCTGTGATGTACTTTGTGTGTTGGGTGGACTTGGCGTGTGATCTGTCACGTTGTTTGGCAGTGTTATTGTTTGTATTGGTCGTGTGCTGTTGTTACGTACTCCTGCCAGTATGTGTTTTCCTGTGGAGGTGTGGTGTGCCTCTCTGCCAATGCGTTTGTGTGGTTGCGATGGTGTTGTTGTTGTGTAACTCGTGGTGTTGTGTGAGGATGTGTTTGACAGTAGCTCTAATGTGTGTGTGTTCGGTGTGGTGTGTGTATGGCACGTGTATGTTGGCCGTGGTGTGTGTTGTTTGTGTGTGAGTGAGTGTGTCTATGGAGGGGTGTTTGTGTGTTGGTACAGGTGTATGTTTGCGTGTGTGTGCGGCTGTCGCAAACCATGCTGAGGTGTGTGTAGTGTGTGGGAGTGTACTAATCGCCTTCCCTTCAGTGTGTGCTAGGTGGCTGTACTCCGGTGGTTGTCTTCATCGCCGTCACTAGTTCTGGAGGTTGCCTGGCCAGCAGGAGCAGTGGAAAGACTTCAAGCTTGGGTTCCATGGCAGCTGAGGACATGTCTGTGTTCCTGACAGTGAGTGTCTCCTTTTATGTTGTTCGTTTCCTCCAGGCTTTTCGTGGCAGTGAGACTGCCCCGGAAATTCTGGCGGTGTGCAAACTTGTAATATGTTCAGCGGAAACATGATCTCCGCCAACCTGGAGATGTCTGCCGCGGCGGTCCATCCGCACTGGCGGTACTGGCAGTGTATTGACTGTGGTCTGTTGGGAACACTGCCATGCTCATGATATGGCGGTCCTCCGCCGGGCCGAGCCATCGCCACCCAAAAGTTAGACTTTTTAACAAATTTTCACTACTGCAGCTAGAAAGCATTCTTACATTCAGAAATGACTTGAGACCCATGATTAATTGAAAACTCTCCAAGACACATTGCCTAGAATCAAGAGCCCGAAGTACAAAGCCCTCTTATTCTGAAAAATCTGCAATTAGCAAACTCACACGATAAAGGGAATTTGTACGCACTAATATCCTTGGCGAATCAGAAATGCCTTTCTGACTGTACAAATCGCAAATAGTAGACGGCCTGTTCCCCTATTTGGGATTTGCAATAGGGTGTATAAAAGCTTTGAAATCACATTTATGGTTGCACACCATTGGCCAAATAGTGACACGTCAAAGGGGGTGGGATATGGTTAGCCAAGAGGAAGCTGCACTTGATTGGGCATTTCTCCTTCCGGGATCGTGGCGCTCACCCCCAGAGAGGGCGGACAGTGGTCTAGTGGACCACTGCATGCTCCTCCAATGTTTTATCAAATGGGATTTCATTTAACAGCCCTGTACAATTAATGGATATATGTTGTCTTATAGCAAATGCAAGGATGCTAGTCCGCTGTTCATTACAGCCCACCATCTTCGCATTCGCAGACACTCACAGGGGGTCGTAGCCTGATACATGTTACCAACATTCCTTTATAGTCTTTAGTGACCACCACTGAGTGAATATTTTACAGTAGGATTTATTAACACATAGGTTGCATTGTACAACACAAAGCAGGATGCAAACTGTGGATGCAAGAATGCAAACGCTATGCATGGCCTACTTTACATACATTCTTTTATAAAATAAAGTTTCGGGTTTGCAAAGTGGCTGTCGTGATGGGCACCACCTAACGGAGAGATGATGTTTGCAAATTTAAACTGCAGATCCAATATTCAATGTGCAGCCAAAGTTTGGAAATGATTCAAGCACATTTCTCTGCACAAACATTGTTAGGACTGTTCATTGTATTTCGATGCCAATGGGAGTCTGTTTCATTTTTATTCTTTTAAAAAAAAGGTTAGTTTAACAATAAGGAGACAAACTGAGATATGGTTTCAACTGCTCAAACTGCTCCAGGTGCCTCGCAGCCCTTACCGGGGAGTTTTAAAAGGACCTTGTACTGTGCGGAACACTACAACCTTGATGCAACTTTTGGACAACACAGAGTAGCTTGGTCAGTATGATTGGGGGAGCGTTAGCTTCAGATTTCCACACAATCACGCTGGCACATGATCTTAAAATACATTGGGTCAGATTTACAAGGCCCTAGCGCCTCTTTGCGCCACACTAACATCAGTTTTTTGCGCTAATGTGGGGTTAAGGTGGCCATTCTCCTTCGCCATATTTGCAAAGTGGCACAATGCTAGCATTGTGTCACTTGGTAACCCTTTGCGGCACATTATACTTGTGTCAGGTATAATGCATGCAAGGGGAGTTCCCACACAGGGAGGCTGCAAAAAATGGCGCAGTGAAATCTACAAGTTTTCACTGCCACATTTTTTCCATAATTTTTTACGTCTGCTCGGGGCAGGCGTTAAAGTGACGGGGCCATAGCAGCCGATGGGTCTCCCTACTGTTTTGCTCCACTAGTGGATTAATTTATGGCACTAATCTAGCAAAGCGCCACAGTAGCATCATAAATTATGACGCCATTGCAGAAACAAGCGCCATAGTGCACAGTATTGTAAATGCGGCACACACATGGTGTTGTTACGTGGTGGTGGCACAAGAAATCTGGCGCATCAGTACTGATGCACCAGATTCTTGTAAATTTGGGCCAGTGTACGACAAGGTGCAGGAGGGGGGCTTAAGGGACAGTGGAAAGGGAAAGGAATGCGGATTGGTGGCTGTACTAAGTGAGAGGAAGCACATTATTTTGTGAAATAACCAACCTTTTTGAAGTCTTTCTAAACAAAGAGAGGGAGCGAGTATGTGTTCGTTTTTGTCTTTGTTTATAACAACTCCTGTTGAAATCCAACAGACAACTCACCATGACTGACTGAAAGCACCCCTCACCCAAATATTCATCACAAAATACATTTTTGGGGGTGGTGTAACACCCCCACAGAACCCCCGTGAAGCTACACCCCTGGTTGGAAATAGTGAAAGTAGCATTATGCATCCTTTGACCCACCAACAATACCACATGATTGACCCCCGCCCTCCCTGCCCTATGTCTGTTAAAAGCCCCCATTTCACTGCTGAAAAGCTAAGGCAGGGCCACTGGAGTCATGCTGCAGGGCTGACTAAATCACACAGCAAGAAAAGTCAAATTATGCAGCATAATGCCGCACATTTCATGTTAGTATTCCCACAGTAATTTGGCTTTTGTACATATGTTTACACTGGGCAAATGTATGACTTTGACACCCAAATACATAAATAAGCAACAGACATGAGATCAGTCATCTTTCATGAAGGGCTTCCACCGAGTGGCAGAAAATGTTGCAGTGCTTTAGTAACTTTTGATCCATTTGAGCTAGAAATAACTTTTTTTTGCTGGCGTCTCCAGTTTATGCATTATATGATGGCTTGTATGACAAATGAGGAAAATCCATAGGTATACAGAAAACACGTAGTTGCAACATAGGATAATCCAAGTGCCCAGGACTAAGGTAAGGGCAAGTAGCAGAAGTTAAGAAAAGTCAACTTTTACTATAGCTCACTCTTTTCCAGCTGTCTTCTTTGTTTATTTATATTTAGGATGAAGCCTACCAGACAACACAGCTGTCTGGTTTGCTAAAGATATCCTGTGGACATTCAGAAAGCATCCCTGGGAATGCATTGCACCAGTGGCTTACCATTGGCTTTATGGTTTGTAACTCACATTTTCTGGCTTTCAATATGCTGGCAGTATTTGTTTTAGGCTGTCCAGGGTGAGTTTGTCCCTCCCAAGGAGCAAAGCCTTTTCACACCAACTCATCTTGTATTCTTCCATGAGTGCTCCTTTCTGTAAACAGGCCTGTAAATCTTGTTCTTATACTGTCACATTTGCTGTGCATTCAAGACAGAGGTCAAATGTCAGGCTCTGTCTTTGAGGGAGCTCGGTATTTACTTTTCTTTCTCTGACTTCAAAGTGATGTATTAGGAATACACAAATTCAAGATAAAGCAAGGCTGTGCGCTCAGAGATTCCAAAGCAGAAAACAATCTAGAATCCTTCCTGGAGGTGAACTGATGATGTACTGAAGCGTAATCTGTATCTGACTGTGACGCGCGGGTTCTATCTTCCTCTCCTGGAGACACAGAGTTGAAGGTTTCTCCCTTTATAAAGCACCTGTAAGCTCCGCCCGCTGAGCCACGCCCCGTCTACACTCGTAGTAGGTAAAAGAATTCCCGCCTTTTACCAGGATGATGGACAGCTTTCCAAAACGAGCCCACTGCGTTTACCGACTATTCCGGTGGTGCGTTGTTGATGCGCAGGAGCACATATCCACAAAGACGCACTAGTAACAATCACATTGCCGAAGGCACACAAGGTTGCTGGAGACGCTTCTCCCTTGGTCCATCACGTAGCCTCAGTGTACAATATAAACGGGGCATATAAAACATGAGAGGTAACGCTTACTGACATACTCGTAGAAAATACTCTGGTTGGGTAGGCCACGATGCTCATTTTACAGACACTAAACCTCAACAGAAAGCACTTACAAATATAAACGTAGCAGGTGCCCCAGTTGAAGCTCAGCTGCTGGAAAGGACAAGCCACCCTAAGTCTTGGGCTTGGCAAAGATAAAGCAAGGCTGTGCGCTCAGAGATTCCAAAGCAGAAAACAATCTAGAATCCTTCCTGGAGGTGAACTGATGATGTACTGGAGCATAAGCTGTATCTGACTGTGACGCGCTGGTTTCTATCTTCCTCTGCTGGAGACACAGAGTAGAAAGTTCGCCCTTTATAAAGCACCTGTAAGCTCCGCCCGCTTGAGCCACTCCCCGTCCACCCTCGAAGTAGGTAAAGGAATTCCCGCCTTTTACCAGGATGATGGACAGCTTTCCAAAATGACCCCACTGCGTTTTACCGCCGATTCAAGTGGTGCGTTGTTGATGCGCAGAAGCAGGAGGACATCTCCACAAAGACGCACTAGTAACAATAACATTGCCAAAGGCACACAAGGTTGCTGGAGACGTTTTACCCCGTGGCCCATCACGTACCCCTAGTGTACAATATAAACACAAAATCGTTTTTGTAGTAGGTTCTCCCTTTATAAAGCACCTGTAAGCTCCGCCTGCTGAGCCACGCCCCGTCCACCCTCGAAGTAGGTAAAGGAACTCCCGCCTTTTACCAGGATGATGGACAGCTTTCCAAAACGACCCCAATGCGTTTACCGCTGATTCAAGTGGTGCGTTGTTGATGCGCAGAAGCAGGAGGACATCTCCACAAAGACGCACTAGTAACAATAACATTGCCAAAGGCACACAAGGTTGCTGGAGACGTTTTACCCCGTGGCCAATCACGTACCCCTAGTGTACAATATAAACACAAAATCGTTTTTGTAGTAGGTTCTCCCTTTATAAAGCACCTGTAAGCTCCGCCCGCTGAGCCACGCCCCGTCCACCCTCGAAGTAGGTAAAGGAACTCCCGCCTTTTACCAGGATGATGGACAGCTTTCCAAAATGACCCCACTGTGTTTTACCGCCGATTCAAGTGGTGCGTTGTTGATGCGCAGAAGCAGGAGGACATCTCCACAAAGACGCACTAGTAACAATAACATTGCCAAAGGCACACAAGGTTGCTGGAGACGTTTTACGCCGGGGCCCATCACGTACCCCTAGTGTACAATATAAACACAAAATTGTTTTTGTAGTAGGTTCTCCCTTTATAAAGCACCTGTAAGCTCCGCCCGCTGAGCCACGCCCCGTCCACCCTCGAAGTAGGTAAAGGAACTCCCGCCTTTTACCAGGATGATGGACAGCTTTCCAAAACGACCCCAATGCGTTTACCGCCGATTCCGGTGGTGCGTTGTTGATGCTCAGAAGCACGAGGACATCTCCACAAAGACGCACTAGTAACAATCATATTGCCAAAGGAACACAAGGTTGCTGGAGACGTTTACCCCGTGGCCCATCACGTACCCTTAGTGTACAATATAAACGGGGCGTATAAAACATGCTAGGTTACGCTTACTGACATACTCGTAGAAAATACTCCAGTTGGGTAGGCCACGATGCTCATTTTTACAGAAACTGAACCTCAAAAGAAGCACCTACAAATATAATCGTAGCAGGTGCCGCAGTTGAAGCTCAGCTTCTGGAAAGGACAAGCCACCCTAACTCTTGGGCTTGGCAAAGATAAAGCAAGGCTGTGCGCTCAGAGATCCCATAGCAGAAAAAGATCTAGAATCCCTCCTGGAGGTGAACTGATGATGTACTAGAGCGTAATCTGTATCTGACTGTGACGCGCGGGTTCTATCTTCCTCTGCTGGAGACACAGAGTAGAAGGTTTCTCCCTTTATAAAGCACCTGTAAGCTCCGCCCGCTGAACCACGCCCCGCCCACCCTCGAAGTAGGTAAAGGAATTCCCCGCCTTTTTACCACGATGATGGACAGCTTTCCAAACGACCCCACTGCGTTTACCGCCGATTCCGGTGGTGCGTTGTTGATGCTCAGAAGCACGAGGACATATCCACAAAGACGCACTAGTAACAATCACATTGCCAAAGGCACACAAGGTTGCTGGAGACGTTTTTACCCCGTGGCCAATCACGTACTCTTACTGTACAATATAAACGGGGCGTATAAAACATGCTAGGTAACGCTTACTGACATACTCGTAGAAAATACTCCGGTTGGGTAGGCCACGATGCTCATTTTACAGAAACTAAACCAATAACAATAAAATACACACACACTCTTTTAAACCTATCTGACTAAGTATTTTTTACCCATGATTCTAATTATGTATTGTATGTGCATATGTGTGTCTTATTCATGTGTGTGTGGGTATAAATATATATATATATGTGTATGTATGTGTATATGTTGTTTCTGTGCCTGGCATGTTTGTGGATCATTGCATGGCTCCTGATATCTATGAATTTCTGCTCTCTTTTATCACACTTATCTACCCATCACTCTTATATCATGTCTCTATCAAACTATCCTCCATTCTCACTCGGACTCATCCCAAATCCCTTCGACCACTTTCATCTCCTAAATATCTCTGCCTGAGCTCTTCCCCTCCACCTCCACATCTAACTCACCAAACCTCACTCTACCTCTGTGACCTCCCACACAACCCTACTAAATTCTCCTGCATTCATCTCACCCTACTTCTATGCTCTCCCTAACCCTTCCACATCCTCTTTCCCCTCCGCTCCCCTATTATTCATCTCAAGCCTTTGGATTGAGTAAATGAAGGATAAACTCCCAATTAACACTTCTGGATTTCTTTCCTCCTCCACCCCTCCATTACTCCAGTCAATCTAACTAACAAACTCTCATATCTGCAACTCAAATTAACTCATAATAATACTAAAACTGTACTCCTTATTAAATTATACTAATCCATCACTAATTCTTGTTGGGTACCGGAGTAGCGTGCTACTCATCGAAAAGCGCTTCGACGCCTCGTCAGGGGTAGTAAGCGCTATATAAATACGATTACAATACAATACAATACAAATGAAGCACTTTTTTGTTACTTCTGAAGTGTGTTGGAAACAAATACTTTAATATGATCAAAACAAAACAATACACTAGGTGATACCATTTCCACACATTATCATTTGTGCGCTGCATAGCTGTATTAATAAAACTGTATGTCTGTGTAAATGTAATGGTCATTCAATTGAAAATGAGTGATCTGTAATAGTAGTTTGCTACCACAGAATGCATTCTCCAACGTACGCCACACGACTCTACTCTGCACCACTCCACGACACTGTGATCTACTCTGCACCACCTCACTTTACACCATTCCATGATACTGCACTCTTCGCTATTGCACTCTATTCCATTCTGCACCACTCCACTCTACACGTCTCTGCTCTACTCAGCACTACTCTACTCTATGCTCTTGATGCCACTCTACTCTGCACCAAAGCACACTGTTTGTCATTGTACTCTAAGCCACTCCAGTCTAGGCCTCTCCAATCTACACTGCACAACTCCACTGTACGCCACTCCACTCTACCCCACTCTGCAACACTGCACTTTATGCCACTGTACTCTATGTCAACACACTAAACGCAAATGCACTTCACTCTGTAACACTCAACTCTACCCCTGCACTTCACGCAAATCCCCTGTATGCCTCTCTGACCTACTCTGCACCACTGCACTCTATGCCACTGCACTCTATGCCACTATTCTCTATGACGTTACACTCTAAACCACTCTACCCTATGCCACTGCACTCTACCTTGCACCACTCCACTCTACACAACTTCACTCTACTCTGAAACAACCTACTCTATGGCACTGCACTCTACGCTATTACGCTGTACTCCACTCTGCACCATTGCACTATTTGCCACTGCACTCTATGCCACTCTACACCACTGCACTCTATGCCACTGCATTCTACACAACTGCACTCTACTCTACACCACTGTATTCTACACAACTGCTTGCTATGCCACTGTACTCTAAGCCACTGAACTATATACCACTCTACAGCACAGCACTCTATGACACTCTACTCTGCAAAACTGCACTCTCTGCTGCTGAACTCTACACCACTCTACTGTGCACTTCTGCACTCTACGCCAATGCACTCTAAGCCACTCTACTCTGCATCACTCCACTCTATGCCACTGCACTCTCTGTCACTCTACTCTACGCCACTGCACTCTACACCACTATACTCTATACCATTGAACTCTTTGCCACTCTACTCTATACCATTGAACTCTGCACCACTGCATTCTACTATGCACCCCTCTAATCTACACTCTACATTCTATGATGCAACATTGTAAACCACTGAATTCTATGCTGATGCACTGTACATCTCTGCACTCTATGTCACTATGCTCTGCAACACTCTACGCCAATGCACTCTACTCCAGTCCATTTTACTCGATGCCACTCCACTATGCGCCTTTTTACACAACTCCACTCTATGCCAACTCCAATACACAACAGTCTATGCCACGCCACTCTACAACACTCTACTGCACTTTTTGCCATTCCACTCTGAGACACTCCACACGTCTCTCCCCTATGTCACTAACATTGTGCCATGCTGAACAGCACCCATGCTGGTGTACAAAATTGCAAAAAACACTCCACTTCACTCTACCCTGCAGCACTTTACTCTATGCCACTGCACCCTATGCCACTGCACTCTACACCACTGCAATCTACTTTGCACCACTGCTACTGCACTATATGTCACTCTAGTCAACATCACTCTACTCCACTGCACTCTGCGCCATACCACTCTACGCCACTTAACATCACTTCACTCTACAACACTCTGCTCTGCAACACTGTATTCTTCTCCACTGAACTCTATGTAACTCTACCCTGCACTACTGCATAGTATGCCATTACACTTGATGCCACTCCACTCTATGCCACTCTACTCTGCATCATTTCGCGCTATACTACTGTGCTCTATGCCACTGCATGCTACAGAAATATAATCTGCTCTGCACACCTCTACACCATTCTACTCTGCACCACTCTACACCACTGCACTCTATGCCACTGTACTCTACACCATTCTACTCTACTTTGCACCACTGCACTCTATACCACTGCTCTCTGTCGTGCAACACTCTAATCTACGCCACTGAATCTTACGATTCCGCATTGGACACTGCTGAATTCTATGCCACTGCCATCTACATCACTGTACTTCACATCACTGTACTCTACGCCACTGCATTGTACCCTGCACCACTCCACTCTATGACACTTCGCTCTACTCTGAAACAATCTACTCTACACCACTGTGCTCTAAGCCACTACACACTATGCCACTCTACTCCACTCTGCACCACCCCACTGTATGCTACTGCACTCTATGTGACTCTACTCTAAGCCACTGCATTCTGTTCCACTGCATTCTACGCCAATGCACTTTACACAGCTGACTCTATGTCACTGCACTCAATGCCACTGCACTCTACTATGCACCACTGCACTCTATGCCACTGCACTTTACATCACTGCACTTTATGTCTCTCTACACCACTACACTCTACGACACTCTACTCTGTAAAATGTACTCTCTCCCACTGAACTCTACACCACTCTACTCTGCACTACTGCACTCTATGTCAATGCACTCTATGCCACTCTACTCTGCATCACTGCCCTCCATGTCACTGTACACTGCATCTCTCCAGTCTACACCACTGCATTCTATGCCACTCCACTCTGCAGCACTCTATGCCACTACGCTCTCTGCCACTCTACCCTACTTTACAGCACTGCACTCTATGCAACCCTATTCTGCACCAATCCACTCTGCACCACTGCACTCTATTATGCACTACTCTAGTCTACACCACTACATTCTAGGACGCTGCATTTTATGCCACTGAATTCTATGTTGCTGTACTCTACACCACTGCACTCTATGTCAATTTACTCTGCAATACTCTATGCCAATGTACTCTACACCAGTCCACTCTACACTATGACACTCTACTGCACTCTGCAGCACTCTCCTCTATGTCACTGCACTCTATGCCACTCTGCAACACTGTACTCAACACCACTGCACTGTATGCCCCTCTACTAAACACCACTCTACTCCACTACACTCTATGCCAATGCACTCTACACCACTCTTCACCACTGCACTCCAAGACACAATACTGCGCAACACTGCATTCTACACCACTGAACTGCTATACTCAGTACTACAGCATTATATGCCAATGCACTCTACAGCACCCCATGCCAATGTACTCTACAGCACTCCACTCTACAGTACTCCACTCTACATCACTCCACTCTACGCCACTGCACCCTGCAGCACTCCACTTTACTGCACTCTATGGCACTATATTCTACCTTTTACCACTCTATGCCAATGCACTGTACAGCACTCCCTGCCAATGCACTCTACAGCACTCCACTCCACAGTACTCCACTCTACATCACTCCACTCTACGCCACTGCACCCTGCAACACTCTACTCTACTGCACTATATGGAACTATATTCTACTTTTTACCACTCTATGCTTCACTCTACTGTGCACCACTCTACACCACTGCACTCTACACCACTGTATTCTATGCCACTCTATTCTACTCTGCACCACTCCGCTCCACTGCAGTCTACACCACTGCACTCTACTATGCAACACTCTAATCTAAGCCACTGCATTCTACAACACTGCACTGTCGGCCACCGAATTATATGCTGCTTCCCTCTACACCACTATATCCTGCAACACTCTATATCAATGCACTCTACACCAGCCTACTTTACTCTACGCCACTCCACTGTAAGTCACTCTACACGACTCCACTCGAGGTCACTCCAATACACGATACTCTATGCCACTCCACTCTACAACATTCTTCGCCATTCAACTGTGCGACACTCCATGCCACTGTCCTCTACGCCACTAACTTTCAGCCATGCTGAACAGCAGTCACGCTAGTGCACAAGATGGCAAAAACACAATGACAAAGTCAGTAGCTCTTAAATAGGCGAGATGTATTGGCTTTGCAATGTTTGTTTTTTTGCAGTCTTATTTACTTCAAACTCGATGCAATTGCATTGGAACGCATTACAAGAATACCAGTTACATTACACAAGGTCACATTCCTTTTTGTTTTGTTTTATAGGTTTTAGCCGCAGGGAGATTAGGTGATTTCGCTAGAGGATTCTGAGGCTCCAGCCCCATCCCTGGACCGGCGTAAGCACTCTGGGGGACAGATAATAACAAATATAATATAATCCACCACAGTGGTTGGGGAGTTAGGGAAAGGATACTCCAGCCTGTGACAGGCCTGGAGGCAAAACTGGAACAGCCTACTGGCCAGCCATGGATCGCATGCAAACAAATAGTCAGCTCCACCAGCCAATGGCGAATTTTGATGTGGGCTGACATGGACTCTGCTCTATCCCCAAAGACTCTTAAGAGTGGCCCAGCCATAAGTAGGGCTAAAATGATTCCAGACTTGGCTGTGGTGTTGCTAGGAGCTGGTCAGGTCCAAATTATATATACCAACCAAAGAGGACTCTCTGTAACCCCTACATTATCAGGAACAGGAAGTACAATAGTGATATCGCAAGGAAGCAGGATGGCGCTCTGTGAGAAGTGCAACGCATTCATTCGTCAGAGCTCCATTGTACTTCACTGATTGGTTGGCTTCTTTATAAGTCACTGCGAGACGATAAGGTAACTCAATGACACAGAGTGCTTTAAGAGGTATGTTCACATGGACAATGGCACCCTGAATCAGTGAAAGAGAGAACTGGAACAGGCTGTTGATCAGTTTGTGGACAGTACTCCATGCAGATGGAAAGCTTAGCAGGAAAATTAAAGTCTGTAGATCCATCACCGGCTGCCTGAGTTCTAAACAAGTATCGAATTGATCCATTGGATGCGCTACTGCTGAGCTGCCTGGGGTTGGCACACACTGAACATAGCAGCACTGTATAGAGTTGGCGTGCTTGAGGTTGCTGTGATTGTTGGGCTGCTTGTGCTTGGCACACATGGTTTGAGATGTGGAGGTGCACTGAGATGCCTGTGATTTTATGACAGGACCGGCGGCTTCATATTATTCTAGAAAGTTTAGGATTTGTTATCATCAAAGAAAAATCCATTCTGCAATCTGTCCAATCATTAGAATGCTAGGCTTCACAGTAAATACATATCTTGTATACTTCATCTTCTAGTTTGCTAATAAGAAAATAACTCTCACAGTTTCTAATTCAATCTCAAATCTCCCCTCGACATCTGGCCAGAATTGTAGGACTTCTTTTCTCATCGATTCAAGCACTAAATCCATGACCACTCCATTTGAGAGTGTTGCAAAGGCTAAAGATAAAATATTTGAACAAAGGGTTAAGATATTCAGATCAAATTCCTTTGAATTTTAGAAACCGAAGAGGATCCTTGGTGGCTAGATTATTCAAACGCTTGGGATGGAAGAATTATTTTCAACTCCATACCAGACCTTCTTTAAAAATCAGATGCAAGTACATCTGTCTGGGGAGCTTGTTGCAGAGAATATTCAACCGGAAGAAAGTGGTCAGCAGAAGAGTAGGTTCTACATGTAAATTGTCTGGAACTTCTAGTAGGTTCCTTTGCTGTACACATTTTTACAAGAAATCACATAAGATGTTCAGTCGTTCTTCAAATGAACAATTTCACTTCAGTAAAATACATAAACCATCTGGGAGGCACTTGATAAAAAATCTTAGCCACTTTAGCCAAGCAATTCTGTCTCACCCAATCTCTGTCAAGGCAAGATATCTACCAGGTCATCGAAAAAAAATTGTCGTTCTTTCTCCATAGATCTATTTGCCTCACAAGACAACAACCAACTTCCTCACTTCTTTAGTTGGAGCCCGGATTGTTGGCCACTGCGTTGGATGCTTTTCATCAACAGTGGAACAGTCTCCCATATGCCTTTCCTCCTTTTCTACAATATCCAGAGTCCTAGCCAATATCAGAAGGGAACAAATATCTTTAGTGATAATAAAACCCATTCTGGCCATACCAGATGTGGTTCCCGGATCTTCTTTAGATGTCCGTAGACTTTCCTCGCATGTTCCCAGATGCCAGTTATCTCCTTCTCAATCAGGCCATCTCCAATTAATGGCATGGAAAACATCAGGAACAATTTGTTTTAGAAGGCCTTTTATAAGACTCTGTCAAATTCATCAGTTCTGCATGGGCACCAGGAACAAATACAGTCTACAAGTCAGCTTGGTCAGCTTGGAATCGCTAGTGTCTGAAATCAAATTCCAATCCCATTCCTTCCAATATTGTCACAATAGCAAAGTGGAGATGCACCGAGATGTCTGTGATTGACAGCATGGTGTTATTAAGTGATGGAGTACTGGGATGCCTTTATTAAGATGTTCCAAGATTGTCTAGATTGAAGATATTTAGAATCAGGTACGATTTGTACAAACTGAACAAGTGTAGCCAAAGAGAGATTCAGCTTAAAAGGGGATGTCAGAACACTTGTGGTAAATTTGTAAGTGTAGCATAGTGTTGCAATATGCAAGCTTCCCGGGCAATATTAACTCTGACTCAACTAGATTTGTGTAGAGGGTCTCAGAGGAACTGTATTCTTCCACTTTGTCGAAGAGTAAATGGCTGTGAAGGGATAGGGAAGCAACCCAGGTAAGTTAATCTAAGCATCACTGGCAAAGCCTGAGTGTAGACCAAGATTGACTAAGGCTTTTGCGCCAGCACACAGCAACACATGCTGTGTTATTATGCACTATTCAGGCCAAAGGTGTTTTGCATTAGAAAGGTGCCCATTTCTCAGTGCATATATCATATTATGCTGCCTTGTGTTGCATTACTGGGACAGATAAGAGAAAACATCCTTAGGTTTTGACAGAAAGGTGCAGATTAACTAACATTTTGCAATGGGTTTGTATCAGAAAAGTGATGCAAACCTAATAACTTTTTGGTGCAAAACTTGTGATGTAAAATTGTCTGAAAGTAACGCAAAGCGGTGTTATGTGCTGCTTTCCATTACTTTGCGTCAAGGGAGTGCTCCATGGATAGGGCCTTTCCCCAAAAAAGAATGCGTCTTTGAAGCTGGCATTAAGGTACAGAAATGCTTTTTATTCCTCATAACTCTTCCCACTTTGCATGTGTGCTGCATTGTACAGCACACATCCCAAGTGGGGAACGGTTTAACATGTGTCCAAGCAAGGTATTTTGTACTTGAAGGGTATCCTACGAATAAAAAACCTATACTAGACATGGTGCATAGACCTTTGGAACATAGTGCAAAGGTGTGTGCCTGAGGCTAGGCAGGTTGATTGGGCACCAGTGCAGGGGTAAGGGCAGAACAGCGTCATACATCATCCTCTTCTCTCCCTCTCCTGCAACACAGCACAGCGCAGCAATCTTGGTGGCTTCGTTGAGTTGTGTGATATCTGTGTAAATCTGCCGCAAAGTCTGTTCTATTAAGATAGCCAGACCAGACTTTGCATCAAAGACTAGCCCCTATTTGAAGCAGGTGCAAACAAAGGAAAATAAGTTAATCTCACAAACGAATTATGCATTGCATGTGTGCTCCTGTGCAGAGCACATATCCAGTATGTGGGGACCACGGTTTGCATATTCATTTACATAGGACTTGATACTGAAAAGATATGTTTTCAGTATAAATCCTCTGCTACTTAGGGCACCATTCACCACGGTGCAAAGTTGTGCGACAGTCACCCAAGGCAGCCTTGTATGGGCCGCCAGAGCGGGGGATGACACCAGCAGCAAACCAGTGTTAGTAAATATGGCCGGGGCGCCTCAGGCAGCCCTCTTGGGTCAGCACCTGCAGACCGTGCTTCACCTGCTTCACCTGCTCAAGGCAGGTACACTCTTAGTCAGCGCTCCGCCTAATTCACACCAAAAGCACACTGTGTCTTTTGAGGCACACCTAGCTACTGCTCCTTCCATTGTTCTCGAAAATAACACCTTCAACTTTCCAAGAAGAGTTAATGTTAGCTCTTTAGCAGTGAGATGCTCACATCTGCATTTGAAAGACAGTCCCTGACTCTCACCCACTGGACTGTTTAACCCATGATTGTCCACAAAAAAGGGAGCAAGTCAGGAAATACATTTTATTTTACAGTTCACATGTCTGCCAGTTGGCAAAAGTACATATGATACCACCAGCCTTTCCTAGCTTTTCAGTCAACAGCATGATGCATTGTGGGTCTTGAAGTTTTGTGTTTTTTATGTGCTGTAAATCCCAGCATGCAAAGTGCTGCTGGCTAAAATGACAAAATTATCCAAAGGTGTTATACTTGACAGGAAGCCACCTGAGCCGTGTTTTGAAATTTCACAAATCACTGTAGTCCATTTAAAAAACTGCTTGTTTCACATATAAAACCAAAAGTAACCTGCCCATATACCTTGTGAAGATTCTCTCTCTTGCATCTAATGCTTTATAACCAGCATTAGCAAGACAAATTGTTTTGTCTTTTGTGTAGTAAAACGTTTTTTATGAAGTTTCACAACACAATCAAAGCACATAAGGACAGCAGTAGAGCAACTTTCCTTAATATAAAAGATATGGCAGCTGGCAGTAGCAGAAAGAACATTACTCAAGCCTTTCGCACAGAAAGAACAGGTACAACCCAGGAAGCTAACACACTAAAGAGAGAGAGTGAGAAGATAAAAAACTGTCATACGCTCTCCGTGAACAGACATAAATGTACAAGTTACTCAAAACTCGAGGAAAAACAGCGAAACCACTTAAGTATCTACCATATATTCTTGTATTCATACAGGATGATGATCCCTCAGCTACCTAGTGTGCTATGATCAGGGCCACTGGAATTAAGCAATTGTGCAGCCGCGTCGATTTTCACATAACCCTACATTTTCCGCATTTGCCGCATAATCCATTATCTGCCACATAAGCTGCAGATTTTAACAAAACATTTTTGTTTCTAGCGCAAATGGTTCAAAAGTTGGCAAAAAAACAACAACATGCGTTGCTGCGCAGTGGAAAGCTCTTTGCAAAGGGTGACTGGTCACCTTTCTGTAGTTTATTGCTAAATTGGTGTTAAATTGATGCTAATGGGGTGCAGCTAATGCACAAACATTGTTAAGTTTAAAGATGACAAAACAATGAAGTGACACTATCACAAAATGTGCTGCATAATTTGCCTTTTCTTGACTCATAATTTACTGAACCCTGCCACATAATTTGACTCTCCCTGCTGCATAATTCCAGTGGCCCTGGCTATGATTCGTCAGTGGGTTTCACATCTAGCCCTGAGAAGAGTACTGCAGTTCATATGTTGTACGGTCTTCTACTTATTGGTTCCCTAGTTTGGGTGAGGTTATGCCCTGTCTGTTGACATTTATGTTCTCCGTTTGCCAGACCTATTTTAAAATTGGGCAGTAACAGTGCAAGCTTTGGGTTCTCACAGAAAAGGTAAAGCATGGCAGTAGCAAGCAAGCTTCCCTCCCTCACAGAAAGCGGCAGATGTAATCGATCAAACAGTGCAGACTAGTACAAGCTTCCCTCCCTCACAGAAAGCAGCGGATGTAATTGTCCATGCCACGCAGAACAGACCAAACAGTGCAGACTTGCACAAGCTTCCCTCCCTCACAGAAAGCAGCGGATGTAATTGTCCATGCCACGCAGAACAGACCAAACAGTGCAGACTTGCACAAGCTTCCCTCCCTCACAGAAAGCAGCGGATGTAATCGTCCATGCCACGCAGAACAGACCAAACAGTGCAGACTTGCACAAGCTTCACTCCCTCACAGAAAGCAGCAGATGTAATCGAACAGATCAAACAGTGCAGACTTGCACAAGCTTCCCTCCCTCACAGAAAGCAGCAGATGTAATCGAACAGATCAAACAGTGCAGACTTGTACAAGCTTCCCTCCCTCACAGAAAGCAGCAGATGTAATCGTCCATTCCACGCAGAACAGACCAAACAGTGCAGACTTGTACAAGCTTCCCTCCCTCACAGAAAGCAGCAGATGTAATCGTCCATGCCACGCAGAACAGATCAAACAGTGCAGACTTGCACAAGCTTCCCTCCCTCACAGAAAGCAGCAGATGTAACCGTCCATTCCACGCAGAACAGACCAGTCAGTGAAGGCTTGCACAAGCTTCCCTCCCTCACAGAAAGCAGCGGATGTAATCGTCCATTCCACGCAGAACAGATCAAACAGTACAGACTTGCACAAGCTTCCCTCCCTCACAGAAAGCAGCAGATGTAATCGAACAGACCAAACAGTGCAGACTAGTACAAGCTTCCCTCCCTCACATAATATGTACAGTCAAAGCATGAGTGACGTGTGGGTTACAGCCAGACGTCTGGCGGGTGCTTAATTCACTAGTGGGGATATGTAGGTGGATGAATGAGTGAATATGCAAGTTCTCACTTATATGATCGTCCACGTCTGGGTCCTGAAAGCCTCGCTGCTACCAGGAGGAGACCTGCTGTTTGTGTTGATGCTTTGGTGTTCCGTATATTGAGAAGTAGCCACTATGTAGTAGGTAATTGTTTCTGGAGCAGTCCAGCCACAGCCTAATAACTATGCTCTAGACCGGCGCACAGCTTTCAACCTCTTCGAAAAGGTTTTGAATGCACATGTACTTGGTCCTATGCATTCCCAACCTCTGTACAGCCCTTATTCAAAATAGTGCGTCCGCCACTGCCTTGTGCTGATTTTGTCCCCATGGGCAACACAGCTAATTTGGATGCTGCGATGCACGAAAAATTTGTAAATGCGGGCTGCGGTCTCTAATTACGAATTAAAAATGCTGCAATATTTCAAGACAATGCATTTTGTTGAAAGCATCAATCACAGCATCTGGCTGTCTATGCACAAATTCTAGGGTTGTGCGGCATAAGGGGTTTAAGTGCTCTTTAGCAGGGGCATGAAGAAGCCAGCCTAGAGTTGTTGCTCAAACAGTCCCAGTCCATATGGGTGAGCCAAGGCTAGTTTATTATCTGACACCCCCCCATGGCTACCTGGTGAGAAGCATTTAAACAGTTGACCTGTTCCTGAATTGGGACAGAAGAGCCTGGGTGGAAAGGGTAGGGTAGTTATAGCTCACAGGTGCTCAACCAGACACCTGGAACTGAAGAAGAAGATGGCAGCAATATTCAGATAGAGTGGGGATTATCCAATGGGCACCCATGGAAGGCGGTGTGGGCTGTGCCTTTGCAGCAATGTCATCAAAAAACTGGAATGGGCTGCCTATCCAGGGGCTATGACATCCCATAACCAATCCTACGTGAATGGGTAAAAGCCACCGCAAGCAGTGACCAATGCTAAGTGGACACTGGGATGGTTGACAAACCCCTATAGAGTGACCAACAATTACCCTATCCAGCCCTCACATGCATAAAACCTGTACCTGTCATGTAGAGCTGGTGCGTCTTCGACCCCAGGCCACTCCAATCTGGTTCCCTCTGTGGGTCCCTCTGAAACACAGTTGCAAAGACAGGGACTTCAGCAGTGGTATCTGGTCACTACATCATGGGAAGAGCTAGGGAACCTTAATACAGGTGTCCCTGCCTATAGATGTTTAATAACATTCAGTGATGGGTGCAGATGGAACAAGGTACTTCCTCAGTGCCAACCAGTGTGGAAAACATCTGCTCAGCAGGCAGAAACAATCCACAAATTTACTCCAAAAATGATTTGCTGTGTTCAACCAAGAATACAGCCCATGGGTAGAGATCCCCGAGTCACTGTAGGCAGAGCTTTATTCAGCCAACAGTCAAGCACACAATGAGGTTTGAACCTTCATATTTCAGAACCAAAGACAGCCAACTCATCCAGTAGGGCTCAAAGGCCTTTACTGCATGGTGGTAGCACTACACCTCAGACCAAGAGGTCTGTACTGCGGATGCCAATTCTGTATCTACTCTATAAGTAACAACAACACGTACTGCTGCTACCGTCTGCACGTGAGGGTACATTTCGCTGTGGCTGCCAGCACTCTATCTGCTCTGCAGGAGTAGCTCATCATTGCTCCTGGTTTCTATCCATGCTCCAGTTGTGATTTGTTTCAGGGGGTCTTGCACAGCTGCCTCCTGAGCTTTGCCTTTTGCATGGATGTGAGTGAAGCTTAATAAAAACATTTCACCATGCATGAGTTACAACATTTGGGACTGTCAGGGTGTTTTAATATACATCGTCACTATCTCGCCCTACTTCTATCTTTCATTGAGCCCACCTGTAAATGTGTATGTGGTGTGATTAAGCGTGCAATATCTCTGTGTTTTCACTTTTGGTAGACTCAACCAATGAAGGTCAGGATTTGCTTATGTTAGGGACGGTGTTGGTCATTCCCAATATTGAGTTTTTAATATTGACCAGCAGCAATATTGACCTAAATGTGTCCACAACCACTATGTCAACAAGTTAAGTAGCTGTGAACTTAATGATGGTAAATCTACATTTGTTTATGTGTGCACACTATGGCAATAGAGTGATAGTCGATACTTTGGAGTTATTATTATTCCAATATTTTGTACCTCAGTATTTTACTTACAACCGGATTGGAGTACACATACTATGTAGTGAGCCAATTTGTAGAAAAAACCCTTCCAGTAAGAACAGAATCAAGCACGACCAGGAGGCCATTCTTCAATATAGAGAATACAGTTGAACATCTTGTTATAGAGCCTAAAAGCTAAATTATATTTCAGTGGTTTTAAAGACTGTAGACTAAATAAGAAGATAGACAGGGTCCTTATTGCCATTGAGGGGTTCTAGATGCATCAAAAAGAACAAAGCCGAAGGCTGACTGGTTTGTAAGTGCCATCAGAACCCCAAGAAACCGGAAGTGCAAGCCTCAGCAGCTGGCCAGGACGTCACTTGAATATCTCTTAGTGAGGTGAATTTGACCTTTGGACATGGCGAGGAGGGGGCAGCAAAATGTCACTTGAATGTGATAAAAAAATAACTTGTTCTTGTCCTGTGGAGTGCTGAATGGCCAGTTGTGCTTAGCTGCTTCCACCTGCTGTGGCAGCGACCCTTGGATTTTATATATATATATATATATATATATATATAGTATTTGTGTTTAGGGGTAGGTAAGAGCATAGGGTGGTAAGGGTGTATTAGGGTTTAGGGGCAGATAGGGATATAGGGTGGGAAGTGTATCTTTAGGGTTATGGGGTGGGTGTAGGGTGGTAAGAGTGTTTTAAGGATTTAGTAGTGGTAAGCATTTTTTAGAGTTTAGGGGTGGGTAGGGGTTTAGGGGTGGGTAAAGATAAAAGGATGGTGAGGATACAAAAACAGGGGTTGGGGGTTTCTCCCCCTATAAATGTAGGGATTTCACTTACTTTACATATGCTTACTTTGTGTTCTAAAGTCATGCATGGTAAAGGTACATGTGTGGTAAAGGCATGAGTGGTACAGACATTGGCCCTCATTCTGACCCTGGCGGTTCTCTACCGCCAGGGCCAACGGGGGCGGGAGCACCGCCGACAGGCCGGCGGTGCTCCCTTGGTCATTCTGACCGCGGCGCTTTGGCCGCGGTCAGAACCGGAAAACCGGCGGTCTCCCGCCGGTTTTCCACTGCCCCTTAGAATCCTCCAAGGCGGCGCAGCTTGCTGCGCCGCCGAGGGGATTCTGACCCCCCCTACTGCCATCCTGTTCATGGCGGGAAAGCCGCCATGAACAGGATGGCGGTAGGGGGGGTCGCGGGGCCCCTGGGGGCCCCTGCCGTGCCCATGCCAATGGCATGGGCACGGCAGGGGCCCCCGTAAGAGGGCCCCAAAATGTATTTCACTGTCTGCCTTGCAGACAGTGAAATACGCGACGGGTGCAACAGCACCCGTCGCACCTTCCCACTCCGCCGGCTCTATTACGAGCCGGCATCCTCGTGGGAAGGGAGTTTTTCCCTGGGCTGGCGGGCGGTCTTTTGGAGACCGCCCGCCAGCCCAGGGAAAAACTCATAATACCCTCCGCGGTCTTCTGACCGCGGAGCGGTATAATGGAGGGCGGGCGGCCTCCGCCGCCCGCCAGGGTCATAATGAGGCCCATTGTGTGGTTAATGATGTAAAGGCATGCGTTGTAATGTCATACAACCGTCCTGAGATGGAGGGATGTGCGGGCAACAATTAGGAGCAGCAGCTGCCAGCCCTGGCTTCTCCTTCCGTCCCACTGGTCTCAGTGCTCAAGGAAACAGAAGTGGGAACAGAAAGTAAAGAGACCTTTCAGAGCCCTGCTAGCCTTCTATAGTCTCGACACCTAGCCCTTCCTCTTGGTTCTCAGCAGAAAATAGGATGCTTTGTAGGGGATGGGAGTGGACAAGGAGTCAACCCTTTGATGTTATCGGAGTCTAAGAGGAAAGGGATATCACATCCACTAACCCTGGCAGTTTAGTGAAGTAACACCCATGGAAAGAGAGAGAGGGAGTGATAGAAGGAGAAAGATTGAGTGACAGAGAGACAGTAGGATAAGATATAAAGCGTGTGCAAGAGAGGGGGACACAGACAGAGGGAGATGTTTGGCGTATAACAACAGGTCCATGGCTATTTTACTCTCAGGGTCACGTCTTCTAGTACTGACCCTCAGACCCAACTGACACCGAGGAAGTAGCTCTTGTTCCTGCACCCACCCATTCAACTGAAAGAAACAATCATATTTATGCAAACTTCTGGATGTGATAAAAGTTTATTGTGGGGTGGAAACCTATGCCTGGTATCACTTCAAAAAGAAATGATCAACGTGAATGCATACACTGGTACTTGTAGCTATGAGCTGTTGCCCAGATCACCACACTGCAGTCCATCATGGAAGGGCAGTGTCTCCTGCCACTAAAACAAGCATTGGCAAAGCCAGTACGTTTGGCCTGTAAAAGAGCTACTGGCTTTGGCCGTGTGTGTTGCCACATCGTACACCAGTGTGTCTTCTGTTCAGAATGACTAAACGTTAGAGGCATGGAGTGTCAGAGTGGAGTGGGGAAGTAGACTGTCGTGGAGTGGTAGGGCTGTGGTGGAGTTGACTGGATTGCAGTGGGGTGGACTGGATCGGAGTGGGGTGGATTAGATTGGAGTGGGGTAGGGTGGATTGGATTGGACTGGAGTGGGTGGATTGGATTTGATTGGAGTAGGGTGTGGCGGATTGGATTGGATTGGGGTGGGACTGGCTTGTTGGATTGGGGTGGATTGAACTGGGATGGTGTGTGGTGGATTGGATTCAGATAGAGTGGGTGGATTGGAGATGAGTATGGTGGATTGGAGTGAGTGTGGATGGGGTGGATTGAAATGTGGTGGATTGAAATGTGGTGGGGTGGATTGGATTGGGGTGCGGTGGGCTGCAGTGGGGTGGATTGGAATGAGTGGAATGGTATGAATTGGGCTGGGGAGGGGTATTTTGGATTGGATTGGGGTGGATTGGAGTGTGGTGGATGGATTGGATTGGAGTGGGGTTGGACTGAACCGGGATGGAGTGGGGTGGATTGTAGTGTGGTGAATTTGAGTGGAGTGCATTTGACTGGAGTGGGGTGGATTGGAGTGGTGTGGGGTGGATGAATTAGATTAGAGTGTGGTGGACGAAACTGGGATTCAGTGGGGTGAATTGGGTCAGAGTGGGGCAGATTATAGTGGATTGCTGTGGATTGGAGTGCAGTGGTTTGGGGTGGGGTGGAGTGGATTGAAATGGAGTGGGGTGGATTGGATTGGGATGGGGTTGCTGTTATTGGGATGGGTTGTGTTGGATAGGGGTGGGGTGGATTGCACTGAGGTGAGGTGGATTAGATTGTGGTAAATCGGATTGTGGTGGGGTGGAGTTGAGTGGATTGAAGTGAGGTTGATTAGATTTAGTAGGGTGAATTTGAATCAGTTGGGTGGATTAGAGTGGTGTGGATTGTATTGAGTGTGGTGAATTGGATTGGGGTGGATTGGATGGGGTGGTTTGGATTGGGGTGGATTGGAATGGAGTGGATTGTAGTGTAGTGGATTGTGGTTGATTTGATTGGAGTAGGGTGGACTGGATTGGATTGGTGTGTGGTGGATTGGTGTGGGGTGGATTGGATTGGTGTGATGTGGGTTGATTGGAAAGGGGTGGACTCGATTGAGGTGGGGTACCTCATGGTGATTTGGAGTGGGGTGTATTGGACTAGAGTAGGATGTATTAATGTGGACTAGACTGGAGTGGGGTGAATTGTATTGGAGTGGGGTGGGTTGGATTGGATTCAGGTGAATTGGGTAGCAGTAGACTTGATTGGAGTGGATTGGTTTGGAGTGGGATTGATTGGAGTGGAGTAGGGTCGCTTGCATTGGAGTGGGATGGGCTGGGATAGACTGGAGTGGGGTGGACTGGACTGGACTGGATTGGGCTGGAGTGGGGAGTATTGGACTGGAGTCGATTCGGGTGGGATGGATTGGACTGGGGTGAGATGCATTGGATTGGAGAGGAGTTGATTGGACTGGGGAGGATTGGGCTGAACTGGGTTGGTGTGCGGTGGATTGGGTTGGATTGGTGTGTGGTTGACTGGATTGTAGTGGGGTGGATTGTGGTGAATTGAAGTGGGGTGAATCGGGATGGAGTTGTGTGGACTGGATTGGGGTGGGACAGATTGTTTTGGATTGGAGTGGACTGTTTGGGATTGGAGTGGGGAAGGTAGTTTGGATTAAAGAGGGGCAGATTGGAGTGGGACAGATTTGAGTGGGACAGACTGGAGTGGGGCAGGTTGTTTTGGATTGAAGTGGGGCAAATTGGAGTGGGGCACATTGTTCTGACTGGAGTGGGAGAGCTTGAAGTGGGGCAGATTGTTTTGGATTGGCGTAGGGCAGACTGGAGAGGGGCATAGTGTTTTGGATTGTAGTGGGGCAGACTGGCGGTGGGGCATATTGTTTTGGATTGGAGTGGGGCAGATTGTTTTGGATTGGAATGGGGCAGACTGGAGAGGGGCAGACTGGAGTGCAGCAGACTGTATTAGGGTGGATTGGAGTGGGGTGGACTGGGTTGTGTGGGGTGGATTGGATGGGAGAGGGGTGGATTGGATGGGGATGGGATGGATTGGAGTGGGTGAATTGTGAGGGAGTGGGGTGGATTGCATTGGGGTGAGGTGAGGTGAAGTAAATTGGATTGGAGTAGGGTGTATTGTCTTGGACTGGAGTGGGGCAGATTGGAGTGGGTGGATTGGAGCGGGACAGATTGTTTTGGATTGGAATGGGGCAGACTGGAGTGCAGTGGATTGGAGTGGGGTAGATTGTTTTGGACTGGAGTGGGGCAGATTGGAGTGGGTGGATTTGAGTGGGACAGATTGTTTTGGATTGGAGCTGAGCAGATTGGAGTGAGTGGATTGGAGTGAGACAGATTGGAGTTGGGTGGATTGGAGTGGGGTAGATTGTTTTGGATTGGAGCGGGTAAGATTGGAGTGGGGCTGATTTGAGTGGGACAGGTTGTTTTGGTTTGAAGTGGGGCAGATGGGAGTGGGGCGGATTGGAATGGGGCCTGTTGGTTTTGATTAAAGTGGGGCAGATTGGAAAGAGGTGGACTGGCGTGGGTCATGTTTTGTATTAGAATGGGGCAGATTGTTTTGTTTTACAGTGGGGCAGATTGTTTTGGATTAATGTGCAGCTGATTGCAGTGGGCAAGATTGCTTTGGAGTGGGGCAGATTATTTTGGATTAGAGTGGGGCAGATTGTTTTGGATTGGAGTGGGGCAGTTTGGAGTAGGGTAGGTGGGAGTGGGGCATATTGTTTTGGATTGGAGTATGGCATATTGTTTTGAATTGGAGAGGGGCAGATTGGAGTGGGGCATATTGTTTGTGATTGGAGTGCAGCAGATTGCTTTGGAGTGGTGCAGATTGCTTTGGATTAGAGGGGTGAACTGGAGTGGGGCAGATTAGATTAGGGGGGTTTGGGAGGTTTAGAGGGGGTGAATTGGAGTGGCTTGAACTGGGGTGGGTGGTTTGGATTGGAGTGGGGTGGAGTGGTTTTGTGGTAAAGTGGAGTGGATTGGGGTGGATTGGATTGGGGTGTACTGCACGATTATGTGTTGAAGCATCATTTCAGAAATTACGCATAATAAAGAAACAATGTCGCTTGACTTGTCATCTTTTGAGAAGAGCGTCCACAAGCAAAAACAGAAGAAAACATGAGTGGAAAGGGAAAAAAGACTACTTGGCAAAATAAAAGAAAGTTAGCTTTAAAAAATAAAACTTTGCAATTTTTTTTGTCCTGCCGGGCACATTTTTGCAGTCACAAATCTTCTGCTTGCATGGCACTAAAAGATAAAAATAATAAAATAGTGCCTAGATCACTTCGGGAGCAGCGGGCGGGCACTAACTAAGTTCAATCAATCCAATCAGTGCTTAGTCCCTGCTCCACATCGGGGAATGGAAAAAATGCCAGGTGTGCCTTGACGAATTACGAGCCTGTAAAGAGTGCTACACAAACCATTAAATGGTGAGCGACAGGCGGTCCCCAAGCCATTAACTGTACCCAACAGAGTCTCGCAAGTGAGACGCATGCACTAGGGCATGCACGCTCAGGCTCGATCCTAAAATGGTGTCTATTTAACTCCCAGATCCCGGAGGAGGGTGTTTATTGACCACACAATGGTAGGTGTGGTGCAAAAATCCACTTATCTTTTTTGGTGGCCCCAGGTATATTTGGACGGGCCCTGTCTGCCCTGCTCCAGGCATCATGAGAGGAGTACCTTGTGTGACTTCTGCCCTAAGCACAGAGTGAACAGGAGTCCCGGATTTGCCAGGACAGTCTCAGCTATTGACCAGCTGTCCAGGCAGAATTTGCCAAATTTGGCTTATGAGCCGGTTTTTAGAGAGGGTCGACGGAAAACAGTGTGAGACACATTTGTACGTGTTTCAAAGTAGGGTTAGTTAGCAGATGTTTTAAGAAAGTAATTTAATTAACATGTATGATACTGGGTTTAAAAATAGCATTTTATGTATTTTCTTAGTACCTATTCTGTGTTTCTATGCTGATGAGCGCTGTCATTCTGTGGTGCTTGGTGGCTATAAAACTATAGTCCTTCTTCTATGTTTGCGAAATGTCCCGGTTTTTGTTTTTTTAAATCTGGTCACCCTATTTAAACATGGGAGGTGCAGTCTTTGGATCCTCCAGTGCTTTAAATGGGGAGGTACTGTCCGGTACTGAGTACTTGTACTGCTTGAATTGAAAGTGAGATAGGGTGACCAGAATTTCAATGCCAAAAACCGGTACATTTCACACAAAAAAGAAGAAGGACTACAATTTTACTTCAAAGAGCACACAGAATGACAGCGCTCATCAGCACAGAATTACAGAAGAGGCACTAACAGCATAAATAAAATGCATTTTTAAAGCCGATATCAAGCCTGTTAATTTAATTGCTTTCTGATAGCACCTACTAACTATCTCTTGATTGAAAAAGAAAAAATTCACCTCCTCCAGTTTTCAGGCGATCCTCTCTAAAAACCAGGACATGAACTAAATTTCCCGAAATCTGCTGGGACACCTGGTGAAAAAACAGGACTGTCCGGGCAACTCCAGGACGCCTGGTCACCCTAAAGTGAGAGTACCTGCACTTCTCAGCACTGCTGCAATACAATTAATAGGAGAGTACCGGCACTTCTCGGGAGCAAGCAGGTACTCCAAATAGTGAGTACCTGCACTTCTCAGCACTGCTGCAATACAATTAATGGGAGAGTACCGGCACCTCTCGGGAGCAAGCAGGTACTCCAAATAGTGAGTACCTGCACTTCTCAGCACTGCTGCAATACAATTAATGGGAAAGTACCGGCACCTCTCGGGAGCAAGCAGGTACTCCAAATAGTGAGTACCTGCACGCTGCAATAATTAATGGGAGAGTACTGGCACTTCTCAGGAGCAAGCAGGTACTCCAAATAGTGAGTACCTGCACTTCTATATTTCCATTTAAAGCACTGCTTATGACCTGTCCCAAAACTGTCTCGGGTGGGGGCAGTCCAAACTGTCTGGCATCTTATGCAGGAGACAATGAATTGTCTCTATTGGAGATCAATTTGTGCACGCTTACTACCACAATGCAAACATTAAGGGCCTCATTACGACCCTGGCGGCCGGCGGTACATTGGCGGTAACACCGCCAACAGGCTGACGGTGTACCGCCAGTGTATTATGACTGTGGTGCATTATCCACGGCCCCTCCACTATACCGCCAGGCGGTCATAATCCCCAGGGCAGCGGTGCAAGCACCGCTGCCCTGGAGATAATGAGTCCCCAACCGCCAGCCTGTCCATGGCGGTAAACACTGCCATGGAAAGACTGGCGGTAAGGGGGACTCGGGATGCCCCTGGCATGGGCAGTGCAGGGGTCCCCAGGCACAGCCCCATCGTGCATTTCACTAGTGAAATGCGTGTGGGGTGGTGCTGCACCCGCTGCACATCAACACTGACGCCAGCTCTATTATGACTCGGCTACAATGTTGATGTGACTTTTCCACAGGGCTAGCGGACAGAAACACTGTTTCCGTCCGCTGGCCCAGCGGAAAAGTCATAATAGGGAGCCACAAATACCGCCAGCACTGGCGGTATACTGGCGCCCGCAGCTTCGACGGTCTTTCTGTAAGACCGCCGAAGTTATGAGATTCCCTCATCTTTCGGTTGAATGGCCCATTCATAGCAGGTAACACTAGCGACCGAATGCGCATGGGCGACGTTTGTGCAAGCTCAATGATTGCAAGGAAGGAACCTCACAAGCAGCTAAGCAGCTAAGCAGCACACAGAGGGTCGCAAACACCCACCGCACTCGGCTGTAAATGGTGCAACCTGGGCACACATACACACTGCTCTCAGGAGCATCACCATATAACCCTCTTGAGTCATTGGCCTCCCCCCAGTGGGGGAGGGGATCGGGCTCGGCGCGAGCAGCCTTTGGTCCCTCAGTGGTAGCATTTCTCTTCCCAGAACAACAAAGGCCGTCAGGTGCTCCATCACTCCCTCTCTCATCCCTGAAGGAGCAGAGGCTGTGCGGAAACTTGTTTTTTTTCTTCCTACTTGAACATGTTTGGGAGGGATGATTGTAATCTGCAACGATTAAAGCCGCCCTCCAGCTGAACGTTTTTCAAACTGATGGATGCTTCAAAGGAAATGACTTGACAGCGCAAGTTTAGCCCTTGTGTCTGCTGAAATCTGTATTTATCAGCAAGGTCCGTAAATAAATCTTCCGCTGCGTGGAGGTGGGATCTGCATAGGAATTCTGCCGCGCGCCTTCTCATCTAGACATGTCAGAAATATAGCTTTGGTTGCAGTAACCATGACAACGACTGGGGGCGGCGGCAGGAGCAGGGAGGGTGGAGTCATCACAAGCATCGTATGCTGGATTGCAAGGAGGGACTCTGACACTCAACATTAAAGAGCAGATTTTTAAAAACATTTCGAAACACAGCCCAGGGTTGCTGCGTTCTGGTGCCCTGGGAGTAGAGGGAAGCTCAGAACCCTATATTCTAAGTGCTACCCGCTTCCCCTGCAATGGCACTCTTTAAGGAGGCGAAGCACCACACACACATTTGCACTGCAAAAGCTCAAGTGTGTGTGTGATGTCTTGCAAAGATTGTGTCCTGGAAGGGATGCCTTCCAGTACAAATCATATGCCTATACAGTTTTTAAAATGCTGCACATATTGGATGTGCGTTGTAAGGTGCAGACACATCTGATGTGTAAAATTAAGGAGAAATTCAAACATTTCTCCAACTTTGCACCTTTCTCAACGAGGCGTTATGTTTTTTATGCAAAGTTCGGTCTAACAATTTTATTAGTTACAACTTTGTATTAAAAACCATGGGCGGTTGCCCTGGAACACCCAACTGCCACCCAATGGGCACCCCCTTGATGGAAACTAGTGCAAAGCAGTGTTACATAGTATTTGTGAGAAAAAGGGCAATTTTCCGTCTCAAAAATGTTTTGGGCTTGAAAGATATAACCATGTCAAAACTTTGTGCTTCTTTGCATCACTTTGTGTGAGTCGGTGGCGGTGCAAAGCCTTCATGCATCTGTCCCTAAATATTTAACTTTTTGTGACTTTGTTCAATAAATACGTTCAGAAATAATAAAGGCTTTGATGTGGGTTTGGCAAAAAAAGGACAGTTAGCCTGACTTTCGACAGAGATAGCTTTACACTCTGTGAACATTTTGATAAATGACTGCACTCTTAGCTGAGGGGCAGACTTCCCTGGCAAAGGGCTAAAATTATGCCAATTTCGGATTTGCATATAGGTATGTGGTCTCTGTATAGCACAAACTAGTGCTTAATTTGAGCTGGTGGTTTCCGTTGGGGGCACCAGCACTTATTTTTGAGGGCCGGCACTTATTTTTCTGCATCAGGCATTTACTTCAAGCAAAAGGCAAATATGGGAAAGACAAAGAATGAGAAAAACGAATAAAGTGCACAAAGGTAGAAAGCAGAAAGCTGCAAGAGTGAGCTGAATGGGCAGGGAGTGGCTGTAAAATGGATTAAAGAGGCCCGAGATGGTTTTAGGAGTACACTGCCCCAGTATTCAATGCTCGCCCATTTAATTGCAGCAGCCGCGTATTTTAAAGGAGAGCTTTGGACACCCTGTACGATTTTATTTACAAATTAAGTACTGGTGAAAACCTAACTGAAAGATGGCGGAGCACTGCACTGAGTAAAAAGCAAAGAAACTGTAAACATGTGACTGGAGTTGAAGCAGGGTTATGTTATGCTCTGTTATGCTATGCAGATTTGTAGAGCACACTATCACCCAGGAGGTTATCCTGGCTCTGAGCACGTGTGAGATTAGGCACACATAGAGGCTAGTGGGACAACTCGAAAAGCCAAGTCTTCAGATTCTTGTAGGATGCAAGACGTGCGGAGGGGCTCTTCTGTGTAGCAGCAGCACTTCATTCCATGCTTAAGGAGCGATGTAGGAGAAGGCTCTACTGCCATATCTGGATTTCGGTAAGCGCATGGTTTGTGCAAGTAGGAGTTTGGATGAGTGGATGTGTCTGAAAGGTTTATGAAAGCAGATTGGCTGGGCCAGTGTTATGTAGTGCCATGAAGGTGTGGGAGAAGAGGTTGAATTGTGCTTGTTTGTGAATGGGGAACCTGTGTAGCTCCTTGAAGTGTGGTTTGACGTGAGTGTGAGGTGGAAGGTTAAGAGTGATTCTAACCACCGAGGTCTGAATAGTCAGAAGCCCTCGGTTGAGTATTTTGTTGATCCCGGCATAGAGGATGTTCCCATAGACCAGCTTGCTTGTCACCAGGGTGTGTGTGACAGTTTTCTAGGTCCTGATTAGGAGCAATTTGAAAATCTTCCTCAGCATCTTCAGGGTCTGGAAGCATGAGACGATGA
Organism: Pleurodeles waltl; assembly: GCF_031143425.1. NCBI lineage: Eukaryota > Metazoa > Chordata > Amphibia > Caudata > Salamandridae > Pleurodeles > Pleurodeles waltl. Next base: position 1,694,609,784 of record NC_090445.1, read on the forward strand.
CTGCATTGATCTGGGTGGTCAAGTTGAGTTTGCTGTAGATGATGATCCCTAGGTTGTTGGCATGGGTGGTAGGGTGAGGGGTGTCGGTCCTAGCTCTATTGGAGTCCCATGGTGATGTGCTCTTCCTGAAAAGCACAATTTTGGTTGCGCTAGTGTTCAGCTTTAGACAGTTGTTAGTCATCCAGTGGGCAATTTCAGTCATGCAGAGATTGAACTTGATTCAGATGCTGGGCATCTTCTCCGCGAGGAAGAGAATGAATTCCTTTCATTGGTGTAGGAGAGGACATTGATATTTTGAGAGCAGATGATGCTGGCTGCTGGCTAGAGGGATCATGTATGGGTTGAAGATGGTCAGGCTCAAGGATGATCCATGCGAAACCCCACAGATGAGGTAGCAGACTTCCAAGATGTACAGTGCCAGGGTGGCTGACTGGGTCCTTTCAGTCAGGAAGGAGCAGCTCAACTGGGGTGCATGTCCTTGGATTCCAATTTGTGTAGGCGTCGGATAAGGATGGGGTGGAAGACTGTGTCAAATGCTGTACAGAGGCCCAGGAGGATTAGCCCCAGTGTCTCCTCTGTCCAGATTCATGCAAATGCCATCTGTGGCAGCAATTAGGGCAGTCTCCATGCTGGGGTTGGGTTTGAAACTATACTGAGTGGTGATGAGTAGCTGGTGATCATTGAGGTATTTGGTATCTGCTAATGATGTACTCTAGCAGCTGGACAGGGAATTGTAGCAGGGAGATCAGTCTGTAGTTGAGCGATGAAGGGTCTGAAGAGGCCTTCTTCAGCAAAGGGAGGACAGTTCCATGTTTCCAAGCAACTGGGGAGGCTGCAGAAGAGGTGGAGGCATCTAGAATTGGTGTGAGCATGGTGCTGATGGGTTAGAGACCTCTGGAGTAGGTCAGCTGGGGGCAGGGGTCTGATGGGGTCTCTGAGTAGGTGGACTTCAGGATGGTGAAGGTTTCTTCTGGGGTGATGCTTTCTGCTAGCATACTGTTTTTGGATATAATCGGGAGGTGTTTGGCGAGGTCTGTCGGGTCCAGCTGCGTGCTGAAGTTGCTGTAAATGGAAGTGATTCTGTTGCTGAAGAATTGAGAGAGATTGTTGCAGAAGACCTGTGAGGGGTTGATCAAGTTGGAGGTGGCTGATGATGAGGTAAAACCTTTCACAATGGTGAAGATTTCTTTGCTCTTTTGGTGCTGGCATCTATTTGGTCCCCGATGTTGCATGTTTGATGGTCTGGAACATTTAGTGGTAGAGATTTAGGGTATATTTAAACATGCTCCTGACTTCATTGTCCCTCCTCATTCTCCATATGTGCCTCAGTTGTTTGACGTGGCATTTTATCAGTCTGAGTTCCTCCATTTACCAACTGCCCTAGGGTCTGGATTTTGTTGTCCTGCTGTGCTTGAGGAAAAGCCGGGAGCCAGTGTGAGGGGTGATCCATTTGCTGAAGTTCTTGATGGCTTTAGGGAGACTGTTGCTGTAGGTGTTGAGAGCGGTGTTCCAGTTCTTGTTAGTGATCCTGTTCCAGTTTTAGTGGGCTGATCTGGAGGTGGTGTGTGTGCATTGGACCGGGGTAGGGATTCTGAAATTGACAAAAGGAGGGTCTGTCCAAGGGACTGGTGTGGCCTTGTCATCTTGGGTATTGCGGAAGTTTGCGAAAATAGGGTCCAAGGTGTGTTTAGCAATATGGATAGGTTCCTTTACTCGCTAGGTGAAGTTGGCTGTGATGTGGAGCTTGGAAGACAGGTGTTTCATGTTGTAGGGTGACGAGTCCGTGGATTTGGTTGAGCTGATGGTGTTCTTATTGACAATGGTGATCCCACCTTGAGCTTGTGAAGTCTATCTTACCTGGAAATCTGGTAGCCGTAGGTAGGGATTGCTGTGGAGATGTCATGTGCCAATGCAGGGTTCAACCTGGTATCCATGAGGAAAAGTAGATCAAGGGCATTTTCCTGCAGCAGGTAACAGATCTCTCTAATGTGATTGGTGAGTGAGCGTGAGAAGGGGAGCATGCATGCAAGTGTGGAGTATTGTGTGGGTGGTTGCAGGACTGTGTGAGAGTGAGAGAGTGGGGAGTTAAGCACTGTTGGTGCACTGAGTGTTGGGTGTGGGTAAGTGCATGAAAACGTGCAGGACATGCAGAAGAATGCTCCCTCAATGTTGTGTGATACACTAAGACATCAGCAGGTGGAGCAGCTGTCAGAGTTGAGGGAGTGCAGAGTCACAGCAGAGAGTGGAAGGCCAGGGTTCCTGGTGCTTGGCATGATCCAGGCACGGACGAGCATAGACGGACTGATGTTTGATGCAACAGTGGGATGCCGCCTGCGCACATCCACAGGCAGTCTATACTGTGGCGTAACAAAACGTGAGGAGGCCTCCCTGCCAGGTGCATGGAGGGGCCCCCTTCAAGACTCACTCTGGAGCTCTCAGGCCAGCGTACCATAGAGCTTTGAGGCCCACCCACACTTTGGGAGCTGCGGAGGCCATTGTTACACCACTGTTAGGTAGTTACAAACACCAAGGGGCATATTTAAGAAAAGTGGCACTGCACACATTGCAGCGCCACTTTTCTTGCGCCCATTAGCGCCCCCTAACTGCACCATGTGTGTGCCGTATTTACGGCGCACCATGGCAGTAGTTAGGGAACTACCGTCATCATTTTTTATACTAGTCCGGAGCTTTGCAGGATTAGCGTTAAAAAGTTTGACACTAATCCTGCAAAGCCCATTGAGGCCCATTGTAATCAATGGTGAGCCTCCTTTTAACGCTTGCTCTGAGCAGGCGTTAAAGTGCTGAAAGAAATTGGGCAAAGAAATCTCTTTGATTTCTTTGCCCCATTGTTTCGGCCTCCTACCAGGGGAACGCCCCCTTTGCATACATTATCCCTGGTGCAGACATAATGTAGTGCAAAGGGTTACAAAGTGGCGCAATGCATGCATTGCGCCACTTTGTAAATATGGCGCTGGAATTTTGGCCTCGTTGGGCCACATTAGCGTAAAAAATTACGCTAATGTGGCATAAGAAGATGCTAGGGGCTCTTAAATATGCCCCCAAATATTAAAAACAACATCCCAATATTACCCTGTGGTTTAGCACATCAGCATAAACCTTTGAAGGCATTACAGAACGACAATGCACATTTTCCACTCGGATGCACATATATACAATAATTTAGCTTGCAATGACTATGTGGAAAAAATAAACCAGTTTCCTTATTACAGTCTAATTGTGACTTTGCTACTCTTTTGTAATACAAAAATGACCTTTTTTTGGTCATTGTTGACAAGAGCCGCCAACCGCACACCATACAATGTCAATCAAAACTCAACCATAGTCAATGATGCTATTTTGGTAAATAAAAGTCAGAGTCACCCTATTGGGCTTGCTGAAAATAGACTCAAAAGGTCAAAAAGCAATCAAAGCCAAGAGAACTGAATTCTCAAAAGAACCTCAGCAATTCAGAGTATGATTCAGGTTCACGTCCCCGTTGAACATCAGCATAAATGGGAATGAAACCCTGTATGGGCCATTCTCCTCCTCGAGGATGTCGCGTGACGCGCCCCACGGTGCGCCCACCTACGGCCAGCGATAGGAGCCCTCGCGAGTTCAAGGCGAGGTTCTGTAAACATGGCGGAGTCTGAGTGACCGAGACAGGGCAGCTAAGCCGGCCCTCCCCAAGGAGCACAATCAGAGTTTAGGAATAAAGGCATCTTCGGGCCATATTAGTATGTAAAACAAACCGAAAATGACAACTTAAGACCCGATCCCGAAAAGGGTGGGGTGTCTTGCCGGCCTGACCCCGACGAGATGAGGCCTGTCTGACCATTTTCCCCTGAAAATATTTGTTTTGGAGTTAGACGATTCCCGTGTGTTTTTTTTCTTCCTTTAACCCATTTCAATGAACCCCAGGAGGCCATTTCAAATCCTATCAAAAACCTGAACAATGCTGAGATCTCTGCCTGTCTGCTCTTTCAGGAGGAAACGGTGTTGCCTGTTTAAGAGGTTTTAAAAATAATTCGTTTCAAGACCCATTAACGAAGTGTTTTGGAATTACATCTGCACTTATTTTTTCTGATTTTACTGAATTTTTTACATAGATAAATTCGACAAAGTAACAGTACTTTGAAGCTACATGTTTCATGAATGGCCACAGTTGTGACAGGCTATTTTGCGCACTCCTGAATTTCAGAAACTGAAACCTCCTCCCAAAAGGCAGTTCAACTCTTTATGGAACATAAGTCTGTACTGATTTGTGCAGTTCTGCGAACAGTTAATGAAGTTGCATGCGGAATTTTTATTTCAATCAGTTGACACTGTAACACAACAGTTACCCGACTTTTTCGCCATAATGAGATGTTGAAGATTTTAATATAAACTAAGGTTTGTAAATAGAAAAAAACGATGAAAGATAAACAAGCAAAGATAACGGTGGAGACTCGGAGAGCAGGAAAACATAAGGCTTTTTGACTCCACCCCTTATTTGATTCTCATAATATTTTAATAATTTTATACAGTGATCCAAGCTAGCGCCATGGGAATTGTATACGAGGAGGACCGAAAAGGCAGGAAAAGGTAAATTATATAGTGCAATGCAGCACATTTTATGATAGTATTATTTTATTATTCTGCCATTTTTACGGTCAAGCCTGCGTTGCATGCGCTCGCGCATGCTTATCACAGCGAGACGCTTTAGGTATTAGAAAAGGGCTTGGAGCCCTGTCGACGTCGCGCCTTTTCCGGTGGCTAGCCCTCCTCGAGCGCATCGACCAAGTACAGAAGACATGCGAGGCTCGCTGTTTTCCATCGGGCTCGTGGACTTCTTTTTCTCTAATTTACGAGCGCAATCTTGCTTGGCAGAAGTCGAGCGCTTTACACAGTTAATTTCACTTTTTCGGGTTATGTACATAAATGCACTTTTGCCCGATAGGTGAAAAGTCGGGTTAGGAGTTTACAACGCTATCAGCTCTAACATGAGCAAACGCAAGACCCGTTGCATTGTAAATGCTTGTTATACATGCGAACACTTTCTATGCAACAATTTCACCTCATTAGTACCAGTTTAACACCCAAGTACCCCATTAAACAACTGAAGGTGATCAGTCAACCTTGGCGAAGGGCCTTTCATTGTGTGGCAACATGTTCTGTTGCGTTTTTAGTAACTTTCGACCTGTTTGAGCTAGAAGCACATTTTGGTGTTAAAATCTGCAGATTATGCATCAAATGATGAATTGTGCGGCAAATGTGGGAAATCATAACTATGCGGAAAATTACACCTGCAGAATCGCATAATTCTACTGGACCACCTATTCCATAGGGAGTAGCTTATAAGGTCCTGCTTTATTTCTTATTTCGAGGAACATATCATCCTTGGTTTGAAATGATGAGAGCAAAGCTTTAAGTTCCTGAACACACTGAAAGAAGAGGACACGAGACAGCTCGAAATTTACGTGTTACACGCTTTAACGTTGATCATCTAAATGCAGACCTTGGACTAAGAAAATACTTACTTTACTCATGTATCCATTCTTTAATTCTGCTTCTGTTCATCCCTTTAAGTGAGTCTCTTGTTTTTCTGGTCTTCCTATATACTCTGACAATAACCATAGAGTGGAAAACAGAAACACAGCAGCAAACACAGCAAACACAGGATCTGAAGTTAGCTGTAGCTGGAACGATGGTGCTTGGTGGCAGAAACAGAGCCAGTGCAGGGGGAAAGGAAAGGAATGTGCCGTATGCCGTAGATACAGCGCATTTGTGTCCTTTCCCATTGACGCAGGGCAGTGCAGCAAGGTGACTTGCAGCGCTGCCGTGTGCAAAAAGCCTATAATCATGGGCCTAAGTGTCATGATGTGAAGGGCATAGGGGGCATGCAGTGGTCTTCTGGTCTCTGTGGGCTCCCTTAATGTTGACTGCCAACATTCATGAAGTGGAAGCTGTCCGTGACTGCTTCCACTTTGTGAATTGGTGTCTCCCCCTTTCCACGGTTGATAGCAAGTCAGTGGTTTGCGACAGCAAATGCGTCCACTAATCATTTCTACTATTGTATTTGTAGTCATTACAAAGGGGGACACTATTTCACACACTTTTTTTTAACGATTCATAATGAATCACAAAGTGTCTATTGCTGCTCCACTAAAACACCTGCAAAACGCAATATGCCTTTGATGCATTGCAACTTTAAAATGAGCAGTCCTGAAGCATGTGAATTTTCAATTTGCAGGTTCTGGAACCACAAAATCCATTGGCACATCCGGCCACACATGTTTATAGATTCAACAGCGTACAACTACCAAAGTAATATATCAACTTTCTCTCCCTTAAATCTATGTTTTGAGCCCTGTTGCCCAGGGAATAATAGTCAAAATCCCATGCACAACCTACATCCCTGTATAATAAAGCTGGTATGCTTTGCAGGCTCCCTCCATCTCCCAGCATGGGCACCAGTGAGCTGGCACTGCAAGTATCACCATCCAGCTTATGTAGTGGGTTCCAATCTGAGAGGCACGATGTGGTGTGTGGTGGATCGTCCCCCAATCCAATGAAAATGGTGTAGCTGTGGAGAGGCTGTATGGAGTCAGACACACCATGAATATCTCTTGCATGACTACCAGTCTGGCTTCAGATTGAGCTCCAGCACAGAGACTGCTGCCCCACATATTGTAGACGATGCTCTCTTGGCCTCAGATGAAGAAGACCTCTGCCTCCTTATACTGCTAGACCTCTTAGCTGCTTATGACACAGTCGGTCATCCCACCTTCATAAGCACCTGTGAGTCTCAAATAGGAGTCATCAGTTCTGTCCTTTTCTGTTTTCCTCCTACTTTTCCAACTTACACCACTTGTTCACAAGGACAACTAGAGGCCTCAAAATACCCCTATCACTTGTGGAGTCCCCACAGCTGAAAATTAGGAATCATAGTGAGATGGGGTTTCTACATCTCACTAGTCTTTGTTGTTCTGTGTAGTCCTAGCTTCGATCAAGAAGCGTTAATTTTGTAACTCTAAAGTTTAGAATGCAAGTACCCTTCTTCTAGTCAGGAGATATATTCTTCATTTTTACAACGTATCTGCATGAATTCTGTTACATATAGTTGATCGTAATGAACTGTATGTAAACAATGATACTCTGCAATCAAGGAATGTGATTGGAACAAGTCATTGGAAATAACAGAGGAATGGGATACAAATGTATTGAGTCTAGTGACAATGAACGTACAATCCACTTTCTCCCTCTTCCTCTTTTTGATAGAGTTGTGTTTCCTAAAACAATCTCCTTGTAGAGTACCTTTCACCTTTTTCAAACACTGCCTGCACATCATCCACATCCGGATGTCCAGCTCCTACTAGAAGCTCAACCCACTCAAGACAGACTCCCTGTTATTTGTCAAGAAAAACATAGAAGAAACAGTACAAACCTGGCACAATGACATGAATCTTGACAACTTCAACCCCCAACTTTTGCTAAATGCCAAGTCACTTGGATTCACCAAGCATACCAGCCTCATCCCCAAAGAACACACTGCAAAACAAAAAGGTATGGTGCCAACTCTCTCTTAAAAACAAGTGAAACCCTTTCTTCCAAAAAATGACTTTAGACCTACTGTTGAAGCCCTGCACTCTTGCATTTGGATGATGATACCTCAATGTCCTCCCAGACGCCACACTAGCACCTCTTAATGGTATCCCACATGTTTCAACATGTCTCATCCAGGGTCTGAAAAAATATGATCACATTTTTCCCCATTCTGATGGACCTCACTTGGTTTGCTTGCCGGCCAGTGCTACCTTCAAAACCAGCAGCATCATTTACAAAGCCATCACGACCTGCAACGCTGCTTATCTTGAAGGCAATCTCACTATCTCTGGTGATTCTCAGCACACCCATAGCAAGGACACAATTGAATGCAGACTGTGAAGCGTAAAAAAGAAAAAACACAAGGCAGTAGGCCATTCGCCATCTATGCACCCAATATATGAAACAACATCCATAAATCCATCAGGACTACCCCCAGAACTGTTCTAATTTAGGAAAAAGTTGAAGATACACTTCTTCAGAGAACATTCTATCAGAGTGCATTAACCATCCACAAAACAATTACCTCTCCTATCATTTTTTGACTTTATGCTTGTCTTTGACCTTGTTCTGTGCTCCTCAGGCTTTTCACTAGGTTCACTCTAGGGAAATACCACATAAATGCATAAAACCATGGCTTAAAGCAGAGACAAGCACAAGAGAATGAGTAGTGTTGCCCCTCCTCCCCCAGGTGAAGGTCCTGGCTGGCAAAGTGGCCTTAATCTAGGTCTAGAGGTATTCAGATGTCTAAATATATAGTCAGATTAAAGCTATTTTAAAATTCTTTCGAGGCTGAGAAGAACAGTTCATGGAGCAACCACACTCATTAGGCCAGGGTGCAGAAGGTAGACTCTGCTAGAATATGTGAAATAGTTGACTGCAAAATTATCTACATTGTGAACATGTACGAGAGCTATGGAGAGGAAAGTGTTGGACCTACACTACTGGGGCCTGATTTTCAGCTTTACGGATGGGTACTGCTTTAAGAATTGTGACAATGTCTGTCTGCCTTATGACCAGAACATTTTATAATATGGCAGTTGTATTAAGGCAGACAGATAATCCAACACGTTTATGGCAGAGTATCCATCCACCAAACTCTAAATCAGGCCCTGATGAGTTAAACAATTGGATGCCGCTGCGGGGAGACCAAGGACAGATTGAGATACCTCAAACCAATGATTTAAATGGCAGACCTCTCTAATGGGAGGGTACCAGCGCTGCCTGTACATTGAATATTCATCCATTTAAAGAACTGTGTAGAACAACCTCAGTCCACTGCAGAAGAAACTCTAGAGCAGAAGAAGGCCTTTAATAAAAGTGTATTCCACATTCCCCTCACTGAACAATCCACACCAGTGCATAATTTCAGTTTGTGGTTGCCAGTGGGGCTCACCGGCAATTATTTTTGGGGACTGGCACTTATTTCTCCACATCAGGCATTTGCCAAGTCCAACAGAGAGAAAAATAAACAAAATGAAATCACGGCACAGCTCCAGGTCTGGTCCCTCCATGTTCTTTGCAGGGGGGCCCTCTAGTGTGATTACACCACTGGAGGGATATCCCGTCCACCGTATCACGATCTCCATAGGCTATTATGTGATCGTACTATGGCAGACAGGGTATCAGTCACATTTGTGATGGAATAACTCCCTCTGCCAAACTCTAAATCACGCCCCTGTCTAGTGAAGGCTGCAGACCCTTTGCTGACAGAATTAAGCAGAGAGGTGAATGACCCGTGCTCATGTTTTCTGGGTATGAGTGGCACTGTAGGGGTCTGGTGAAACTGATGCCATGTTGATGGGGGGGGTCTGCTTTCAAAGTGGGGCCCTCTGAGGAGGGATAGTTAAGCAGTCACTATTTTTGGTAGAGCTGAACTGGAGCACTTACGATGTATTTGTTACTCAGTGGAGAGTTGTTTAATAAATCTTTACCTTTAGGACTGCAGTAAAAAGATAAACATGTATGCCTAACAAGGACATGTTTCACGCTATTAATCGAAATGAGGGATGCTGAGGAATATGGTGTGCCATGATACATAAATGACCAAGAAAAGTTGTATCACAAATCTGATCTAATTTCAAAGGGTGATCTTTGGCTCACGTAAGAGATCTTCCAATTTCAAAGGTTCTTAGATCTCTATGAATAAATGTTTTAACTGATTACTTTAGCTTATCTTCTGTAAAGAATAGTTTTTGTGCATTATTTATCCATCATTTGTGTAAATGCGTGTGGAGATTTTGGATGCTTTCTTGGAGTACTGGTCACTTGCTAATCACCACTTGGTTGTGGGAATAATCAGTAAATTCTTGCATCTTAATAACTTGCACTGCTTTACATTTTACTGAAATCTTTCAGTTTGGGAACGTCAGCATCTCTTGGTCACCAGAGATGACGCAGGTAGCAGACATAAAATAGAATATATTTATCACCTAGAGCCTATCCAATCGAACCAAAGTGTGTGACTCGCCTCTTCCTGCCCACAAAGGCCCCACTATTCAGGGCAGAGATGGCACAGTCTGGTTGAGGATAAGCAGGAGGGTGGGGGCACAACAAGTAACATATTACTTCTAACCTTCACTAGCAATGCTCAACCTTTCCCCAGAATTAATGCCCCTGCCTGTTATCACAGCAGCAGATCCTGGGGAGGGCGGGCATTGCTCCACAGTGCCTCCTGTCTGCAGATGCGCAGTAGTGTCAGGAGCATGCTGGAAAGAGATGCTCTGCCCATGGTGAAGGCAGTAAGGAGGTGGAATGGGAGGTTCATTGAGTACCTTAGCTGGTTCCCAGAGTTTACACAAATAGGTGTAGATATGATGCAGAGTAATGAGAGACAACACAACCTACTTTGCCATCAAGACTGAATTAAAGAAGAGGGGAAATCTACTTTAGGCCAATTGAAAATCAAGCAAATTCTGAAAAACGTAAAAAACAGATTGGATGCCTTAATGCTTTACAAAGCAGACTTCCAGAGCAGATATCTCTAAAATGGTACACTTGTTAATTAAAAAGCAAGTCATGTCAAACATAGTGAACAAAGCACACCCTATACCATAAATTGTTAATCTTAGGTACAGAGCACGGTAGAGATTTGCTGCACATTTGCACCCATTTGCCATATTGTGGCGTTTGGCGCTAATGCAGTTGCCTGATGTTGCTGAAAGTGAGTCTATTGATCAAGGCCCCCAAACTTTTGTACTTTTGTACAAAATCCACAATTCTAGTTAGTCATGCCACCAAGAAATAGCGATAGGTTGGGATTTTCATCAAGGCTGCTGATACTCATAGTTTTCCCCAGCGCATAAGGGACATTAGTTTTTTTTGTATAGTGCAAACTCGACCCGAAGGTATTGGAGCACTTTACATGAGCACCATAGTTACGTTTACACAAGGACACATTCATTTTTTGGTAGGCATGAGGAGATTAAAGGTCAGATATATCAAGACATTTTGCATTCGCAAGATTCCACCGTTTGTAAATGCAAAATCGCCTTTCACGATTTATGAAAGGCATTCACAGTGCAATTTTAAGGAAATGCTAAAATAGAGATTCCCTCAAACTGCGACTCCGAATAGGGAATCACAATTTGTGATTCCCTAAATTTGAGATCGCAAATAGGGACTACCTAATTACCTATTACCTAAATAGCGATTCCTTAAAATTAGTTACTTAGTTAATGCAAAATAGAACTTTGAGACATCTGGTCCTAAGTGATTTGCCCAGAATCACAGGATGTTGAGCAGACGCCAAAACTCAAACCTGGTTCCCGAACTCCAAAGTCGGCAACTCTGGCCCTTATACCACTTCCTCTCCCCTACATTGATGACATATCATGCCGGGTACTGTCATGCTGTGCACTGTGGACCTCAGCTACAAAAAATACAGCTGACATGACATTGGAAGAGCCACCTGAGACACAGAAAGCATTCTGACACTCTCCCAACCTAATGGTTTGTGCTGTTGGACGTGGTCCCGACACAGGTGCCGGCTCCACCACCACAATCACAGTTACCGCACACCTCTTAATGAGGCAGGGAACTAAGAGTTTAGCAGATGAGCAATATGCCAATTTTGGGTATAAACCGTTAACGCCAACCTCTAGGGGAAGATTTACCAATTATTCATTCAACGCTGCACAGCGGCCATATTTTCGTACTACATGGTCCAAGGAGTAAAACACACCTCCGAGCCACATCTGTGAGGTTTACCTGCTGCGGCTTTCATCCTTTGCACCATGGCTCTACAAGGCTGCCTTGCGTGTCACACAGCCCACAGGGGGGAGTGCATGGTGTGCTGCCTAGCATAGGATTTCCACTAGCAGCATCCACTTCCAGGACAAATTCCAATGTCTAAACACCCACAGAAGGATACCACACTCTGAATATATTCTTTGCACTTCGGCACACATGCAATGCATGTTTTTTTTGAGGAATGAAACATTTCACCTTGTCGCCGTCTGCATCAATAACTATGGCCGCTCATACTGTAATGCGAAAGTCAAGCAGCGCAAAGCAGGACAAAGTGTGTTTGTACTGAAAAGGGACATCTTTCCAATTCAAAATACCAATGCATTGCTTTGCATCCTCTTGCATGACTTTGCAAAGGCGCAAAATGTTTCTAAATGAGGGCCAGCTGCTAAGGTGGCTTCCATAGGGGAGCCATGTATGTAATATTTATCCCTCAGTGAAACAGAGGCCAGTTCCTGCTAGGAAAAAATCCTGAATGTGGGAGGCACTATTCTGTGGGTCTCCAGCTTTGCTCAGACTAGTCATGCCAGACTTTCAGTATAACCACATGTAATTCATGTACATATTTAATCATATTAGGAATCATTTATGTAGTCTGAAACCGTGACATGGGCCAGCCCTCCCGGACCACCGATGGATACCTGGATACTAGGTGTTTTCCTTGAGGCACTTCAGCATGAGATAGTTTCAGGTCAACCTTTGGACACTTAGGAGGGGCCTTAAGTCTGCTCTCCACGGGTGGGAAATTCACAAGCCCACATCTGCGAGGCAGAGACTTTTCTGGCCAAACACAGTCCAGTAAAACGCCAAGTGCATGAACTAGAAGCTACAAAGAAAGAACAGCTTATGCCAAAAATACATTTTTTTTCAGAGTTGAAATATAATATTTTTCACCTCAAAATATTCCCATCAGGAATGCGTATTGCCTTTCATGCCTTAAAAATGTACTCTCAGAATGAGAAAAAACGTCACTCCCATTCTAAAAATATATACCTGGTGTCCTGAATATGTCAATGCTTGAGTGTAAATTATAATTATATTTTTGAAATACTTTTTGGGAGTTTTGTTTATTTTGGAGCTAAGAAGAGCGGGATGTTGGCAAGGATGAGAGGACATATCTTGGACAGTCAAACCAGACCAGACCTAGATGGAGCCCGAGTCTGTCACTGATGAGGCTACCAGTGAACTGAAAGTGTTTGCTGCCTGTAGCCAGGCATGGGGGGCGTGGGGGCACCTGAGAAGGTGTCTCTAGAGCCATTAGAAACTACAAGGGTTTTGGTAAAAAAAAAAAGACCTTCATTTATGACTACTATTTTCGTTGGAAAATAAGGGTTGCCATGGTTACCCCTGTTTGTTTCCATTAGGGGACCGCTTCTTGCCTGTAAGGCCTCTCCTTGCAGCCAAGCAGCATTCCTCCTTTAAAATCCTATTAGGTTTCTCATGTACCCTGCATCCTTGCCTCACATCAGTGAACACTTCGGCGAGGTGAGTAATGCGCTGCGGGCGCGCGCCCGTGCGCCGGGCTCTGGTTTCAATTAGGTGGGTTTCTGTTTAGCCGGGAAACTATGCCACAGTGACCTATTATGTTGTAAAAAAAAGAAAAACAGCAAGATCGTTATTTCAAGTGGACCAAGAACTTCTTTTATGACAATTATTAAACACAGCTGTAGTTTTATTTGTGTTTACTTTACCATCCCATGTGTGTAAATGCAAATAGCTTCTTGGGGATCCTGGTCTGGCGGTGGAGAATCTTCTTACGCACAAGTCCTGCAGACAGTTCAGGTCGTAACTCTCCAGTAGACACTGAATCCCCTCACTATAACTGTCACACATTTCTGACCCACCGGAACTTTCAGCACACAGCCCAAACCGATGACCCTCCTTGGAACTTTCAGCCCAAAGCACACAAGGCTGTCCCTCCTTGGAACTCCCGGGACACAACACACGCTGCTGACCCTCCTGGGAACTCTCAGGACACAACACACCCTGCTGACCATCCTTGGAAGTCTCGGGACACAGCACACACTGCTGACTCTCCTTCGACCTATCAGAGTACAACACATACTGCTGACCCTCCTTGGACCTATCAGAACACAGCACACACTGGTGACCCTCCTTGGAACTCTCAGGACACAACACACGCTGCTGACCCTTCTGGTAACTCTCAGGACACAGCACACACTGCTGGCCCTCAATGGAACTCTCAGGACACAACACACACTGCTGACCCTCCCTGGAACTCTCAGGACACAACACACCCTGCTGACCCTTCTGGTAACTCTCAGGACACAGCACACACTTCTGATCCTCAGTGAAAGTCTCAGGACACAGCACACACTGCTGACCCACCTTCAACCTATCAGGATACAACACATACTGCTGACCCTCCTTAGACCTATCAGGATACAACACACACTGCTGACCCACCTTCAACCTATCGGGATACAACACATACTGCTGACCCTCCTTAGACCTATCAGGATACAGCACACACTGCTGACCCTCCTGGGAACTCTCAGGACACAACACACGCTGCTGACCCTTCTGGTAACTCTCAGAACACAGCAAACATTGCTGACCCTCCTTGGAACTTTCAGCCCAAAGCACCCAAGGTTGACCCTCCTTGAAACTCACAGGACACAACACACGCTGCGGACCCTCCTGGGAACTCTCAGGACACAACACACACTGCTGACCCTCATTGGAAGTCTCAGGACACAGGACATATTGCTGACCGTCCTTCGACCTATCAGAACACAGCACACACTGCTGACCCTCCTTGGAACTTTCAGTACACAGTGCACATTAGTTAACCTTCTTGGAAACTTCAGCCCAATTCACACACTGGTGACCCTCCTGGGAAGTCTCAGGACACAGCACACACTGCTGACCGTCATTGGAACTCTCAGAACACACAAACACTGCTGACCTTCCTTGGACCTATCAGGACACAGCACACACTGTTGACCTTCCTTGGATCTCTCAGGACACAGCACACATTACTTAACTTTCTTGGAACCTTCAGCCCAAATCACAAACTGGTGACCATTCTTGGAAGTGTCAGGACACAGCACACACTGCTGAACCACCTTGGAACTCTCAGGCCACACACACACTGCTGGCCCTCCCTGGAACTTTCAGGGCACAGCATACACTGCTGACCTTCCTTGGAACTCTCAGGACTCAGTGCACATTACTTAACTTTCTTGGAACCTTCAGCCCAAATCAGAAACTGGTGACCCTCCTTGGAAGTCTCAAGACAAAGCTAACACTGCTGATGTTCCGTGGAACTCTCACGACACAGCAGAGTGCTGGCCCTCCTTAGAAGTCTCAGGACACAGCACACACTGCTGACCCTTCTTGGAACTCTCAGGACACAGCACACAGGGCTGAGTCTCCTTGCAACTCTCAGCCCAAAGTACACACAGCTGATTTTCCTTGGAAATCTAAGGACAAACCACACACTGCTGACCTTCCTTGCAACTCTCAGGACACAGCACACACTGGTGACCCTCCTTTGAAGTCTCAGAACACAGCACACACTGCTGACCCTCCTTCGAAGTCTCAGAACACAGCACACACTGCTGACCCTCCTTCGAACTCTCAGGACAAACTGCACACTTCTGACCTTCCTTGGAACTCCCAGGATACAGCACACACTGCTGACCCTCCTTCGTCTCCCAGGACAAACTACACACCCCTGACCTCCCTTGGAACTTTCAGGACACAGCACACACTGCTGACCAACCCTGGTACTCTCAGGACACAACACACACTGCTGACTCCCTTTGGAACTCTCAGCCCAAAGGACACACTGCTGAACTTCCTTGGAACTATAAGGACAAAGGACATACCGAGGACCCTCCTTGGAAGTCTCAGGACAGTGTAAAAACGCTGACCTTATTTAAAGTACATGGGACACATCACAAATTGCTGATCAGTCTTGAAATTTTCAGGATAAAACAAATTAGTACTTTGTCTACTTGGTAACTCTCGGATCAATCAGCCAAACCTCCCATGGCATGCCTTCCTGACCTTCCATGGACTTCTTAAGACACTGCATGTGAGAAGGTAGCCTCTTTTCTAGCCTTGTTACCCCCACTTTTGGCCTGTTTGTGGGTGTATGTCAGGGTGTTTGTCACTGTTTTCACTGTCTCACTGGGATCCTGATAGCCAGGCCTCAGTGCTCATAGTGAAAACACTATGTTTTCAGTATGTTTGTTATGTGTCACTGGGATCCTGCTGGGCAGGACCCCAGTGCTCATAGGTTTGTGGCCTATATGTATGTGTCACTGGGACCCTGTCACACAGGGCCCCAGTGCTCATAGGTGTGCATGTATATGTTCCCTGTGTGGTGCCTAACTGTCCCACTGAGGCTCTGCTAACCAGAACCTCAGTGGTTATGCTCTCTCATTACTTTCAAATTGTCACTAACAGGCTAGTGACCAATTTTACCAATTTACATTGGCTTACTGGAACACCCTTATAATTCCCTAGTATATGGTACTGAGGTACCCAGGGTATTGGGGTTCCAGGAGATCCCTATGGGCTGCAGCATTTCTTTTGCCACCCATAGGGAGCTCTGACAATTCTTACACAGGCCTGCCACTGCAGCCTGAGTGGAATAACGTCCACGTTATTTCACAGCCATTTTACACTGCACTTAAGTAACTTATAAGTCACCTATATGTCTAACCTTTACCTGGTAAAGGTTGGGTGCAAAGTTACTTAGTGTGAGGGCACCCTGGCACTAGCCAAGGTGCCCCCACATTGTTCAGAGCCAATTCCCTGAACTTTGTGAGTGCGGGGACACCATTACACGCGTGCACTACATATAGGTCACTACCTATATGTAGCTTCACAATGGTAACTCCGAATATGGCCATGTAACATGTCTATGATCATGGAATTGCCCCCTCTATGCCATCCTGGCATAGATGGCACAATCCCATGATCCCAGTGGTCTGTAGCACAGACCCTGGTACTGCCAAACTGCCCTTCCTGGGGTTTCACTGCAGCTGCTGCTGCTGCTGCCAACCCCTCAGACAGGCATCTGCCCTCCTGGGGTCCAGCCAGGCCTGGCCCAGGATGGCAGAACAAAGAACTTCCTCTGAGAGAGGGTGTGACACCCTCTCCCTTTGGAAAATGGTGTGAAGGCAGGGGAGGAGTAGCCTCCCCCAGCCTCTGGAAATGCTTTGTTGGGCACAGAGGTGCCCAATTCTGCATAAGCCAGTCTACACCGGTTCAGGGACCCCTTAGCCCCTGCTCTGGCGCGAAACTGGACAAAGGAAAGGGGAGTGACCACTCCCCTGACCTGCACCTCCCCTGGGAGGTGTCCAGAGCTCCTCCAGTGTGCTCCAGACCTCTGCCATCTTGGAAACAGAGGTGCTGCTGGCACACTGGACTGCTCTGAGTGGCCAGTGCCACCAGGTGACGTCAGAGACTCCTGCTGATAGGCCCCTTCAGGTGTTAGTAGCCTATCCTCTCTCCTAGGTAGCCAAACCCTCTTTTCTGGCTATTTAGGGTCTCTGTCTCTGGGGAAACTTTAGATAACGAATGCAAGAGCTCATCCGAGTTCCTCTGCATCTCTCTCTTCACCTTCTGATAAGGAATCGACTGCTGACCGCGCTGGAAGCCTGCAAACCTGCAACATAGTAGCAAAGACGACTACTGCAACTCTGTAACGCTGATCCTGCTGCCTTCTCGACTGTTTTCCTGCTTGTGCATGCTGTGGGGGTAGTCTGCCTCCTCTCTGCACCAGAAGCTCCGAAGAAATCTCCCGTGGGTCGACGGAATCTTCCCCCTGTAACCGCAGGCACCAAAAAGCTGCATTACCGGTCCCTTGGGTCTCCTCTCAGCACGACGAGCGAGGTCCCTCGAATCCAGCGACTCTGTCCAAGTGACCCCCACAGTCCAGTGACTCTTCAGCCCAAGTTTGGTGGAGGTAAGTCCTTGCCTCACCTCGCTGGGCTGCATTGCTGGGAACCGCGACTTTGCAGCTACTCCGGCCCCTGTGCACTTCCGGCGGAAATCCTTCGTGCACAGCCAAGCCTGGGTCCACGGCACTCTAACCTGCATTGCACGACTTTCTAAGTTGGTCTCCGGCGACGTGGGACTCCTTTGTGCAACTTCGGCGAGCACCGTTTCACGCACCCTTGTAGTGCCTGATTCTGGAATTTCTCCGGGTGCTACCTGCTTCAGTGAGGGCTCTTTGTCTTGCTCGATGTCCCTTCTCTCTTCAGGTCCAATTTGCGACCTCCTGGTCCCTCCTGGGCCCCAGCAGCGTCCAAAAACACCAAACGCACGATTTGCGACTAGCAAGGCTTGTTGGCGTCCTTCTGGCGGGAAAACACTTCTGCACGACTCTCCAAGGCGAGAGGGATCCGTCCACCAAAGGGAAAGTCTCTAGCCCTTTTAGTTCCTGCAGAAACCTCAGCTTCTTCTGTCCAGTCAAAGCTTCTTTGCACCCGCAGCTGGCATTTCCTGGGCATCTGCCCATCTCCGACTTGCTTGTGACTTTTGGACTTGGTCCCCTTGTTCCACAGGTACCCTAGATTGGAAATCCACAGTTGTTCCATTGCTGGTTTGTGTCTTTCCTGCATTATTCCTCTAACACGACTACTTTGTCCTTAGGGGAACTTTAGTGCACTTTGCACTCACTTTTCAGGGTCTTGGGGAGGGTTATTTTTCTAACTCTCACTATTTTCTAATAGTCCCAGCGACCCTCTACAAGGTCACATAGGTTTGGGGTCCATTCGTGGTTCGCATTTCACTTTTGGAGTATATGGTTTGTGTTGCCCCTATCCCTATGTTTCCCCATTGCATCCTATTGTAACTATACATTGTTTGCACTGTTTTCTAAGACTATACTGCATATTTTTGCTATTGTGTATATATATCTTGTGTATATTTCCTATCCTCTCACTGAGGGTACACTCTAAGATACTTTGGCATATTGTCATAAAAATAAAGTACCTTTATTTTTAGTATAACTGTGTATTGTGTTTTCTTATGATATTGTGCATATGACACTAAGTGGTACTGTGGTAGCTTCACACGTCTCCTAGTTCAGCCTAAGCTGCTCTGCTAAGCTACCATTATCTATCAGCCTAAGCTGCTAGACACCCTCTACACTAATAAGGGATACCTGGGCCTGGTGCAAGGTGTAAGTACCCCTTGGTACTCACTACAAGCCAGTCCAGCCTCCTACACTGCACGAGTAGCCTTTCCTCTTCAGACTGCTCAGGACAAGGCACACATTGCTTTTCCCTCTTTGGATTTCTCAGGATAGGGTACAAAAGGCTTTCCTCCTCTGATATTTAAGGACACAATACTCATAGATTTCCTGGCTGAGAAACTCATAGGAAACATTTCCTCATTGGGATTACTCAGGACACAATATATATTGCTTTCTATTCTTAGGATGTCCATGGGCACAGCACATATTGTATTCATTCATTGAAACTCTAGGGACAGAGTAATTGTAATTGTATTTGTATAGCACTTACTACCCCTGACAAGGCATCAAATCGCTTTTCGGTGAGTAGGACGCTCCTCTGGAACCCAACAGGTTTAGTGGTGGATTAGTACAGGAAACTAAGAGTACAGTATTAGTATTAGTACAGGGAGGTATGAGTTCATTTGAGCGGAGGACATGTGAATCTGTTCATTGATTTAAATAGAATAATGGAGGGATAGAGAAAGGAAGAATCCAGAAGTGTGAATTGGGGGATCATGGTAGTAAGATGAGGTTTGGGATGAGTAAAGGAGAGGTGGAGTTTGGAAGATTCTATTGAAAGGGATTGGGGAGATCATAGTATTTAAATAGGGTTTGGGATGAGTCAAAGGAGAGATAAATGAGGGAGAATTTAGTACGGTTGTTTGGGAGATCATGGTAGTAAACTGAGGTTTGGGGTGCATCAGGAGGGGTAGAGGACGGTAGAGTCTGGGAAGGGTTATTTTGGAGATCACAGTAGTAGAATAGGATTGCGATAAGTCAGGGAGTGGCTATAGAGGACAGGTTGATAGAGGTATAGGGTGATGGTCAGACAAAGTGAAGCTTTCGAGAGTAAGTTGTTTCCCCTCGTACAGTAGGATTAGAGTAGTAAATGTATAGATACATGATTAAATAATCGTGGGAATAAATGCGTAAGGAATATAATATATTGTGACTTAAAGTTGTATCATAAAAACACAGTTACAGTATATGAAGTTAATTTATTTGTGTACTTTTGATACAATATTTTATCTTTCCTCAATATTTCAACAGTGAAATGCTTGTAGATAAATAGTTAAGATAATGTTTGCCTATTGTGATAGATAAAATAAAAAGAGGGAAGCATCTAATCAAACAAATTATATAGAAACTTTGCAATGACCTATGAACATGTCAAGTCTAGAATAATATACACACATATATATATATATATATATATATATACAAACACAAACAAATGTGTAATATACATATACATACATAAACCTATACGTACAAATGCATATATCTATGCATTTATTTGAAGTAAAATACACATTTGTTGAATAGGCCTAAATAGTGTGTATGTATTTTAAGATAAAACAGTTATTCCACGTATTTGTACAAAGAAATACACCTAATCAAATTATAACATGTTTACATAAACAGGTTTATGCAGTCCATTGCTGTTTGAGTATGGTGGTTATGTAGGAAAGAGCCAACTCTTGAGTAGTCTTCTAAAGATAATATAGTTATCAGTGTATCTTATATTTGGGGGTAATGAATTCCATAGTTTGCCCGCCTGAATAGAGAAAGATGTACCACCTATTGTCCTTTTCTTGTATGGTTGTGTTTTGAGGCGGGGTGCTAATCTTGAGTGGAAGTTTCTTTGTTGGATGTATTTGGTGATTTGATTCCTGATGAAAAGCAGTCCTGTATCATTTATTACTCTGTGGGTGGTAAAAAGCAGGTTGAAGGTGGATCTTCTGGCAACAGGTAACCAATGTAGGGCCTTCAAGGCAGGGGAGAGGTGAACTAGTGGCTTTACATGTAAGAGTAGCCTGGAAGCCGAGTTCTGAATGCGTAGTAGTTTTATCATAGTAGATAGAGATGATCCATGGTAGAGGGCATTAGCGTAATCCAGTTTGGATAGTACGAGAGAGATAGTAGCATGTACCTTGTGTGGAAATCTGAGGTGGGGAAAGATGTGTCATATATTTTTCATGGTGATGAAGCTTATTCTTGCTAAGTAGTCCACTTGAGCATTCATTGTTAATTTGGAGACTATGGTAATTTCAAGGTTTCTTACTTCCTTAGCTAGTTTAGGAGGTGGTCCTAGATCATCAGGCCAGGAGCAGAGTGCGGCATAATGTTTCCAATGACCACATGTGAATATTTCCGTTTTGGGAGCATTCAATTTGAGATGGCTCTATGTCATCCACTGATCAACGGCTCTGAGGCAACTGGAGGTCTGAGAGTTTGCAACATCTTTGGAGCATTGCAGTTTAAGGAGCATTTGTGTGTCATTGTTGTAATGTGTATTTATCTTTAATATGGAATGTCATGTTGCTGTTCTATATACCAAGATGCTTGGAGTGTTCTCTCTACAGTCAGTTGGCGGTTGACAAGGGCCTGGAGAGGGAGCACTGACATCGTCAAGACAACAAAGCACAATAAAAGCTTAAATCCATTGTAATGGAGTCAGGAACATCTTTAATTCGCAACACTGGCGACGAACTCCAGCCTCAGAGGTGAATATTGACACTGGAAGAGTCAGTGCGGGGACCCACAGAGAACAAGCTCAGCTGACATACTTTATAAAGCGAGTGACACGACACCTTTATCGGCAACAAAACGCTGGGCGAGTGAGGAACTGGACGTGCCTTTTGATTGAAATATAATAAAAGTGGGCACTTACGTTTGGGGGGCGATCGCACACGATCACTGATCTGCACGTGATGAGGTCAAAGGCATAGAAGTCCTCGAGCCCTCGAGTCCTCGAGCGTCAGTAGAATGCAAAGACCTCTGGGATTGAACAAGCTCTCATTTCTTTAGAAAGGCACGCGTCACAGCGTGGTGGTAGCACTTTTAACCTATTGAGGGATACAAGCCTGAATTCCTGTGAAAAAGAGACATAATGCGACACACTGGTGGCCATTTTAGCGGATTGGGAAGTGTTGAATGGGTGTGCATGTAGATACGAAGATGCACTGACGATGCACCGGTGTCAGCGCAAGACCACAATGACACACCAAAACAGCAAATTTCAGATAAAATAACATAATACCCACACTGAAAGGGTAAAAAAAAAAAAAGTAAAGCGGTGATACGCACCTGCTATTCAAGTGTGTACTTCTGGGAAAGAAGAATGGAAAAAGTGAACAATAAATATCAATCTCTTCAATAAAACAATATATAATCTAACAAGAGCGATTAGGGAAGGAACTGTCATTCTTCCACCTCTAATTTTAGCACAGCCAGGAACTCGACAGATTGAATGGGAGGAGTGGTTAGAGATAATTGAGAATTATATAGAGGCTTTAGATGGAAGGGAGTTTCGGCCATAAAGGAAAAAAGCATTGTTGTTAAGCACGTTAGGCAAGGAAGGTCAACATGTATTTAAAAATTTGCCATCAGTGTTGGGCGAGGATGGTCAACCTGTAACTGATGTGTATATGGAAGCAAAGGCACGATTAGAGAAACATTTTGTGAAAGACAAGAATGCAGTAATGTGTAGGTATAAATGTTATACTCAACCACAGAAAAGTGAGGAAACCATAGACCAATTTGTAATGAGATTACGAGAACTGTCATTAAAATGTCAATTTGGAAACATGAGGGATGAAATGATACAGGACCAGTTGATAGTTCAATGCAAAAATAAGAGGATGCAAGAGACACTATGGGCTGTGAAAAATCCCTCAATACAAGACGCTATAGAAATAGCAAAGGTGGTGGAACAGTCAAGGCAATGTATGAAAGAAATGGAACGGACCACAGCTGATGATAATGTGTTGTATATAGACAAAGACAAGAAAGATATATCAGGCACCACTAAGGGTTGTGCTGCTAACATGAAGAAAATTGTGTTTACAGGAAGGGAAACAATTATAACGTGAAGACAGAAAAAATGTGCACGAGATGTGGCAGTAGTTACCATACATCTGAGTCTAGAAATTGTTTTGCTGTGGGCAAGGATTGTAAAAAATGTGAATGAATAGGGCACTTCTCACGCATGTATAAATCAAAATAACAGATCGAAAATAGCAACAATCAAAGATGGTGGAGAAGAGGAAGACATAAATCAAGTCAGAATTTTATGTATATCGGATGGTCCAGTAGAGGAAGGGAGGCGCAACTGACCGAAAGCTATGTTTTTGTGAGAAACAGGAAAACTCAGTTGATGGTAGATTCAGAATCCCTATACACAATTGCACCCAGAGACGCGTTTGAGCTGCATTAGCCTGAAGTACGTTTACTTCCCAAAGACATTAATATGGGAGGTTATCAAGGAGAAAAGATAGAAATACGTTAGCTGAAATTGAGTTCTAAGACAGATGGGTACAGGGAAAGGTGTATGTGGAAGAAAGTGGACCTCCAATACAGGGATGGGAACACCAGTATGACCTTCATTTGATAATCAACCCTAGATCACCAAGCCAAGTCATGATAGTGGATGAAATTACAGTAGCACAAATACTGGAAGGGGCAAGTGCAGCTTTTTTTGAAAATATCGATGAGCTCAAGGGCTATGTACACAGAATAAAACTTAAATCTTCAGCATCTCCAAATCAGCATAAAGTGGGGAAGGTTCCAATAATAGCTAGACAAGAAGTTAAACAGATGCTTCAGGAGATGGAGGACCAAAACATCATTGAACCAACAGAGATGCCGAGTTGGATTTCTCCAGTTGTCATCACAAAGAAATCAGATGGTACCTTCAGATGTTGTGTGGACTTACGCACTGTGAATCAAAATATTGTAACAGATAACTTCTCACTTCCCAATATTAATAAACTAATATTGATGTTAAAAGGAGGGACATACTTTTCCAAATTAGACCTAAGGAGCGCATACCATCAGATAAGGTTACGTAAAAATTCCAAACAACTTACAGTGTTTATAACAACAACAGGAGTATTCCAGTTTACTAGGATGCCTTTTGGACTTTCATCTGCAGCTGGAGTATTTCAAAGGATGATTGGTAAAATCTTGAAGGGAATCAATGGGGTATTTCCAAGAAGACATTTTGTTTTTTTCAGACACCATTGAAAATAATAGCATAGTCCTTAAAAAGTGTTGGACAGAGTAATTGAAGCAGGATTAACACTTAAAAATGAGGAGTATATATTTTGTGTTGAAGAGGTGGTGTACCTTGGGTACCCATTATTATCGTCTGGAGTGAGGCCGAAAAGAGACTTACTAGAAGTGATAAGGAAAGCACCATGCCCATTAAACAAGGACCAGCTGAGATCCTTCCTTGGTCTTATTGAATTCTATTCAAAGTTCATAAGAGATTTTGCAGCGAAAACAGAAAGTATAAAAAAAGTTGTTGAGGAAGGGTTGTAGATATGAATGGATGGATGACCAGCCTTTGAGGACATGATGAAATTTGTTCGGCAGGAATTTTGGTTCCGGTCGATACAAGATTCACACCCATAATAACTGTAGATGCTAGTGCAGTGGGTTTGGGAGCTATATTAAAGCAGAAGCATGAAAATGGAGAACAGACAGTAGTGTTTGCTTTGCGCTCAATGACACACACACACAGAGCAATTATTCTGTTATAGTAAGGGAAGCATTGGCAGCGGCATGGACTAAGGAATATTTCAGGATGTATGTGTGGGGGGTCACCAATAATAATATGTTCTGATCACAAGCCATTAGTGGGAGTCTTGATACCGGGTGGAACTGGGAAGGTGTCGGCAAGGTTGGCTAGGTTGGCGGCACGTTTAAAGGAATTCCAATACACAGTAGAATATATTCTGGGGTGGAGGAATATTCAGGGGGATGGTTTGTCCAGATCACCCTTACCATGGTGTGAGGTAGATAAGGAAGAGGTGGAGGCATGTGAAGGTAAGGGTGCAGTAGCAACTGTAGATGATGTGATGGAGTAGACTCAAGGAGCGGTAAAGGAGAAAACATGGTTTGACTGTACGGACAGAGATGTAGTTTTGCAACAGTAATGGACTTGATGATCAAGGGAAGCAGAGAAGAGAGTACTGTACTGTTATCAGTTAGACCATATATAAAAGGGATAGACGAGTTGATGGTGTGTGATAACAAGATCATCGTAAGAGGGGATAGAGAAGTGCCACCCGAAGGTTTCCCAAATGTGTTTTTTTGAATTGCACATGAGGGTCTTTTGGTTCAGACTTTAACTAAGAGGAGATTGCGGGAACATTTTTGGTGGCCAGGTATGGATCAGGAGGTGAATGAGTGGGTGGAATGATGTGATGACTGCAAGGAGGGGGAAAAGTGGTTGAGAGCGGGAGAGCAGGCCACGATGGGTGCAATAAGTGATCTGGGCATCTCGTGGCACACAGTGTGTTTAGATTTTATAGGACCCATGGGGAAATTGAATTGTGATTTGAGATATGCCTTGGTTATAGTAGACGTCCATAGTAGGTGGTTAGTGGCGAGTTTCATGTGTGACGTCACTACTCAAAGCATGATAAGGGCACTTGAAAAAGTGTTCAAGGAAGAGGGGTACCCACGTAAGATATTTACTGACAATGGAACTCAGTTGGTATCAGAGGAGATGACCAGAGACTTGGAGTATTGTGGGATTTACCACTCTTGCATCTCGTTGTATAAACCCCAAGCAAATGGCATGGTGGAAAGGACTAATCGCATTGTGAAAGGGGTGATGCAAATGGCAATACCAAAGGGGGGAATGTAAGGAAGATGGTGTGTGACTGATTATGGGCATATCGCACCACCAGTAATGGCACTACAGGTAGAATACCATTTGAGGTGATGAGAGGGAGAAAAGCGAATACAAAAATGTCTCAGGCGTGGATTAAAACTTTGCCTTGTCAAGGAGACTTGGATATGGTAGATAAGAAACAAAGGGAGAATGGTGAGAAAGTAACAATCGGAGACAGGGTGAAGGTGAAACCTGGTAGGATTGGTGGTGGACTAACCAAATTTCGAGGTCCATACAAAGTGAAAGAGGTACATGAGTCGTTCATAGTTTTGGAAAATGGTGAACAATGGAAGATGCGCAGGGTGGCGTTGTATGAAAGAAGGAAGGATGGAAAGGCAATAAAAGAGAACAATGAAGGAACAGGTAGAGAGAGGTGCAGTGTTTTTATGATGATGGATGATGGAGAAATGCTAGGCAAGGAGGAGAGGGAGCAAGGTGCAGGTGCAAGCATTGAAGTGCGATTTGAGAGGGCAAGAGGAGTGAGACAGAGAGTGACACCAAAGTATTTAGCAGACTACGGGGGTCATTACAACCCTGGAGGTACAGGACCGATAGGGGTGAAATGACGGAAGCACCGCCAAGAGGCTGGCGGTGCTCCCCTGGTCATTACGACCACAGCGGAAGCGCCGCGGTCGCACCGCCGGGGCCGGAGGTTTCCTGCCACAATGGCCCCGGCAGTAGTAATCTGCTCCGTACCGCCAGCATTTTCCTGGCGGTTTGAACCGCCAGGAAAAGGCTGGCAGTACGGGGAGTCGCGGGGCCCCTGGGGGCCCCCTGACAGGGCCCCATGCGGCTTTTCACTGTCTGCTCTGCAGACAGTGAAAAGCGCGACGGGTGCAACTGCACCCGTCGCACGGCCGCAACACCGCCAGCTTCATTTGGAGCCGGCTCCCATGTTGCAGCCCACATCCCCAAGAGTTTCCGCCCGCCGGCCCAGCAGGGATGTCATAATGGGCACCGCTAGAGTGCGGCCGCATTGGCGGCCGCACAGCGGTTACAACTTGGCGGGCGGCAATGTTGTAATGACCCCCAATGTGAGTGTTCTCTCTACAGTCAGCTGACAGTTGACAAGTGGCTGGAGAGGGAGCACTGACAGCATCAATTCAACAAAGCACAATAAAAGCTTATATCCATGGTAACGGAGTGAGGAACATCTTTAATTTGCAACAGTCATCTGTGTAGCTGTAGCATGTGAGTTGAAATTCATCAATCACTGTTGGTAATGACATCTTGCAGATGTTGAAAAGCATGGGTGAGATGATTGAACCTTGAGGGACCTTTGCTTTTGTGAAGTAGAGTTTGGGGGAGAAAGGGGAAGTATGGATGACATTAGTTCTGTTTTGAAGGTAGGATGAGATCCAGTTAGGAGCAGTCCTCTCTATGCCAGCTTTGCAGAGTCTTTGTATTAAAGAGCCATGGTCAACTGTGTCAAAGGCAGCTGAGAGGTCCAGGAGAAGTAGTCAGCAACTCCATTGCGGTCGACTGTGTTCGTCTACGGACCTCTCAGGATACAGTATATCTAGATTTCCCACCTTGAGACCTACCAGGGTGCATTTCTATCCTTGATCCTCTACGGATTTATCACATATTGTTTTCCCTCCTTTGAATTCTCAGGACACAGCACACATTGCTTTTCCCCTTGGATGTCTCATGGTGCAGTACACAATGCTTTTCCTACTCGTATCTCACAGGACAGAGCATACACTATTGGTCCTTGATACACTGATGACAAGACACACATTGATTTTCTGCCTTGAGTTTTTGAGGACACAGCACACATTACATTTTCTTCTCAGGTATATTAGGACAGAGAACATATTGCTTCTCCCCCTGGAGTCTCTCAGGACAAAGCACATTTGCTTTTCCTTCTCGGATCTCTCAGCAAACAGCACACATTACTCTCTCCCTCCTTAGGTTATCTGAGGACAGAGCACACATTGCTTCCCCCCCATGGGTATCTCAGGAGAGTACACAGGTCGTTTTGCCCTTAGAACTCTATGGGCACAGCACACAAACGTTTTCCTCCTCAGAACTCTCCGGACACAACACATTCCTTTCCCTCCTTGGAACTCTCAGGACATAGCATACATTGCTTTCTCTACTTCTCTCCTTTGAAGGCTCAGGGCACAGAACATTTTATTTTCCCTCCTTGGAAATCTTGGGGACACAGCACACATTGCTTTCCTTCCTCAGATACCTCAGGACGCATCACACATGGCTTTCCTTCCTCAGATCTATCAGGATGCATCACACATTGCTTTCCTTCCTTTGAAGCCTCAGGACACAGCATCCATTGTTTTTCCTCCATGGATCTCTCAGGACACTGCACACATTCTGTTTCTTCCTCAGATCTCTCAGGACACAGCACACATTGTGTTTCCTTCCTGGACCACAGAGGACATGGTACACATTGCTTTCCCATTTTGGAACTCTGTGGACACACCGCACATTGCTTTTCTCCTCTCTGGACACAGCACGCGTTGCTTCCCTCCTCTCTGGACACAGCACACATTGCTTCCCTCCTCTCTGTACACAGCACACATTGCTTTCCCCCATTAGAACTTTCAGGACCAGGCAGCTAATTATGTTCCCTCCTTGGAACTCTGTTGACGCAGCACACAGATTGTTTTCACTACTTTTAAGTCTAAGGGCACAGCACTCTTTTCCTCCAGCAATCTCCCAGGACACAGCACACATTGCTTTCCCTCTGTTGAACATTGTGGATACAGCACACATTGCTTTCTCTCCTCTTAAGTCTCAGGACACAGCACGCATTGCTTTCCCTCTGTGGAACACTGTGGATTCAGCACACACAGCTTTTCCTCCAGGGATCTCCCAGGACACAGCCACACTGTGTTTCCTCCTCAGATCCCTCAGGACACAGCACACATTGCTTCTCTTCTTCAGATCCCTCAGGACACAGCACATATTACGTCTCCTCTTCGGATCTCTGAGGACACAGCACACATTGCGTCTCCTCTTCGGATCTTTCAGGACACAGCAAACATTGATTTCCCTCCTTGGAACTCCATGGACACATCACACGTTGCTTTCCCTCTTTGGAATTCTGTGGACACAGCACACATTGCTTTCCCTCCTTTCAAGTCTCAGGACACAGCACACATTGCTTTCCATCCTTTTTAGTCACAGCACACATCACACATCGCTCTCCATCCTTTTAAGTCTCAGGACACAGCACACATTGCTTTTCCTCCAGGGGCATCTCAGGACACAGCACACATTGTGGGCCTGATTCTGACCCCGGCGGTTCCTTACCGCCGGGGCCAGGATTGGCGGGAGCACCGCCAACAGGCTTGCGGTGCCCCGCAGGGCATTCTGACCGCGGCGGTTTTGCCGCGGTCAGAAGTGGAAAACCGGCGGTCTCCCGCCGGTTTTCCGCTGCCCATTAGAATCCTCCATGGCGGCGCAGCTCGCTGCGCCGCCATGGAGGATTCTGACAACCCATGCCGCCATCCTGTTCCTGGCGGTTCTCCCGCCAGGAACAGGATGGCGGTATGGGTTGTCGTGGGGCCCCTGGGGGCCCCTGCAGTGCCCATGCCAATGGCATGGGCACTGCAGGGGACCCCGTAAGAGGGCCCCACAAAGAATTTCACTGTCTGCATTGCAGACAGTGAAATTCGCGACGGGTGCCACTGCACCCGTCGCACCTTCCCACTCCGCCAGCTCAATTCTGAGGCGGCGTCCTCGTGGGAAGGGAGTTTTACACTGGGCTGGCGGGCGGCCTTTTGGCGGTCGCCCGCCAGCCCAGTGTAAAACTAAGAATAGCCGCAGCGGTCTTCCGACCGCGGTGCGGTATTCTGGAGGGAGGAAGTCTGGCGGGCGGCCTCTGCCGCCCGCCAGACTTAGAATGAGGGCCTGTGTCTCTTCCTCAGATCTCTCAGGATACAGACACATTGCTTTCCCTCCTGTTAAGTCTCAGGACACAGACACATTGCTTTCCCTCCTGTTAAGTCTCAGGACACATCACACATTGCTTTCCATCCTCTCAGAACACAGCACACATTGCGTTCCATCCTTTCTAGTCTCAGCACACAGCACACATTGCTTTCCATCCTTTTAAGTCTCAGGACACAGCACACATCGCTCTCCATCCTTTTAAGTCTCAGGACACATCACACATTGCTTTCACTCCTCTCAGAACACATCACACATTGCTTTTCCTCCAGGGGTATCTCAGGACACAGCACACATTGTGTCTCTTCCTCGGATCTCTCAGGACACAGACACATTGCTTTCCCTCCTTTTAAGTCTCAGTACACATCATATATTGATTTCCCACCTTTCAAGTCTCAGGACACAGACACATTGCTTTCCCTCCTGTTGAGTCTCAGGACACATCACACATTGCTTTCACTCCTCTCAGAACACAGCACACATTGCTTTCACTCCTCTCAGAACACATCACACATTGCTTTCACTCCTCTTAGAACACAGCACACATTGCTCTCCATCCTTTTTAGTCTCAGCACACAGCACACATCGCTCTCCATCCTTTCAAGTCTCAGGACACAGACACATTGCTTTCCCTCCTGTTGAGTCTCAGGACACATCACACATTGCTTTCACTCCTCTCAGAACACAGCACACATTGCTTTCACTCCTCTCAGAACACATCACACATTGCTTTCACTCCTCTTAGAACACAGCACACATTGCTCTCCATCCTTTTTAGTCTCAGCACACAGCACACATCGCTCTCCATCCTTTTAAGTCTCAGGACACAGCACACATTGCTTTCACTCCTCTCAGAACACATCACACATTGCTTTCACTCCTCTCAGAACACAGCACACATTGCTCTCCATCCTTTTAAGCCTCAGGACACATCACACATTGCTTTCCATCCTTTTAAGTCTCAGGACACAACACACATTGCTTTCACTCCTCTCAGAACACATCACACATTGCTTGCACTCCTCTCAGAACACATCACACGTTGCTTTTCCTCCAGGGGTATCTCAGGACACAGGACACATTGTGACTCTTCCTCGGATCTCTCAGGACACAGACACATTGCTTTCCCTCCTGTTGAGTCTCAGGACACATCACACATTGCTTTCACTCCTCTCAGAACACATCACACATTGCTTTCACTCCTCTCAGAACACATCACACATTGTTTTCCCTCCTCTCAGAACACAGCACACATTGCTTTCCCTTTTTTGAATCTCTGTGGACACAGCACACATTGCTTTCCCTTTTTTGGATCTCTGTGGACACAGCACCCATTGCTTTCCCTTTTTTGGATCTCTGTGGACACAGCACCCATTGCTTTCCCTTTTTTGGATCTCTGTGGACACAGCACCCATTGCTTTCCCTTTTGCCCACTCGGGCTTCCTTATTTTTCTTGGTCTGGGACACATTATAGAACATTTTCCTCCTTGCTTCTACCTGTACAACTCAGGGCGGGAACAAGGCGGATACCAGAGAGGAAAAAACCTTCTGGCAAGAGAAAGGCGTTGTTCGGTCTGCAAATACGACAAGACAAGAGTTTGGCCGAGTAGCAACTGTTGTTTCTCACAGCTGGGCCAAGATCCATGATTATGACAGAAGGGCAGGTGGTGCTGAAATACAACATTACAAGTGCAG
Organism: Pleurodeles waltl; assembly: GCF_031143425.1. NCBI lineage: Eukaryota > Metazoa > Chordata > Amphibia > Caudata > Salamandridae > Pleurodeles > Pleurodeles waltl. Next base: position 1,694,641,127 of record NC_090445.1, read on the forward strand.
CCTCGGTGGCCTCTAGAAGAAAGCGAACACCGACTGCACCGACACAACCACACCCGCAAGTGCTGAGAGGACAGTTCAGCCTCCCAGCCCCGGCCCACTTCCTTCAAACTCCTCACACGAAGGCAGACAGCACTGATAGACATCAAAGAAAGACTGCCACTCTTGCCACCCCGAGCTGACCTACACTCAAATGCACGCGCTCTTCACACCCCATGCAGGAGATGGTGGTTCCAGTACATAATCCGCAGTGCTTAATTTGAGCCGGTGGTTTCTGGTGGGGCCACCAGCACTTTACTCCGCCACATGTTTTTCAGCATCAGGCATTTACTTCGCGCAAACGAGTCATATGGGAAGCACGGAAGGGAAAAACGAACAAGCTTAACAAAGGGCAAAAGCAGAAAGCTGCAAGAGTGACCTGAAGGGGCAGGAAGTGGCTGTAAATGGATTAATGAGGCCCAAGATGGCTTTAGGGTTACGCTGCCCCAATGTTCTGTGCTCGCAAACAACCGCAGAAGGCGCGTGTTTCAGAGGAGAACTTTGGGCACGGCACATTTTTATTTACAAATTAAGCATTGAAACCCGGAAGACACTCCCTGGTGAGTCAGGAGCTATATAACTAACAGATACCAAGAGAAACTGAAAGAACCCAAGATACAGAGTTTTATTTAACAATTGCAGGCTTATGTCTGGTAATCCGTTTTGCAAAACAAAAAACATAAAACAAAACGTGAATATACCGAACCACCAATTACTAAGCAGCCTGCACCCACAATATTTAAGCATCATCACCATGTCCACCTTAAAACAAAGCATAACTGATGACAAAAGTACAAAAACAAAAATATTGTACACAGGATCAAACAAAGCAACACAGTGCAATCCTAAAGTAAAAACAAAATCCACTGTAATATAAAAGGGCCATGGTTCTGGGGAAAAAAACGGACACCTTCTGGAGACTCATGCAAGAGTGTACACAGCAAACAAGAAACCAAGGGCCAGATGTATCATGAAGGCCTTTTGCGATTCGGAAATAGCGATTTTTAAGAAATCGCTATTTCTGACTCGCAAAATGGCATGTATCACATTTGCGAATCAGTAATAGCGATTTCTTAAAAATCGCAAATGCTACTACCGAATCACAAATTGCGATACCGGCCCCATTCGCACCTATGGGCCTGTTGGCCCATATCTGCGCAGTTTTTGCATTTCCAAAATTGCGATTTCTTAACCAGAAATTGCAATTTTGAAAATGCAAAACCCCAGGGTGCTGGGGGCCTAAGGCCCCCTCTGCTGCACCCCAAAATTATTTTGTGGGACATGTAAGGTGCACACATGCCATTTTAAATGCATTTTTACATTTTGCACATGGTTTCCACCTGGTTCAACCTGGTAGTAAATAGCAATTCCTAAATGCCCAAATCGCATTTAGGAATGGCTTCATACATGTGCTAAGAAATCGCAAATAAGAAATCCTTATTTGCGATTTCTTAATTAGAGAGTCGCAATTTGCGACTCTCTAAACAGGGTCGCAATTTTAAGGAATCGCTATTTTAGCGATTCCTTAAAATTGCCTTCAGAATGTCTTTCATACATTCTGAACTGGATTTTTGCATTCGCAAACGGGCATTCGCACCGTTTGCGAATTGAAAAAACCTTGATACATCTGGCCCCAAATTACAAACCTGCCTCAAATCGATACCCAAACATAGCCGTTCAAAAAAGACCTTGCTATCAGTAACCCAGCACAACACGCACATTGCGCTACACGTCTCTCAATACTTGAAAAGCATGAAAATGAAAATACCGTCACAATGAATCAGTGCTTAATTTGTGCTTGTTGTTTCCGGTGCTGAGCACCAGCACTTATTTTTGAGGGCTGGCACTTATTTTCTGCCTAAAGCATTTACTGCGAGCAAAAGACACATATGGGAAAGACGGAGGAAAAGATAAACAAAAAAGCATCACAATAGGAGAAAGCAGAAAGCTTCAAGAATGAGCTGAATGGGCAGGGAGGGGATGTAAATGGATTGAGGAGGCCCGAGATGGCTTCAGGATTACGCTGTCTCAGTATTCTGTGCTTGTACATTTAATTGCAGCAGCTGCATGTTTAAGAGGAGGGCTTTGAGCACTGGCACCTTTTTATTTACAAATTAAGCACTGCAATGAATAATGCTAGACCAAAATGAATATAGCCACTTGGTCACATCATAAAATGGGACTACAGCCACTGAGCAAACATCTGAACCCCATCAGCCACAATCAACACCATACATATTTCCCCACAACCCATCTTATGACTACCTAACTGCTTGTGCTTAAACAGAGCTGTACTGGAAACTAAAATCAGCCCGGCAGAAATGTCCAAACCAGCCCCACACTTCAGGAGGCCACCGCTGGAACGAGTCCATGGAAGCATCGTTGGGTTCCGGCAGTCATTCCTTCTTTGACCTTCACCCAACTCATTCGCTGGCAACCTATAGGGGTAATGCTATAGTGGCAGGATGAGCAGTCCGACCCTGTGCCCAGTGTCCAGTGCGTAATCTGAGCCAGTAGTTGCCAGTAGGGGTGGGTAAAGAATTTCCTTCCGCTGGCAGAACTGGTGGAATTTTGCTGACTCTTCGTTATTCATGGAACACGGAGTTGTGGGCAAATTTCTCCAGTCACCGTGTAGCAAAATCTCTCCTTATGTGTGGCTCCAGAACGGGAAGTTGGTGAGCGTGAGCAAGATTTGGCCTTCCCTAGAGCAGATTCCAGTCACTAGGAGAACTTCCAGCAAGATTCAGAACCAAGAATATTGAGTTACAGAAATATTGTGTCAAGAATATCTATGTCAAAAATATCGTCTCTCTATACTTATAATGGTAAACATATCGAAATAAATATATAGTTTCACACTAATATTGTTTAAAAATATACAAAAAATATCGCCTTTTGATATACATATAGCTAACTATAGTAAATAAGAAATATTTCAACATATTACATTAATAAAATGTAAATGAAATAATTTTAAATAATAATCAAAACTATATATAAATATATACTTGTACAAACACAAATATGTGTGCACATTTATATATACATATATCATGCAAAACTATATATATATATATATAAATGTAATATATATATATATATATATATATATATACATATATATATATATATGTATAAACATTTTAACAAATCAACTACAAAACCTTACGAAATTACCAAATCAATTAAACATACAAAAGTATAAAATCCCCCAAAACGTGTACTAAAAATATTAGAAATATTTAAAAAAACATTTCTTTGTATGAAGATATATTATTAAATAAACAAACAATTTATATTTAAGCAATATTTGCAAAACCATTGAAGTCTAGGGCAAAACTATTGAAGTCTAGGAATAATAAATATACTATTCCTACTTAAAATTGGTAAAGCGTTGGACTTTGGAGGGGTTAACTTATTAAACACTCCAGTCTGTGCAACAGTAGGGAAAGCGTCGGACTTTTGAAGGGTTACATTTACTATTCCCATTACAATCTGTGCAACAGTCGGAAAATGTTGGACTTCTGGGGGTAAAATGTATTATTGCCACTCCAGTCTGTGCAACAGTAGGGAAAACATTGGACTTTGGAAGGATAAAATGTACTATTCCCACTCCAGTTTGTGCAACAGTAGGGAAAGCGTTGGATCTCAGAGGGGTAACATTTACTATTCCCACTCCAGTTTGTGCAACAGGAAGGAATGCGTTGGACTACAGAGGGGTAACATTTACTATTCCCACTCCAGTTTGTGCAACATGAAGGAATGCGTTGGGCTTCAGAGGGGTAACACTTACTATTCCCACTCCAGTTTGTGCAACAGGAAGGAATGCGTTGGACTACAGAGGGGTAACGTTTACTATTCCCACTCCAGTTTGTGCAACAGGAAGGAATGCGTTGGGCTTCAGAGGGGTAACATTTACTATTCCCACTCCAGTTTGTGCAACAGGAAGGAATGCGTTGGACTACAGAGGGGTAACATTTACTATTCCCACTCCGTTCTGTGCAATGTTAGGGAAAGTGTTGGAAATCACAGTGGTAAACTTTACTATTCCCACTCCTGTCTGTGAAACTAAAGGGAAACTGTTAGACTTAAAATTAGATGCACTTAACTTTAACACGTAATTAACCAGTTCTTAATGTACTCCCTCCCTATAGCTTAAATACATACTTATTACATAATTTACATAATAATTGATTACTTAATGAATTACTTAATTAATAACAAATTATTAATAGATTCATTCAATATTATTTATCTAACTTATCACCATTTACCCCTATAAACCCAGCAGCCCACACCCAGTATATAATTTAAAATATATAATCAATACCAATTTACATAATTAATAATAAATTAAATAATAACACATTAATAATTAATTGTTAAATAATTATTATTCAACGAACTTCACACCCTATACCCCTACACACCCAGCATTCCACACCTAATATATAACTTATAATATATATTTATAATTATATTTACATAAAAAATAACCATTAAAAATTGATAATAAACTATATATTAACCCCTCGGGTGCCCTGGATGAGGTGGTTACGTCCACTGCCATGGCGCTCAGGCGCTAGGGACGTGACCACCTCGTCCAAGTACCGGCCCTCGGGGAAAATGCTAGCGCTTCCCCCGGGGGCCTCGCACCCCTCTCCCATGGGCAGGGCTGGAAGGGGAATCGCTTCCCCTTCCCTCCATCCCCCTAGTGACGTCTGATGACATTAGCGCGCACTGCGCACTGACCTCATCAGAGGCCACCCCCACCGCAAGAGAAATCCTTCAGCATTTCTCTTGCGATCATGGGCTAGGGGCGGGAAGGACATCAAAGGAAAGGAAAAGCCATCCCTTTCCTTTGATGTCTCAATGAGCATTTCTGCAGCCCGATCGTGAAGAGATCAGGCTGCAGAAATGCCCACTAGACACCAGGGAGTTTGTTGGTTTTTTGATATTGACATAAGGGGAGCAGCCCCTTTTGCAAGGACCGCTCCCCAGGGGGGGGCAATTAATTTTTAGGCCTTTTTCTGCGCCCAGGCCCACTAGACACCAGGGAGTTTTTTTTATTTTTTTATATTGACATAAGGGGAGCAGCCCCTTTTGTAAGGACCACTCCCCAAGGGGGGCAATTAATTTTTAGGCCTTTTCTGCCCCCTCTGGGCGCAGATCGGCCTATTGTAATTAGGCCGATCTGTCCCCAGAGGGCAGAAAACTCTAGACACCTGGGATAATTTTTTTTTGTTTTTTGTGTTTTTTCACATGTGGGGGAGCGACCCCTTAGGCAAGGGTCGCTCCTCTGGGGGGGGGATTATATTTAGGCCATTTCTGCCCCCTTGGGGGGCAGATCGGCCTATTTTTATTAGGCCAATCTGCCCCCAAAGGGGGCAGAAACCTCTAGACACCAGGGATTTATTTTTTTAATTCAATTTCACGCAAAGAGAGCGACCACTTAGGCAAGGGTCGCTCCCCTTGGGGCAATTTTATTTTAGGCCATTTCTGCCCCCCCCCCCCTCTTGGGGGCAGATCGGCCTATTTTTCTTAGACCAATCTTCCCCCATAGGGGGCAGAAACCACTAGAGACCAAGGATTTTAATTTTTGTGCAGCAATTTCACGCAAGGGGCGCAACTCCTTTGGCAAGGGTCGTTCCCTTGGGGGTCAAATTTATTTTAAGCCATTTCGGCACCCCTTGGCGGCAGATCAGCCTATTTTTATTAGGCCAATCTGCCAAACCACTAGGCACCAGGAATTTTTTTGGCGCCAATTTCACGCAACGGGAGCATCCCCCTAGGCAAAGGTCGCTCCCCTGGTGGGCAAATTTATTTTAGGCCAATCCCCCCCCCCCCGGGGGCCGATTGGCCTATTTCTATTAGACCGATCTTCTCCCGGGGGGCAGAAATCACTTAGGCACCAGGGATTGGTATGTGTGTGTATTTTGTTTGAGGGGCAGCCCCTTGGGCAAGGGTCGCCTCCCATGGGGGCACATTACTATTAGCCATTTCTGCACCCCGTGGAGTCAGAGCTGCCCACCGGAGACCAGAGAAGATGTTTTATTTAAAAAAAGAGGGTGGGGGTATGGCCATGCACCTACCCCAAATAAATGGGGACAAAGTTGTTCTGCCCACCGGTGGGCAGATGGGGCAAATACCCCCGATCCACTCCTCTGGGGGGGCAGAAAGCCTACTAGATGCCAGGGAATAAATAAAAAAAACATAGTGCGGTGGTGGCTACCAACCAGTATGGGCATGGTTATGCCCCCACCCCAAGTGAAGAGGGGAACAGTCTTTCAGCTCTACCCCTGCACACTAAAACATTTCATCCCATGCCAAGCAAGAGGACATTTGATTGTTTTTGGGTTTTGGTTTTACATTTGGGCCATGAGAGCTTGTCTAAGTCTCAAAATTGTCCCACTTGGAATGGTGAGGGCTGCACTTTTTGTACATTTGGAGGCTGCCATGTAGAAAAATCTTTGAGACCTAGACATTTTGAAAACTAAACATTTGGGTGAGTCCAGGGTGGTGTGCTTCACATGCACCCCGCACCATTTTCTTACCCACAATACCCTGCAAACCTCCAACTTTGCAAATCACACATTTTCCCAACATTTTTGTGCTGGAGCCTTCCGGAATCTGCAGGAATCCACAAAGTTCCTACCACCCAGCATTGTCGCATCTATACCGATAAAAATTTTGCCCCACTTGTCAGCCTAATTTTTTTTTTTTTCGAACTGCCCTTTTGGACCCGCTTTGGTTCCCCCTCACTCTTGACATGTTTTTGGCTCTTCCCTATCACAGGCACTTGGCCCACCTACATAAGTGAGGTATCATTTTTCCCGCGACACTAAGGGGAACGTTGGGTGGTAGGAAATTTGTGCTGGTGAGGTGATCCCACACAGAAATGTGGGAAAATTTTGATTTTGTAGCTAAATTTGAGGTTGCTGAGGATTCTGGGTAAGAAAACACTGGGGGATCCACGCAAGTCACACCTCCCTGGACTCCCTCGGTGTCTAGTTTTCAAAAATGTTTGGGTTTGGTAGGTTTCCCTATATGGCTAACAGTTAGTTTTGTATTTGATCATTTTGATGTGTTCACGTTGTGTTTTGGGGCATTTCCTGTCACGGGCACTGAGCCTACCCACACAAGTGAGGTACCATTTTTAGCGGGAGACTTGGGGAAATGCTGGGTGGAAGGAAATTTGTGGCTCCTCTAGGATTCCAGAACTTTCTGTCACCAAAATGTGAGGAAGAAGTGTTTTTTTGTCCAAATGTTGAGGTTTGCAAAGGATTCTGGGTAACAGAATCGGGTGAGAGCCCCACAAGTCACCCCGTCTTGGATTCCCCTAGGTGTATAGTTTTCACAAATGCACAGGTTTGGTAGGTTTCCCCAGGTGGTGGCTGAGCTAGAGGCCAAAATCCACAGCTAAGCACTTCTAAAAAAAGTCAGAATTCAAAGCAAAAATGTGATGTGTCCATGTTGCGTTTCCTGTTGCGTGCATTAGGCCTACCCACATAGGTGAGGTACCATTTTTAACCGGAGACTTGGGGGAACACAGAATAGCAGAACAAGTGTTATTGCCCCTTGTCTTTCTCTACATTTTTTCCTTCCAAATATAAGACAGTGTGTAAAAAAGGTGTTTATTTCAGAAATGCCCTTTAATTCACATGCTAATATGGGGACCCCAGAATTCAGAGATGTGCAAATAGCCACTGCTTCTCAACAACTTTTCTTGTGCCTATTTCTGAAATACAAAGGTTTCCTGATACCTATTTTTCACTCTATATTTTTCACCAAATGAATTGCTGTATACCCGGTATACAATGAAAACCCATTGCAAGGTGCAGTTCCTTTATTGGCTCTGGGTACCTAGAGTTCTTGATGAACCTACAAGCCCTATATATACCCGCAACCAGAAGAGTCCAGCAGACGTAACGGTATATTGCTTTTGAAAATCTGGCACGGCAGGAAAAAGTTACAGAGTAAAGTGTGGTGAAAAATTGCTGTTTTTTTCACCTCAATTTCAATATTTTATATTTTACCTGTTATTTACTGTAGGAAAACCTTGTAGGATCTACACAATTGACCCCTTGCTGAATTTAGAATTTTGTATGTTTTTCAGAAATGTTTAGCTATCCAGAATCCAGCATTGGTTTCACACCCATTTCTGTCACTAACTGGAAGGAGGCTAAAAGCAAAACAAATTGTAAAAATGGGGTATGTCCCAGTAAAATGTCAAAATTGTGTTGAAAAATGAGGTTTTCTGATTCAAGTCTGCCTGTTCCTGAAAGCTAGGAAGATGGTGATTTTAGCATTGTAAACCTTTTGTTGATGCCATTTTCAGGGGAAAAAGCACAAGCCTTCTTCTACAGCCCTTTTTCCCACTTTTTATTTAAAAACAAAATGTTTTCTGTATTTTGGTTCATTTCTTGGTCTCCTCCAGGGGAACCCACAAACTCTGGGTACCTCTAGAATCCCTAGGATGTTGGAAAAAAAAGACACAAATTTGGCGCGGGTAGCTTATGTGGACAAAAAGTTATGACGGCCTAAGCGCGAACTACCCCAAATACCCAAAAGAGGGCTTGGCACAGGGGGGAAGGTCTGGCAGCGAAGGGGTTAATAGTAAAATATAAGTTATCTAATTAAATTTGCCTCATAAACCTACAAACCCAGCAGCCCGCACCTAATATACAAATTAGAAAATATACTTCTTACGCAAGTCACATAATTATTAATCACTAAATACATTAATAATAAATTAATAATTAAGTATAAATTAAATATTACTTAATAATCTTTCCAACCTATACTGCTACAAACCCAGCAGCCCACACCTAATATATAACTTTAAAAAAATTAACTATCACACAATTTACATATTTAATATTCAATGAAATAATTCATAATAAATTCATTATTAATTTTTAATTAACTATGCTTGATTGACTTCCCACCTTACATCCCTACAAACTTAGCAACCCGCTACAACACTATAAATTGCTACTAGCAATACATTAAAAAAGTGAAGATCACTTATAATTAGAAGCTATGTTTAAAAATATTATTATAAGCAAGTATACAAACAATAATAACATAGCATTAAAAAAACAACTAAAACAAATAAATATAATTAAAAAGCAATATTAATTACAGCTATATTATAGAAAAGGATATTAACAGCAATGATATTCTCGAAAATGATAATAGTTGCCTAAAAACTGATATTCTTGGCAATGATATTTCTGCTTCACAATATTTCTTATTATTTTTTCAAATTTTCTGCAACTGATATTCTAACTCAATAGTTTGCCAAAACACCAAAAATCTACTCGAGCAGCAGCAAAATCAGTTTGAGTAGCTGCACCCTCTGGCATGCTGCGTGGTGATTTTTCAGGGTGAAAACCCTTTTCAGCACTAAATCACAGCGCAAGCAGAGCAATGTGCCTGTTTCCTCCAGTTGAATCTCTCAGAGTTTTTATGTAACTCCTCAGAATTCCATGGAGTCAAATTCCACGAGCTCTGCCCACCTCTAGTTGCTGTTGAGGGCCACCGGCACTCATTTTTGTGACCGGCTCTTATTTTTCCTGATCAAAAGGGGAAAAACACATGCAAAGGGGAAAGGAGAAAGAACTGTCCCAAAGTGGGAAAGGAGGAGCCTGCAAGAGTGAGTTAAAAGGGAAGGAGGTGTCTGGCAATGGATTAAAGAGGTCTGAGGTGGATTAAAGACGATGCAGCCTTGCTAGTTGGCATGCTGCCATTCAATAGCACCAGCTTCTGAGCATAGCCTTGGGCACCGGTACACATTCTTTTATGAATGAAGCACTGCCTGCACTCACACCTGTGAATACATACATAGCAGGAGCCCTGAGAACAGCTTATACAGACCTGCAGGTCAACATCAACAACCAGTGAACTGGGCATGCCAAAATCTTCTACTTGTAAAGTGCCTTGCAGTAGCCTGGTGATGCCACACTCACAGATCTACACATTTCTCAACCTCTTTGTGGGTGATGACACCAAGCTTGGACAAAGGAAAAACTAGAGAATCCAAAGAAGATGAAGGCATATCTGATCCCTGTCTCATTATTACAACGCCTGGACCTGACCGCACGCTCAGATTCCTGCAATTTCAATTGAATAGAAACGATTTCCCAAACAAATTAACTGTTCAAATAAAAACAATATTGAAAATGAGTATGAAAAAACAGCCATTTTGGAATTGTTTTAATTTGTAACTTCTAGTCATGATAGCTGATTATCAAAAGAACTACGCCATTACGTCTGCTAGACCCTTCTGCTGGTGGGATATGTGGGGTTTGTTGGTTCTCCATGAACCAAAGGTACCTGGAGCCAACAACTGAACTGCACCTTACAATGGTTGTATTGTAAAACATAGAAAAGGTGAAGAATGGGTATAAACGAAACTCATGTATTTCCCCAATAGACACCAGATACAGAGTTTATGCGCAGCAGTTATTTGTACATCTCTGAATTTGTGAGTACCCATACTACCATGTGATTCAGTGGGCATTTATCAAAATGTTGTCTTTCTAACACACTGCCTTACATTTGGAAGGCACATATTCAAAGAGACTCAATTGGTAATAACAAATGTTCTACTATTCTGTTTTCCCACATGTCTCTCAATAAAAATGGTATGCCACTTATGTTGGTAGGCCTGATGCCCACGACAGGAAAGAGCCTTAAACATAAAATGGACACATCACATTTTTTTTCAACTGAAGACTGGCCTTTGTTTCAATGTGGGAAGCTGTGAATTTTGGGTCCTAGCTCAGCAGGCACCTGCGGAAACCTAGCAAACCTGTACATTTTTGAAAACTAGAAACAGGGAAATTCAGGGTGGAGTGACTTTTGTGGCTAATACCAGGTTTTCCTCCCCTGAAACCTTTGCAAACCTCAAACGTTGACTATAAACACATATTTCCTCACAGGTCAGTGAGGAAGACTTCAGGAATTTGGGGTGAGGCAAACATTTCCTACCACCCATTATTCCCCCAAGTATCCAGATTCAAATGGTACCTCATCTGTGTAGGCGGGTCTAGTGCCAGCAACAGTAATGGCCTCAAAACACAACTTGGACACATCACATTTTTCAAATGAAAACTGATCCTTTTTTTTGGGAATGCAGCTAGCTGTGGAATTTGGGCCGAGCTCAGCCAGCACCTACGGAAATCTAGCAAACCTTCACGTTTAAAAAAACTAAACAGTTGTGGATTCCAGGGTGGGTTAACATGCACGGCTGTCAAAAAGTTTTCTTATCCAAAAACCCCTGCAAACCTCAAACACATTTTCCTCACATTTCTGTGATGGAAAGTTCTGGAATCTGCAGGGAACCTCAAAGTTTGTACTACCTACCATTCCCCCATATCTCCCAATAAAAATGCTGCCGCACTTGTGAGGCTGGGACTAGTGGACACAACAGAAAAGCATCAAACTAAGGTCAACGGGAGCCTTGCTGGAGCGACTCCCATTGACCCTGGTTTGATTTGTGCATATGGACGCCACTAGGCCAAGTCACACAAGTGGAGTAGGAAGTTTATTGAGACACGTGGGGGACCACTGGGTGGTAGGAATTTTGTGGATCACTGCTGATTCCGGATCTTTACGTCACAGAAATGCAAGGTAAACAAGCAATTATAGTTATAGTTTGAGGATTAGCAGGGCATTGTGGTTAAGAAAACTTTATTGTATCCACACAAGGCATACCACTCTGGACTACCAGGATGTGTAGTTTTCAGAAATGTCTGGGGTTGGGAGGTTTTCCCAGGTGGCAGATGACCTGAGCCCAAAAAGTGCAGTCATTCAACATAGGAGTTGGACAATACAGGGACTTAGCCCAACTCTGCTACCCATATGTATAGAAAAATACAAAGTGAATCCGAAATCGGAGTTTCCTTTCTTTCCAAAAAGATGGGAATGCTTTAGTATCGGGGAAGAACCTGCTGGGGTCACATTTGAGTTTGAGGCTAAGCCCGATGTGTGGGTGGGTGGGCAGGCCACCCCCACACCTTGTAGCAATAAAAACACTCCCAGGTGTCTAGTGGGTTTTCTGTCCCTCCCATCAGGGCAGATTGGAGTTGAAGACCTCCTATCTACTCCCTGGATGTGGGCAGAAGCACTTTTGAAGGGTGGGGTTAGTCCCAATGCCTTGGTGGGTTGCCCTCACCCATTTCTCCACAAAACAATTATCCCTGGTGTCTAGTGGGCTTCCTACCCCGGGGAGAAGCATGAAGAAACACACCATGTTGCAGAGAGGACAGTTATTTAAGTTGTGATGAAGATCCTATCATTCTCTCAGGTCCAGGTCTAATCCCCCTCATTGTTATAGTTCTGGATGTACCAGAAAGGAATTCAGCTATCAGAAGCAATATTCATTGTAATTGCCTTTTTGTCACACTCCTTTCTAAGATGTGCACCTAACACAGATTTAATTCCTCCAAACATGTACACCTTTTCATGATGTCCATTTCTGAGACCGTCCGTTCTTGTCTGGTGGTTGCTGTTTAGAGACCAGCCCCTTCCTGTCAGGTGGTTCCTTGTTCAGAGACCAGCCCCTTCCTGTCAGGTGGTTCCCTGTTCAGAGACCAGCCCCTTTCATGTCAGGTGGTAATTGTTCATAGACTAGCCCCTTCCTTTCAGGTGGTTCCTGTTCAGAGACCAGCCCCTTCCTGTCAGGTTCCTGTTCAGAGACCATCCCCTTCCTGTCAGGTTCCTGTTCAGAGACCAGTCCCTTCCTGTCAGGTGGTCCCTGTTCAGAGACCAACCCCTGCCTGTCAGGTTCCTGTTCAGAGACCAGCCCCTTCCTGTCAGGTGGTAACTGTTCATAGACCTGTCGCTTCACAGTAGCCGTTTTTTCTTTCACCTTTAATCCTCTGGTCAATGTACCCGTGTGTTGCAGTGAATGAGGTGGATCATGCTGTTGGATTCTTCACTACTATGAGCCTCTGCTCTATTCCTGTCCTGACTTCACCCAGATTCAAAATGTTTCCTCTTAGTTCTGACAGGTACTACTTTTACACCCAAGACAGATGGGTTGGCTTTTGTCAGGGGCCCCCTTTTACTCAGAGCCTCTAAAAAGTGTGAAGGATAGTCTTTAGCACTTCAGTACCTTGACAGAGTTAGGTTTAGCAGGAGATAACGTAACATAATATAAGGAGGCTTACGACAGGGTAAAGTGACTTTATTTGATAAGAATTCACATGAGATTATTTAAGGAAATAAGACTTACCTGAAGCTAACAGCAGATGAAGCAGACTTTGGTGCCACATGCTTATCAAACGCAGGTGATAACAGTATCATTGTGCAGCTAATACTTGAGTTTGAGCTGCTCCTGATGTTTATGGTGAGGTTTGCTCCAGACAGCAATGCCTTTCACTTGCAGAAGGCAGCTTCCTAGCTAAGCATCTGGTGCTGTTTGCTGTTGGTGCTAAGACTGGTGATTTATTGAGTGGTTTCCAAATGCTGTGGAACATGCAGAGCAATTTGAAGGTTGCCCGAGTAGGTGAATGAGCGCTGTTCTGCAGGGTCTCTTCTTCATATGTCGTGACTTGTTTGTGAGCACGCTTTTCCTAAGTGGTGTTTTGTGGTCATTGATTTGCCTGCTGCAGCAGACTTATTTAGTAAAGGCCCCGACTTTAATTCCTTGTCACTATTATGAAAAGGAGGTAGATTGTTCCCAATGACGTCAATAATTGCGGCGTACAATATACATCAGTTAAAGACTCTGATTATGTCTTCGGAGATTCTTTCAGAAAGTTGGCCAATGTAGCTCAGATGCAAGGCATTATTGGTGACCCAGACAAGAGAGGTGTTACTTTGGGGTGCTCCACCATCACTGACAACAGGGCTGTGGTTTAGCCCATTTACTGTAATCTTTTATGTCTGAATTATCACTTTCAGGCAGCTATTGGCAGGTGCTTTAGAAAGTTACCAAAACTGGACAGTTGATATTACATCCTTTGCATTGCTCCTAAGGCTTGGAAAGATGTCCCACTCTCTTCTTGAATTCCGTAAGACGCTGAAGACTTGGCCTTTTAATTAACCAACCTAGCATAGGCAGGCTTGGCACACACAACTGCCCAGAGCCAGGATACCCTCACGGGTGATAGCGCTCTTCACAAATATACATAATGTGCATGGTGGTGGTTGCTCTTCTGTGTCTATTGCTGTTAAACAAGTGATTTTGATGTTGTTGAGTATGTTTTTAACTGGTAATGAGAAAAACATTAAAGTGCGCAGCTCCTCCCAACTTTAAAGTACGCAGGTACTTCGAAGAGTGTCCCGGCGATAACAGGCAAAGGGATGCTATGCATCCCCCCAATAGAGATCTTACTGCCCTCCACAGAATTCCAAGGTTTTAAGTAAGCTCAGAAGAGTTTGTACGCAGTTCGCGAGGGAGCTCTTTCTAAACCATAGCAGCAAGGAAAAACAAGCATTTGCAATACAACGGGTCTCACATTACATTGAGTTAGAGCTATTAGCGTTGTAAACTCCTAACCGGGCTTTTCTTGCCACATTGAATGAAAATAAACGAGTGCGAAATAAAGAGAAAAAGTATTCCAGAAACCATACGGAAAACATGGAGCATCGTATGTTTCCAGTAGTTTACCGGTGCTTTCGAGGAGGTCTAAACACCGGAAAAGGCATGACGTATGCATGCCTTTCACAAATGAAAACAAGCGGATTTTAAAAGGCAAGCCCACGAACCAATGAAAGTGACTGACGTAACAGGGGCGTGGGTAAAATCCTCCTAAAGAGAGATTAGAAGAGGGACGAAGAGCTTTGCGCTCGCCCTTAAAAAGGCCTTACCGCTGCTTCGGACACGCTTAAAGCAAGGTATTGCCAGAAGTGAAGCAGAAGAAGAACGCAACGTTCTGGAGGGAATATACTGGGTGAATCTCTCAGTCAAAGAACCAGATCTAGAAAACAACACAGCCCTGTGAACCAAAGCTAAGGCTTTGAACAACATGGGTCCGCCAGTGTAGAGCTCTAAGTGCATCTGTGGTCGAAGAACATCTCGACGGACGTAAGTGACCTGGCTGCCCCTGTTTTCAGTACTTTAGGCAGAAACTTTTCAGAAGTGCTCTGGAAGGACTGGAGGAGGCATTTTGCTGGTTATGAGCACATGAAATAAACAAGCATTTGCAATGCAACGGGTCTCACGTTTGCTCATGTTAGAGCTGATCGCGTTGTAAGCTCCTAACCCGACTTTTCATCTATCGGCAAAAGTGCTTTTATGTACGTAACCCGAAAAAGTGAAATTAACCGTGTAAAGCACTCGACTTCTGCCATGCGAAATCGCGCTAAGAAAATGGAAGAAAAAGTAGTCCACGATCCGACAGAAAACAGCGAGCCTCGCATGTTTTCTGTACTTGGTCGCTGCGCTCGAGGAGGGCTAACCTCCGGAAAAGGCATGACGTATGCATGCCTTCCACTAATGAAAGCAAGCAGATTTTACTAGGCAAGCCCACGAACCAATCAAACACACTGACGTGAAGTCGACAGGGCTCCGAGCCCTTTTCTAATAACTAAAGCGTCTCGCTGCGATACGCACGCGCGAGCGCATGCAACGCAGGCTCGACCCTAAAAAGATACATAGAGATGTGTATATGTACCCAACGCATGAAGGGGCGGGCATGAGTACAGTATATGAGGCGCTCTGCAATCTGCCCCCTCCACTTCTGAGGGAGGGCACTAAGGCGCACGCGATCACATGCGCTGTGCAGAGAGGTTTTAAGGCATGGGCAAAGGGGGCTCTGGCCCAGGGCCCCGGCCTTTCAGGGGCCCCTGATAGGGCTAGCTTTGTTCTCCACACAGTCCAGCCCTGATAACCTTGAATGATTCTTAAACATAGATTGCTTTAAATACCACTTTATGTAAGTTTATTTTTAATACACGTGATGTGTGGGAGTCTTTTACACACATGATGCAGAGAAATGCTGTGTTCGTGTTTTTCAATATCGTGCAACATCCATAAAAACAGTTCCTTTTAGATCGAAACAGGACTTTACATTTGAGAAATGACAGTGGGTCATATTATTCGCAGTAATATTAGTGAGCTGCTGTCCTATTTCAATATTGAACACACGTCATTATCCCTGAATATTAGATGGAAACACATGTAGAATTTGGACTAGTGTCCTGGGCAATGTCAGTGACCTGGCCAAAGAGGACATGAGAAAGCTGAGACTGGGTCATAGTTTCCAAGCTGTTGGGAACAGGGCCCCCCAAATCCTTAAGATGTCCCTGCCTCGTGCGTCCTTTGCTTCTCTGCTGTGACCGGCAGCAAGTGGGTTAATTAATGACACTTCCTTTGACCACTTCTTGCAGGGACGCGGATACACGCCCCCCGAGACCCGGGCAATGAGCAACATTTCTTTTTAACGCAGAATATTGGGGCGGCGTGGGAGATGGGGGGGGGGGGGGGGGGTGTTTGGAATGTGGCCAATGGCTTTAAATCTGATACCAGTTAACTGGTGAGCTGAAGATGGAGCGTGCCAACCACTGAACCTGTCGGTGCCACAAAAGGCGTCTGAGAGGTTTCATTGTTAATTAGAAGAAAGAGCGCACGTGATCTGGGTGACTGTAGTGATGGGGTAACACAAACTTGAATTCAAAGAACCTGAACTGTCCGTTTACAGCTTGACTCCTATCAGCATTCTATATATAAGTTTTACCTTCCATGCTCTGGCTTATGGTCTGATAATATCATTATTTAGAATAAATTGGAACCAAAGAAAATTTCCTTTTACCCGGGCATGAACTCGTGTAATTGGCAGCATTTCGTTTTAGGACTGTTACACATAATGTCTGAGATTACATCATTAAGTAACATTATGCTAGGGTAAAAATCCTATTTTGGGGGCATGGGAACAACATGAATAAAACTAACGCGACCGGCCGTTGCTCGTGTTAATTTTGCACTTGAGGCGGATGGATACGCATGTTGTGTAATATTGCATATTTTTTCGCATTTCTTGTCACTTACCCAAAGGAAATTACTGAAGATTTACCCAACATTTTTGAGCCTGTAAATCATTTTGAGCAGTAAAACATTTCACCCACAGCTAATAGGGCAGCTGCACGTCGATCCCTGCCGAATCCTCCTAGAGAAAGTCACAAAATTAGACAAATCCACAACCACAGCTTGTTACCTTGGGCACTACCCATCGTGTGGTTGCAATTGCTTGTTGGCTGCTCAGGCCGTGGCAGGTTATTTCTTCCAGTACTGTGGAACTGCATACATTAGACCAACAATACTGTTGTCTCAGGTTTAATTTAAAACCCTTGTCACTTACTCCGTCAATTCTGAATTGTTGACGATATTGACCAATTAGTGGTCCACACCACACAATCTGCACGTGCCACTGTGGCACTCTGTCTTCAGCAACTAAAGACAGGTCTGTGTTTGATTGCAGAGGTCTCTGGTCGTGGGATGACCAGTGTGGGAAGAGATGGTTGAGGTGCATGTGGTCTTGATTCGCGATGCTGCTCATGCATGCTCGTGTATAAAGGAGAGCTATTGGATGGATGGATGGATGGATGGATGGTTGGATGGATGGATGGATGGTTGGATGGATGGTTGGATGGAGGGATGGATTGAGCTTCATGCACCTTTATCATACTTGCAGTGCGGTAGGGTATGGAAGTGAAACCTGGTGTTGACATGATATGGCTCTGGATGGATAAGAAGCAGACTTTGAGATCCAAAGTTTTTGCTTGGATTCTCTAGTCTCTTCCATCGTGTTTCTGTGGTGGACCTTGTCGGAAGCATCAGAGAGGTCTCATAAGATCAAGACGGCTTTTTCATGAGTGTACCTGTGTTCCTAGCTCATCTATTGAGGAGACTATGAGTGATTCTGTCCCTCTGGAAGGATGGTATCCGGTCTGTGCATCTGAAAGTTTATGTGTGTGAAATGCACTTACAGATGTTTATAAATGGCCAAGAAGTTCACAATAATTGCGCTGTAGATCTCTAACAGACTCACTGGGACACAAGTGAAACTTGAGAGAAACCTAATAGTGTGTTACGAACATGTACAAAACATCTGCACTTTGTTTCATTGACACCCCAGTTCTAGAACCTTTGTAAATACAGAATAGGGAGTAATCAAGTGTTATTTATATAAATGGGCCATAAGTCTGAAAATCCCTTTTGTAAATCAAGCACTTTGAGGATCTAGGCTGCAGGTCTGTGTAGATGAGGTATTGTCTAGGTTTATGTAAAGGCTGGGATTCATGCAATCTCTTATGCCCTAGCTCGACCAACTACTGTCGAAGACGTGGCTCTAAACAAAGAGGAGGAAACTTGATCAAACATTTATCTACAATCAATGTGGGATCCACATGCAAACATCTCAGGAGGCACCAGAATAGCCGTTTCCTCCTTCCATGACTCGCCGCCACACGCCCTCATACATTGGTGTTTTTGAAAGGTCGTCGGTGACTCCTGGATACTTTTAGCACACAGACCACAGTAGATCCCTTCAACGTTAGGTTTCAAAGGCCTTTCAATGGTTATCCAAAACAAAAGGGTTTAAACTCCCTGGAGGGTTTTGAGAAGGACATTGGAGGTCTGGGATCTTTTAGCTGAAATTGAACTTTCGCAGTTTTGTTCTTCTTGCATGGGATTTTACTCTATGCATTTGTACAGTTTCACCTTATAGAATTACTACATAGTACAGAGGTAAATACACAGTTGTGGCATACAATTATGCAAGGGGCAAATGTGTTCACACCTTCTAAGTATCCTGGCAGGTGCAAATGGAGAGTACAATTACATGGTATAAAGGAATTTACACATGTGGATACCGCACCAGTGTAAAATTTCAGCCATAAACACAGTGTTTGGTCCAAAATGGTGCTATGAATCAGGCCAGAGTGTTTTATTCACACAACTTTTCAGTGCAAATGGGTGTCATGTAAGTCCACAGAATACTGAATTTGCTGACAGAAACCCCTAATTCCTGCTACACAGTATGAAAGTGCAATATTGAAGGATGCATTCAGGGAGTATGGCAGGTTTTCTGCAGGGATATGTTTAGTGGAAGGTTGTGCACAGGTTTGCAGCTCTGTGCTTCAAGATGGAGATGGGGGGCTTGTAAAATTCCTGGAACACCCATTTTGTCTTTGTGGATATCTACAAACGTTTTTCCCACCCTAGAAACACACAGAGGCCCTCATTCCGACCCTGGCGGTTTCAAACCGCCAGGGTGGAGGACAGAGGAAGCACCGCCAACAGGCTGGCGGTGCTTCCCGGGCCATTCTGAACGCGGCAGTAAAGCCGCGGTCAGAAAAGGGGAACCAGCGGTTTCCCACCGGTTTTCCCCTGGCCCAGGGAATCCTCCATGGTGGCGCTGCTTGCAGTGCCGCCATGGGGATTCCGACCCCCTTCCCGCCACCCTGTTTCTGGTGGTTTTTACTGCCAGGAACAGGATGGTGGGAACGGGTGTCGTGGGGCCCCTGGGTGCCCCTGCACTGCCGATGCCACTGGCATGGGCAGTGCAGGGGCCCCCTAACAGGGCCCCACAAAGATTTTCACTGTCTGCTATGCAGACAGTGAAAATCGCGACGGGTGCCACTGCACCCGTCGCACCCCTACAACTCCGCCGGCTCAATTCGGAGCCGGCTTCATTGTTGCAGGGGGTTTCCCGCTGGGCCGGCGGGCGGCCTTTTGGAGATCGCCCGCCGGCCCAGCGGGAAAGTTGAAATGACCCCCGCGGTCATTTGACCGCGGTGCGGTCTTTGGGCGGTTTCCGCCCGGCGGGCGGTGCCCGCCGCCACCGGGGTCGGAATGACCCCCAGAGTGTGCTCCTACAGATCTATTTGTGTGGATTACAGGTTGGAAGTCTGTAAATAACACCCACATGTTTAATGAGGGTATATTGAAGTGGTTTCTTAACCTAGAAAATAGTTTCCAGGAGAATACAAGTTAACTTTAAATAAAGTATGAACCTGGAGGAAGTTTTTCCGGTGCACAGTCCATCAGTTTCTGTTATGCATTCCAGGAAAATCGAGGATTTGTGTACATATCTGTGCAGGCCATGGGACTTGAGTCAAAGCCATGAAAAAGTAACCTATGAAAATATTTTCTCTGTAACCCTGACCCTGGATCCATGTAGCCCAGGGATTTATCAGCTAAGAGAATGAAACACCGGAAGTACAAAAAGGATCTGCTGTCGTCATCATTTCAGAGATGGCGATTCCCATGTATCCTTGGATTAACCTCACCGTCGACATTCCAAAATATTTTACAGGGTTTGTTTAAGAATGTCATGAACAGGAACCTGTAAATAGAAAGAGAAAGTGGCAACTTCCACCGAGTGTTCACATGCTGCAATGTCAGCTGCAGGAGAGTGCAAAGCTGCAAAACCTTCTGACTTGCCAATTCAAAAAAGTTTAAAGAAACATTGCCAACTTTTCAAACTACAGAGCAGTAAACCAAAAAAAAAAAGAGTGAAGATTTCAGTGGAACTTTCATGCATGCCAGTATTTTACAAGAGGAAAATGGGAGACATTCAAAAACAATTGGGGAAATGCATTTTCCTCATTGACATACATTCAATCAGAAGCAATTTCATGGGGAAGACGGGTAAAATAAAGCCATTGTTGGCTTAAGAAATCAGGAGTCTCCCTCCTAAACAGAGGTGGGCGAGACCCTGAAAGCTCGAGAGGGACTCAAGCCTGAAGCATGGCTCAGCTCGAGATCCTGTTGGAGCTTTGAGCCCATAAAGAGCTGAGCTTTCATGTGGCTTTTGCCTGCCATCCTCCCTTAACCCAGGAAGTGCCCTTTCGAAGCAGAGCTGGGGAACCAGTTTTGAATCTCGGCATCGGTGCACCATCCTGTGATTCCGGACAAATCACTTAACCTTCCAATACTTCTAAACAATGAATGGTGACCTTCTGAAATGTAACTGGTGCTCATGCAAAGTGCTGCAATACCCTCGGGTTGAGTTGGCGCTATACAAAACTGCAAAAAAAATCCACAGAGATAAAGGCAATCCTTAACATATGGAAAGACAAACAGATACCCATTTAATGGCTAATTTATTCAAAGTGAAATGAGAAAAAACAAATAAATCATAGCTGCCCTGCTTAAATTGTGTGATCTCAGGCAAATATATAATTTCACTGAAACTCTTCGATCTGCATTTTTGCACATGAAAGCACTTTCGAATATGTGAGTTCAAAATACGAGTTGTGTTTGATTTGAGGAAGTATAATATTGCTCTATAATAATCTGCACCACGAGCAGGGTTTATGTGACAATTGTCTTGCCTCTTAGTTCACTAAGAGGCTAGCTGGTACACCGGAAACTTCAGAACTGCTAAACAACGCTGTAAACAACTGGGAAGCAGATGGCGCACCAGAAAGGACGCGAACAACAAGACCACCCCCAAGACTGCCCTCAACCTTTACCACAGACAGTTGAGAGATTTGAAGAAAAAGGCCTCAGCCTCACGCATCAAGTCAAGCTCCGGTAACAGCAAATAACTCTTCAACATAGTCGAACAATTCTCCAACCCCTCTGCTGCAACATTACCCCCTCACAGGAATTCTGTGACAATTCTGTAAACATCTTCCACAACAAGATTGCCAACATCTACTGAAACTCCAAGCCCCAGCCCAAGGCCACCAACTTCTTCAAGCAACACACAACGACCCCACTACCAACACAGACATCCGACTAACTGAATGGAGCCAGCTCACCACACAGAACACCGCCTCCATCATGGACTCAGTCCACTCAGGGGTCCCAACCAACCCATGCCCTCACCACATCTACAACCTAAGCAAAGCCAGAATCAACCACGTATTACCCATCTTCTTCAATACCTCGATTGCCCAGCCACCTTTTCCGGGGACTGGAAACATGCAGAAGTCAACGTCCTAATAAAGAAACTATCAGCAGACCACAGCAAACTCAGCAACTACCGACCGATCTCCCTGCTCCCATTCCCAGCCAAAGTATTGGAAAGAGCCATCATTCAACAACTCTCCTCACATCTGGAGTGGGTTCTCCTACCCAACTCCACCCAATCTGGATTCCGCAGCAACCACAGCAATGAGCTACAGATGACATCAGAGCCTACTCGACTGAGGAGAGACTGTGACTCTGATTCTGCTAGACCTCTTAGCTGCCTTCGATAGGGTCTCCAATCATGCACTCATCGCAAGGCTACACAACATAGGCATCCAAGGATCCACTCTCAGATGAATGGTCTCTTTCCTTACCGGGAGAATGCAAAAAGTCTGGTTTCCCCCCCTTCACCTCTGAACCCAAGGAAATTATCTGAGGAGTATCCCAAGGATCCTCGCTCAGCCCCGCCCTCTTCAACACTTATATGACACATCCAGATAGCATTGCCAAAATCCATGACTTAATATTATATCCTATGCCGATGACACAAAACTCATCCTCTCCAAAGTCACCACCAAGACCAACTTCCACAACTGCATAACAGATGTCGCCAGCTGGGTGAAGGACAACTGCCTGACGCTCAACATGGTCAAGACAGAGATACTGATTTTCAGAAACAAAAGCTCCCCATAGGATGCATCCTGGTGCCCTCAAAATGCAGACCTACACCTACCCTCTACTGACCACGCTAGGAACCTATGCATCATTCTGGAAAATAAGCTAACCATGACGACTAGTGTCAACTCCATCTTCCTCTCCTGCTTCTTCATCCTCCTCATGCTTAATAAGATATTCAAATAGCTACCCCAAAACTCCACACACACTATCACTCAGGTCCTCTTCTCCAGCCGACTAGACTACGGCAACGCTCTCTATGCAGGAATCACAATTCACTTGCTCTGATGACTACAGGCCATACAGAACGCTGCAGCCAGGCTCATCCTGGATCTCCATAGACAAACGAAACACCTATAGAGGGGTGAGAGGAAAAACATCCTTGTCCAACCTCCCAATATATCAACCACTATCACTAAAGGACAAGAAAAACCAGTGCATCCACCCCGCCCATTGTTAATGGTATTCACGAGAAATACTCAAAAGACTACAATATTATGCACAGTCATAATTATTTAATGGAAACTCGGTTTATTTAAAGATGATAAGCTCACTACTTGGTGTTGATATGAACCTAGGTGATGGTGTAAAATACGGGGATATCTCAAGGTGGAAAGGATTTATTTTGAGAAATGGGGATTAAATGCACGCATCTGCATGGATATGTGGACAAATAGATACAACAAAAATATTTTGTGGGGTGTAGGGAGATACTGGAAGGGAAAGATTTTCTATTGCAATAAGAATATTTGCCTGTGCAATTTTCTGGTTCTCTAACCTTTACATTACAGATAACCCAAAGTGTGTATACGACCAGAGAGAAATGTTCCTGGATACACAGAGTGATATGAGTCCTAATCTATGACAGATAGGGGAGAGTAATACCGGGGGCCCGTGGAGGTCCTGATAAAGGCCGATTGACCCTAAGGGGCAGCAGGCAATGGCAGAAACATGTTGACTAATGAACAGGTACTGGGGTGAACAGGTAATGGTATCCTGAGATCACCACCAGGGGTCCAATTTTAATCCTGTCCAGGCGGTCCCATAATAAAATAAAGGAAGGGGCCGTTCCTGAGACAGTTTTATGTTCTGTTGTTTGTTCTGGTCCCCGTTTGTGTCTTGTGTTGTTGTGTAACATTTTTTGTTCCCCACCCTTACTGCTCCACTCCAACGTGGGTTTACGTAGGAGTGTGGTAGCAGCAGCTCAATGATGACGCATGCCACAATAAGTGTGTGAGGGCAGTTTTTTCACACTGGTGGTCACCCAACCCTGGGGGGGTGGATGCACTGTTTTTTTCTTGTCCTTTAGTGATAGTGGTCTCCATAGACGAACCCACATAACCCCTTTCCTCAAGGAGCTCCACTGGATCCATGTACAGAAAAGATGCCAGTTCAAACTCCTGACCCAGGCATACAAGGCCCTACATAACTGCGGAGCCGCCTAGTTGAACCTCTACCTGAACTTCCATGAGCCCACCAGACACCTCTGCTCCACGTCCCTTTCTCTGGCTGTCACCCCCTTGCATCTGGCGAAGCAGATGTGGAGGTTGCTCTTTCTTCTATCTATCCACAAAGACATTAAGGGGGTCATTCTGACCCCGGCGGTCATGGACCGCCGGGGCCAGGGTTGGCGGGAGCACCGCCAACAGGCTGGCGGTGCCCCGCAGGGCATTCTGACCGCGGCGGTTTGGCCGCGGTCAGATGTGGAAAACCGGCAGTCTCCCGCCGGTTTTCCACTGCCCAAATGAATCCTCCATGGCGGCGCAGCTCGCTGCGCCGCCATGGAGGATTCTGACACCCCATACCGCCATCCTGTTCCTGGCGGTTCGCCCGCCAGGAACAGGATGGCGGTATGGGGTGTCGTGGGGGCCCCTGCAGTGCCCATGCCAATGGCATGGGCACTGCAGGAGCCCCCGTAAGAGGGCCCCACTTTGTATTTCAGTGTCTGCTTTGCAGACACTGAAATACGCGACGGGTGCCACTGCACCCGTCGCACCTTCCCACTCCGCCGGCTCCATTCAGAGCTGGCGTCCTCGTGGGAAGGTTGTTTTCCACTGGGCTGGCGGGCGGCCTTTTGGCGGTCGCCCGCCAGCCCAGTGGAAAACCCAGAATCACCGCAGCGGTCTGACGACCGCGGTGCGGTGTTCTGGCGGGGGTGCTTTGGCGGGCGGCCTCCGCCGCCCGCCAAGGTAAGAATCACCCCCTAAATGAGCTAGCGTTTCATCTGCAGACTTCCCCATCTCTTCCAGAGTTCCGAAAGTCTCTGAAGATCTGGCTCTTTGGCTAATCATCTGGATCCTGCCAGTGCCCTCACGGATGACAAGCTCCGCTCTACAAATCTACTGATTGATTTCTGTTTTAAAACTATCACAATTATGTACTTCTCAGCTCAGTGCTATAATATTAAGTATTAGTGTAAAAAATTGCGTTAAAGAAATACACTATTTTGAATTTTGAAGTCTTTATCATATTTCATATGATGGTTTTTGTATTGTAAATTGTTAACTGTAATTTGTAATTATATCTATATAGTGCTTACCACTCCTGATAAGGCATTGAAGTGTTTTTCTAGTGAGGAGCATGTTACTTCAGAACCTAAGATGAGGAGTGAGTAGGTTAGTGTAATTTTGTATTTATTAGTTGTGTTATGTTTGTGCTCTTGGTTTGTAGTAGACCTTAGAGGAGGGATAAAGGGATAAAAACGGATTTTAAAAAGGGGGGAGTTTGAAATAGGGATAGAATGATAGCAATGGAATTGAAAAGGAGGTAGTAGCTTGTTTTTTTGTAAGTAATGGTCGTGTGTGTCTGTTAGTTGGATGAGAAGGATGTTTGGGAGTTCATAGTAGTCAGAAAAGTTTGAGATGAGACAGAGGGCCTAAAGCAAGGTTGTGTTCTGGCACCAATTCTCTTCAATCTACACCTGCCAGACCTTGATGGCATGTTAGCACAAGTGAATAGTCTTCCCCTGGCACTGGGTTCAGAGAAAATTGGGTGCTTACAATAAGCAGATGACATCGTCCTGCTGAGCCATACCCTCCAAGGTTTGCTACGAATTTAATCAGCACTTAACATCTTTATGGCCCAGCAAGGCCTAGAAATTAATCTAGATAAAACTAAACTGATAAGGTTGCTTGGGGAAAATTATAAAAAATTCAATTAGTACCTGAGAGAGAAAAAAGTGGAGATGGTGTAGTCGTACAAATATCTAGGGGTCCATCTTGAACCACGCCTGAAATGGAAGCGCCAATTACAGTCGATCAAGGCAAAGGCCAACTCACTAACATATAGCTTTAACCTGCTAAAAAAGAAGCTGGATTGCTCCATCTGGTCCCATTTATTAAACATCATGTCTGCACAGCTGCTTCCAGCCATCTCATATGGGTCTGAAATATTGAAGGGCAGCGAGACCGATGCTCTGAATAACAGTCAGGTTAAAACATACAAGGCCGTTTTTAACATCCCGAAAAGTGCCTCCCCGGAGCAGGTTAGGCTGAAGATGGCCTTAAAAAAACAAAGGGGGTCATTCTGACCTCGGCGGTAAAAGGCCCTTACTGCCAGTCAGAAGTCCGCCATTCTACCGCCGCGGCCGCGGTAAACCGCCACGGTCATTCTGACCACCAACTGTGAAACCGCCAAAAACCCGACATCCAAGGAAGGCCGCCTCATCAGCGGGCCGCGGAAAACTGGAGATGACCAAACCTCCACCGTCACGCCAACACAAACACGCCCAGGCCATTCTGACCCACGAATCCACGCGGCGGTCTTTCAACTGCGGTATTCCATTGGCGGTACACACCGCCGCGCTCAAAATATACACACAGCTCCAAAACACAGCCACATTGGACAATTTGAAATACACACACCTGAGACACATACAAACAACACTCCCACACATCCAATCAACTATAAAACACACACCCACATCACCCACAAACCCCCACTAGTTGGAAATCGGAGAGAAGGCGATAGAGATAGAGATAGAGAGAGCGAGCACAGCAATCGAAAACCCCAACACACACAGGAACCCAACTTCATCACCCACACCACATTTACGCACACATCACCACATATCACCACGCACATCACCACAAACACCACCCCACACCTCATCCACACCACCCCATGGCACCCCAAAGACACCCCAGGTTCTCGGACCAAGAACTCAGGGTCATGGTGGAGGAAATTATAAGGGTTGAGCCCCAGCTCTTCGGCACACAGGTGCAGCACACCACTATAGCAAGGAAGGCTGAGCTATGGCAAAGGATCGTAGACAGGGTCAACGCTGTGGGACAGCATCCCAGAAATCGGGAAGATATCAGAAAGCGATGGAACGACCTACGGGGGAAGGTGCGCTCGATGGTGTCGCGACACAACATCGCTGTGCAGAAGACTGGCGGCGGACCCCCACCCACTCCACCCCAATTCACAGCATGGGAGCAAGAGGTAGTAAACATCCTGCATCCTGATGGCCTCGCTGGAGTACACGGAGGAATGGACTCTGGTAAGTCGAATCTCAACTACTTCACCCCCCCCCAACCACCAGCATGCCAACCCCCCCCCTCACCCCCAATCTCAACCCCCAGCACACAACCTCCCTGCCAATGTCTCACCAGCACAACCCACCCTAAACAACACCAACCCCTGAATGCCAACACAAACCATAGACAGCCACCACCAAAGCATGACCATTGCACATACCCATACACCCCCCCCCACCACCCTCACAACACCTCCCACAAGGGAATGCCAGCACTGGGGGACAAGGGCACTCAAAAGGTACGTTCACCACAGCATGCCTAGCACACGATTATCTATGTATTGAAAGGCGTGTATGTGTGGCAATGCAAGGCCTAGGCCTGTGTGACGCAGTACAAATTATGCCATGTGGGCCCTTGAAATGGCGGCTGCCTGACCTGTGAAGTGGGACAATGGGATGTGAGGTCAATGCGCTGGCGTGGCACACCGTGGCGGTAGGCGGTTGAAGACTGCTATACGAAGCCGCATTGGTTAACATTGAAGCCTATGGGTTTCAGGAGCCAATGACGAGGTGCGCCGGCTGTCGCGGTACGCACCGCCGCGGTACGCACCGCCGCGGGCGTGACCGCCATTTCCTATCTGCTTAATCACTCGAGACCTGATCATCCACAGGAGAGGACCTATACTGCAAGTGCTGCTGTGACCTCGGTCTGGAAGTGACAATGGCTGCTGCGACTGGGGAAAGGGCCCCTGCCTTCACGTCTGGGGAGTTGGAGAAACTTGTGGATGGGGTCCTCCCCCAGTATGCGTTACTCTACGGTCCTCCAGACCAACAGGTAAGTACACTGGGTGCACATTGAATGGGCTATGCCTGTGTGGAGTGGGGTGGATGTAAGTTGGTGGGGTGGGGGGCGAATGAGGAGTGCAACGCACGACAGATGAGAGCATGTGCCATATTGCAAGGTTGGGGAAGGGGGGCCAATCACATCTAACATGCAGAAAATTGATGAATTTTTCCTTCCCACCATGTACATGTCAAATAGGTCAGTGCCCATCAGAAAGTGGACATTTGGCGTGCCATCGCCAAGGAAGTCCGGGCCCTGGGGGTCCACGTCAGACGGGGCACCCACTGCCGCAAGAGGTGGGAGGACATCCGCCGCGGGACCAGGAAGACCGCCGAGTCACTGCTGGGGATGGCCTCCCAACCTAGGAGGGGTGCCAGTCGTACCCTGACCCCCCTGATGTCCCAGATCCTGGCGGTGGCCTACCCTGATTTGGATGGGCGCTTGAGGACATCACAGCACACACAAGGGGGTGAGTATCAGCACATTCTGCTATCTTTCTGCGCAGTGGAGGCGTCTGGGTGGGGGAGGAGGGTTGTGGGTGACATCAGGCCAGGGCGCTTTCTGTAGTGTAGTCCTCTCCTTTAGGCATGGCCCTGTGCTCCCGGCCCCCACCTCTGTAGGGTGACAAGTACAACTTTCGAAGGTCCAGCATCACACATGTGCGCGTTTGTCGTCTCTAGACCTGTTGTCCTAGTCAGAAGTACTGAGTAGTGTACCCCGAATGCGCGGCTTAGTGCATGAGGCTCCTGTGTCTGTCCTCTCCGCCAACGGTGTTGACATTGCATGCACTCAACCTGGTCTTCGTTTTTCTCCCCCCACCCTTCTTCTTCATCTTCTTGTGCATGTGTGCATTAGCATCATCAGGCGGAGGAGAATTGGCATCGGAGCACGAGGGAGCTGCAAGTCACAAGGCCCCGGTGGGCCCAGGAACAGACACCGAGGGCACCAGTGATCCGGAGGGCGAGGGGAGCACCACAACGGGGACCGGTGGTGACACCAGCGACACCGACACGTCCTCGGATGGGAGCTCCCTAGCGGTGGCGGCAACATCCGGGCCCCCCGCCTCTACAGGTACAGCCGCCACCCAGCGCACCAGCCCCGCCCTCCCAGCAGCCCCTCAGCCTACGCTCCGCGCCCACTCGCCCAGGAAGGCGGGCGTCTCCTTCGCCCCAGGCACCTCAGCCCCTGCCCCTGTCACCCCTGCTGCCCTCAGCGAGGAGGTCATTGACCTCCTTCAGACCATCATTGTTGGGCAGACTACCCTTTTGAATGCCATCCAGGGGGTAGAAAGGGAGGTGCATCGGAGCAATGCCTACCTGGAGGCCATTCATTCGGGTCAGGCTGCCCATCAACGATCGTTCAATGCTCTGGCCTCAGCACTGACGGCAGCCATTGTCCCTGTTTCCAGCCTCCCTCTTCTGACTGCCTCCACCCTGTCTCTGTCTCCTGTTCCTCAGCCTATCCCATCCACACCATCAGACCAGCCTGCACACACCTCAACACCCAAGGGCAGCTCATCCACTCCGTCACCGAAGGGTCCAGCAACAGCACGGTCGGAGGGCGACTGAGCAGGGAGTCCAGGCCAGGTCTGGCTCCCTTGACTTACTGGACGAGCACCGCTGAAGAGGGCCCCGCCGTGCAGAAGAGCACCGCTGGAGAGGGCTCCGCCGTGCAGAAGAGCACCGCTGAACAGGGCCCCGCCGTGCAGAAGAGCACCGCTGAAGAGGGCCCCGCCGTGCAGAAGAGCACTGCTGAACAGGGCCCCGTCGTGCAGAAGAGCACCGCTGAACAGGGCCCCGCCGTGCAGAAGAGCACCGCTGAAGAGGGCCCCGCCGTGCAGAAGAGCACCGCTGAACAGGGCCCGCCGTGCAGAAGAGCACCGCTGAACAGGGTCCCGCCGTGCAGAAGAGCACCGCTGAACAGGGCCCCGCCGTGCAGAAGAGCACCGCTGAAGAGGGGCCCGCGGTGCAGAAGAGCACCGCTGAACAGGGCCCCGCCGTGCAGAAGAGCACCGCTGAAGAGGGCCCCGCCGTGCAGAAGAGCACCGCTGAAGAGGGCCCCGCCGTGCAGAAGAGCACCGCTGAACAGGGCCCCGCCGTGCAGAAGAGCACCGCTGAACAGGGCCCTTCCTGTCAAGCACCGCTCCGCTGGGCCCCGCCGTCTCAAGCACCGCTCCGCTGGGCCCTTCCTGTCAAGCACTGCTCCGCTGGGCACCGCCGTCTCAAGCACCGCTCCGCTGGGCCCTTCCTGTCAAGCACCGCTCCGCTGGGCCCTTCCTGTCAAGCACCGCTCCGCTGGGCCCTTCCTGTCAAGCACCGCTCAGCTGGGCCCCGCCGTCTCAAGCACCGCTCCGCTGGGCCCTTCCTGTCAAGCACCGCTCCGCTGGGCCCCGCCGTCTCAAGCACCGCTCCGCTGGGCACCGCCGTCTCAAGCACCGCTCCGCTGGGCCCTTCCTGTCAAGCACCGCTCCGCTGGGCCCCGCCGTCTCAAGCACCGCTCCGCTGGGCACCGCCGTCTCAAGCACCGCTCCGCTGGGCCCTTCCTGTCAAGCACCGCTCCGCTGGGCCCTTCCTGTCAAGCACCGCTCCACTGGGCCCCGCCGTCTCAAGCACCGCTCCGCTGGGCCCTTCCTGTCAAGCACCGCTCCGCTGGGCCCTTCCTGTCAAGCACCGCTCCGCTGGGCACCGCCGTCTCAAGCACCGCTCCGCTGGGCCCTTCCTGTCAAGCACCGCTCCGCTGGGCCACGCCGTCTCAAGCACCGCTCCGCTGGGCCCTTCCTGTCAAGCACTGCTCCGCTGGGCACCGCCGTCTCAAGCACCGCTCCGCTGGGCCCTTCCTGTCAAGCACCGCTCCGCTGGGCCCTTCCTGTCAAGCACCGCTCCGCTGGGCCCTGCCGTCTCAAGCACCGCTCCGCTGGGCCCTTCCTGCATGCACTGTTAACGGTTCACTGTGCCCACCATGCCTCCTCCTTGACCAGTGGCGACTGTAATCCACCTGATGGACTGTGGCTTTGCACTCCCCAGGATGGAACAGTGGGCAACCCACCTACTGTATAGACTTGAGAGACTGTGGCTTTGCACTCCCCAGGATGGCACAGTAGGCATGGTGGCCCCTTCGTGGATCTGGCGTCGTGGACTCATGTGGCTGTGGTGCCCCCCCCTTCCCTTCCCCCTGAGGTGCCTGTAGTTTTTTCATCAGATGCCCCTGCAGTGTTCTCTCCAAAGGACTCAGGTCTCCTGTGTGGGCTTTGCCCTTGTGTTGTTACACTTTGGCCCACGGACACTTCGATTTTCTTTTGATGTGCAGGACTAATTGCCTCGGTTATCCATTGCAATGTATATAGAATTATTTTGATATTGATTTTTTGGCTAGTTGACCAATACTTTTCAGAGCCTATTTTGTACATACATTTTTATTCACAATTTAATTATGTCTTTGCATTTTTCAGGGGGGTTTGGGTGGTGTCACTGTGACTTGTTGCTCTGCATTGGTGTGTACATAGTTTGGGGGGTGGGGGTCGCATATGTGTGTGCCGTAAGCTTTCCTCCTCCCCCCTCCCGTGTGTCGTAGGTGCAGTACTCACCGTTGTCATCTGCGCCGGCGTTCGTACTCGTGGTAGATGAGCAGGTAGACGAAAGCAGGTAGGATGTTTAATTCGGGTTCCATGCTGTCCTCCTTCCTCGTGGAGTGCGTAGAGGTGAGCGTTTTCCCGTTCGTAGTCTGTTTCCGCCGTGTTTTTATCGGCAGGGCTCCCGCCCCGGAAAAGGTGGCGGATTGGTGAGTTATGATACTGTGGGCGGTACATTGTCTGCCGCCTGTCTGTTGGCGGTGACCGCCGCGCTGTTTGTCTGTACCACCGTGGCGGTCGGAGTGTTCAAGTGGCGGTCTCTGTTGGCGGTTCCCACCAGGGTCAGAATTCCATTTTTTGGACCGCCAGCCTGTTGGCGGGTTGGCCGCCGCTTTATCACCGACCGCCAGGGTTAGAATCACCCCCAAAGTTTCCAGCGACAGGGCGCCCTCCTCAAAAAAAGCATCATGGAAGTTACGTGCGGCAGAGGATTCTTCCATACTTTAATCCTGCTGGCAAAACATGCAGGCGCAGCAACTTGGTTATATGAAAGGAACATGGGGATGCTACCTCAGCCAGGTTATTATTAGCCTGGGAATGGGAGAAGCCTGAAAACATAACATTGGGAAGACCAAATTTAACAGATTTGTTAACATTACTGTTCGCTCACTCTCGCTTATCACAGATAAAGCCATTCTGGACAAAAGACGGCATGCCTGGGCAGTCCTGGGGTCCTACTCGACATTGTCCCCGCAGGGGTACTTGGCCGTTCACTTTTCTGTTCACACCAGACATCAATTCCTGTTATACCGTATGGGTTTCTTCGACACCAAATTAGATTGTCCTTCCTGGAAAGGCCAGTATATCGACCAAAACTGCAGCTTATGTGGCTATAATCAAGGATCTTTGCTGCATGCCTTTTGTATTTGTCCCGCTTTAGGTCTGGAAAGAAGAAATTTGTTAAAACATTATTTTATAGTTAATAATACCCGCTCATGTAGACCGGCGGTAATAATCTGGCTCAGGGGCGAGTCAACCTCATTTTGCTGTAAGGGGGTAAAGTTTTTACAACTTCTCCGTAAGAAATTGAACAAAGCGGACTTGGAAAAATTGCTGCAGGTTAGTTCTTAAAGATTGAACTCAAACGTTCATTTTGGTTACAAATGATTTTTGAGCTGTTTAGCTTTTAACTCGTTTAATTATCAAGTGTTAATTTTATATTTGTAGTTTACTTGTTTTATATTACAATGGTTTTTACTAATCGAGCAATAAAATCTATCTATCTATCTGTAGGAGGCTGGACTGGCTTGTAGTGAGTACCAAGGGGTAATTGCACCTTGCACCAGGCCCAGGTATCCCTTATTAGTGTAGAGGGGTGTCTAGCAGCTTAGGCTGATAGAAAAGGTAGCTTAGCAGAGCAGCTTAGGCTGAACTAGGAGACGAGTGAAGCTCCTACAGTACCACTAGTGTCACTTGCACAATATCATAAGAAAACACAATACACAGATATACTAAAAATAAAGGTACTTTATGTTTATGACAATATGCCAAAGTATCTCAGTGAGTACCCTCAGTTTGAGGATAGCAAATATACACAATATATATGTACACAATACCAAAATATGCAGTAATAGCAATAGAAAACAGTGCAAACAATGTATAGTTACAATAGGATGCAATGGGGGCACATAGGGAGAGGGGCAACACAAACCATATACTCTAGAAGTGGAATGCGAACCATGAATGGACCCCAAACCTATGTGACCTTGTAGAGGGTCGCTGGGACTGTAAGAAAACA
This sequence comes from Pleurodeles waltl, assembly GCF_031143425.1. Lineage (NCBI taxonomy): Eukaryota > Metazoa > Chordata > Amphibia > Caudata > Salamandridae > Pleurodeles > Pleurodeles waltl. The sequence continues at coordinate 1,694,674,399 of NC_090445.1, forward strand.
GTGAGGGTTAGAAAAATAGCCCACCCCACGACCCTGAGAAGTGGGTGCAAAGTGCACCTAAGTTCCCCAAAGAGCACAGAAGTCGTGATAGGGGAATTCTGCAAGGAAGACAAACACCAGCAATGCAACAACGATGGATTTCCTGACGAGAGTACCTGTGGAACAAGGGGACCAAGTCCAAGAGTCACGATCAAGTCGAAAGTGGGCAGATGCCCAGGAAATGCCAGCTGTGGGTGCAAAGAAGCTGCCACCGGATGGTAGAAGCTGTGGATTTTGCAAGAACGACAAGGGCTAGAAACTTCCCCTTTGGAGGATGGATGTCCCACGTCGTGAAGAGTCGTGCAGAGGTGTTTCCGTGCAGAAAGACCGCAAACAAACCTTGCTAGCTGCAAGGGTTGCGGTTAGGGTTTTTGGATGCTGCTGTGGCCCAGGAGGGACCAGGATGTCGGCAATTGCGTGAGGAGACAGAGGGGGCGTCCAGCAAGACAAGGAGCCCACTCAGAAGCAAGCAGCACCCGCAGAAGTGCGGGAACAGGCACTACGAAGTGGAGTGAACCGGAGCTCACCTGAAGTCACGAAAGAGGGTCCCACGACGCCGGAGGAGAACTCAGGAGGTCGTGCACTGCAGGCTAGAGTGCCGTGGACCCAGGCTTGGTTGTGCACAAAGGAAATCCTGAAAGAGTGCACAGGAGCCGGAGTAGCTGCAAAACACGCGGGACCCAGCAATGCAGTCTAGCGTGGGGAGGCAAGGACTTACCTCCACCAAACTTGGACTGAAGAGTCACTGGACTATAAGAGTCACTTGGACAGAGTTGCTGAGTTCAAGGGACCTCGCTCGTCGTGCTGAGAGGAGACCCAGAGGACTGGTGAAGCAGTTCTTTGGTGCCTGCGGTTGCAGGGGGAAGATTTGTCGACCCACGGGAGATTTCTTCGGAGCTTCTAGTGCAGAGAGGAGGCAGACTACCCCCACAGCATGCACCACCAGGAAAACAGTCGAGAAGGCGGCAGGATCAGCGTTACAAGGTCGCAGTAGTCGTCTTTGCTACTTTGTTGCAGTTTTGCAGGCTTCCAGCGCGGTCAGCAGTCGATTCCTTGGCAGAAGGTGAAGAGAGAGATGCAGAGGAACTCTGATGAGCTCTTGCATTCGTTATCTAAAGAATTCCCCAAAGCAGAGACCCTAAATAGCCAGAAAAGGAGGTTTGGCTACCTAGGTGAGAGGATAGGCTAGCAACACAGGTAAGAGCCTATCAGAAGGAGTCTCTGACGTCACCTGCTGGCCCTGGCCACTCAGAGCAGTCCAGTGTGCCAGCAGCACCTCTGTTTCCAAGATGGCAGAGGTCTGGAGCACACTGGAGGAGCTCTGGGCACCTCCCAGGGGAGGTGCAGGTCAGGGGAGTGGTCACTCCCCTTTCCTTTGTCCAGTTTCGCGCCAGAGCAGGGCTGGGGGATCCCTGAACCTGTGTAGACTGGCTTATGCAGAAATGGGCACCATCTGTGCCCATGAAAGCATTTCCAGAGGCTGGGGGAGGCTACTCCTCCCCTGCCTTAACACCTTTTTCCAAAGGGAGAGGGTGTAACACCCTCTCTCTGAGGAAGTCCTTTGTTCTGCCTTCCTGGGCCAAGCCTGGCCTGACCCCAGGAGGGCAGAAACCTCTCTGAGGGGTTGGCAGCAGCAGCAGCTGCAGTGAAACCCTAGAAAAGGCAGTTTGGCAGTACCCGGGTCTGTGCTAGAGACCCGGGGAATCATGCGATCGTCTCCCCAATACCAGGATGGCATTGGGGGGGCAATTCCATGATCTTAGGCATGTTACATGGCCATGTTCGGAGTTACCATTGTGAAGCTACACATAGGTAGTGACCTATGTGTAGTGCATGCGTGTAATGGTGTCCCTGTACTCACAAAGTCCGGGGAATTTGCCCTGAACAATGTGGGGGCACCTTGGCTAGTGCCAGGGTGCCCACACACTAAGTAACTTAGCACCCAACCTTTACCAGGTAAAGGTTAGACATATAGGTGACTTATAAGTTACTTAAGTGCAGTGGTAAATGGCTGTGAAATAACGTGGACGTTATTTCACTCAGGCTGCAGTGGCAGGCCTGTGTAAGAATTGTCAGAGCTCCCTATGGGTGGCACAAGAAATGCTGCAGCCCATAGGGATCTCCTGGAACCCCAATACCCTGGGTACCTCAGTACCATATAAAAGGGAATTATAAGGGTGTTCCAGTATGCCAATGTAAATTGGTGAAATTGGTCACTAGCCTGTTAGTGACAATTTGAAAAGAAATGAGAGAGCATAACCACTGAGGTTCTGGTTAGCAGAGCCTCAGTGAGACAGTTAGTCCTAACACAGGTAACACATACAGGGCATACTTATGAGCACTGGGGCCCTGGCTGGCAGGGTCCCAGTGACACATACAACTAAAACAACATATATACAGTGAATTATGGGGGTAACATGCCAGGCAAGATGGTACTTTCCTACACAATCCCCCCTCCCCCCCAAACGAAGGACAATAAGACTAGCCATGACCTGATGAGTCTTTATTGTCTTAGTGGAAATATCTGGAGAGTCCATCTGCATTGGAGTGGGTACTCCCAGGTCTATGTTCCACTGTATAGTCCATTCCCTGTAGGGATATGGACCACCTCAACAATTTTGGATTTTCACCTTTCATTTGTTTTAGCCAAAGTAGAGGTTTGTGGTCTGTCTGAACAATGAAGTGAGTGCCAAACAGGTATGGCCTCAACTTCTTCAGTGCCCAGACCACAGCAAAGGCCTCCCTCTCTATGGCAGACCAACGCTTTTCTCTAGGGTCAACCTCCTGCTGATAAAAGCAACAGGTTGATCCTGCCCCTCAGAATTAAGTTGAGATAAGACTGCCCCTACCCCTAATTCAGATGCATCAGTTTGGACAATGGATTTTTTGGAGTAACAGGGGCTTTTCAGGACAGGTGCAGAGCACATGGCCTGCTTCAGCTCCTCAAAAGCTTTCTGACAGCTAGCTGTCCACAATACCTTTTTAGGCATTTTCTTAGATGTGAGGTCATTAAGAGGGGCTGCAATGGAGCCATAGTTCTTTATGAACCTCCTGTAATACCCAGTGAGGCCTAAGAAGGCTCTCACCTGGGTCTGAGTGTAGGGGGAACCCAATCTATAATAGTTTGGATTTTCCCCTGAAGTGGTGCAATCTGTTCTCCACCTACCAGGTGTCCCAGATAAACCACTTTGCCCTGCCCTATCTGGCACTTTGAAGCCTTGATAGTGAGGCCTGCCTTTTGCAGGGCCTTCAAAACTTTCCACAGGTGGACCAGGTGATCATCCCAGGTGGAGCTAAAGACAGCTATATCATCTAGATATGCTGCACTAAAAGCCTCCAACCCTTGCAGGACTGTATTCACCAACCTTTGAAAAGTGGCAGGTGCATTTTTCAACCCAAAAGGCATTACTGTGAATTGGTAGTGTCCTCCAATGGTTGAAAATGCAGTTTTTGCTTTTGCATCTTCTGATAACTTGATCTGCCAATAACCTGCAGTCAAATCAAAGGTGCTTAGATACTTGGCAGATGCCAGTGTATCTATGAGCTCATCTGCCCTGGGTATAGGGTGAGCATCAGTTTTAGTTACCTGGTTAAGACCTCTATAGTCTACACAAAACCGCATTTCCTTCTTTCCATCTTTGGAATGAGGTTTTGGTACAAGTACCACAGGAGAGGCCCCTGGACTTTCAGAGTGCTCAACCACTCCCAGTTCAAGCATTTTTTCTGCACCTCTTGTTTTATGCAATCTCTGACATGGTCAGGCTGCCTATAGATCTTACTTTTGACAGGCAAGCTGTCTCCAGTATCTATAGTGTGCTCACACCAAGAAGTGGTGCCTGGCACAGTAGAAAAGAGTTCAGAAAACTGACCCAGGAGGTTTATGCAGTGGTCTTTCTGCTCAGCAGTAAGACAATCTGCCAGTACTACACCTTCCACTAGAGCATCTTGTTCTGTGGAAGAGAAGAGATCAGGGAGAGGGTCACTCTCTTCTTCCTGTCCTTCATCTGTTGCCATGAGCAGGGTGAGATCAGCCCTGTCATAGTAGGGTTTCAGGCGATTGACATGGAGCACCCTAAGGGGACTCCTGGCAGTGCCTAAGTCAACTAAGTAGGTGACTTCACCCTTTTTCTCAACAATAATGTGGGGTCCACTCCATTTGTCTTGGAGTGCTCTTGGGGCCACAGGCTCCAAGACCCACACTTTCTGCCCTGGTTGGTACTGAACCAAAACAGCCTTCTGGTCATGCCATTGCTTTTGGAGCTCTTGGCTGGCCTGAAGGTTTTTACTGGCCTTTTTCATGTACTCAGCCATCCTAGATCTTAGGCCAAGTACATAGTCCACTATGTCTTGCTTAGGAGCTTTTAAAGGTTGTTCCCAACCCTCCTTCACAAGTGTTAGAGGACCTCTTACAGGGTGTCCAAATAGGAGTTCAAAGGGGCTGAAGCCCACTCCTTTTTGGGGTACCTCCCTGTCAGCAAAAAGGAGGCAAGGTAACAGGATATCCCATCTCCTGCGGAGTTTTTCAGGGCGTCCCATTATCATTCCTTTGAGAGTTTTATTAAACCTCTCAACCAGTCCATTTGTTTGTGGATGATAGGGTGTGGTGAACTTGTATGTAACACCACATTCCTTCCACATGGCCTTTAAGTAAGCAGACATGAAATTGCTTCTCCTGTCTGTTACCACCTCTTTTGGGAAGCCCACCCTGGAAAAGATTCTCAGGAGGGCCTTTGCCACTGCAGGAGCTGTAGTGGTCCTTAGAGGAATTGCTTCAGGATATCTGGTGGCATGGTCCACTACCACCAAGATAAACCTATTGCCTGAAGCAGTAGGAGGGTCAAGGGGGCCAACTATGTCAACCCCTACCCTTTCAAAGGGAACCCCAACCACAGGCAGTGGAATAAGGGGTGCCTTTGGGGTGCCACCTGTTTTGCCACTGGCTTGACAGGTTTCACAGGACTTACAAAATTCCTTTGTGTCCTCTGACATTCTAGGCCAATGAAACAAGGGGACAAGCCTGTCCCAAGTTTTCATTTGCCCTAAATGTCCAGCTAAGGGAATGTCGTGGGCTAGAGTTAGGAGGAACTTTCTGTATTCCTGAGGAATCACCAATCTCCTGGCAGCTCCAGGTTTTGGATCACTTGCTTCAGTATACAAAAGGTTATCCTCCCAGTAAACTCTGTGAGAGTCACTGACATCCCCATTTGCTTGTTTGACAGCTTGCTGCCTTAGACCCTCTAGTGGGGGACAGGTATGCTGTGCCACACTCAGTTCCTCCCTGGCAGGCCCCCCTTCACCCAAAAGCTCAGCAGTGTCTGCTTCCAGCTCCTCTTGTGTAGATTCTGCACAGGGTGGAAATTCTTCTTCCTCAGAAGTTGAATCCACTGTAGAGGGAGGGATAGTGGGTAGTGTTTTACCTTTACTAACCCTAGCTTTAGGGAGCACTTGGTCCATTCTTCCAGGATCCAAGTCACCCTGTCCTTTTTGCTTTTTGGCCTGAGCCCTGGTTAAAGCAAAACTATGCCCTGGAATGCCCAGCATTGCTGCATGAGCCTCCAACTCCACATCTGACCAAGCTGATGTCTCTAAATCGTTCCCTAGTAGACAGTCTACAGGTAAATCTGAGGCAAGCACAACTTTCTTTGGACCAGTAACCCCCCCCCCCCAGTTGAGATTTACAACAGCCATGGGGTGGCTAAGTGTGTTGTTATGAGCATCAGTCACTTGGTACTGGTGACCAAGTAGGTGTTGTTCAGGGTCGATCAGTTTCTCTATTACCATTGTAACACTGGCACCTGTGTCCCTGTAGGCCTGAACCTCAACACCATTTATTAGGGGAGGTTGCTTGTACTTATCCATATTAAGGGGACAAGCAACCAAGGTGGTCAAATCAATGGCACCTTCAGAGACTAACACAGCCTCTGTGGTCTCCCTAACAAGACCAACCCCAACTAAATTACCAAAAGTGAGCCCAGCTACTCCCTTGGATTGGCTATTAGTAGATTTGCTCCCACCACCACTGCTATTACTAGGGACACTAGGTGTAGCAGCAGGGGTTGTAGTGGTAGGAGGCTTGGTGCTTTTCTTTGGACAACTGGGATCTGTTGTCCAATGGCCTTTTATTTTACATAAATAGCACCATGGTTTCTTTTCTTTGTTTTGATTTGAAGAGGATTTGGGCCCACCCCCCCCCACCAGAGTGTTTTTGTGGGCCTGATGAAGACTCATTTTTAGATTTGTCCCCACCCTTGTCAGAAGACTTACCATCCTTCTTCTTGCCATCCTTGTCACCCCCTGTATGAACTTTTCTGTTCACCCTTGTTCTGACCCATTTGTCTGCCTTCTTTCCCAATTCTTGGGGAGAGGTCAGATCAGAGTCTACCAGGTACTGGTGCAACAAATCAGACACACAATTATTAAGTATATGCTCTCTCAGGATTAAGTTATACAGGCTTTCATAGTCAGAAACTTTACTGCCATGTAACCACCCCTCCAAGGCCTTCACTGAATGGTCAACAAAGTCTACCCAGTCTTGTGAAGACTCCTTTTTGGTTTCTCTGAACTTCATCCTGTACTGTTCAGTGGTTAAGCCATAACCATCCAGGAGTGCATTCTTAAGAACTGTAAAATTATTGTCATCACTTTCTTTAACAGTAAGGAGCCTATCCCTACCCTTTCCACTGAAAGATAGCCATAGGATAGCAGCCCACTGCCTTTGAGGAACCTCCTGTACAACACAGGCCCTCTCAAGTGCAGCAAACCACTTGTTAATGTCATCCCCCTCCTTGTAAGGGGGAACTATCTTGTGCAGATTCCTAGAATCATGCTCTTTTAAAGGATGACTATTGGGAATACTGCTGCTGCCACCATGGGGTCCAAACCCCAACCTCTGTCTTTCTTTTTCTAGGTCAAATGCTTCCCTGTCTAGATCCAGCTGTTGCTTTTTAAGCTTCAGCCTGGACTCTTCCACTCTCAATCTATTGAGTTCCCTTTCTAACACCCTGTCTTCAGGGAGGGTGGGTTGGGCATGCCTTGACACAGAAGAATGGTGTGAATGAACAGAGGGAGACCTGTCCCTAACAGATGGCACTCTAACATTCTGGCCTATAGAAGTAACACTCCTACTGTGATGGGAACTCACACTCTTGCTGTGATGAGAAGTCACATTAGTACCAGCCATGCTAGGTGGCCTGCTAAGGGGAAGGTTGGGAAGGTTTCCTTCTAACTCTCTTACTAGGGGTGCCCCAGAATCAGAGTGGGAACCATCAGCTAATTTCTCACCAGAAGTGCCAACAAAGGTCTTATCTTGTTCAACGACCATGTTAACTAATAGTTCTCTAGAGGGATTCTTCCCTATCCCTAAACCTCTTTCTACACAGATACTCCTTGCTGCTTTCCAGCTAAGGTGGTCATAAGCAGTCTTGGACAGATCCAGAGTTTGACCTGTACCAGACATAATAGAAAAGGTTTAAGGGACACAAAAAGAAAGAAAAAGTTTTCAGAACTTTTTAAAGGACAGGAAAAAAAACTTTTTAAACTTTAAGAACTCTTTGAAAGTTTTAGAGGTACTTTTCAGCACTTAGCAAAAGAGTAAGAGAAGAAAAGCAAAACTTTTTGGTTAGGTGTACATACACTGAACTTGTTTTGTATATTTTTCTCTTATGAAAAGTACAAAATGACAAAGTGGTAAGTAGTTGCAAGTACTTATCCCACCGCTGCACAACCAATGTAGGAGGCTGGACTGGCTTGTAGTGAGTACCAAGGGGTACTTGCAACTTGCACCAGGCCCAGGTATCCCTTATTAGTGTAGAGGGGTGTCTAGCAGCTTAGGCTGATAGAAAAGGTAGCTTAGCAGAGCAGTTTAGGCTGAACTAGGAGACGAGTGAAGCTCCTACAGTACCACTAGTGTCACTTGCACAATATCATAAGAAAACACAATACACAGATATACTAAAAATAAAGGTACTTTATGTTTATGACAATATGCCAAAGTATCTCAGTGAGTACCCTCAGTATGAGGATAGCAAATATACACAAGATATATGTACACAATACCAAAATATGCAGTAATAGCAATAGAAAACAGTGCAAACAATGTATAGTCACAATAGAATGCAATGGGGGCACATAGGGATAGGGGCAACACAAACCATATACTCTAGAAGGGGAATGCGAACCACGAATGGACCCCAAACCTATGTGACCTTGTAGAGGGTCGCTGGGACTGTAAGAAAACAGTGAGGGTTAGAAAAATAGCCCACCCCAAGACCCTGAAAAGTGGGTGCAAAGTGCACCGAAGTTCCCCAAAGAGCACAGAAGTCGTGATAGGGGAATTCTGCAAGGAAGACCAACACCAGCAATGCCTCAACGATGGATTTCCTGACGAGAGTACCTGTGGAACAAGGGGACCAAGTCCAAGAGTCACGATCAAGTCGGGAGTGGGCAGATGCCCAGGAAATGCCAGCTGTGGGTGCAAAGAAGCTGCCACTGGATGGTAGAAGCTGTGGATTCTGCAAGAACGACAAGGGCTAGAAACTTCCCCTTTAGAGGATGGATGTCCCACGTCGTGAAGAGTCGTGCAGAGGTGTTTGCATGCAGAAATACCGCAAACAAGCCTTGCTAGCTGCAAGGGTTACGGTTAGGGTTTTGGATGCTGCTGTGGCCCAGGAGGGACCAGGATGTCGCCAATTGCGTGAGGAGACAGAGGGGGCGTCCAGCAAGACAAGAAGCCCACTCAGAAGCAAGCAGCACCCGCAGAAGTGCCGGAAAAGGCCCTACAAAGTGGAGTGAACCAGAGCTCAACCGAAGTCACGAAAGAGGGTCCCACGACGCCGGAGGACAACTCAGGAGGTCGTGCAATGCAGGTTAGAGTGCCGGGGACCCAGGCTTGGCTGTGCACAAAGGAAATCCTGGAAGAGTGCACAGGAGCCGGAGTAGCTGCAAAACACGCGGTTCCCAGCAATGCAGTCTAGCGTGGGGAGGCAAGGACTTACCTCCACCAAACTTGGACTGAAGAGTCACTGGACTGTGGGAGTCACTTGGACAGAGTTGCTGAGTTCAAGGGACCTCGCTCGTCGTGCTGAGAGGAGACCCAGAGGACTGGTGAAGCAGTTCTTTGGTGCCTGCGGTTGTAGGGGGAAGATTCCGTCGACCCACAGAAGATTTCTTCGGAGCTTCTAGTGCAGAGAGGAGGCAGACTACCCCCACAGCATGCACCACCAGGAAAACAGTCGAGAAGGCGGCAGGATCAGCGTTACAAGGTCGCAGTAGTCGTCTTTGCTACTTTGTTGCAGTTTTGCAGGCTTCCAGCGCGGTCAGCAGTCGATTCCTTGGCAGAAGGTGAAGAGAGAGATGCAGAGGAACTCTGATGAGCTCTTGCATTCGTTATCTAAAGAATTCCCCAAAGCAGAGACCCTAAATAGCCAGAAAAGGAGGTTTGGCTACCTAGGTGAGAGAATAGGCTAGCAACACAGGTAAGAGCCTATCAGAAGGAGTCTCTGATGTCACCTGCTGGCCCAGGCCACTCAGAGCAGTCCAGTGTGCCAGCAGCACCTCTGTTTCCAAGATGGCAGAGGTCTGGAGCACACTGGGGGAGCTCTGGGCACCTCCCAGGGGAGGTGCAGGTCAGGGAAGTGGTCACTCCCCTTTCCTTTGTCCAGTTTCGCGCCAGAGCAGGGCTGGGGGATCCCTGAACCGGTGTAGACTGGCTTATGCAGAAATGGGCACCATCTGTGCCCATGAAAGCATTTCCAGAGGCTGGGGGAGGCTACTCCTCCCCTGCCTTAACAAATTTTTCCAAAGGGAGAGGGTGTAACACCCTCTCTCTGAGGAAGTCCTTTGTTCTGCCTTCCTGGGCCAAGCCTGGCTGGACCCCAGGAGGGCAGAAACCTGTCTGAGGGGTTGGCAGCAGCTGCAGTGAAACCCTAGAAAAGGCAGTTTGGCAGTACCCGGGTCTGTGCTAGGGACCCGGGGAATCATGCGATCGTCTCCCCAATACCAGGATGGCATTGGGGGGGCAATTCCATGATCTTAGGCATGTTACATGGCCATGTTCGGAGTTACCATTGTGAAGCTACACATAGGTAGTGACCTATGTGTAGTGCACGCGTGTAATGGTGTCCCCGTACTCACAAAGTCCGGGGAATTTGCCCTGAACAATGTGGGGGCACCTTGGGTAGTGCCAGGGTGCCCACACACTAAGTAACTTAGCACCCAACCTTTACCAGGTAAAGGTTAGACATATAGGTGACTTATACGTTACTTAAGTGCAGTGGTAAATGGCTGTGAAATAACGTGGACATTATTTCACTCAGGCTGCAGGGGCAGGCCTGTGTAAGAATTGTCAGAGCTCCCTATGGGTGGCACAAGAAATGCTGCAGCCCATAGGGATCTCCTGGAACCCCAATACCCTGGGTACCTCAGTACCATATACTAGGGAATTATAAGGGTGTTCCAGTATGCCAATGTAAATTGGTGAAATTGGTCACTAGCCTGTTAGTGACAATTTGGAAAGAAATGAGAGAGCATAACCACTGAGGTTCTGGTTAGCAGAGCCTCAGTGAGACAGTTAGTCATAACACAGGTAACACATACAGGGCACACAGGGCTGGCAGGGTCCCAGTGACACATACAACTAAAACAACATATATACAGTGAAATATGGGGGTAACATGCCAGGCAAGATGGTACTTTCCTACACTATCTAGACAGACAGACAGAGAAAGGAGGGATGGGAGGGATAGAAATCATTGTTTTTTAATATGATTTACTTGCCAAACATTTCCAGGGCTCTGCTCGTGCTCTAAGATCCGAGCCAGACCCTTGGCTCAGCTCTGGCTTGGCTCTCCCTCTTAATTTGTTGGCTCGCCCACCTCTACCCCTGAATCAGGTCTGTTGGAATGTATGCACTTTGAAGCCAAGGGAAAACATTCACATTGATGTAGAGCAGTGGTTCCCAACCTTTTGATTTCTGTGGACCCCCACTTTAACATTAATGGAACCCAGGGACCCCCACTGAATCATCATTGGAATCCGGGGACCCCCGTCTGAGTCATTACTGGAAGCTGGAGACCTAATTTGTTGATATTTTTTAATTTTCTAGGCTCTCAGGGACCCCCTGAGAAGGCTTTGCGGACCCCCAGGGGTCCCCGGACCACAGGTTGGGAACCACTGATGTAGAGCATGCACAGGGTAGCGGTGGCCTGTTGCCACTTGCTCTCCTTTGTCCCCTTGACATTCTGCCCATGTTACCCACACACTTTCTTGCTGCCTCGGTTTCTGTCACCTAACTGAACCTCTGATGCCCAGCCTCATCACCACCGCCATCACATGAGCCCTGGTGCACTGACACCCCACACTGTCCCTGCCCCCTCAATCGGTTTTCCCCTCCCTGCGCCTACTCACCTTCTACCTACCTCTCCTACATTTCTGATACACACAAATAAAAAAGAAGAGTAGAAGAGGGTGCCAAAGTTGCTTTTGCCCAGGGCGTAATCTGAGCAAAGACAAGCTCTGCATCCAAGGGACATTTTGTGCCACGCCATCCGGTGCGGGAAGGTTGTCCAGGCAGATTCAGCAGAAACAGATCTTTCTACAACAGTGGTTCTTTAAGTCCGAGGACTCTTGAGGATCTGCACGGCCTGCTCACGGGCCCCACAAATGATTTGCAAAATTAAATAATATTAAAATAGGTAAATTAAAATGAATAAAGTATATACAAATAAAGAAGCAACATTGGCAATTTGAAAGTGTTTGCTATATTTGATATTGAATGAAAGAAAATATTTCAATATTTGAGCATTTTTAGTGTATACTTGTTTCTGTATTTTTCGGTATTGCTTTGAGGTTCAAATCATAGAAATTTATTAGGCTGGGTTCCTCGGCTTCCAAAGATCACTCATTGGGGTCCATAGATTCCAGTAACAATTAAGTTAGGGCCCACAGAAGCCAAGCAGTAAAGAACTGCTGTTCGAGAGCACTCGCGATTATGTGGGTATAGCCAGTGCTCAATTTGTGCTTGTTGTTTCCGGTGTGGAGCACAAGCACTTATTTTTGAGGACCAGTACTTATTTTTCTGCCTCAAAAATTTACTGCGAGCATCAGGCAAATATGGAAAAGATGGAGGGTGAGAAAAACGAAAAAACATCACAATGAGAGAAAGCAGAAAGCTGCAAGAGTGAGCTTAGGGGCAGGTTGTGGCTGTAAATGGATCAAAGAGGCCTGCGATGGCTTTAGGATTACGCTGCCTCAGTGTTCCCTGTTCGCACATTTAATTGCAGCAGCCCCCTTTTAAGAGGAAGGCTTTGGGCCCCGGCATCCTTTTATTTACAAATTAAGCACTGGGTATAGCAGTGGCGTAACAAAACTTGAGGTAGCTCCCCTGCATAGTACATGTAGGGCCACCCCCTCCGGACTCACTTGGGAGCTCTCAGGCCAGGGTACTGTGCTGAAGAGCGTTTGCCATGCCACTAGGGTATAGCCCCCCCCACCACCACCCCATTAGTCTGCAGAGAGCTAACTTGCGGAGTTAGAAGGATAGCGCCTGGACTGCAAACTGCGTTCTCTCTCGCACATCCGAAAGCTCCGCTGCCTTCGGCATCTGGGCGCACAGGGAGGTGCCCCGTAGGCCCCAGGCGCTTTGCCTGACTCGAGCAATCAAAATAGAAATGTTTTGGGTTCACGTACTGCCGTCATCTTTTATATCGAGTTTCGTGTCCTCTTGACTTCCGCAGATGAACTTTTCACTGTTATTATTTCTGGCGAATACAACTGAAAACACATCAAATTGTTTGCGCCCAGCTACCAAGAGGACGTGCTGCGCATGCGCGGGCTTGGGACATTCAAATGAATTTAAAATGAGGTCACCTGGGGTCAGAACATAATCTAAAAACTCATTGAATAATTTAAAGGGTAATTTCGTGGTCATGAAATGTCAGATCTTTGTAATCCTGTAAATCGCTCTTCCAACGCTCTCAATTGCATTGGAGAATGGATTTTGCAAATTGGCTCTATTGATCGCCTGTACTGTCTCGGTATTGATTACACGTAGGCTAAGTAGTATTCAATGGGCTTGATCGTTTAGTTGATATCAATAGAAGCCCATGTGGTGCGCACTGAGACAGGTTGCAAGATGGTGAACGTGAGAGTAACATTCGGGGTGGGATTTGTTTCAGGGTGTGATTTGTTTCAGGGTGGGATTTGTTTCAAGGTGGGATTTGTTTCAGGGTGGGATTTGTTTCGTGGAATTTGTTTCAGGGTTGGATTTGTTTCAGGGTGGGATTTGTTTCGTGGGATTTGTTTCAGGGTGGGGTTTGTTTCAGGGTGTGATTTGTTTCAGGGTGTGATTTGTTTGAGGGTGGGATTTGTTTCGTGGGATTTGTTTCAGGGTGGGGTTTGTTTCAGGCTGGGATTTGTTTCGTCGGATTTGTTTCAGGGTAGGGTTTGTTTCAGGGTGTGATTTGTTTCAGGGTGTGATTTGTTTCAGGGTGTGATTTGTTTCAGGGTGTGATTTGTTTCGTGTGATTTGTTTCAGGTGGGATTTGTTTCAGGGTGGGATTTGTTTCAGGGTGGGATTTGTTTCAGGGTGGGATTTGTTTCGTGGGATTTGTTTCAGGGTGTGATTTGTTTCAAGGTGTGATTTGTTTCAGGGTGGGATTTGTTTCGTGGGATTTGTTTCAGGGTGGGGTTTGTTTCAGGCTGGGATTTGTTTCGTCGGATTTGTTTCAGGGTAGGGTTTGTTTCAGGGTGTGATTTGTTTCAGGGTGTGATTTGTTTCGTGGGATTTGTTTCAGGTGGGGTTTGTTTCAGGGTGTGATTTGTTTCAGGGTATGATTTGTTTTGTGGGATTTGTTTCAGGTGGGATCTGTTTCATGGTGGGGTTTGTTTCAGGGTGTGATTTGTTTCAGGGTGTGATTTGTTTCGTGGGATTTGTTTCAGGTGGGATCTGTTTCATGGTGGGGTTTGTTTCAGGGTTGGATTTGTTTCAGGGTGGGATTTGTTTCGTGGGATTTGTTTCAGGGTGGGGTTTGTTTCAGGGTGTGATTTGTTTCAGGGTGTGATTTGTTTCGTGGGATTTGTTTCAGGTGGGATTTGTTTCGTGCGATTTGTTTCAGGTGGGATCTGTTTCATGGTGGGGTTTGTTTCAGGGTGTGATTTGTTTCAGGGTGGGATTTGTTTCAGGGTGGGATTTGTTTCAGGGTGTGATTTGTTTCAAGGTGTGATTTGTTTCAGGGTGGGATTTGTTTCAGGGTGTGATTTGTTTCAAGGTGTGATTTGTTTGAGGGTGGGATTTGTTTCGTGGGATTTGTTTCAGGGTGGGGTTTGTTTCAGGCTGGGATTTGTTTCGTGGGATTTGTTTCAGGTGGGATCTGTTTCATGGTGGGGTTTGTTTCAGGGTGTGATTTGTTTCAGGGTGTGATTTGTTTCAGGTGGCATTTGTTTCAGGGTGGGATTTGCTTCCCCGTCTGTTACTTGCAGAGTGTGTAGAGAGGTGGTAAAGGGATAGGTAGGGACCCTTGTGTTAGGTCCTGCGCCCAAGGCCCAGTTTCACAAATTACTTTTGCGTGTAAGTTTGATGTCAAGTGCAAGTCACTTCAGTTACAAGTGCACAGAGCACTTTCCCATTTCACTCAGTTTCACTTCTGTAAATGGGTGTACAGTGTGCCCAGACTTCCATTCATATAAATCTCCTCCTGTTGGTTGGGAGGGGGCCGCCCGCTGTTGGAATGACAAAAGCCCACCGCTGCAGGTGAGGTATGAGTCTCCATCAATGTGATGCTCTCAGATTGTGCCACATCTCACAGAGAGGTGGTCTGAAGTAGGGCGTCAGAAGATGCAAAGTCTATTTCCTGCAAGCTCAGCAGCTGTGCAAAGGTTGAAATGTTTTTCTCTTTGCCACTTTTGTGTGAAAATCATGCCTTCTGAGACAGTTTGTGCTTTGTACATCTTTATTTAACATTAACAAAAGATCCTGCAGAAGAAATGCCAAGCAGAAAACAGCATTCTTTTCCGGTGCAGCCCCCCTGGTCACAGAAAACGTCTGAACACCGTAAACTTGAAGATAATAAATGTACAAACAAATGCTACTTTGCATAGAAAAGCTTTAGAAAGGGTAAAATTGCAGGCAAATATTCGACATATTTGTCCAGCTTGGTTGTGTTTGATTAGAGTAAAAATATCTTACTATGTGATGAAAATGAGTTTCAACTGGAAAAAAAATCGTCACGGGCTAAGTTTATCGTGTAGTCTTTCTATTGTTTGAGGACAGTGAAAAAAATAAACATTGAACACCTATAGACAGGACTATGAACATTTGTTCTATTAAAAATACAAACTATTTTTAAGTAAAATTGGATTGTTTCATTAAATTTTAGGGGCAATCAGAAACATTACTTTTTTTCAGGTCTAAGAGAGTGGTTACCCATGCTGTTGGCCTGGTTTTGCTCTCTGAACTAGCCCCATGATAGTGTGGCGAATCTAACTAGACAAGGGTGAAAACTAAGGGTTGACAAAGGAAAGTCCATTAGAGACCAGCAAGATCAGAAGGCTTATGGGTGTGCATAATATCAATGCAAAGAAGGCAAGATACATGTCCTAAGGATGCGAAGAACCGGTCAACGTCACAACATACAAACAAGTAGGACTTTGAGAAGAATACCAGATTCTGTCATGCGAACAAGGCAGGGTCGAAGAACTAAGATTGTTCATAAAAGAGCAGAAGATGCTGCCAGAAGGAGCAAACATGATCTAGGACCTAAAGGACTAGTACACAGGAGTACCGGTGACTCTCTTTAGTGACAAAGAATGATGGTAGACCTACAACTGTGAATGGTAGCCCAGAAGCAAGAGCAGAAACTCTGAGGATGTGTTTATGGGAGTACCTGTGAGCAAGAAGCCTGAAGACCCCACACGCCAACACTGACGCCCTGGACAAGTATGTGTAAATTGGATTCAAGTTCTCAGTCCTACGTGGTGACAACAATAAAGGAATTCAATTTCTTCTAATGGATGGTCACAACACAGAAACATCAAAACATGGGCAGGCAGTGTTCTCAGCGCAGAAAAGCATTCATTATGGCACTCATCGAGAACTGTTCAGTTTAAATCCTTAGCATATGCAAAAATGAACAGGTACTCACAGTTCTCCTCAATGCATACTACATTTGGGAAATGTAACAGGAATTGGAAAATGGCAGTGTTAAAAATAAGACAGATCTAAAGATGGAGGAATGTTACAAAAACTAAAGTGCTCTGTGTATGTGTGTTTGTTACACATCTCAGTCTGCAGTGTTCTTAAGACTAAGGGCCTCATTATGAGGTTGGCAGTCTTGAGACCGCCAGCCTTGTGGTGGCGGTCAGGACCGCCGCTGCTGTGGCGGTCTGACTGCCACGTTAAGGTCCTGGCAATCAGAGCACCAGTGTTCCCCCATCTCCGCCGGGATCGGTGATCCCAATGGGTTGACGGCGGGTGAAGGTTGCAGTCACCCAGGGCTCCTGATTACGACCTCGTTCTCCACCAACCTTTTCATGACGGTTTTACTACCATGAAAAGGCTGGCAGAGAACAGGTGCAGGGGGCCACCGGGAGGCACGTGCACTGCCTATGCACTTGGCATAAGCGGTGCAGAGGTCCCCCTGCCCAGCACCATCGCAATGTTCACTGTCTGCTGGCTCCCAATGCACAAACACTATCAATACAACTCCTTACACACCCATTCAAGGCACTACACAACTTAGGCCTCACCTACCTGGACAATCACATCTCCTTCCACCAACCTCCCAGGCACCTCCCCCTGCAGATCTCCCAGATCTCCCATCCACTTACAATCCACACATACACAGATCAGGAGGACGGGCATTCTCTTGCATCACTCCTAAAGCGTGGAACGGCCTCCACCTCCACATCACAGCCTCCTCCTCTCTTCTTGAATTCTGCAAGAACCTGAAGACCTGAATTTTCAATTATCCAACCTACCATAAGTAGGGCTAGGCACACACATTGGCTTAGTGCCAGGGTACCTTTGTGGGTGAGAGTGAGCTATACAAATACACATAACCTCATTACTATTTTCACACAAGTAACGGACTAATGTCCCTGTTCCACTGACTAACAAATGTCATTTCCCCCCGATGTCGCCTCCAGCCTCAGGACACCTATTCTCTAGATGTGGAGGGGGACATGGTTCTGAAAAGAGTGCACTGGTGTCACGACAAATAATTGCACATGCACTGGACGACTATTCAAAGTGAGGGTCCCCGGACGGTAACCCTGCTCTGGGTGACCCCAAGTCACGTAAACAAAGGGAAGGGGTTGGACAGACCCTAATCGTGCTTTGTAAGGGTTGTTTTATGTGCACAATCGCATAGACCCTTGAAGGCAGGTCACCTCTTGCTCCCCAGCACGGGAGTCATTTGGGGGGGGGGCAAGGGATGCTGAGCTTGTTACTACAGTCATGACTCACTCTGCAACCCCATAACTGCCTGCACAGAACCTGATCGATTGGGATGACACACACACAGATTTCTGCATGCCCCTGGGAGTTGTAAAACTAGCGCTTCGAGCGCCGAGCGAGCCTGTGACCCCTGCAGACGCGTGTCAGGGGCCCCTCCTTCCTTCTGGACTCCGGCCGCATTCTTCTCAGGTGCTGCTAGGATGCGCAGGCTGCCTCTGAAACAGGCGTCACCTGCTGAGTGTTCTAGGACGTGCTGCTGGGGCCGCGAAGCATTTACATGAGCAAAGTCCGCGGTTGGGGAATATTAAATAAAGCCATCAGCTGCGCCCCCTCCCAGGACCGTGCGGCCCCAGCTTAGGAAACCCCGAAACAGCGCACACTTTCTGACTGGAGAGAATCCGTCCTGTGAATCTACACTCCTAAATTTACACAAAACTAAAGTACATTTATTGCAAAACGTAAACGGTTCACTTTACAACAAACTCCATCTAGATTGCTCTTTTTTCTAAACGTTCATTTACATGTCAAGAAATTAGCCAAAGCTTGAAAACCCTCCACTGTATTTCTCAAAGAAAGTATTTACACGGCAGCTAAATGCATAGGGGTTATGGGCATTCATACTAATCTCATAATTTAGCCAAGCAAAATTACAAACCTTTGTTTTCATACATATTGAGGTCATGTTCATGGTTCACCAAAGCTTCCTCCACCATTTATTGAAAATACAGAAAATGTGTGATTGGGGCAGGACAATAGGTAGAAGTGATTTTTTACTAAAACATTTTTTTGTAATCAAGAATTTGTTTTCAAATTAATTTCTCCTTTTCCTACACACACCAGTGAAAATATGACCCACTGGCCTGATCCAGTTCATGTGTTGGTCCCACTTCTATGTATCAATTTAGGTGCGAATCAAGCTCTGTGAAGTAAGGCCCTGATTAATACTTTTTGGTGAAAAACTGCACTAACGCAGCTTTGCACCAAAAAGTTTAGCACCGGCTTGCACCATTTCTGTGCAGCAGCCGGGCACCATATTTATGGAATGGTGCAAGCCGGTGCAAAGGATAGGCTAGCGTAAAAAAAAGGGCGTTATTCGGATGGGGCTGGCGCTATGGAAGAAGGGGGTTTTGCACCAAAAAATGACACTAGGCAGGATAGAGTAAAAAAAAATGACTCTAACCTGCCTAGAGTCATTTTCTGACGCAAAACCATCCATACCACATGACTCCTGTCTTAGAAAAGACATGAGTCATGCCCACCACCCTAATGGCCAGTACAGGGGACCAGGATCCCTGGGCATGGCCATTGCACCCAGTACCATGTAGGGGGGCCCATTTCAGGGCCCCCATGGCACTTTAAAAAATAAAATGCAATACTTACCTGTACTTACCTGGAATGGGGTCCCCCATCCTCTGCAGTCCCTCTGGTGTGGGGGGTGTCCCTGGGGCGTGGGGAGGGCCCCTGTGGGCTTATTCCATGGTGTTCCACCATGGAAATAGGCCCACAGGTCCCCTAACGCCTGCCCTGACCCAGGCGTTACAAAATGGGGCAAAGCAAGCTTTGCCCCATTTTTTGACCCCTCCTCCCTCCGGCACACCATATGTCCACAGGTATATAAATATGGTGTTAAGGCCATAGAGTCATTTTTTGCACGGGAACGCCTACCTTGCATTTCATTAAGGCAAGGTAGTTTTCCAATTCCAAAAAATGACTTTAACTCCATAAATTTGGCGCTAGAAAAGTCTACCACCAAAGTATAAATATGGAGTTAGTTTTGCACCGAATTAGAGTAAAAAAATGATGCTAATTCGTGTGCAAACAGAGTATAAATATGCCCCTAAGTGTGAATACCCCATGTGCATTCTATGGCTTTTAGTAAATGTCAACCTGCTTTATGACAGGAATAAATGGCGAATTGTGCACTGAGATCCAGAGTCACAAAGGCAGTTTTGCATCTAAGAGACATGTCCGCAAATATCCTAATTACTGATAACAATCATTGTTTAACAAAACATGAATTTGCACTTGTAACTACTGGCCAGTAAGACAGAATTTTCAATATGACTTATTTTGCATGTAAGCTTGTATTGTTGACTCTCTATGCCAAAGTTCGGATGACACCCACAAATTTCAAAGTTTGGGGCTGTTCACATAATTTTGCGTGCGAAGTGACACCCTGGATATGGTCGGAGTTTTACTTAAGTCAAGTGCAAGAATAAGCCCGTATTCCAGAGCGGGGTTCCGTAGGTCCAATCGCCCACACCCCGAAAATAGACTAGGAAGTGAAAGGAGTATCTACATATGGAAACATTTTTTTCCCGGGTATAAACAAAAAAAAATTCTTAACAATAAAGTTTTGATTTCATTACCACATCAAGAAATGTAGGGGCATATTTTAAAAGCCCCTTCCACCACGATAGCGCCGCAATAACATCATTTTTTTAATGCTAATGTGGCACTAAAGTGGCTTTTCTGCTGCGCCATATTTACAAAGTGGCTCAACGCATGCATTGCGCCGCTCTGTAACCCCTTGTGCCACATTTTACCTGCGGCAGGCTTAATGTAAGGGGGGCATTTTGACGTTAGGAGGCCCGCAAAAATGGCGCAGTGAAATTTAAAAGATTTCACTGCGCCATTTTTGGCATTATTTTTAATGCCTGGCGTTAAAATGACGGTCACATAGTAACCTACGGGCCTCCTTGCACTGTGCTGCTCTAGCATCAACATTTTTGACGCTAATGTAGCAAAACGCCGCAATAGAATCCGAAAAGTTGACGCTAATGTGCTAACGGGCGCCATGGTGCACCATATTATAAAAACGATGCAACTATGGTGTCCTTAGGTGCCGGTAAGGAGGGGCCCAAGAGATGTGGCGCAACATAGTTGATGCACCACTTTTTCTTAAATATGGGAGAACACCTGACAATCCGCAACAGTCTCAGCTTGTGAGAATAGGGAGGCAAGAGTATATTTGTGAATTTCCGTGCAGTAGTTTTGTAACTCTGGCTTGGGTCTTCCATATAGCTACATCAGATCTCATGTTCTTCGCTGAAAACACAGGACTTGAGAAGTTCAAGGGGTATCCAAACAGACAAGAGGAAGATGCATTATTTGGAGGTATGACCACCACATGGTTCGCATTTCGGCTAAGCTCACATGCTGTGCCGCAGACAGTACAGTAAAGGATCCCTTTCAGACAAGGGGCTAAGCATGGAGGCCAAATTTAGATACAACTAATGGTACATCCGCAGACATTGAATGCTTCTGGACAATCTGCATCCAATCAGAGCTCATGATCTTAAAGTCTTAGATGCATGTTGTCTTAAGAAATTTCAAAGGCATCTTTAGGAAGTCCTTATGTGGAAAATCTAAGTAACAGGTTTAAGGGACAGGACATCTTGCCATCTGTCAAAACAGAATGTGAACTATAAGGAAGGGCAGGAGACGAACTATGTATGTGTAGACATGCGTGTCATCGTCTGGTCAAACCCCATTTTCCAAAATACCCCCTACAATCTCCTATGTTATGGGTTACTTTTGCCACAAGAGGGTGCGCTTTCCCCTAGAGGCAGGAAGTACAAAACGTTTGTATTTGACACATTTTTTATATTTTTGTACTTCACCCAACTTTGCCTGAATTGGAGAATTTCTTTTTAAACATGCAATTACGGTGAACAAAATCATCAGTTGTATGAAGTACATGAAGATAGAAAAGTTTTCAAAAACTTCAAACGTTTAAGGTAGGTGACGATTATCAATTTTGCCCACCACTTGCCATAGGTAGGTTGGCGATGGACTCCTTGAATTTCCACACGTTTGTCCAAATATGCAACACTTCAAAAAGAAGGAAAGTCTTCCAGATGTGCATTTAACCGTTGCAATACAACTAGGACTAAAAGGGGGTATCGCATGACCCATCACAGTCCTTAAAGCTTGATCTGACCCTTTGCAGTTTGCACATATTTAAATTACATTCATATAATTGTTGCATTGTGTAACTGTAAAAACTGACTTTGTAAGCTCAATCAATTATTTTGTGATATAGCAAACTGATTCTGAACCGATGTATAGCTAAGAATTGAATGCAACTACATTTGTTGATGAAATGTCCTTACAACTCTCAAAGTTTTGATAGGGCTCTTATTTTGGATTAGCTTAAGATTTATTCAAGTGACAACTAACACTGCAGCAGGAGGTTTCTTCCATCCAGCACAGCAAACTAGTATTCCAAGTAGTATTGCACAGGTTCCCGACACCATTAGCTTTGACATTTAAAAGTGGTCTAGGAAGCACATTCTATCAACATACTGATCACTAAAATGTAAAGCTATGTTTTAAATCCATACAGATGTGATGTCCACTGGCCCCAAGGTTCAGCTCAAACGATAGTCAAGCTACAACGTGGTGCAGACAGCAATCAGTATTGTTAGACTTTCTAAATCAAATTTCTATGGTAAATGGATTGTTCCATTTTGCCAAGCATCCACAGTGTGGTGTAAACTGAGTCGTCAATAATACAGGTGTTAATTCACTTGGCAAATCGATTTCGATGTCCATTGTTGAGCTATTGAAATAAATAAGTATGTAGATTGTCTTTTGGCCTACAGCACAGATTGTTCTGTAAAAACACACTGTTTGAGTCTACCTTCCCTCAAAGCATAGTATGCATTACATTTAAAGTAAACATGCTAAGTAAGGCTGAGCTCCACTAATTCAGGGGCTGCTCCATTTTATATATCTCAATTTAATTACAGAACTGCTCTTTAAGAGATATTGATTTTGGCTCCAAACTTCAATCTATAAAAACAAAGTGCACCTGCAGGTGGATTTGGTTGATTGGGAGTTGGAGCAATTAGCCCTTGAATTTATGATATACCAGGCCAACGTGAAAGCCTCCTAGGTGTGGTCTTTTCTGAAGAATGGAGCCCTGTGCCTTCATCATGTGAATGATACAGACAACATGCATAGTCACGTGGATTACCTCCCCGGAGGACAGCGGGGGGGGTGACTGGAGGGGGGCAAGCCTTCGCAAACACTGAAAGGCAGAGGACAAATAATTGACAAGCGTTGGTAAGGTCCATGGTTCTCACCTACACAAGAGCTATTGGCTTCGCCAATGTTTTTTTTTAGACATGTACAGAAGCATTGCTGAAAGTAACAAAAAAGTGTTATGATGTGGTCAGAGTTTGCCACATTAAAACACTTTTTTCTTAACTTTCATCCCTGCCACACTGCCACAATGCTGTACAACATGGCAAAAAAACGGACAAAGCCAATAGCTCCTGCTTAAGGGAGACGTCTTGGCTTTTTTATGGCAAGAGGGGGGCATTAGAGGGCAAGCAACAAATGCAGGAGGGGTGAGAGGACAGGGAAATCAACAATGCAAGAGATGGGTTGGGCAAGCAACAAACGAAGGTGCAAGCAACAAAAGGACATGGCAAGCAACAGAGAACGGGGCAGGCAACAGACAATAGGGCAAAAAGCAAATGAACCATCAAGCAACAAACAATGGTGCAAACACAAAAGCGGTGTGGAGCGGGAGGACAGTGGAGGCAGCCTACAAACACATGGACTGCTGCAACTAAAAGGAAAAAAGTACCGACAAAGTCCAACGAGCAGTGGAAGGACACATACCGAGCAAGAAAGCCGTACTTGAGCCATGTGTCATGGGACAAACAAAGGAAGAAGAAGTGAACCCAGCATATGCTGACTAGAAAGAAACAAGGAAATGACAATGACGATGGTATGCAAGGGGCGGGCTCTATGCTCCGTGTTAGAAAACAAAGGGCCTCATTACGAGGCTGGTGGTCTTGAGACCGCCACATCTGTCAGTCAGGACAGCCACTGCTGTGATGGTCCAACTGCCACATTAAGACCCTGGAGGTCAGACCACCAGGATTCTGCCATCTCCGTCGGGATTGGTGATCCCGATGGGTTGATGGCTGGTGGAGGCTGCAATCAGCCAGGGCGACGCTGCATGCATTGCCGCTCTGCTAATTACGACCTAGTTCTCTGCCAGCCTTTGCATGGTGGTTTTACCACCATCAGAAGGCTGGTGGAAAACAGGTGCAGGGGGCCACTGGGGGGCCCCTGCACTGCCTATGCAATTGGCATGGGCAGTGCAGGGGTCCCCCTGCCTAGCACTGTCTGCTGTGCAGACAGTGAACATTGCGAGGGTGTTCGTGCACCCTGCAGGCGACAGCATTGCCGCTGGCACGATTTCAAGCCAGCCATAATGCTGCCACCAGTTTCCTGCTAGGCTAATTGGCGTAAACCCCAGTTTCTGCCGATCAGCCTAGCAGGAAACTCGTAATGGGTCTGGCTGGGAGGTAGCCAGTGTGGTGGCTACCTACCCGTCGGAAGTTCGGTGAACGGGTCTTCCTGCCCACTGAACCTCTAATCAGTCACAAAATGTCTGTAAGTGACCGCGCATGTGCTCCCTTGGGCTAGACTTAAATATTTTTGGCGTGGCAATGAGATATACTGGAGAAATTCAGATACTCAATGGGGGTGGGGAGAGCAGACACATTTTGGTGTGCTCTTAAGCCTTACCCAGAATGAAGGTTGTTGTTGTTGTAGTCCTGGTCACTGGCCAATCACTTTCTACAAAGCAAAGGCACCTACAATGTAACTCCCAAGCCCTGGTGCTACAAATGTGAGGCAAAAATGCTGGGTAGAGGAAAGAGCGCAAGTAATGCCAGACCCGGGGGGCGTGGACGTTTGGTGGGCAGAGGGGTTATTATTCTCCAGGCCACGCTCATGTGGTTAACATTAATTATAGATTTTAGAGAAAAGCCACCCTCTTTATCAATGGCGAAGTAGCTAACACAGCTAATGCCACTAGATGGCGCAAGATATTGCATGTGCTGTGTTTCCACTTTCCTTGGAGAACATGGTTAAGCTGTGAAGGGCCTCCTTTCAGTTTATTTACATCCCTCCCATAAAGGCTTCTGACCTGCCTGCTTCTAGGGCAATCTAAAAGTTCAGGTTCAAACGTGCCTGAACGTTTAGATTTCTGAATTACATTGAATGTAAAATGAATGTGTCTACATTTGCCCTTACGTGGCCCCAAAATTACAAAGTTTACAAGCCATTCTATTTGTTCTTCCTGCCTATGTGAGGAGTTCACTTTCAAGATGTTACTTTGAGAATTTTTTCTAGTCTAATAAGATTGGATCAAGAGGGTGATTTGTCTACATATTTTCTCAAGATGCCAGAGTTTTTTCCTTTCTTCTTATAGCTCCTTCTAGAACCAAGGGAGGGAGGGGATTGGCCTTTTTCTTTGGCTTTTCATTGCTGCATTTTTAATCATCAGAGTTGCTTAGAATTTAGTGTAATCCTTGGGCATAACATTAATGTTGCGGTGGTGCATGTAGTGAGGAGCCCATCATGCGCCTTGTTGGCTAAAGCGGTAAGGTGGGACAAAGCCTCTCCCTGTTACATTGACCTGAATTATTTTAGTGGACGAGTGAAAGAGAGGAGGACATTTGAAAGTGGTTGGACCAACCCACTGGAATTGAGTTATTGCAGTCAAACAGTGAGTCCTCTCAGATGATAAGGTCCAGAATCAAGCCTTTGCTGTGGGTGGCTTTCAGGCAGTGTTTGAAGAGGTTCTTGTCACTGAGGAAGGAAGGCAGCTTCTCAGCTTTGTTATCTTCATCCCATTGTAGATTAAAATCCTCTAGGAGGATGGTGGACTTTGAGATGATCAATTATGATGGTATAAATTTCATACATTCTTCGACGAATGTACTATTGTTACCCGGAGGGTGGAAAATGTCATTGATTCTGAGATAGGGGGCTTCAGGGACTGAGATTCCCAGAGAGAGACACTGGGTGGCCTGGAAGAGATTAGTGGGAAGATGCCTGCAACAGTGAGTGTTTTTGTAAATCACGGCTACCCCACCGTCTCGTCTGTCTTTCCGGTCATAAAGTACAAGGGAGTAGTGTTGGGGTGGGAGAAGGTCGAGGATATTGTTAGAGGCATCATTGAGCCAGGTTCTGTCAGAACTTAGATGTCTAGGTTGCAATATGTAATAGCGTTTGAGATCTCGGGGCAGTGTTCAGCTGTGGATCGGAAACTGTGAAGTATAAAACACAGACATGAGTAAGTGAGTTTGGACACAGGATGTAACTGGTGTTTGATGTGTAGCAGAGTAGAACCAAAATGTCCTTTATTTCTAGGCAGTTAGATGGATGTGGTGGTCTGTGATTCCTGAGGGTGGGGATGAGTAACTGGTCTTTGTCTTGGTAGCAGACGGGGATAAGTCTGGGGGAGGAGCAATTGGATGTCTGTCAAAATTGGGAGATATGTCTAAAGGTCCAGTTTGAGATGCTAGTTGTGGGAAACCTGAAGTTGGAGAAGCAAGGTGGAGCAACAGCTGAGAATGCATAGATAAAAGGTGAGGGTACATAGTATGTGTGCTGTGGGAGGAGGACGAAGAGGGGCTGGGGCTTGCTGATTGAAGTAAGGTCAGTTCCAGCACTTGTGGGAAGGGGAGTGTTACGCAAGGTTGTGGAGGGGGGTACAGGGATTCTTACTTTGGTGGTGGGTATGTTGAGAGTGATTAGGAGTAATATGTGACAAAATTGAAGACATAGGTTCAGCTATAGGGTGGCTTTTAGAGAAAAAGATAGGAGAGGAATGTACAGATTGTGGGAGATGCGTGAGGGAGTTCTATTGTGCTGGGTAGGGGAAATGACAAAGACGGGTGCTATGGGTGAGACAAGGAGAATGAGAGTGGGCTGATTGGGTATAAGAGGGAGTATTAGTGAATGGGCTGTTCACGAGGGTCACAGAGGGAGTGGGGGTGACTGGTTGTAATGGGGTGTGGGGGAGATTGTTCATGCATACACACAGCGGAGGTTGGGTATATGTTAGGGTATCAATTGAATTGGTGGAGAGTGGTTGGAGTGAGTAGGGTGGGGGTTGAAAACTGAACTGGGTATCAATTGTTAGGGTCACAGAGGACAGGACTAGGGGGATCAGAGGAGGCGCAACAAGGAGGAAGAGTATTGAGGTTGAGAGATGGGAAAAGAGCAACCAAATTGTGTGAGGTATGCATGGTCTGATTGAATTATGATTTACCAGTGTTGAACAAGTAGGTACAAAGAGAGCCTTTGCAGTGTGATGATGGTGACACTTAAACTTTCTTCGATAGGGATGTACGGCAATTCTGCGGTATTAAAGGTTTTCCGAAAGGTGTTCAGCCAGCGGTCAGTGTTGTGAGTGAACAATAGTAGGTCAGGTTTGAGAGTTCCCCTTTCGTGTGTGGTGATATTGGTCAACAATCATTGTTTTTGGAAATTCCCTTAAAAAATCTTGTGTTTGAATGTGTTGTGGGATATTTGGAGGGGTTGATAGATGAGTAATTTAAAATGAGTGACATCCTGATTTAGAGAGCTGTTTTGAGGGAATGGGGAGAAAAGTTGGACCATTATGTGACCTATGAGTAGGTGCAGCATCGAGAAGCTATGTATAAGATGTAAGTGGGGGGGAGGTTGAGCCCAGACAAGACCCTCAAGAGGTACAAAGGGTAGTCAGAGTATTAGGATATCCATGAACCAGTGAGAGAAGATGTTAAGACATCAATTTGGCTTCAGAAAGGTGGAGGTGAAATGATCCTTGGGAGTGGTCTTTGATGTTCCAGATCATCAGACCTGCTTTCATTTCTAGCGAGTGAGCTAGGATTATATTTTTTTGAAAGGGAGAGAAATATTTCTGGATCGGTTGGAGGGTAGAAGGCTTTGCATTTATAAAATTACAGTTTAATTCTGATTTCTAGCAGAGTAAATGGGGCTTGTAAGTCTTGTTTCCATTTCTGGGCTACAGTGGTGGGCCATGTAAGACCAGTTTCAGTTTCTAGGACCGAGTGATGGAGCATAGAACTCCTGTTTCCATGTCTATGCCAGTGTGAGGAGAATGGTCAGTCCTACTTCTATTTCAGGACAATGGAATGGTGAACATGGCCACAGATGATTGTCTCCTGCTGCGTGAGGGAGGGTTTGCCCTTCTTACATAACCAGAGAAAAATTATTTCAAAGGTGGAGGAGTCTCCAGCATGGACATCCACCACGCACCACTCACTGCCACAGCCTTCACTCACTGCTCATCAAGAAGGATAGTAGCCCCGGTCATGCCACGATGAAGGGCAGCAGATCATGCCATTAGAGAGGGCTTTGAAGCACCAGGGAGATGCTCTAATCATCTGGGTGGAATATTCCCCCAGTTCAGGGGTTTCCAGGAAAAAGATACTGCAGAGCAGCAAAGATTAACAGGGCTGCTGGTAGACAAGGTTCTTGGAACAGGCAACAAGACAGGCAGTTGATGCGAGAGTCATCCGAGCAGAGAGCAAGGCGTCAGGTGATAAAATAGTCTCGGTCATGTCTGGCCACCAGCCTCAGGCTTCCACCCATTCGTAGCAGCATGAAGTCATGAGCGCCAAACCAGCAACGAGCAGGTTGATTTTAGCCTCAGGCTTCTACTCATTCATAGCAGCATGAAGTCATGAGCGCCAAACCAGCAACGGGCAGGTTGATTTTAGCCTCACGCTTCTACTCATTCATAGCAGCAAGAACTAATGAGCGCCAAACCAGCAACGGGCAGGTTGATTTTAGCACTTCAACCAATCTAGGGACAAGATGCTGTTCAGGAACGGGGGTATTCGTGGATTTATGGCATTGTTGTGCCCAGGCCACGGAGCCCTTCACAGAGGGTCCATTATGGTGGCCATTTTGTGGAGGAGAATCTGATAGAAAATCCTGCACTAGGAATATGTGCCTTTAAAATAAAAGCATAAACCAGAATATGTAACGTTGTGCACGACTGTAAGGGTTAATAAGTGCTCCTATGCGGCAACAAACATTAAATAACATGTTTAATAGATTCCAGTTGTTTCTCAGTACTAGGGAAGCTTGGTATATGTCAGCGGAGGGGGCTGAACTGTCCCTAAACGTATTGGGTTGTTCAGAATATCAGTTTCCCCAAAATTGTGAAGGTCAGTGTATAAAGGTAAGTATTGTTAAATCTGTCCGTTTTTATTCTTTCCTTCGCGAAATTGTGGAAATTCAATAATCCGAATATCATATTATGCAGGCCGCATATTGTAACATACACCCCGTGCGCCTTTTCGTTGATTGTGTTGTTTACGCAGAATGGAGCAGATTATATTTGCGCCACGGCAAACACAGCATATGTTGATTTCACATTTCTGTAGGCAGCTTGGATATAGGAAGCAGCCTCAATGCATTCCCTTCACTTTTCAAATATGAAATATGTCCCCATTCCAGGTGCAATCATTTTGTTACGTTTTCTTACACAAGTAAGCATTATTTTAAATTCAGTTTGCATTGTCGTTGTTTTCAGAAATCATTCTTCACAGACTTCATTCCCTTACTAATATCCCTCTGACCCACACGCACATTTCATGGTTTTCTAATCTGCTTCCGTCCTTGTCTGCCGGATGCAAACCTCTTTCTGTGCCATAGACGTGGGTAAAATAATTCACTTGGTTCCACGAGCCACAGAAAGAGTGTGAAGGGAATTCTCTGGGCCTCACCAGCTGCCGCGTTGGTTCACTCTGTACCGTGGGCTGTAGAGGAAATACCCTGGTCCTGGGGACCAGTGACCCAGCACTGACGGCGGCGCTAGCTTCATAATCCCGTGCAATAAGCGCGCAGAACTTCATTTTGCCAAATGTAGCGCCTGATTGACTGGAACTCGGGACTTCATCTCCTGAGCAAGTCTCCGGGGGGTCTCCGCCACTCAATAACGGATTTGAAATACGGACTTCATTGAACTCAGGACTGGTTAAACTCAGCTTGAGAAACTGTTAAATGCCCCGGGTTCATCACGGGCCATTAACCTCTCAGGCAGACCCTAAACAGCTCCGTCCCAGGGGGGTGGCGTGGAGACCAGAAAGCAACATCCTATTCTCTGCCTCGAACAAGGCTGGGATCACCCCTTTGTCATCGGGGTTGCCTGTCAGTTTCAACGCCCCCTCCCCACAGTGACGTGCTGTGACCTGCAGGTCATGAGTTCAAATCCCAGCTAAGCCAACTCAGGCCTCCATCCTTCCCAGGTCCATAAAGTGGGTACCATTATATTGGCTGATAGTAACACGTATTGTTTACAGCACTTGCAAATGCAACGAGTGTGGAGTGAAGTACTATGTAAAAACAGGCTGTTAGAAGGAAAAATAACAACTAATAATAAAGTGGTCGGTAGCACAGCTGTCTCCTCCAAACATGAGAAAGAAAGGGTGTGGATTTTATTTGGGACAAACTTCTAGGGTTTATCCAAGTCCTGAGCTAAGGGTAGAAATGAAGCCCATATGCCCAGAATCACACTATTGTACTATTAATCGAGAAGCTGGGATCAGAACACGTGTCTCCTTGGTTTACGATTTACCAACTTTACCCAATGCTGCATCACCTCTAATGGTACGATCCATGTGCACCAATGCTCTACCTGCATCATTCACTATGGTACGATCCATGGTCAGTAATGCCCTGGCTTCATGTTTGCCGGTCACAGTTGCAAGAATCGGAATATTTAAATTACTCTATAGATCTTTTCCTGGGTGTGTTACCGAGCTGCAGAGGGGTCCGGTCCTTGCAAGATTTTTGGATAACCAACAACTATATGAGCGATTCCCATTTATATCCACTGTATGCAAATGTATCTTGTGTGCTCGTATCAAGTGTTGGCTGCATTGATGTGACTCGCATAGACCCTCGTTGGACACCCCGCTTTAGGTCAGCGGGTGCACGCTGCACGTCCCCGCTATTCCCGTGCCACTCGCTAACGGACAAGATTCTGCATCGTGCAACAGTCCCCAGTGTCAGAGCTCGACAACTTCCGGGTGAACCTGTGTCTGCTTCCTTACAGGAAACTCTCTCTCCATCCGCTCACCTCCCCCATCCACCCCCGGAACAAGAGCGCGCTCACCTCACCCACCCTAAGAACAAGAGCGCACTCAACTCACCCACCCACCCTCAGAACATCAGCGCACTCACCTCACCCACCCTAAGAAAAAGAGCACGCTCATCCCACCCATCCACCCCCGGATCAAGAGTGCGCTCACCTCACCCATCCACCCTCAGAACAAGAGCGCTCTCACCTCACCCACCCACCCTCAGAACAAGAGCGCGCTCACCTCACCCACCCACCCTCAGAACAAGAGCTCACTCATCTCACCCACCCTAAGAACAAGAGCGCGCTCACATCACCCACCCACCCTCACAACAAGAGCTCGCTCACCTCACCCACCATAAGAACAAGAGCACGCTCACCCCACCCATCCACCATCAGAACAAGAGTGCGCTCACTTCACCCACACACCCTCAGAACAAGAGCGCGCTCATCTTACCCATCTACCCTCAGAACAAGAGCGCGCTCCATCACCCACCCACTCTCAGAACAAGAGCGCGTTCACATCACCCACCCACCCTCAGAACAAGAGCACGCTCACATCACCCACCCATCCACCCTCAGAACAAAAGCACGCTCACCTCACTCATCAACCCTCAGAACAAGAGTGCGCTCCATCACCCACCCACTCTCAGAACAAGAGCGCGTTCACATCACCCACCCACCCTCAGAATAACAGCTTGCTCACCTCACCCACCCTAAGAACAAGAGCACGCTCACCCCACCCATCCACCATCAGAATAAGAGCTAGCTCACATCACCCACCCACCCTCAGAACAAGAGCGCGCGCACATCACCCATCCACCCTCAGCACAAGAGCGCGCTGACCTCCCCCATCCACCCTCAGAACAAAAGCGTGCTCACCTCACCCACCCATCTACCCTCAGAACAAAAGCACGCTCACATCACCCACCCTCCCTCAGAATAAAAGCACGCTCACCTCACCCATTCACCCTCAGAACAAGAGCACGTTCACATCACCCACCCACCCACCCTCAGAACAAGAGCACGCTCACCTCACCCACCCATCTACCCTCAGAACAAAAGCATGCTCACCTCACCCACCCATCCACCCTCAGAACAAGAGCGCGCTCACATCACCCACCCACCCTCAGAACAAGAGCGCGCTCACCTCACCCATTCACCCTCAGAACAAGAGCGCACTCACCTCTCCCATCCACCCTCAGAACAAAAGCGCACTCAATTCACCCACCCATCCTGAGAACAAGAGCGTGCTCACCTCACCCATCCACCCTCAGAACAAGAGCACGCTCACCTCACCCACCCACCCACCGTACCACAGTGCGCTCACCTCACCCACCCACCCTCAGAACAAGAGAACGCTCACCTCACCCAACCACCCTCAGAACAAGAGTGCACTCACCTCACCCACTCACCCTCAGAACAAGAGCACGCTCACATCACCCACCCATCCACCCTCAGAACAAAAGCACGCTCACCTCACTCATCAACCCTCAGAACAAGAGTGCGCTCACATCACCCACCCACACACCCTCAGAACAAGAGCATGCTCACCTCACCCACCCACCCTAAGAACAAGAGCGTGTTCACCTCACCCACCCACCTTCACAACAAGAGCACGCTCACCTCACCCATCCACCCTCAGAACAAGAGCACGCTCACCTCACCCATCAATCCTCAGAACAAGAGCATGCTCACCTCCCCATCCACCCTCAGAACAAGAGTGCACTAACATCACCCACCCATCCTCAAAACAAGAGCACGCTCACCTTACCCATCCACCCTCAGAACAAGAGCGTGCTCACCTCACCCATCCACCCTCAGAACAAGAGCGCACTCACCTCACCCATCCACCCACAGAACAAGAGCGCGCTCACTTTACCCACCCATGCTCAGAACAAAAGCGCGCTCACCTCCCCCATCCACCCTCAGAACAAGAGCGCGCTCACCTCACCCATCCACCCTCAGAACAAGAGTGCATTCACATCACCCACCCACCCACCCTCAGAACAAGAGCATGCTCACCTCACCCACCCACCCTAACAACAAGAGCGTGCTCACCTCACCCGCCCACCCTCAGAACAAGAGCAGTCACACCTCACCCACCCACCCTCAGAACAAGAGCAGGCTGACCTCACCCACCCACCCTCAGAACAACAGCACGCTCACCTCACCCACTCACCCTCAGAACAAGAACACGCTCACCTCCCCATCCACCCTCAGAAGAAGAGCGCACTCACTTCCCCAATCCACCCTCAGAACAAGAATGCGCTCACATCATCCACCTACCCTCAGAACAAGAGCGCGCTCACCTCACCCATCCACCCTCAGAACAAGAGCGCGCTCACCTCACCCACCCATCCTCAGAACAAAAGCACGCTCACCTCACCCACCCATCCTCAGAACAAGAGCGCGCTCACCTCACCCATCCACCCTCAGAACAAGAGCACGCTCACCTCACCCATCCACCCTCAGAACAAGAGCGCACTCACCTCCACCATCCACCCTCAGAACAAGAGCGCGCTCACATCCCCCACCCACCCACCCTCAGAATAAGAGCACGCTCACCTCACCCACCCATCCACATTCAGAACAAGAGTGCGCTAACATCACCCACCCACCCTCAGAACAAGAGCGCGCTCACCTCACCCATTCACCCTCAGAAAAAGAGAGAGCTCACCTCACCCATCCACCCTCAGAACAAGAGCGCACTCACCTCCCCATCCACCCTCAGAACAAAAGCGCACTCACCTCACCCACCCATCCTGAGAACAAGAATCGCGCTCACCTCACCCATCCACCCTCAGAACAAGAGTGCGCTCACCTCACCCATCCACCATCAGAACAAAAGCACGCTCACCTCACCCACCCACCCTCAGAACAAGAGCAGTCACACCTCACCCACCCATCCTAAGAACAAGAGCACGCTCACCTCACCCGCTCACCCTCAGAACAAGAGCATGCTCACCCCACCCACCCACCCTAAGAACAAGAGCGTGCTCACCTCACCCACTCACCCTTAGAACAAGAGCGCACTCCCCTCACCCACCCACCCTCAAAAGAAGAGCGCGCTCACCTCACCCACCCACCCTCAGACCAAGAACGCGCTCACCTCCCCATCTACCCTCAGAACAAGAAAGCGCTCATCTCACCCATCTACCCTCAAAACAAGAGCTCGCTCACCTCACCCATCCATCCTCAGAACAAGAGCGTGCTCACCTCCCCATCCACCCTCAGAACAAGAGGTCGCTCACATCACACACCCATCCACCCTCAGAACAAAAGTGCGAGCACCTCACCCACCCATCCACCCTCAGAACAAGAGTGTGCTCACATCACCCACGCACACTCACAACAAAAGCGCGCTCACCTCACCCATTCACCCTCAGAACAGGAGAGCTCTCACCTCACCCATCCCCCCTCAGAACTAGAGCGCACTCACGTCCCCCATCCACTCTCAGAACAAAAGCGCTTTCACCTCACCCACCCATCCTGAGAACAAGAGTGCGCTCACCTCACCCATCTACCCTCAGAACAAGAGCGCGCTCACCTCACCCGCCCACCCTCAGAACAAGAGCGCGCTCACCTCACCCACCCACCCTCAGACCAAGAATGCGCTCACCTCCCCCATCTACCCTCAGAACAAGACCGCGCTCATCTCACCCATCCACCCTCAGCACAAGAGCACGTTCACCTCACCCATCCATCCTCAGAACAAGAGCGTGCTCACCTCCCCATCCACCCTCAGAACAAGAGCGCGCTCACATAACCCACCCACCCTCAGAACAAGAGTGCGCTCACCTCACCCACCCATTCTCAGAACAAGAGCGCGCTCACCTCACCCATCCACCCTCAGAACAAGAGCACGCTCACCTCACCCATCCTCCCTCAGAACAAGAGCGCGCTCACCTCACTCATCCACCTACAGAACAAGAGCGCGCTCACCTCCCCCATCAACCCTGGGAACAAGAGGTCACTCACCTCACCCACCCATCCGAAGAACAAGAGCGCGCTCAACTGACCCATCCACCCTCAGAACAAGAGCACGCCCACCTCACCCATCCACCCTCAGAACAAGAGTGCATTCACATCACCCACCCACCCACCCACCCTCAGAACAAGAGCATGCTCACTTCACCTACCCACTCTAAGAACTAGAGCGTGCTCACCTCACCCGCCCATCCTCAGAACAAGAGCAGTCACACCTCACCTACCCACCCTCAGAACAAGAGCAGGCTGACCTCACCCACCCACCCTCAGAACAACAGCACGCTCACCTCACCCACTCACCCTCAGAACAAGAACGCGCTCACCTCACCCATCCACCCACAGAACAAGAGCGCGCTCACCTCCCCCATCCACCCTGGGAACAAGAGCGCACTCACCTCACCTCAACCACACATCCTCAGAACAATAGCGCGCTCACCTGACCCATCCACCCTCAGAACAAGAGCACGCCCACCTCACCCATCCACCCTCAGAACAAGAGTGCATTCACATCACCCACCCACCCACCCTCAGAACAAGAGCGTGCTCAACTCACACGCCCACCCTCAGAACAAGAGCATGCTCACTTCACCCACCCACCCTAAGAACAAGAGCGTGCTCACCTCACCCGCCCACCCTCAGAACAAGAGCAGTCACACCTCACCCACCCACTCTCAGAACAAGAGCGCGCTCACATCATCCACCCACCCTCAGAACAAGAGTGCATTCACATCACCCACCCACCCACAGAACAAGAGCGTGCTCACCTCACCTGCCCTCCCTCAGAACAAGAGCATGCTCACTTCACCCACCCACCCTAAGAACAAGAGTGTGCTCACCTCACCCGCCCACCCTCAGAACAAGAGCAGTCACACCTCACCCACCCACCCTCAGAACAAGAGCGCGCTCACATCATCCACCCACCCTCAGAACAAGAGAGCATTCACATCACCCACCCACCCACAGAACAAGAGCGTGCTCACCTCACCCGCCCTCCCTCAGAACAAGAGCATGCTCACTTCACCTACCCACCCTAAGGACAAGAGTGTGCTCACCTCACCCGCCCACCCTCAGAACAAGAGCAGTCACACCTCACCCACCCACCCTCAGAACAAGAGCGTGCTCACATCACCCACCCACCCTCAGAACAAGAGCAGGCTGACATCACCCACCCACCCTCAGAACAACAGCACGCTCACCTCACCCACCCATTTCAGAACAAGAGCGCGCCCACATCATCCACCCACCCTCAGAACAAGAGCGCGCTCACCTCACCCATCCACCCTCACAACAAGAACGCGCTCACCTCCCCCATCCACCCACAGAACAAGAGCGCGCTCACCTCCCCCATCCACCCTGGGAACAAGAGCGCACTCACCTCACCTCGCCCACACATCCTCAGAACAAGAGCGCGCTCACCTGACCCATCCACCGTCAGAACAAGAGCACGCCCACCTCACCCATCCACCCTCAGAACAAGAGTGCATTCACATCACCCACCCACCCTCAGAATAAGAGCGTGCTCACCTCACCCGCCCACCCTCAGAACAAGAGCATGCTCACTTCACCCACCCACCCTAAGAACAAGAGCGTGCTCACCTCACCCGCCCACCCTCAGAACAAGAGCAGTCACACCTCACCCACCCACCCTCAGAACAAGAACACGCTCACATCATCCACCCACCCTCAGAACAAGAGTGCATTCACATCACCCACCCACAGAACAAGAGCGTGCTCACCTCACTCGCCCACTCTCAGAACAAGAGCATGCTCACTTCACCCACCCACCCTAAGAACAAGAGCGTGCTCACCTCACTCGCCCACCCTCAGAACAAGAGCAGTCACACCTCACCCACCCACCCTCAGAACAAGAGCGCGCTCACATCACCCACCCACCCTCAGAACAAGAGCAGGCTGACCTCACCCACACACCCTCAGAACAACAGCACGCTCACCTCACCCATCCTCAGAACAAGAGCGCGCTCACCTGAGGCATCCACCCTCAGAACAAGAGCACACCCACCTCACCCATCCACCCTCAGAACAAGAGTGCATTCACATCACCCACCCACCCACCCTCAGAACAAGAGCATGCTCACTTCACCCGTCTACCCTCAGAACAAGAGCGCGCTCACATCATCCACCCTCCCTCAGAACAAAAGTGCGCTCACCTCACCCATCCACCCTCAGAACAAGAGTGCGCTAACCTCACCCACCCATCCTCAGAACAAAATCACGCTCACCTCACCCACCCATCCTCAGAACAAGAGCGCGCTCACCTCACCCACCCCTCCTGAGAACAAGAGCACGCTCACCTCACCCATCCACCCTCAGAACAAGAGCGCGCTCACATCACCCACCCACCCACCCTCAGAACAAGAGCACGCTCACCTCACCCACCCATCCACCCTCAGAACAAAAGCGCGCTCACCTCACCCTCCCATCCACCCTCAGAACAAGAGCGCGCTCACATCACCCACCCACCCTCAGAACAAGAGCGCGCCACCTCACCATTCACCCTCAGAACAAGAGAGCGCTCACCTCACCCATCCACCCTCAGAACAAGAGTGCACTCACCTCCCCATCCACCCTCAGAACAAAAGCGCACTCACCTCACCCACCCATCCTGAGAACAAGAGCGTGCTCACCTCACCCATCCACCCTCAGAACAGGAGCGCGCTCACCTCACCCATCCACCCTCAGAACAAGAGTGTGCTCACATCACCCACCCACCCACCCTCTGAACAAGAGCATGCTCACCTCACCCACCCTAAGAACAAGAGCGTGCTCACCTCACCCGCCCACCCTCAGAACAAGAGCGCGCTCACCTCACCCACCCACCCTCAGACCAAGAACGCGCTCACCTCCCCCATCTACCCTCAGAACAAGAGCGCGCTCACCTCCCCATCCACCCTCAGAACAAGAGCACGCTCACATCACCCAGCCATCCTCAGAACAAGAGCACGCTCACCTCACCCATCCACCCAAAGAACAAGAGAGCGCTCACCTCCCCATCCACCCTCAGAACAACAGCGCACTCACCTTACCCATCCACCCTCAGAACAAGAGCGCGCTCACCTCACCCATCCACCCTCAGAACAAGAGTGCAATCACATCACCCACTCACCCACCCTCAGAACAAGAGCATGCTCACCTCACCCACCCACCCTAAGAATAAGAGCGTGCTCACCTCACCCGCCCACCTTCAGAACAAGAGCATGCTCACCTCACCCACCCACCCTCAGAACAAGAGTGCATTCACATCACCCACCCACCCACCCTCAGAACAAGAGCATGCTCTCCTCACCCACCCACCCTAAGAATAAGAGGGTGCTCACCTCACCTGCCCACCTTCAGAACAAGAGCATGCTCACCTCACCCACTTACCCTAAGAAAAAGAATGCGCTCACCTCCCCATCCACCCTCAGAACAAGAGCGCACTCACTTCCCCATCCACCCTCAGAACAAGAGCGCGCTCACATCATCCACCCACCCTCAGAACAAGAGCGCGCTCACTTCACCCATCCACCCTCAGAACAAGAGCACGCTTACCTCACCCATCCACCCTCAGAACTAGAGCGTGCTCACATCACCTACCCACCCACCCTCAGAACAAGAGCACGCTCACCTCACCCACCCACCCTCAGAACAAGAGCACGCTCACCTCACCCACCCACCCTCTGAACAAAAACACACTCACCTCCCCATCCACCCTCAGAACAAGAGCGCACTCACCTCCCCCATCCACCCTCAGAACAAGAGCGTGCTCACCTCACCCACCCACCCTCAGAACAAGAGCGTGCTCATCTCACCCATCCACCCTTAGAACAAGGGCGCGCTCACTTCACCAACCCACCCTCAGAACAAGAGCGCGCTCACCTCCACCATCCACCCTCCGAACAAGAGCACGCTCACATTACCCACCCATCCTCAGCACAAGAGCACGCTCACATTACCCACCCTAAGAACAAGAGCACGCTCACATTACCCACCCATCCTCAGAACAAGAGCACGCTCACATTACCCACCCTAAGAACAAGAGCACGCTCACATTACCCACCCTAAGAACAAGAGCACGCTCACCTCACCCACCTATCCTCAAAACAAAAACACGCTCACCTCACCCAGCCATCCTCAGTACAAGAGCGCCTGGTAATCAGATAAGTCCCATAACTCCAGCTTATAATTATAGGTTTGCATGGGAAGGACCAATCAGAAGCAACATTCCTCCAAGCCATCCCATTGGATAGGCTCCTACCTATAGATCGCATTGTCTCTGACCTATAATCATGCTATTTTTTTAAATATTTGGAAAGCATATATATATTACAAACTCAGGCTCAATGCATTATAGTGGTGACTATTTAAACAGCATATACGTCATATCTTAGGTCTTGAACAATGCTTGTATTGATTTTATGGACACTAGAAACATGAAACCTGAGTCAGTCCTGCCAGGATTCCGACTTGTCATCTGCAAGTTAATGATACACCCAAGCCTGTGTAAAGTAGGAGTCAACCAACTGAGGGCGTACCCACTAAGGACAATGTCATTTCAATAATGTTTGGGGCCCTTGTATAAGAGATTTTAGGGCACCCTGTTCGGAACAACTTTGAATGAACAATAACAAACAAGAAGGAATAATAGCAAGTCACAAAGAACCAAAACAAGTAACAAGGAGTCAAAGCATGTGAGATGGAGTCAAAGAAAGTTACAATTACCCAAAGCAAGTTACAAGGAACCACAGCCGGGGACAAGAAACCAAAGCAAGTAACAAGGAACCACAGCCGGCCACAACTGGCCATAGGAAACCAAAGCAAGTTACTAGGAGCCACAGCCGGCCACAAGAAACCAAAACAAGTCACAAGGCAACCTCAGCCGGCCACAAGAAACCAAAGCAAGTAACAAGGAACCACAGCCAGCCACTAGAAACCAAAGCAAGTAATAAGGAATCACAGTTGGCCACAAGAAACCAAAGCAAGTCACAAGGAACAACAGCCGTCCACAAGAAACGAAAGCAAGTCACAAGGAACAACAGCCGGTCACAAGAAACCAAAGCAAGTCACAAGGAACCACAGCCGACCACAAGAAACCAAAGCAAGTAACAAGGAACCAAAGCTAGTCACGAAACCACAGCAAGTCATAAGGAACCAAATCAAGTAATAGGAACCAAAGCAAGTAACGAAGAGCCATAGCAAGTCACGGGGAACTATAGCAAGTAGGAAGGAACAATAGAAGGTAACAAAGAACCATAACAAGGAACCAAAACAAATCATGAGGACTCAAAGCAAGTAAAATGGAGTCAATGAAATTTACAAGGAGCCAAAGCAACTTGCAAGGAATCAAAGCAAGTAAGATGGAGTCAAAGAAAGTTACAAGGAACCAAAGCAAGTCACAAGGAATCATAGCAAGTAATAACG
Organism: Pleurodeles waltl; assembly: GCF_031143425.1. NCBI lineage: Eukaryota > Metazoa > Chordata > Amphibia > Caudata > Salamandridae > Pleurodeles > Pleurodeles waltl. The sequence goes on from NC_090445.1 coordinate 1,694,714,208, forward strand.
AGTCAAATCAAGTCACGAGGAACCAAAGCAAATAACAAAGAGTCTATGCAAGTCACAGGGAACTATAGCAAGTAGGAAGGAACAATAGAAGATAACAAAGAACCGTAGCAAGTAACAAGGAAGCAACCCAAATCATAAGGAATCAAAGCAAGTAAGATGGAGTCAAAGAAAGCTACAAGGAGCCAAAGTAAGTTACAAGGAACCATAGCCAGCCATAAGAAACCAAAGCAAGTTACAAAGAACCACAGCCAGCCACAAAAAAACAAAGCAAGTTAAAAGGAACCACAGCCGGCCACAAGAAACCAAAGCAAGTCACAAGGAACCAAAGCAAGTACCAAGGAACCAAAGCAAGTACCAAGGAACCAAAGCAAGTACAAAGGAACCAAAGCAAGTACCAAGGAACCAAAGCAAGTACCAAGCAGCCAAAGCAAATCACAAGTAACCAAAGCAAGCCAAAAGGAATCATAGCAAGTCACAAAGAACCATAGCAAGTACCAAGGAACCAAAGCAAGTACAAAGGAACCAAAGCAAGTACCAAGCAGCCAAAGCAAATCACAAGTAACCAAAGCAAGCCAAAAGGAATCATAGCAAGTCACAAAGAACCATAGCAAGTACCAAGGAACCAAAGCAAGTACAAAGGAACCAAAGCAAGTACCAAGCAGCCAAAGCAAATCACAAGTAACCAAAGCAAGCCAAAAGGAATCATAGCAAGTCACAAAGAACCATAGCAAGTACCAAGGAACCAAAGCAAGTACCAAGGAACCAAAGCAAGTACCAAGCAGCCAAAGCAAATCACAAGTAACCAAAGCAAGCCAAAAGGAATCATAGCAAGTCACAAAGAACCATAGCAAGTACCAAGGAACCAAAGCAAGTACAAAGGAACCAAAGCAAGTACCAAGCAGCCAAAGCAAATCACAAGTAACCAAAGCAAGCCAAAAGGAATCATAGCAAGTCACAAAGAACCATAGCAAGGCACACGAACCCTAAGCAAGTCAAAAGGAAGGATCGAAACTCACCAGGAACAAAAGCACGGAAGAAGGAGCCAAGCCACTCACAAGGAACAGTAACTAGTAAGAGAGAACAATTGCAAAACCCCAACACGTTACTGGATTAAATCTTGCAGCACTGTCGGCCGAGGAGTAAGATCAGGACTGGATCACATCATTTGCAATTGGTCAGTGTTATCTTACGTCATGCTTTAATAACTGTTTTAGGATCACTCCAAACTCTAGTATCACCGCCTTCTTTTGTCGTCATTTTGTGCTTTTTGCTGTGTTAACCGTTATCCATAAAACCATTGGGGTTGTTGCTCCTCCTCAGGACTTTGTGTTGAGTACATTTTTACATTCAGTATTTATGTATTTTTTAAGTGTGTTTTGACTTTTAAACATTAGTTTGCGAATGTACTGCTGCTTTCATCTTTTACAACCTATTTTACTTTCCCGGAATATAACACTTACAATTCTCTTTCCTCTCGGAGCTCCAGAGGTTTCTAGGCCTTATTTGTGCTAAATATGTGGTATGAGAATTCTTTGTAGATTCACCTGACTTCGGCGTTAATGGTGATATATTGCCATAAACTACTGTTTTAATTTTGGAACTTATGTGGATTATTTTATCAGAAGTGCTTAGTTCCTAAAGCAGAAAGTGGATTGCACTATGCGATTGGGAATTCCCAAAACAGTCCTTACTATACTGTTTACGTATATACTTTCTTTTATGGTCTTAATATTAAAATGTTTGTTTGCACTCTACGATTATAGAAAAATGTTCATTAATCAGATACCAATGGCAAAAACGAATAGCACATGACATGATGCAATATGGTGCTAACAACTTGCATTGCAGTGTGGCTGCACCCTTAACCTCCAGAAAAGGGGTGCTCAATGTCACGTGATACAGTGAAACTACAGTTTAACAGATTGCATCAAGGGTGGAAAGAAAATCAATGAGAAAACTCATGTTAGTTCCAAGTAAGTCAAAGCTGAATGTTTCAGGATCTGTCAGGACATCCCTTAGCATTTTGGCACAGCTACTGGCCCCCCAAGCATCCCAGCACCTCACTATCCTCATTATATCTGGGGGTTGGGTCTAGAATTCTGCTCCTCCGGCAGAGTTCGTGGCGTTTTCCCCACCCCACACTCTACACGGAATGCGGATTTCTGAAAAACTTTGCGAAGTGATGCGGAGTGGAGTTTATCTCGCGCTCACCAATGTTAAGTTGATGATCGCGAGAGAAATCGCTAAGTTGGCGAGCACCAGCGATATTTCTGAACACATGCGGTCACAGTAGGCCGCACCCGCTCGCGGTGAGAAAGCTGGCGCTGGCATTGAGGAAGCTGGCGCTCAAGTACAAAATCTATTCGAGCAGCAAAAATAAGTTAGCGCCCTCTGGCACTCCGTGTAATGCCGTTCGTGCTGATTTTACAGCGCGGGAGAAACTCCTGTACTGAAAATCAGTGCAAACAGCGCGCCTTGCCCTAACTCTGACGCTCACGGAACTCCATGCAGTGTGGCGGAGTGTTTTTGGCACTTTGCTGAGTTCCGCCTAACGGTGAAGTGGGGGGAGGGGCTAGATGCCTCACACTCACTGGGGAGTCCTCCAATGATGTTCAAATGCTTGAAGTCTAATACTGTTCACCAAGGGTGCAAAATCCTCTCAGGCATCGTTCATACTTTTTAGCAATTAGAGTCATTGTAGCTTCTGAGAGTAAGTATGGAAATCTGTTTTTGCCTAAGTCAGTTTGGTTTTATTACCCATCATGAAAACCTGGTGCCCACCCAGAGGCTCAGGCAGCCCCATTATATTCACTACTACACATCGGGGTACAGCACCCCTTATTGCATCAGCACTTGTCCTTAATTTGTCAGATCTGCTACCTTCTAGCGTGCTGGTAATTATAGAGCTCAGTTTACCTGGCAGGAGCATGTGCACACCGTGAACAGACATGCAGCGAGCAGGACTGGAAGAGCACAGAGCACGGATGCAGCTATGGTAGAGAAGATGCTGAGGCCACTGGACCTGCCTCCTTGGCACAGGGGGTGACGTCTGCCCAGGGGGGCTTGGACAAATATTAGCACAACTGCAGCGAGCGCTCCTTCTACCTCGGGGTGAAAAGTCCAGGGAGGGGTCAGGTTGCCTTTTACAGTCCAAGAAGAAAAGGATCTGTTTTTAAAGCACCTCATTACTCATTCAACGATGATCTCCCAGAGTAAGAACAGAGACCCGGGGCAGTAACACCAGGTGGGGTGTTTTCAGAGTATTTAGATTGGAAGTTCGCTGCCCGAGCTGTGTTTTATTGCTCTCTGAATGGGTGGCTGTGTACAACAAGCATATGCAATGCAACGGGTCTCGCGTTTGCTCATGTTAGAGCTGATCGCGTTGTAAACTCCTAACCCGACTTTTCACCTATCGGGCAAAAGTGCATTTATATACGTAACCCGAAAAAGTGCAATTAACTATGTAAAGCGCTCGACTTCTGCCAAGCGAGATCGCGCTCGTAAATTAGAGAAAAAGAAGTCCACGAGCCCGATGGAAAACAGCGAGCCTCGCATGTTTTCTGTACTTGGTCGCTGCGCTCGAGGAGGGCTAACTACCGGAAAAGGCATGACGTATGCATGCCTTCGACTAATGAAAGCAAGCAGATTGTATTAGGCAAGCCCACGAACCAATAAAAAACACTGACGTGACGTTGACAGGGCTCTGAGCCCTTTTCTAAACACTAAAGCGTCTCGCTGCAATACGCATGAGCGAGCGCATGCAACGCAGGCTCGACCCTAAAAAGGAGAAGTAGGGGTGCCCAGTTTTCAAGAATGTTATAATTAGGTTTAAGGAAATAATTTAAAAGACAGATTCTGCTACTGAGGGGGTGTTTCCCTCAAGCACTAGGATACTCTCTCGGGTTATAGAGCGCTACAAATCTGCATAACACATGACATTCATCACACAATGGTACTTAAAAACAGAGGTCACTGCTTCCCAATAAAGGGAAGTACGAAGGAAGGGGGACAAAATTATGCGACTGGGAGTATTAAATTTTGCAGCTATTAAAGAGTTTTTTTCTGTGGCAACATTATTTCACTGCCTTGTAACTCACACTAATAGCATTCTGCAACTGAAAGGTGACCAGCTCACCTATGCAAAGGGTCTGCCACTGTGCAGCACCAAGGGGGGGGGTGTCTTCTTTTCAGTAACGTTTCATTCATTTGAGCAAGTACCATTGTCCTGGTTCAGACCTTGGTGGGTGCCATCCACCCATCTGGGTGGCTGACGTCATATCCTCCAGTACCCCGGTCGATCTATTGCCTGCCAGATTATGATGTCAAGGTGGGCCCTGCGGTGGGGGCAAGATCCGGAACAAAGCGTCCTGAACCACACCTGCATTCTCAAGCAAGCGGAACGACGCTTGCCTGAACAACGCAGGCCTGTTTCTCCGCCTTAACCACGCATGTGCTCAACAACGCAGGCCTTTTTCTCTGCCCTAACCACGCATGTGCTCAACAACGCACATGCGTGGTTAAGGCAGAGAAAAAGGAAGATCCATCGGGAGAGGACGTGGTCAGGTCAGTGGGGCTGGGGCAAGGATGAGGGTAGTTTTTAGGGGTAGGGTGGGGGGTGAAGGCGTTGGGGTGGTTAGGTTATTTTATTTTTTTAAGGGCGGGGTGGGAGGGTTGGTACTATGATTTTTAGGACAGGGGTGGGGGGGTCGGGTTAATTTGTTTTTAGTGGTGGGGGTTGGGGTAATTTTGTATTTAAGGGGGTGGGAGGTTGGGTTTTTAGGGGCGGGGTCGGGTAATTTTGTATTTAGGGCGGGTGGGGGGTTGGGTTTTTAGGGGCGGGGTGGGGGGTCAGGGTAATTTTGTATTGGGGGTTGGGGTAAAAATGTTTTTAGGGTGGGTGAGGGGGTTGGGTTTTTAGGGGTCAGGGTAATTTTGTATTTAGGGTGGGTGGGGGTCAGGTTTTTAGGGGCGGGGTGGGGGTTTGGGGTAATTTTGTATTTAGGGCGGGTGGGGGCGGGCTAATAGGGGTGGTGGTGTAGGGGTCGGGGTAATTTTGTATTTAGGGCAGGTGGGGGTGGGTTTTTAGGGTTGGGGTCATTTTTTATTTAGGGCAGGTGAGGGGGATCGGGTTTTTAGGTCCAGGGTGGGGTGTTGGGGTAATTTTGATTTCAGGGCAGGTGGGGGGGTTGGGTTTTTAGGGCCGGGGTGGGGGTTGGGGTAATTTTGTATTAAGGGCAGGTGGGGGGTTGGGTTTTCAGGGGTGGGGTGGGAGTTAGGGTAATTTTTTATTTAGGGCAGGTGGGGGGTGGGTTATTAGGGGTGGGGGCCCGGGGTAATTTTGTTTTTAGGGTGGGGTGGGTTTTTAGGGGGGGTCGGGGTAATTTTGTATTTAGGGTAGGTGGGGGGTTGTGTTTTTAGGTGCGGGTTGGGGTCGTTTTGTATTCAGGGCAGGAGGGGTGTTGTTTTTAGGGACAGGGGTGGAGAGGTTGAGGTAATATTGTTTTTAGGGGTTGGTTAGTTTTATTTTTGGGGGTGGGGGTTGGTTTTAGGGCTCAGGGTGGGTGGGGGTATCAGATAGTTTTTAAAGATGGGGGGTTAGGTACTTTGTTTTTAGGAGTGGGGGTGTCAGGGTAATTTTGTTTTTAGCGGTGGGTTAGTTTTAATTTTGGGGGTGGGGGTCGTTTTAGGGCTCAGGGTGGGGGGGATATCGGGGTAGTTTTTAACTGGGTTGAGGATACTTCTTTTTTTAGGGGTGGGGGTGTCAGGGTAATTTTTAAAGATGGGGGGTCAGGTACTTTGTTTTTAGGGGTGGAGGTGGGGGTGTCAGGGTAATTTTGTTTTTAGGGGTTGGGTTGTTTTATTTTTGGGGCTTGGGGTGGGTTTTAGGGCTCAGGGTGGGTGGTGGGTATCGGAGTCGTTTTTAAGGGTGTGGGGGTCGGGGTACTTCTGTTTTTAGGGTGTAGGGTGGCATACGACAACCATGCATGCTGTTTCCACACATGCCTTTACTAGGCATGCCTTTACAATGAAAAATCGTTGTAAAGGCATGTGTGGTAAAGGGATGCGTGGAAACAACACGGTCATTGTTCCGACCGCGTTGTTGAGGCATGCGTGGTTGCTGCATGCGTGGTTCCATCATACAACCCTGCGGTGGTCTTTGTGACTTCACAGACTCCACCATGGTAGCTCCTCTAAAAGCACTGAAAGCTTGGAGTGCTGTCAACATTTTTAGGCAACAGTGCAACAAACTTGTTTGTTTTTTCAGAAACAAAATCCCAAAAGAGGAGTTTGTATCTGGAAAACAAAAAGCTAATGCCCCCCACACTCTGGAAACTTTCTTCCCGGGTGTGGGCGTTAATATTTTCATTTTTCTGTCTGTGACTGCTAATTGTTTTCGTGGAGGTAACGGACAGAACAAAAAATGACTCTAAATAGGGTTGGTGGTCTGATGACTTCACTCTGATGACCCTTCTTTGTTGGGCCGTCAGAGTAAGTTTTGCAACAGTGGAGGCTGGTGGGACACTGTCATCAGCAAAATGATGGCCTGTCCAACTCTTAGTAGAGTAGGCAGACCGAGAGCTGACAGAAAGGGTACTCTGTCAACTTTGTTGTGAAGTGACATCTGCCAAACACCAGGCCACTTATTTCTTGCAGTATGCAAATTAGGCAGCATCCAATGAACTTTCTCAATTGCAGTTAATCCATAATTATGCAGAACATGGGCAGCCGCAGACTTGCATCATTTAAGTTGCAATGCTTAGAAGCGACAAAACAATGAGATCCCAAATATGGCTGAAAATATGCAACAAAGAAACACAGAGGCACTTCATTGCCCAAACACGCCCCTGATATTGTTTTTCATAAAAGAAAACGCAGAATTTGGAATAATCTGAGACACTGATGCTGCTTAAAGTATTTCCAACACTTGAAGAACATAGATCTTTATCGCTGGAGGTACCACTATTGAGGGAACTAAACGTGCACCTGGGAGACCCTGCTTTAGAGTAAGGTGGCAGTACGTGGGTGCCTATGGGGGTACCAGAAGAGAGGGGAGACGGCTAAAAGCATCACCATCTATCGGGTGCCAGAAAATCTTTCAATAGTCAGCTTTTTATCAGTTCTTTATCAGTTTAGAGACCTCCTAAAAAATAATTTCAGGAGTTAAGACTTAACTCTTATTAGCACAATTCACGTCTTATAAGCAACTAAAGAATGATTCAAATAGAATTATTTTTAGTCATTGGGGTCAGGAGTGTCCTTTCCACTCAATTGAGGGGACCAATAGATTTTCAGAACCCCTGGCAAAATGACATTTTGAGTTTGGATGTGCATTGTTCCTATCGATAAAGCACTTTTGTGGCCATCGTGGCAGTAGCATAGGTTTCAGTGGATGTAAAATGGCTCGAGTCAAATGATAACTAAAATATTTGTTCATGATATGATATCAAAATGATTTGAATTATGCACAGAATGTTCAGTGTCTCATTGTTACATGTGTTATGATTTTTTTTTTACTTTATAAAAGTACATTACGATAAATATCTCGGCCTTGTCATGACTACATATCAGCTAATATTGCAAAAACAACAGTCGGGTAGACAAACATGCAACGCACATTACTACAGATAAATACAGTTACGAAGGTAAAGACACCACAGTAATGCCTTTATTGTGGGATCAGAGTGACTGTCCTATCAGGCCGCACCATGTTTCTAGAAAATTCCAGAAATCCACCTGTTTCGGTTAGCTATTTTTGTCTTTACCCCTCATCAGAAAGCATAACACTTCATTCTGTATCACACAAATGATCAATTAACTATTTGGACTTTGTCCCATACTGGAGCTGAAACATTTGTTTCAGCTGATGTAACATTATTGATTGTCCCTAGAATATTTACACAAACTGAAATAATTACAGAAAAAACATTCTGTACAAATCTCCTTTGAACGAGTGGTCACAGCATTTCTTAGCATCACTAATGTTCACACAAGGGTGGATCTGAAGATGGTTACACACAGGAACTGAGTCAGAAACGTTCCCCTTGCAATGCCGGGCCAGGTGGGCTGCCACTAGATTTACCACAAGGGAAGACATGCGTTTGAAAATGGTGATCAGTCCTATTACCTTTCTCTAAATTGTGAAAAGAAACCAGATGTCAAGATCACAATATTAATAGCCAGAAAACCAATTTTAGAAGTCAGGAAAGTGTTTTCAACTCATAAAATGGGTTCTATCACCTATACCAAATAGCAATATGGAGGAGGGGGGTGAAGTGGGTGTTCCTTCCAAACTGTGATTCGATATAGAATGTATTGTTTATTTTTTATTGCAATTTTGGTCACAGACAATCAACCAGTTATCGATTCCTCAAAGTAGGTGGTAACTAATTTGCAAAGGGGAAGGTGATCTCTTCAGGAATCAGTATGGTAGAGTTAAGGGGAGCAGTCAGTGGTCCAGGAGCTATAAAACTGGTCCTGTGATGCTTGTGTTCTGGTTTAGGGAGGACCAGGCCTGGCAGTTCGGACTGGACTGTTCCCATTGGAGCAGGGTCAAGTCTGTTTTGCGTATGGCTGGGTCCAAACTGAGATGGCATGATGTGCACAGTAATGATGGACTGGGATGCAGCTCATGTAATTATCAGTGGCTGGGATGTATTCAAGCATTCCATCTTTGTTGTACTCTTTCTTTTTTTGCATACTTTAATGTGATTGCAGCCAGTTACACAGGGTTGCAAATTGCATCCTCCCTAATGAATATTAATCAGGCATGTTATTCTGTGACCCCTTGCAATTCGTTATTTTGTGAACCAACCTTTTATCACATAGGTCAGCTTGCAAAATCAGATTATATTAGCAAAACATTGGTGCACACATTGTCACCACTTTTTGAAAATAGAATAATAGCGCACCTGGCCCACAGATCCTAAATTTAGCATGAAGCTCCCAGGTTCTAAGAATTCAATACTAAGAACAGAATATGGCAGAATTTTGATTGGCTGAGTCAATCTCAGCAATCCATAAAGATGCTAAAATATGCTAATTTTAGTTGGTTGCTTTAAATAGTTCCTTTTCATGATCCACCATGCTATGGCATGTATGACTCCATGCGCACCAGTCTGCTAATGTTATTTCATTTATTTAGGTCCCCAAACCACAGACCAATATTAGCTGGAGTTCCTGCCCTGGGTGCTCGTGTTCAGTGCAATCCCTGGCCGATGGTTGAGACACAGGAACGAGAAGCTGAGGCGCTAACAATTGAATTAAACCAAAGCACAAGGTCAGGAAACCAACTTGGTTACAGCGAGAAAGGGGCTGGATGATTGATGGCGAGGAGGGAAACGAAGATTAGCCGAGGACTAAACTCGACAATTTCAGCCTCTAACGGGTGGTATCTGACAACCGAAGCTGCGATGCTCTGTGCCTGACGGTCTGAGCAGGTCCTGAAATATTTGTACGCGCTTTTCCAAACTATCATTAACAAATCCAGGTTGTCCTGCGTGCTTGTATGTTCCCTATAGCAACACAGTAATTTATCTATTGTGCCAATTATATACAGGCCCATTGAGGGGCAAATTTATGAAAGGCGACGCATCAAGTCATGATGCACCACTTTTCTTGCACCCCATTGTGCCCCCCCCTAACGCCACCATGTGTGCGCCATGTCTATGATACAGCGCACCATGGCCCACGTTAGAGAACTACCATCATAAATTTTGATGCTAGTTTGGCGCTTTGCAGGATTAGAGCCAAAAATATTGGCGCTACTCCTGCAAAGTGACAGATGGCCCTTTGAAGACAAGGGGACAGATTTAAGAAGCCCTTAGTGCCACCTTGAACCACATTAGCATCATTTTGTTAACTCTAATGTGGCGTTTGGTTGGCAAAATCGTTGCGCCATATTTACAAAGTGGTGCAATGCACACATTGCACCACTTTATACACCCTTGTGCCACATTATGCCTGTGAAAGGGGGCATTCCGATATTACGAGGCCCAGAAAATGGCTCAGTGGAATCTATGCGATTCCACTGCACCATTTCTAGCGTAATTTTTAACGCCTGCCTAAGGCAGGTGTTAAAATGAGGCTCCTATTGTTTTCGATGGGCCTCCTGTCACTTTTAATTCTGCAAAACGGCAAACTAGCATGAAAATTTATGATGCTAGTTCCCTAACATGGGCTATGGTGTGCCGTATCATAGATACAGTGCACATCACATATGGTGGCGTTAGGAAGGTGGAATGGGGCACAGCAAAAGTGGAGTATCATGACATGATGCTCCACTTTTCATTAATGTGTAGCAATGGGAGCCTCATTTTAAAGCCTGGCTTAGGCAGGCGTTAGAAATGACGCTAGAAATGGTGCAGTGGAATCTCATAGATTCCACTGTGCCATTTTTTTGGGCCTCCTAATGCCGGAATGCCACCCTTGCATACATTATGCCTGGCGCAGGCATAATGTGGTGCAAAGGTTTACAAAGTGGCACAATGCATGCATTGCGCCACTTTGTTAATATGTTGCAACGTTTTTGCCAACCTAACGCCACATTAGCCTAAAATAAATGACGTAAATGTGGCACAAGGTGGCGCTAAGGGCTTTTGAAATCTGGCCCTGAGTGGCTATACTGTATTTAAATTTAATGGCGAGCACTGAAATGAAATACATTTTGTATAAACGTAGTTTTAGGACCATGTGTTGTTAAGGCAAGAAAATTAATTAAGGTTGTGTTTTACTTAATACATACTCCACTTGCTATATATATATTTATTAACTCTATAGGGAGAAAAATATAGCCCTGGGTCAAGAACAAGCATTGGCAAAGCCCATAGGTCTTGCCTTTTAAATCTAATTCCTGAGATATTGGCATTGTCATTTTTGCTCCCAGTGGTATCACCAAAAAAAAAGATATAAAAAACATCCACCATTATGTCACGAAGCGTGCACATGTATGTACAGGAAATGGATTTTCAATATGCCAATGGAAACAGCATTGCACATGCTTTGTGACATGCCAGCAGTCATTTACAATTTATTTTTGTAAACCTTAATTTACCATACCAAGTTCGCCCACAGCCATTTTAGAACAATAGATTAAAAAATGTAAGTATGTGATGCCACACACTGAAAAAGGAGCCATTTAGTAGCAGGGTGCAAATTAGACTTCCCCATGCTTCCTTCCAAGATTCAGCATCACTCTTGCCACCTGGAAATATTGGAAATCCCTTATGTATACTTGGACTTCACCTGTGTTTGAGAAGCCATGACTATATCCATATTTCAGTGGGCTATTCAAATTCCTTCACACTGCTTTCTGGCAACTGGGGACTTCACCCTTGCTGCCAAGGAATATTAGTATTCACACATGCTTACTGGAATATCACACTTCTCCTATAGTTTACAAGAATATGTGAATTCGTCCACATTTCAGTGGTCCATCGAACTTCACTCTTTCTTCCTGAAAACATGGGACTTTTTCCTTGCTGCCTGGGAATGTTCGACAACCCCAATGCTTGATGGCAATATTGGAGGTTGCCCTTGCGTCCTGAAAATATTGGTATAATGCAGTGATGGGGTAGACTGCTGCTGTTCACCTGTGCTGCTGGTAGAAGCACAGAGACTGTTGGTAACCCTGGCAGTTCTGTAAGAATCTTTAGAGCATTGCTGGGGCCATGGAGCCCTGAATTAAAGCTCAGGCCCAAAAGGGCTTGTAAGATTGCATCAAGAACCAAAAGCATAGAAGCAATGATATGTGAGGAAGATGATTCCTGGACGCTTTCTATCCCTGACATTCACTGTGTCTGTATATATAGGGATTGTCTTACATAGAAACCAAACAATATCTTCGCTGACAAGTCATTTACTTAAAAGCTTTATAACAAAGTGCGAAAATAAGAATTTGATAGAAATGTACACAACATTTCTTATTAAAGTTGTATGTCTATTTCACTTAGAATCTACATAAAGAAAAACCTTGTTTAATGTTACAATGTGATGTCAGACATTTTCCTTGTAACAAAAAGTGATAAAGTTAACACTTCAAGAGAAAAGGTTGCGCCCAAGCATTTCAAAGATCATTTTGACACCCTAAAGAAGCGATCTTGCATCATGAGAACGTGCAAAGGCAGGAAATGCAAACATTTTTTCTGAATATTCCCAAACAAAATTCTCTTGAACCCCAATATATTTTAAGACGTTGGGAAAAATGTAGAATTTTGGGCCTGAAAATATGTGTGGGTATGACCTTCTTTACTTAACTCGTTTTATCCTCTCTCACATTCCAACGTACTCGCTGTTAGCTCTTGATTTTCTGAGATACACCTGAAGATGTGATGACTTCTAGAATTTAAACCAAGGCAGTATTATCCAGATTTCAAGCTCGGTCAGTGATTTTCTGCCTATCATTTCCAGGGAGTTACGAGTTTGCCAAGCCAGCAATTGAGAATATGCCATCTTTAGGGGTGACCATAGGAGAGCATGGAGTTTTTCCACCAAAGTGGTCTAATTCTACTATGGGAGGACTAACTTTAGTGGAAAAACATTTCAGGAGAAAATCCAGGTTTTCTGTCACCGCTTGTGGAAATTCTGACAACAAATGTGAGTGTAGAGAATGCCCTCCAAATAGCGGCACTCCCTCCACTGCATGCCAGCAGAGATGTCTTTTATTTGCTCGGTTGGTATATCCCAGCATGTTAAGATGGAGTTGCAGGTTCAAGCACTATTTCTGTGGCTGCCTTTCATGAGGTTAACTTCTCCAAACATGGTGGCAGGTAAGTCCCCCTAGACAAGCCAGATGCGCAGTCGTCATGTTTGGGGAAGTTCACCACTGACATTCTTTGAGTCAGTGGCAGAGCTGGAGGTGTCTTTGTTGGGGTCATGTCCGCCACCTTTTACCTATAAATAGGAAGTGGACAAAGCAAGGATGTGGTGAGTGATGAGTCTGACGTCTACAGTGCGTTCCTCATTACCAGCCTCCGCAGGCTGATGCTGAATGGAATGGTGAGCAATTTTTATGCCTGTTTTTGAAAGCTCAGCAGACATATTGCTAACAATATACATAAAACAAGTATTTGCAATGGAGTGGGTCTCATGTTTGCTTAAGTTAGAGCTATTAAAGTTGTAAATTCCTAAATTGACTTTTCTTGCCACTTAAATTGAAAATGAAAAGTAAAACAGCTGACATAAGCGAGCCGATTCAGAGCACCATGGCCACCATGAGCATGAGCGCGAAGGAGAGACATAAAAAGAAAAAGAAGTTTGCTCACAGTCAAACGTTTTGGCAAACGTGCAATTGTCCATATAGCAGGGTTGGTGTCCAAGGCGGTAACAAAAGCACCCCAAGGCAGCACAAACGTAAAGCATTTACCAATGATAACAAAGAATTTTTGAAAGGCAAGCCCAAGAACGAGTGAAAGTGATGGGTGTGCGGGGGGCATAGTTAGAAGCCCACAAGACTTACAACAAGTCAACGCGCTTGCGCGCTCCACCTAATGAGCTTTGGTTTCACCCGTTTCAACCATTGGCTTTCTTCAATCAGTCTCTTTCAGCTATTGGCTTGAGAATTTGTTTCTCACGTCTTGGCTTAGCCAATGGAGCTTTCATCTCTCCCTTAATGGTATTGGCTGTTTGGGTGTAGCTGTGTGGTCCACTCAAGCGCTTACATTGAGCTATGTGGGGCCGTTTCTTTACACCGCTAGCTTTCTTTGTCCTCCCGGGTGGGCTCCCTCATGTTCCTTTCACTCTAAGATGCTAATGGTGTATGCACCAGCACACTGACCCTAGATCTCATGACTTTACCAATGTCTGTTGCTTCCATGCTTACCTCCTTTTTACAGTTCTACTTTTCCATTCCCTCATTTTGCTGTATAATTTCCCATTTTTTTGTCTTTCCTTCATTTATATATTCACCCATTGAATTTTATTGTGTTTTTAATTATCGAAATCTTCTAATTTTCCCGTTTATCCGTCTCTCCTCCCTCACCTTACATGCTATCTCATTCTTACCTAGTCTTCACTCTTGTTTGTTCTAAAATCTACAATCCGTTCACTAATATAAAAACAGAATCGAATATTTATTAAAAAATCTTTTGATTATCGGAGGTGTGATTATACATATTCTTCAAACAAACGCCCCCCACTTTCAGTGCATTTGTGTGCTCTGATCCTTAAAGGCGATAGCAGTAATGCTGGGGATTCAGTCCATCGTTTATGTCAATGAAATAAACTCGCCTTGAAGTCACGGAGTGCGAATGGGCGCTAGGCCCCCCGGTGTACGCCTGGAGTCCCAGCTCCCACCCGCGCTTGACGCAACCTGCAGCAGAGACAATGGCTCTCGGGGATGAAAGCGCACAGGAAGGTCCGTGGCCCCGACTAACTGTCTCCAGGTGTCCCTGGCAGGATGAGAGGCCTGGAAGAATCAACTTCCGCCACCAGTGGCTAAACTCTGAACTCTCAACTCTGTGCCCGTAAGTCTGAGAGAGGGAGCCTGTCAGCTCGTGGCCTTTGTCACCCTGTGCAGGGATAATAATGCATCCTGTGACTCAGCACGCCTGTCTGCCTCCCAACCTGCTGTTGGCATGTTAGGCTGTTGTACAACCTGCGCACTGCCCGGGTGGAACAGCTGTCACGAAATACCTGCCTTACCGTGGGCACCCATTAGCCACAATTTATTTGGATTTTCCCTCATCGTCCTTTTTGTTCGGCTGGATTTTTGTTTCTCCTCTAAGCCTCTGCTCATTTCTTATTCTCATATTCAATCATTACCTGTTTGTCTGAAGTTTATGTTGCTGGGTTCTAGAGCAGAACAGCAGCAGCCCGCAAGGGCGCCACCTACTGGCCCGCTATATTGAAGCAACAGTTACAGAGTAAAATTGAATACATTATTTGAGACCAAAATGACAAAAATCCAATCCGTAGACCCGGATTTATAGATTTCAGGCAAGTAAACAGGTGCAGCTCCTCTTTATGGGTGGAGGAGCATCACCCCCAACCCCTGCTAGCAGCAACCGCTGCAAATCCTTTTACATGGACAGGATAATAAACTGTTTAGTATCGTTTCCATGTAAAAGGGGCGGGGCATTGGGGGTGACGACCTGAGGGGCGTGCACTGTGCACGCCCCTCAGACAGCATGTGTGTTTGGCCGGCCATCTAGGGCCGGCCAAACACACATGTGCACAGGGCTCTCCTCAGCCCAGCAACATGGTTGCTGGGTTGGCGAGAGCCTGTACAGGCTCCCAGTCTGCCTGGGAGCGCCCTGAGCAGCGTCAGGATTGGAGAAGGGCAGGCTGGGAGAGAAGGTAAGATTTTTTAAACATTTTTATTCTTTAATTATTTTTTTCCCATGCCCTCCGCACTCCTCCCCGCAACCCCACCCTCCCAGCCCCAGCCACGCGAGTCGCTCCCGCAAGTAAAGCACCTTAAGGTAAGTAAAGCACAATGCTCCATTGCAGCTATCTGGTTGTGTGAGACCCAGTGAAAGTCACAAGTTCAGGCCGACAACTATGGGGCCGGTGCCGGATACAGGGACTATGTTAGCCCTGCTGAAAGAATTACCTTCAAAGTCTAGCGCAAAGATTCCAAAGTGTGGTGGAGTGGGCAGCGAGGGACAAGCAGAACGGTACAAATGGCAGTCACTTTGGGGTGAAAAGCAGGCCGGGTGTCACAGGCACATTCCACGGTAGTGCAAAGATCCTTTCAGGCATCTGGGGCAGTCATTGCTGGAGGTTCACGCTGGCTGTCACTCTGGGCTGTTGATGTTGTAGCGCCAACTGCAGACCTGGCTTCGCCGGTCATCTCTGGCAGTTGAAGAGACAGGTTCACTGGAATTTCATGTTGAAGGGTGATGGGGTGACACGATCTTAGTGCAAACAGACCTGTTCACTTCATGGCCGCAATGAGCCCAAAACCTCAGGATTTCTCCTTTTCTTCAAGGAGGAGCTAGCTCCACTGATGCCACACCAAGGGTCCAGGACCTCAGGGGCATTTCTTGGGGACAAGAATTCACTTCAACAGAGGTCAGAGGGGCTCAGGCAGGAACAGTTACTGGTCCACACAGCACAACAGCAGGGGAGATACAGAGAGCCTCTGGCGCTTGGTATTTCCCTGTAGCTTAGAACCGAAGATCAGTCAGTTGACCCTTGGAGTCACTTCAGCGTGAGATGAAGGGTGCAGGTCCAGTCTTCCTTCTCAGCAAGCCAGGCAGCAGGCAACAGGGCAGCTAGTTAGCAGGATAGCAGTCATGGCATCAGAGTACCACATCAATCCTTCTGTAGAATCCAACTGTCCAGGAGTGCACTGAAGAGTTAGGTCTGAGGGTCCAGTACTCATACTTGGTGTCAGCTTTGAAGTAGGAGAAGCTTGCAGAGGTTTCCACCTCTAGAGGTTCTTGGAATTTACTGCCTCCCTGTCCTGGTCCCAGCTTGTTTGGGGACACAGTAGACTGGTTTCAAACCCTTTGTGAGTGTCCTGATGCAGAGGCTTTGTGATGTGTAAGTGTGGTAGGTGACAGATCTGTCCCCCATCAAGTCAGAGATGGCCCATCCTCCCAACACCTATTCCCTCTTTGTCTCACTGTCCGGGAGCAATACCTAAAGGCCAATTGCCAGCTACACCTAGTCATGTGACCCAGGATACAGGCTGCAGGCACCAAATAGTCAGGACAAGAAAATGTAAACTTTCTAAAAGTGACACTTTCAAAAGTGTGACATAAAATGTGGCTTTAGCATTAAAGAGGATTTTACATACTAGTCCTTTAGACACCATACTTGAGATTCTCATCTGCTCCCAATTGAAAGTTATCACTTATTAAATGCACTAAGGTAACCCAATGTTATCAGATGGGAGAGGTAGGCCTCACAATAGTGAAAAAATAATTTAGAAGTTTTTTTTACTACCAGGACATGTAAAACGTAAAGTATGCATCCAATGTTTTAAATACACCTCCCCTCTGTGCTGTGTAGGGCCAAACGTTTGGGGGTGACACTTCAGAAAGGGCCAAGTTCAACTTACCTTAACCCCAAGACTACCTCTTAGTGCACTGTTACTCCAGTACCTACCATAAACGCTTTGTTTACCAAAACCCTAAACGTAGAGTCTAACATTATCCTTATTCAAGCATCAATCCTAAATCCATCACTAATCCTGATGCTAAGACCCCAAAAGGCTCCTTTATCATGACAATACCCCTAACTATTAAGTTATGCCTTACTCCAACAATAACCCCAAAGTTTTCCTTTACCCTAACCCCCATCCCTACTCCACGCTAAACCGAAACTTAAACCTGCCTCTGATCACTGCAGTCCATCTTTCAATACCTCGACCATAAACCTACCTAACTTACTAACCTTCATTACGTTAGTGGAGTTAACGGTAATGACAATGTAATTTTGTTGAGATAAGCGTTACCAAGAGGTGACATTGACAAGGTAGCATGAAGATGAGTTAATGAATGAGGGGTAATGAGGGCAGACTGCCAAGCCCACTCTCACAACCCCACCATGGCGCTCAACCTTATATTTGACATTATAGCAGCAAGCACTGCACCTAGAACTTGCTGCAGGCAATGCCCGTCGCTCAGTACCAGTCCGGATTGGCACAAACAGGTATTGCATGCAGCAATAATAAACCGATTTTAAAGAGTATTTATAACTTTGGGCATGTGTGACAAATCTGCACACTTTTGTTTATCAAAAAAACAGAATATGTTCATCTACTTGTTGTAAAGTTGATGTAGAGAGTTCAGTGGGACAGTTGTGAGTGAATGCTCCAAAACGTGCATTTTCCCTTGAACTATCCCAAGGGAATTCCAGGAAACCAGGGCCTAGTCACAAACTGCATGTTATGGTACTTTAGAACTTTTGAGAAGTACTACAATAATACTACTAAAGTACAACAAAATACTATTCACAAAGCTACGAGTGTAAATCCATCTCTCTTACCTTTTCTATGGGGAGAGCCTCACACTGGAAAGTTACTATTTTTTAGTAAAATTGGGAGGGGCAGGGGAGGGGCTGACAAAGTTGGCATATTTACTACTAAATGAGAGGGGTATAGGGTGGAGTAAGGAGGGAAGTGCACCCACCCACCTAAGAATAATGAGAGTTTTATAGTGAAAGAGAGATGGCAACAGCCAGAAACAAATAGCGCAATAATGAAAGAGAAGAATTAGAGTAAAGAAGAAAAGAGAGACTGGGGTGGGGAGAGATAGAAGCAGCAATGAGAGGAGAGGGGAGAAGAAGCTGACAGTAAAGATGTGTGCGGAAGAGAGAGAGTGAGAGACTTTAAAAAGAGATTAGATAAACACAAGAGAGGGAGAGGGGATGGAGTATGTATGAGAGAAGAGTGAAAAAGAATGAAATTGTGTGTGAGTTGAAGCAGCAGGAACAAGTGATGTAATTCGTGATGCGTGAGAAAGGTGCAAGGGAACAGGAATGTTGGGTGCCAGAGACATATTCATAAAGGGACAGAGAGTGCAAGACACGGCGAGAGAAATAGGGATATAGAGAACTAAAGTCAGTGTCAAGGCACTTTTGTGCGAGACAGAGCGACAGAAACAGAGGAAGAGGAGGACATACCAGAGAAAGAAGACAGAAGAGAGATGAAGTCGAAGAAAGGAAGGGAATAAAGACCTAACAGGAGAACTTGCTCCACAGAGTCATAAACAACCCCTAACATAAGCACAATACATTCAGCCTGCATTGCTTTTCGGCTACTAAGCTCCCAAGTCCTTGAACAGACTTCTTCTTTTCTCTGTCATGGTTAACGAATGTCTTCTGTTCTCTTGCAGGACATGAGCTGTTGGTGATGCTGACTGACTCGCCTGCTGTAATAGAAATGCAAGTCTTGCCTCAGCTAGCTCAGTGTCTGCAATCGATAAATCAGGCCACAGTCCATAAAACCTGGAATCAAATGGAGAGGCCCCAAGAGCACAGGGCGGATTACTTGTGTGAGGCCAGACTGTTGCCTCACTGGATAGATGTGGTTGTAGGAACATGGGCTTACAGGCTTTCTCAATGTGCCGCAGTGTCTTACTTCCTTTGCCGGTTTCCTCTTGCAAACCTAAGCAAAATGTCCACTTGTGGTCACGTTTCCAGCACGGAACACAACCATCGAAAAAGGGAAGTTAGAAATGTTCAACTATGTACATAGTTTTTCCCGAAGCTGAGCGCCTCCTCCAAGCCTTTTCTGTCTGGAAGGGGGCTTTGGGTCTGTTTCAAAGTTGTGTGGTAAAAGAAATTCCTTAGAAAGGTGGGGGAAGTGGTAAATAGAACCGGACGGAATTTACATAGGCGACGTAATTTTACCACAGCAATTTCGCATTACACTTTTCACGCAAAATCCCAAAATTTCACCATGATGCCGCGTTGTGTAATTTTCCATCAGTTCAAGGAAAATCCTATTGTAGGAGCAGAGGAACAACACGAATGAACACAAGCGAGATGCTGCCATTCACATCATGTGCGATTTAGCATTATTTTTAAGCAGTCGCGGCTCACAGAAGGGGTGGGGCGGCGCGCGCACGGTGGGGAACACACATTACATTATAAAAAAATATATGTTTAAAAAGACCACTTACCTCGCTCCTCGACATGTCGCTTCGCTCCTCTGTCTCGCTGCGGGCACGCTCCCAGCCTGCCCTGTGGCCAATCCTGATGCTGCTTTCTCAAAGCAGCATCAGATTGTCTGGGAGCGCCCGGCCAGGGTGCTCCCAGGCAGACTGGGAGCCTGTGCAAGCTTTCAGTTGCTGGGCTGGAGAGAGCCTCCTGTGCATGTGTATTTGACCAAGTTGCTGGGCTGGAGAGAGCCTCCTACGCATGTGTATTTGACCGGCTTGAGACGGCCGCCAAACACACATGTGCTGTGAAGGGAGTGCTCTGTGCACTCCCCTCAAGTGCTCAGCACATCCAATGCCCCGTCCCTTTTCAAGAAAACGATAATAAACACCGTTTATTATCATTTTCTTGAAAAGGTTTTGCAGCTGCCGCTGCTGGCAGGGAGGAGGGCAACGCTCCTCCACCCTAATGGAGGAGTCACCCCTGTTTTTAAGAACCAGTTGTGTCCTTGTGTGCCAGAATGCATTTCACACTTAAAAATAGTGCAAATCCTACATATTTTCGCATAGTTTACCCAAAATGTTGTATAATTATGCAAAGGGAAATTACATGGATTACACACACCTTATAGTGGTAAATCATCTGCCTGATACATCTCCGAAGGAATTACCATAAATAAGACAGTAAGATTTTGGAGGTAAACCCATCGGACTATTATCTACCAGCAGAAAAATTTCCATCAGAAGACTGACCACGCCCTCCACAAACTGGGCTATATTCCCTTTTCACCCACCTTTAATCAAGCCCTAATAGAGGTAACAGCGAATCCACAAAAGACTGTAAATGAATTACTTTAAGGGATCTCCGGTAGAATTATAGCCCTATTTATTGCTGGTTTAGAGTGTGGCTGGTGTATTCTATCCGCCAATGTGATAGAATGCCTGCCCCACTATTTTCCATATTCAGAGTATTCCAATAGGGTGGTGAAGGTTTATCTATCAAATTGGCTGTGTGTAATTCCTTGGGCCATGGGAGGAGCCTATTATTGCCTCTAACTCAGGCCACGAGTGTTTACAATGTGGTGGGCATGCCACTGGCACGGGAGACTCTGGACCAGATTTAGAGTTTGCCAGCCGTAGCAATGGGTATCCTCGCTGCCACACTCTCATTCCGCCCACTCTATTTTGCGTCAGGCAGACGCAAGGTTTACATCAGTGGAGTAAAATGTACTCTGTCTGCGTTTCATACCGACCTATAGAGATTACCACAACAGCCGGAGTAAAGGAAGGTTTGCAGATGTAAAATTCCTCCACCAACCTGACTGTCTTTACACCATATGCCAAAGTCTAAGTCTGGTTCCACCTTTGACTATGACAAGATTTGGATGAAAATCCAAAAGACGTGTTGGCGGTCAGCTGCCAGGGCTTACTTTGAGTTGGTAGTTGCTGATGGTGCCATCAGCACTCATTTGGGGACTGACACTTATTTTTGATCAAGAGATATTGACTGAGAGCAAGAAAGGGAAAAACACATAAATGGTAAGAAGGAGGAAGAGAAAGACAGAAAAAATGTCAAAAACGGAGAAAGCAAGCGCCAACAAGAGTAAGATTTAGAGGCAGGCAGTGTCGGGTAGTGGGTTAAAGAGGCCTGAGGTGAATTCAAGGCTACGCAGTCTTGGTATTCAGTGTGCTGACATTTCATAGCACCAGCTGTTGGCTTCTGAGCAGAGCTCTGGGCACCAGCACTCATTATATTAGAGATTAAGCACTGTTAGCTGCTGATATAGGATGGCTAATACACCATCATAGCTGGGTGAGGAAACTCACTGAAAGACTGCCATGAAAATGGTTGTAGGTGGCAGACTTTCACTGAATGGTCAGTAAATTTCCCCTATCATAAAGAAAAGAAACTCACATCTATGTGCCCCCACTTTGGGAGTTCATTTCAGTGTCAATATGTGGTGGTGGAAACTCCACCATCCGTAACTGCCTCTGATGTAATGTACATGAGAGGGTTTCTCCCCAAGTAGTTCCTTCCTTGATAGATAGAGACATTCTGGTGGACAAACTTGACCATCCTTCATCATCACCTTATCAAGGTTAAAAATTCCACCACATTGGGAGATGGAACGTCCACCAGTGAAAATGTAAATGTGATGGCTATCCTAGTCCTCAACACCCTAGCAGACATTGAGCACCTCACTTCGAGAACTATAGGCACTGCCCTAAGCAGTCCAGCAAAGGACTTTTCTCCCAGGCTACATCCTCATGTAAAGCTTGCAGAGATGCAGACTCACAAAGAACAACATGAGCAACTTCCCGCTTCTAAGTTTGTCATAATTCACTTTCACCCAAAACACTTTATGCCAAGATCCTGGAGACATGGCTGCAGTGTGCAGTATGGCACTGTTAGAAATGAGATTTCTGGTTGTTAGAGTATGCACTCTGTAAAAGCAGGAATCACCACTCTAGTCAGAGTAAGCTAGATATGCACTGAGATAATCTGATCTCACACTCTGGTAGCTTGGCACAGACCAATGAGGCTTATCTAGAGAGGCAATGTGTAAAGAATGTGTGCAACACACACACAGTAACACAATGAAAACACCATAAATATTCTCCACACAGGTTTAGAAAAATAGACAATAATTTTTATAAATAAATCAAGACCAAAACAAAAATCTTATAAGTAGAATTTGAGTTATCAATTTTTAAAGAATAATAGAGTTCTTCCGCTTAGAAGCAAATAGCTCTTCAGGGGATAATTTAGGTCTCGCTGAACCTGGGGCAGAGTCAAAGTTCAGGCTGACATTGATGGAGCGCAGACTGGCTACAGGACCCATGCAAGCCCCGGTGAACAAATTACCTTTCCTGGCTGCAACAGCAAGATGAGTGGTGGGATGTGTGGATGGGGTCCTCGCAGGGATGGTGATGCGTCGATCTGTCCCACGCAGTAATGGCAATAAGTTGGTTCTGAAGACAAGCACTGGA
This sequence comes from Pleurodeles waltl, assembly GCF_031143425.1. Lineage (NCBI taxonomy): Eukaryota > Metazoa > Chordata > Amphibia > Caudata > Salamandridae > Pleurodeles > Pleurodeles waltl. The sequence goes on from NC_090445.1 coordinate 1,694,736,743, forward strand.
GCTGAGATGAGTTGGTTCCTAACTCCGCTGTGCTGGGTTTCTCCACCCAGTTGAGGGATGTGTCGAGCTCCGATGTGCGGTTCAGAGAGTTCAGGCTCTCAAGGTGATGCTGTGATTCAGAGAGCGATGCACCGATTCTGCTCCTACAACCAGCTCGATGTGCCAGTTCTGCTACACGCAGACAGGAGGCATTGCAATTTCCATGATGCAAGTATCTGGGTCCACTTCCAGAAGACCAGGCATAAGAGCTGGGGTAGAGACTTTGCTATCGCTGAGATGCAAGCAACATAAGGCAAGCCAACAAGCTCTTGGAGATCACTTGATGTGCAAGGCAGAGTCCAGCTCTCCCTCAGCAAAGTCAGAGAGCAGCAGGGCAGCTCAGCAGAAAAGCAGTCCTTCCAGGTCAGCAGTCCTGCAGAGTGACAGTCCTTGATGCAGCCTAGGAGTTCTTCTGACAGAGCCCAGTTGTAGGTCCAGAAGTGTCTGATTTGGTGAGATCAGAGACCCAGTTCTTATACCAAAATGGGCCAATAAAGTGGGGTGACTTCAAAGAAGAGTCTTTGAAGTGCACAGAGGTCCTTTCCTCCTTAGTCCTATCAGTAGGGGGTAATTAGCCCTTTGTGCGAGGACTGGCACTCCCTACTCAGGTGTGTCAACTCCCCTCTACCCTTCCTGCCAAGAAGAGCCTTTCTGCATTTGTGGCTGTCTATAATGAGAAAGATATGGATTTCATTTGAAAGTATTGACAAACAATGATATTTTGGTATGAAGTTTCAGGACCAATTCCTAATATACAAATCAAGCATCAACTTCTCTAGCTATATTTTCAACCATTATAGGGGCCTTTGGTTTCAACACAAACAATATAGACCTGAACCAAAATGTCAATGCATTACCCATCTTTCTTTAGAATAATTTCTAATATTTAGTAGATTGTTTTGTTATGATCAGTAAACATACAAAATCCAGAGATATTTAGAAAGTGGGCAATAAGTACGTTGTCATATGTCAATAGTTTCAAGCTATGATTTATTGGATTAGAATTCAATGTATGAAGAAACATTATTAATACAGAACCCCTCATTTTTTGTATTCTCTTTTCTCTTTTGTGCCTGGTTCTTAATACAGATGTAAAAAGAAAATACACCTCCTTGCATTATTGTTTTCCTCTGTCACAAATGGCATGCTCATTTTAATTTACATTAATTGTTGATGTAAGTGACAGATATCAGTAAGTAACAAGTTATGTAACAATTCTCTAGATAATATCCCTTGTTGGCACCCTTACCTGTTCTAGGTTTATTACCCAGTCTCACAAGGGTATATTGGGTTGCCCTTTTTTGTTATTCACTTTCTCAAAGTGGTATTTCCAAAACAGTAATGTTAAATCAGACTTTACCAATAAAGAGGATTTATCATTATCATTCCTGTGATATGAAACACAGGCACTGCCTGTCCTTTAGGGCAGTGGGGCCACGCCTCCCCACCTTTTGCCCCTCATGAAGAGCGTCTGTCAGGCTGAACAAAGGTCAGCCTGACAGACACTCTTCATGTTCAGCTCAGGCAGCCAGGAGTGAGACATGCACGATTTGCGCAGACTCCTGCCTGCCTGAGCTGAACTTTGCTGGGCTGAGGAGGTCACAGCTCCTATGGGCGTGACCTCCTCGGCTCAGTAAAGGTGCCTCGAGGCCCTCCCTTGGGTGACGAGGAAGGCATCACCCATTGACTTCGACCTGGGCTCTTCAGGTTTAAGCCCTGAAGCGCCCAGGGCGAGTGTCAATCAGTGACACTTCGCCACAGAGTGGGGTGGGGTCAGCAGTCTCACTGACCCCATCCCACTCTGTGACGAGGCTGAAACTGCTGCCTTCCCTCATTGGCTGACCTAGGTTCAGCCAATGAGGGAAGGCAGCAGCCCCAACCCTCCTGGGACCTCGAGGCTGAAGGTATGTGCGTGTGTGATGTTTTAAAATGAATGTTTGGTGCGTGCGTGCATGTTTGAATGTTATGAGTGTTGTTAATGGATGTGCGTGCGTGCGTGTGTGTGTGAAAGAATGAGTGTGTGTGATCTTTTAAAATTAATGTTTGGTGCATGCATGCATGTTTGAATGTTATGAGTGTTAATGGATGTGCGTGCATGTGTGAAAGAATGAGTGTGTGTGTGTGATGTTTTAAAATGAATGTTTGGTGCGTGCGCGCATGCTTGAATGTTATGAGTGTTGTTAATGGATGTGTGTGTGTGCATGTGTGTGTGAAAGAATGAGTGTGTGTGTGTGTGTGCTTCCCGCCCGCCCCCCTCCCTCCTAAAGCTGCCGGCAGCCACTGAAGAAACATGGTGTGACTTCTCCTTTCTGATCAGGAATTACAGCTTAAAAGTGTATTAGGAAATTCCCAATCCTGACCTATGAAAGGAGTAGGCCTCAAAGTAGTGAAACAGGACTTTAGGAGTGTTTTCACTACGAGGACATGTAAAGGTAAAAGTAAATTCCCTACCTTTTAGTTAGTGGCACCCTCCCCTATGGGCTACCTAGGGCCTACCTTAGTGGTGACCTATATGCACGAAAAGGGGAGTTTAGGGCTTGGCTAGGGGTTTAAAATGTCAAGTCAAAGTGGCAGTGAAACTGCACACACAGGCTCAGTAGTGGCAGGCCTGAGACATGTGTAAACGGCTGCTTATGTGGGTGGAATAATCAGTGCTGCAGGCCCACTAGTAACATGTCATTTACAGGTCCTGGGCACATGTAGTGCTCCCTACAAAGGACGTACAGGTAAATTAAATAGGTCAATTGGGTATGAGCTAGTGTTATCATGTTTAACGGAGAGTGTGCATGCTCTTTACCACTGGTTAGCAGTGGTAAGTGCTCAGAGTCCTAAATGCAACAAAAACGAGGTCAGAAAAAGAGGAAGGCAAAAGGTTTGGGGTGACTCTACAGAGAGGGCCATTTTCCAACAGGCCCTATTAACTCAATGCTCACAAAGAGTAATTCGAGATCCAGCTAGTATCTCATACCCACCTGCCTGTCGGGCTGTAACAAGCACTGATGCACCCCAGTCTCAACGCCATCTGATGCTAACCCATGTACCAGTGTCTCTTCTCATCTTGCTCACGTCTTGAGAATACTTTTGAGTAGAGACATCACCCTGAGATACATTCATGTCTCATGAACTTTCCCACAGTGTGGACGAGGACCAAAGAAGCCAGAATTGATAAGCCCCTGGACCAGCGCAGTCCAGGAGAAGATTTGTACCGTTGCAGAAAAGGCACATAATTTTCAACTCTGCTACTTGTAACTGGGGAATAGAGCTAGAAGTGCTTGCTCTGAACTGAAATGTTTCACTTGAAAAAAAACGTGAAGTCATCTGAATTCACACTTTTGTGCTGTGTATATAAAGTAAAAAACAAAGCGCATGTTCTCCTCTATTCGAATGTGAGAGATGGCTCTATGATGGAAGCAAAATGTGTTCTTTTCAGTTGTACTAACTGAGCAACATAGGGGCATATTTAAGAGCCCCTAGTTCCACCGGACGCTCTGGTGGCGCTAAGCACTGCTCCATATTTACAAGGAGGTGTAACGCCACTTTTTTGTGCGTTACGCCTCCTTGTAAACATGAGGGCCCTCCGTCGCAGTGTTCTGCATCAGAGGGGCGTGCAATGGATGCATTCTGCAGCACACATAAAAGATGCGAAATGCCATGGATGATTGTTTATGTGCAGGAAGGGACACCTTCCTACACATTAACAATAGTTTAAAATGACGCTTTGGTACTTCTATGTGTGCTGCATTTTGCAACACACATATAAGTTCCAAGTCAACATTATAGATTGTTATGTGCAGGAAGGGACACCTTCCTGCACACAAGCAATCTATCCCCTCAACACAGACAACAGTGCACTATGGCGCAAGGATACCTGTGTTGGCGCTAGGTAGCTTAATTTAGCGCCAGCACAGGGGAAATGCATGGGTGCGCCATAATCCTCTAAATACTGCGCACCTCTGCGTTTCAAAAGTGGAGCAGCGCGGCACTGCTATTTTTGACGCAGCACCACTCTGTGCATAAATCTGGGCCATAAGGTATAACCGGGTTGTGTTGTATAACAGATACTGTTCTTGGACCAAGAATTCTTGGATTAAACTGGCTTTTACACATTTACAAGGATTTATTAGCTACTTAACCTGATCCATTTAAATGTAACAGCAGTTTACCAGTCTGTTATCTTAGTTTTTGCAAGGGACAGAAAAGCATATGGAATATTAACCATCTCCCCCATTTCCTAAGCCACAAGCAGTGCGTTTGATACAGACCGGTTTTCGTTGTACCAGTAAAAATGTTTTGTGAATTGTCCTTTTTGCTGTTTCACATCCAGGGTTCAGTTCTGATATTGGAACTCTTGTCTTGGACGAAAGAATGACTAAAAAGGCCTTTAAATACTGAAGCGCCTCCCAGCTCAATCGGGTGCAGACCCTCTAAACTTCCAAAGGTCTGAAGACTCTGGTCATTTACAATGTCTTAGTCACTACAACGATTTTAGCGTCTGGACGCCCTGACAGGCAGCTGTTTGTGCTTTATAAGTATTGTATTATCATCCAGCTAGCCCTCGTCCATCCAATGGAAACCTTCCACTCCCACAAATATCCAAATATCTAGAAGAAACTGGAAACAATATTTTAGTCATCAGGAAAACTCATAGTGCAGAACTAGACTCCCTTTTTCTTTGCAAAGTTTTTACAGACTCCTGCACTCTCATTTGATAGAGTCAGTGCTGCAGTAAGGCAGGTGTCTAGGCAGTAATATTTATTTCTCAGTCCCTTTGCGGGGAGGACACATTCAAACAAATTACCTCACCAATGACACTGTTTATACGTGAGGGGGAGCGGCAAAATGGTAAAATGTCCAGTGGCGGTTGGCTTGGATTTCCAGCGGGGGAGGGCGCAGGGGTACAATAATAATAATCAACAAAAAAAGGCGCTTACCTGATGGCGTCCTCCTCTCCTCTCGTCGTGCTCCTGGAACCTCCAACGCAGGACCAGAAAACTGCATCAACAAATCCTGATGCTGCTTTCATGCTGATAACCAATCAGGATTGGAGGGAGCAGTCTCTCTCCGTGCTCAAAAGAGCACTGAAGGTGCTTTCTTTAACCCAGCTGTCATAAGACAGCTGTGTTAGAGAAGATTAAAGTGAGCATGTCAGGCCGGCCGACACAAGACGGCCGGCCAAAGGGACATGCGCACTTTAAACTACGGTGCACAGCTCCCTGCTTCTGTCACTCAAAAGCAATTACCCCGACCCGTTCTGAGACTCTATTCAGGACGTAGTGCAAAAAAAATAAAAAGGTAATAAATAAACATTATTACCATTTTAATTTTCAGCTTTGGGGGAATTTTTTTAGCAAGGCGACTCTCGTCTGCTCTCGTGGATGGGCCACCCCTGAAAATGTCATACTGCCTGGTGCTTAGCAAAATCAATGCACTGGAGTTCACACCACAAACTGACCACTAGACTTTAAAGAAAGTAACTTCAGAACTGTATGGATGAGTTATCCAATCCTCCTCCTGCCCCCATCACTGCCTGTAAAATAGATTGGTATCGCCCAGTTCTCTATTTTATAACCATACAGATCAAGCATTGTTAAAGACCTCCTTTGTAAACCTTCCAGGGGTGAACAGTCAGTCTTTTTTTTATTATTGAAAACTCATTCTGCACGAAGTAGGCTCTAATTATTAAATGTCGTTGACCATATGTTAAAGAGCAGGTTATCTGGAAGTCTTAATGCTTCAGCACTTGAAGGTTCAGTTGTGCACCAGGCACACTCCAGACCTCAACAGCAATTAGGAATAAAGAAACCCCCTGCAGTGGTCCCTGGACGCTTGTACAGGGCGTTCAGCGACTCATCGGCCCATTAGCAACTCAATCAATCACAAGTTTGGGTCTATCCCACAAAATGTGGATTCCAAGTCACCACAATGAACCCTTAATGAAATCATGGCGGCGTGGTCCAGGAAGCAGAAGCCAGCATCCTTAGAACCTTCCAGATGAATTGCTGCATCCGGGTTTGTAGCCCTCGTTAAGCGGCACTTGATCTTTCACACGCTCCGTGATTGGGTGTCTGCTTGCCCTTCCTGAAGCCGGGCCCTGCCAGGCAACTCGGACCATGTGGTTCCGGTTAGGAACTTCGCACATACAAACGGCCCTGACCAGAAGAGCCGCCATTAGGACGGGCGGCCGGCGATGGGTTCCTCGTGTGCAAGGGTGTCACTCTCTCCGGCCCAATGAGGACCACATGTCCCCTCTTATCTTGAAAGCAATAGGCGAACAAATTACATTAGAAGGGATCTGGACCCTGCTCCCGGGGTTGACATGTTTCTGAGGCCGAGAAGCAAAACAGATTGTGTTTTCTGAGCAGATTAACCCCTCGTAAGATATCCATCACTTTAAACACAGGTTGTTAAAAAAAATAAAGCTTTTAAACGGTGGAGTTGTGTGATATGGCTGTGAGATAAGGAAGGCCTGTACTGCACACATGCTTTATGGAATGCAGGGGTCGTGGGGACCAGTTTTATAGAAAATATACATATGACGAGTGTTTTGCATTACTGAAATGTTCCACTAAATTTGCAGAATTACTTTGAAATATTGACTAGCAGCCTGGTAAGATTACGTAATTCTGTTCTTAAATTCTAATGTGTTATAACCTTAACCTCTTTACATTTGTTGCGTTACGGCTTTAGGGGGCCCGCAGATTTGGTGCAGTGAAATCTAGAAGATTTCACTGAGCCATTTTTGGCATCATTTTTAACACCTGCTCAGGGCAGGCGTGAGCATGACGCACCTATTGTAAACAACGGGCCTCCTTGTACTTTGCTACATTAGCGGCAACATTTTTCCGATAGTGTAGCAAAGCGCCACAATAGCGTCAAAAATGTTGACGCTACTGCCCTAACTACTGCCATGGTGCGTTGTATGTCAAATACGGTGCAACCATGGTGTTGTAAGGTGCCGGTGGCGTGGCAGTGAAAAGGTGGCGCATCAGAGCTGATGCGCCACATTTTCATAAATTTGGGCCTATTTTCTTGATTTATGCCTCCTGAGGTTAAATCTCCGGAAGCCTGTTCACTCATGTTTGCCTTGAAATTGTTTTATGTTTACTCTATTTAAATATTATAAAGTAGTTTTATTTAATATTGCTCTTAAAGCTGAGTTGCACTCTGCAACGGTCTCCTCTGAGAGTGCTTTGCTAGACAAGTAGACGCATTACATGCTCTGTTGCCTTCCAGTCCCCAAATTCCTTTCAAAACAACGCACCTATGATGAGCATGTCATAGGCGATGCACCACCTAATTTAAAATGGCTGCTGCATCATGGATGCCGAACCTGCCTTTTCTGTTGACCCTGAAACAACTCAAAGCGCAAGGTTCACACTGTAATTTCTCATTCTTTCAAACCAAATTAGAGCTTTATTAGTATGCCATGCATATTCTCCTCATTATTTTTTTTAAATACTATATGAACAATAAGTAGTTTGGATAACTTAGTTATCCTCAAGTTAAATTAAACTACTTTCCTAATTAGTAACCATTACAGAAACTAATAGTTATAAATGAAGACAAACCACATCCAAAAACTGGGTTATTTAAAAACTCCTAAATCAATTCAAGTAAAACTTATATCCACCTAAAAAACTGTAAATCAAATATCATATTTTAATACTTTATAAAAATCTACTTATCTATGACACCTATTGTGGAATAGGACAGTTGGATGCAGAACTTGGTGCCACAGGATTGCACTCTAACAAACTCAATACTTACTATATTGTGGTGTCTTCTCATTGCAAATTTGGTGACAACAATGGGACACTACTGGCTGTTGAAGGAGGAGGAAGGAAAGGGGTTCCTGAAAGTTTTCTTACACTGTCGCTTAGAGCCTCCTGGAGTCTGGATTGGCAGGCGTCATGAGGCAAGAGCATTTTGAATGAGTCGATGAGCATGCACATTCAAAGAACTTCTACCCGACACGGCTCGCGCTGAGACTCATGCTGGGACTTGGGCTTGACGTATGCAGTGGTTGTTTCATTGAGTTCCACTGACATCTGCATGGCTCGCCCCCAAAATGGTAAAGTTGACGATGCAACGTGACTGCGTGACATCAGCGCCACAGGGTGATGACCAGATGTCAGCGGTGGTGGTGCCATATTGGATCGTGGCACTCCAATGATTGTCTCCTTCTAGGACTCAGTGATATGCACACCAATTCTTTGCATTACGTCCCTCTTTAGAGGCTTTTGGAGTGGTTCAAGTAAGCTTTCTGTGTGCATCTACTTTGATATGCACACCTCTGGCCAGTCATTGTTTGTAATCGTGGTGCAGTACTATTGGCAACTGCCCGATGTGAATATTGGTGATAAGTACTCTGTCCTTGTTCTTAGTGTTTTTTAGTAAGTGTTTCAAATGCATCTACAGTGATACGCACACTTCTGGGAAGAATTTATTTTTTAACTCTTGGAGCCTGTAGCCACAATTGTACTGACTTAGTCGCTGCAGTGTGTTGGTGATGCGCACACCTATTAACTCATATTCTTGACTGATTGTGTTATCCCAATTACAGTGACTTAGACTCTGCAGCGTGTCGGTGATACGCACACCTATTGATTTGTACTCTTGACTGATATTCCACTACATGTGACAGCTATTTTTGTGTATGTGAATTACAAGGCTGGTGCCTTCTGGGAAGGAGTTTGGCCCAAACCTTGGGATTCTGTAGTTGAATAGCTACTTCTTTAGGATCAAAGTTATTTATATAGAACATGAGTGTGCAAACATTTGGCCTTACTCCACATTTACTCTTCCTCCCCCGTGCAGGTGAACCCCAAATGAAATGGCCAGACTGGAAGGATTGTTTCCTGAACTATAACTCTGCCATTGAGGAGGAAAAAGGGGAAGAATTCACACCTACAAGGAAGAACAACATATCACTGCACAGTTTGGGTCAGAAGGCTTATGAGTTTATAGTCAGATGGAAAGAAAATTGGGTAGATGCAGACACTGATGTGTTTAAAGATGTGATTCAGGATTTAGACAGTCACTACAAACCAACAGTTTGTGTAGCCAAAGACAGATATACTCTTTCTTCAACAGAAACAGTCTAAGACAGAAATTGTTGAATAATATGTGGATGCCCTAAAAAAGTAGCAATATTATGCAAGTTTGGCTCCTTGCATGATGAACTTATAAGGGACCAAATCACCGTGCATTCAAATAATACTGGTGTCCAAGATACATTGTGGGTGTGTGGTGATGACATCATATCCATTGTTAAGAAAGCAGAGGTGTCAAAAAGATATGCCAAGGCTGCATTAAAAAATGGGGAGGAAGCTGAATTAGTGTGCAAAGTCACTAATGTCAGTGGGAATGACAGGAAGAATTGGGAGCGAAGCGGCAGAGTTTGCTTTGGAACGGAACAACACCACCAAGAATGACAAGTCCATAAAGAAAACAGATGGCAACGGCGGACACTCCAAACAGCACCTCCCACACAGTTCTGAACGTAAACTATTAGTGCACTCTGTCCTCAGCACCAGCCATTGATTGGTGCTGCTGCCACAGCAGAAAACAAATGGAAAACACACAGTCCTTGGAATGGTGCACCCAATTATTAAGTTCAGTATCCCGAGTATATTGAAATTGTACTTTGATTCCTTACTCCATTAAAACAGTACAACAACAGCCACAGCCAACGCGTTTCGTTCAATTGTCTTGACCTTCCTCAGGACTCTCAATATGTGATCATAAGTAATATTACACCATAATCCAATCCAGCAGGTAAATTAACAAGTACATCAAGATGAGATCTGGTAATCTCTTCAAAGAGAGTTGTTGTACTGTTTTAATGGAGTAAAGACTAACAAGTATCCTGCATGTTTCAAATGTGGGAATAGGAGACCTCTGGCCAGAGATAAAAGTTGCCCTGGGTGAGATCAAAGTGTTCTTAGTGTGGGATCATTGGTAATTTTGCCAAGGACTGCAGGAAAAAGAATGGTAATGATTTGGTAAAATGTGTGATGGAGAATAATGAGGGGAAGCAAGAAACGGAGAGTGAGTCCTCATGTTTCGAGAGCATCCTAAGCATTGAGGATGCTACTTTAGATATCAATGAAGCTGTTAAAAAGAAACCCTCAGACAGGATGACCATTGGGGGGGTGGACATACAGATTGTGGTGGATTCTGGTTCATCATACACCCTTATGCAGCATTCCATGTGGGAAGATAAGTTTGCATTTGTTTTTGGTGTTCAACTGACTCCCATTGATGTGCACCCTGTTACATTCACAGATAAAATGATTCATATGGTCAGATATAGATCCGTTACCTTTGAACTTAGAGGAAGGAAAATCCAAGGGAAGCTATATGTAGCGGAAAAGGAGCCTTCTGTCCTTGGGTAAATGGATCAGGGAGCCTTAGGTATTATATTAGGTCCCACCAGTCAAAGCAAAGGGCCTCATTACGAGTCTGGCGGTCTTCAGACCACCAGACTTGTGGTGGGGGTCGGACTGCTGCAGCTTTGACGGTCCGACTACCAAATTACAACTTTAGAGGTCGGACCACTAAAGGACCGCCATCTCCGCCGGGAACATGGTTCCGCGTGGCAGCGGGCGGGCTTGTAATCAGCCATGGTGGCGCTGAACTCAGCGCCACCAGGTGGAATACAACCCACCTTTCCACCAGCCTTTTCACAGATGGGACCCTGCCATGAAAAGGCTGGGGGTAAGTGTTGTGGACAGTACAGGGACCCCCTGATCAGCACCATCAGAAAAACACTGTCTGCTATGCAGACAGTGTGCATTCCGAGGTTGCTGGTTCCTCCCCTCTGTGCTATGAGATAGGATTCGGCTCCTTTAAGGGAACCGGGTGCTATCTCATAGCACTGTTCCCGCAGGACTGAACGGCGGGAACACTCTATTTCAAGGTTTCCACTGGTCAGCCAGGTCAGGCCGGCTTAAACCTTCTAATAGGGCGGTTGTAATAGGGCGGGGGATGCCACCGCAATGGTGATGGCGTCCTCTCCACAAGTTTGGCGGTCCCACATTGGGGCCACCAAAATCGTAATGAGACCCAAAGTCTTGTTATTGGGAGAACCAGTAATTCCTATGGAAGATGAACTGATGAAATAGTTCCCTAATGTCTTTTCAGGAAATGTTGGTAAACTGAGTGGATTCATGCACAAGACGGTGTTAAAAGAGGAGCAGTACTTGTGTGCCATAAAGTGAAGAAGATACCAGTGGTTGTGAAAGAAAGTGTGATTGGAAGAGTTGGATAAGCTAGAAAGCAATTGAATTATTCAACTTGTGGAGAGAGCAGATTAGTTGGCACCCTTATTGGTGGCCCAGAAATCCAATGGTCACGTAAGATTATGCATTGATTTAGGAGACCTTAACAAAAATATTGTAGTACTCAAAATTCCACTTTCCCAGATCACTGAACTCCTGTCTAAAACCAAAGAAGTCAAGAGGTTCTCCATGATCGACCTAAACTCTGCCTATCACCAGATTCTGCTAAATCCATCAAGTAAAAGTTTGATATCATTCAACACCCCATTTGGGTGGTTTAGATTTGTATGCATGCCCATTGGCCTGGCATCAGAAGCTGCCATGTTCCAGTATGCATAGGCTATTCAAGGATCTTGAGGGGTGACATATTTCCAGGGCAAAATACAGGTGATGGGCAGAGACAGGTAAGAACATGATTATAGGTTGAAACTAGATCTGGAAAAATTGACTGCTAAGGGGTTTACAGGTGAATTGAGGAAGTGCAAATTTGCCTTGAGGGCTGTAATGTACTTAGATAGGGAGTTACGTTATTTATCTGAAAAAAAGACATAATTAAGGGCCACATGATGTTCCCCCTGAGTGTATTACAAATGTTCCGACTTGGCTGACCGGTGGGAACAGTGTTAGGATACTTGCCTTGGCTCCTTTAAGGGAGCTGAGGCCAATATCCTAACACACCAAAACCCTCGAAATACGCACTGTCTGCAATGCAGATAGTGCGCATTATGACGGTGCTGGGCAGTGGGGCCTCTGCACCGCCAAAGCCCACTGCCCATGCCACTGGCATTGGCAGTGCAGGGGTCCCACTGTGAGCCCCGGCACTGGCTTTCTGCCAGTCTTTCCATGACGGTGTCCCTGCCATGAAAAAACGAGGGGAAAGAGGGGTTGTAATCAGTCAGGCGGCGCTGAGGTCAGCTCCGCCATGGCTGGTTACAAGTCCGACCGCCGTCACCCCGTCTGAATCGATGATCCTGGTGTGGATGACAGTCTTTAGGCAGGTCCACCCACCAAACTTGTAAGGAGGCGGTTGGACCGCCGCAGACAGACCGCCACCGCGGGGCTGGTGGTCCCAGGACTGCCAGCTTCATAATCAGCTCCTAAGTCTGTTAGCATCACACCTGCATCGAATTCCAAAGAGGATCTCCGGTCGTTCCTCGGGCTGGCAGAGGTCTATTCTAAGTTTGGGAAGAATGTTGGTATGAAAACCTTTGGGTTGAGGTAGTTATTGAAGGAAAAGCAATAGTTTAAGTAGTGTGCAGATCTACATGGAGACTTTGAAGCTATCAAATAAGACATTGGCAAAGCTGTCGTATTACAAGGGTTTGAAGTGGGTGCCTGTAGTGTGGTGACAACTGATGCCAGCGGCAAGGGACTTTGAGCTGTGTAATACAGATTTCTGATGTGGAAACAGAGAGTACTGTAGCGTATGTTTCTCACAGAAGAAAAGTTCTGAGTAGTTGAGAAAGAGATGTTGGCAGCAGTGTGGACCATGGGAAAATAGGCATTATCTGTAGGGTTCCAGATTTGCTCTGCAGACCGACCATAAGCCGCTTTTGAAGGTTCTAACATCTGATGGTATGGTCAAAGCCACGGATAATTGAGTAATAATGGGTAGCGCACAAGCTGCCATCAATGCGAGTCACGATTGGGAGAAGGAGCTGGGAAGCTTCATTTGGGCCTGTAGAGTTACACCAACCTCAACAGGCCACAGTCATTTCGGGATTCTGACAGGATGGGAACCCTTTACTAAGAAAAATGCAGCCTGGATGAACATGAAGTTGTGCAGTAAATGGTCTTCTTCTGTGGTAAATAGTAATTTGCTAACAGTGCAAGGAGTATATAAGAAACATGTTGTGAAGGATGTGCACTTAGTGCCAGGTGACAGGGTGAGAGTCAAGTTAGGTCTCAAAACTGAGAAAGGAGTTGAAGGAGTTTTACTCAAGGTCACCACTGTCAAGTGATATAAGGATTTGGCATTTGGTAGGATGTTACGCTGTCGAAAACATGATGAAGAACTCCATGGGAGTGAGACAAAATCCGAAGAATGGTTGTGGGATGATGATGACTGTGCACTGAAGGGTCCTAGAGCAACAAGGAGTAATGATTTGACGCAAGGAGCTTCTCTGTTAAGAAGTGAGGAAATGGTAGACAATGGGGCATCTGAATAAGGCACTGCCAACCTTGGAATCTCTAGATTTATCCCTAGAGTTTCTACTCATGTGGGAAGATCAATTGCTTTGCCAAAAAAAGTTTCATGGTTTTGTAATGAGGTAGAACCACAATATTCTGTACTGTTACAATTAATATACTCTTGTGCCATCTGTTTATGCTTGCTGTGTCAATGTTTATTGGATTAGTATTTCAGCTCCTAATGTAGACATGATTATACTTTTGGTGTTTGTATTTTTTGTGTTAAGAAAGTAAGTTCCTTTTGTGTTATTAAGAAGGGGGTAGGTGTGTGGTACCCGGGTTACCTGGTTGTCGTAGCAGGTGCTCTAGAATGTGGGATGTGTAATAGGGCAGTTGGATATAGTACTGGGTGGCGCTGGAGTGCCAGCACCTTGCTCTCTAATAAACTCAATACTTACTAGATTGTGGCGTCTTCTCACTACACTTACCTGCTCAGAAGCAGCAAACAAAAGAGGAAGAAAATGGTGGAGAGGGATATTTAAGAGCACTTGAGGGTTCTATTCATTGTGAAGTATTTCAGAGTTCTAATTCTAGAAGCTTTTAAGTGTTGCTACTCAGAAGAGTGAATAAAAGGTTGAATGCATAATGTTAACCTCCTGTCTTGCCATAAAATCCTGTCTGCGAATCTCTAAATAAGGCCCTTAGTTGTAACTCTGTGCTAATTGAGATCCCTTCTCAGTGGTATCCACACCTAGGTTGCACCCCTTTTTGGTGTTAACACCATTCAAACTGCCCAGTATTTTGTCAGGGAAGGATGTTCTACCAAGGGCAAACATATTCTATGGGGAGAAAAAAAAAATGAACGTCTACTTGGACATTAACCCTGATGGTAAATGAATACAAGGACATTGTTTTGAAAATCTGCCAGTTTACAATGTGGTTTTCTGAAGATCACAATGCACAAGCTATGGGGTTATTGTGAAGCTAAAAAAAAAGAAGTCATTTTTGGAACATCATATGTATAAACCTATGACTCGTAAAGGTATTTAGCGCCTGATTTAGAGTTTGGCAGACAGAGTACTCCATCGAAAACATGACTTAGTACCCTGCCCTCCAAATTCTCGATCCTCCAGCCCTATCCTGTGTGATGTGACTACCAGCATTCTGTCGAAGGATCCCCCATTGGCTCGGGGCCAACTGAGTAGGGGTTCTTAGAGGAAAGACTTTACACCACATAGGGTGGACGATGTAAAGGCTTTTTTTTCTGTTCTGTCATTGTCAGGAAAAACCTGGAGATAAGGGACAGGATAAAAAAAATAATGACCCCCCACACCCACGCAGAAAACTTCCAGGAAGTGGGGTCCATTAGTTTTGTTTATGTTAAAACAAACTCCTGCTTTTGTAAGTTTGTTTTAGAAAAATAAAAAAACGTTTGAAAAGTTAGATGGCCAACCCCCATGTGTGGCAGTACGATTTGTCAACCTTTTCCGACATTAACAGGAACCGTTGTGACATCGGTTCCTGTCAGTGTAGAGAGTTGTCCGCAAGGGCGTTGGACAACTCTGAATTAGCAGGCAGAGGTCCCTCCGGACAGTGGAGGTAATATCCTCTGCTATCCCTACGGAGTACCTTCGGTGCTCCAAACTCTAAGTCACCCCCTTAGATCTTTGAGAACTAGATACAACTAGATACAAGAAGACTGAGGCCCTTATTACCACAGTCCTGGTGGTGGTCTAACCTCCACAATACTCCCATGGCAAAGGTGCCAAGGTTGGACCGCCGGCACCGCCAGGCCATTGGCCAGCAGAAACATGGTGCTGCCCTGGGGATTACAACCCCTCTCTCCACCAGCATTTACATGGTGGTTACACCACCATGTAAATGCAGGCGGGGATAGGGTGCAGGGGGCCCCGCGGGTGCCCCTGCACTTTGCAATTATGAGCTGGCGTCAATGTTGTGGGCTGTTTCCCGCTGCACCAGCAGGCGGAAACTCTGTTTTCACCCGCTGACCCAGCAAGAAACTCGTAATAAGGGCTGTTGGAAGGTCTCCACACTGGCGGTGACCTGACTGTGGGACTTCAGCGAACGGGGTTTGCTGTCTGCCGAATTCAAAATGAGGGCCTGAGTTTCAAAGTATCACACAATTTAAAATGTCATGAAATAATTTGAAAATTTTGGGGTTCTCTTCATTATGTCTCATCTCTACTTCCTCGTTTCATTCATGACGTGTTTTCGATTGTGGCATGAAGAATGGAAGGCATGGCAGTAATGAGACTGTGATACATTCATGGTAACTCTTCATATTAGCAGGTACATATATAAAAAAACTTCGCTCTGAGATTGGTTGGATCTCTTTTTTGTCAAATGTGAATCATTTGAAAAATCTGGAATACGTGTTTATTCACCACAATGAGAATTAGAGGAACTTAATTGCCTGTCGGGAGTTTAAGGGCTAGTCTGCAAGAGAACGAGCAGGAGTTAGCTAGTAGGGTCCTTTGCAATCATTTTAAAGTTACTGAACTCCAGCAGGGAAGAGTGGGGGATGGGTGACTGGAAAGGTAGAAGATGGACCCCTGAGCATCATTTCGTGGAACTGCAAGGTTTTTAGGTACCTCCAGGTTAATTCAGTAGATGTGCGGCGTCCCACAAGGATCCTCCCTCAGCCCCACCCTCTTCAACATCTACATGACGCCCCTGGCAAACATCGCACGCAAACACGGACTCAACCTCATCTCCTACGCAGACGACACTCAACTCATCCTCTCCCTCACCAACGACCCTTCCTCTGCTAGAACCAGACTACACGAAGGAATGAAGGAAGTAGCGGACTGGATGACGGACAGCCGGCTTAAACTCAACACCGACAAGACAGAAGTCCTCATCCTAGGCCCTACTCCCACCGCATGGGACGACTCCTGGTGGCCCCCCGCCCTAGGCAGCACTCCCCAACCCACCGACCACGCCCGCAACCTGGGCTTCATCCTGGACTCCTCCATCTCCATGACCAGACAAGTCAACGCGGTCACATCGGCATGCTTCAACACCCTTCGCATGCTCCGCAAGATCTTCCGCTGGATCCCCACCGACACAAGGAAGACCGTCACCCACGCCCTCGTCACCAGCCGCCTGGACTACGGCAACACCCTCTACGCCGGCACCACGATCAAACTACAGAAGAAACTCCAACGAATCCAGAACGCCGCTGCACGCCTCATCCTGGACGTCCCGAGCCACCACCACATCTCCGGACACCTGAAAAAGCTTCACTGGCTCCCAGTCAGCAAGAAGATCACGTTCAGACTCCTCACCCACGCACACAAAGCCCTTCACAACCAAGGACCCAAACTCATCAACCACCGCGTCTCCTTCTACGTACCCACCCGCACACTGCGATCGACCGGACAAGCCCTGGCAGCCGTCCCCCGCATCCGCAAAGCCACCGCCGGAGGCAAATCTTTTTCTTACCTCGCAGCGAAGACCTGGAACTCTCCCCCCAGCCATCTCCGCTCAACACAGGACCACCTCTCCTTCAGAAGGCAGCTCAAGACCTGGTTGTTCGAGCAATAACCCCCTCCCCCCCAGCGCCTTGAGACCCTTTCGGGTGAGTAGCGCGCTTTATAAATGCCAATGATTGATTGATTGATTGATGATTGATAAAACACCCGTGCATTAGCATCCATTTGCCTGCAACACTTCGCTGTGGCATTGACTTCCCACATCGATACTTTGTTTAACCGTGTTAGAATACTGCACATTTGTGTTATTCCCGCTGCTGCTACAAATACGTAAACAGAATACTCAGATAAAACCTTTTGTGGATTAATAACTAAATACTCACCAGGACACACAATTAAACTTGATAATTCTACAGCACATCTTAGGTAAAAGGGCATCTTTGCATAAAATCGTATCACTTTTCTGTGTCAGTTGAACATTAATACTAGATTGTAATGTATGCACTTAAATTGAATCCTGTTTTCTGGCTGCTGTAAGAACTTGGGCCCTTCCATCTATTTGTTCAAATCACGGCAGGATGGTCTAGGGTGCGGCCCTACAAGTGATCACCAGTGGCTGAGATTAATTCAAGCATTCCTTCCATCACTTTGTTGCTTGTTGCAATATTCAGTTCATAGCGTCAGCCTGCACTTCGGGTGCAAGAATATTCAAAGTCCGAGGCAAACTGACATTTTTCTCCTTAGGAGCCCTCTAGAAAAAAGGCATTTAGAGATCATGTCTTGCACTCCAGCTCCTGCTTTTTGACATTTGTAGTGGCGCTGTAAGGCAACTGTGTGCAGTGATCTTAGTGTGACACCAGCTTGACAGTTGTCAACAAGAATGCCTAAACTAGTTCCTCTTACAGGCCCATCCTCAGATTTTATGAGGATATTTCTTTTTTTTCTTTTTCAGAAAGGGTCATACATGTGTTGCATGTAATGCTTAAAGTCCAACTCTGCTCAACTTTCCACAACTGTAGATTCACACTTCAGCAGCAGAAGGCAAATATCCCTGTGTGTGGCCTTTACCATTATGGCTGTGCCTCCATCTGTGAATTAGGGTGGCACTGCCATTAAACCAGACCAGGTTCCATCCATCTCCTTGCAACACATATTTGTGAATGCGCGGTTTATGCATGTGCACCTTTGCATGTGCCCGCACAAATACCATTTGAAAAGCAACCCAAAATTTTGCATTGGGGCAAAATTTAATGCTGATTGGGCTGCTCTTTAGTGAATCAGGCCACTTGTGTGGATTTGCTGAGAGTCCCGGATATCCACCGCTCCCTCTGGACGTGTCTGGTCAACAGAAACTCCGCAAGCGGAAGAAAGGGAAACAGGGAAGGAAGAGAGACTTTGGAGCTATTGATGGTCACACGTCAGTGATGGTAAATCCTGGCCTGGTGTGTGGGTCAGTGCTCTGGTGTGGTAAACTTCTGTTATTTATATAGGATACTGCTAGGTGGACACAGCACTGAATCTGGCCGAGATATGGAGAGGATCAACATCCTGAGCAGGTATTGCAGTCATGCGAGAGGACATCAACCTGGATACCACGGATGCTCTCCTGGAAACTGATCTATTGGAGACCGCATTACATCAGCCAGGGCTGGACTGGGAACCCAAAGCAGCCCAGGCAAATTTTGTCAGACCAGTCCCCATAGAGTGCATAACAAATGAGCCTGACCACTATAATGGGGGTTTGGAGTACCTCCCGCCCCCAAGAAAATTTGGGAAAAAATGGCAGTAATATTGCATTCTAAACCACATTTTTCATTATATATTCAATTGTATTAGATTTTAAAGCATAGTAAATTATGACTTTACAGTGAACCAGGATACGCCAGTCTTTATTGGGGACCTTCAATGATTCCCTCACCATCACCCTCTAACAGTGCCTCTCATCTCTCGTAGCCCCTCTCTCACATGTATTTCATTTGTTTTATAGCACCTTTCTTACCAGTGTAGGGTGTAGCATTTTACACCACACAGGCAGTGCTCAATTTGTGCTTGTTGTTTCCGCTGTGGAGCACTGACACTTATTTTTGAGGGCCGGCACTTATTTTTTGCCACAAACATTTACTGTGAGCAAAAGACACATATGGGGAAGACGAAGAGAAAAACGAAAAAGCCTCACAAAGGTAGAAAGCAAAAAGCTGCAAGAGTGAGCTGGAGGGGCAGGGAGTGGCTTTAAATGGATTGAAGGGGCCCTAGATAACTTCAGGATTGCGCTGCCTCAGTATTCCATGTTTGCACATTTAATTGCAGCAGCCCTGTGTTTAAGAGGAGGGCTTTGGGCACTGGAATGTTTTTATTTACAAATTAAGCACTGCACACACACATACACAGACAATGGATCATACGTGTGCAAATCAGTGTATAGAAAATGTCGACAAAGGGGACTACAAGGTGTGGGATTCACGTCATCCGTACTGGAAGGCATTTTTTAAGAGTGCTTGGCATGAGGAAGCAAAAACTCAGGATGCAGAACATAACACAGTCATTAGGGTTAACTTTACTAAGGACAATTTATTTCTACCTAAACAAACCTATTTTTAGCAAATGTAGGATAATCAAAGACTGGGAAAACAATTTTCTAACCTGTACCATGGAGTTTTTGTGTAGCTCTTTGATGGCAGTTCATAGCTCACTGTGATGGATTATGATTCTAACTTATGAACTGCACAGTAACAAAATTAGCTCTGTGACAAAAGCAGTGTCCCACTGAGCTACGCACATAAAATACTGTTCTATGATATTATGGTACACCTTCTTTATTTAACCCTCTGTGCTACCTGAGTCAAAACTGCCCCTAAACAAAACTCTGATCTCTCTCAGGCAGTTGCATTAATCACCAGAGTTACCTTGGCCCTGTTATTGTTGTCTGAAAACGGATAGATATACAAAGAACTCCGCAGTGCTTTTAAAATTGCTGCACTACTACGAAAGCGGCCCTCCAATAACAAAAGCGACCCCCCACCCTTCCATCCTCCTGGCGAAATACCCGATGCCCGAAGAAGTCTAGGTATCAAGGCACTATGGCCCATATTTATACTTTTTTAGCGCTGCATTTGCGTGGTTTTTTGACGCAAAGCGGCGCAAACTTACAAAATACAATTGTATTTTGTAAGTTTGTGCTTCTTTTGCGTAAAAAAATGACGCAAATGTGGTGCTAAAAAAGTATAAATATGGGCCTATACGTGATGCAGTTTACAGGTGTTGACATGTAAAGAGAGCTTCCATGACCAAGTCATCCCTCACTCCAACCTTCAATCCGAGCCCATGACCAGATAATGTTAATTCTGAGAGAGGCAATGAAAATAGCAGACCGCTCTGCTGGGTCACGTGCACCCTGACAAAGTGAGCTGAAACCAGTAGCATATGGTAGGGAGATCCTGCTGACCGAGGCAAGGGGGAGGGTCTGAGGAGATAGATGGCTTCCTTCCTTCTGCAGAAAGGGAGTGAGTAGGTGCTGGCTGATGGAGTGCGAGGGTGCTGTGTGGTTTATGTGAATCGAGAGGGGGTCTGCCTCATGACGTCACTAGCTCATCCTTTTTAAATGAATTGCTAAAGTGGCTCTGCTATCTAAAAAAAAAAAAAACTCACTTCGGTCCCGATTTGTAAAGCATTTATTTTCCAGATGTGCTTAGCTAAAACAAAAATACCGTTTTGGTACTGTGACGCCCCATCCATAAAAAGCAGCGTTTGGAGACGTTTCTTGTGTTTTTGGCACTGCTGCCTTCCCTCGCCCTACAAGAGTGTTGGCACTCGACCTGTCTCACCAAAACACCTTCCCTTACACATTCTGATAAGTGTGAGATGTGTAGCCTACACTAATGCATACAAACATGCATTGCGCCACTTTGTAAACCTTTGTGCTACATTATGCCTGCGTCAGGCATAATGTATGCTAAGGGGGCTTTCCCCCATTAGTAGGACCACAAAATTGCGCGAAGAAATCCAGGGGAATTCTGTGCATCATTTATTCAGCACTTTTAACGCCTGCTCAGAGCAGGCGTCAAAAGGAGGCACACCATTGTTTTCAATGGGCCTCAACGGGCATTGCAGGATTAGCGTCAACATTTTTGACGCTAGTCCTGAAAAGCTCTGAACTAGCGTCAAAAATGTTGACACTAGTTTCCCTAACTACCACCATGGTGCGCCGTATCTTAGATACAGCACACACATTGTGGTGTTAGGGGGGCGCTAAGGGGAGCAAGAATGCAGCACCACTTTTCTTAAATCAAGGCCTAAGAGCTTAATTACGACTTTGGTGGTCCCACCACGGGACCGCCAAAACCCCGGGGAGGACGCCACCGCCATGCCGATGGCATTCCCCCTATAGCATTACAGTGATCCAGCTGGGCTGACCAGTGGCGACATTGTATTACTACGTTCCCCCCGGGCTGACCTGCGGGAACAGTGCTACGTAGCACAACAGCACCATCGGAATGTGTCCTTTCTGCAAAGCAGACAGTGCATATTCCAATGGTGTTGGGCGGGGGCTGCATTGGCCATGGCATGGGCTATGCAGGGGCCCCCCGGTTCCCCCCCACACTGGCTTTCCGCCAGCCTTTCCATGATGGGGTGACCGCCATGGAAAGGCTGGCGGAAAGCTGAGTTGTAATCAGCACGGTGGAACTGAGTTCAGCACCACCCTGGCTGAGCACAACTCAGACCGCCGTCTTCTTGTCTGGAACCACGTTCCTGGCAGTGACAGTGGTCTTTAGGTGGTCTCACTCACCAGGGTTGTAATGTGGCAGCAGGACCGCCAGGAGTGAAGTGACCCCACCGCCACCGCGAGTGTGGCGGTCTGAAGACAATCACACTCGTAATGAGGCCCTTAATCAAATTATTTTATAAATAAATATATACAAATTTTCTGCATTAATTTAGAACCAAATAAAAATGCTACACCACATAAACTTGATTTGGAATGAAATATTCTACTAATGTAAATGTATTTAATTAAATAAAAGTTATTTTTCTGAAGTTTAAATTAATGAAATATTCCCACCTAAAGTTAAAAAAAATATTTTTACAATGTATTAATAATTAGG
The DNA here is from genome assembly GCF_031143425.1 of Pleurodeles waltl. Taxonomy (NCBI): domain Eukaryota; kingdom Metazoa; phylum Chordata; class Amphibia; order Caudata; family Salamandridae; genus Pleurodeles; species Pleurodeles waltl. Next base: position 1,694,758,748 of record NC_090445.1, read on the forward strand.
AAAAGTGATTTGTGGAATTAATCAAAAGTGATGTCACCATATTCTAGAAAAATAATGGTACATTTTTACATTTAAAATAATGTTATTAATATTTTTTAAAGTTAATTGATACAAATGCTATATTTTTAGATAATCTTCTAAACATTCAATTTAATGTATACATATTTTTAAAAAAATCAAAATAAATTATTGTATGTAACATTGTATTCTATTATTCTATTTAAAGTCCCTGCCTTTATTTTGTTCGGTGGGAGGGTGCTGCAGTATCAGTAGTTGGACATGTGTGTTGCTGGATTTACTACTGCTCTTTCGTTACTGTAGTAACATACACTTGTACATTTAGCTCCAACCCCTGAGTTCAGAGGGTGGAAATGTGTAAGTCTACACGTTTGAGTAGCTTTACCCTAAAAAATGGTGAATAGCCAAATGCAGTGAAGTTACTCAAAAGTGTAAGAGTGAATTTACACCTCTAAAGTACTCACAAGTGTAAGTTACATTTGTGAATAGCCTCTAAATGTTTAATAATAATTTTATACAATAATTCAATATTTTAAAAAGCACTGCTAATTTTGTAAAATAAGCTAATATATTAGTGAACAAAGGTAATTAAATAATATATAATATTTAGTTTTGAGACATAACGTCAGAGATTACACTTATTTATTCTAAAGGAATTAATTAATTCAAAATGTATATTTTAGCTGTGGAGTTAAAATAGTAAATCTCAATTCGACAAAAATGAAGCTACTCCAATGTTTATAGTCATTGGACATAGAAAAGTAATTCTTCACATGCCTAATTATGCTGTGTTGTGCCTGCGTTTCCAGGCCTTGAAATTAGAATAGTCAATTTGTACTCCCCCCAATTATTTTATGTTATGCCTTTGTTTGAATGCTTTGGAGTTAAGTTAGCAAATCTGTTCCCCCCACTTGTGCTTTGTTGTTCCAATATCTGTAGGCTTTGGAATTAGGATAGTAAATCTGCAGTACCCCAATTGTGCTGTGTTACCCAGATGTTTCTAGGCCTAAGAGTTGAAATAGTAACTCCCCCAAATTTGATGATTACAAGTTTGGCGGTCGGCTCACGGGATGAGACTGCAGTCAACCCAGCGGCCTCACCCCCAACATCGTATATGACATTTCTGCCATTCATCCGGCTGGAAGAGTGCTCCCGTATTGGTCTTGTCTCCCTTGAGGGAACCAAGGCCAATACCGTAGCACAACAGCACGGCAGACAGTACGCAGTCTGAGGGAGTTAGACAGGTGGCCCCTGCACTTCCCACGGCATGGTCGTGTGCAGTGCAGGGGCCCCCCTGTGGCCTCCAGTACTTCCTTTCCACCAGCATTTTCATGGTGGTTAAACCTCCATGAAAAGGGTGCTGGAAAAGGGACTCATGATCAGCATGGCGGTGCTGAACTCAGCACCACCGTGGCTGACCATGAGTCCGACCACCGTCAGCCTGTCTGGAACCATGTTCTTGGCAGGGACAGTGGTCCCGTGGCGGTCCGACCACCAAGGTCTTACAGCTACCGCGATGCTAGTGGTCTCAAAACCACCAGCCTCATAATGAGGCCCTAAATCTGTTCTCTTTCAATTATGCACTTTCACCCCGATGTTTGCACACCTCAAAATTAGAAACATAACTATGCTGTCTCCAAATTTTGTTGTTACCCCAATGTCTGCATGCCTTGAAGTTAGAATATTAAGGGGCATATTTATGCTCTTTTTGCACTGAAATAGCATCATTTTTTTTTTAACGCTATTTCAGCACAAACTTAACTCCATATTTATATTTTGCCGCTAGACACGTCTAGCGTTAAAATATTGGAGTTAAAGTCATTTTTTACCTGCGGAAAACTACCTTGCTTCAATGAGATGCAAGGCATGCGTTCCTGGGCAAAAAAGGACTCTAAGACCCATGTGCCTTATTTATCCTCCCGGGCAAAAATTATGCATGCGAGGGAGGTGGGCCTAAATATTGGCGCGCAGCTTGCTTAGAGCCATTATTTAACGCCTGGGTCAGGGCAGGCATTAGGAGACCTGTGGGGCAATTTCCAGCCATAACTGTAGCAAGTTCAGTATTGCAGCATGGCTTGAAGCCAGATTGCTCTTCATAAGGCAAGCGGATAGAGGAGATTTGTTCTTGACATTGGATAGCAATTCCTTTTCAGAATATCTTTCTGGAAAATACAAAGAGAGTCATTGAGGGACACTGCAAGGCCACTGGTACGTAATGGTGCCTTCTTTAAGGTTTAGACCAGTGCTGTACAGCCATCAGTCAAAATATGAAGGTTTTCCCCCAGTGTTGATGTACTCATCACTGTTTCTTTGTGCACTGCTATTTTCAGTGACCCACATTTATTCTATAACAAGTGGTATACTAAATTGTCACTAACACCAAAGTTAGCACACTCTTATGTACAAAGACAGCCTGGTGTCATGCACCCCCTAATAATAAACACATACATCTGTATTGCCCATTAGATGACCATGGAATCACCTTCGTGGTGGCTGGTGCTCCCAATCTTTGTGGCAATGTTGTTGACATCAGAGTTTTACGAATGTAAGCAATTTAGAGGAGATTAATTTCCTGTTTGTCTCAGATGAAACATTGTCACTAATACAAATCATTATACTTGATGCACGGATTCTTTACTCTAAGCTTCAGGTCCTGATGCAAGGATGGACAAGCCTGGGAAAACAAAGACCCGCCCCTCCAGAGAGGTTAGGGTACAATAGCCATAGGTGTGCTTCTTTGTTTTAGCTCTGACGTCATATTTGCTCACATTCTGCATATTTTCAACGCCGAATGATCCCACCCGGTGAGTGATTTAACTAAATTAAGCAAAACAGATGATGAGCAGAGGCAGGGTGCTCAAATGTTCTGATGACTCTCATCACGTGATGGAGATGTCTTCTGACAAAACAGGGGAGTTCAGTGTGTTTATAAAGACTGAGTCGCAACGAGATGGATAACCAACAATATTCCGAGACAGCCTTAGAGAACAGCACATTTGTCCTGTCATGTGACACAACCTACATTTTCCTCTAGATGACTTGTTGGGCAATATGCCCTATGCGAAAGCAGAGCAGATAGAATTCCATTGGACAACAAAAAAGCAAGCATTTGCAATGCAATAGGTCTCGCATATGTCGAACAAGTTAATTGTCATCTTTTGACAACAGCGCCCACGAGCAAAAACAAAACAAAATGAGTGGTAACTGAGAAAAGATGACTTAACAAAATAAATTAAAGTTAGCTTTAAAAAATAAAACTGCAATTTTGTTTGTCCTGCTGGCCACGTTTTTTGCACGTCATAAGCCCTCTGTTTCTGGGGCACTGGATGTTAGAGCAAAATAGTACCTCGATCACGTCTGGAGCAGCGGACTGGCACTTTTTAAGTTGAAATCAATTAGTGCTTAGAACGGAAATGATGCCAGACATGCCTTGACAAATTACGAGGCTGTAAAGAAGAGCGCCCCGCAAACCAACAAATGGTGAGCGACAGGCGGGCTCCACGCCCTTTACTGAACAGAACATCGTCTCCCATACGAGACGCTTGCGCATGCACTCGCAGGCTCGACCCTAAAAATCTTAGGAGGCAGAATCTCACTAATCGGGCCTGCCTCGAGTTAGCATGACTCAATTGGACAGACAAGAATATCATGAAACGTGTTGAGAATTTTCAACCATTTAATCTGACCAATGTGAACAACAGTGACATTGGTTCACTGTTTTATTGGCAACTTCCTGTAGCATTTCTAATCGTACAATTTCTAATATATTGGGTTTATTCACACCATCATACCTTGACATCGACAAAACTTTCACGACTTCATGTTTATCTCAACTGTCAAAGACCCAATCTTGCTCTCAGGTCCAAATTGATGACACTTGATTTAGAACAGTGACTTAGCGACGACTATAACAGGGTGGGTTGAGGCAACCGCCATTTATAAAAGTTTGGGTACTGTGAAAGAAAGTCTACGTTACAGTAAATATGAGGCTGTGAGCCATCAGCTACAGAGAAAAGGACAATGAATCATTTAAGATTATCATTCGAAACCGGATTAAGTAAACAATAAAACGTGTAAAAATAATAGAAATACAATAAAATACACAAACTTCCCCCAAAAAGCTGAGTACCCCTCTCGTCTGTCTTGGTCATACTCACATCACCATGTGTGAGTGAGGAAGCAGAAGGCATTCACAATGAGGCACTCGGAGCCAGTGACATCTTTCTTAGCATATTATAGCGCCAAGAGACCTTGCTTAGAGGATAAATGTTCACTCTCTTCAAATGACCATGATAGGTAGGCAGATAGGTGCGCATGTTTGTAGATGTTAAATAAAGTGATTACACATCCCTGCCTATGTTTTTGTGCAATGTGACACTGTCCAACAATTCTCCATCCTTCCCACACCATGCTCTTGCTGTGTTCTTAGCATATATGTATGCATGTGTGTATGTATGCGTATTTACATACTGCAAACTCTTGAGAGAGCGAAAGACCAATCCACATGATTAGGAGCACCGAGATGCAATTCAGAATAACTGCAATGATCAAACTTGTCATTGGTTGCCAGGCCCGGAGAAGGATGCTCTTCCTGATTTGTTTCAGGAGTTGATTGGATACTGCTTTCTCCAATGAATGGAAGGTGGCGAATGGGCAGTAGATGATGAGATCGTAAGGGTGCAGGATGAGCTAGTATAACACAGGGAGGATCCCAGTCTCATGCTCAGTGTATTTATTTACCTTCATATGCAGAAGGTCACACTGCTCCTTTGTACCTAAACTCACCTTGCACCAATGTTTTCTCTTCATCCTACCCATTCTGATTGTGAAAATGTAGTGACCATATCAACGGGAAATGTGCTGTGTGTAAAGAACAATGCACGACCACCCCATGCTGTTTTAATATGTTTACAACAGTGTGCCCCACAATTCTGCACTCAAGACCCACACCCTTACTAGTCTCCTGCTGATGGCTGTGGCTCATCTGCTACACTTGTTCTGTGTGTGACACTTGGATTCTTCACAGTTCCTTTGACTTCGGTGATGTACCACTCTGGAAATTGTTCCAGGACCACTGGTCTGAATCCAGACAATGTCCGCACCCCAACTAAGTGGCCTCTACAAGAAAGTTCACCCCATGATTTCTGGTCTCTAGAAGCCCACTCTTGGCAGGCAGACCAAGTTTTACTCTGAAAAGTTGTGATCTGATTTTTTTTCATAGGATGCTCTTGAACTAATTGCTTCTTATACCAGCTGTGGGTATTTAGGGATAAAAGGAAAGGAAATACATTTAACCCCAAATGCATTTTAATCTTTTCCTGAGCATTAAACAACGTTTATGGTGAAATTAACTCAGATGTAATTTATCTTGAGATTTGAGCAAATCGATTTTGATAAACGTGAAGTGTTCATCACATTATGTTGCCTAGCCGCAAAGGCATTGGGGAACGTAAAGTCATACTTCTGTAGTACTCTTTTAAGCACTATCAAAAGACTGTGAATTCACCCCAACACTTCCAAAATGGGAATACAATTGGAAAATACAGGAAATATTCACATACATTTAGTAGAAACATAAAGGAATGTACCCTCTTTGCACTTTTACTAATAGGGAGTTGCATGTTTCGGATCGACTCACAAAGGTATTTCATGGTATGTAAAACAGTTCTCCTGCAGTCCTTTTTTTCATACTCTTACCATACTCATAAATGCTACTGTGAAGTGGCATCATAGTCCACAGGTGTATTTACACCTGACTGATTGGAAGTAAATACTTGCTGCTGAGAATCTATGCAGTGGCTGGAACTCTGTTAGGAAGCGTTAGCGTGGTGACCCCAGGCAGCCCTCAGACAGGCCAAGCTGGAAGAGCCCTTCAGGTGTGTGGAGTTTAAGAAAGCTGTTCCTCTCAGTGCATCTAGGCCACATCACTCCTGGGGCATTAAAGTCCTGCCCGGCCTAATTCATTCAAGGAACCAGTGTTGAAACCCTACGGTCCAGGAGGGATTTAAGGAAAGATCTTGCATGCAGTGGTCCAAACTAGTCGTCGCTGCCAAACTAGAAGTCCAGCAAACACTGGAAGATAACTCTCGCCAAGTCACTGATTCTGATAACTCTTGCCAAGTCACTGATTCCGATAGCTCTCTCCAAGTCACTGATTCCAATAACTCTTGGCAAGTCACTGATTCCGATAACTCTCTCCAAGTCACTGATTCCGATAACTCTCTCCAAGTCACTGATTCCGATAACTCTTGCCAAGTCACTGATTCCGATAACTCTCGCCAAGTCACTGAGTCCATTATCACTGACCTTGCGTGTCGTATTCTTTATTTACTGTTGGGATGCCTGCATTATTATTTCATTCAGCTGAATGTTACTGCACCAAGGAAATTAAGTTAGCTTGAATCCTTAAAGGTGTAGATCTGAGAGCACTTCTAGGTATTTTTCAAAGGGAGCCTGAAATGGATGGACCTTCCCAAACCTCCCCCATTGCTGTGGGCTCGCCAAGTGTGGTAAAATTTAAGGAGGTGAGAAAGAAACTTCCAAGGGTAAAATGAAACATTTCACAGAAAGTAAATAAGTGCTTTCTGTGAAGAAATCTCCTCAGTGGGGTTTAGATACATGGAAAGGTATTTCATAGATGCAAGTGGAACACTGAGCAGTGTCTGGATAGATGTGTCCTTTAGTCGCTCACCAGTGACAGCTGGCTACAAAGTGTGAAAGTGCACAGTATGGGGTGAGGCGTGACTGACAAGCAGATGGCCCCCAGATAGAGAACGTGTCTTAAGCCAGCTACCCTGTCATTATACATAAATATGAATACCACTTTCTGTGAGAGAGACTCTCCTACCTTTGCTAAAACCAAATTAATGTTCTCTGTTTTTTGTTTAGAATTCCACAAATATCTTCATTTTAGTCTAAGACACCAAGCAAATTCGCTGAACCGCAGCGGGCATGGCATCAGTGGACAGGCCTTTTATTCCACCGGGCATATATATATATATATATATATATATATATATATATATATATATATGGAGAGAGAGAGAGAGAGAGAGAGAGAGAGAGAGAGAGAGAGAGAGAGAGAGAGAGAGAGAGAGAGAGAAAAGGTTTGAGTATGTTTCCCAGGCTGCTTCTGCTTTTCATCCACAGGATGTCAACCTCCTCCTTTTTCCAGAACACATAGAGTCTTTGGTTCATTTTTACTTGAGAAAACCCCTTCTTCCTCTCCACCTCTCCTCTCTTTTCTTAATGTTATGAATCTTCATGGCAGGACAGGTTTATGTCACATGACTGAGGATGAGCCTGGGAAAGGGGTACAGCACAGTGAGGAATTACAGGATTTGATCAACAGAATAAAATGACTATTCAATTAATTTATCTAAATGAGCATTCCGAGTCACACTATAAACTAGAAGATAGCAGCGCATCTTCCACAATGTGCCCAACAATAAATTATACAGGAGGGAGGAGAGACAAGGCACACCTGTGAAGGGCGCTCAAGGACATCTCCAGATCACAGAGGCAGGCCAGAGCTCAGTTCATCCAACTCAAGGTGATGTCCCGGGGAAGTCAAGCTGAAGGACTCCCTCTCCAGAGAGGCCTGCTTCTTCATGTGATGTACCTCTGCCCTCCCCTTGTCTTGTTGGGGTGGAGGGCACCTGTATCCACTTAAATCTCCTCCGTAATTCAACACTTGACCGACATCAGTACCTCTCCTTTCTACCTCAACAGCGATTTGTTTTAACCTCAGTCTTCTATCCCTGCAAATCAATCAATCAATCAATCACTCTATCATGTACAAAGCACTGCTCTTCACCCCTGAGGGTATCCGGGTGCTGTACCTCTTTCTCTACCTTCGCCCAAGTATGTCTACTCCTACCAATACCCTACTCCTTGTAGTATCTCTAATCCTGCCTTTACCCTAGTGCGTCCACTCCTGCCTACACCCCTCTCACCCTACCCGAGCCCTAGTATATCTACTCCTACTAATACCCTACTCCTTGTAGTATCTCTAACCCTGATTTTACCCTAGTGCTTTTACTCCTGCCTACACCCTAGTGCCTCTGTCCTTAGCTAAGCGCCAGTACCTATCCTCCCATCTGTGCTCTAGTACCTGTAAAGACTACTATCACTGGTTGAGCCCTAATGCTTCTAGACCTCCCTGCACCTTAGTACCCCGTCTTACCTGGACTTCTGTCTGTAATCTAGTGTACGTCTACCCATGGCTATACCCTACTACCTGTAGTATCCCTGCTGCTGTCTAGGCCTGACTACTTTTACTCCAGCCTATGCTCTAGTGCCTCTGTCCTTAGCTAAGCCCTAGTATATTTACTCTACCAACACCCTACTCCTTGTAGTAAACCTAACCCTGCCTTTACGCTAGTGCTTTTACTCCTCCCTACACCCTAATGCCTCTGTCCGTAGCTAACAAAGTAACAAAATAGAGATGCAGGAGAAACAACCTAAACAAAAAATCCTCTAACGAACACAAATAAGTGTGTATGTGAGACACAACAGCTAATTTGTGTATAGAGGACAAAATAAATTGCAGAACATTTTAACTTATCCAACTCAGCAATCATAAACGTTGCATTCAGTTTTACATTTATTCAACATAAAATATCCTAAATATGGGTACAGATGTCAGTCAATCTTCTGCTTTAAAAAATAAAATCACAGCAATCTGTCAATACCATATGATATACAACATCAATCACAAATGTGTATCCAAAACATTCCATCTATAATCTATTCAAAACATTTCATAGCCTCTCAAACCCATGCTTTAAGAACCAAAGTGTCCAAACGTGGTTCTACCTATGGGGCCAGATGTGCTAAACTTTTTGCACGTCGCAAACAGAGAATTTTGCTGTTTGCGACGTGCAAAAAGCACATCGCGATGCCCAAACCCCGTTTTGCTATTCGGTAACCTGGTTACCGAATCGCAAAACGGGATTGCGAGTCGTAATTAGGAAGGGGTGTTCCCTTCCTAATTGCGAGTCGCAGCGCGATGTTGTATTGTTTTATGACTGCGAACGCGGTCGCAAAACAATCGCAGTTAGCACCCATTTCAAATGGGTGCCAACCCATTCGCAAAAGGGAAGGGGCCCCCATGGGACCCCTTCCCCTTTGTGAATGGCATTAAAAACAATTTTCCAGAGCAGGCAGTGGTCCCATGGACCACTGCCTGCTCTGGAAAAATGAAACGAAAACGTTTCATTTTTTAGTTTTGTAATGCATCTTGTTTTCCTTTAAGGAAAACGGGCTGCATTACAAAAAAAAAAAAAACTGTTTTATTTAAAAGCAGTCACAGATATGGTGTTCTGCTGTCTCCAGCAGGCCACCATGCCTGTGAGGGCCGCGAGTCTCAAGGGGGTCGCAAATTGCGACCCACCTCATGAATATACATGACGTGGGCTTTGCGACCCCCTTGCGAGTCACTCTCACTCACAATTTGCAAGTCGCAAATCGGAACCTACCTACATCTGGCTCTTAGTTTCCATAATACAATCCACTGATCAGGTCGCCATCCTTACATTTCTTCTAACGTGTCAGCCAATTTCACAGCTAGAACATCAGCTCCTGGCAATGTCCATTTGAAAATTTGTCTCCTTGTAAACAATATTGTTGACGTGTTTCTGCCTACATGTTTCATCTGCCTCATCAGGACTTATGGCTGTTAGGTAATTCTACAATCTGAACTTGGCCTAACCTATATATTTTCTTTATCATGGTAGGCCCCAAGAAGAGTCTCCAACAGATCACAAAAATTAGAAAAATGCATGAGCCAAACAGAAGCCAAATTTACTGCAAATCTGGTGTGGGCGGTATAATCCTCTTTTTCATCTCATTTTAACACCGCTCTGCATGTCCGAAGCTGAGCCCTAGTAGCTCTGCTCCCATCTATGCTCTAGTAACTGTAAGTATCCTTACCACCGATCGAGCCCTAATGCTTCCAGATTCTCCTGGACCTTAGTACCTCTCACACCTGTGCTCCTGCCTGTACTCAGGAGTACGTCTACCACTGGCTATACCCTGTTGCCTCCTCTATTCCTACCCTGGACTAGGTCCGACGACTTCTACCCCTGCCTATACCCTGGTGCCCCTCAGCAAAACTACCTACTGTGACCCCACTGGCAGAGACCTATAGATTTCTTTGAGGAACACAGCTGTATCAACCCAGAAGGCGAGCGAGAAGTGGTATAGGAGCTTGCATCATTATTAGTCCGAAAGTGCTGTGGCCCTCTCCTTTGAAGTGGACAATGCAAAGTCCCACTAAAAAGTGCTGGGTCTTTTCTGCACTTATTAGTGTGTTTAGACCATATACTTGGGTTTCTGTTAAAAGGATGCAAATTGCCCACCGTTACTAAGAGACCAGATTTATCATAAGGCTTTGCTACAGGTTGGGAAATCAGGGGGCCCTTTGGCCCCCTTTAAGAGTTCTCCATTAACTCCGCGGGGAGATACCAGGCTGGAATTAATTCTTCTGCGTAGTATCGCTCATGAGTTAACAAGAATTACAAGTTATTTTCCCCAGAAGAGGGAATAACATGTAGGCCTGGGAATACTTGGTCCAATTCTCCATGTTTTTCCTCCTTCCAATCAAAATGATGGGGTCCAAATCTGCAAACTCTTGCAGCAGGTTGTAAATGTTTCAGGGGCTTTTTTAAATTACCCCTGGGGAGGATAGGTATGGGTGTTGCCCTTTGGGTGGGCACAGTTTATTTTTCTTCACCTGAGGGTGCTTTTTTGCCCCATTTCCCACGCTGAGGTAGGAAGATGGGTGAGGCTGAGGCGCATTACCTAACCTCAGCTCCTCACACATCTTCAGCTCCGGTGTGCTTTGGCCCAGACTTTTTGGGACCCATGTTTGAAGACCTAATTATTCCAGGCTCGGAGACACGGGAAAACCTGTAGAGAATGAGATATGTGATATCTGTATTTGTGCTAAACTGTCCATGAGGTGGTGGCTCTGTGTCGCAATGATGTAGTGGTAGGCTGCAAATATTTATTACTGCCTTCCTATCAGAAGATTAAAAATATAATACTTGGGACCAGTTGGGACCCTTATAGTCATAGTGTCTCTGTCTTTGGTGTCTACATGTTTCTGCCCACTTGGAATGCCAGGTTGAGAGAATTCTTCAGGACCTGGAACCCCTGTGCATCATTCCTCTGATCTCTTAAGGTCTATGCTAAAATGTGGGTCACTTATCAGTCATTTACAATGAAACAAAATGTAATCGGCTTTGCAGATTCACCTGAGGAACAGCACAGTACACTCGAACAATGGAGATATAATACTAAAATCTCCCATCTCTATAAGAACAGCCTGTGATGTAAGTAAAGGGATCGGGCATCTTCCACTGTCTATGAACACTGTGGTAGTACACATATCCACTCACCAACAAATGTGGTACGAACAGTGCAATTTTAGGTTAACACCACTCACCAGGTTGTTATCTATATTGAGCCTCTATCATCCAGTGGTGGTCGTGCATTAACATTATTGTAGATATGTAGAGGAGTATTATTTTATAGGCTTCCTCTGAGAAGCATATGGTAAGGAAAAGGCGTGATACTACCTGTGTTCACCGCCCTCATAGGGTGGCTGTTCGATGCTCCCCAGTATGGGCGGTCAATGCCCAAGGCACCATCATGCATAATGCAGGAAAGTGTTACACATGACTTCAGTCGTAAGACGCCTTACTGTGTGGCAAGCATTGTGGATATCATTATTTCATCTGATGGATGAGACATATTGTGTAGGTGATTCGGTTAGGATTAGTAAGGATTGCACAGATGCTTGTGTTGCCTGCAAAATTATGTATTAAACTGAAAACTTTTACAATAAGTGAAAATGACCGCCATCCTTTGAGTTACTTTCCGAGGCTTGATCACCTGCACACCCGTTTAGTAAATAATGCCACATGTATGGACCAGCACCATAATCCAGGGATTCTGGAAACAGTAGTCTGATCATTTTTCACATATTATTCACTAATAAAAGCTTCTAGAGTTCTTCAGCTACAGAGAGTATCTGGTGGCACACTGACCAGTGCAGAACTGGACTTCAGGTATTCACCTCCAACTTATGTGCTGATAACCAGGTCATATTTCAGGCACACGGGCGTGATGTGGAGGTTCCACGTGTGAGAAGAAAGATGTCCCAACCCTTCTTCCAATGAGTGCATCCATGTCCTGAATCGCATCTGTGCGTTTCAACGGATTGTGTTTGAATTCCCGCATATAGAGGTAATATAGATTAATAATAGAAAAATATTGTTAAACTATAATGTATATGTGTGTGGTGTGTGTACATGAGGACAAACAGCAAGTCACTGTGTTTAATGCCCTTTTATGTCATTGAAGGAGTCTGGTGGAATGATGTAAAAGCACACATACACACACACAGACACACACACACACACGTAGGTGGGCATCCCAGAGCAAGAATGTTGGGGAATTTCAAGAACATACACAAATGTATGACTTTCACAAACCGCCCAACAGGACCCTCCTGCCCTGGAAACAGTTGAAGATTTACTGGTGATAAGGAGAAGAGTGTACCCCTCTTCAGAGTGGAACTAAAGGCAGCCCCCTAAACCAAGGGAGAGTTCAAACAGGGCTTTCTCCCCAGCAGAACAGCACCATGACTCCTACATACAGCACTGTTGGTCTGTCTAGCGCGGGCACACTATACCCTGCCTTGCAACAAACCACACACACTTATACCTTAGTGCAAGGGTGGGTGCATGACGTCAAACAAAGGGTTTGTGCTGGAAGGGCACCCACTGATTACAAAACACTATGCTTTGATGAAGGTTAACACTTTACTCACTATCTATGTGTGATTTTCAACACAGCACACATGCAAAGTTGGAAATATTTGGAGAAAAGAAAACTTTTCTATAATGTTACACCTGGCACCAGGTGGTATTTTTTTTTTTACTAAAATCCATGTATACTATCTATGTGTGATTTTCAACACATCACACATGCAAAGTTGGAAATATTTGGAGAAAAGAAAACTTTTCTATAATGTTACACCTTGCACGAGGCGGTATATTTATTTTTACAAAAATCCATGTATACCTAGATTTGGTACCAAAACCCATAGGTGATTGCAACAGAATGCCTGTGTACTACCCATGGTACGACCCCATGACACAAAGTAGTGCAAAGTACCCCATAGCATTACTTTTCAGCACAAAACATTTTTTCCACTAGGTGGTAAATCCCAGTGCTTCCCTTTGTGCTGCTTTAACTATGTGATTGAAAATCTGAAGCAAACTGTTATGAAATCCACCTAAAAGGGTTTTGTTAGTGTCAAAGGAAACACATAACTTGTTACCTGTTATGTATTCTCATATTACATGTTTTGAAACAGGAAAATGTTTATTAAATGCAGAACAAATTAACAGAGTTCTTCTGTATGCAATATTCATTAGTAGGGTTACTATTTATTAAAACTATCATTCACGATGATACTATAATTTACACAAATGAATATTAATATTTCACAGGTATTACATAATTCCCATGAAATATGAATTTTGAAACACCAGTTGTTTGTGAAATATTATAAGTAAAATATGAAATATGTATTCCATGAAAAGGCTGATGTAAGGGAACCTTATGGTTACAATAAAACACCTACAAATACAAAATGTGGTCAGTTATGGATAGCAGTACACCCTGAACTATGCCCCCCCTTTCAGTGTTCATTCACTTCCTAAATGCCCAGTACCCATGTGGGCTGGAGCTGCTTTGAAGCGTGTACTGACAGCGGGGCACGGCCGGTGCCCATGTCCCATAACCAATGTCATGGCCACACCAATCATGCCCACTTTCCCTCCCCAGGGCTCTGATTGTGCCCGGCAGAATGGATATTCCATAGAGAACTCATCTTCAGTTGAAATGCAGTGTCAATTAGGATCAATGTTACCAAAGTCCTTTGCAACCTTTCATTTTTTACATTTATGAACCTCTTTGTTGTTTTTAGCTTAATGTTAGTGACATGCTCTATGTAAAGCACCCTGAGTAACTTTCTTTGATGTGTCATGCTTAACACTGAATAGATTTTGTCAATGTCTAAAACAGGTACTAGCTTGAACTCTCACAATGATTTTGTCCCTCATGCATTTTTGTGGCCCACCCATGCTTTGTCGTGGCCTGACACGTCCAGAGCCCTGGAGAAATGGCTGCTAAGAGGTCAGATTAGATCCAAAGACAAAGGAGGCCATCGTTGACACTACCAGGGCTCTACTGGTTCTGCGAGGTGGCCAGAAACCCAACTCCACTGCATCCAGATGGAGCTTAATGCTGACTGCACCCATTCCAGAGTCCAGAGCCCTGGAGCAAGGGCTGGTAAGAGGTCAGATTAGATCCAAAGACAACGGAGGCCATTGTTGACACTACCAGGGCTCTACTGGTTCCGCGAGGTGGCCAGAAACCCAACTCCACTGCATCCAGATGGAGCTTAATGCTGACTGCACCCATTCCAGAGTCCAGAGCCCTGGAGCAAGGGCTGGTAAGAGGTCAGATTAGGTCCAAAGACAACGGAGGTCATCGTTGACACTACCAGGGCTCTACTGGTTCCGCGCGGTAGCCAGAAACCCAACTCCACTGCATCCAGATGGAGCTTAGGGCCATATGTATGAACGCATTTTCCCATAGACACAGAATGGATAAAACCCCTTGCCACCTCTGGCCCTTAATGCTGACCACACCAATTCCAGAGTCCTGATTGCAGCAAAGAAAAAATCCATTCATGGGCAGCCGACTCTTGGCTCACACCCTTCCTTAGCATCACTGTCAGATTGGTCTGCCTTCAGGTCTAGCGCCTAAAAGCTGCATCAAACCCTGCACATTGCCAGAGTGCCATTACATGTCCACTCTATTGCGCACAGACAAAGACCTGTCTAAGACTGCTTCTTCAAAGGGGTTCAGGTAACCTTCTACCCTCCATTTCTGTGCCTTCCCAAGCATGCATTGTTGAACCAGTAATGACAACCTTACCCCCGGTGCATCCCCCTCTGGAGTTCAGTCTTTATTCGGAGTCATGAACTGCATGCAGCAGGCAATGCAGTGACTCAATCATTCACTTCTCAAGTGGCAGCTTCCCTCAGGGGGGTCTTCTGTGACCGTGGGTGGTCCTCACAGCCTCGGCTCAGCGTTAGTTTTCTCTCTGTGGTTTTCAGGCCTCGTTGTATTTCTAGATTGTAAATCAGCAGTTTGGGAAATGAAAAAGAAAAAATAATATATCACATGATTGTGGCAATGATGATTCAGGTGAAATTCTGAAATAAGTTATTCTACAAGTATACTTTTTTCGTTTGCTTTCCAGGATTTTAGTTACACACATTAGTGACGGAAACCGAATAATATATGATGCCGCTTTCCTGCCTCGTTGTGCCTCGTTGTGACTCCCAAACCATCTTGCGAGATCCCGACTCACACATTCAGTGTCTTTGAATACAACAGTCAATGTGTGAGTTGTATAGAGACAACTTGACCATAAAGGAGACAAGCATTTGCAATGCACTAGGGTCTTGCATTTGTCTGAGTTATCGCTATTACCAGTTGTAAACTCCCAGCTGGATTTGTCTTGCATTTTTTCGCTGCTACAGTTCACTCGTAATAATACCTATTGGCAAAAGTGCAATTATGAACGTAACCGGCAAAAGTGCAATTAACTGTGTAACAGGGTTGATAGTATGCAAAGCGCTCGACTTCTGCCAAGCGAGATCGCGCTGCGAAAATAGAGAAAAAGTAGTCCACAAACCTGACAGGAAACAGCGAGCCTCGCATGTTTTCTGTACTTGGTCGCTGCGCTCGAGGATGGCTAACCACCGGAAAAGGCATGACGTATGCGTGCCTTCCACTAATCAAAGGAAGCGGATTCTAACAGGCAAGCCAAGGTGCCAATGAAAGACACTGATGTGACGTCGACGGGGCTCCAAGCCCTTTTCTAATACCTAAAGCGTCTCGCTAGCGATACGCATGCACAAGCGCATGCAACGCAGGCTCGACCCTAAAAAATCAAGCAATGCCCCACGCCTGTCCCAAGACAACTGCGGTTCCTGTAAGTCCTCACAGTTCATAAATCTAATTACATGTTCATGTGGTTTTTAATGGACTATTAAAAAACACAATATGACTTCTGATATCTAAGATTTCAGAGGAGATAGTGTTTTTTAGGAACAGCAAGAGGCAGCTGCTGTGACCCCACTTTTTCTGCTTTCACCACTGTGGACTGCTGAGCAGCTCACCTGAAAGACCCAATCCCTCTTTTATCACCTCTGTTAATGACAAGGCATCAGCCTAGATTACTGAGTAAGAAAGATTGCCAATGATCTCCTATTGGAGTCAAAGGTCACCTTATGTCACTTCCTGTGATGTCATCGCTGTAAAATGTGCATCATGTCCTGTGATCTGGGCTGAAGTGACATCACTATAAACAGGTGACATGTCAGCACCTTTGTGCATGAAAGAACCGGATGTCGCCGTCGCCTTATGGCACTGCAACAGCAAGAGATTCCAGCTGAGGGCCTCATTTACAAGGTTTTGGTGCAGGGCAGCTCTGCCAGGATTCTTACTGCCCTGCGTCAAAAGAAAAGGGCAGGAATGCGCCACATCTATGAGATACGGCACAAGTCTGCCCTTTCATCCTGTGCTGGTGCACATTAAGCTGACGTGCACCAACACAGGCACCCGTGCACCATGGTGCAAGGGTGTCTGCATTGTAGGGATGATTGCTTTTGCTCAGGAAGGGACACCTTCCTGCACAAAAACAATCAATGGAGGCATTGTCCTCTTTATGCGTGTGCTGCAGAATGCACCACACATAGAGGAAAAAACAAGGAGGAATGAAGTTGTTTCTTCCAATTGCATCTCCCGTACGCCTCCCCAAGGGAGGCGTAGGCTTTTGACGCATTCCCAAGGTTTACGAAATCGTGTAAATCTGGGAATGTGTTGAATGCCATGGGTGTCACACGGGAACACCCATAGTAGCGCCCATGGCATGGCTCCCTATCACAGTGTGAGGCAACTCAGTGGCTTGCACTGCGTTGTCTCACTCCATATCTACATGGCCATGAAAAGTCACGCAGGATGGCTTTGCGTGGCCTTGTAGGTATGGCTCTGCAGTGTGCACCACAGGAGCGTCAAAAAGTGATGCTCCGGTGACAGGTGGGGACTTGTAAATAAGCCCCTGAGTCTGGTGGTGGTTGTGGTGTGGTAACAAAATAGTTGGAGGAGAGCTTCGCGTAAGATCCTAGGATCTGCATACCTTACTCAGTCTGGGATTGTAGTTTATATCAAACCCACACAAGTCTTTACTGCTTGCGTTGGCAGTTTTATCTTGCCATATAGGTATGCTGGATATGACACAACGCCACCACACTTCAAGGAAAGCAAACGGAACAACTTCCAAGGACGTGGTTCCCGAGCCAGCAGCATGAATGCCTGAATAAAATGCATGACCCATGTTTCTGGTCCGAATATATGAGATCCAAGTATACAATACGCAAAAAAATCTATAACGAAACCAGAATAATCCTCTCTACACGCAAGGTTAACCTGTGCAAGAATCGCAGAAAACAAGTTGCATCTTTATCATTCACCAACGCACCCACCATCATAGTGCAACACACACACACCATCACAGATCCCCACAGCCACCATCAAACATCTGTATGCCCACCATGAGATACCACCCAAGACACACACCAACACAAAACAAAAAAAAGACTATTAAGTTACATTAAAAAAAGTTGTCAGGTAGTGGATGCATATGTTAGCAGTGGCAACACCAAAAAACATAAAAGGATAATTAATTTAAAAGTTAACATATTATTCTTGCCTAATCCCCAACGCACAGCACCAACTCTACTTTAACTCACACCCACCATATCTTCTCAGCAATGTCATATACATTTTCCTGTACAAAACTGCACAGCACGCATTGAATTATATACTACATGACGTATCACCTAATTACACGTAAATAGAAGCAAATTGTTAACGAATAACAACCTATACAACCACTCTATAATTATCAAAATACAATCACACATGGGCCCTCATTATGACTTCAGTGATCTATGACGTAGACTGCTGAAGTCCTGCCAGCCACAGGACCGCCAGGGATGATGGTCATTTGACGCCTTAATATGACTCCTGCAGGCTCTCTGCCAGAATTTGGGCGGAGAGCCACCAGCAGCCATACTGGGGGTCCGCGGTGCAGTGGAGGCTGCTCCGCTTGCAGCGCCACATCATCACACAGCAACACCCATTACATTTTGACGCTGCCTCACATTTATGAAAATTTGTACACCTGATGCAGCGCCAAAATCTTGGATGCAGAATGCAGCACGCATAGAAAGAGCAAAATGCAGAAATTATTGTTTATGTGCGGGAAGGTGTCCCTTCCTGCACATAAACAATCATTTGAACATGACGCTTTGGCACTTCTGTGTGTGCTTCATTCTACAGGACACACGGAAGTGCCAAAGCGCCATTAGTGATTGTTGATGTGCAGGAAGGGACACCTTCCGGCACATAAACTATCACACCCCTCAACACAGACATCCTTGCAGGATGGTGCAAGGATGCCTGCGTTGGTGCTGGCAGCTGAATTTAGTGCCAGCGCAGGGGACAGCACACAGGTGTGCCGTATTCACTTAAATATGGAATATTCTAAAGTGACGCATCGCAGTGCTACCAATTTTGGTGCAGCACCGCGCTGCACCACTTTTCCATAGATTTGGCCCGCAGTTCTAAGCCACAAAGTATGCAAAAACGACATACAATACATAACTAAGGACCAGATGTATCAAAAGATTTTATCCATTCTGTGTCTATGGGAAAATGTGTTGGTACATATTGCCCTAAGTGTGTAAAATAACAGAAAATGGCACCTCATCACCATAGTATACAACGTCCCATAATTTTCTCAGTGTTTCATACTAAGATACAAATTTATATTCTTACGCATAAACAAATCTCATAATTACCATTTTTGTGTCACTCAAGCTATTAATCACACACTAATAAACACAAGCATTTATGCTCTTCTCGTTTCCGCATTTCACAGCTGATGGCAGAGCTGGAGGTTAGCTCCACTATGGAGAAGGTAGCATTTTAAATGTGAATAATATGCCTTTTTAGATTTTGTTCCCTGTCAATATTAGTCAATCTTAAGACCCATTTAACTTTAGTATGTTTTTACAGAGAGTAATGGTTCCGACTCAAAAGTGCAAAGTGAATGAAATTCACAAGTTATTGTTAGCAACACCCACACAACATAATACGCCTAAAAAGCAACACCCAGCATGCTTTTCCAGTGGCGGCTGGTGATTGCAAAAAGTGGTGGGGCTTAAGTCAATACATGGAATTACATCATGAAAAGTCAAAGTCAGTGGTATTCATTTGATCGGCCTCAGCAGGATGAACTGTTGACTGAATGTACCAGGAATAATTTGAAAGTGTACTATAGAGTCAAACACAGATCCTTCCAATGAATACATTCCTTAGTGAGATGGGGGAAGTAAAGGGAAAACTTGAAGAGGTTTTTATCTTCACTTTGCAGGCACTCAGAATAGATTTGGACTTATTTAGTGACCCAGTGCGCTGCTATCGTGGGGCATGCCTGGGGGACACTTTCACAGCTGTGACACTTCACTTGCACTGATGGCAGGCCTGACATTCTGAGGTCCTGATAAGCATTTCGTCCTGTCACATGTACAAAATAAAAAATAAAAGCAGATACGGCCTTACATTAGAGAATAAAAAGTATGCAGTATTCCAAATTGTTTTTAATCTCGCCCCTTCCATTTCGTCGCAGGGTGGGTTCTGGTTCTCGATTCCACTTCCTGATTCCACGGACACCACCATCCTTTGACAAAATGGAGAAGGGTGTGGAAAGTGTTCTTGATTGACGTTCAGCCTCCTGGAGCCTGAGCTGAAGAGTGAAACGCCCCATGCTAATTTCTATAGCGCCGCCAGAAAGAGGAGGAGACTGGGAAACAACGTCACCTAGAATCCGAGTCAACACAAGGGCTGACTGTGCATTCGCCCTGTTTCTGCTATGAAAATGCACTCAGAGGTGCAGTGAGTGCAGCTGCTGAAAGTGCCTGACTGCTGATCTCTCTGTCTCAGAGCGAAGCAGTCAGGCATGACCTACATTTACCATGTCTAATTAACTAACTTTATTTATGGCAGGATACACTTGGTGGGCGAAGCCCCAGCGCCCTCAAGCACGGGCCGCTGCTTTGCTTTTCTTTAAAGGTGGGCGGAACTCATGGAGTTTTACTCTGCGTAATTCTGCAGACTTACATAAAAACTCAGTGAAATTCCGCAGAGTTCCATGAGCTGGCAGAATTTGGGCACGTTGTGCTGCTCGCGCTGATTTTTAGAACCGGCAGCTTGTTCTGTAAAATCAGCAGGATGCCCAAGGGTGCTGCTTCTTTCTGCCACTCAAGTAGATTTTCTACTCGAACAGCAGCTTTCTCATAGCAAACATTCATGACCTGCCGCGACTGCTGGCATTGAGAAATCTTGCTGGGAGGCATTCTAGCGCCTGAATATTGGGCTAGGGGGCTCAAATTCCTGCAAACACTCCCCAACTTAACGTGAACAAGCCACATGTGAGAAAAACTCTGCCACAGGAAGGGGGCAGAGGAAATAAAGTTGTGAAGATGGTGGCAAGGGGAGAAAGGAAGCAAGAGGACGTGTAGAGGAGAGCCGACGGACGACAGGCAGAGACAAGACCAGTCCCACGTGGACTGTAAGAGGCAGGACATCAGTGACAGGATGGTGACGAGGCCCCAACAAAAGGGTGAGGACCAAGGCATCAACCACACAACCACACAAGAGGAGGACAGGACACAGGGAGTGAGGAGGAGGAAGATACCCGGTCAAAGAATTGCCTGCAACAACTCAGGAAGTTTGTGGCTGCCTGGGTGAGTAATTGGGAGCAAGGTGCTGGGGAAGACGTTGTTGGGTTGTGTGCTATTTTTCTCTCTTATGTCTCTCCCTCTGCTATACCATAAAGTTTGAAGTAAATGACGGATGGGGGAGGAGGGGCACATATAGAATGGACACACACCAACAATGGTGAAGGGAACCAGTCACAGTGGGAAAATGTGAAATGATGAAGATAAGCATTTATTCCAACCCCTACAACTGGTGGTAATACCAGGATAAAATGGGACAAGAAAGCCACAGCACACAGAGTATAATGTCCAACAGTATAGCAAGAAAACGTATTCCTGGTGACGTATTGCAGGTAACAGGAAATATGAAGTTGAAGAAAGGCTCAAGTCTTTTTTGCAGATGATGTCTTTATTAGTAGGTGTTTAGAGATGGTTGTGTCATCATGGAGAAACAGCCAACACGTGTTTCGTCACACAAGTGACTTCATCAAGGCTATTAGAAAGTAGTAAATCTGCATGTAGTATGGCTGCTCAAGCAGCTGCCGGTGCGTGTAGGAATTGAGTAAGTCTAGTAAAATCGGTAATGCGGGCCCTAGACGCTCTTAAGTTCTCAGGAAGCCCGACGCTGCTCCTCTCTCCAGGTTACGACCACGGGCTTATCAGGGCCCGCATTACCGATTTTGCTAGACTTACTCAATTCACACCATCTGCAAAAAAGACTTGAGCCTTTCTTCAACTTCATATTTCCTGTTACCTGCAATACGTCACCAGGAATACGTTTTCTTGCTATACTGTTGGACATTATACTCTGTGTGCTGTGGCCTTCTTGTCCCATTTTGTCCTGGGGTACTCCTAGTACCCGTTTGGTGCCTATCGGGTAGTAAGGCACTGGGCCAGTTTGCACCAGACTTTTGCTTTGTACTTTTGTACTTATTAAGATATTATGGGGGTCATTCAGACCCCGGCGGGCGGCGGGAGCCGCCCGCCTGGCGGGAACCGCCGAATGACCGCACCGCGGTCAAAAGACCGCGGCGGCCATTCTGTGTTTCCCGCTGGGCTGGCGGGCGACTGCCAGAAGGCCGCCCGCCAGCCCAGCGGGAAACCCCTTCCCACGAGGACGCCGGCTCCGAATGGAGCCGGCGTAGTGGGAAGGGTGCGACGGGTGCAGTGGCACCCGTCGCGTATTTCAGTGTCTGCATAGCAGACACTGAAATACAAGGTGGGGCCCTCTTACGGGGGCCCCGTGGCACCCCCTACCGCCATCCTGTCTCCCGCCAGGAACAGGATGGCGGTAGGGGGTGTCAGAATCGCGCTCCGCCGCCATGGAGGATTCTCAAGGGCAGCGGAAAGTCGGCGGTACACCGCCGACTTTCCGTTTCTGGCCGCGGCTGAACCGCCGCGGTCAGAATGCCCAACGGTGCACCGCCAGCCTGTTGGCGGTGCTACCGCGGTCATTCGCCCTGGCGGTTTTTACCGCCAGGGTTAGAATGACCACCTATATGTTTACTGCCTAGAAGTGCGGCGCCTTTCACCCTTACTACCCCTATGTCTCTCCTCCCAGGTAATACCAGGATAGTTGGTGAAGAACTTGGGTGCGTAACAGTGAAGGGGCTGTTCTGGCACAAAGAACTCTAGGAACCAAAAATATCGGGAACAATAGGGGGAAGCAACCTAACAAAGATCAGTCATGGAGAATTTTGGAAGAGCTTCATCATTATACTTACCTGGGCATTCTTCTTTTCCCCGAAAGACATTGGTTGCGCCATCCTACTGGACCTCGGAAAGAAGCACACAAAACAGACATTACAAGAGACATTGATTTACCCTCCTCTGACCTACAACCACAAAGGGTAATACTGTAGGATAGTTTCTCCCCTTTCCAACACACCAGCCATAATTTAGTTTATTTTGTATCTGGTTGATGTTGCTATTAAAGCCATCATTCACAAGTCAGACAAGCCTCCTAAACCTTATTTCTGACCGTCCCGCCACAAGGTCCCAGGGAGTGCTCTGCTACTGAGAAAAGTACATCCCCACCTCCTAATGCGGCGAGGGGTGTGTAAGATGGGGAAGGACAGCTTAAACGTAGCACTGGATGTCTTGTTAGTACTCTCCACACCTTATGGCCATAATCTGCATCCATTAAATTATTAAGTTAGTTATAAGGGGAATATTGTGCTATGGAAGCAGACATACTTTCACTGTCTTTGTGATGTGTACAATAGTCTGTAAACCACAGGCTGTGCTACCCGTGTTTGCAGTGAAGAGCACCAGCCTCCAAAACACCATGGGACTCTGAATGGACCTCAGGCACAAGAGCAGTGAGCTGTTCTCAATTGAGTAGCAGCAATAGTACTATTATTATCATTATTATTATTATTATTAGCAGTAGTAGTACTAGTAGTAGTAGTAGTAGTAGTAGTAGTAATAGTAGCAACAGTATTATTATTATTATTAGTAGTAGTAGTGTTACTATCATTATTATTATTATTATTATTATTATTAGTAATATTAGTATTATTATTAGTGCAGTTATTATTATTATTATTGTTATTCCCATCATTATTATTATTATTATTATTATTATTACTACTACTACTACTACTATTATTAGTGTTCTTACTGTTGTTGTTTTGTTATTTTTGTTATTATTATTATTATTATTATTAATTGTATTGTTACTATTATTATTATTGTTATTACTGTTGTTGTTTTGTTGTTTTTGTTATTATTATTATTGTTGTTATTATAACTATTATTAGTGTTATTACTGTTGTTGTTTTTGTTGTTGTTGTTGTTATTATTATTATTAGTAGTAGTATTATTAATATTAGTATTATTGTTGTTGTTGTAATTGTTAATTTGATCATCTCCTCCATGGGCATCGATAACAAGGAAGGACAAATGGTATTTTTGAGCGCCTGGAAGACTCCAGCCAATCACCGTTGTTCACCTCACTGGGACATTTACCTTCCAACCAAGTCACTGCTGTTGGTCTGCCGGGTGTTCTGTATTTTGGTGAAAACAAGAGCTTGCATCCAAACTGAAAGTATAACTTGTGATGAATTCCTGCGGGTGCTTCAGCCAGGCCCCCCCAATAACTCAGAAGGTCCTGAGCCTTGGGGTCCAATGTGCACCTATTCTGGCCTTAAAAGTGCCCTTTCTGGGTTGTCGGGTACTGGTCGGGTGGAATCTAAGTTCATCTGTGAAGCTCTCTTGGCTTGCTATGGACAGTGGAAGATTACTTTTTCCACATTTTTTACAGCCCTCACTGCAGCTGAGTGTCTGAAACTAAAAATATATTTGTGAATCTTTGTCCTATTTCACAACATTCCACAGATTTCATTTTTTTGTGTGAACATTAAACTCAAGGGCATAACCTGGTTTTAAAAGTCACATGAAATACAAGCAAAAGGAGGAAATCTCTCATGCCATACATTTTCTGCTCTAATGATCCTCCTAAGTGGCATATTCCAGTGTCAGTAGCAAAAGATTGTGTAAAAACTAAGGGGCAGATTTAAGAGCCCTTTGCACCACCATAGCGCCGCCTTACCATAACTATTGTGTATTTACAAAGTGGTGCAAAGCATGCATTGTGCCAGTTTGTAACCCTTTGCGCCGCATTATGGATGCGCCAGGCATAATGTATGCAAGGAGCTCATTCCCCCATTAGGAGGCCCAAAAAAATGACGCAGTGAAATTTAAAAGATTTCACTGCACCATTTTTTCGATCATTTTTAACGTCTGCTCAGAGCAGGAGTTAAAATGACGCACCCATTTAAAGCAATGGGCCTCCTTGCACTTTGCTACACTAGCGTCAAAATGTTTGACGATAATGCAGCAAAGCGCTACAATAGTATTAAAAATGTTGGCGCTATTGCTCCTAATACCGCCATGGTGCGCTGTATCATAAACACAGTGCACACATGGTGGCGTTACGGGGAGCGCAGGGGAGCGCTAGAAAAGTGGCGCGGCATTGGATGCAGCGCCACTTTTCTTAAATTCGGCCAAAATACCAGTGTAATTCACATACATTTACACATTTCTCACAATTCAAAATTAATTATATAACTTTTGCACAGGCCTAATATGTCATATGATACACAAGTAGATTCTAGGATTTTGGACTTAAGACCATGCAACAGTCTCTTTATTAACTTCAGCAATTTGCGCAAACAGAAGAAAGCAGCCACCTCCAATCACAATCACTGGATTTAATCCACTTTCTCTCTCTCTTATGGTCTTTCAGGAGCAGTAGTGCCTGGCCAAGTTCAGAAGGGATCTACTGGGGGGCGGTCCGTTTTGGACTGAAGACGGAGGAGGGGGGTGCTTCTTTGGTGGATATTTGTCGGGGAGCCACCTGGACTCCTCCCGCCATTTCTTTCCAACCTCATGTTAGACCAGTGATACTCGAGGTACAGCCCGGAGGCCACATGCGGCCCCCCTTTCCTTAACATGCGGCCCCCTGGCCAACAGCAGCACTGGGCTGCTGTTTACTGGACTCAAAACTTACATTGAAAAAATTTTAAATAAACAAGCAAGTATTTATTTAAATGTTAATTGAAGTTAAAGCAAGGAAGTAACCAGGCTGTCCAGCACCCCTTAACTGTAGAAACACCTCCATTTTTTAAGACATCTTGCAGCAAAAGTATGTTAAGGTCTGTTCAGAATTCAAAACAATGTTTCATTAGCACGCAGAGCCATTTACCTTAGTGCATCAGGCTATATTAGTGCATTAAGAAGTATTTTTTTCAAAAGAGATGGTTTTCAAACATGAATTTAGAAACATTGATTTTTCCCCTCAACCTGACAACAATATCAATAGTAACCTAGGAGGGGAGTCAGTTGTTATGTGCACGATGTGGGTGGCAGGGGTTCCTATTATACATGAACTACATTATAGTTTATTAAATCTAACACACTGGGTTTGTACAGCCACATACTGAAGTCATGTATTTCGAGGGCCTCTTATATGTGTTAATGAAGAAAAAGGAGAGAAGATGAAATAAAACAATTGCGTAGGATCACACAATTTGGTTAAGTGGAGAATACAGGATTATTTCCAAGATTTTGTTTTCGCATTTTGTGATTCAGACGCTATGCTCTTCTTCCTCTACACCGACCTTACCACCAATCCTACTCTCAAACCCCGACCACCATCCTGCTGACTGCAATGCGGCCCTCGTTGCATCACAGACCAAGCTCGGGAGCCCCATGGGAAATGTTTGCGATTATCCATGTGTCAGAAGGCGAGGACCAAGAAAGGCTTATTTACAGAGCACAACCTTTATTTCCTGTTACTGCAGAGGTATTTAATCCAGATTAAAAGCATGTTACTTACTTATGTCCTCATTGCATAAGGACTGTGATACTGAAGGGTGGTGAGGAGGTAATGCTTTAATTACTTATCAGTAATCTTCATTACTCGGATTCTCCCTTCCTCTTTGGAGAACTGGCAGCCCGGTCCACCTCCCAGTACTTGTTCAGCATGGTAAAATGGGAGGACGGTTGGTGGGTGGAACCTACGTGCAGCAGGGCCATTTTATACCATTTGTAATTTATATAATTTACGAAGACCTAAGCCTTTTCTCAGTAACTACTTGTGAGCCAGCTATGCTACTGCCTCTGACCACCCAGGGTCTATCTTATACAATGGGGCGCATTCTCCTTGTTTGCGCCGGGTGCACCTTTCAAAAGGTGCACCCGGCGCAAACAAGGAGAATGTGCAGTATTATATTTAATGCACTGCCTCCAAGGCACCCGCAAACTCGCGCTGACCTGGGGGCTGCATATTTAAGTGAAAAACGGAGCCGCTGCATTAAAGCCGCTCCATGTTTCTCTGTTCAGGCGGAAACCTACCTGCATTTTTAAGGAGAATTAAAAATCCCCCTGCAGGCCGGTGCAATGAGTGACTACATCTGCATGCAAGAGGATGTGTGGGGTTGTCCATAGGACCCCCTTTCTTCCCTCCAGAGTTCTGCCATCTGGGGGCGCAATGACAGTGTGCTACCTTGTAGGTGACGCACTCTCAGTGCGTCTCCTAACAGCTTCTTTGCCTCTGCACCCACGTCTACAATACTGCGCGGGTTCACAAGCAAAGGGATTCCCTCATTTGCATGGGACCAAGCCGCCAGGCAAATGAGGGAGCATCCGCTGTTGATAGCGCTGATGCTATTTGGGCACCCGTGCTATCCGTACTACAGAAAGGGCCGCCCAAGTGTCTGCGGCCCTTTCTGTAATACCAGAGGTCGAGCAAAGTGGGCGCAATTGCTCATTGCGCCCCTGGGACACTTTTATAATACGGCCCGAGGGCTGACAGGGGGGATAAGTGAGTAGCCATGGGACACCACCTAGTGGTGATACCATATTACTGAAAAAATGCCTCAATTGTGATTGGTTGTTATTGTATGGGTGGTCTCTGGCTGCAGGCAATCATTTTGCTTTAAAACCCCTAAACCGTCCCGTGACCATCTGTAATCCACTCATACCTTGGGCTCAAAGAAGTTATAGCGTAGTATAATTTAACATAATTTATGACACTATATCATAACACTGGGAGCTGTTTTCCTTTAAAGACAGAGAATCCGTTAAAAAGAATTACAAAATGTGGCTTTCATTTAAGAGTGTGACAAAATAAACCGACGTCACGGTCTGACGGAGTGAAGCCACAGGCCGCAGCCCTCAGGCGGAAGATGAGAGATCATCTAACCCACACCCGGGCCTGCTTCTGATGGGTAGGGCACACGGCTCACAAGAAGGAGCTGCCTCCTGGTAGCAGAAGCCAAAACTAGGGCCTAGGAACACGCCAAGTGTCGTAAAATGTAATCACAGGCTCTGGTGCGAATAAAACAAGATCCGACAGATTTAGAAACCCTTTATTGCTATGGGAGGCCAATAAAACTGAAAGACCTTGGCTAGCGGCTGGCATGTTGCTTCAGCCCAAAGCAGCTCTGAGTCCGAGATGTCTCGGTTAGGGCTCACTTCACCCATTCTACACACAGAGCGCATCAGACGCGCTGCATCATGGGTAAAATGCAGTATCAAGGCAGAGAACACCTTTTAAGTTCTTTTAATGTAAAAGATACGTCAATCTATTCAGATTCGCTCGATTTGGTGCACCCACAAAGAATGGTAGGCGGTTTATTTGCATATTTAAAAGAGGCTGCAAACATCTACGTCATGCGGAAAATAGTTGCCTGGGTCGTGGTGGGAGTGCAGCAGCCAGAAAGCAAGACTTATGGCGTCCGCCCCCCTTCCACTGCACAATGGACCTATCACAGGGCTTTGGAGAGAGAGGTGCAAAGTATACACGACTCCAGAATGTCCCTTGCTGGCATCGTAGTGTTCCTCTCACATAAAGGCCAGGGATGCTAGTATGAGGCATGGTTTCAGCACAGGTGTGCGCTGACAAGTGTCCCAATGACTATGACAAGCAGTTTTTACCACCTCAAACACCGGTAAATGGGGGAACTTTACAGGAATTGTTGATATTTCACAGCTAGTTACAGACAACAACTTGAAGGAACTCAATAATGTGACACAAATGAAATTTAATGCATGGCATGTGTGGGCCTTGTAGTACACATACGTATCCAAAGCTGTGACGTACGTGTATGGGCGCGAGGCTGGCAACATCAGGAGGCGTTGTACAAAGGCGTGGTTCCTGGGGGGTGTATGGAGTGTTACACCCCCTTAAAAGTGTATTCTTTAGTAAACAGTTGGGTGCACGTGCTCTCGGTCTGGTAACGTGGAGTGTCTGTTGGGTGTCACCTGGCATTCTGGCACGGCCACCCTTACAAAAATACACTCTCTCTCTCGACTGTTTTCAAGACCCTAAAGTATGTTACTTATTCTGAAAAATGTTGGGGCATATGTACCAGTTTCCTTGCGTCGCCCTGCGCCACCCTAACGACACCCTGGTAGCGCTGTATTTAAAATACCGTGCACCATGGTGCACGTTAGGACAATGGCGTCAGAATTGTTGACACTATTGTGGCGCTTGCCCAGCAAAGCACAGGGAGGCCCATTGGCTAATCCACTAACGTCACTTTAACGGCTGCCTGAGCAGGCGTTAAAAAATGACACTAGAATGGCGCAGTGAAATCTTGTAAATGTCTCTGCCCCATTGTTTTGGGCCTCCCTGCGAGGGAACGCCCCCCCCTGCATTCGTTATACCTGGCGCAAGTATAATGTGGCTCAAGGGGTTACAAAGTGGTACGATACTTGCATTGCACCTCTTTGTAATTATGGCGCAGGCTGGTGGTCTGATTAGCACCGACTTAGCACAAAAAAAATTATGGTATGTCAGCGCTAGGGGCTTGTAAATATGCCCTGTTGTGTTTTAAGTGCCCCTCGCAATCCATACTCTTCTCACTTTCCACTGCCCTGAAGCCCCCATCATGTCCAGCTTCTCATATAATGTGTTTTAACAGAATGTCTCCATGTGATTGTTGGGAAACCCCCAGTCGTAGTGACCAAGCAGCTCATGCAGGTCAATGCACACTAGTCCTAAAGGAGAAACAACCTCTGTCTCCTGAACTCAACAATCCAAAATTAAGAGTACAAAGGGCTGAAACGAAATGAAGAAAGGAGTACTTTACTCTACATCTGAGAGTATCGTTTATACCGCTCTAGTCACTTGTATAAACGTAAAACTAAAGACGTCAAAAGTGATTTTCCCCTGAGCCTATTAGATTCCCGCTAAAACCCTCTAAGGATCTACGTCATACTGTTTCCCAACTTCAGTCACCACAGGTCACTAGGGCCAACCTTCCCGTTCCCAACAAATGTGTCACAGCATTGAATGATTTGTAATGGTGAAAACGTGAAACATTCAGGACACGATTGGCACAGAAGTTGCACCTAAATGGCAAAACATGCCTAGTCCCCATCAGGCTGGCCTCTTTGTGGAAGTATGGTGACCTTTATGGCTCTTTACAGAGGGCCAACAAGTCCCAGACATCAGGGCCTTCACCACTCAGGCCTTCTCAAAGATGGCTGCCTGGTCCGACTGATGTACTCACTTCTTTAAACCATCAGAGAAGAATGGCGCTCTCTCAACAGGTCACTAAGAGAGGACATGTTCCCTGGTCTTTGGCAATAAGTGGTGTAGAAGCTATTATTAAAGAAAGTCTCTCTTAAACCCCACTATTTAAATCGTTTTTTGACTCATTTACCTGCTTCCCTATTTTGAAAAGCTTCTGCAACAATTAGGTCTGACTTAATTGTAGGGATTCGCAGCGGATGATGCCCAGAGATCACCAGGAGGATCCGTGCAAGCTGATGGAGTTATCCGCCTTACACGCCCTGAGGTGGTTCAATGGCGATGAATCTGAGCCTGTGACATCTGCTGGCTGCTTTTTGACACAATCGACTATAACATCCTGTCCAGTACCTTGGTAGAGTCCACCTTCTCCAGCACTGTTCTTGATTGGTTCAAATCAATTTTATCTGGAAAAACCCCAGGTTGTGGCTCTCTGCACATTTGGCTCCAAAGCAAATAGTCAGATCAGCATGAATCTGCAGCACCTGCTGCTCCAGTGCACACAGATGCTCAGCATGAACCTGCAGTGCCTCCTGCTTCAGTGCACCCAGATGTTCAGCATGAACCTGCAGCGCCTGCTACTCCAGTGCACCCAGATGTTCAGCTGGAACCTGTAGCACCTGCTGCTCCAGAGAGCACAGATGTTCAGCAGGAGTACAGAGAACCTGCTGCTCCATTGCACACAGATGTTCAGCATGAATCTGCAGCACCTGCTGCTCCATTGCACACAGATGTTCAGCATGAACCTGCAGCGCCTGGTTCAGCATGAACCTGCAGCGCCTGCTGCTCCAGTGCACCCAGATGTTCACCATGAACTTGCAGCGCCTGCTGCTCCAGTGCACCCAGATGTTCAGCATGAACCTGCAGTGCTGCAGTACACAAGATGTTCAGCATGAACCTGCAGCGCCTGCTGCTTCAGTGCACCCATATGTTCAGCTTGAACCTGTAGCACCTGCTGCTCCAGAGAGCACAGATATTCAGCAGGAGTCCACAGAACCTGTTGCTTCAGTGCACACAGATGTTCAGCATGAATCTGCAGCACCTGCTGCTCCAGTGCATACAGACGTTCAGCATGAATCTTCAGCACATGCTGCTCCAGTGCATACAGACGTTCAGCATGAACCTGCAGTGTCTCCTGCTCCAGTTCACACAGACGTTCAGCATGAACCTGCAGTGTCTCCTGCTCCAGTTCACACAGACGTTCAGCATGAACCTGCTGCTTCAGTGCACCCAGATGTTCAGCTTGAACCTGTAGCACCTGCTGCTCCAGAGAGCACAGATGTTCAGCAGGAGTCCACAGAACCTGCTGCTTCAGTGCACACAGATGTTCAGCATGAATCTGCAGCACCTGCTGCTCCAGTGCATACAGACGTTCAGCATGAATCTTCAGCGCCAGCTGCTCCAGCGCACTCAGATGTTTAGCATGAACCTGCAGCACCACATGCTCCAGTGCGCACAGATGTTCAGCATGAACCTGCAGCGCAGGATGCTCCAGTGCACTCAGATGTTCACCATGAACCTGCAGCACCAGATGCTCCAGTGCACTCAGATGTTCATCATGAACCTGCAGCGCAGGATGCTCCAGTGCGCACAGATGTTCAGCATGAACCTGCAGCGCAGGATGCTCCAGTGAACTCAGATGTTCAGCATGACCCTGCAGCGCCAGATGCTCTAGTGCACCCAGATGTTCAGCATGAACCTGCAGCACCAGATGCTCCAGTGCACCCAGATGTTCAGCATGAACCTGCATCACCAGATGCTCCAGTGCACAAAGATGTTCAGCAGGAATCTGCAGCACCTGCTGCTGCAGTGTGCACAAATGTTTAACAAGAACCTGCAACACCTGCTGCTCCAGTGAGCACAGATGTTCAACTTAAATCTGCTGCACTCGTTGCTATAGCATGCACGAATGTTCAGCCTGAACCTGCTGCACCTGCTGCTTAAGTGAGCACATCTGTTCAGAATGAATATGCAGCACCTGCTGCTCCAGTGCACGCAGATATTCTGCATGAATCTCAAGTACCTGCTCCTCCAGTGCACACAGATGTTGAGCAGGACCCTGCAGCATGAGCTGAACCAGTACATGCAGATGTTCAGCATTAACCTGTAGCACCAGATGCTCCAGGGCACACAGACGTTCAGCATGAACCTGCAGCACCTGCTCCTCCAGTACACACAGATGTTCAGCATGAATCTGCAGCACCTGCTGCTCCAGTGCACACAGATGTTCAGCATGAACCTGCAGCACCTGCAGCTCCACTGCCCTCAGATGTTCAGTATGAACCTGCAGTGCAGGATGCTCCAGTGCACTCAGATGTTCAGCATGACCCTGCAGTGCCAAATGCTCCAGTGCACACAGATGTTCAGCAGGAACCTGCAGTCCCAGATGCTCCAGTGCACTCAGATGTTCAGCATGACCCTGCAGCACCAGATGCTCCAGTGCGCACAGATGTTCAGCAGGAACCTGCAGTGCCAGATGCTCCAGCACACCCAGATGTTCAGCATGACCGCACAGCACCTGCTGGTCCAGTGCGCACAGATGTTCAGCAGGAATCTGCAGCGCCAGATGCTCCAGCGCAATCAGATGTTCAGCAAGAACCTGCAGTGGCAGATGCTCCAGCGCACCCAGATGTTCAGCATGAACCTGCAGCACCAGCTGCTCCAGCACACTCAGATGTTCAGCAAGAACCTGCAGCACCACATGATCCAGGGTGCACAGATGTTCAGCATGAACCTGCAGCGCTAGATGATCCAGTGCACCCAGATGTTCAGCATGAACCTGCAGCACCAGATGCTCCAGTGCACTCAGATGTTCATCATGAACCTGCAGCGCATGATGCTCCAGTGCGCACAGATGTTCAGCATGAATCTGCAGCGCAGGATGCTCCAGTGAACTCAGATGTTCAGCATGAACCTGCAGCGCCAGATGATCCAGTGCACCCAGATGTTCAGCATGAACCTGCAGCGCCAGATGATCCAGTGCACCCAGATGTTCAGCATGAACCTGCAGCACCAGATGCTCCAGTGCACTCAGATGTTCATCATGAACCTGCAGCGCATGATGCTCCAGTGCGCACAGATGTTCAGCATGAATCTGCAGCGCAGGATGCTCCAGTGAACTCAGATGTTCAGCATGAACCTGCAGCGCCAGATGCTCCAGTGCACTCAGATATTCATCATGAATCTGCAGCGCAGGATGCTCCAGTGCGCACAGGCGTTCAGCATGAACCTGCAGCGCAGGATGCTCCAGCGAACTCAGATGTTCAGCATGACCCTGCAGCGCCAGATGCTCCAGTGCACCCAGATGTTCAGCATGAATCTGCAGCGCAGGATGCTCCAGTGCGCACAGACGTTCAGCATGAACCTGCAGCGCAGGATGCTCCAGCGAACTCAGATGTTCAGCATGAACCTGCAGCGCCAGATGATCCAGTGCACCCAGATGTTCAGCATGAACCTGCAGCGCAGGATGCTCCAGCGAACTCAGATGTTCAGCATGAACCTGCAGCGCCAGATTATCCAGTGCACCCAGATGTTCAGCATGAACCTGCAGTACAGAACCACTCTCTTGGTCTGACCTTCTCCCAGCCGTAGGTTTTCCACTGTGAACCAGAACCTGATATATCACACTTTGCAGCTGCATGTCCCGCACTGGACGTCTTGTGGTCTCCGTTCGCACGCGGACCCTGCTGCCTTTGCGCGAGGCAGGAGCACTGCGGCTGGAGAGGGGACGTGTCGCGGATCTTCTCCATCGGCCTTTCTTGCACGCGCAGCACTGCACCGGCTTTATTCAAGCGCCTGACTTCGGGGTTTTGCCTCTGGGCGCCTTTGACGCTGAGACAAGCCCCGCCAGCCTGACAGTGTCATTAACACGTCTTCTCTGTTGCCTGTTGTTTTCTGCAGTTATTGCTCATTGAGACGCATCAAATGCTAGCCATATCATCATCGGGACTGGGCGCGGACGGGTCATGAAAAGAATAGCTGACAATTAAAGCCATAGCGCCTACAGCTCCCAGCGCTTGTGTGACGGAGTAGCAGCAATCGGTTGTACTCGCACTCCTCGCAGGACAATCAAGAGACATAACAGCTGAGGTTCTCGCTCTGCACCTTTGACGTCATGGAATAGTAAAACCCTCACACCTCGAAGGCTTTTTCCATAGACCTCCGGCCTCAACCCTCACACGGCTAAGCTTCTTTTCCGCGGCCCTGCAGCCTCAACCCTCACACGGCTAAGATTCTGTCCACAGTCCTTCTGCCTCATCCCTCACACTGCTGAGATTCTGTCCACAGTCCTTCTGCCTCATCCCTCACATCTCAAAGGTTCTTTCCATAGACCTCCGGCCTCAACCCTCACACGGCTAAGCTTCTTTTCCGCGGCCCTGCAGCCTCAACCCTCACACGGCTAAGATTCTGTCCACAGTCCTTCTGCCTCATCCCTCACATCTCAAAGGTTCTTTCATAGACCTCCTGCCTCAACCCTCACACTGCTGAGATTCTGTCCACAGTCCTTCTGCCTCATCCCTCACACTGCTGAGATTCTGTCCACAGTCCTTCTGCCTCATCCCTCACACTGCTGAGATTCTGTCCACAGTCCTTCTGCCTCATCCCTCACACTGCTGAGATTCTGTCCACAGTCCTTCTGCCTCATCCCTCACATCTCAAAGGTTCTTTCCATAGACCTCCGGCCTCAACCCTCACACGGCTAAGCTTCTTTTCCGCGGCCCTGCAGCCTCAACCCTCACACGGCTAAGATTCTGTCCACAGTCCTTCTGCCTCATCCCTCACATCTCAAAGGTTCTTTCATAGACCTCCTGCCTCAACCCTCACACTGCTGAGATTCTGTCCACAGTCCTTCTGCCTCATCCCTCACACTGCTGAGATTCTGTCCACAGTCCTTCTGCCTCATCCCTCACATCTCAAAGGTTCTTTCCATAGACCTCCTGCCTCAACCCTCACACGGTTAAGATTCTTTCCAGGAGTCATTTTGCTACAAGTGGCAAAGGTGTGATGGAGAATTCATGAACAGTGAGCTCTAAGGACTGCATTTTCATTTGCAATGCGCCTTCCTTGCCACACATGTCTCTTGAGGGACAGAGGTTACAATACTCCGAACAGTAACACACTGCAGATATAACATCAGGGACTGCGCGCAGTGAAGCATAACACTACAGTTTGCACCTCCAATGTCTGCTGCACCATGGCAGGCGCTGACCATTCCATGCCTCGCGACTGCAAAAATGATTGCAAAGCATGTGTGTATTCCATTGAGAATCACCAAAAGTCGATTGGCCAGATCCTTTCCCTTGTGACTGCAAATGGCTCACAATGTTTCTGTGCATTGTGAATTGGTCAATTCCAATTACTTTGCAAACGTAAAGTCTTTTAGGTCAAGCAAGGGTGTCAAACTGGTTCTCAGTTTAGTTTAATAAATAACGTACAAGGATTTGTCAAACTTACCTGGCTCTCCGAGTGCAGGGATGATCTCCAGATATAGGGCCTCATTATGTGTATGGCGGGCAGCAGAGGCTGCCCCCTAACCTCTTCCTGCGATCACACCGCTTGTGCAGCCTGAACCCCACCGGCCCTATTATGAGTTTACCACAGGGTCGGTGGGCAGAAACAGAGTTTCCGTCGGCCGGCCCTGCAGTAAACAGAACCTTAACACTGCAGCCGGTTCCTAATGGAGCCGACTGCAGTGTAGCGGTGCAGCGGGTGCAAGTGCATGGGCAGCGCCGGGGCTCCCAGGGGTCCCCCAAGCCCCCTATTTCACCAGCCTTTCCATGGCAGTGTAAACCGCGGTGGACAGGCTGGCGGATGGGGACTGGTAATCCCCAGCAGCCCTGCCCTGGTGGATTACAACCGCTGGGACCGCCAGGCTGCAGGCTGGCGGAAGCCTGGCGGTGTCAGCGGTTGAACAGTGGCAGCTCTGCCACAGTCATAATGTTGCGGTCGGACCACCACTTTGGGGGCAGCCCAGGTGACCGCCCAGGTCATTATGAGGCCCAAAATGGCGAAAACACTAGTAGATGAAAGCTTTCAGGGCGCACTGACCATCAGCCCTGCTGGGGAGCAGTGAGTGGAGTATAACGTACTGCTGGGGCAGCGGCTGAATTAAGAGAAGCACATGGGGGAACATGGAAGACACAACATTGTTTAGATCCATTTGAAGAGTTGCTTTTCACCCCATTCCACACAGCACCATAGACAAATGTCTTATGTGCACAAAGAAAACAGCTTTTTTATGGTCCGGCTTCTTTTTTTTTTAAATCTGGCATCAGATGGCAAGAGGGCGGTGTTTAACCTACATGTTTTAGGGCTGACTTAACATTGCAACTCTCACTTGATCTTCTAACCTACACCAATATTATTCTACAGTTCTTTGCTGCCGCACAAATACATATCTGTTTCCATACTATTTACCTGTAATGCTTCACATTACGATACTTTCACGGCATGTAATCAACTTAAAAAGAATTTGAAACAATCCCTATGTACTATAAATGTAAAACAAGCGAGATTTACTATCCACATATATTTTGATTCAGACGATTAACAGTATAAATCCTGTCATAACATGTAATTTACATTTGTTTAGGTAGGTGCTCCTAAAAAAACAGTGAAAGTGCTGATGGGCAAGTGAGTGATGGTGATATATACGAGTAGTGCAGAGTGTGGTGGTATGCAAATTATCGACCATTACCTGATTTAATCCCCCACTGGAATTTAGGTGCTTCCAATGCAATATTCCCTGTCCTGATGATGACCCCATCCTGACTTACCCGAATACGGGGTCG
Source organism: Pleurodeles waltl (assembly GCF_031143425.1). Taxonomy (NCBI): domain Eukaryota; kingdom Metazoa; phylum Chordata; class Amphibia; order Caudata; family Salamandridae; genus Pleurodeles; species Pleurodeles waltl. The sequence goes on from NC_090445.1 coordinate 1,694,795,536, forward strand.
AAACGTCGACACATTTCCAAAGAGTGGATGAGACAAATAGAAATTTTGTGACACTCCAGGGCCTCCTGGATTTTAGGAGCCACTGGAAGTCGATAATTTGTATACCACCATACTCTACACTACTCGTATATATCACCATCACTCACTTGCACCTCAGCACTTTCACTGTTTTTTTAGGAGCAGCTACCCAAACAAATGATGCTTTGGGGCGGTTAGACCGGTGCCTGACACACTTCTTGAGAGGGTGCATTGTGCGAGCCTTGTGTGCACTGCAGATGAGAGTAGAGGTGCATATGATACTTCTGTGCATGTCTTATTTGTGGTCTCTCACACGAGGCTGGAGAGAGGTGCTTATCAAGAGCTCTCTGGACGCCCCAAGACCTGGAGACAAACACAGATTGATGTGTTGTGAGAGGTCTGCTATGTATCAGTTGTGATGTGTTAGTGCATGTTGAAGTCAGGCATTAGGAGCATTATGGCTAGTGGTGGGTAGAGGTGACAACCCAGAGATTTCATAGACTGACCCAGAGGCGAGCAAGGGGTCAAGCTTCATTCTAAAGTGAAAACACGAGCCGAGCCAACAAAAAACATGACTTTAAAAAAAAATCACCTAATTTCCTCCGAGGCAAGACAACCACGAAATCGGTAAATGCTGGTCACTCTGCATAACTTTTTAATGTGGAGTTCTGGCCAAATTCCACCAACTGCCTCAATGCTCCAGAAAATGCGAACTGGCGTGCGCTAGAAAGATTTGGCATTCCATAGCATGATTTTCTGAAAGGAGCAGTGGCGGGTGGTCGAGATCAGAGGGTGAGTTCAAGTAGATTTGCTGCCACTTCGGCCGGTTTTCTACTCGAGCAGCAGCGAAGGCAACTCAAATGGCCGCGTGCTATTGTGCAACGCATGGGACTAGTCATGCTGATTTTGAACACTGTTCGCGATACCAGCACTAAATGGCAGCACGAGCAGCACAGGCTGCATATTTTTGTCCTGATGGCGAAACTCTGCAGAATCTTAACAGAATGTTTATGTAACCCCGCAGAATCCCACAGAGTGAAACGCTGCGAGTTCCACCCACCCCTAGAGACGATGCAACAAATGTAGCAGTATCAGGAGATAAGTGGATGGGGAAGACGAGACGCCAGTGAACGGGTCACTTTGCCAAATCCAATGCTCATTTATTGTGCTGGGTCTTTCAGGAATTAGATAGAATGGTATCATGCAGATCACCCAGTAATATATAGATCCATTTACAATGGTCACTCATGTCATAAACGTATCTGTCGAGCAACAACCTGAATGGTTTCCATGTGTGAGCAAGATCGCAAATGAAGCTTTAGGATCGCGCATTCCACCTTGCACCCGCCCCTGCACAAGCCATTCTAATCACGCCCACGCTACTTCTTTATTTTTCTCTTTCACTCTTTTTTAACCACATTCTCTTCCCAATCACTCTATCTCTTTCTGTATCAGTCTTCTAGGTCTCTCTGTTTCTTTCCTGCTCATTCCTGCTATCTTGCTCTCTCTTAGGGGCCGATTAGGAGTTCGTGGATGGAAACACCAATTCGCCAAACTTCCGCCAGGGTGGTCGCCGCTGTGCTGGTAACCTTCCCCCAACAACCCTATTATGACTTTCAAAATGGCCTTACTTTCCGCCGGTCAGCCGAGTGGGAAAGGTGCAGCAGCATTGTTGCCGGCTCATAATAGAGGGAGCACCGGCACCCTTGAAATGCACACTGTCTGAACAACAGACAGTGTGCATTTTGAGGGTGCTTGGCAGGGGTACCCCTGCACTGCCCATGCCATAATCCATGGGCATGGCCAGTGCAGGGCCCCCCCTGTGACTCTTGCACCTGTTCTCTGCCAGCCTTATCAAGGCTGTGGTACGGCCATGAAAAGGCTGGCAGAGAACAGCGCCGCCCTTGCTGATTACAACCTGCACCGCCGTCAGCCCGTCGGGATCTGAGATCCTGGCGGGGACAGCGGTAGGTTGGTAGGTCTGCCTGCCAACCTCTTAATGTGACAGTTGGACCGCCACAGCCGCGGCTGTCTGACCGCCACTGTGAGCCTGGCGGTCTTCAGACTGCCAGCCTCATGATCAAGCCCTTACTGTCCATCTCCCTCCTCTACTCTTCATCTTTCTCCTTTATCTAGCCGTCTCTACCCGCTCTTTGCTCTTCTTTCATCCTTTCTCAGTTGCTCCAGGGCATGAGCCTGATTGCAGTGCCAGCTGCAGGTGTATGTATTAGATATACGCACTCCCTTCCTGGGAAATCGAAGGAATCCTGGGCCATTGATGTAAAACAAAACATTCTTGTAATAATGATTTTGAGTGGATTAGGTAGATGCCTATGTCTGACATAGGAGAACCAATGTAGGCCTTGCATGTCTTTTCCCTAGGTTAGATCCTGTGGAGTATATTTGTGTAGCTTTCACACAGCGCACCCAGTCTGCGCTGCACTACGCTGTGTTAAAGGGCAAGAATGTCTTGTGTTTAATATTATGCAATTTGTCCTTTCCTTGTTTTGGAACCCTTTTGGCTACCTATCACTAATGCAGGCACCCTTGTGATGTAAGGGTGCCTGTGTTGTAGGCAGGATTGTTTTGGGCAGGAATATACACTTTCCTGCACAAAATAATTCTCTGAGGCATTTTCCTCTTTCTATGTGTGCTGGAGACTGCAGCACACAAAGAAAGAGAAAAAACTAGGAGAAATAAACATATTTCTTCTCGTATACCTCCCTTGGGCAGGTTCAGCATTTTTACACATTCCCCAGTTTACCAATGTTGGTAAATCTGTGACTGCGCCACTATCCATGGGTGGATGCGTATGAACACCCACGCTCCACCCACGGAATGCCTCCTTGGGCAGAGTAACGCAAAGCAGCGATTTGTGCTGCATTGCGTAACTCTGGATTTATCAAACCATGCAGGACCTCACAAGGTGGCCTTGAATGGCTTGATAAACCTGACTTAGGTTTTACGTCGCTCTTGCACCCCTTCTGTGGCACACGGGCGATGCAAAACCTACACAAACATGCCCCTGTGCTCCAGTGTTGTAAATAGCATGTGGCAGTGTGGGCTTTCCCCTTCTTGTGCAGGAGTGGCTGCTTAGTACCCAGGGCATCTTGTATTTTGGTTACTCAACCTGCAGAATGCTCGTGGTGCTGCTCAGCAATTCCTTTGCTTTACCCAGGGACTTAAAGTGATGCATGTGAGAGGAGGCAGAAACCATTCTCTCACATGGAAGCACAGCTCGTTTTCAGCCCAAAGATTGAAGAGGATCTGGAGCTGAGCAACAGCCAGGAATGTGCCTAGAGCCTGACATGAGTCTTTAGTGGCTAACCCACCTCAGAGTGGTAACATAGGTGTTTGCTTCCACCAAAGAGGACAGAGAAGGCAATCAGATTCCAGGGATAGGAAGTGAATGCCAGCAATTCCCACTATATGCCATGGACACCCAAACAATACTTGGAATTTCAAAGGACTTGGAGGTTCCCTGTGAACAGCCAGGAAAGGCTTGCAAATGAATTGGTGTACCCCGAATGTTTATTCACACAAACACCTACACATAGAGGAACCTACAGAAGAATACACAGAGACATACACATACTCCTGAACATGTAAAGACATCCCCATGTACACACAGGCATATGAGCTTCAGTGCAAGCGCACACAGGTGCACTGACATCCTAAGATCTTCCTCACTTCCAGTTTTCCTCCTCTCATCTGTCAGCAGAGACTCTCTGCTCAGATCGACTCTTTCGGCTTCTCCCAGTGGAAATGGAAGTCAGTCTGGAAAGTAGGACCTCTAACAGCCTCCTCCTATTTTATACTGATATTCTCTCTTTATGTCCCATGCCATGGCTACCTCTAGCTGCAATATGCCACCATATTGGTCTGTTGCTTCTGCTTGAGTCCTGGTAGCACATCCATGGGGAAAAAAGATGGACCAACAGGTCAGCTGCAGCATCAGGGCTAAATATTTAAGGAGAGGGACAAAGGTAGGACAATGCAGCCCACTACAAGTAGGTCTTCTAACACCTTAGTCTTCTGAGAGAGCTCCTGATAAACAGGCAAGCCCAGCATCACCACTGACCCCTGTTCGATCTTGACATTAAGCAATGCTCCAAACATTTCCAAAAAGTCAGGACTTGAAGATGACCCCGGTATAAACTTGGAGCACTTACGGTGCTATTCAGAAAGGTTGCTTACACGTGTTAGGAATTTAATTGTGTACGTTCACTCTTACACTTTTGAGTACCTTTACTACTTGAGGGTATTCACAAAATATTAGTGTAAAGTTACTCAAAAGGTTAGACTTATACACCTCTACTTTTTGAAAGAGGGAGTGGAGCCAAATTTGCAAGTGTAATAACTACTGCCAAAATGAAACTGTTGTAAGTCCAGCACTACAAATAGTCAACCACTGATATTTCAACAGTCTTCCATAGTAAAACCTAATATAAAATTATGTTAAACTAAATTGAATTAATTATGTAATATAGTTAAAAATATTAATGCATATAATGTAATGTTAAATCAGTATGTAAAAATATATTAATTATGTAAATATAAAACATTTGAAAAAGCATTTTAATTTAAAAAGGACTGCAACATTTATTTGTAATAAAATATTATTACATTACTTTTAATTAATTCTACACATCACTTTTAATAATTATTCATGTATAATATTTTTAATTTAGGTCAGAATTTAGTTTTCAATTTAATCTTCGGAAAAATAACTTTTATGTTATATTATGTATTTAAATTATTTAAAGCTTTTATTTCAAATCAGTTCAATACTGCAGTAGTAATTTCTTCATTTGTTCTACATTTAATATAAAATATCAAATTATTTACAATAATAAAATAATATTGAACATAAAATATTTTTACTATTTTTTTCCAAGCTAATTTAAAAAAGATTTCCTTATACTTTACCATAGAAAGATCTCCACCCCAGCTGCAGAGTCCCTGCATGGGAAAGTATAGGGAAAAGTTAAAAAATGTTTCTTTAACTCCAAAAAATTAGCATTCATATTTTTATGTTTATTAATAGAGTACATTAATTTCATTGATGTATTTTAAAAAGTAGCACTAACGAAAAAATGTTTCAGCACTTCTAACTTAATTATAATATAAATCTTTAATTAATTTAAATATATTAAATTAGAGTAGATTATTTTGCTGAAGTTTATATTAAAAAATAAATTCTCACCTAAAGTAAAAAGAAATCAAATGTGTTCATTATGCATAAATTATTATTATTATTATTGATATTCTTGATTTAACTGAAAGTAATTTAGCTATATTTTAATAAAAATAAATTCACCTTCGTGTTTTAAATCAAGAAAGTTTATTAAAACATTTAGTAAGTATATAATATTTATTAATTTTTGAGGAGTTTTTGTATCCGAAGATTATTGATGGCATGCTTTGTCGTCATAACGCTCTGTCCCCTCATGGTTTGCGTGCCCATCTGGCCAGCAGAATACGGGGATTTGTTTTTTTTTTTAATACTTTTTAAACATTACATTATATTTATATATATTTTTTACCTATTTTTTATAATTTCATTATAATTAACTCTTTTAGTTAATTATAATTTTAAGTTCCCACCTCCATTATTTTCTATGGGAGAGTGTTGCAGTAGCAGTGGCTGGCCGTGGGTGGTGCTGGACTCCTCCAGTTCTGAGATGGAGTAACTCATTACTGTTTTGGGTAACCTTGTGGCTGTAGTAACTCTAGAAGTGCAGTTTGAGGATAGCAATGGGCTTACTCTTCTGAGGGTGGGTGCATTCCTCTCCCAAAACGTCCTCTGTGGGCCTCCAAAAAACACTTCTTATTCCTCAATAAACCCTTTCCATTTAGTAGTAAGTATACCTCTTTTCCATCCATTCCCCTGGTCTCTCACACATTTACTATTGAGTAGTAAACTTAAATGTGTCAAGATCGTCCTATTGCAAATATAGGAGAGGGGGATGTTCACATTCATAGAGTTGTGAATAACATTTTGTAGTAGACTTAGGACCTCATTACGAGTCTGGTGGTCGGAACATTCGACCACCAGACTCGTGATGGGTAGATTGCCATGGTGCTAGTGGTCTCGCCACCGGCCCCATTACAAGTTTTCCACTGAGCTGACAGGCAGTCGGTCAGCACAGTGGAAAACGTACGGCGGCATTGGACTTGGCTCCACATGGAGCCGAGTCCAATGCCGTTGCACAGGGGGGTTGACCAGCACCCTCGAAATGGGCACTGTCTGCACAGCAGACAGTGTGCATTCTGACGGTGCTGGGCAGGTGGGCACCTGCGCTGCCCCATACATGGTCATGGGCAATGCAGGAGCCCCCCTGTGGGCCCCATTACTGGCTTTACACCAGCCTTTTCATGGCAGTCAGACCGCCATGAAAAGGCTGGTGGAAAGTGGGCTTGTAATTAGCCAGGTGGCGCTGACTTCAGCACCACCCTTGCTGATTACAATCCCAACTGCCGTCACCCCATTGGGGTCTTGGATCCTGGCGGGGACGGTGGCCGGTTGGCGGTTCCGCCCGCCAACCTTGTAATGTGCCAGTCAGACCACCACAGCTGCGGTGGTCTGACCGCCACCACGAGTCTGTCAGTCTTGTGACCACCAGACTCGTAATTAGACCCTTGGTAGTAATACTGTAGTACTACTAAGAGTACTACAAAATGCAGTTTGTGAATAGGCCCCTTAAGGTATTTGTGTCTTTTTAGTAAACTGCATGACACCAACTGCTATTGATACCTGGCAAAGGAATTCAGTGGCGGCCGCTGCAAATGTCAAGTGGGAGCCAGAGGGGATGACGGGGGGAACAATGAAAAAAATAAAAATAACATACCAATCCCGCCGTTCCCACCGACTCCTGCCACCTCGCTCATCGCTCCTCTTCTTGTGGTGTTCCAGCATTCACTGGGACACCAGAACAGCAATCCTGGCACTGCTTTCATGCTGCTAAACCTAGCATGAAAGCAGCACCAGGATTGGTCTGAGCAGCTTGGACTGCCGCTCAGACACAGCCCTGGGGTCTGTGCAGTTTCTCCAGCCCGGATGGAATACAGCCAGGCTGGAGAATCCTAAGCTCATGTGTGTATGGCAGGCCTGAGACTGCCGGCCAAACACATATGCACACTTGAGTGCACTCTCTCCTCCTCCCCCCTCCCAGCTCCAACGACCCAGCCCTGCCCCTCCCTGCACTGCCAGCGAGACGGAAGTACCCTAGTGGTCGGACCGCCACAGCATCGGTGGTCCAGATTGCCACTGCGCGTCTAGTGACCGCCAGACTTGTAATTAGGCCCTACATCTCCTTCCAGTCATGAGCTTTTTTAGTATCATTGGTGCATTTATCATTTGTATGAATCGAGCAAACTCAATGAAAAGTTGAGCCCAGAAGCATTGGTAATGCTTACAATTGATTTTAAGAATTAGCTGACCATGTTTGAATGTGGTTCCCAGTCATGTAGTTTTTGCCACAATATCCTTTTTTACTAATTAGAAAGTGAATCATCATAATAATTAGATTTCATTAAGAGGAGAAAGGAAAGGCATCATTAGTTATCTAGATTATTCAGACAACTATTGACTCATATCAAGGTCTGCGCCCGAGCCAACCTTTGAGCTGTCCCCATCATTTATTAAATCTCTTCTGTACTCCATTCCTTTTATGATATATTTCTTCTAATGTTAGAGTCTATTTCAATTTCATGATCCACTCTCTCATTACAGCTTCTGTATACTTCCCCAATTCTGTGTTATCAAAGATGTTGCCAATGAAAGAGCCAAAACATAAGCTTATACCCATTTTGTCCCTTATGGCATCCCAGTATCTGCCCAACGTTGCAGTGCTCGGGTCTGGATCTAAACTGCTTTCCATCTTCTCCCCTCAACAACTAAAACTGGATCTCAAGAGTATCTAATTCTGTTACAATACCAAGGCATGTGTTTCCAGCTTCCGATCTCAGTGTGACACCTTGTGCATGCTGATGGGACTGTTTGAAGAATGTCTTTATTGCTCTTGGTTTGGAAAACAGTCAATAAAGTGAGAAACACGAAACGGAGAGTAGAGATGAAAGTAAAATGTATTTCCCCACTAATGCTCTCCTGTTCCTCATCACTGAACTAGGAGCACAAATCCAAACCATAATCATGAGGCAATTTTAAGTTAACATCTTTTGATGATTCTCGGTCTAAAAATCTTCAATCTTTCCCTCCCTTGATTCTCAAAACAAAAAAACGTGTTAATTGCAAGTATTTATATAAAAAACTGCTACAGAACTGAGGGCCATATTTATACTTTTTGACGCACAACTGCGCCAACGCAGTTGTGCGTCAAAAAATCTAACGCCGGCTAACGCCATTCTGAAGCGCCATGCGGGCGCCGTATTTATTCAATGACGTTAGCCGGCGTTAGCCGACGGCACTGCCTGGTGTGCGTCAAAAAAAATTACGTACACCAGGCAGCGCCGGCGTAGGGGAATATGTAGCTTGGGCGCCAAAAAATGGGGCAAGTCAGGCTGAGGCAAAATTATCGCCTCAACCCGATTTGCGCCCTTTTTTTCGACTCCCAACCCCCATTGAAATGACTCCTGTCTTAGCAAAGACAGGAGTCATGCCCCCTTGCCCAATGGCCATGCCCAGGGGACTTCTGTCCCCTGGGCATGGTCATTGGGCATAGTGGCATGTAGGGGGGCACAAATCAGGCCCCCCTATGCCACAAAAAAAAAAAAATATAATACTTACCTGAACTTACCTTATGTTCCCTGGGATGGGTCCCTCCATCCTTAGGCGTCCTCCTGGGGTGGGCAAGGGTTACAGGGGGGTCCCTGGGGGCATGGGAGGGCACCTCTGGGCTCCTTCCGAGCCCACAGGTCCCTTAACGCCTGCCCTGACCAGGCGCTAAAAAACGACGCAAAAGCGGCTGGATGTCATTTATTTTGACCCGCCCACTCCCGGGCGACATTTTTGCCCGGGAGTGTAAATACGGCGCACATGCCTCGGAGTCACTTTTTTAGACGGGAACGCCTACCTTGCATATCATTAACGCAAAGTAGGTGTCCACGCTAAAAAATGATGCAAACTCCATGGACTTTGGCGCTAGACGCGTCTAACGCCAAAGTATAAATATGGAGTTAGTTTTGCGTCGGAATTGCGTCAAAAAAAACGACGCAATTCTGGCGCAAACAGAGTATAAATATGCCCCTAAATATCAAAGCTCTGTTTGATGTCTTCTAATGAGTTAATCTCTTTATGACCTCAAACCTCCATAATTTAACACATTTCCACTGACACATTTGGCTTAATTCACAAACGGGAGTAAGTTTACACTTTGGAGTAAGTTTCTTACCTTCAGTATTTACAAATGCCGAGTGTAAACTTACCACAAAAGTGTAAATTATATGTCTCCACCCACAGAGTAATACAATTGATTTACTCTTGTGTGGGTGGGTGACGTCCTACCCTAAAACCCACCCTACTCCTCCCTAAATCTATTTTACTCCTCCCAAATCCCATCCTCTTTGTAGCAAGTCTGCCCTTTTTACCACCAATGTGTACTACTAACACGTACACTTTGGTGTGCTCCACACCAAAAGTATAGGTAATGCTCAGGCATGAAGCTCTACATTTAGTTTGTGAACTGCAGTGTGTGGTATGATTTGTACTGCCACAAAACATACAAAGTGCAGTTTGTGAATCAGGCCCATTGTATCTAACCATTCTGCGGGGATTTCTGGATTATTCCAGAGTGGCAAACATTTTTTCTGCTTTTCTATTTTTGCCTTTCTCATCCAAAGTAAATGTCCATGAAACGAAAGTGCGAAACTTAACAATTTAGTATCTTTTCGGAATACAGAATTTACACGCACAGCCTTGCAATCCATACTTCCCGGCCATTACCATTAGAGGGGCTGTGTCAGATTGCGTATTGGCTACCAGGACAATAATTGTTTAATCTGGGACAAAGATGCCAAATAAAATAATTCTGCAACGGGTAAGGGCCATCTCCGTTGTTTGGCATAGTTTTTCTGGCTACTCCGGCTCATTTAGATGCTCAAGTGAATGATGTAGTTGCCCCATTTATTTCATCATCAGGGCAACTGTGAAAACCTTTCACCGCAGATGTTTTTAAAATACACTCAGGATTGCTTCACTGAGAATTAGAAACAACTGTGATTTATTCCAGTCCATTAAGCATCACATATCCCGAGTATTGGTGACAATTTGGGGACCTATAAGAATGTAACAAGTAAGGCTTAAGAAGGAAAGGTTTCTGAAACCGGCCTGCGGGCCAAATGTATTCCATGCATCAGGCGTTTGCGTCCACTTTAAGCACCCCGGGGGCACTTTGGTATTACAGACCAGGTCGCAGACGCTTGTGCGGCCCCTTCTGTAATACAGATAGTGCTGGCACACATGTAGCACCAGCGCTATTATCAGCGGGTGTTCCCTCATTTGCATGGGGGCGTGGCCTCATGTAAATGAGGAAATCCCTTAGCCTCCGCGCCGTATTATAGAAGCGGGCACAGAGGCAAAGAAGCTATCAGTGCATCCCCTGATGGCAGCCCTCTGGAGGAGGGAAAGGGGGTCCCGTGGAACCCCCATTCACTGGCTTGCAGGTGGTGCAGTCACTCACTGCACCCGCCTGCAAGGGAATCTCTAATCCCCTTTAAATGTGCAGGCGGGTTGCCACCTCCACAGTGAAACACGGAGCGGTTCTAAAGCAGCCGCTCTGTTCTTCACATGAATGTGCTGTCCAAGGGGCAGCACGAGTCCGCGGTTGCCCTAGGAGCAGTGCATTCATTGTAATAGTGCACACTTTCACTATTTGTGCACGGCACACGTCTGTTAAGGTGCGCCGTGGCGCAAACAGAGAAAGTGCACTGTATGCGTAATAGGGCCCCTGAAAGCAAAGATGGCGGTGGGTGAACGCAACATGGAGTAAGAAAATGAGGTTGAAGTAAGAGACACACAGAAGCAGAGGACAAGATGTCAACAGAGACATATCATTTCCTCCAAAACACGTAGGACTTACAGCGGTCACTAAACATCAGAAGACCCTAATGAGGAGGGCATTGGATGCCTTTTTTACCTGCTAATAAATATCAATTCATCTATGGCAGTCACAAGCAAGAAAAATACAGAACCATTGTGAGAAAGTAGCCTCTTTCTAGCCTTGTTACCCCCACTTTGGGCCTGTTTGTGAGTGTATGTCAGGGTGTTTTCACTGTCTCACTGGTATCCTGCTTGCCAGGGCCCAGTGCTCATAGTGAAAACCCTATGTTTTCAGTATGTTTGTTATGTGTCACTGGGACCCTGCTAGTCAGGACCCCAGTGCTCATAAGGTTGTGGCCTATATGTATGTGTTCCCTGTGTGGTGCCTAACTGTCTCACTGAGGCTCTGCTAATCAGAACCTCAGTGGTTATGCTCTCTCATTTCTTACAAATTGTCACTAACAGGCTAGTGACCAATTTTACCAATTTACATTGGCTTACTGGAACACCCTTATAATTCCCTAGTATATGGTACTGAGGTACCCAGGGTATTGGGGTTCCAGGAGATCCCTATGGGCTGCAGCATTTCTTTTGCCACCCATAGGGAGCTCTGACAATTCTTACACAGGCCTGCCACTGCAGCCTGAGTGAAATAACGTCCACGTTATTTCACAGCCATTTTACAACTGCACTTAAGTAACTTATAAGTCACCTATATGTCTAACCTTTACCTAGTAAAGGTTGGGTGCTAAGTTACTTAGTGTGAGGGCACCCTGGCACTAGCCAAGGTGCCCCCACATTGTTCAGGGCCAATTCCCCGGACTTTGTGAGTGCGGGGACACCATTACACGCGTGCACTACATGTAGGTCACTACCTATATGTAGCTTCACAATGGTAACTCCGAATATGGCCATGTAATATGTCTATGATCATGGAATTGCCCCCTCTATACCATCCTGGCATAGTTGGCACAATCCCATGATCCCAGTGGTCTGTAGCACAGACCCTGGTACTGCCAAACTGCTTTTCCTGGGGTTTCACTGCAGCTGCTGCTGCTGCCAACCCCTCAGACAGGCAGCTGCCCTCCTGGGGTCCAGCCAGGCCTGGCCCAGGATGGCAGAACAAAGGACTTCCTCTGAGAGAGGGTGTGACACCCTCTCCCTTTGGAAAATGGTGTGAAGGCAGGGGAGGAGTAGCCTCCCCCAGCCTCTGGAAATGCTTTCTTGGGCACAGATGTGCCCAATTCTGCATAAGCCAGTCTACACCGGTTCAGGGGACCCCTTAGCCCTGCTCTGGCACGAAACTGGACAAAGGAAAGGGGAGTGACCACTCCCCTGACCTGTACCTCCCCTGGGAGGTGCCCAGAGCTCCTCCAGTGTGCTCCAGACCTCTGCCATCTTGGAAACAGAGGTGCTGCTGGCACACTGGACTGCTCTGAGTGGCCAGTGCCACCAGGTGACGTCAGAGACTCCTTGTGATAGGCTCCTTCAGGTGTTGCTAGCCTATCCTCTCTCCTAGGTAGCCAAACCCTCTTTTCTGGCTATTTAGGGTCTCTGTCTCTTGGGATTCCTTAGATAACGAATGCAAGAGCTCATCTGAGTTCCTCTGCATCTCTCTCTTCACCTTCTGCCAAGGAATCGACTGCTGACCGCGCTGGAAGCCTGCAAACCTGCAACATAGTAGCAAAGACGACTACTGCAACTCTGTAACGCTGATCCTGCCGCCTTCTCGACTGTTTTCCTGGTTGTGCATGCTGTGGGGGTAGTCTGCCTCCTCTCTGCACTAGAAGCTCCGAAGAAATTTCCCGTGGGTCAACGGAATCGTCCCCCTGCAACCGCAGGCACCAAAAAGCTGCATTACCGGTCCCTTGGGTCTCCTCTCAGCACGACGAGCGAGGTCCCTCGAATCCAGCAACTCTGTCCAAGTGACTCCCATAGTCCAGTGACTCTTCAGTCCAAGTTTGGTGGAGGTAAGTCCGTGCCTCACCTCGCTAGACTGCATTGCTGGGAACCGCGACTTTTGCAGCTACTACGGCCCCTGTGCACTTCCGGCGGAAATCCTTTGTGCACAGCCAAGCCTGGGTCCACGGCACTCTAACCTGCATTGCACGACTTTCTAAGTTGGTCTCCGGCGACGTGGGACTCCTTTGTGTAACTTCGGGTGAGCACCATTTCACGCATCCTTGCAGTGCCTGTTTCTGGCACTTCTCCGGGTGCTACCTGCTGCTAAGAGTACTCCTTGTCTTGCTTGACGTCCCCTCTACCTCCTGGTCCAATTTGCGACCTCCTGGTCCCTCCTGGGCCACAGCAGCATCCAAAAACGCTAACCGCACAATTTGCAACTAGCAAGGCTTGTTGGCGTTCTTTTGGCGGAAAAACACTTCTGCACAACTCTACAAGGCAAGTGGGATCCGTCCTCCAAAGGGGAAGTCTCTAGCCTTTTGCATTCCTGCAGAAACTGCAGCTTCTTCTGTCCAGTAGAAGCTTCTTTGCACCCGCAGCTGGCATTTCCTGGGCATCTGCCCATCTCCGACTTGCTTGTGACTTTTGGACTTGGTCCCCTTGTTCCACAGGTACCCCAGATTGGAAATCCAGCGTTGTTGCATTGTTGGTTTGTGTCTTTCCTGCTTTATTCCCCTATCACGACTTCTTTGTCCTTTGGGGAACTTTAGTGCACTTTGCACTCACTTTTCAGGGTCTTGGGGTGGGCTATTTTTCTAACCCTCACTATTTTCTAATAGTCCCAGCGACCCTCTACAAGGTCACATAGGTTTGGGGTCCATTCGTGGTTCGCATTCCACTTTTGGAGTATATGGTTTGTGTTGCCCCTATGCCTATGTGTCCCCATTGCATCCTATTGTAACTATACATTGTTTGCACTGTTTTCTAAGACTATACTGCATATTTCTGGTATTGTGTATATATATCTTGTGTATATTTCCTATCCTCTCACTGAGGGTACACTCTGAGATACTTTGGCATATTGTCATAAAAATAAAGTACCTTTATTTTTAGTATAACTGTGTATTGTGTTTTCTTATGGTATTGTGCATATGACACTAAGTGGTACTGTAGTAGCTTCACACGTCTCCTAGTTCAGCCTAAGCTGCTCTGCTAAGCTACCATTATCTATCAGCCTATGCTGCTAGACACCCTACTGTATACACTAATAAGGGATAACAGGGCCTGGTGCAAGGTGCAAGTACCCCTAGGTTCTCACTACAAGCCAGTCCAGCCTCCTACATTGGTTGTGCAGCGGTGGGATAAGTGCTTTGAGACTACTTACCACTCTTGTCATTGTACTTTTCATAAGAGAAAAATATACAAAACAAGTTCAGTGTATATACACATTGCCAAAAAGTTTTGCATTTCCTCTTTTCACTCTTTTCTAAGTGCTGAAAAGTACTTCTAAACTTTCTAAAAAGTTCTAAAAAGTTTTAAAAGTTTTTTTCTCTGTCTTTCTAAAAGCTCTGACAAACTTTTTTCTCTTTTTCTATCACTTTAACTCTCTCTAAAAATGTCTGGCAGAGGCCAAAATGTTGATCTGTCCAAACTTGCATATGATCACCTTAGCTGGAAAGGAGCAAGGAGTCTCTGCATAGAGAGAGGTTTGAGTGTAGGGAAGAATCCTTCCTTGGAATTGTTACTTAACATGCTTAGAGAACAAGATAAGGCAAGAAGTGCCCCATCTGTTGAAAAAGTAGCTAATGGTTCCCAATCTGATCCAGGGACTCCCCCAGGAAACGATTCAGGAAAGAAACTTCCTAGCCTGCCCATTACTAGACAGTCTAGCATAGTTGGTAATGATGTTGAGTCACACCATACAAATAGTGTTGTCTCACATCATAGCAAAAGCATTTATTCTCACCACAGTGGTACTGATGTTTCTGTTAGCCAAGCTGTTAGGGTGCCCTCTGTAAGGGACAGGTCTCCTTCTGTCCATTCTCACCATACTTCTGTTTCAAGGCATGTCCCTCCCACCCACCCTGATGACAGATTGTTAGAAAGGGAGCTCAATAGATTGAGAGTGGAACAAACCAGACTGAAGCTTAAGAAGCAACAGCTGGATTTGGATATACAGACTTTAGAAGTAGAGAAGGAGAGACAGAAACTGGGTTTAGAAACCCATGGTGGCAGCAGCAGTATTCCCCATAGTCATCCTGCAAAAGAGCATGATTCCAGGAATCTGCACAAGATAGTTCCCCCTTATAAGGAGGGGGATGACATTAACAAGTGGTTTGCTGCACTTGAGAGGGCCTGTGCTGTACAGGATGTCCCTCAAAGGCAGTGGGCTGCTATCCTATGGCTATCATTTAGTGGAAAAGGTAGGGATAGGCTCCTTACTGTAAAAGAAAATGAAGCTAATGATTACAAAGTTCTTAAGAATGCACTCCTGGATGGTTATGGCTTAACCACTGAACAATACAGGATAAAGTTCAGAGAGACCAAAAAGGAGTCTTCACAAGACTGGGTTGATTTCATTGACCATTCAGTGAAGGCCTTGGAGGGGTGGTTACATGGCAGTAAAGTTACTGATTATGACAGCCTGTATAACTTGATCCTGAGAGAGCATATTCTTAATAATTGTGTGTCTGATTTGTTGCACCAGTACTTGGTGGACTCTGATCTGACCTCTCCCCAAGAATTGGGAAAGAAGGCAGACAAATGGGTCAGAACAAGGGTGAACAGAAAAGTTCATACAGGGGGTGACAAAGAGAACAACAAGAAGAAAGATGGTGAAAAATCTCAAGATAAGCATGGGGATAAGGGTAAAACCAAAGATCCCACTTCAAATCTTAAACACTCTTCAGGGGGTGGGGATAAAACAAATTCTTCCTCTTCTTCTCAACCTACACAATTTAAAAAGCCTTGGTGCTTTGTGTGTAAAAACAGAGGGCATAGGCCAGGGGATAAGTCCTGTCCAGGTAAACCCCCTGAGCCTACCACCACTAATACATCAAGCTCTAGTGCCCCTAGCAGTAGTGGTACTAGTGGTGGGACTGCTGGCAACAGTCAAGCAAAGGGTGTAGTTGGGTTCACTTATGGGTCCATCATAGAAACTGGGGTAGTCAGTCCCAAGACAGTTTCTGTCACACCTAGTGGCATTGGCCTTGCCACACTGGCTGCTTGTCCCCTTACAATGGATAAGTACAGGCAGACAGTTTCAATAAATGGTGTTGAGGCCCTGGCCTACAGGGACACAGGTGCCAGTATCACTTTGGTGACTGAAAACCTAGTGCACCCTGATCAACACATCATTGGACAACAGTATAAGATTATTGATGTCCATAACTCCACTAAGTTTCTTCCCTTAGCTATAATTCAGTTTAGTTGGGGTGGAGTTACTGGCCCTAAGCAGGTGGTGGTATCACCTAGCTTACCTGTAGACTGTCTCTTAGGTAATGACCTAGAGGCCTCAGGTTGGGCTGATGTAGAGTTTTATGCCCATGCAACCATGCTGGGCATCCCAGAGGAATTGTTCCCTCTCATTTCTACTGAAATGAAAAAGCAAAGGAGAGAAGGCCTGAAAACTCAGGATCCCTCTCCATCAACAGGTAAAAAGGGTATCACAGTATCCCCTAACCACCCTGCCATTCAGGATACCATTCCTGTGGTGGGAGAAACCTCTCCTGGGGTGGCACCTGTTCCAAGGGAAGCATCAGCTGGCAAAGCTGTACTCCCTGAGGTAGAAGTACCTCTCTGTGGGATAACTAACATTGGGGAGAAAAAGAGCACCATTTTAGTTAACATGGAGCATCCCTCCAACCCTCCCAGAGAAACTTTAGTGCAGAAACTCTGCACTGCCTCACAACACTTAGGACAGCATCCCTGCCCTAGTGTGGAGCTCATAGGACAGCATCCCTGCCCTGCTCCAACTCAAGAGAAACAGCATCCCTGTTCTCTCTTCCAGCCATATGGACAACGTTTTTGCCCAGCCATGGCTTTTCTGAGACAGCATCCCTGTCTGGCATTTCCATCACTACAAATAGGTTCAGTGGACAATTCCCACTGCTCTAAACTAAAACTTACTGATAGAAACTCTGAAAATACATCTTCACATTGTTGCTTAGCTAAAAAACTTCAAACAGGGTGGTTTACATCCCCACAGGGAAGTAACCATATAGTGGATGATAAAGGGAGTAACCAGCCTATTGCAGAGCTACTCTCTACTTATCACCACTTAGACAATAAAGTCTCAACTGGCCAAGGTTAGCCTTATTGTCCTTCGTTTGGGGGGGGGGGGTTGTGTGAGAAAGTAGCCTCTTTCTAGCCTTGTTACCCCCACTTTGGGCCTGTTTGTGAGTGTATGTCAGGGTGTTTTCACTGTCTCACTGGGATCCTGCTTGCCAGGGCCCAGTGCTCATGGTGAAAACCCTATGTTTTCAGTATGTTTGTTATGTGTCACTGGGACTCTGCTAGTCAGGACCCCAGTGCTCATAAGGTTGTGGCCTATATGTATGTGTTCCCTGTGTGGTGCCTAACTGTCTCACTGAGGCTCTGCTAATCAGAACCTCAGTGGTTATGCTCTCTCATTTCTTACAAATTGTCACTAACAGGCTAGCGACCAATTTTACCAATTTACATTGGCTTACTGGAACACCCTTATAATTCCCTAGTATATGGTACTGAGGTACCCAGGGTATTGGGGTTCCAGGAGATCCCTATGGGCTGCAGCATTTCTTTTGCCACCCATAGGGAGCTCTGACAATTCTTACACAGGCCTGCCAGTGCAGCCTGAGTGAAATAACGTCCACGTTATTTCACAGCCATTTTACACTTCACTTAAGTAACTTATAAGTCACCTATATGTCTAACCTTTACCTAGTAAAGGTTGGGTGCTAAGTTACTTAGTGTGAGGGCACCCTGGCACTAGCCAAGGTGCCCCCACATTGTTCAGGGCCAATTCCCCGGACTTTGTGAGTGCGGGGACACCATTACACGCGTGCACTACATATAGGTCACTACCTATATGTAGCTTCACAATGGTAACTCCGAATATGGCCATGTAATATGTCTATGATCATGGAATTGCCCCCTCTATACCATTCTGGCATAGTTGGCACAATCCCATGATCCCAGTGGTCTGTAGCACAGACCCTGGTACTGCCAAACTGCTTTTCCCGGGGTTTCACTGCAGCTGCTGCTGCTGCCAACCCCTCAGACAGGCAGCTGCCCTCCTGGGGTCCAGCCAGGCCTGGCCCAGGATGGCAGAACAAAGGACTTCCTCTGAGAGAGGGTGTGACACCCTCTCCCTTTGGAAAATGGTGTGAAGGCAGGGGAGGAGTAGCCTCCCCCAGCCTCTGGAAATGCTTTCTTGGGCACAGATGTGCCCAATTCTGCATAAGCCAGTCTACACCGGTTCAGGGTACCCCTTAGCCCTGCTCTGGCGCGAAACTGGACAAAGGAAAGGGGAGTGACCACTCCCCTGACCTGTACCTCCCCTGGGAGGTGCCCAGAGCTCCTCCAGTGTGCTCCAGACCTCTGCCATCTTGGAAACAGAGGTGCTGCTGGCACACTGGACTGCTCTGAGTGGCCAGTGCCACCAGTTGACGTCAGAGGCTCCTTGTGATAGGCTCCTTCAGGTGTTGCTAGCCTATCCTCTCTCCTAGGTAGCCAAACCCTCTTTTCTGGCTATTTAGGGTCTCTGTCTCTTGGGATTCCTTAGATAACGAATGCAAGAGCTCATCCGAGTTCCTCTGCATCTCTCTCTTCACCTTCTGCCAAGGAATCGACTGCTGACCGCGCTGGAAGCCTGCAAACCTGCAACATAGTAGCAAAGACGACTACTGCAACTCTGTAACGCTGATCCTGCCGCCTTCTCGACTGTTTTCCTGGTGGTGCATGCTGTGGTGGTAGTCTGCCCCCTCTCTGCACTAGAAGCTCCGAAGAAATCTCCCGTGGGTCGACGGAATCGTCCCCCTGCAACCGCAGGCACCAAAAAGCTGCATTACCGGTCCCTTGGGTCTCCTCTCAGCACAACGAGCGAGGTCCCTCGAATCCAGCAACTCTGTCCAAGTGACTCCCACAGTCCAGTGACTCTTCAGTCCAAGTTTGGTGGAGGTAAGTCCGTGCCTCACCTCGCTAGACTGCATTGCTGGGAACCGCGACTTTTGCAGCTACTCCGGCCCCTGTGCACTTCCGGTGGAAATCCTTTGTGCACAGCCAAGCCTGGGTCCACGGCACTCTAACCTGCATTGCACGACTTTCTAAGTTGGTCTCCGGCGACGTGGGACTCCTTTGTGTAACTTCGGGTGAGCACCGTTTCACACATCCTCGTAGTGCCTGTTTCTGGCACTTCTCTGGGTGCTACCTGCTGCTAAGAGGGCTCCTTGTCTTGCTCAACGTCCCCTCTACCTCTTGGTCCAATTTGCAATCTCCTGGTCCCTCCTGGGCCACAGCAGCATCCAAAAACGCTAACCGCACAATTTGCAGCTAGCAAGGCTTGTTGGCGTTCTTTCAGCGGGAAAACACTTCTGCACGACTCTACGAGGCGAGCGGGATCCGTCCTCCAAAGGGAAAGTCTCTAGCCCTTTGCGTTCCTGCAGAAACTGCAGCTTCTTCTGTCCAGTAGAAGCTTCTTTGCACCCGCAGCTGGCATTTCCTGGGCATCTGCCCATCTCCGACTTGCTTGTGACTTTTGGACTTGGTCCCCTTGTTCCACAGGTACCCCAAATTGGAAATCCAGTGTTGTTGCATTGTTGGTTTGTGTCTTTCCTGCCTTATTCCCCTATCACGACTTCTTTGTCCTTTGGGGAACTTTAGTGCACTTTGCACTCACTTTTCAGGGTCTTGGGGTGGGCTATTTTTCTAACCCTCACTATTTTCTAATAGTCCCAGCGACCCTCTACAAGGTCACATAGGTTTGGGGTCCATTCGTGGTTTGCATTCCACTTTTGGAGTATATGGTTTGTGTTGCCCCTATCCCTATGTGTCCCCATTGCATCCTATTGTAACTATACATTGTTTGCACTGTTTTCTAAGACTATACTGCATATTTCTGGTATTGTGTATATATATATGTGTATATTTCCTATCCTCTCACTGAGGGTACACTCTGAGATACTTTGGCATATTGTCATAAAAATAAAGTACCTTTATTTTTAGTAGAACTGTGTATTGTGTTTTCTTATGATATTGTGCATATGACACTAAGTGGTACTGTAGTAGCTTCACACGTCTCCTAGTTCAGCCTAAGCTGCTCTGCTAAGCTACCATTATCTATCAGCCTATGCTGCTAGATACCCCATACACTAATAAGGGTTAACTGGGCCTGGTGCAAGGTGCAAGTACCCCTAGGTACTCACTACAAGCCAGTCCAGCCTCCTACAACCATCTCCCCACACATGAAGAAAGCTCCCAGGGCACCAGGGACATTTCTTTGATGCTGTTCAAAACACAACTCTGCTTCGAAATACAAAGACAATGCTTAGTGGGTGGACATAAAATGGTGGCTCAAAGGACATTACGCGTTCACAGAAAGTGCTAATTCCATGTTAGAAGCAAGACACATAGCCCTGCTCCTTCTGTGTTACACTCATCCTCTACCATACAGTTGTGTGCAAGTTACTTGCTAACCTAGTCATGTGCTCATGCAACAATAAGGATGTGGAGATGTTCACTAGCTAAAAGGACAGTACTACCGCCTTTGTCAGTGCATGTCAAATTCAGCACTTTTAAAAGACTGTATTAACTATACAAAACTCTCCTTTCAGCTAAAGAACTTCTGCCGGACAGAAGCCCTGCAGCAGCAGAGGGGACAGAGAGCAGCACTATGTCAGCAGATGAACAGCAGAAGGGGTGGGGGTGCAGTTATTAGGGAGGAAACGCCTTTCTTGAAGGTCAGGCAGACATAAAACTGAACATGGAGGCGGCCTTCCTCTCCCACTGGACATGAAACCTATTGCCAGATTAAGTAATTTAAAGGTTGTTAGCAGTTATATATTACTGGCAACATATTCCATCCTCAGCAGCTCAAAAAAGGCCTTAAAAGTTAGCAGTTAAAATGTTCAACTGTTGCTATTTTGGAAATTAAAACAACACAGATTATCCTAACCCGAGCCTATGGCTTGTGCACAGTTATCTGCACCAGTTTAATCAGGTTTGTTTTTCATAAAAATCAGCTGTTAATGGGTCTCCAGGGACCTTTGAAAGTAAAAAGATCTGCAATAAAAAACCAGAACAGTAAAAGCAGGTTCAAGGTGGAAGGCCCCCTTCCAAATACACGAGGGGCTTACAAGGTGTTTGCGCACAACACATCTACTGTCTTCCATATAAGCTGAAAGCATCAAGCAAATGTAAAGTACAACGCAGGAAAACCAGAGAATGCAC
The DNA here is from genome assembly GCF_031143425.1 of Pleurodeles waltl. Taxonomy (NCBI): domain Eukaryota; kingdom Metazoa; phylum Chordata; class Amphibia; order Caudata; family Salamandridae; genus Pleurodeles; species Pleurodeles waltl. Next base: position 1,694,816,882 of record NC_090445.1, read on the forward strand.
GAATAGACTAGCCAGGATTCACCTGTTACTGCTCTCTTATGAACCGGAAAAGGAAATGATTTGCGTCATTTCCATAAGTTGTCTGAACTGTAAATAACATCGGAAGTGCCCTAGCAACATGGGTCCGATTCTGAAAGAAAGCCAAAATGTATTCCCTCATATTTATTTCTACTTTTTGGAGCAAAATTCTGAAACTCAGACGTTCCCCGGAGTACACCTTGGAAACTGTGAATGAATCCGTTCTCCGGGACTACGTCGGGAATTCTTGTGTTAATACTAAACTACGTTGAATGCTCTAGGTTTGCATTAGTACTTTGCAATAAAGCATCCCCACAGCCTTCACCGTCACACGTCCATAATGAGAACTGTCCTGCCCTTTAGAGAAGTACATTTCTCACCATATCGAAGGTGTCAAAAGTTTCTGAAAACATTTGTGAAAACCCACAAGCACAGGTTTTTAATGGTTTTAAAGCTCCCTGGGCATTCCCACTCCACGCCCCGGAAGTACATTTAATCACATATGCTAGTAAATGTAAGAAGGTCTTTTTACAAGTGCATGTACGTGTTGTAAACCACAAATGTGCATACCTCCTGGTATACAGAGCAACTTCTGCATACAGATTACATGTCGGTGAGCAAATGGGTTTGAGAATCCGGCCCAAGAGTGTCATTTGATTACTGAGATCTTCATAATTAAAAAGGAAAGCCGACTATGAATTGCACACCCTTTAAATAAGATAATAATATAACCTAATAGTAAACTACACGCTTTCAGGGGTAAAATTGGCAAACAAAATTCGCCTGAAAAGTTTTACAAATGTAACAAACTTTGTAACTTCAGTTTTCACATTTTTGCAAGAATGTTCAAGCTGAAGGAGTGCAGAATAGTCATAGTTTCCAGGAAAACCTTTTGGTCGTGTCACAGGGATTACCTATGACCTCCAAAAAAGTTTCTAAATCCAAAGGTAAAAACTTTCAGATGCATCAACCACACCTTTAATCCTTCACTACTCCTCGTGGGTCAACCACAGCAGGTGGTAGAAGAGGACGGTAAAGTTTTTACGTTCACCCATGAAGTCTGATGATTTTTTAAATTTAAATTAAATTAGTGACTTATAGCCAGACATACTGCAGCTGGGAAACTGCTAGGAAGTGTGTCTACAACAGGGCGGCATCTAGGGTAGGGTGCAAGCCCAGAGCGGCTAAGGCCTCCAGACCACGCAGGGGTGGATGGTTGTAGTTGGCTCACTCAGACATTGGCTGAGAGGGAGGAGGACTACGTGGCTGGGTGGATGCAAGTGAATGGTCATGGAGTAAAGGATGGGCTGAGGTTGGGGCTCTCACCGGGGACTGAGGCAGAGCAGTTGCAGTCTTCATGGCAGGGAAATGGTTTGTGATGCTGTGACAGGAGGCTGACGATGACCATGTTTTTAAAAATGTTGTCAGTCTGACTGACGATGAAAAAAGTAAAATCATGTGTGAAGTTCTATTACTCTCCCTTTAATTCCTTTTACACCTTTTCTCGATTCACAAAAGAGGTGGAATAAGAAAGACCCATTAGCAGGATAGGAAGCGTTGACATAAATTGCCTCAAACGTTACACTTTTCACATGGAAGAGGCAAAGCAAAAAAAAAACTTGCAACCTTTGCAAAGCTGCAAAGTTTACAAAAGCTGCAAAAATCAAGGGAACTTTCCATGCCCAAAGTATTTCCTAAAATCCAGCATGTTATCAATAACTCATTAAATCTTCGCCACATTGTGATTGGTAAGGAACAACCAGCACGTGTGGCTGGTACAGCGGTGCCTGGCCTCTAACACTGGCTGCACAGTGACCTGTGGACCACAACAGGCCCACTCGAGCTATGCTGGACAGTCATTTAGGACTTTCACAGGCCCCCTCCAAAGTCTGTTAAATCCCCAATCTTAGGACCGTTGTGGATTTCGCTGACAAGCCTCATATGTACTACCAGCCACCCCCAGCAGTGTGACAGTATGAAAAGGCTGACCCTGAAGTGACATCACCTCACCCTTGTCATCTGCTTAGCTTTGCTGCCTTGTTTTGTCATTTTCTGATGTTTCCATCGGTGTCCTCATGTGTTGCATTGTACAAATAATGAACTGAGAGTTGCACTAAATGTCGTTTTCTATTAATAGTTTTTGATGTGATATTTCTAGTTCTAGATCACCACAGATGGTACAGCTTCCCTAATGAAAAGAGGTACCTAATGAGATGGAAAAAAATAATACATTATTTTATTTGTTTGCATTTGTTGCAAGGCCTGTTAGCCACCCTACAGTGGCCCGAGAGTGCTCTGGGGCATGCGTGCATGTGAAGGGGAATTAAATATGACACATTTGCAGAGATCTGATGGTGGAGCCCTGAATAATCAACCAGTACAGGCAGAACATGGAATGACCAAAAAGAGGGGAGTCAAACTGGAAATTTTCTTGAGTGTAAATGTTTTCCCAGTTTTTAGCCCTTTCTGGATAAGATCAGGTAAGCACTTGTGAAAAGTCTTTATATGAAATTTAGAATTTGTAACCTACTGCCTAGATCATTTACAGGCAATTGGGATAAAAGCCTTACTCCATTCATTAATTGCCTATTTTGCCAGATGATCCCAGGGATGGAAGAACACTTTATTTTTAAAAGTTATGTTCTTCCGAACAAGGTGGATTATTCCAATTTGCTAGATAATGGGCAGAAAGCATCACTGGGAAGCCCTTGGGATCCTTAGATGTGACACAAAGGAGCCAAATGTTTTTGCCACCTCGAGGTTTTTACTCTGGGCGCGGAGAATCAGAACGGACAAGCTTGCAAAGGAAGCCTGATGGCTGAAACTGGGGACTTTTGCCTTCAGCATATGCACTTTCCTCCATATGTCACACCTGCACTTTGAGAACTTACTTTTCTTTCTAAACTATGTATAATGTGGATGGGATTTTTTAACAATGATTTTATTTGTATGGCGAATCTAAATGCATGTAAAAATGTTTTATATATTTATGAATGTATTACTTTTATGGTTTTTACAAGTCGTAATAAATTACATTTTGATTGACTGAATCAACCAGTACGGATGAACAATGTCTTGAGATAATTCACCATGAAATGTGACAAAGCCACTGAGATGTAAGACTCCTGCAAGACTGAGTGAAGAGGCAGAGCTGCTTCTAGGCATCTGAGGTGAACATAAACCTAGGATATGACTGGTTGAATGAGCTACATCTCAGTTTGTAAAGAGAGAAGTCTGGATACCCCCCTCAATTCTACCATACCTCTGCACCTTCTATATAGGCACCTTATATTTTCATGCTCCAGCAATTCATGGTTAGTGCTCTATATGGACATGGCTTATGTGAAGAAAATGTACCTTCTCGAACCGAAAGTCTGTGGAATTTATGTTTCCTAATTCTGTTTTAGGGTAAGAAAGAATGTGTTCGAACCCCAGCGCGTAGGTAAACTCTGCAGATTAGCCTTAGTGGCGTGGCTGTGCAGGAAGAGGTGAAGCACAGAAGTGACCGCTCCTTTCCTGCCAAAATAAAACCTTAATCCTGGTGGCTGGTTCCAGGAAATTAAACTGGAACATGGAGTCTTAATTAAGAAAGGCATTCGCCTCCCAAGATTTCACTGGGTCAAATTTTGACTTCCTGTTGCCTTCCTTTTCTGACATTATTAGACTAAGGCCTTTGCTACATCTCATAATGCGCATGTCAGATTTACAAGTGCAAGTTACAGCTTGCAGTAGGCCCCATCAGAAATATGATTGACGTTCCTGGAGGATTGTGCACTTCATTTTTAAGCAAATAGGAATGTAACAGGAACATAGTCCATATTTATGAGGCCCTTGCACCGCTATTGAGTCACTTTTGTGATGCTACAATGACACAAACCACTAAGACATATTTATGAGGCTACGCAAAGCCACTTTTTGTGGCTTTGAATGGCCTCATAGATAGGGAGTAAGGCAAGGCAGCGCAAATTGCTGCGTTGCCTTATGCAAGGGAGCGTTCCATGGGCATTGTAGTGGGTGTTCACATGCAACACCCATGGATTTTGACGCATCCTCAGGTTTACAAGACCTTGTAAACCCGGGCATTTGCCAAAACCTTACGCCTTCCCAGGGGCGGCAGAACAAGGAGAAATATCATTCAGCAGCATACATAGAAAGAGGAAAAAGCCTCCCGGGATTGTTTTTGTAACCCCTTCCTGCACAAAAACAACCCTGCATTCAACGCAGGCACACTTGCACCATTATAGAAGGCTGCCTGCATTGGTGCCAGGCTGCCAAAATGGTGCCAGCAGAGGGGGAAAGGACAGGAATGTGCCGTATGTCATGGATACAGTGCATTCCTGCCCTTTCCCTTGTGATTCAAGGCAGCACAGCAAGGTAATTTGCTTTGCTGCCCTGCGCCATCAATATGTAAATATGCCCCACAGTGTGCACCAATGAGTTGATACTGCACTCAGGCATCCCAACAGCAGGCGTGTACCCAGCACGTATGTATGTAATGGTACTTGTATGGCCAGTGCTTAATTTGTAAATTAAGAGGTGCCGGAGCTCAAAGCCGTTCTCTTAAACAGAGTCTGCTGTAATTAAATCTGCCAGCACTGAACACTGAGGCAGCATAATCCTGAAGCCATCTCAGGCCTCTTCAATCCATTTACGGCCACCCCTTCCCCTCCAGCTCATCCTGCAACTTTCTCCCTTTATGACGTTTTTAGTTTTTCCTTCTTCCGTCTTTCCCATACGTGTCTTTTGCTCGCAGAAAACGCTTGAGGCATAAGAATAAGCCCCGGCCCTCACAAATAAGTGCCGGTGCTCAGCACCTGAAAAAACAAGCTAAAATTAAGCACTGTGTATGGCACAAACATAGCTAGGGAGGATGTGAGCATTGATCAAGACCTGACACAATTCAAGCCTGGTACAAGAACCAGATTATAAATCAATTCCTTGGGTAGGCAGTAGTGTTTACTGAAGAGTGGTATCTTCAATTCCTTTCTGACCTGCATCAGGTTTGTGACAGTTTTGATATCGATGGTGTAAGAAATAGAGTTACTGGTTGAGGGGCCTGAAAACCTACTCAAGCAGGAACCACAATTCTTCTCAAGGAGAAGGCACAAGCGAAACCCAAATTAACCTGTGCTCACCCCGCTGGTAGCTTGGCATAGAGCAGTTAAGCTTAACTTAGAGGCAATCTGTAAAGTATTTATGCAGTAATTCAAAAAGTAATAAAGTGAAACATAACATTCGAAAAATCTCACACCAATCAAGAAAAATAGAATGAATTTTGATAATTATTTTAAGACCAAAGCAACAAAGATCCAATCTGTGGATGTTAGAAATGGAGTTCCTGGTTGGCTGGGGTATGCCCCTAAGCCAGGCAGAACCCACCATTCTAGTCAGGGCAAGAGAGCTACACACCCAAGGTGACCCCTTCTCGCTCCCTTTGTAGCTTGGCACGAGCAGTCAGGCTTATCCTAAATGTGTAAAGCGTTTGCACAACACACATGTGACACAATAAATACACCACAAAGGAAATACAACTAGTTATATAAAAATAAACTGTATAGCATTAAATATCAGTAGACCAAACACGACATGTATCAGTAATACACTGCTACACAAGCAGTTGTGAGAAGCACCACACAGGTTACTAGTACTCTGTGAAAATAAGCAGTATGCAGGTAAACATATAAGTTACTGGTATTCTGCAACACAAGCAGTAGTTAGGTTGTCATTATAACCAAGAACGCTCATGTCATAGTAAACACATAATCATGAATGCCAAGAAATTGTCAGGAGTGTACATAAAAGAGAACCATTTCCCCATGTCATAAGTCATAAAACATTACTCTCCCATAGTACCCTATGCAGGTCCTGAATTATATCTGCTATCCCAACAAGGTGATCAAGACATATGACCAGACATCAGGTCCTGTAACGCTGAGGGCAAAGCATATCCTGGTGAGAGATAAAAGCCAAGTAATAAACCTCCACCAAACCGCCATCTCCATGAAGGCCACGGCACGTCTGCGCTTCCTTTCCAGAGTATCCGGTGAGTGCCAAACCCACCTGTCAGGGGCAGGAGTCTCTGTGCTTATCTTACTGTATTTACGGTAATTGGGTGTTACGTACTCCAAAGGGCGGTGACCTCCCTCCTCTCACCGGGCCTTCTTGGTGAGAACGCTCTCCAGCGGTGATACCCCCAGGCACTTTTCTTTGTGACGGAGGAATGGGACACACACACACACACTCAGTAGGGGAATGGTGGTGAAGCCCAATGATTAAAAAAGGGACCGTGGCTCGTGGGTGTGCAGTGCAGCGGCTCAGAGGAATCCGGTTCCTTCTGGCTCTCTGGCGTCTTCCACTACAGGGAGGCACTCCCCTTTCAGAGTCGACAGATGCGGGTTTCTCGCTGGAGCCCGAGAGGTGAAACTAACCCAAGCTGAACAGTGGAGCGGGGCGTGACTGTCTCCCTAACCTCGACTTCAGAAGGGAGCGTCTGCTTGTACCCCGGCAGCACTGATGGAGCGCACCTAGTCTGCACTCGTCAGCAGCCTCCGGGGGCCTCACATAAGAAGACACAGGAGCACTTCCCAGCGCCCGAGGTGGGGAGTAACACCTAAGGACAGCACTGTCAAGCGCTCTTCATGCGCTTCCCAAGTCGAGTGCAGCGCTCCACACGCGGTGCGCTTCTCAAGACAAATGAGGGTCTCTCCTTGCACCAGGCCGCTTCAGGGCACCACACAGCAGAGCTCACCATGCGCTTGAGTCAGGCCGAGGTGAAGCGCTCTCCACATGCTGCTGGGACCAGAGTGAAGCGCTTTACATGCTCTGGTCACAGGACAGGAAATGAAGCAAGAAGCTACCCACAGCATCCCCATGCGCTGGGCTCCACAGAGCGACTCAGGGGGACACAAAGGCAGGCAGCAGCCGACGGGGACACCAGCAACCACAGGCAGGTAGCGGCGATCACCACCAACAGTCCAGCAAAGCCAGTCCAGTTCAATCCTGGGGGGGCAACTGGTCAGCAGGGCAACCAGCAGAAAAGTGATCCTGATGAGTCCTTTGTTTCACCTAGGAGACACCAGGTAGCAGGGCAACAGAAGGGCAGTCCAGATGAGTCTTTTGTGCAGTCCAATAGCCCCTCCGGCAGAGGTTCGGTCCCAGTCCCAAAAAGTGCTCTCCCAATGTGGGGGACAACCCCCTGTGCTTATACTCATTTTGCGCAGCCTCCACAACAGGGGATAAAGGGGTCCCAACCAGCACTAACAAGGTTCTGGGGAGGCCGCCTTTCCCCTCCAGCACTGGCTCCAGACATCAGCGGGGGGTAAATGGGCCTTTTGTGTGAGGCCAGGGGACAGCCCCTGCAAGTGCAGGTGTGCCCCGCCTCTCCTCTCCCAGCCCAGGAAGACCATTCCCTATGCAGATGCCCTCTTGTGACACCTCCACCTTCCCTGAGTACAGGCTGTTTGAAAGGTATGCAAAAAGCCCAGCTGTCACTCTGCCCCAGACGTGGATTTGAATTAAACTCAGAGCCATAAGCACAGAAAAATGCCCACTTTCTAAAAGTGGCATTTCTATCATGGTAATAAAAAACCCACCTACACCAGTAAGCAGCATTTCTCACTACCATTCCAACCATACAAAACATGCCTGCTCCACCCCTCCAAGAGCAGACAATATTACGTAGACATATGTTAGGGCATTTCCAATGCAGTCGCAGGCTGTTTGTCACTACTAGGACATATAGTACATGAAGACATATGTCCTACCTTTTACATACACAGCACCCTGCCCAAAGGGATAGCTACGGCCTACCTTAGGGGTGACTTATATGTAGTACTAGGGAAGTTCCAGCCCTGGCCAGTAAATGTAGATGCCAGGCCCATGTGGCAGTAAACTGCGCATGCAGGCCCTGCGCTAGGAGGCCTGAGACAGGTTTGAAAAGCTACTTCTGTGGGTGGCGCAAGCTGCGCTGCAGGCCCACTAGGAGCATTTAATTTACAAGCCCTGAGTATAGAGATAACACTGTACAAGGGAATTACAGGTAAATTAAATGTGCCAATTAGGTGTAAGTCAATCATACCAAGTTTAGAAGGGAGAGAACATGCACTTTAGCACTGATCAGCAGTGGTAAAGTGCTCAGAGTCCTAACATCAACAAAAAGGAGGAGGAAGGCAAAAGATTTGGGGAGGACCTTGTAAAAAGGACCAGGTCCAATAGTGAAACTGTAAATATACAAGTTTAAAGATTTCAGTGAAAATAGTTCCAAAAAGCACAAAGTGCCAACTGTGGATATCTGGTCACAAGTCACTAGTTCAGGCCAAATGTAATAGGGAGTGGGCTGGCTACTGGGACCCAGCTAGGCCTGCTGAAGAAGTTTACCTCAAATCCTGGTTGTGTTAGAGTTAGAGTCCTGTGTCAAAGATGCGTCATGCAGCTGAGGTGATACGTTGGTTCTGAGGAGCTGCGAGGCTGCTGTGCAAGGTCCTGCATTATCATGGACCCCGTCAATAGGGACTTGCAGTGTGAATTCCAGAGTTGTGGATGTGCTGTGCAGCCGAGGCTATGCGTCGGTTCTGAGGAGCTGCGAGGCTGTAGTGTGAGATCTTGTGTCATCATCGAGGGGCCCATTGATGAAAGGCTTGTGATTCAAAGGCCTGTGTTGGGTATACGTCGGGCAGCAGTGGTTCTGATGGGGCTTCAAGGCTGTGATGCAAAGTCCTTGGGTCGGGAGAGTTCACGCAGCAGACCCGATTTGTCTCCTCTGCTCTGGGTTGTGCTGCACAGCAGAGAACATCTGTCAGTTCTGCCAGATCCACAGATGGGCTGACAGAGCACATTCAGGCCCACTTCAGGGGTCCGGGACTAGGGTTGGCACCTCTTGGCAGGGTAGGATGCACAGATGGCAGAGTTCAGTGGTTGGGTTCAAGTTTGTTAGAAGCTTATTATGTTCCTGAAGCTTCTGATCAGGAGGCCAGAAAACTAGACCATGGAGTCACTATGAGATCCTAAATTCAGAGTTGCATGTCTAGTCCTTCTCACTCAGGCAAGAAAGCAGCAAGGCAGCAGGTCAGCACAGCAGGGCAGAATAGTTATTCACAACAGCAGTCCAGCAGAGTGGCAGTCCCTTCAGCAGCCCAGCAATCCTTCTTCCAGGCAGAGTCCACAGGGCCAGAAGTGTACTGAAGAGTTGGTGTCTGACCTGGTTCCTCCTTAGAAGTGGGAGAAGCTTCTAGAAGTTCCCCTTTGAAGAGCACATGTTTCCTGCCTCCCCTTCTTGGCTCCAGACTAACTACGAGGGTATTCGGTCCTCTGTGTGATTTCAGGACACAGACTATTCAACTGCAAGTAAGGCTGTGCCCTTCTTCACCCTTCCAGTGATGGCCCATTTAGGCACAACTAAGCTCTCCAATGTTTGTGGCTGTCTATGAGAAATACACAAAATCCAACTAACTTCTTACTACACCCAGTCATGTGACCAGATACAGGCTGCAGTCACTGAATAGCTAAAACAGGAAAATGACAACTTTCTGAAAGTGGCATTTTCAAAATTGTAATTCAAAATCCGACTTTACCACAGAAGAATACTTTTTTCATTGCAAATCCAAAGACACCAAACACAAACTGTTTACATGTTCCCATTTGGAAGTTACAGCTTACTTACTGTAATACCAGACCTCCAATGTTATCCTATTGGAGCGGTAGGCCTTGCAGTAGTGAAAAAAAACTAATTTAGGAGTTTTTTACTACCAGGGCATGTAAAACTTAAAATTACATGTCCAACTTTTTAATACACTGCACCCTGCCCTCTCTGCTGTGCAGGGCCTAAATTAGTGTTGACATATGTATTTGAAATGAAGGTTTGAGCCTGGCAAGAGTTGATCTTACTGAGTCAAAATGGCTGTGTATATCTGCATACAGAGGCTACAGTGACAGACCTGAGGCATGTTTAGATGAGCTACTGATGTGGGTGGAACAATCAGTGCTGCGGCCGCATGGTAGCATTTAATTCAGAAGCCCTTGGTACACGTGGTACCAACCAACCTGGGACTTACAAGTAAATTAGATATGCCAATTGGGTGTAAACCAATTCTACCTTGTTTAAAGGAGAGAGCACAAGCAGTTTAGCACTGGTTAGCAGTGGTAAAGTGTACAAAGCCCTATGGCAAGCAAAAACAAGTTCAGCAAAAATAGGAGGGGTGAAGGCAAAAAGGTTTTGGGGAACACCACCCTGAGGATGACAGGTCTAACAGATTGGGGGGCCGTGCCAGAGCCAGAGCGTCTATGATGAAGATGGTTTGCTTTACAGCCTTTTCTTCTTGCATTTCTTCGTCTCCAGGCAGGTTGTCCTAATGTTCAGCTCTTCACCTAAGATAGTTATTTTTTTCAACCAGGTATGCAGGTGGTCACTTCTGAGGGACCTGAGGGTGATGCCACATCAAATGGAGATGTAGGATTGTATTAGAAAGGTGTGCACATGTGCCTTCTTCCACAGCGTTTTCCCAAATGATGGTCTGCAAGATAAAAGGCCTGGACTGACCCATGCTCTGTAACCACTAGATAAATACAGATTATATAGCACCAGGACATTGGCCCTCTTCAGGCCACATTCCGTGATGTTCTATGACCTTCAATTCAGAAGGTCCCCTGTTAACCAGTCGAAATAAATCAGCCAATATTCTGTCCTGGAAACAGGAGGGTCCTCTTCTACAAAACTCTTTTTTTTAAGAGCTCTAAATCCCATACCTCTCCTTTTTTCAATATTTTGCTATGAGATGCCAGCAACCGTAAGACCAGGGGCATCATGAGCCACCCGCTTTAGCAGCTACAGCGAGTTTGAGGTTTTGATGGGTCTCTCCTGTCTGCACCTTGGCAAACAAAAGTTCATATTCAAACACAGAAAGTTGGTTTGGAAGAAAAGGGAAAGAAGGATGAAGGTTAGAAGAAACGCTGAGTGAAAGGATGCATGGGTGGGTGAAATTATGGGTGACAGGTTGGTGGGTGAAAGCATGCATGGGTGGGTGACAGGGTGGATCGGTGAAAAGATTTGTGAGTGGGAGAAAGGCTGTGTGTGTGGGTGAAAGGATAGGTGAAAGGGTAGATGAAAGGATGCAGGGGTGAGTGAAAGAGTGGGTTAGAGGGTGGATAGGTGAGAGGGTGAATGGGTAAATGGATAGGTAAATGGACGGTTGAAAGTGCTGCTAGGTGAAAGGATGGATTGATAGATGGATGGATGGATGGATGGAAAACTGAATGGAGGGTGAAAGAATGAATGGATGACAGAACATAAAGGTGAATGTGGGTATCAGCGAGTGGATGGAATGGTGAATGGATGTATGAATAGATGTTTGGCTTGAAGAGAGAAGGGAGCTCTTCTAGGGAGGGCCGGGCTCAGTAGCTTCTCTGAATTCGTACCATCAGAGCTTTGTTTCAAAGTGGGGAGTATTTTAATTTTCTGGCTACTCCCTCGCATAAGACCCTCCCCTTCCAGTTACATGTATGGGTTGCTCCTGCACCGATTATTCACCCATCATGAATTTGGATGAGCATCGGTTTCTATAAGTTGTCGATTTTTACTTCTAATAAGACTCTTTGAAATTGTACTAGGTAATTTTCGAAGGCAAACATTTATGAATAAAATGAGCTACTATTTTGAGGGCAATCTGACCCCCTCTTGCACTTTCTTAGCTGAGAGGTCAATTATCTTGGCACATATTTCAAAGTGGTTGACATTCTTTGAAATCAAGATAGAGGAGGCGATCCTTTCTGTTGCACATCAAGGGGCATATTTACAAGCCACCACCGCTGCCCTGTGTCGCCCTAGCGTCATTTTGTTTTAGCCAAGGCGGCGTTATGGAGGAGATTCCTCCAGGCCATATTTACAAAGTGGCGCAATGCATGCATTGCTCCACTTTGTAACCCCTTCCGCCACATTATGCCTGCACCAGGAATAATGTGGGGCAAGGGGAGGGCGTTCTGACGCAGGGAGGCCCGAAAACATGGCGCAGAGAAATTTACTAGATTTCATTATGCCATTTTTTCCATCATTTTTAAATCCTGCTCACGCCAGTTAAATGACGCACTCATTAAAATCAATGGGCCTCCTTGGGCTTTTTAACACTAGCGCAGCAAAGCACCACAAAAGTGTAAAAAATTCTGACGCTATTGTGGTAACGACTGTCATGGTGTGTCATTAGGTGTGGCAAAGGTGACGCAAGAGAAGTGGCGTATCGGGCGTGATGCACCACTTTCTCATAAATATGACCCAAAGTATTTTAAATAAAATGCAAACTCATTACTAATGGGCCACTATTTCCCCCTCCCAGAATTAATGGAGGCCCTGACAACAGTAACTCATAGATGGAAGGGAGCAGTCAGTATTATACGAGGCCACTCGTATTGAGGGCCAGATTTTGCAGGACTAAGCCAGAATTAAGATATTTTACACTCAGGATACTTGGGGGTGACAAAAACTTCCTGCAGCCCTTGTAGCTATAGGTCAAACCAAAGAAAGCACGGGCCTTACTTCTTGCAGTCAGGTATTCTGACAGCAACAAGGCTGGTTTAATTATTTGGCTGTGTTTATACCACACTGAGCACATACATTTTTTGCAGCTATTTCACAAGGAGTAATCTACAGTATGGATAAATTACACATGTGAAGTGACGTAATTTAGGAGCGTTAGGCTAATTCTCAAACCTTTCGAGCTCACGTACAAATATTACACAAATGGGGGTTTTGTGAGCATTGCTGTTCCACTCCAGGTCTCCTAGATGAAGTCATTCTACAAGTTAGGATCTGTTCACAAAGATAAATCTGGGTATTCGTTCGAGTTTATGACTGAACTTAGCTGGGATTCTTGAAATGTGTATATTTACTTGCACAGGATGCAGAAACATGCACTCCCAAATCTCCCAGAGGGATGGGAAGTAGGCGTCCCAAGGCGTGGTTGCTTTGAAAGTTTCAGAATGCCCACACTATGTACATTTTTCGGCATTCTCGGACTCCTCAGAGTCCCATGTCCACCCTGGAATGGAGATCTATTCCAACAAAGGGCTGTGGCAGGTCCCTTTCCAGAGTGGGAAGTGGAATGCATCGCACCTACATGTGGTCGAAATGTAGGGAATCTTCCACATGGAGAAAACAACAGAAAATGTGAATTTGCACATGGGATTCATTACCAAGGTCAGGACATTTTTGCTACAGAGAACTCTGACCAGAGGAATTGGGAGACATTGGAAATAGTCACAGGCCATGTCCAGAAGTAGGTCAGAAAACCTCTACTTGATGCTCCATTCTAGTTCTACTTCTGGCAAAGCGTATTAGTCCCAAAAATGTGTTAATTTACTCCCACAAGCTGACGTAAATCGTTTGATGGTGATTTACTGCCTTTTTAGGATGTGGCCCATTGTGCGAAGTAAATTGTCTATGCTGATAAAAAAAACTGAAATTCTGAAAATGTATCTAAAATATTTTTTCTTGCATAAATAATTTTGCATCGAATACCTCTCCTTGCCACACACTTTCTGTACTTCGCATATCTGCACCATTCAGTTGTAAGTCAGGTGTACAAACATATGTCGGAGATACATTGAATAATATTTGTTAATTGCCCTGGCGACAGCTAACATCCACAAGAAAAAAGTGAGTGTGAAAGCACGGCATGTGTCTCATTTACAGACATGTACTTTGTGCTTTGTGGATCCAACATACAGTGGAAAATTAGAATTTACTCCTGTGAAAGTAATTGTGATTCACACGCAATGATTAATCAGCACTATAATGAAAATAGGACGGGAGGCTGAATGAGACGGTTATTAGACATCTGATCACAGGCACCTAACTAAATAATCATTACATTCAGACTTACCGCTGCAGTAATTATTGAACGTGGGGGCACGAAGACTGCCAATCGATTACTGGGAAACAAATAAAATGCTGAAATGTCACCAGTGAAGGGGAGTTTTGTGTGGTTGGGGCACAAGGGAGATTCGAAAGTAGTTTCAGAGATGTAAAAATACAGCAAAAATATATATTTTTTTCTCTTTCCTAAAAATGCTTAGTTTTGGCATTTTATGACCAGAGGAACCTCAGCATGTCTTACACCAGTATAACGTCATATTTTCAATGTGTGTGGTACATAGATACTCAACCCATCTCCGAATTTGACTATTAATTAAAAAAAGTGATTTTTTTTTTTTTTAACAATCGACTACCGGCTGCGTCTAAGAGATGCTGTATCTCAGGGAGCAGCTAACACGTCAAAGCTTCCACCCAATCGCTTAACAATCACTCAGGGAAATGATATAAAATATCACTTTTTGACATAAATGCATAAAAGGCTGCTTGTCAGTCAATTCTGGGCTGACTGAGCCCATTAACTGCCTGAAACTAGAGCCCCCTTTTTTGTAAATCTGGTGATGATATGTTGACAAAACAGCCAATTTTCTGTAATTTTCACTGCAAGCTTCTGTCTGCACCAGAGGCACCGAGAGAGCATTCATTTCACGTAGCACCCGCGGTGACCTTTGACCCCGCCTCCTCCCTGGCTCTGGAGGGTTTGGTAAGCGTAACAGTTGTGTCTTTCAGGTCGCAGGTTGCAGGCCCACTTCCCAGACCCTGGCGCACTGAAGGCCCTCTTTGTCCCCCCTAACTTCCCCCCCCCCCCCCCCCCAGGTGATTACAAAGCTCTTGTAAAGGGGATAAGAGCTGCAGGTAATGGGGCCCGGGCGGTCCCCTCCTCGGCTGTCATTATCCCTCCAATATTCGGAGGGATGACAGACTGATCAATAACGGGGCACAGGTGAGGTGCCTGAGCTGATGATGTCACTCAAGAGATCTCACTCCTCTTTGAGAGGGGGCAGCGGGCCGTGGCCTTCGACTCAGTTTCTGCCAAGAATTCCTTCTCTGCAGGCGACTGTACTGTCCCTCCCTGCCCTCTCAAGCTGCTACCAATGAGCCGGGGTCTTATCACGTCTCACATCAAATCAAAACTTTCCCGGAGCCTTCCTCACAGCGCCGGCCTGTAGGGGCGAGATAGCGCCTCGAAGTGCGCACAGAAGGAAGGCAGTACACGCTGGCATTACTTGGATATGTGTGAAGTGGGTACCAATATCCTGCAGTAATCCCATAAATAACCTTGCACGTTTTCACGACCAAAATCTTTCGTTTTCCAGTTTAAAACAATCTGCCAGAAACCATGCACGGAGTAATAGCACGTGCGCCCCGAAATATGACCCCATTGTCCCCATCCCGCTACCAGCACTGCTGCTGAGGTGGCGCTATCATCAACTGACTACTCACCGTGGGCACCGGGGGTAGTAGCCGCTTCCCCTGCGCGGGTATTAATACTGGCCTTGCAAGGTAACTCTTGGCTTAAATTCCCCGGTGTCTGTAGCCGGCTATTTGCACGTTTTAAACTAAAGTTCAAAGTAAGCATCGCTGGGCCAGCAAGACGGGTGGAAAGATAAATGCTCGCGACTGACATCTTCAGTGGCCTGCCCTTCTTCAGTCCGGATCTCAGCAAGACCAACTCACATGGGCCATTCTTGCAAAGATGGTGAATGATAATCACCTCGTTATCATCGTCATTAGCCATAATAATCGCCATACTAATAACAGTAATAGTACTATAATTTAATAGGAACAAAGATGCTCTGAGGTTATCTCCTGTGATGTCATCAGGGGACCAAAGCATGATGTGATGTCACTTCCTGTACACCTGTGATGTGAGTGGCATGGGTACAATGGGGTCATATCTTGCGCTGCAGGGAGCACCAGCACACCATCCACTACTCATTCACCAGGGCAGGACGCCAGAACCACACACACAACTCACGGATGACGTTTGGCGCAACGGCTCCATGGCTGGAGGCGGTGGGAGGTTCGCTCGTGTGAAGAGTAAAGGGTGGTATAATTCGGATAACTGAGATGACCGCTGGAGCTTTGTCCACCCTTTGTCTCCAGTGGTACTGGTAGATGCAACATACTTTTATTGCTGACGTCACTGATGCTATCTCAGTCTAGACTTGAGTTTTATCTACACCCTATTCCTGGCGCTTTGTGCCAGTAGTAATGTCAGATACCACCAGTTAGTGTAGAAAATGTCTCTTGGCTGCAACACATACCCGGGTATGGTATTCCAAGACGTTTCTGCTTAAACCGGTCTTCAGCATGCAAGAATTAGACCAACAACTCCAACATTAACACAACATATTAACACAAACAAAACACAATCCAACAAAAAATCAACACAATATATCATAACAAGACGATAACATAAAAACACCAAACAACACAGCACACTAACAATAGCAGCACCAGAAACTCATAACAACACCTGTAGAAGAAACCACAGCAATATAAATGCACCACGCAGTATAACACAAAACTTACTGCCTGTTATGTCAACTGGCATGGAGGGCATCAAGGAAGGACGTCCACTTCTTCTTCTCTTGGTTAAATTTCTGTACGATGCCTCAGCTGTGGTTCCGGGTCTTCGTTTCTCATGGCACAGTTCGCCTTCAGGTGTTCTTTGGCCTGCCTCTCTCTTTTTTCCTTCTGGGTTCCAGTGAAGAGCTTGTGATGGAGTCTTGTTCTCTTCTGATGGTGTCTCCTATCCATCCCCATCTTTTTTTTATAATGATGGTGTCTATGATGTCTTGGTTGCATCTGGTGGGCATTTCTTGGTTGACAATGGTTTGCAACCAGACATTTGCAAGCTTCTTCTCAGGTTACTGGTGAGGAAGACCAAGAGTTTGGTGTGGACACTTTTCACCAGCATTCTGATCCTTTTCACGTGGTGCACAGAATGCTGCTCTGCTCTGGTAAAGCTTGGTGTTGGTTCTCTACTGAGGTGACCCCCACACATTGTTCAGCATCCTGAAGGCATTCATGGCCTTGTTCAGTCTGCTCCTGATGTCACTGCCTGTCCCTCCATCATGTCTGATGGTACTGTCAGGTTAGCTGAACTCTTCAGTCAAGGACAAGACCTTTCCATCTACCTTGATTGGTGAAGGGTTTGAGAAGTTAAGTGGCATGACCTCAGATTTTTTTTATGTTGATCGTAAGCCCACTTGCTGTGCATAAATATTGAGCAAGCACCACAAGCACCCCATATGTCACCACTTTACCCCAGAAGGAAACTCAGATCAAATTAACATCTTGTTTGACCATCGCCAGCTATAGAAAGTTCTGCACTGGTGCTAATTTTAAATATGACCATCATGGTCTGGAACACTTTCCCAAACTGAATACAGATATTTGGCATTTGAGAGAGTGATGAAAATATGGCTGTCCCCCAACCTTTCTTTGGACATTCGATGGTGGACCTAAACACTGACACAAATTCGATCCCATGAAGGTGGCCCGTGACCATATCAAACCCTGAGATTTAACCACAACTTCAAGGTTTGCCAATGGGAATTTTATAGCTGATGCACTACTTTGGCAGACTACCACTCCTCTGTGACATGAAGCCTGCAGCAACAAGATCATAACACTCTCGTAGTGCTCACACACCACAACCAATGACTTCTACATAGGACAAACATGCAACATGTTCTCCATCAGCCATGCATTCATGCTGGCTTGGCCTGATGGACAAGGATGGCACAACATTATGAAAACACCTGTGATAGTAGGGTGCTATGTAATGCAGAAGACAACACAATGCACAATGGGCGAGGGCTCGTCACGTAGTGGTGAGGAGCCTTCACCGCGTTTCTTCGGGTTGACCCAGCTACCTTCTGTTTGCGATCTGAGCGAGGTCCTACTACAGTGCTTAATTTGTAAAAACATAAGTGCCAGGGCTCTTCTCAGGAGGCCACCGCAGCTTTCCCCACCGACTGCCAGCACTGCCAATGACGGTACTGCCACAACTACTAACGATCTCAGTGCCACAAGACAATTCAGACTGTTGGCACTCCCCAGAGCTGTGGGAATGGCTTGGCAGGAGTTATTTGTTGTTTTAAAGCCATATTGAAATAATAATCAATTGTTGTTCTGCTATCATTAAACTACACAAACAGCGCCATCATGTGGCAGCTGTCGTGAGTGGCGGTGTTGACAATTAAGTGCCGGTGCTGAGCACTGGAACCCACTGGCTCAAATTAAGCACTGTCTTACATCCAAATGGGCTCACATCATATGATCTAAGCACAGAACAATCAGAAGCGGAAATACAGCGTAGCTGTGCCTAGAGAGCCTACCTGCTCCCGATGCATATACTATGCAACTAAAACCTAAAAAGATGGTGGGACTAGCGGGGTAGATTTTATTTTTTGTGTAGTGTTAGCAGCATAACCTATCTCACTCCTTCTCAAATTGCTCTCCGAGTCACAATAACTCTTCTCCCACCTTTTTCTCGCATCAGATTCCAAATTTGTTTTGAGATTCTATCCTGTGAACCAGAGAGCTGGAACTAGTTTCATCCTGCAGATAATCACATTTTCTCGATTCCATAACAGATGATAACATAATTTCCTACCTTTTACTGCATTTGACAGTCTAACTCCGCTCCTAGGAGTAGAGGACCTCTGACCCCTCAACTTTCATTTATATGTATAGAGTATTTCAGCCTGGGAATTATTAGGAACAGCAAAGGAGAGGGCCCACACTGCACTGTTTCTCTGCTCTCTACAGCAGCTCAAGCAGCCAGGGCACAGGAGCAAATCAATACAAAACAAAAAATAAATACATACTAAGATCTCTCCTGAACTGCAAACACACGAAAAAAACTGATTGTGTTATATGTTTTACTTAGACCGAGACACCAGACTGAACATACCGTCAGTTTTTACATTGCTTTTCCACGCCCTGACATTATGCGCCTTTTGCAGCATCAGGATTGACCAAAACATGTCTTTCCTATCAGAGATGTGAAAAGATTGAGCACCCAAGAACTTGGTACATCCACTTTCTTAGAGCTTGGTTTGATTGGCACCTCTGCTCGAAATTGTGGCTATTCCAATTTGCAAAATATTCCGCCTTAATTGTATCATTTTTTCACGTAGCGCGACGCAGCAAGCCACCTTGCTGCGCTGTATGAAAGGCACCACATTTAACATTATGTGGCACATTCCTGTCCTTTCCTAGCACTGGGGTATTTTTGACTGCCTAGCGCCAACACAGGTGCCCTTGCGTCATTTTGCAAGGGTGCCTGCGTAGGAGGCACAATTGTTTTGTACAGGAAGGGACACCTTCCTGCATGAAAACAACCCTGAGAGGTACTGGGGAGGTGGAGCATTTTGCCGCATTCCCAAGTTTACCACTAATGGAAAATTCATGAACGGACGCTCCACCCATGAAACGCCTCCCTGATGCCGACTAACGTAAGACTGCGATTTGAGCTGCCTTGCGTTGCTCTAGATTTATCAGGCCATGTAGGATGGCCGTGTGTCGCTTAATAAATATCACTCAGGTTTTGCCTCGCCCTTGCGGCCACTTGCCAGAGGCATTAAAAATGTTGCAAATGATCTCTCAGGTCAGATTAAACATCACATAATAGGAACACAATCAATGAGACAACCAGAAATATAGTGTAAATATATAGTATTATTTATTAGTTTCAGTATATGTTGGTATTTAATCACAATCTGCTTTTAGGTGCTGTAAGTTATTCAAATACATATTATGCGATCATGTGCGATGCACTTGATGTGCGAGTTATGGTTTTCATGTAAGTGGCTGTCGGGTTTCGGCTCAAACTAGCCATTATAAGGAAAAAAGTATGCTCAATTTCCCCTGATAGCATTTGTGACAATGACAAGTTCCAATAGTGTGTTGCAGAGCACTCCAAAGATTTTCACAATAACTTAACTATTGACAAAAGACTTATCCCAAATATCATTTCTTTTGAAGTCCCCGAAATTAGATAGAACTATCATCACAGACACAGAAAAAATGCTCCAAATCATATGGGTAATTTAGCCCTTATGGTCAACCCTTATAACCACAGACATAGAAAAAATATTCACACAGCACTGTTTATGTGGCTAACCCCATAATAAAAGTTAAACATTTCTTAAAGTCTATAATCATAATGTAATTTCTGATGTTGGTATAGTACCAAGGCTGATCGTCACTTGGGTGTAATTACGTTTCTGATTATGCCTATTTCAGTGTCATCATAGACATAGAAAAAATATTGAAAAATGTTTTAAACTCACCGCTACATTAATAAATAAGTACATAGCAGAATAAATCTGTTGAGTGCAATTAAAAGAGGTCATATAACATTGTGTGTTACTTTCAGATAGAGCAGAGGTGGTGCCTTAGGGAAATGTTATACAGTTTTTTCAAATAGGTCCATTGATCACCTATACTTCAAATCCAATGTCCTGACCCACTGGACAAACAGTCATTATAACAAATGCCCCAAGATGTATGCCCATCAATATAATCCAACCCCTTAAATGTAACCGAGTCAGCCATTGCGTTGTTTATGGACTATGCCACCACTGAATACCTCGTAACTGACATCTCAGTAGAGAGTGTTCATGCAGTTTTCATATCATAAGCATTAGGTAACAGGAAATGAGGGCATGCATTGTTTAAATAAAATTAATTATATAACATGGACTGGTGTGACTTCATGATAGGTGAAAAAATATTTCAAATCAGGTAGAGAGTCGTTATGTGTCGATAACTGTACCTCTGTGCCTTAACTCAGGAAATTGCCTCAGTGGGCTAATAATAGGGCTCTAAAACTGATATGTAGATATAATCAATGGGAAACAGCCTTAACGATGCGTCTCGAACCACGCTGTGCCTTTACAATGTGTACTGAACCACGAATGTGTGTTTACAATGCATTCCTTTACCACGCAAGTCATTACAACGACTTGCCTTAAGGAAAGTGTTGTTGGACTGATGTTAGACTTTATGTCCAACACTTTCCCTACTGTGGCGCAGATTGGAGTTGGTATAGTAAATTATACTATTCCAAAGTCCAGTGCTTTCCCCCAGGCAAGTCGTTGTAATGGAATGCGTTGTAGAGATGCATTCGTGGTTCGGGCTGTGTTCTTAAGGCAGGTGTGGTAAATGCCTGCTTTGTTCTGACACACAACCATAATCAATATATGGAAGAGTGCTATAATGGAATACCATTTGTAAACCATTTATCTAATCCCCTCAACTCAGGGTTATAACTGCAAATCATGTTCTTATAAACCAGTGGACCACATATCGTTACATCAAGGCACAGTCTTTAGAGTCACATTTCCACTTGAATTTTCAGGTTTCAATGAATTTGTTCTTCTTCATCCTAAATGTGTTGCCATCTCTTCATCCATATTTAATCAGTTCGGAAATATACTATTTAGATCCATGATGTATTTTGATTCTAATATGCACAGAGATTCCTCTCGATATCCCCCTCTGAATGACATATGTCTCCTGTCAATGCCAAAATATAATAGGTTTGTGAAGACAACATGCTTGACTCCATGAAGGGACCTGCAATGATGACAACTCTGCATACCTCTGGACCTGACTCAAACTATGGAGGGCTGGTGGTATCTGCCTTCCCAGCAGATAGAACACAAACCTTGCTGTGGTCATAACACGTCATTGTGCTGCCCCTACCTTTGCACCCTCCTTGATGTATTGGCAAAAACCTTGCCATACACCAAAAATGTCAAATATGTTAGCAAATTAATAAGATTTCCCCATTATAATCCCTCTTATGGATCTGTATTAATTTGAAAATGCCAAGAGGAATCTCAACATACTAAGGGCCTGATTTAGAGTCTAGCAGACAGCGTAGTCCATCACAAACTTGACAAATATTACCCACACCTTATTACAAGTGCATCATATGCTATGACACTTGTAATAAGGAGGAGAAAATAGTTATAAGCCAATCAACAAACCACTTTTTATCTGACAATCTATTTAAATGTGTAAATACTTCAAACCCACCTGACACATTTTGCTAATATCTCAAAAACTAATGATATGATTTACACCAAAAAATTGTGTTTTTTTAGTAAAGTTCTACTATCATGCCTATTTTGGCATAATCAGATTAGCAGAGTTTGCTGTAGCTCCAAACAATATGTCCTATTAGAGTTTACAGGTCAAAACACATCTTTATTGGCCACTCATTTAAGTGTTTTACGCTTCATGGGTGTGAATACAAATTGGTGTGCTGGACCATAGTTACATATGCTAAGCGAGTGTCCAATTTGGTGCTGATCCATCTATGGAGACCAAAACTATACGCATATCAAAAAAATACTTTGTCAAGGGTTCAGCTGAACCATAACTACACAGCGGTGACTTTCACGGTGTAATATATATGTATGTATGGTGAGAGCCAGTGTCATTGCCTCTCCAGTTATGGTTATACCAGAGTTTCTGCTAGAAATGCACTTTGCTTTCTTAATAACTTTGGAGCTGTTCAACAAATCTGCACAAACGTTCAAAACAAAATACATCTACTTTGCTTTCTGCTTACTAGGTTTTGTGCAGATTCATCAAATGGTATCTGCAAAAAGGGGCTTTAAATGTGACATTTCCCATTTTAATTTCTATAGGATTTTTTCATATCAGATACAAAAAATATTGAATGGTATTACACCAAACTTGGCATGAAAGTGGAACTACATAAAAGGAAATGGCTTAGCTTGTAATAGTCCATGCTCAACACCCAAACCCTGCTGAGCACTCCCAAAGGCTATATGCAAGGGGAAGGGGTCGTGAAACCTATGGCAAGGTTGCCTACCTGAAGTTTGGTGGGCACAGTGATGGCGGCCCACTCCTGTTATGCAATGCCAGAGCCCCATGCACATTTGGGATTGTCAACCTGCAGCAGGTCAGACGCGGGGTTGGGCACAGGGCCTTTCCAGCATCTGCAGCGAAGTCTTAGGAAAAAAGCATCTTCCAGGCCTCTTGGGTGTTCCCTCATCATGCATCAACAATGTGCATCACAGGGCTGCTGAGGGCCATGCTAAATGGGGTTGATCGGTATATCCAAGCAGAGGCATGTATGGAGCGGCCTGGAGATGACACTGTTTCATGATCTGCAGGACCAGTGCAAGTTGTCCTGGGGCCAGTATCTCCATTATCAACAATTAAAACATCTCCTTCGGTTGCACATGGAGGCTCTTAGTGAGGACCCGGATGAATCACCCCTGGAATATCGAGTACTCTGAGCTCCCTTTACTACACATGCAGTGTCCATGCAGTGTCCAAATCATATTCAATGCTACTCCATAATAGCATATCCCCTCTTGATCGCCTCTGGGGACAATGGGAGGAAGACTTGGGTAGGCTTGAGGACGATGATTGGGAGGCTGCCTGCAGGGACCCCAAGATGGCGTCATACGTCTGGGTTCCAATTGACCCAGCTGAAGGTCCTCCACAGGGCCTACTTCACTAGAACTAGACTGTTTCAAATGGGAAATGCTGCATGAGAACTGTGATTGAAGGGGTGTAGGCAGTAAGGCATACTACTGTATATCATATGGGGATGTTCCGAACTTCAGGAGTACTGGGGGAGTTTAGAGATGGGCCTGTACAGTCTTAGAATGCACATTGGAGTGGATTCGCCCATGGGGATCTGGGGTAAGCAACCCCTGGACCGTTATCTCCTACTCTTCTGCAAAACTGCATTAATGGTGGAGAAACATGATGCCGTTCAGCTGTGGGGGTGTGGAGAAATCCCGATTCGGAGGGCCTGGGAATGCAGTGTCGATTGGTGTACGCCATATGAGTAAATGGTATATGGGGTATGTGGCTGCCCTTAGAAGTATGACAAAGTGTGGGTACCATGGCAGCCTACTGTGGTAGATGTCCATTGAGGGATGGGTTCTGGCGGGGGACCTGGCTGGGTCTTGGGCTGAGTATATTCAGACTCAACCTAGAATATGGTGGAGGGAGCTCATTTGGTGTTGGTACATGTATATCGTTTTAGTGGGAATAAGCCTGTGCCTCTGCCAATGGATACTCTTGCTGGGTTTTGATCACGTCTCAAGGTTACTTGTCGCAGATGGGTGGCCACGTTCCACCCGGTTATATGAACACTAATAAAGAGATTTTTTTTAAACAATGTTCATCACACTTCCCCACCCTGACAAAAATGATTTCCAGTACACCAAGCTCATGAGCTTTGCAGCTCTTTTAAATTCAAGATCGAAAAAATTAAATGGAAACTCTTAATTATTGATCACATCTGTGTGAAATTTTAAGTCTGATTGGCCGAATTTTTAAATTTCTTGCTTCCAAAGTAAACTGACAAGCACACAAAAGATTTAATCCTTTGAAGCTTGCCTGGCAACTTTGTGAAATTCACCAAACCACAAAATGCATGCCTTATGAGGAGAGATCTATTTTCATAGCAAGCTGGTGTCATTCATTTCAGTGGTGTTTGATCCAGAGAAGAGCTAAAATTCTGTTGGGAGCCAAAAGAAAAAAGAAAATGCTTTTTTTTTTTTTTAATCTCCCCTTAACTTTTCAACTCTTAGAAGGATATGCATCAACCTGACATGCCAAAAGGCAGCCAGAAGAATCAAGCAAATGGCAAACATGGTGCTGATTCATTAAATGACTCAGAAGTGATTGAGAAGAAAATGAATGCATTTTCAATAGAAAAGGCATCCTCACCTTTGAATCATCACCACAGAGCTGCTAATGCTGACATGCAATCTCAGTACAAAACCATCAATCAATCAATCATTCGCATTTATAAAGCGCGCTACTCACCCATAAAGGGTCTCAAGGCGCTGGGGGGGGGGTCAGTGCTCGAAGAGCCAGGTCTTGAGCTGCCTTCTGAAGGTGAGGTGATCAGGTATGGCACGAAGGTGGCTGGGCAGAGAGTTCCAGGTCTTCGCTGCCAGGAAAGAGAAGGATCTTCCTCCGGAAACCCTGTCTCTAATTTCCTTACTACAGATGCGTTTTGTGACAGAGCCTCTCTATTGTAAAGATTTATTGCAGTTGATCTGTTAGTGGCAGTCACCACTGTGTTGTTATAGTTTGTATAGATCAGTTTCCATAGGAAAAGCACCTTTTTTTGCTATTAACTTCAGCATCAATTCACAAATCAGCAGCACAGAGACTGACAGGAAGTGGGGCCACCGCGGCATTGGCAGTCCTGGGACCGCCAATGTCTAAATCGGGCCCGTAGTCTGTCAGACATTATGGACAACCCTTCATAGTTTAGTAAAATACACTGCACATTCTTAAGATGGTCACAAAGGCATACAACCTTAAAGCTATGCCTACATTAGTGTGAGATAAACCACTCCTAAGTGGGACACTTCTACACTCTACATTATTCATCAATCTGCAATAGCTCAAAATTAGCAACAAATTTCTGAAAATAATTATTCACACCTTGTAAACGTCCCTGCTACACAGAATTTGTTTGTACCATCATATTGATACTATTTAACATGGGCAAATGCACAGATATACAGTGGTGGATAATCTATTGTCAACAGAGGTTTGGCCTTTCTCACAGATTTTTGGAGCACATTTTGGCTTTAAGCTTCAACCTATTTTCAAACATATTGCTGCAACCCACAGTAGGTGTGCTCAAACATTAGCGTGTTTAACATGGAGTAAACCTGCATCTTAAACTTTAGTGATTCATAACCCGTGCACCATTTAACCTTCAACATGCACAATCACGCTTGCCTCCGGAGCTTTCTCTGTTGCTATGGACCACATGTGCACACTCAGTAACTCTATGGTGTTATCAGTAATGTCATCATTGATGTCATCAATGATGTAATTTGAGATGTCATCAGTGAAGTCATCAAGGAAGTGACTGAACATGTCATGCGTGATGTGATGAGCAGTCCATGGCAGAGGACACTCATAGATAGCTCAGTAAACTATAACTGGTAAATTATAGCATTTGTTTTAAAGGTTAGTTTTTAGTTTTTATTACCTAACCATAACAGAAATGTAATCTTTTTTCTGTCAATATTTAGTTTTTTTAGTATAAGCTAAGATCTTACTACTATACTTGAATATAAGGTCACTTTCAGATAGATAGATAGATAGATAGATAGATAGATAGAGAGATAGATAGATAGATAGATAGATAGATAGATAGATAGATAGATAGATAGATAGATAGATAGATAGATCGATCGATAGATAGATAGATAGATAGATAGATAGATAGATAGATAGATAGATAGATAGATAGATAGATAGATAGACAATTCATCCAAATATATATTCCACTTTTTATATACAACATACATTCAAGATAAATAAATTATCAAAGTACGTATATATACAGTTAGCAATAGTAAATGCATTCCTACATATAAATACTTACCTTAACAATATTGTGGCTGTTGATATTTTGGCAGATATATAAAAATGTTGAAAAAATAAAGTGCTCAAGTGCTTGGTTATAAAGGGCATACTGGTCACAGTGCAATGAAAGGCTAATTTCAGATCTAACTGGTCTCCAAAAGCAAAGTCACCAAGAGGGAGAAAAGTGCACAGAATGGGCCAGATTGCATAATATGCTATTCAAGGGAACCATGTTTTAGACATCCTTATCTTGTGAACTCTGATTGATTGTGGTCAACATTCTCGATTTGGAGATGGCACCAAGCGACCTAGGCATGGGCTGTATGCTTTTGTTCCCAATAGCTACTGAGGAACTGGGATTAAGGGCTAAATCCAGTCAAGTCTTTAAACCACAACATCTGGAACTGTGAGGGCTACAGAGACGGGTCAAATACTTCCAGAACTGGGGTGACAGGCGTCAGCCACCAATGAGACGCTACTCTGAGGCCTATCTCAAAAAGTAACATTCGCTGTATTCTCGGCAAGCTGAGAATGGGGAAATATTGACTCCAACAAAGCCATGAATTGAATAGGTGGGTGGGGTGATGCATGCTTAGCACTTTTGCAGTTTGGGGATGTCTCCTACAGAGCCTCTGCCGAACCACATAACTCCTGATCAGGTATGGCTAGCTGAGATCCAAGTCCTATTAGCCCCTCTGCCAATATCGTCTATCCTGTTTGGCCCCAGCCATGCAGAAATGACATGCTTATGATCATACATTACTCCAGAAATACTACCTAAGTCTGGTATACTGTAACTAAAAGTGGTTGCCTCTGTGTTATAGTCGCCATACACCTTATTTTTACATATCCTACTATTTTAGCGATATACGTTTATTTATTCGGGTAAATGCTTCACATATAAATGCACATTCACTAATGTTGTTATTCATTATCACGTGATGACTCAGCATGCTTGAATATGTGGTCATGTTTTCTTTTTCTAATGGTTTTGAATATGTTTTCCTGTAATTGATTTTAAATAATGAACAGAGCTTCATAGAAATAGATTTTTTAACATAAACTTCATTGCATTTTACCATATAAATACATTGTTATGAGATTATCAGTAGTGATATAATACATGAGTATAATCAAATCGTCAGTTTCATACAACCATCAGGTGATTAATGAATATTTAGGATATGAGTAAATTTCTGTTACATACAATCAGATAACCGTGAACTTGCACCTAAAGCAACCGGGACATGTCACCTATTGAGTGGTCATTAGCCGTGATTTGAGTACATACGTGTGAGATCATCTCGAAGTTTGTAGTGGCGTGCAGCTAGTTCCGTTCAGAAGTATGCGGCCGTCCAGGAGCATGTGCTGGCATGGCTGAAGTCCATTGAGGTTTTTGTCTCAGATTGGCATATTAAATAAATCCTTAGTGCCAAAGAGTCTAAACACGCATTTTTGAACCATGTTCTGGAAAGATATACAGAAAATTTGTCAGCTGGAAAGAGAGAACCAATCAAGTTGGGCTGTCAGGAGATATGACATCCTGGTAATAGCAAGTAGCACTGTCAACAAAGACATCCATGTTGGAATTAACATAACATCCATGTTGTCGTAAGGAGTCATGGGGCACACATTTGTGGCCTGAAAAACATCTGAATGAAGTCAGATAAAATGATTTATCAGTAAGCAAATAAAACTATATTCAGGGGAAGGGATGAACTTTTCATGGATGCTCTTTTTCTTTGAAGCAAATAGGAAAGAGTTAGATCACAATTTTTAGATCTTCTTTCTGGACTTATGCATTGGACAAGTTGGAAAGGTCACTTTTGTGTTTATTTTTCCATTTCATGGAAAACAATTTCAACATAGAATAGCAAATCCCCCCGTCTCTCATTATTCTTGTGGGGATGGGGCATTTGTTGTGTGTTCCCAAATTTTATTGAACTTCTTCTATTTGGGTCATTAGGGCATTTATTCTAAGGTGAAGCACAGTGAAAGTGCCCATAAAGACCTCTATAATTCAAAAGGCATAATGTGAGAAAAACATTAACATTGGAAAATGTTTTCAGAGCAGACAAAAACGAACTCCTTTCCTGGATCCTCCCTAAAATCCATCCTCAATGACCCCTCTTGTCATTTAATTTACGGCATATTTTTACCAGTACCTTCTGTGCAGCACCTCCAGGCTTGTACGGTGCTCACCTAAAAGCCATTTTGGGATGGAGAAAAGTCTGCTGCCTGGCTCAGGAGAGTGTGTGCTACTGCCTTGAGTTAATTATTACAAGCTGTAGATGTACCACTGCACATCAGCACTCATGGCACTCATCAATGTACTCGAGAGGCATTGTTGTTACACGGATTGTGACTTGTGGGGGGCCTGGTGGTTGGGTGGGGAACACACTATGAGTACCCTCCTTACTGAATGAAATCAAATCATAAATATTTATAAAGCGCGCTACTCACCCATGCGGGTCTCAAGGCGCTAGGGGGAAGGGGTTACTGCTGCTCGAAGAGCCAGGTCTTGAGTAGTCTCCGGAAAGCGGAGTGGTCCTGGGTGGCCCTGAGGATGGTGGGGAGGGAGTTCCATGTCTTGGCCGCCAGGTAGGAGAAGGACATGTGACTATTTTCAGCTCATCTGGGCTGTAGAGGAATAACATTAGTGGCAGCAATACTAATTACAGTGGTGTTTGAAACTGGGTTACTGGTTGAGGGATTTGCAACCCTACTCACGCAGGAACCACAGTCTCTGTCAAGGAGAAAAACAAGCCAACACCTATGGCTCTTTGTTTGACTGTCTTGGACCAATACACAAAGACCATCTGCCAGCTACACATAGGGGGTCATTCTGACCCCGGCGGTCTCAGACCGCCGGGGCCAGGGTCGGCGGGAGCACCGCCGACAGACCGGCGGTGCCCCGCAGGGCATTCTGACCGCGGCGCTTTGGCCGCGGTCAGTGCAGGAAAACCGGCGGTCTCCCGCCGGTTTTCCGCTGCCCGTCAGAATCCTCCAAGGCGGCGCAGCATGCTGCGCCGCCTTGGGGATTCTGACACCCCCTACCGCCATCCTGTTCCTGGCGGTTCGCCCGCCAGGAACAGGATGGCGGTAGGGGGTGTCGCGGGGCCCCTGGGGGCCCCTGCAGTGCCCATGCCAATGGCATGGGCACTGCAGGGGCCCCCGTAAGAGGGCCCCGCTTGTATTTCACTGTCTGCATAGCAGACAGTGAAATACGCGACGGGTGCAGTAGCACCCGTCGCACCTTCCCACTCCGCCGGCTCGATTACGAGCTGGCTTCATGGTGGGAAGGTCGTTTTCCCCTGGGCTGGCGGGCGGCCTTTTGGAGGCCACCCGCCAGCCCAGGGGAAAACTCAAAATACCCGCCGCGGTCTTCCGACCGCGGTACGGTATTTTGGCGGCTCCCGCCGGGCGCGCGGTGACCGCGCCCGGCGGGAGTCAGAATGACCCCCATAGTCATGTAACCCAGGATACAGGCAGCAGACACCAAATTGTTAGGACAAGAAGGCCAACTTTCTAAAAGTGGAATTTTCTGAATTGTAACTTTAAATCTGATTTTACCAATAACATGGGCTTTAAATTACCAAACTGGACATGCGTACCTGCTCAAATGTTGAAGGCCATAATTTATTAAATGTAATGAGTTAACCCAATGTTATCCTATGGGAGTGGCAGTTTTTGCAGTAGTGAAAAACAAATTTGAGAGTTTTTCACTATCAGGACACGTAAAACTTGAAAGTACATGTCGATTGTTTTCAATACACTGCACTCTGCCCTATGGACTGTTTAGGGCCTACCCTAGGGGTGACTTATATGTATTAAAAAGGAAGGTTTCACCTGGCAAAAAAACATTTATTTTGCCAGGTCGAAATGGCAGTTTGAAACTGCACACACAGGCTGCTGTGGCAGGCCTGAGACATGCTTAAAAGCCTACTAAAGTGAGTGGCATAATGAGTGCAGCATGTCCACTAGTAGCATTTAACTTACAGGCCCTGGGAACGTGTAGTACCACTTTACTAGGGAGTTACAGGTAAATTAAATGAGCCAATTGAGTGTAAACCTGTGTTACTATGTTTAAAGGAGAGAGCACATGAACTTTAGCACTGTTTGGCAGCGGTAAAGTGCGCAGAGTCCTAAGGCAAACAAAAACGAGATCAGCAAAAAAATGGAGGAGGAAGGCAAAAAGCTTGGGGGAAGGCTACCCGAAGGGAGGCAGGTCTAACAAATGGCAAGGCAGATATTTCATCTGTTCACACCCGAGAGAATAATGACATCTCTCACTTTTGAAATTGCTCTGCCAGTCCACTGCAATCAGGGTCTTTGCCCATTCATGTAGGGCACGGATGCCACATGTGTGCCTTTCTGTGTGTATAGAGCAAGCACATATGAAGGGTGTGTGACAAGCTGGCCATGGCCACATAAGAATCCATGTTGTATTTACCACTGGCATTTAGTACCTAAGATGGAGGATTATGAAGAACCGAGACAGCAGGTGTGAATGGCAGCACACCTCCAATTCACCAGAATGATCCTTTGAGGTGGGTCAGAAATTTGGGTGTGGAGAAGAGTAAAAACAGATGTCCCTGTGAAGCACAGGGCATTGCCTCTGGCATTTCATGCCCCATTGTTGTCTAGAAGACCTACTACCATAGGTTTAGCGGTAGTAAGGTGGGGCAACCTCTCTTTTCTACCCATGTTTTGGGTCTCTCCCACAAAGTGACTCCCAACTCCACTCATCTTCCTGCAAACACATTGTAAAAAAAGGCACAGTTTGGACCAGTTATGAGAACTTCCAGCCAATGTACCAAAGTTTTTCTACCGGAATCTGGGATCTCCACAACAATGGTAACCTAAAAATGGTGTGTTCCTTGGTTGGGTTATTTACTGTCAAGTCACCTTTGCAGGCTGGGGACAAGAAACCTGTGAACTTTGACAACGATTGTCTGGGGTATGCTTGGACCATGCTTTGACAGAGAGATGCCCAACTGCTCAGGAGATGTACTGGAAGTACCTTTGCATGAGAAATATACTGCATAGCAGGGGGGGGACTGTGAAGGAGCCATGACTGGACGAGCCAAAAACATCCATTGCAGCACCACAGAAGGACCTATGAAGTTCTACAACGATGAATCTCAGGATCCCAAAATGATCTCGCAGTGTGAGTAGAACTGTGTACCCGTGCAAGTGGAGGTTACTGACGAAATTATGTCCAGTTGAGTTCTGTTACAAAGCCAAGAAGCCATGCTGCACTAGGAGCGACCCACCGCAGTCCATGATCACCCTTGAAGAGAAAACAAGCGTGCTGGAGAAAACCCACATTGTCCAAGAGGATTGCCAAAGACCCAAACCGGGGTGAGTATCTTGCTTGATTGGGTAGCAGGTTTTGTGTTTGAGCCTGAGGACTGACCCAAACCACAAGATCCTACAAAGCATGAAAACTAACTCCACTACAGCCTCCTCAACAGGTGCCTCTTCTGCTTACCTGTACACCATAGTTGCTGCTGACGTGCCAGTTGGCAGGGCTGGGTGGAGCTCACTACGCCTTACACACAACAATGGTTCTTCCCTGCCCAGATAGCAGGTGCTGCCCTCACCTCCAACAAATTAACACACAACAAAAAGAAACTGTGCAAACCAGAGAGAACCCTGGGGAAGAGGGGGAACAAAGTCCTCGCTGATGGTTCAGGGGGAGGGGGGGATATCACAAACTACTGGTCCACACTCAGGTCAGGCTTCCCAAGGGGTAACCAGGTTTCAAACCCCTGCATAGGAGAACACCAGGGACGGATGGCCAACTTTTGCATGAGGAATATCAAAGCGGGTGAACAGCACGAATAGCCTCAGCTATTTGCCCAATATTCAAAGTAAGTTATCAATATCTCAGCACTATTTGCTACCTTCGGTCCTATTTTGTACAGTATTGTGTTGTTTGTGCTGTGAGTAAGGTAAGTCTTCTTCTTAAGATGCGATGTACTGGATATACATTAAGATATTGGCTTGTATTTGTTGATGTATTGAGTTCTGATCCTCTGACACTACATGCCTCCATAAGTAGGCCTTGAACTGCTCGATTCGCTCCCTTGGTACCCCATGGATAACAACCACAGATGGCACACGCGAACAAGCAAGCCAGAATAACCGGCATCTCACTGCACCTCAATGAGCTGAAAGAGACGTTTTGGGATAAGGAGTGGAGGACTCCAAAGCCCAAAGATAGGGAGATCATTATGGACTTTATGATGGATCAATGGGAAAAAACAAGTCTTTAAAGAAAAGGAGGTTGTGGGAAACTCATAGGAGAGTTTTGGAGGAGACACCCCACAGTAGAGTGAAGTGGACACAGGCTCTTGGAGGACCCCTCTGCAGACTTCCCCTAGACTGTCTCCGACACTGTCCCTTAGATTGCTCTCTAGCATGTCCCAGAGACGGTCACCTCCATTCATCACTAGGGAACCATGGGGCCAGATGTAGGAACATCCTGCATAGCGACTCGCAATTTGCGAGTCGCAATGCAGGATGCAGGATAGTGTCCCTGACACCATCAGCGAGTTGCAAGGGGGTCGCAAAGGCCCACCTCATTACTATTAATAAGGTAGGTCACAATTTGCGACCCCCTTGCGACTCGCAGCACTCATAGGGATGGTGGCATGCTGGAGACAGCAGACCACCATGTCTGTGACTGCTTTTAAATAAAGCATTTTTTTTTGTAATGCAGCCCGTTTTCCTTAAAGGAAAACGAGATGCATTACAAAATGAAAAAATGAAATGTGTCACTTTGCGAATGGGTTACCACCAGTGTGACACTGGTGGTAACTGCAATTGCTTTGCGACAGCGTTCGCGGTCACAAAGCAATCCTGCATCGCGCTGCGACTCGCAATTAGAAAGGGGAACACCTCTTCCTATTCGCGACTCGTAGTCCCGTTTTGCAAGTCGGTAACCAGGTTACCGACTCGCAAAATGGGAATAGGGCATCGCAATGTGGGTTTTGCGCATTGCAAACAGCGAAAATCGCTGTTTGTGACGCGTAAAACTGTTGGTACATCTGGCCCATAATTCTGAAAAGGTGCTACAGTATGAAATGAATTGAGAATGAAACTTTGCATTTAAAAAAAATATATAATTAAACCTTTACTCACTTTACAACTGGAAGAATTATAACACAGGACAACTAAAACATATGGAGAAATATTGAGCCAGCATTAGTAAGTGTGCAGCAGAATCTGAATGGACATCGGAATCTCAGTGCTTAGCAGAATCTGAGTGTGCAACGGAAACTCAGTGCGCAGCTGAATCTGAGTGTGCAACAGAATCTCAGTGCACAGCAGAATCTGTGTGTGCAACAGAATCTCAGTGCACAGCAGAATCTGAGTGTGCAACAGAATCTCAGTGCACAGCTGAATCTGAGTGTGCAACGGAATCTCAGTGCACAGCAGAATCTGAGTGTGCAACGGAATCTCAGTGCTCAGCTGAATCTGAGTGTGCAACAGAATCTCAGTGCACAGCAGAATCTGAGTGTGAAACGGAATCTCAGTGCACAGCAGACTCTGGGTGTGCAACGGAATCTCAGTGCACAGCAGAATCTCAGTGCGCAGCGGAATCTCAGTGCACAGCAGACTCTGGGTGTGCAACGGAATCTCAGTGCACAGCAGACTCTGGGTGTGCTTGGAATCTCAGTGCACAGCAGAATCTCAGTGCACAGCAGACTCTGGGTGTGCAACGGAATCTCAGTGCACAGCAGAATCTCAGTGCGCAGCGGAATCTCAGTGCACAGTAGACTCTGGGTGTGCAGTGGAACATGAGTGCGCAGCGGAGATCTGAGTGTGCAGCGGAATCTCAGTGCGCAGCGGAATCTCAGTGCACAGCAGACTCTGGGTGTGTAGTGGAATGTGAGTGCGCAGCGGAGATCTGAGTGTGCAGCGGAATCTCAGTGCGCAGCGGAATCTCAGTGCACAGCAGACTCTGGGTGTGCAGCGGAATCTCAGTGCGCAGCGGAATCTCAGTGCACAGCAGACTCTGGGTGTGCAGCGGAATCTCAGTGCACAGCAGACTCTGGGTGTGTAGTGGAATGTGAGTGCGCAGCGGAGATCTGAGTGCGCAGCGGAATCTCAGTGCGCAGCGGAATCTCAGTGCGCAGCAGACTCTGGGTGTGCAGTGGAATCTCAGTGCGCAGCGGAATCTCAGTGCGCAGTGGAATCTCAGTGCGCAGCAGACTCTGGGCGTGCAGTGGAATGTGAGTGCGCAGCGGACTCTCAGTGCGCAGCAGACTCTGGGTGCGCAGCGGAGATCTGAGTGCGCAGCGGAATCTGCTAATGTGAAGCCAGAGCATGACTTGGGAGTGTTGCAGGGGGTTCTATGTGTCAGGTTTACACCTTGTTACACCCCGGAATCGAAATTACATCCAGTTATGATTATTAAAAATCAATGAGGGAACAGAGTGAAACGTGGCGGTTTGGGGGCCGCGTGCCAAAAATGGCTCCAAATGTCCTAATCTGCGGGCAGTAGCCTCAACCCACCGCATTCTCTCCCAGTTTGCTCTTGGTCTCCTAAAAAGCCACTTCCTGATGTAAAAAAAAGACTCTAAAAATACTAAGTATTGCATTTGAAAACTAGTGGCTTTGTGACAAGACAGTGCATTGGCCGAGACTTTGGGCTACTTCTGGGCGTGTTTTATGGTCTGCTGGGCTGGTTTATTGTTGATATCTCTGAAAGTAAATCAAACGTTGCCTGCAGCCGGCTCTTATCCATGCAATTTTACCTACATTGCAACACACTTATACAGCGAGTCTTTACAAGGTCGAAAGAGCCCCAGTTTGCAAACATGGGCTGCTTTTAACTACCTCATTCACTAGGAGGCCCACTTTTATTTTGGTGCCAGGGAACTTTTTTGTATCCAAGGCCGACCCAGGATCTGCCTAAGTGGATGTCATTTAGGGGTCGCCGGGCCTCAAGGATGGGAAGGAGAGAGAGAGAGAGACATTTAAGGACAAAGTGCGCGTGATTGACATGTGATGTCACTTCCGCCACCCCAGGCATTTTGGTGAATTGATTTCAATGGAGGAAATTCAGCGGCTAGTACACCACCCCTCAAATCTGCTGTCTTTGCAGACGTGAGAAGGCTACAGAAAGGAAATGTTAGAAAGGGTGAAATTAAGCAAAAGTATCTATTTGTATCTATTTTGGGTATAATGTTACCAAATAGTTATTCCTTGAGATGTTCCCTAAGTCAAAACAGAAATACAGCAAGTCTTCTACACACACCTACCTACAATGTTAAGAAAGGCACAGAAGTCAACTCCATTTGTTATTGGTTCACAGGAAAGCAGACGTAGCTCATCTCTTTTGGCGCGTAAAGAATATTTAACACAGCCCTTCCTGCGAGCATTGCAGTGTTCTTTGTCAAGCTGACAGCCCAGCAGATCTTCAAATTAGCCTTTTTATTAAAATCAATAAAAGCGAGGAACAGGGCACTAAACTCCATGGTGGCAGCTTTGTTAGAAACTCATTACAGGCAAATAACAATTGCCCAGACCTTTAACTGCTCGCCATTGATTGCCGCACATGGCGAGTGATCTATGGACTTAATCAAGCCGCGGAACGGTATTTAGATCTAACCTTATGGAACCTTTACGTGGGCCAGTGACACAATAAAAACAAGGCGACACCGCCAGAGTCAAGAGTCACCGCTCTACGAAGAGGATGCTCCATATTGATCATTCCTGCAAATTGAGCAAGAGGATGTATGGCCGACATTAGTCAATAGCATCTTCCATTTCCGATCAAGCCGATTAGCGACTCAAAATCCAAAGCGACAGATAAAATCATACAGGGTGTCCCATCTTAACACATTTCTTCTTGTCGGCCAATAAAGAAATTGATTACAGCAGAGATTCAACCAAAGGGTTTACAAGCAAGAACCAATAGCCAACAGTAGTTATTGGTGTATAAAGATCTTGGTTACCGCAAGGTACTCAAGGCCAAGATCTGGGTAAGTTTTGGAACTTGGAAATAGTGAGTTTGAAGCACGCTTGTCAGTGAGTCCAAAGGCTCAACAGTTTGGCATGAGAGTAACATCGGGAACTGGCCCTTGTATTGAACATGACCCTATTTGATAAGACCAAACTGTAATACTACTGGAAATTCTGTTCCAAAGCACCACGTGAAAGAAGAATCAGTCAATTTTTCAGCCAACTGGAGTCTACTCTGCACCAAGTACTAGAAATGACACAATTTTAGACACTTAGGGCCTGATTCTAACTCTGGAGGACGGTGTTAAACCGTCCCAAAAGTGGCGGATATACCACCTACCGTATTACGAGTTCCATAGGATATAATGGACTCGTAATACGGTAGGTGGTATATCCGCCACTTTTGGGACGGTTTAACACCATCCTCCAAAGTTAGAATCAGGCCCATAGGGCCTTATTTATACTTTTTGGTGCAAAACTGCACTAAGGCAGTTTTGCCCCAAAAAGTTTTGCACCGGCTTGCACCATTTTTTAGCACCAGCTGGGCACCATATTTATGGAATGGTGCAAGCCGGTGCAAAGGGTAGGCTAGCTTAAAAAAAAATGACATTAAGCAGGTTTGAGTCAAAATAAATGATTCTGACCAGATTAGCGTCATTTTTTGACGCTAAGGGGCATATTTATACTCTGTTTGCACTGAATTAGTGTCATTTTTCTTTTACTATAATTCAGTGCAAAATTAACTCCATATTTATACTTTGGTGCTAGACCCGTCTAGCGCCAAATTTATGGAGTTAAAGTCATTTTTTGGAAGTGGAAACATAGCTTGCCTTAATGAGATGCAAGGTAGGCGTTACTGTGCAAAAAATGACTCTATGGCCTTAACGCCATATTTATACTCCCATGCAAAAATGGTGCAAGGGAGGGAGGAGAGGTAAAAAAACGGGGCAAAGCTTGCTTTGCCCCATTTTTTAAAGCCTGGGTCAGGGCAGGCGTTAGGGGACCTGTGGGCCGATTTCCATGGTGGAACACCATGGAATAAGTTCACAGGTGCCCTCCCCAGGCCTCAGGGGCACCCCCACCCACACCAGAGGGACTGCGGAGGATGGGGGACCCCATCCCAGGTAAGTAGAGGTAAGATTGCATTTTTTTTTTTTTTTAAGTGCCATAGGGGGCCCTGAAATGGGCCCTCATACATGGCACAGGGTGCAATGTCCATGCCCAGGTGACTCCTGTCCTCTGTGCTGGCCATTGGTGTGGCGGGCATGACTCCTGACTTTTCTAAGGCAGGAGTCATGTGGCATGGTAGGTTTAGCACTATAAAATGACACTAATCTGGTTAGAGTAATTGTTTTTCTCCAACCTGCCTAAAGTCATTTTTTGGTGCTAAACCCCCTTCTTCTATACTGCCAGCCCCACCCGACTAAAGTCATTTTTTTTTTTACTCTAGCCTACCCTTTGCACCGGCTTGCACCATTCCATAAATATGGTGCCCGGCTGGTGCACAGAAATGGTGCAAGCAGGTGCTAAACTTTTTGGTGCAAAACTGAGTTAGTGCAGTTTTGCAGCAAAAAGTATAAATAAGGGCCAATATTTTGTAAGTTTGCGCCACTTTTGCGTCAAAAAATTACGTTAATGCGGCGCAAAAAAAGAATAAATCAGGGTCTTGGTGCTAGACGGGTCTAGCACCAAAGTATAAATATGGAGTTAGATTTGCACCGAATTAGAGTTAAAAAAAATGACGCTAATTCGGTGCAAACAGAGTATAAATATGCCCCTAAATATGGCGTTAAGGCCATAGAGTCATTTTTTGCACGGGAACGCC
The DNA here is from genome assembly GCF_031143425.1 of Pleurodeles waltl. Lineage (NCBI taxonomy): Eukaryota > Metazoa > Chordata > Amphibia > Caudata > Salamandridae > Pleurodeles > Pleurodeles waltl. The sequence goes on from NC_090445.1 coordinate 1,694,854,972, forward strand.
TACCTTGCATCTCATTAAGGCAAGGTAGGTCTCCACTTTCAAAAAATGACTTTAACTCCATAAATTTAGCGCTAGAGGGGTCTAGCACCAAAGTATAAATATGGAGTTAGTTTTACACCGAATTAAAGTAAAAAAAAATGACACTAATTCGGTGCAAACAGAGTATAAATATGCCCCTTAGGGCCTTATTACGACCTTGGTTGATGGGATACTCCATCACAAATGTGACGGATATAACGTCCACCATATTACACGTTCTACAATATGCTGTGGAACTTGTAAAATGGCCGGCGGGATATCCGTCATATTTGTGACGGAGTGTCCCATCTGTCAAGGTCGTAATCAGACCCAGCAGAAAGATCAATAATTTAAATTTCCCATATCAGGTTGCCCAATGCAGGACTCGGAGGGTTGAATCCATGACAGGTTTTCAGGCCAACACCACAATGTGATGAGTTAAGTTTGAGTTATTGCGCGTAAACGTAGTCCATGTGGATACCATTAAAAATCAGACATGAGGGCCACCTATGCTGGACACTAATGACCTAAGATGTGAGCTCCCTTCTCATCTGCCACAGCAAGGCTGTGCCCAGTGATGTGAAATGTGATAGAGATTTCACAGCTGTGCAGGACTTTCATTCTAGCGCTGATAGCCCAGCACGTTCCATATGCAATAAACCAAAAAACTCTACCCTCCTGTCGTGCACACAGGTGAATCAATTCACAAAATATGCCATTAACAAATATACCCTTGCTCGGTTTTGCAGCATTTTGGATGGTACAAAAGCCTCCTGTGCTGCCTGTCATCATTGTAAGCAGTTTCTCCACTGTTGAGAGCAGTGGTTAATTTGGAAAAAGATAGTGCCAGGGCCCTCGTCAGGAGGCCACCGCAGCTTGCACTACCCATTGCCCCTGCCAGCGCTGCCGAAGGCAGCACCCACACAATTACAAATCATCACACTCTTACAAGAGTGACAATTCAGCCTATTCCAGGCCTGCAGAGCTATAAGAATGGCTTGGGTGGCAGTCAATAGTCATTTTTAATATATATTGATTAAATAAACAACTGTTGCACTCATCTCTAAATTAGAAAGGCACAGCTTCCATGCGACGGACTGGTACAAGCCCTGGAGTTGACAACTAATGGCCGGTGCCGAGCACCGTAAACCACCGGCTCAAATTAAGCACTGGTGAAAAGTGCTCAATCATGAAGGGAGCAGAGTGGGGCTAATCTCCAGGCAATGTGGCACCACACCCTCCTGGCAGCCTGTTCTTCCTTTCATCTTCCCTTCGCAGTCACTCACGCAGCAGGCTGTGATGATGCTGACGAAGAAGGTGGACTGCCATGCCACTGTGATGATGCACAGCAGAGGGCAGACATGCCTTAATTCAGGCCCGGAGCCCAGGCTAGAGAGGCTGAACATACCAGCCCATTTATATTTGGCGACCATTCACAGGTGGGTTGGGCCTGATGGCTCCACTGCGGGGACCAGTGTTTAATGTCATGGTCAGAGTTTGGATCACGAAGAGTCCACTCAGTCTTCCATCCAGGGGTTGATAACATGAGCACAACTGAACTGTGTAACAATAACCCCCTATTATCAAATGCCAAGGTAGCCTTAGGGGTGGATGTGTGCTTCCCAAACACATTGAGGGGCTTATCGGGGGAAGAAAGTCTGATTGAGGCTTCAGTGAGTGGAATCTGTAAAGGGTGTGTTCATTCAGAGTACCACTCGCTCTCAGACCCCCAGACGCGGCCTCCAGTGGTCCTCTGTTTACTTTCTGAGAGAGAGTGAACGCACTGCCTGCCAGGGTGGATCCTGAGTGAACTGTCACAAATTTCTTGTTCTCAGTTCTAGGGATAGGCTGAACAATGGTAGTCACATTTTGCAATCATTTTACTAATGGAAAAGAAAACTGGACAGGGTGCTTGACCCTAGTAGAATCCCATGCCTGGTGGTATGGTGTGTCATACAGACATCCAAGGAAAGGAGTGGGTGCACCCGCTGTAGCAAACTTGACATCCATTGATGTCAGCGAATGGATGTCAATCAGCATGAGAAGAGGAGGGGACAGGAGAGCCATGTGACGGAGGCTGAGCAACCTTCCTAGGGGACCTCTGGAGTGAGAGGGTTGACTTCTGCATTCCTTTTCTTTACAGTGAACATCTTGCAATCCCATGCATTTCCTGGGTTGGACATTGTCGCTCTATTTGTGGTCATTTACTGTGCGCACTCCATGTACACAGTATTGCTGGGAAAATTATCTGCAATGTGGTGGATGCTACCATCAGCATTATCCAATGAAGTCATAGGGATCATGAAACATCCAAGCATCATATAAAGAATAAGCATAGCAAATAAGCCACGCCCATTCAGCAGGAGTGTGGTAAGGGTGTAGTATGTAGCGGGGTGCATTTTAGAGCACACTGTTGCAAATATATTATTAAAGCGTGGTGTGGTAGCACACTGCAATTTATTTTGAATAGGCCCCTAAATCTGCAGACATGTAGTTTTATTGATAACATTGTACAGTGAGCAAATATTAAGCTGTGGAAATATGTCTTCAGTGAATATTTATCAAGTAAAGTGCTGTGATTTATTTTGAAACTATTAAAATATTTGTTTCCATCACACTTCAGATTTTCAAAACAAAGGGCCAGATTTACAAGGCCCTAGCGTCTCCTTGTGCCACATTAGTGTCTTGTTTTTATGCTAATGTGTCTCAATGAGGCAAAAATCACCATACCATATTTGCAGTGCATGCATCGCACCTCTTTGTGACCCCTTGCTCTGCATTATGCCTACACCAAGCATAATGTATGCAAGGGGATGTTCCAGCATTAGGAGGCCCGCAAAAATGGTGCAATGAAATCAGCAAGATTTAAGTGCGCCATTTTTGGCATCACTTTTAACGCCTGCTCAAAGCAAGCATTAAAAGGCCGCACCCATTGAAATCAATGGGCCTCCTTGCACTTTTCTGCACGAGCGTCAAACGTTTTGACACTAGTGCAGCAAAGCGCCACAGTAGCGTCAAACATTTTGATGCTATTAGCCTAATGTGTGCTATGATGTGCCGTATTGTAAATATGGTGCACCCATGGTGTCGTTAGGTGGTGGGAGGGGGAGGTGCAAGAAATCTGGTGCATCAGTAATGATGCACCAGATTCTTGTAAATCTGGGCCAAAATGTTTAATTTGTTCTTTCCTAACTGGTGATATATTTCGAAATATTAGTGCCCTTTAAGTTTTGTTACATGTTAGGAAAAAAATTAACATCCTATTGCCTTTGCTTTCCCACTCAGTAAGATTCTAGCAGAGTTCACATTGCAAATTTCTACCACTTTGAAAGAAAAGTAAAGGCCAATCTCTGGGTTACAAGTATAAGCAGCAGTTACCAGAAGACAGAGTCTGCCATTTGACCTTTGTGACAAGATGAAAATAAAATGTAAAGGCGTTCTTACTGCTCATTCACCTTCTGAGCTCCAGCATGGTTATTTTGGGGGTGCTGCAGCACCCCGCACTCCTGATTCCAGCGCCTGTGGATCTACGCCTGCGACTTACGCACAAAGAGCCCCCGACACTGAGGGGGAGACAAATCAGCATCATTCTACAATTCATCTGGGACGGAAGTGGTTGTGACTCACGCCTGTGGGACATAGAGGAGTGAAATGAGCTTATCAGGACTTTAAGTGCGCTCAAAAGCTGGGGGTACTCTCAAAGGGGCGTGGCCGATGTAATTAGGGGCGTGGCTTAAAAACATATGAGCTAAAAATCGGTGCTTAGCATAATGTGCTACCCGAGTGGTATTTTGCTGCTTCTGTCATTGCATCCAGATATAACACAACCGACATTGATATGCTCCCTCTCTACAGTGGCCACCTGGCAACAAGCTCTGCGTCTTTTAAATGCCCAAAATAAAAGCTCTGCGTTTTTTAACTGTCCACAATAAATGAATGCCGTGCCATAGTGCATCAGGACATTGTATCTGAAATATATACTGGAGATGTGCCAAGAAAAGTTGCCTTGTGACGTAATATTATTTATCTATTTGTTTTTTTTAAAACCCTCGTGAACACGATGTATGTTGTCTTACCTAAACAAAATGGACATTATCATTTTCTTGCATTTTTTGTGTCAATTCTATTCTTCCGCGTTGATGGTGAAAGCACAGGCGGAGCCTTGCTCCCACCTTCATCCCCAACAAGTGTTCGCTTCAGCATTTCATAGGGCATTTTCTTTCTAGCTGAAGTAACCATGTTCTGAGTTTATAATTTTTTTATTTTTTGAAACATTAAAATATTTATAGTTATGCAACCTCGCTGTACCTTTATATTTATTCCCAAGTCATTCCACAATTCACACAAATGACATCTCGGCTGTTGCAGCTGAAATAAACCTCTCGTTACTAAATCAACACGTATTTTGGAAGGCTGCCTGTTCTCTGTTTCCATGTTGATACCAGGAGGCAGCCGGCAGACGTTCAGAAGGGCACTGTCCGCTTTTTATATTAACAACCCTGAGGGTGAGGCCGTGGCGTAACGGAAATTGAGGGGGCCCCATGCAACGCACCTTGAGCCCCCCTGTACCCAGTCAGGGGTCTGCCGCCGTGCACAGTGTACTGTGCTAAGGGGACACCCTGGAGCTCTCCTCCTCCCACCTTCCCCCCTCCCCACACACACACACTCAGGGGCTGCGGAGCCTTTGTTATACCACCGGGGTGAGGGCAATTTTGGAGAGCCCGATAGGGACCTGTATCAGCACCACCTTTTTAGAGTACTGGCAGGACCAGCCCCACTTAAAGCCCTGGAGCTTATACTTACCACATCCTGTAAGCTAACGGATCCCAGCATGGATCATGTGTCTATATGCATTGTCAATGCTGCTGTAAGATCTGCGCTATAGTTCTGAAATCAATAGAAATGTGAACAAATAGTAAAAAAATTTCATGGTAGTGTCAATGTCACGTGGTCTTGTGATGACAGAATGCTACACAATAAGTGATTTAAGGTGCATAGTATGTTCTGTTAACCATCGCCTCTGAGAAAATCCTGGCGCCGATTGTTGGTCCGGCCCCATCACATTCTCTCTGTTTAACAATGTAGCCACATGGATCCTACGTTCTACAGCTGTGCAATGTGCGTGCTGTCTGCTGGACGCCTGGCACAGCCCCGCTAGCCCAAGTTGCCACGCTACCAACAAGGTTCTCTCTGTGAACAGGTCTCTCTCTGCATATGGCTCGTGCTAGGCTGAGTAGCTATTAAAAAATAACATTTAGGCATTTTCACGGTTTAACACTCCTGATTATCAGCAGAAAGAAACAGAAATTCATGTTCAAAAAGTTATTAACCAGCTCCAGGGTCCCTTCCTAGAGACCCTTGTTTGCAGAAAGGCATTTTCAGTACATGTAGATACATAATACAGAAATTCAACCTTTTAGTCAGTAGAATGGCGAGAAAACTAATTAAATGAGATTTGTTACATATATGAAGCATTACTGAATTTTGCTGATGTCTGCTCCCAACAAAGCTAATAATTGAATTGAGCAGCATGGACAGCACACCCAAAGTCTTGGATCAGTGTATATGAATACCTAGATACATATTTATTTTGAGATATGTGGCAGAAGGATACAATTGACTATTGCTAGCCTTCTTAAAGGATGCCAGACATCCCTTTTCACTGTGAGCATCTCATAAAGACATTCTCAGAAGCAGATACACCGGCGGGCCTGAAAAGAGCCTTTGTTTGCAGGTAAACTGTTTGCACATAAGATGACACTGAACTGGAGACAGTTCAAAGAGCTTCGTTTTTGCAGGATTGCTCTGCCTTTGGAATAGTGGATTTTTTTTAAGTCAACCTATGAGATGGGGAGCTTTCTTCACCTAGTGTTTTTCATTCTGATTGTCACTGCTGAGGGTGGGTTACACCATTTAAACCACTGTGGAGGACACACTGCAAAGTGAACCCGCAGGAATCTATTTTCAGAAGATGGAATGCCCCGGTGCTACACAACTCAGTCTCTCCTATCATTCTCTGCTATAGGCTGAGCATCTCGAATCAAGAGAAGAGATGTGCTGGTCCATAGAGTGCAGAGAAGACCTGCTGGGTGACAGGGAAATAGGAATATGTTAGGGGGACAGAACTATGGACCAAAGTAAGCAGGTTGCAGTTTGCTACAGGAAGACAGATTAACATGCCCAAGATTTGTTTTAAAGACACATGAAACCATAAGTCACATAACGAGGGAGGTCAATGTTCTATATAATTGTTTTACTTCAATCAGGAGGGCAGTCAGACAAGATGAAAGGGTTGAGGTTCATGCAAAATCCACCAGAGACTCACATGACGTGTTGCTAATAAGGGACCAACATTTTAAACATTCCATACTCAATGATAAGTCAAATAGCCTGGAGGACGACAGACTTGCAGAATTTAAACTTCAGAGGTGTAGCTCCAGGTGGGATGTTTGGGGTGTTACACCCCCCCAATAAATATTTTTTGTTATAAATAACAGCACCTTGAGAACCTCGTGGGTGAGCAGTGTGCTTTACAAATTCCTGATTGATTGCTAAATAGTTGGGTGCAGGTGCTTTCAGTAGGGTATGGTGAGATGTCTGTTGGATGTCAGCAGAAAGTTTTTCACACACAGACAAAAATGCACTCACACTCTCCCCCTCTATCTTTTTGGAAAGGTTTCAAAAATATTGGTTATATCACAAAATAATGTATTTTCTCTCACTTCCTAACCCTATCAATTCGCATTCCTCTCGCTTTCCACTGCCCCTTAAGCCCTTCTCGTGGGCCCTGCTTGTTGTATAATGTATTTTAACGTTAAGTACCAGAGTGATTGTTCGGAAATCTGAAGCTCATGCCACCCCCTCCGGTCTTACTGACCAAGCTAACTGACCCTGCTAAACTTCCATCAGATGATGAAATGCTCTCCGAACTGGGAAACTGTGGTCCAATCACAGGGGCCAGTGGCACCGTGACAACAGCGCTTTCAGGCCCATATTTATGGTTTGCGTCACCTTAGCGACATTTGTTTTGGCTCTAAAGAGGCACAAACCTAACTTCATATTTACACATTGATGCTAGACCGGTCCAGCGTCAAAGTTTTCGAGTTGGCGCCATTTCTAGGAAGCGCTAACCCACCTTGCGTCAATGAGATGCAAGGTAGGCGTCCCCTTCTTAAAAATAATGCTAGCCCACCAGCGACTGGGAGGCAGGCCTAAATAATGGCGCTAAGCCCGTTTAGCACCATTATTTAACATCTGGTCAGACCAGGCATTAAAGTGCAGGTAGGCCCATTTCCATGCGGAAACACCATGGAATGGGCACAAAGATGCCTGCCCCAAGCCCCTGTAAAACTACCACCCACACCACAGAGACACTACAGGGGGAGGGAGCTCATCCCAGGTACGTGGCAGGTAAGTGTGTGGTGTGCCATTGGGGGCCCCTTACATGGGGCCCCCTGCAGTGGGACTGGGTATGTAGGGCTTGCCCAGGGGACACTGGTCCCCTGTGGTGGGCATTGGGCTAGGGGTAATGACTCCTGTCTATACTTAAACAGGAGTTATTTTTTGGCTGTTTTGCATCAAAAAACGATGCTAGGCTGACTAGCGGCAGATATTTTGCCGCTAACCTGCCTAATGTCATTTCTGACCCACTAGCGCCATTTCCCCTAACGCCATCCCTCACCAGCTAGCATCTTTTTAGGAAATGCTACCCATGCCTTAGCACCATCGTGCATCATTTTATAAATATGGCGCACGGATGGCGTTAGGTAATGGCATTAACCGGCGTTAAAAAAAATGCCGCACAACTGCGTTAGCGCAGTTGTGCGCCATTTTTCTTAAATATGGGCCTCAGTTCTGTTGTAGTTATGAGGTAGTCCAGAACTTTGTAGGCATGTGGTTCTTTGACTGCGCTCTCAAAGAATTGTTTTAAATTCCTTTTCAGTGTTAAAGAAAACAAATGAGCAGAAGGTAGTAAACAATTCTGAGTACTGCTACGACGTAGATAGCCCTATTCAGTGCTCGATACAGAGGGGCATGATGTTGACATGATTTGGTCAAATAGAAAAATTAATACATAAATACAGTAAACTTGAGTACACACGTTCTGGTTAGATTTCTACATTGGTTTTTACATGCCCATGTATGTAGGTGGTGGGATCACAAAAACAAGCATTGACAATGCTAGTGAGCTTGACACACACTCAAGCACTGAGAAAAGCAATTAAAACCCCAGTCTGCAGTGCAAAACAATTAGGAAAGGACCACTTTGTGTGTTCAATGTATTGATTAGGTGAATTCAATGTGTAATGAAAGTATACTTTCAAGATGTAAAATATTCTCTCGTGCATTCCAATGGACGAGGAAGGATTCGCCTAAACAGCCAACAGAAAGAAGATGCAAATTAAGGCCCATATTTATACTTTTTTAGCGCTGCATTTGCGATGCATTTTGACGCAAAAGCGGCGCAAACTTACAAAATATAATTGTAATTTGTAAGTTTGCACCGCTTTTGCGTCAAAAAGTGGCACAAATGTGGCGCTAAAAAATGTATAAATATGGGCCTAAGTACTTCTGTTGGTTGATGCAAGATGTGATTGACAATGTCTCAAGCCAATGGCTGAAGGTTGCAGAGCCAAACAAGGCATTAGCTTTTGGAGGGTGAGCCAATACCCTTTTCAGTGAAAAACAATATAGGGGCAGATTTAAGAAAAGTGGCACTGCGCCCAGTCTAGAGCCACTATTCTTGCACCCCTTAGCGCTCCCCTACCACCACCATGTGTGCGCTGTACTTAAAATATGGTGCACATGGCGCAGGGTAGCGGGCAATAGCGTCAACATTATTGATGCTTTTGATGTATTGTTCAGAGTTAGCTCCAACATTTTGGTACTAACTCTAAACAGTACAAAGGCCCCTCTGGATGCAGCCCCACTTTTCTTAAATTCGGCCCAAAGTTTTTGTGACTTTCTCTCCTTAGAGTTACCTGAACCACTGCTTAATCTGCCTTTTATCCTTCCCAGGAGGACAAAATGTGTACAAGTGGGTAACACAAACAATAATGCAATCTATGTCGTGCGCGATCTACGTATCTTTTGTTGTGGAAAAAATCTGTCTGTAATATGAGGTTTTGTGCTTTAGAAGTAAAAACATCCAAGGCTCGGATCCGTGACCCAGTCCCCAGAAAGGAACTCCACGTATTCAGTTGATTAGCACACTCCATTAGGAAAAATGCAAGTTTCTTTCATTTCCAACAAACTCCTCTGATGACATCCATGGATTTAACTACAGACATCTGGATTGCGCTCCGTTGTTGGGGTGTGTAAAGGAATCCGCGCTCAGGGTTTGGATATAAAGGACCTTCTCATCCCATCAAGGTGCAAGGCACTCCAAACCTTTTTTTCTTTCAGGAGAAACCCGATAAGCATAAGACAGAGGCGGGCAGGTCTGCACCTGCATGAGGTCAGCTGGTCTCTTACTCCGACAATGGCGCGCTCGCGGCGTTGACAGCTCCAGCGGGCACCTGCCTCTAAAGAGCCATCAAAGAGGCTCTTTCAGAAGAGGCCTTCCAAAGGGCACACTGTGGGCCTTTAACACTGGAGCTGGAAACATAAAAAACGGACAACTCAATCTAATGTGTGCACACTGTGGAATCATTACAAAGGGGAAAACATGAAAAAGGGACAACTTATTCTGATGTATGCACACTGTGGAACATTACAAAGGGGAAACATGAAAAAGGGACAACTTATTCTGATGCATGCACACTGTGGAACATTACAAAGGGGAAACATGAAAAAGGGACAACTCAATCTAATGTATGCACACCGTGGAACCGTTACAAAGGGGAAAACATGAAAAAGGGACAATTTATTTTGATGTAAGCACATTGTGGAACCATTACAAAGGGGGAAAACATGAAAAAGGGACAACTTATTCTTATGTATGCACACTGTGGAACCATTAAAAAGGGGAAACATGAAAAAGGGACAACTTATTCTTATGTATGCACACTGTGGAACCATTAAAAAGGGGAAAACTTGGACAAAGGACAACTCGAGCTGATGTGTGCACACTGTGGAACCATTAGAAAGGGGAAAACATGAAAAAGGGACAACTCGATCTGAAGTGTGCACACTATAGATTCTTTTACATTTGGGAAAAACATTGACAAAGAACAACTCGACTTGATGCACGCACACTGTGGAGCATTTAACAAAGGGGAAACACAATAAAAAAGGACAACTCAGTCTGATGTATGCACAGTCAAAGCCTGGACCCTTTACCATCAGGATAAACATGAAAAAAGGACAACTCAATCTGATGTGTCACAGCATGGACCCTTTACCATCAGGAAAAACATGAAAAAAGGACAACTCAGTATGATGTGTCACAGCATGGACCCTTTACCATCAGGAAAAACATGAAAAAAGGACAACTCAATCTGATGTGTGCACACTCACCGCATGGACCCTTTACCATCAGGAAAAACTTGAAAAAAGGACAATTCGATCTGATGTGTGCACAGTAATAGCATGGACCCTTTACCATCAGGATAAACATGAAAAAAGGACAACTCAATCTGATGTGTCACAGCATGGACCCTTTACCATCAGGAAAAACATGAAAAAACGACAACTCAATCTGATGTGTCACAGCATGGACCCTTTGCCACCAGGATAAACATGAAAAAAGGACAACTCAATCTGATGTGTCACAGCATGGACCCTTTGCCACCAGGATAAACATGAAAAAACGACAACTCAATCTGATGTGTCACAGCATGGACCTTTTACCATCAGGAAAAACATGAAAAAGGACAACTCAATCTGATGTGTCACAGCATGGACCCTTTACCATCAGGAAAAACATGAAAAAAGGACAACTCAATCTGATGTGTCACAGCATGGACCTTTTACCATCAGGAAAAACATGAAAAAGGACAACTCAATCTGATGTGTCACAGCATGGACCCTTTACCATCAGGAAAAACATGAAAAAAGGACAACTCAATCTGATGTGTCACAGCATGGACCCTTTGCCACCAGGATAAACATGAAAAAAGGACAACTCAATCTGATGTGTGCACAGTCACCGCATGGACCCTTTACCATCAGGAAAAACATGAACAAATGACAACTCGATCTGATGTGTGCACACTAAGGAGCCTTTTACATTTGGGAAAAACATGGACAAAAGACAACTCGATCTGATGCACGCACACCGTAGAGCCTTTTCAAAAGGGAAAAACATGAAAAAAGGACAACTCAATCTGATGTGTCACAGCATGGACCCTTTACCACCAGAAAAAACATTAAAGAAGGACAACTCAATCTGATGTGTCACAGCATGGACCCTTTACCATCAGGAAAAACATGAAAAAGGACAACTCAATCTGATGTGTCACAGCATGGACCCTTTACCATCAGGAAAAACATGAAAAAAGGACAACTCAATCTGATGTGTGCACAGTCACCGCATGGACCCTTTACCATCAGGAAAAACATGAAAAAGGACAACTCAATCTGATGTGTGCACAGTCACAGGATGGAGCCTTTACCACCAGAAAAAACATAAAAGAAGGACAACTCAATCTGATGTGTGCACACTCACTGCATGGACCCTTTACCATCAGGATAAACATGAAAAAAGGACAACTCAATCTGATGTGTGCACAGTGAAAGCATGGACCCTTTACCATCAGGAAAAACATGAAAAAAGGACAACTCAATCTGATGTGTGCACAGTCACAGGATGGAGCCTTTACCATCAGGATAAACATGAAAAAAGGACAACTCAATCTGATGTGTCACAGCATGGACCCTTTACCATCAGGAAAAACATGAAAAAAGGACAACTCAATCTGATGTGTGCACAGTCACAGGATGGAGCCTTTACCACCAGAAAAACATGAAAAAGAACAACTCGATGGGATGTGTGCACAGTGACAGCATGGACGCTTTACCATCAGGAAAAACATGAAAAAAGGACAACTCAATCTGATGTGTGCACAGTCACAGGATGGAGCCTTTACCACCAGAAAAACATGAAAAAGAACAACTCGATCTGATGTGTGCACAGTGAAAGCATGGACCCTTTACCATCAGGAAAAACATGAAAAAAGGACAACTCAATCTGATGTGTGCACAGTCACAGGATGGAGACTTTACCATCAGGATAAACATGAAAAAAGGACAACTCAATCTGATGTGTCAAAGCATGGACCCTTTACCATCAGGAAAAACATGAAAAAAGGACAATTCAATCTGATGTGTGCACAGTCACAGGATGGAGCCTTTACCACCAGAAAAACATGAAAAAGAACAACTCGATCGGATGTGTGCACAGTGACAGCATGGACCCCTTACCACCAGGAAAAACATGAAAAAAGGACAACTCAATCTGATGTGTGCACAGTCACAGGATGGAGCCTTTACCACCAGAAAAACATGAAAAAAGGACAACTCAATCTGATGTGTGCACAGTGACAGCATGGACCCTTTGCCATCAGGAAAAACATGACAACTCAGTCTGATGTTTGCACATTATCGAACCTTAACATTGGGAAGGCCTTGAAAAAAAGACAACGCTATCTCAAGTAAGAATATCTCGAAGCTTTTAACAGTGTGGAAGAAACACAGGAGCAAAAGACAACCGAATCTATCGACACAATGAAACTTTATTGAAAAAAGAAACACACAAAAGGGACACCATGCATTAATATATGCAGCTTAAGGGCCCTGTGTATATTTTATAGGAATATATGTTAAAACAAGCACTGGTAAAGCCAGTGGGCCACGTTTGCTATTATTGAAGGTGTTTGGGAGTTGATGTGCAGCTTTATTTGCGGTGCACTCAGCTGTCAAAGAAAGGAAACCCCATAATGAAGCTTTATCACAGAATTCAAGGAGATCCAAGCGCTACTAAGGCCGTTTGATAAACAGACTCTTTTAGTAGAGTTAAGCAGTACCCATAAATAAGAATGATACCAAAAGGAGTAAATAGGTGCAGTTTGCATTGTGAGTGGTGAACTTGGGCATAGAAAGCAAAATATTGCTTGATGCATACTTTGACAATGGGCCACTGGTTTTGGTACATCAGACTATATGCATGCACAGCTTTACTTTGTTAACGAGCGAGCTGTAAAGCCAATAGCAATTCTTCATGATGACAAACTAAAACAAATGAAAATGCAATGGTGATTAGTGAATAGTCTTTGTAGCTAAGGCAGCCTGGCAATAAAAGTTGTAAATTAAATGTCAGTGAGTCTGCAAAATAAATACATCAAAGAACACATGTTGGCTCTCATTTGTGAGCTAGAAGGTATGATGCTTTCATGGTCCAACTTACGAAATAGTTGAGGACTAAAATTGTGTTACTGCTTGAGTGGCGTGTGAGCCCTGGTTGAGCAGCAACCACAATCCTAGTCAGGGTAAGGCACCAGCAAACCCCAAATAACCTGTGCTCACCTCCGGGTACCTTGGCACTGAGCAGTCAGGCTTAGCTTAGAGGCAATGTGCAAAGTATTTGTGCCACACTTCAAACAATGAAATAGCAAAAACACAACATAAAACGGATCCTACACGGAGTTATAAAAACAGAATTTAATTCAGGGGTTAAAATTTTTTAAACAAAACTTGCAATATAGCACCTAAAAGCATAAAGTGCCAATCGCGGCTATCCGGCCATGTCAAAGTCAAAAGTTCAAGCCAACTGTGACAGAGAGTGGCTTGGATTCAGTCCCAGATTAGTCCCGCTGAAGGTTTGGTTCTTCAAATTTTGTGCCAAATGTCCCGTTTGTGTTAAAGGGGGTCACAAGGAGCAAGAAGATTGTCTCAGGGAATGATCAGCAGGCAGGGCATCATGGATGGGCAGGCTAGTGCTTCTCGCTGGCCGACCCCCGCAAGTGGTCGGTGCTACTGTGTGAAGAATCATTCTGGAGGCGGCTCTTGCTGATTTTTGGTATAAGTGGCATGGTTCCAGTGTGAACAGGCCCATTTGCGGTTGCGAACAGCCCAAAAGCTTGAATGTATGCACTCAAGATCCACACCAAGGGTCCAAGACCTGAGAGGCACCTTTTGTGGGGTCGGGAATTTCCTGTATATGGTTCCAGGGACTACTGGGGAGTCTGTTGTGGTCCTGAGGCTCGGATCAGGAGGCAGGCAGTCACTCTGGGGCCCTGGGTTCAAGAGGGCATGCAGGTCCAGTTCTTACTCCCTAGGAAAGAGGGCAATAGGCATCAGGTCAGAACAGCAAAGCAGCAGATCATTCAGAGTAGCAGTCCTTTCAGCAGTACAGCAGTCCTTCTTCCTGGCAGAGTAGCCACAGGTCCAGAAGTGTACAGAAGTGATAGTGTCTGAGGTCTTATTTTATACACTGGTGCCCTGTCCCTGGAATGTGGGAACAGGTTCTAGACAGTGTCTTTAAAGTGCAAGGAATTCCTTGCCTCCCTAGCTCCAAGCTGGCTGAAGTGGCAATGTGGGTTGTTAAGCCCTTTGTTTGGAGACAGGATAATGCCTATTCAGGTGTACGTGAGGCTGGGCATGGCTCCTCCTTCCCATCCTGCCTGTGATGGCCCATCAAGTCACACCTAAGCTCCAATTGTGTGTGGCTGTCTTGGAGGAATAAACAAAGCCCAACTGCCAACTAGACCCAGTCATGTGACCAAAGACAGACTGCAGGCAACCAAATGGCTAAGGTAAAAAAATACCAACTTTCTAAAAGTGGCATTTTCAGAATTGCAATTTAAAATTTGACTTCGTCATAAGTTGGGATTTTAAATTGTGATTTCAGAGACACCAAACCTAAAGTGGGTTATCTCCTACCATTTGGAAAATACACTTATAAAATGTGATAAGATAACCCCAGTGCTATCCTGTGTAAGGGATAGGCCTTGCAGTAGTGAAAAATGAATTTAGGGCTTTTACAAAACGAGGACATGTAAAACTTAAGTGCACATGTCCTACCTTTTAAATACACCGCATTCTGCCCTCTGGGCTGTCTGGGACCTACTTATATGTATGCAAAGGGAAGGCTGGGGCCTAGCAAAAGGTTTATTTTGAATAGTAGGCCTGAGACATGTTTAAAGGACTACTTAAGTAGATGGTACAATCAGTACTGCAGGCCCACTAGGAGCATTTAATTTAAAGGCCCTGGGCACATGTAGTGCACTTTACAAGGTACATTAAATATGCCAATTTGGTATATGCCAATGTTACCAAGTTTCAAGGAGAGAGTACTAGCACTAGTTAGCAATGGTAAATTGCACAGAGTAACAAAAACGTATTCAGCAAAAGTAGCAGAAGGAAGGCAAACGTTTTGGGAATTTCCCTGCGGAAAGGGCCAGGTCCAACAATACCTCCTTATCAAAACCACAAGAGAACATAAGTGGGACAACATACCCATCAAAAAAATGCCATGGCCTTGACTGAGAATCCATACAAGCAATAGTAAACCATGCAAAGCACATGAAAGCCAAAGGACACCTATCCAACAGCCCCAGGCAACAACTGAGAAAGAAGCATTATCTTTGCTTTAAACAGGTTAGATGTGCAAATAGTTCAAAAACTCTAAAAAATTTATGATGGCACCGAAGGCAACAACTTAAAGTTGCTCCAGCTGTACATTTCCCTATAAGGGTTTGATTTTGCATTGAACATAAGGCAAGACTGTCACTTGGGAACCCAATGGACTTTCCTGAAAGTGCACCCTATCAGGAAACAGAGAATATCCAGAACAGGAGTAGTCTCTGGCATTTATAATTCAGAGAGGGGAGGTTGTAAAGTGAAATGCCACAGGCACATTAGTCCTATGCAACACTACTCCTCATTGCAACATTTCTGACTGACCTGTTAGTGGTATGAGGCGACTCGCTGATGTTCTACACCCTTTGGAACATGTTGCTTCCCAGCAGAGTACTTCACTCTCCTGATGTTGGTGGAAACTCACACTGGACCACCTTTCATTTAATTACATTTCACACTTTCAGATCCTCACATAATTAAAGGTTGGTGGCAGCTGATCAATAGTCATGCGTTCAGCAGGCCTTTTTACTTCTATCCCAACTTGAGGGGGCTGTCTGCTAGCCGTCTCCATTAAATGGGTTTAGTCTGTTATGAACAGCACCTCATGTGTTCACCTGAGTGTGGGATGTGAGTATGCAGCATATTGTGGGGTGTATGAGGGCTTCGGATGCTCCCTCGAAACATGTGCCGTATAATGCCTATTCAGTTGTACATAATGCACCAAGCTTATGTCACACCAGAATATATAAACAGGTTCTAACATAGAGGAGATGCGGATTGCCCACGCTGCTCTTGTGTAGATGCAGACTTACTTCACATGCGCTGGTCCTGCCCCCGCTTGCACACATATTGGACCAGCATCACTTCCAGATTTACCACCTGCACTGACCGTACAGACCTATATAAATGGGAAATATGTATCCTGTGGCTATTCCGCATAAAGAAGAAGATTAGGGCGACCGCCCTTTTCCTAGATTTAGGCCTCATAGTAGCTAAACATCTCATGCTCACAGATGGAAATCCCCAGGACCTCGGTTGTTTACAGCCTTGATGAGCTCGACGCTTACCTGGGCGCAGGCGGTAAGCGTAGTCCTCTATAGAGAAGATCCCCTTGGTCTAAGGAAATACCCCATAGCTACTTACTGGGACAATATCTTACAAGAGATGCAATCTCCCCATCCCCCTAAGGCAAATGATAGCCTCAATGCCGCGGTGGAGTCCCCGGAAACTCAAGCAGCGGCTATGAGGTGAGACTAAGTACTATACCCAGTTGGTTGCCCCTCCAGATATTATTTACAGATCGCGTTAGCAGTTGCCATGTTGCAGTGTCATGCCAGATATATCAATAGGTAGGAATAGTGCCAGGCAGATGCGTAGTGGGGTTTGTTGAGATGTTTTATTTGGGGTTCTATTAATGGCACTTTCCTAAAATGAATGATTCTGTTTATAATGTCAATTATACCCTCAATGATGACTCACCTTGAAGAAGTTGCCATATAAGCACCTCATTTGTTGTGGAACTATATGCAATATGAACACGTTCTGATTTCGAACCTAGGATCCGTTATTATGCGCTACACAATATCCTCGTGAGCAATACTTACCATAGTAGGTCGTAATTATGTTTGTTGTTAAATGACGTTTGTATCAAATTGCTAAAATCACATGCTATCAATTTGTCCATTGCATAATGGGCTATTAGATTGTCTGCATGTCATTGTATTGAAAAAGACCTTAAAAACCTTTAATAAACAGATTCAAACAAATGACGCCTTCAGATGCTCCAGAATGGTGCTGTCTAAGTAAACATGGAGCCCTGTGATTGGTGGTGCTAGAACACAAGTCTAGGAAGTCATCTTAAAGCACCAGAATGAACCCACCAAAGGTTGCCAGACTTCAGCTGAGAGCATCAAATGTAGGTTTATTCGGATGTTGAGAGAAATGGCAAAATGCAGTTTCACCGTTGGTGCCAAAAATCTGTGCATCATTCCTTTGTAGCTTCAAGTAGTATGCAATGAAGACCCTGAGATAGATGACACGCCTCACCCTCTGCAACTCTCTGTGTTCCTCATTTCTCCCCCTTTTCCTTTCAGGAGTCATTGTAGTAAGGGTGTAGCCTTTCTGGGAGGAATCAATAAAGTCATCAACTGAGTAAGGTAGCGCTCTTTGTTCAGACCTCACTATGTGAGGTCAATTTCCACAGGTAAGTCTGTGGCCTGCAAAGGAGCAACATCTTCTCACAACAAGGCCATGGCACTGCTATCACCTCAAACAAAGAGATGGGAAGATCAAACATCCCCACACTGTGCAGAACAGTGAGCTCTAAGCGAAGAGAGCTGAAGCCCAGCAACAGTCCCTGATTGGCTGCAGCCATGTCTGAGAAAAACACAGGTGGATTTATTACATGTTTTTGGTCACCAGGG
Organism: Pleurodeles waltl; assembly: GCF_031143425.1. Lineage (NCBI taxonomy): Eukaryota > Metazoa > Chordata > Amphibia > Caudata > Salamandridae > Pleurodeles > Pleurodeles waltl. Next base: position 1,694,872,932 of record NC_090445.1, read on the forward strand.
AATCAGAGACACTGTGAGCATTATTATTATGACATGCTTGGTATCTAGAAATTAAACTTTACCTGGACCTGGAGAGGAATACTCGGGGACCAATTGGATCCCTCCAGAAAGCTAAGTGCTGCACTGATTCTGAGAGATCGGTTGAGCAGATCCCTATCACCGCTGCTTGTAAACATATGTAGACTCTGTGAGGCAGATATTCTTTTATTTCACCTGACTTGAAACAAATGTCCTGTGGGCCAGCTCAGAGGAAGGATCGGATGGGGGTCGGTAATCCTTGATTTGTTCCATTGGACAGATCTCCCATCATCATGTCATATTGCAATTTCAAAATCCATTAAGTTCACACAACATTGGCTGCGCTTGAAAAAGGGTGCAGACCTTCAAAGTGTCCCTGGTAGAAATATTTTTTGCTGTTCTCGTTTGCTGTCTTAAATTTTTGTTCTGGATATTTTCAAAGGCTTTCTTCGATTGGATAGAACATGTCATTATGAATATCTAAATGTGTGAGGCGGGCCGATGTGTGTTTTGAAGGGCTTAGAACATTCTCCTTATTCTCACCCGCAAGCCTGGACACAACATACATTTCAAAGCATTTTTTACTTATCCCAGCTACCATGGAAGGGCATGTTCCAGCTAGTTGTACTCCATTTTTATTACATTAATAGTGAAAAATACATTATTATTCACTGTTTGTGTTGTAGAAAATTGGCAGAAAGCAAAGAAAGTGGCCCCCTCTAATGTCCATAAGGATGAGCTGCCACTGTGTTAAACACTGAATTTGCCGCCTCTGAGGCCAGGAGTCACAAAAGCAGTACCATGGGTTGCAAAGGGCTGGACAGGGGTCGCAGCTGCAACCCCTGGTGACCACTAAATGACGTCCATGTCCAGAGGAGAGGACATAGATTTCTTCAAGATATGTCTACAGCCCATCAATCTGTGGAGACTCAGCCTGACCTTGCTTCTCCCCTGCTCCTCAGCATTCGTGGGACCTTCTCGAGAAGGAGAATAGGAGGACGCCGTGACCAGGTTGGGTGTTTTTGGATCCTCATTGCATCTCACGCTAGAGCCGCCACCTCTCCTACCCCCTACCTGGTTGTTGTACAGTCATCACGGGGAGTAGAGATGTCAGTGGGTGTCTTTCAAGCAGGAGATGCATAAGTAATCTTATGCACCCGTACCTGGCGCCCTCTTACTCTCTCTCCCACTTCCACTCTGCCTCTCCCTCTATTTCCAATGGCGTAACAAAGGCCCCTACAGCCTTTGCGTGCGGGGCCCTGAGCTCCAGGGGGCCCCATCAGGACAGTACACTGTACACAGGCGGCAGGCCCCTGACTAGGTCCGGGGGGCCTCCTCCAGGTACTTTGTAGGGGGGCCTCTCAAGTTTTGTTACGACACTGTCTCTTTCTAGCAGCTGCCTCCGTAAGAGTGAGGGTGTAATCTATTCAGAGAGAGAGAGAGAGAAAGAAAGAAAGAAAGAAAGAAAGAAAGAAAGAAAGAAAGAAAGAAAGAAAGAAAGAAAGAAAGAAAGAAAGAAAAAGAAAGAGAAACCAAAGAAAGAAATCAAAGAAAGAAAGAAAGAAGGAAAGAGAAAGGCTGGTGTGCTCCTTTGCTGGAGGGTGGAGGATTCCAGGGACGCGGCTTTGTCGGGGGTGGCACCAGGATGCCAAACATGGGCCTTTTTTCGGGGCTGTTGGGGAAGCAGAATGCCAGTTGGGGGTCAGTGCACCCGATCCGTGCCTTCATTGGTCGGAAAAGCTGTGAAACGAATGCCTACAATGCTGCAGAAAGCCCGCAAGGAAGTGATGCATGCTGCAGGACGCTGTACCCCATGAAGCGGTACCCTGGGTGGTCCACAGCGAGCTAGGAACAGATGAAGAGAGACTCAAGGATTGCTGCTGGTGTGATGTAAAGGAGAGAAGGCAGGCTGCCCTCTCTTCTAAGAACCACTTCAGAGGAGCTGCCGGAGACTGGAAACCTATTATCGCTGCAGCTCCTACCCCCATCACCACTGTAAGGACGTCCTTCCTTTTAATGGTGTCTTTTTAGGCTTGAAGTCTATTATTTTCTGCTTTGCGGTGGCTCACTAGTTAGGACACCCAAGTGAGTTCTTTTGAAAGTTGCACCATTGTCATCCCCTAAATTGCCAAAACGTCCATTTGTGTAAGTTATCCGTTTCCATCTGCCAAGAGCACAGATATGTATGAGAAGTGGTTAAGGACACATTAATGCAGCTGCTTCTGAGGCCATCGTTTGTCATTTTCCTCTCAGCGTGTACTGCAGGAAGATGCTTACTGCAATGTAAAGCAAGCATTTGTAATGTAATTGGTCTTGCATTTGATCGAGTTAAAGCTATTAGCATTGTAAACTCCTAACTGGACTTTTCTTGCCACTTAAACTGAAAATGGAAACTAAAACAGTTTCACATAAGCAAGCTGATGGCCGCCATGAGCGTGAAGCAGACACACAAAAGGAAACAGAAGTTAGCTCGCAGTGAAACGTATCGGCAAAACTGCAGTTATTCAAAAGTGTAAATATCCATGTAACAGGGTTGATGTCATGCAAAACGCTCGACTACTGCCCAGTGAGATCGTGCTGCCTACGAAATAAAGAGAAAAGGTAGTCCAGAAACCATACCGAAAACATGGAGCCTCGTATGTTTTCAGTAGGTTACCGGTGCGCTCGAGGAGGGTTAAGCACCGGAAGAGGCATGACATATGTATGTCTTTCACTAATGAAATCAATCGAATTTTAAAAGGCAAGTCCACAAACCAACCAAACTGATAGGTGTGACATGGGTGTGGTTAAAAGCCTACAGAGAGTTTTCACCCAAACTGCCCTCAAGTCGATTTTTATAACCTTTGATCTCTGCATTAAATGTACTTGATGTTTTGGCATTTTAAGTACTAAAGTGTTGTCCTTTTAATTAACTTGGTTTCCATTGTTTACTTTCTTGCTACTTGAGCTAAGCAACCAAGAGTGAGCCAGGGACTCCTCACAGGAATCTGACTACATTTTAGGGTTCGGGATGGTTGGCTTCATTGGTTCTCTGTCATCAGTCACATTAACACTGTGTTGCTGTGTGTGGTAGAGCTTTTGTGTAGTAATAAAGCATGTTGCATGCAAGACAGGCCGCTTGGCATGTCGAAATTGATGCACTAGTTGCATTTAATATTAAGAGGATGTGTGTATTAGACATAGCGCCCAGAAAGCAGACTACTCATTGAATAGGAGCGCTAACAGTGTGTGACTGATCATCATACTTTCTGTTAAAAAACTCCATGTTTTCTAATATCAATTAAACTAACAAATCTTCCACTTCTCTGGGGTACAGGTTGTAACTGTGCCTGCAAGGAAGACGCTATTGTAAAAAACTATTTTGGAAGGAAAAAGAGAGATGCAGCATTAGGTTCTGTAGCTCACATATGTTTCTGAAAAGGGACATTTGCACATTGTTGTATCAATTATAAGCCTTATTGATAATGCATTATTAGTGGTAAAGACATGTAAGGTAATGGTGTAGGTGCGGGGTTGCACACTTGGGTCCAAATTTAAGAAAAGCGGTGATGCATCCAATGCAGCGCAACTTCCCGTGCATCCCCCATTCCCCCTAACGCCACCATGTGTGCGCCGTATTGATGAGATGGCGCACCATGGCGGTATTAGGAACAATAGCTTCAAACTTTTTGACCCTATTCTTGTGCTTTGCTCCACTAGTGTCAAAAATGTTGATTCTAGTGGAGAAAAGTGCAAGGAGGTCCATTGATTTCAATTTGTGCATCGTTCTAACTCCTGCTCTCAGCAGACGTTAACAATGATGCCAAAAATGGCGCAGTGAAATCTTGTCGATTTCATTGCGCCACTTTTGTGGGTCTCCTTGCTCCGGAACGCCCCCTTTGCATACATTATGCATGGCGCATTCACAATGTGATACAAAGGGTTACAAAGTTGCGCATTGTATGCATTGTGCCACTTTGTAAATATAGCGAAGGTAATAGACCACCTGAGCGCCGCCTGGGCATAAAAAAATGACACTAAGGCAGCGCTAGAGTGGCGCAAGGGGCTCCTAAATCTGCCCAATGGAGTGGCTGCTGAGGAGAGATGCTCAAGGGCCGAATCCCGATTGTTGACTCAATGACAGAGAAATTATGCGGAGAAACAATAAATGACTTGGCATAATTAAGACTTAGCAAACAATAAAACCGCATGGATGGCTGGCAATATACAGATGTTTTGAGCTGGGAGTATACTGACAGGTTAGGGATGTCTGATGAAATATGAGCATGGCCTATATAACACTCTCTGATTTGCATAATACCTGCTGAGTTATTTACCATAATTAACATCACTTTGCTTCACAATTCGTAGGGTAATGCAATGAAATAAACAATTGGGTAGATGTAAAACAGCAACCATTACGTGTGCGTACGGATTCTGAGGTACCACGGTGGGCTTCATCCATCGTCGCCTGCAGAAAAGAGATTCTCTAACAGTTACGTCTGACTCCTGACACACTTTGTCCAACAGAGCACAGCTTGTTGGAGAGGACGCAAGAGACATTTGCCAGTTCCAAGTTTCTCCCAAAATGATACATTTCTCTTTGGGGTTTAGAAGATATTCCATATGTGAACCCAATAATATTGGGGCGAGCACAACAGTGTATTTCTTTTTTTTTTTTTTATATATTTTTATTAACAGTTTGCTGTTTACTTTTCACAATTACATTTATGGGAACACCTAGGACTATAACTGAATTCTGTTGTCTGTTAGCTCTAGGATTCTAGTGTTGTTTCCTTGAGTGTCTGGTTCCTTATCACTTTGTTACCCATTTGTTTTATATAACAGCTTCAACCGGATATTAACTATGTACACACTTAATGGCTTTTTGTGGGTGATTTTAGTGTTGGGTAGTGAGGGTCGTTCCCTGAGGGGGCTATACCTGGGGGGATAGTCATCTACCATATGTGTTTTCTTACTGCTCTTTTGCGTGTGAGTGTACTCAACTCCGCGCTGCCCCTTGTGGCTTATTATGGGCTGTCAGTGTTCTCTACTAGTTGTTTCATTGATGTTTTTTTTTTTCTTTTTTTTTTTCTCACCCCCACCGGTGGTGTTATTGGGCTTATCCCTTATCTCCTTTCAGTATCTGCTTAGGCTTCCGTTTCTGTTGGTGCTGTATTGGGAGTTAATGATCCTTCCCCTGCGCTATCCCAGCTCATCATTAGTTCTTCCCACCCTGGGGCCACGGGAGTCTGCCGGATACCCTTTGCTTCTTCCGTTTTTAAGACCTGCAATTCCGCCCTGGCCCACCTCGCGACGTCATTTTTCCATTCAGCAAGTGATGGGCAATTAGCAGCCTTCCAACCCCTCATAATTAATCTTTTGTAGAGGGCCAGGGCGAGATCCAGGAAGCGACTCCTAATCTTCCCTAGCTGGATATCCGTCTTTAGACCCAACAGACAGACATCGGGGGTGAACGGCAGTTCCGTGTCATATAGCCTTGACATGCTCTCTATCACTGCCCTCCAGCCCCTCTGTAACACTGCGCATTTCCAAATCATGTGGTCAAAGTCTGCCTCGCCCTCACCACATCTGGGGCATATCTTGGGGGTTCCCCCATATATTCGGAACAGTCGGTGAGGGGTAAGATACGTTTTATGCAGGTAGTTATATTGGATATATTGTAGTCGGGTATTACGCGAAATCCTCCGGGGATAAGCCAGAGCTCTGTTCCAGTCTGCCTCTGACAGTACATGTCCGATCGTTTTCTCCCACCTCTCCCTGAGTGAATGCATGGGATCCAATGCAGCTTCTATCTGGGCTCGATATATTTTCGTAATTAAGTGGGATTCTACCCCCGAAGTCAGCAGGAGGTGTAACACTCCGTGGATCCCAGGCTCCGCATTAATCGTATCCCAATGGCCTTTCAGAGTGTGCACTAGCGTCCTGTACATCAAGAATTGACCCTGCGGGACCCCCCTCCCCACCAATTCGCCGAAGCTCAGTAGTATACCTTCCCTGAAAAGCTCCCCCACCGTCGTCACTCCCGCATCCGTCCATGGGCCCAACCCCCGGCCCCCGGATGTGGTTCCCTTCGGTTCCACGAGTAATACCGGAAGTGGTAGCGCCGGGGAGTAGGGTGGATCAACTCCAGTCCTACTCATGCATCTTTTCCAGCACATCTTCACGGTGTTAGTCATTAGGTTGTCTCCGAGGGGGGACAGCTTCTTCTCCATCATACGTGCTATTATTTGGTCTATGTCCATCGAGCCGTGGGAGTTAATCAGGTCCAGCTGCCCCTTGCCCACCATCCAGCCGGCCACCTACTGCAGTTGGGATGCCAAGTAATATGCCTCGAAGTCAGGAGCCCCTAGTCCACCCGCTTGCATCGGCCTGCACATAGTAGACAATGCTGTGCGCCTACGACCCTCATCCCATATTAATTCCCGAAGCAGGATGTTCAGTCCACAGAACCACGCAGGGGGGACCCATAACGGTAGGTTAGCAAAGAAGTAGAGGAGGCGGGGCAGCATCACCATTTTAGACAATGCCACTCTGGCCATTGTTGTAAGTTTCAGTGACCGCCAAAACCCGACTGAGGCGCGCAGAGACCGGAGCGCCCCACCCAGGTTGCCGTCTCAGAGGTCAGCCAGCTCATGAAATATTTGGATCCCTAGATATTTAAAAGTCCGCCGGGCCCAGTTCATATCTTTTGGACACGTTTCAGGGCGCACAGCGTTTGGTAGCATGGGGAAAACAAATGTTTTGCCTCGGTTAAGGTGAAGTCCCGTCAGTTCCCCGTAGCTCTCTAGAATCTTTAAAACCCACGGGAGGCCACTGGTTCCGTCTCTCAAGTACACCAGTATATCGTCCGCATATAGGGAAATAATATGCTCGCTTGGACCCCAGTTAATTCCTCTACCGACTCCTTCCTGTCGCAGCTGGGCCGCTAGAGGTTCAATTGCCAGGGCAAATAGCAGCGGGGATAGAGGACATCCCTGTCTGGTTCCTCGATACACCGGGTATGTGTTAGATATCGTTCTGCCCGTCTTCACCCTAGCCAGTGGGGAGGAATACAGTAGGTACACCTATCTCACCCAGCTTTCACCTAGTCCCATCTTTAGCATCACAGCCCTAAGGTAGTCCCACCTGATCGAGTCAAAGGCCTTTTCGAAGTCCACTGCTAATAAAACCCCTGTAGGAGGTTTCTCTGCTGCTGGCATGTGTAAGATGGCAAAGATCCGCCTCAGGTTCAGCAATGTACTGTGACCAGGGACGAAACCATTCTGGTCTGCGTGCACCAGTGTGGTCATTAGGGGGATCAGCCTGTTAGCCATGATCTTACTGAGGATCTTAAAGTCGCTATTCAGCATTGATAATGGGCGGAAGTCGGTCACTGGTGCTTCCCTGTTTTTTGTTTTAGGTAGCGGTATCACCAAAGCCTCACGTAGTGTGCCCAGTAGCTCTCCTCGGCGTAATGCCTCCGCGTATACCTCAGCCAGCTGGGGCACCAACAATGTCCTATATTTTTTGTAAAAGTCCATTGGGAGGCCATCGGTACCGGGAGTATTTCCGGGAGCCAACTGCAATATAGCCTCGCTTATCTCCTCTGCTGTTACAGGACCCCCTAGTCTATCCCTCCCCACCAAGTCCAAGGCTGGGAGAGCGATTCGCTGTAGGGAGTCCCGAAAGGCCTCCTCCCCTAGGTCGTGGGGTTTCCTATACAAGTGCATGTAATATCCCTTAAAAGCTTTGTTGATTGGGCCTGGACTTTGCCTGCAAATTCCCTCTTTGTCTTGTACACTTGTGATGGGCTCTCCCCCTCCGCCTGGGCGTACCAGCCAAGCTAGCAGTCTTCCTGATCTACCCTCCTCCGACTGCACTGATGCCAGGTATTTTTGTGTGTTATGGCACCTAAGTTGTGCCTCGATCTGGGAATGTTCTCTACGGGCACATTTATATTCCTCATTCTCTTGGGCTCCAAAATCTTGTCTCACTTCCCACTCGTGCATTTTCTTCTCTAAAGATGTCAATTCCCTTTCAAGTGTGCATTTCACCCCCACTGATTGGCCCAGGCAGAATCCTCTCGCTACCACCTTAAGTGTTTCACATTCTGTGTCTCTGGATGTGGCGGATCCACTGTTAATTTTGATATGTTCTGTTAAGTGGCAACAAAGGGCCTCTCTATACGACTGATCCTCCAACGCAGTGGGGGACAGTCTCCATGATGGAATTGGGGGTCTGTCCTCTAAAATACTCAGTGTGATCAGCAAGGGGTTATGGTCTGATAGTGTGCGGCCAAGATACTCTGAGTGGGTCACATAACGCGCAAGGCCCGCAGTGCAAGTCATTCTGTCAATTCTAGTGTGCAGCCGGTGGAGGCCTGAGTAATAAAAATAGTCACTGTCTTTTGGGTGTTGTTCCCTCCAGACATCCACTAGCCCCCAGGAGTCCAGCCATTCACAGAGCTTTTTGGCTATTCTAGTGGACCCTGCACCCTGTAGTGGCGGAGTCGATCTGTCCATGTTAATGTCCAATATTGCATTAAAGTCCCCTCCCAATATTAATTCTCCTGTGCTTTGGCGGGTGAGGTGGCTTGATAACTTGGTCAGGAAGGGGACTTGGTCCTGATTGGGAGCAAAAATACAACTCATGACAACTGAAATACCATGTAGTCTCCCTTCTAGCACCACAAACCTGCCCTCTCGATCTATGTCAGATGAGTCTATTATCAGTGGGACCCCAGCCCTGACCCATATCAATGCTCCCCTCGCATATGCTGAATACTCTGTGGCAAACACCTGTCCCCTCCATCTGCGTCTCAGGTTCTCAACCTCTCCAGCTATTAAGTGGGTCTCTTGCAGCATTGCCACCTGCACCCCTCTTATCTTCAAGTAGGAGAGGATTCTGTGTCTCTTGGCCGGAGTGCTCATCCCCCTGACATTCCATGTTAAGAGATTATAGTTTGCCATATTAATAAATTAATTTGATAATAGTGTCCCTGGCGCCCCCAGAGTACCGCTCTATTCCTACCCATGTTCAACACTTTACTGCCACCGTATATCGCCACCCACTTAGCCAAGTTAACTAATAACTGTAAAACCCAACTCCCCCACCCCAGGGCGCCTACTAACCTGCAGGTAGCCCAGAAAATCAAGCAACAGTGCAACTTGTTCAAACATATAGCTACAGTTCTCGCCAGACTAGCTAGACCAGCAGTTACTGGTTCGGGGGGCGGTCAGGTCCGGAGGGGCCTCACATTCTTCTGTTGTGCCGCATCGCCAGGTCAACTCGTGCAATGTTTATCCTAGCTCATCAGCAGTCTGCGGCGTCACCCTGGGAGCACGTGTCGAGCAGATCGAGTCTCCAGCCGAAGACACCATTGTATCGTCTGAATCCTCTCCCGAGCCCCCCGGGGGGGAGGTTCCACCACTAACTCGGGCCGCAGCCTCCAGAGCCGCCCTCTTGTCTTTTTCCTTTTGCATTTGTGTTGGCGCCAGCCTCGGTCGGTTCCCGGGTCTTCGCGCCCCCGGAGCCCAGCGAGCCCGGCCCGCAGTTGTGTTCTCACTACCAGGCAGCCCCACCTGGAGCCCCTGCTTCTCGAGCCATTCCCATGCTTCCTCCGGTGTTTGGAGGAAAGTGGCTTTCCCCTCCAGTATCACTCTCAGTCTGGCCGGATACAGCAATGAATATTGACCCCTTTGTCTCTGAGGGCCCTTTTGACTGCTAGGAATGAGGTTCGCCTGTTCTGAACATCCAAAGTGTAGTCCGGGAATAGCGTCACCTCCCCATTCGCTACCTTAAACGGGCCCATCTCTCTGGCCTTCTGTATGAGAGTGTCTCTGTCTTTGTAGTGCGGTAATTTGGCAATTACCACATGAGGTGGCCTACCGGGGGCGAGAGGCCTCGACGGCATTCGGTGCGCTCACTCCAGCGTGTAGAAGGGCGTTAGGCATCCAGGCGCCACCGTTGTACTAAACCAGTTCTCCAAGAAGTCCACCATGTTAGCTCCCTCGACTCCCTCAGGAAGGCCCACCACACGCACGTTGTTCCTTCTGTTTCTGCCTCTCCGCGTCCTCAGCCCTTTGTTCTAGTCGTTTTACTCTAGCAGCCAGGGAGGTCACCTCAGCCGTTAGATCCTTCTGTTTCGGTCCAACTATTGCCAATGTGGATTCCGTTTCCTTGACCCTGTCCGCCAGTTTGTGGTGTTCAGCCCTCAGCGTTGTCTTTGTGTCTTCAATCGCCCCCAGTATTCTGTCCAGGGTTTCCTGTACGTTGGTTTGTAGGTGGGACTGGTCTTCCATTTCTTTGCGTGCTGGTGGGGACGCGATGTCCATGATTTTCTTCTTGTGACGGGTCTTGGGGGGCATCGGCCAAGCTGCGTGGGGAGGACCGCACCCCCAAGGCGCAGGCCCGAGCCTCTTCACAGGCCCTCTTTCCCCTGTGACCTCGTGCCCTGGCAAGCGCAGACCCGATCCCCGGATGGGTGCCGGGCAGGGCCTGTTTGTCCACACCTTCTGCCCTTTGCTGGGCTCTGTTTTCAGTTACTCCGGCAATCGCCCCCAGGGGGCCCTAGCCTCAGGGCCAACCGTTCTCTCTCATCGGGGCAGCGTCTATTTTCTTTATTATTTCCTTTTCTTTTTGGCTTCTGCCACTCCTCTTTTACCTTTTTTTTTTTTTTTTTTTTTTCCCTGTAGAGTTCTTTTACATTTTTTTTCTGGAGTTTTACTTGCCCCCGGGGTAGTGTCTCGTTGGGGGGCCCCCTGCTGCTTAACGCCGTCTCCACGCTCCTGGGAGCGTCCTCAGAGTTCTGGTCCCCCGCCTGGTAAGATGGCGGCCCCGGGCCCCCTCCTCCAGGGACCTCCGGTTCACGCAGCTCCACCTGAGACCGGGCGCGGCTCAGTTCCGCCTCCGCTTCTTCCCGGAGGGGGTTCCCGGTACTCGGTCTCCCACATCAGGGCTCCACCAGCCGGGACCGCCTCTCCAGCCCGGGCCGGCCGCGCTCGCTCGGCCGCGGCACTCGGCCCCACCCGAGGCCCCGGCTCACCGTGGCGGGAAAGGCCACAGGCCCGCTTCGGAGCCGGCGAGCCGAATTCGCCCCCTCGCACGTCCCGGATCCAAGACAAGGACCCAGCCGCATCCAGGTTCCTCCCTCGGTTCAGCAGTCGTCTTTAGGCATTGAATCGCCCGGAGACGGCACGCTTACAGGCATAAATTAAAGCGGCCCCTCCGGAGCGAGGAGATTAAGCGTGCGCCATCTCCCGGCAGTTGGCCACGCCCCCCGAGCACAACAGTGTAGTGTATCTCCTACAGCTTAACAATCTGATTTCCTACAACTGCCGACAATTATTGGGCCCTAGAACTAATTGGGGTCCAACGGGTAATAACTTTGGGATTGGATAAGGGCCTGTTGGGAGATGAGACAATGGTCCGATTTCCTTCCTGCCACTTACTTAAAAGAATGTTGGCATTTAGAAGTACATTAAAGCATGTTCTCTGTTAGTACACCGGGGCCATTTGCAATGCCTGGAAATGGTTCCAGCAGTTTACGTCATTGTATGGTGGTTTCATCCTGGGCATTTAAGTCATCACTGGAGGTTCCTTTCAATGATCCTATTGGTTATTTCTCTCTTGAAGAAGAATTCGAAGCAAATTTACCCCAGAAACCGGGCAGTGCACTGAGACTGCAGAAATCCCAAAGGAACTCTGTAAATTGGAGCCTAAGGTATAGGGACTATAAGCAACTCTGCCTTATGCTGAATGCAATAATGAGAGGACACCTCCATATGGAAGTTGTGGAAAAGATTCCGCTATACTAAATGGGCTGTGGTACTGGCCCAATGAATCATAGGCAAACAAGCCTGATTGATAAGATCCAAAAATACTGCAAAAATGGTATTAAATAGATTACAAGATTGGATCACTGATGGAAAGGTGCTTTCACCTCTGCAGGCTGCTTTTAAAATTAACCTGAGAACAGTTAGTCATTTCAAGTTTCTTTTGGCTATATACAAGTATATATCCCTAAAATACTGTGGCTAAATATCTGGCATTCATCAACTAAGGCAAGACAATTGTGAAACTTTGCTTAGGCGAAGTTTTACAGATTTGGGTTACTTTGCTTGAGAAAATGTGTGTCACTAAACTCACAGGTTTTTTGGTTTGCTTTTTTTGTTTGTTTTTTTTGCCACGATTTGTACTGTGAAATGAAATCAGCCCCAGACCTACAGGTAAGGCGTGGCAATGACGGGCCTTGGAATCTTAAATTGGTATTTTCTTCAAAGCGAACTTTGCACTTCTCATGGTTTGCAAAGCTGTGATAAAGATCTCACAGAATTGTGATGGACTTCACAACTTTTCACACCACCCTACAAGCTACCTCCTGTAAAGGAAAATTAATTTTCAAAGTTATTAGTTTAGAAAGAGTGCAGTATACATATTTCAGTAATAATACAGAGGTGAGGTCTGGGGCCATTGAACAATCGGACTGTCCATATTGCTACAAATATTGCTTCGCTAATTTCTGTGTCAGCCGAAGCATTAGTGCTGTTTTCTCACAATCTGATAGACCTTGACTTCTGGTTGCACTTGTGTTGTCTTCCCCCCCTTACTCGGGTTAAATGAACTTAATTGTGTTTGCCTGTTTCAGATTACGGACGTTTTCGTTTCCAAAAAGTCTCTGCTTATCTCGGCGATTGGAATCGGCCTTAGAAATAATCTCTTTACAAGAGCTCCTTCTTTTCCTTGCAGAGCTCGGGTTTAATGACTTTATGAAACATAACTTGGACGCGATGAGCCCAAATTTCCAGCATTCCAGGGCCTATTGAGAGCAGTTTATTTAGGTCACTTGCGGGTCTTTCAATCAAGAGGCGGTTTTGTGCCAAAAAAGTAGTCCGGCCTGTGCGAGAGGTCACAATTCCATCAAAGGACTTTGCTTTCCTTCATTATGTGGAAATAAAGATTGCTTGCCTGGTTCACTGCCTCAGAACCAGCCACAGAAAGGTAAGTTTTTAAACTTTGCGGCTCTGACCTTACAAGGCAACCATGGAAGAATGTCTGGGGCTGTGATGGCAGAGACTTAATAGCCGGGAAGTTGTCAAACTACTGACTGAAGGCAGGAGGCTGCCTCTCTCTCATCGCCTTTACCTTCCTAGTGCTGAAGTTTATAAATAACTATCTAACTGCATGGGGTCAGCTTCTAGAAGGAGAGAGCTGGTTGCTGTTGTTGGTGTTGCCTAGGAGATTAGCCTCACCTGGAAGAGGCGTCATCACCGCTAGTGATGGACAGAGGTTATACCTTTGCCAGAATAGATGGGAAACTCTGTGGGTCAATTAGATTTGGGGCCCGATTTAGATTTTGGAGGACGTGCTTCTCCATCACAGCGGTAACAGATATCCCATCCGCAAAAAAATAAATCACATTATTTCCTATGGGACTTATATTTGGGCAGATGGGATATCCATCACCGTTGTGACCAAGTAACCCGTCCACCAAAATCTAAATCAGGCCCTTGGACTCTCATGCAAACACTTCAAGGATTGGCATTCTTCAAGATGCCACGGCTTGGAAACATCTCAAAGCAGGACGGCTACTGAGCAGCACTGGGAGCACCTCATCGCTATAAAGGTGCCAAGACGACGGACAGTTCATTCACAGCCCTGTGAATGGCAACCAGAAGAGTTGCTGTACCACAAACTCCACATGGGGCTGACAAAAAGAAGGAAAGTGGGAGTGCCTGGACGAGGGCATGGGTTGGGGGTGTCTGAGGGGAATTGAGAAGCTTGTATAATCACTGGTTAAATATTTATTTCTTCAGTGGATAAAAATGGAAATAAAAATGTATCAAAACAGAGCTGACCTCTGGATTTAGTAAAGGTAAAAGCCCTTTGGTGGACAAGGGACGACCAATGATCGTGCACCATTGGAACTGGCAGACGTGCCACCGAAGCACAATGATCTGTTCCCTCCATCGAACTAAGGTGGTATAGCTGCCAGTTTGCTGGAGCGGGATCCCCAACAATTTATGGCAGAGCTCGTGCTCCCCAAACTGTCATTTTTTGGCAAACCTAAGATTCCTGACTGCAGCTGCACTTTACGTGTAGTTAAAACAAGTCTGGCTAGTCCGTGCACCGTATTTCATGGCTCTGGATGTCCTATGGACAGAACATCATTCACCATAAAATCCTAAAGACTGCCACTGTAATCCCTCGTTGCGTACAAAGGAGGGTCGGGAGGATGGTATAAGTTCACGCGGGACCAGACATGCAACAGACAATTTGTGGGAGACAGAAGGAGCTCATGTGATGGAGGCAGGGCAAGGGTCAGCGCGGAGGTGGGACAGAAAAGTTTAAACCATGGGCAAAGTGGCCAATCACCTAGGGCCCTCACCTTCCAAGGTGCATTCTGGGAAAGTGAAGTTTCTCTCTATTTGACCAATGTCCATTGTATTTCTCTATTTAAACCTTTCACCCTTTCCACATACTGTTACCTCCTGCTCTCTCTGTCTACCCAGTGTAATCTTAGGAATTGTGGGGGTTTTTGGACGGCATATTTCATATTTTTGTTTGACCCAGTTAAAGTTCAACTAATAACGTTTTTTTTGGCATTATATGAGCTTGAATTAGCAGAAAATGGGTAATAAATTTAAAATGTGTTCCCTACAGTGGCCCCGAAAATATGTTTTGCCAGGGAGGAGCCCGTAAAATCCTCAAAATGACACTGAGGTGAATAGATACTCTCCCCATGGGTGATGGAGGAGATCGAAGGTGAGCAGCAACAATCCACCCTCTTAACTGCTTGGTCATTTTTAGCAACAAGGAAATGCCCAGGCAGAGGTGAATAGACATATACCTTAAGCAGTTCTTCCCAAAATCACTTTAGAGACAGATTTTGAAGGGAAGCTCCTCCCTTGGTGTCACAGAGCCCAGGTGAAAGGAAGTAGCATCACTGAAACGTGCCGTCCTGCACCGGGGAGCCATGAGGAGACAGAACGCCTCTCAGCTGAGAGGAACGCATCCTTCCTGCTCAGCACCTACTGCTCATCCAAGAAGCCTTTGATCTCATAAAAGCAGCTATTATTAATTCACCTTCTGTTGACAAATTTGACCCTAACAAAACTACATTTATCAAGTCTGACGCAAGCAGTGTTGGTCTTGGAGACACACCCTGTCAATGGTGATGCCAATGAACAGATTGTAGCACATGCCTCACACTCACTTAAAGAACCTGGACGACACTATTCTGTAGTTGTGTGTGAAACTTTGGGATGTTTTTGGGCAGCAAAACATTTCAGATCCTTCTTATGAGGCATACCATTTGGTATACGTACTGATCACAAACCCCCTATTTTTGCTTTTGCTTCCAAGGGTGCAAAACGTACTGCACCTAAATTATCCCAGTGGCTTCTAGGGTTAGAGGGTTACATTGTTAAAATGCAGTACGTGCCAGGCCGCAAAATATTGCTGTCAACTCTCTATCAAGGTTACCTATCGTTATGAGTACTCAGGAAGATAAATTGGAGGAGTTTGTTCTAATGGTCATAATGAACAGTATTGTATTAAGATAAATGGGATAAGTCCATGAGTGAAGGCCATAAGTTGCAGCTATTGAAGCCTTTCATTGGCCTGAGACCGGAACTGCCTAGTTCTACAGAAATTTTAAGGAATCAGACACAAGCTCAGCTTAATCAATGGTTCTGTCCTACGTGGTGATAAAATAGTTACCCCCTCAGTCTTAAGAGAGAAAATTGTACAATTAGCACAGCAGGGGTATTTAGGCCCTAGTCTAACCAAAAACAAGATGTGTTCAGAAAACTGGTGGCACAGTTTGGATAAAATCATAGACAGTAAAGTGAGGGACTGCACAGTCTGTGACAAAAGTGACAAATCAGAATTGCTTGAAAAAACCCTTTAATTCGTATTGAAACACCTGACAGGCCATGGGTCCAACTAGCTTTGGATATCACTGGACCAATACGTACCAAGTCACTCTCTAAATACTATGTCATTGTAATGGTTGATTACTACACCCGATGGGTATTGACAAGGTGTGTGAATAAGATAACCACTTCTATTCTGATAACATTTTTACCAGATGTTTTTAAGAGGAAGGTACCCAGAAATACTAATCACAAATAGGGTACAGTGTACATCTGAACCCACGCAAGAGTTCCTAAGGAAATCATCCATTCACCATCGAAAGACAGCCTTGTATTGGTCATGTGCTAATGGGTTGGTAGAGAGAATAAACATGATGGTTAGAGAATGCATTCAGAGAGCTGAGCCATGAATACTCCAGCCAAAGAAGCCTTACAAGAAATTATATGGGCCTATCGCACAATACCTAATAGTGTTTCCCATTTTTTGTCCATGAAAGGAAGACTTCCAAAGACATCAATCACACCTACATGGCTCAGAAAGAAGAGTGTAAAGATTGACAGGAAAATAGTCCTGACAATAATTAAATCACACCAAGAGTGGTACAAGGAATGATATGATAGGTTGAACAGTGTAAGAATAGAACCTTCTCTAACCACAGGAAATTGGGTGAAAATAAAGTTACCTAAAGCAAGTGCAAAAGGGAGTGGTAAATACGCATGGTCCTAAAGAATCATTCAAATGGGCTGCAATGTGGTCAAACTGAGCAATGGACAAACTTGGAATGCTGACAGATTATCCAGATGCAACCCTGTTTCCCAAAACAGTGATGATCAACCAGGTACATTTTTCACTCCAGGTCTGTCCAAGAGGGAATCCCTAAGGAGTGAGATAGCACCTCCTACTTGGCTCAAACATTTTATCATGGGATGGATACATTTTGGGTGCATTCCATTGAGTTTATAGAACATTTTCTCCAATGTTTTGTTCCTCTTTTCCACCATCATTGTATGCAGGTTTTCTTACTATATGTATATATACATTTATTGTTCCTGAATTGATCCTCACGGGTGAAATTGTGTTTCAATCTATTCTTATATCAGCAAATTACTTAAGTTCATTTATCCAGTGTGTTAACTCTTGCTCTATTCTCCCAACCCTATTTCCCTCCTGCATTCCATTCTCTATTCTACCACCCTTCTCCCTTTCCCTTGTTATGTAGTTGGAATGTTCCCTTCTGTCAACTATCTCAGTAGACTGTTGTGAGGGGACAGCTGACTGGAATTGGTGATGTGGAATAAACTTATCTCGTTTTACTTATTGAAGGCTTCATTCTTGATTACAACATAATAACCCCTTACCTCCCTGAACCCCTATTATATTTGTCAATTACAAAACAATGATTGTCTTGTCACATAGACACATTTCTACAACCATTGGTGTGTAATTTGCTATCTTATGATAGAGACAGCATGGATGTGCTCATTAAGGGCCAGATATAGCAAGGTCCCAATTTGCGATTCGGAAATTGCGAGTCGGTGTGACTCGCAATTTCCGAATCGCAAATTCGGATGCAGAACGGTGTCTCAGACACCGTATGCGACTCGCTATGGGGTCGCAAAGACCCACCTCATTAATATTAATGAGGTGGGTCGCATTTTGCAACCCCATAGCGAGTCCCTGCACTCACAGGGATGGTGGCCTGCTGAAGTCAGCAGACCTCCATGTCTGTGACTGCTTTTTCAATAAAGCAGTTTTTTAAAATTTATTTTGCAGCCCGTTTTCCTTAAAGGAAAACGAGTTGCAAAATAAAAAAAATAACGAAACCATTTGGTTTCGTTTTTTCAGTGTAGGCAGTTGTCCTTTGGACCACTGCCTGCTCTGAAAAAACCTTTTTGCCAACATTCACAAAGGGGAAGGGGTCCCATGGGGACCCCTTCCCTTTTGCGAATGAGTTACCACCAGTGTGACACTGGTGGTAACTGCGAATTGCTTTGCGACCGCATTCGCGATCACAAAGCAATTCTGCATTGCGATGCGAGTCGCAAATAGGAAGGGAACACCCCTTCCTATTTGCGAGTCGCATTCACAATTTGCGAGTCGGTACCGACTCGCAAATTGTGAATGTGCATCGCAGAAGGCTGTTTGCATGGCGCAAACTGCGATTTTCGCAGTTTGCACCATGCAAACGGCTTCCTACATCTGGCCCTTAATTTTCTGAGATCAATAGGGAGGGTCACCCAATGATGTTTGTAATGTTTGATGTCAGAAATCTTTATACTTGTATTAAAAATGTATTTGGGTTGGGTGTAATTAGGTATTTTTTGTCTGTACTCAAGTCAAATGTTTTTGAAAACATAATCATGATACTCGGGATTGCTGAAATAATACCTGCAAGAAAGTTTTCCTTAGATAACAATGGCTGATATTATCAATTAGGAGGGACTGCAATGGGCTCCAGGTTTGCTCCCTCCCATGCAACTTCTTTATAAGATGGTATGAGATTGAGCATGAATGGGGCAATCATGATAGACAACGCTAGCATTATTATCTGGACTGGCGCCTGTGAATTGTACATTAATATTGTTCCTTCTTGAATAACAATACCTACTATGTGATACTCTTGATGAAGTTCCATAGCAACCAAATACATTTCATAGATTTGGAATTGTCTTTAAAAAATGGCAAAATGCACAATAAGCTGTTTCATAAAGATAATGTCTTACATGTTTGGCGTGCACATTCCAACGCAGTTACAAATAGTACTACATTTGATGAGATGGTATAGACTATGACTATGAACAGTAGTGAGAAACATATTTTTCATTTGTTCTTAAAACAGATAGTGCAACATTTTTTGGCCAGAGAGTATAACAGTTTATGTTTAACAAAAACTGAGACTAGAGCCAGACAAATAAATAGAGAGGATACATTAAACACACAAGTAAGAAATACCTCCATCCCTCTGGTATAATTCTTTACCAAATACAATATGTTTAGTAGAGAGATATTCAACATAGTTTTAAAAAAAACATTGCCCATTGTTGCAAGAGTTTGTGGGACTGATGTGTCAAATTTGTGACAAACCACGTATCATTTACAACAGAGGCAAATAGATTAGAAATATGTTGTGTTGAAACAATTTGATAATGAGTGCTGAAAGTAAGAAATGGTTCTCAGACAAACCATTTGGCTTTTTTAAGATGTCATTAGTGCAACCTTGTTCACGTGAACAAGGCTACGACTGAAACGCGTTGTGAGGAGGCATCTGTAATTAAACAATATATGTGACTACAATTTTGCTGTCAGAGCACGTCTTTTGTAGTTCGGAGGAACTGGCGTATGATATGAGTAGATAGCTAGATCAATGCTTGGACCACCACCATTAGTGTAGCTTCAGGTTTCCGGCGTTTGGCATTGGAAAAAAAAATATATATATATATATACACACATATATATATATATATATATATATATATATATATATATATATATATATATATCAAAAACGAAGTTGTCCTCATGTGAAAGCGCACTCCCAACAGGTTATATAAACGGGAAGAAAAAGCAAAGCCAGCAACTCACAGTGAATTCTTTAAGCAGTTTCGTTATTCCAGGCCTTAAGTTATAAAATAATCTCTGGACACGTGTTTCTAGTTAAATCCTTTCTTCAGCAGAGAAAAATATAAAAGTGTTTCACCCTCATAGGTGCAGCCAGTGCTGGAAGTGTTCCAGGCATTTCTTTCTTACTGAAAAGACCGGCATGGCTTCAGCTTGTCTAATTACAGGCACCTGATTAGTCTCTTTAAATACCAGTCCGCCCCAGTGGGCCTCTCAAGTGAGCAGTGCATGCTGGTTGTGGTGGTCCTGCAATTTTTTCATTTTGCCCCAAGTGGGTAGCTGGAGCCAAACGAAATAATGAACCAAAGTGCAAAACCTTTGTAGGCGAATCCAAAGTTAAATTGTCAGATTTGCTTTGAATATCCCAACCTGACTGCTCTTATGTGACAATCCATTTTTAGTCACACAGACCTGCTACGATGTGCAGTGGGACTGCTTTCCCGACTGGACAGGCCGGTTAAATATCAAAAACGAAGTTGTCCTCATGTGAAAGCGCACTCCCAACAGGTTATATAAACGGGAAGAAAAAGCAAAGCCAGCAACTCACAGTGAATTCTTTAAGCAGTTTCATTATTCCAGGCCTTAAGTTATAAAATCATCTCTGGACACGTGTTTCTAGGTCAATCCTTTCTTCAGCAGAGAAAAATATAAAAGTGTTTCACCCTGGGTCATTATTTCGTTTGGCTCTAGCAACCCACTTGGGGCAAAATGAAAAAATTGCAGGACCACCACAACCAGCATGCAGTGCTCACTTGAGAGGCCCACTGGGGCGGACTAGTATTTAAAGAGACTAATCAGGTGCCTGTAATTAGACAAGCTGAAGCCATGCCGGTCTTTTCAGTAAGAAAGAGATGCCTGAAACACCTCCAGCACTGGCTGCACCTACGAGGGTGAAACACTTGACCTTGAAACACGTTTCCAGAGATGATTTATACAACTTTAGGCCTGGAATAATGAAACTGCTTAAAGAATTCACTGTGAGTTGCTGGCTTTGCTTTTTCTTCCCGTTTATATAACCTGTTGGGAGTGCGCTTTCACATGAGGACAACTTCGTTTTTGATAATTAACCGGCCTGTCCAGCCGGGAAGGCAGCACCACAGCACATCGAAGCAGGTCTGTGTGACTAAAAATGGATTGTCACATAAGAGCAATCAGGTTGGGTTATTCACAGCAAATCTGACAATTTTACTTTGGATTCGCCTACAAAGGTTTTTCACTTTGGGTCATTATTTCGTTTGGCTCCAGCAACCCACTTGGGGCAAAATGAAAAAAATTGCAGGACCACCACAACCAGCATGCACTGGTCACTTGAGAGGCCCACTGGGGCGGACTAGTATTTAAAGAGACTAATCAGGTGCCTGTAATTAGACAAGCTGAAGCCATGCCGGTCTTTTCAGTAAGAAAGAGATGCCTGGAACACCTCCAGCACTGGCTGCACCTACGAGGGTGAAACACTTTTATATTTTTCTCTGCTGAAGAAAAGATTGACCTTGAAACACGTGTCCAGAGATGATTTTACAATTTAAGGCCTGGAATAATGAAACTGCTTAAAGAATTCACTGTGAGTTGCTGGCTTTGCTTTTTCTTCCCGTTTATATAACCTGTTGGGAGTGCGCTTTCACATGAGGACAACTTCGTTTTTGATAATTAACCGGCCTGTCCAGCCGGGAAGGCAGCACCACTGCACATCGAAGCAGGTCTGTGTGACTAAAAATGGATTGTCACATAAGAGCAATCAGGTTGGGTTATTCACAGCAAATCTGACAATTTTACTTTGGATTCGCCTACAAAGGTTTTGCACTTTGGGTCATTATTTTGTTTGGCTCCAGCAACCCACTTGGGGCAAAATGAAAAAAATTGCAGGACCACCACAACCAGCATGCACTGCTCACTTGAGAGGCCCACTGGGGCGGACTAGTATTTAAAGAGACTAATCAGGTGCCTGTAATTAGACAAGCTGAAGCCATGACAGTCTTTTCAGTAAGAAAGTAATGCCTGGAACACCTCCAGCACTGGCTGCACCTACGAGGGTGAAACACTTTTATATTTTTCTCTGCTGAAGAAAAGATTGACCTTGAAACACGTGTCCAGAGATGATTTTACAATTTAAGGCCTGGAATAATGAAACTGCTGAAAGAATTCACTGTGAGTTGCTGGCTTTGCTTTTTCTTCCCGTTTATATAACCTGTTGGGAGTGCGCTTTCACATGAGGACAACTTCGTTTTTGATAATTAACCGGCCTGTCCAGCCGGGAAGGCAGCACCACTGCACATCGAAGCAGGTCTGTGTGACTAAAAATGGATTGTCACATAAGAGCAATCAGGTTGGGTTATTCACAGCAAATCTGACAATTTTACTTTGGATTCGCCTACAAAGGTTTTGCACTTTGGGTCATTATTTTGTTTGGCTCCAGCTACCCACTTGGGGCAAAATGAAAAAATTGCAGGACCACCACAACCAGCATGCACTGCTCACTTGAGAGGCCCACTGGGGCGGACTAGTATTTAAAGAGACTAATCAGGTGCCTGTAATTAGACAAGCTGAAGCCATGCCGGTCTTTTCAGTAAGAAAGAGATGCCTGGAACACCTCCAGCACTGGCTGCACCTACGAGGGTGAAACACTTTTATATTTTTCTCTGCTGAAGAAAGGATTGACCTTGAAACACGTGTCCAGAGATGATTTTACAACTTAAGGCCTGGAATAATGAAACTGCTTAAAGAATTCACTGTGAGTTGCTGGCTTTGCTTTTTCTTCCCGTTTATATAACCTGTTGGGAGTGCGCTTTCACATGAGGACAACTTCGTTTTTGATATATATATATATATATATATATATATATATATATATATATATATATATATATAGAGAGAGAGAGAGAGACATTTAATTTTGGTTCAAACATTATGGCCCTCATTACAACATTGGCAGTAAATATCGCTTACCGCCGTGCAGAAGACCACCAACACACCGCTGCGGCGGCGGAATTCCGCTACAGCTATTACGACCCACAGCTCGGAATCCGCCAAAATCTAGACACCCACACAAGTCCGCCACACCAAAGGTCAGTGATAAACTGGCGTTAACAAAACCTCCACCGTCACGCCAACAGGAATACGCCCACACTATCACGACCCATGAATTTACGCGGCAGTCTTTCAACCGCGGTATTCCATTGGCGGTACACACCGCTGCGCTCAAAATACACACACATTTACAAAACACAACCACATTGGACAATTCCAAATACACACACCTGATACACATACACACACCACTCCCACACACCCAATACAATATAAAACACGCACCCACATCACCCACAAACCCTTACAACCAGAATTGCGATAGAAGGCCAGAGAGAGACACCACCATCAACAAACCAGCATCCACAGGCACACAACACCATCACTCACACAACATCCATGCACCTCACACAACACACACAAACACATCCCCTCACACATCACAACACACACCACCTCACACATCACCCACACCACCCCATGGCACCGCAAAGACACCCCAGGTTCTCTGAGGAGGAGCTCAGGGTCATGGTGGAGGAAATCATCCAGGTAGAGCCACAGCTATTCGGATCACAGGTGCAGCACACCTCCATAGCTAGGAAGATGGAGCTATGGCACAGAATCGTGGACAGGGTCAACGCAGTGGGACAGCATCCTAGAACTAGGGATGGCATCAGGAAGAGGTGGAACGACCTACGGGGGAAGGTGCGTTCCGTGGTCTCAAGACACCAGATTGCAGTTCAGAGGACTGGCGGCGGCCCCTTCCTCCCCCCCCCCCCAACTAACAACATAGGTCTTGGCTATACTGCATCCTGAGGGCCTCGCAGGAGTAGCAGGAGGAATGGACTCTGGTAAGTCAAATCTTTACTACCATATCCCCCACCCTACCTGCATGCTATCACATACCCCCACCCTAACCCTCACCTCCATCACTCCAACACCTCACATATGTACCACTATCACAAACCACCCATCCCAACACCAAGCCCTGCATGCAACAACAAAGCATGGGCACCCATCACCAGAGCATGTCCACTACAGATACCCACACAGACCCCAAAACAATTATCACACAAGTTCCTACACAAGAATGTAAGCACTGGGGCGCAGGGTCACCCACCCATTGCACATGATGGCACACACAGATGCAATAATCATGCCTTTGCACCCCTGCAGGACCCCTACCCAACGTCACCGGACAGGCGGTTCCAGACATGTCCAATCCCCCAACAAAAGAGGCTCACAGTGATGACAGCAGCTCTGTCCAACTGGATCTAGATGACCAGCCCGGACCATCTGGGACCTCGGGGCAGTCGGTTGCCCACACACTGGCACATGCCACCACAGAGCCTCCCCCCTCAGGAAACACCAGCACAGCACCCACCCAGCGGGCCCATCCCTCTGTCCCCAGGACACGTCAGGCAGCAGTGTGTCCATCACTACAGGGAACCCAGGCAAACCCACAAACCCAAGAACATCAGGGACCTGGGGGCAGTGGTAGTGGGCACACGGTTCAGGGGACAGAGGAACAGGATAAACGGGAAACTGGGATGACTGCTATGCGACAGGGGGAGGACAGGCCCATGGAACCCACTCTCCACGAGGCCCTCTCCAACATCATGGGAGCGCACCATCATTCCCAGGAGACGATCGCAACGGTACTGGCCAAGTTTCAGGAGACCCAGCGGCTGCAGGAGGAACAGTATTTGGGGATCAGGGAGGAACTCAAGTCCATCAACACCACCCTGGTCACCATTGTAGGGGTGCTGAAGGACCTTGTGAACACCAGGAGGAACACTGTGGCACAACAAGGGGCCCCTGACACTAGCCTGGACGATGAACTGCCCACCACCCACCCGGCGCTACTGGACAGGAGGCACCACCACAGGACCACGACACCAGCACCACACCTCCTGCAGATGGAGAACCACCCCGCAAACAGACCCTGAGATCCAGGACAAAGACAGAGAACAATGCCAAGACCCCGCCAAGAAATGAGACCACCCTGAATGTCATCCTTCTGTCCCACTTCGTCACCCTGTCCATCCTTAAACTGCCTTAGCTCCACTTCCTATGCCCCTTTGGACAATGCACCTGTGAGACAAATAACTGGACTCTGCCATGGACATTCCTCCACCATCACCCCTGACCATTTTACAACACCCTCCACTATTTTGCACTTAAATAAACACCCTTGAATCACAAAACAACCTGGAGTCAGTCTGTGCTTTCACAAATGTGTATTTGCAATAACTGAGGAAAATAGCAATGTCCATTGTATTGTCAACATACCTATGTCACACAGCTCTAGTCCATGAGGTAATATAGCAGAGGTCACACAGTGGGACCCACATCTGTGAAATGGAAAGGCAAAGTGACAGGTCAGGGTCCATACACTGGGTGAAAGTGACAGACATATGATAGGTCTAACAATTGTATGAGATGAAGGAGGCAGTGATGTCTTCTTACCTGTGTCTCACTGGAAGTATTGCTGGATCACGTTGTTTCTGTTGTCGATATCCTCTTCTTCTACCTCCTCTTCTTCACTGTCCACAGGCTCCACAGCTGCCATAAGACCTCTTTCTGGACCATCCTCCTGCAGAAAAGGCACCTGTCGTCGCAAAGCCAAATTGTGCAGCATACAGCAGGCCACGATGATCTGGGACACCTTCTTTGGTGAGTAGTACAGAGAACCACCGGTCATATGGAGGCACCGGAACCTGGCCTTCAGGAGGCCGAAGGTTCTTTCTATAATCCTCCTAGTTCGCCCATGTGCCTCATTGTAGCATTCCTCTGCCCTTGTCCTGGGATTTCTCACTGGGGTCAGTAGCCATGACAGGTTGGGGTACCCAGAGTCACCTGCAAATGTCGAGGGACAACTGTTAGACACACACTAACCCTGAGGGACAACCCCAGACCCAGACAACTATTCACAGGGTATGGGGTCCTTGTCCTCACATATTAGCCACACATGGTGCCTCTGGAGTTTCCCCATCACATAAGGGATGCTGCTATTCCTCAGAATGTAAGTGTCATGCACTGAGCCAGGAAACTTGGCATCCACATGAGAGATGTACTGGTCAGCCAAACACACCATCTGCACATTCATTGAATGATAGCTCTTCCGGTTTCTGCACACCTGTTCACTCCTGCGGGGGGGACCATGCCCACATGTGTCCCATCAATGGCACCTATGATGTTGGGGATATGTCCCAGGGCATAGAAGTCACCTTTCACTATAGGCAAATCCCCCACCTGAGGGAAAACAATGTAGCTGCGCATGTGTTTAAGCAGGGCAGACAACACTCTGGACAACATGTTTGAGAACATAGGCTGGGACATCCCTGATGCTATGGCCACTGTAGTTTGAAAAGACCCACTTGCCAGGAAATGGAGTACTGACAGGACCTGCACTAGAGGGGGGATTCCTGTGGGATGGTGGATAGCTGAAATCAGCTCTGGCTCCAACTGGGCATACAGTTCATGGATTGTTGCATGATCAAGTCTGTATGTGACTATTACGTCTCTCTTCCATTGTCGACGGGTCCACCAGCGCGTCTGTACACTGGAAGATGCCGCCATCTCCTCACCTGCCCCAGCGGACGTGCCCAATGGACGAGAACAGCGAGCACAGAGTCAGCCAACACTGAGGTAGTAAAAAAAGAATTTATTGCACACATTTGTCAATCTGCTATGTGCCTGTCTCTGTGTGTATGCAAGGCCTAGATATGTGTGACGCATTTAAAAATAATGCTATGTGGCCCCCTGAAATGGCGGCTGCCTGACCTGTAATGTGGGACAAGGGGATATGAGGTAACTGCGCTGGCGTTGTACACCGTCGCGGTAGGCGGTTGAAGACCGCGGCGCAATCCTGCATTGGTTAACATTGGGCCCTATGGGTCCCAGGAGCCAATGACGATTTACGCCGGCGGTGACGGTACGCACCGCCGCGGACGTGACTCCCATTTTCACTCTGTTCACTCACTTGATACCTGACCTTCGACGGGAGAGGACCTACACTGTAAGTGCTGCTGTGACCTCAGTCTGGAAGCGACAATGGCTCATGTGTCTGGGGAAAGGGCCCCTGCCTTCACTTCGGAGGAGTTGGACAAGTTAGTGGATGGGGTCTTCCCCCAGTACACGCTACTCTACGGTCCTCCAGACAAACAGGTGAGTACACTGTGAGCATGCTGTATGGGCAATGCCTGTTTGGAGTGGTGTGGATGGAAGATACAGGGGGCGGGAGGGACTGAGGCCTGCATGAGCGGACGGTGAGTGTATGTGCGTCAGGGCAAGGGTGGGAACGTGGGCCAATGACTGTGACGGTCCGGATGGTTAAAGTTTTTCCTTTTCCACTGTACTATTCCTCTAGGTCAGCGCCCACCAGAAGAAGGATATTTGGCGTCCCATCGCCAAGGACGTCCGGACCATGGGGTCCACCGCAGACGGAGCACCCACAGCCGGAAAAGATGGGAGGACATTCTCCGCTGGAGCAAGAAGACGGCGGAGGCCCAGCTGGGGATGGCCTCCCAACGTGGGAGGGGTGCCCGTCGCACCATGACCCCCCTGATGTTCCGGATCCTGGCGGTGGCGTATCTGGAGTTGGATGGGTGCTTGAGGGCAGCAAGGCAGCCACAAGGGGGTGAGTACACTCTCATTCAGCTGACTCTGCGCGCATTAAGAGGTGTCTGGTTGGAGGAGGTGGGCAGTGGGTTCCCCTAGGCCAGGGTGAGCTTTGTAGGCAAGGACCCTTTGTGAGGCAGGCTATGTGGCACCCCAACCCCACCAGTGGTAAGAGCCATCTACACCTAGTCAGGCTCCTGTGACCTCCATGTGTGCAGCAATCGGGCATAGGTCTTGTACCCCATGTCCCTGTGATTAATTAGGGAACTCTAAGTTCATGGCGTAGTGCAGAGGGCTGCTGTGTCTGTAGTGACCGCTAACAGTAGCGGTATTGCATGCACTGAACATGTCTTTCTTCTTTCTCCCCCCCCCCTTTTTGTGGTCTCCCTGTTCTTGTGTGCATCAGCAACATCAGGTGGAAGAGCAGTGCCACCAGAGCAGGAGGGAGCTGCATCCCACATGGCCATGGAGGGCAAGACAACGGAGTCTGAAGTCACCAGTGGGACAGAGGGCGAGGGGAGCTCCACGGCGGGGACAGGAGCTGAGACCAGCGACAGCGACTCCTCCTCTGATGGGAGCTCCCTTGCGGTGGAGGACCCCTCTGTGCCCACCGCATCAACAGGTACAGCCGCCACCCCCGACCAGCACTGCCCTCCCAGCAGCCCCTCAGCATGTGTCCCGTGGCTGCTCACCCAGAAGGGTAGGCATCTCCTTCGCCCCAGGCACCTCAGGCCCTGCCCCAGTCAGCTCTGCTGCCCTCAGTGAGGAGGCTATTGACTTCCTGAGATCCCTCACTGTTGGGCAGTCTACCATTCTGAATGCCATCCAGGGTGTAGAGAGGCAGTTGCAGCAAACAAATGCATACCTGGAGGGCATTCATTCTGGCCAGGCAGCCCAACAGAGAGCATTTCAGGCTCTGGCCTCAGCATTGATGGCAGTCATTGTCCCTGTATCCAGCCTCCCCCCTCCAACTTCCTCCACCCAGACCCAATCCCCTGTACCTCAGCCTATCCCAAGCACACCATCAGACCAGCATGCACACACCTCAACACACAAGGGTGGCTCAGGCAAACATAAGCACCACACATCCCACAGGCACTCACACAAGCATTATACCCATGCACACATACCAACATCCACTGCCTCCACTGTGTCCCCTTCCTCCACGTCTCCCTCCTCCCTCCCAGTCTCATCTCCACTCACACCCACATGCACTACATCCTCAGCCACTACCTCCATCACCAGAACGCCCATCACCACACACCGCTCACGTGCAATCACCACCTCTACTACCATTCACACATCCCCTGTGTCCTCTCCCAGTGTGTCTGTGAGCCCTCCTCCCAAAGTACACAAACGCAGTCACACACCCACCCAACAGCCGTCCACCTCACAACAGCCTATAGCCCATGCACCTTCACCCAAAGTCACCAAACGAACACCTCCTACAACCACTACCTCTTCCTCCTCTCCCACACCCCCTCCATCTACCCATCCCAATGTGTGTAAAAAACTTTTCCTACCAAATGTTGACCTCTTCCCTACAACTCCCTCCCCCCGTCCGTCCCCTAGTGCCCGCCTTTCCAGGTCCCAACCCAGCACCTCAACCACCACATCACCGGGCACAGTGGTGCCAGCAATAACGGGATTTTGGAGTGCGCCAAGGAACAGGGCTGCCAGTGTCCCAAGGAGCGAGGGCAAGGACATTCCGCCACCTCCAAAACAGAAAAAGCTGCCCACATCCCGGAGGGAGAAGGCCAAAACACCTGCTACCAAGGTCTCAGTCAAGACAAAAATTTAAAGTGGCAAGACAGCTGCGCCACCATCCAAGGTGGGGAAGGGCCTGAAAATCAAAGGCAGGTTCACGTTGACGCCAACCTGCACGGCGGACAGGACCGGCACCTGCACCGCCGCCACAGACACCGCTGCCAGCACCCCAGACACTGAGCCCTTCACCAGCACCGCCGTCAGTGAGCCCGCCACCAGCACCACAGCTACTGACACCGCCACCAGCACCCCAGACACTGAGCCCTTCACCACCACCACCGTCAGTGAGCCCGCCACCAGCACCGCCGCTGCTGACACCGCCGCCAGCACCGCAGTCAGTGAGCCCGCCACCAGCACCGCCGCTACTGACACCGCCGCCAGCACCGCAGTCAGTGAGCCCACCACCATCACCAACGCTACTGACACCGCCGCCAGCACCACCAGCGGCCCCGCAACATCCTGACCCAGTGGCACCACTGCAAACATGGCTGCCATCCCCAGTGGTCAGTCGTACGAGGCTGGTGGTCAGTTCCAGGAGCATGGGCAGCTTGCATGTTGCACCACCGTCAGTGGAGTGTCACATCCACTACCTGAGTCCTTGGCAGGATGAAGCACTCTGGGCACAAAGCCCCCTCCAGAACCAGTGGCGAATCACATCCACTACCTGAGTCCTTGGCAGGAAGAAGCACTCTGGCCACAAAGCCCCCTCCAGAACCAGTGGAGAAAGGCATCCACTACCTGAGTCCTTGGCAGGATGTAGCACTCTGGGCACAAAGCCCCCTCCAGAACCAGTGGAGAAAGGCATCCACTTGTGATACTGTGACTTTGCACCCCCCAGGATAAAGCAGTGGGCAACCCAGCCACTGGAGAGACTTGAGAGACTGTGGCTTTGCACTCCCCAGGATAAGGCAGTGGGCAACCCACCCACTGGAGAGACTTGAGAGACTGTGGCTTTGCACTCCCCAGGATACGGCAGTGGGCAGCCCACCCACTGGAGAGACTTGAGAGACTGTGGCTTTGCACTACCCAGGATACATCAATGGGCATGGAGCCCCCTCGTGGAGCTGGCGTCGTGCACTCATCCGGCTGAGGTGCCCCCCTTCCATTCCCCCTGAGGTGCCTGTTTCATTTCGATCTGATGCCCCAACTGTGTTCTCTCCGTTTCGAGTCTGGTATCTAGTGTGGGCCTCGCCCATGCATTTTGGGCCCAGTGGTCCACGGACTATGAATAGTGCACTACCCGGACTTGGTTGGTTGGTGTACATAATTGTTTATACTGTATATAAAGTTTTGACTAATGGATTTTTCATGATTACAATCGTTCAACTCATTTCCTTTGGTCCTTGCGTTCTTCCAGGGGGGTGGGGGGTGTAAATGTAATGTTGCAGCATGTATTGGTGTGTATGTTGTTGTGGGTGAGGGTGGGGGTGTTGCGTGTGTGTGTCACTCTCTTTTCTCTCCCCGCTTCCCTGTGTTGTAGGTGCAGTACTCACCGTTGTCGTCACTGCCGTCTTTCGTGCTCCTGGTAGAGGAGCAGGAATACTATCGCAGGGAGTATTTGGAGTTCAGACACCATGGCGTCCTGGTTCCTCGTGGATTGTGTAGAGGTGAGTGTTTTCTCTTCCAAGTCCTGTTTCCGCCGTGTTTTTATTCACGTTGAATCCGCCCCAGAAAAGGTGGTGGATTGGTCTCTCCTAATAGTGTGGGCGGTAAATTGTCTCCCGTCTGTCTGTTGGCGGTGACCGCCACTGTTTTTGTTTGTACCGCCGTGGCAGTCGGAGTGTTAAAGTGGCTGCCTATGTTGGCGGTTTCCGCCCTGGTCGTGATTCCATTTTTTTTTTACCGCTGGCCTGTTGGCGGTCTTACCGCCGCTTTAACACCGACCGCCAGGATTGTAATGAGGGCCTATATGTTTTATTGGTATTTGCTGAAAGTAATATTGATTATCCAAAATACTAGAATT
Organism: Pleurodeles waltl; assembly: GCF_031143425.1. Classification (NCBI taxonomy): domain Eukaryota; kingdom Metazoa; phylum Chordata; class Amphibia; order Caudata; family Salamandridae; genus Pleurodeles; species Pleurodeles waltl. Next base: position 1,694,903,803 of record NC_090445.1, read on the forward strand.
GGTCCTCATGCAAGACACCACTAAGACAGAATGATGAAAAACTATTACTATATCTTGCATTTACAATAGCTCACAGTGCAATTGCATGGTTGTGCATTTGATAACTCCATATTAATCAGCTTTGGAATATTACATAAGTATATATTTTGTCTAAAATAGAACATTTACATAATTTCAAATTTTATATTTATTTATGACATTTCTTACAGACCTGAGGAATATATTTGAATAACATGCATTAGGAGTTTATTAATCTTTTCGGAGTCCCAAGATTACTGTTTCTGTATGGATTACCTCCATGACAGACAGGGTCACTGTCAATAAGAGTCCTGAAGTGAGAAAAAGTTATTTTTTACCTATATATGTGTTCACTGTAACAAGGATTTTTACATATATATATATATATATATATACACTGAAATTTGCATGGAATATTTTTCCTATTGTACTTTTTCTGACTGCATTTTTAAGCATTAATGTTGTATGGTCACCACTGTGCTGTATCCTTTCCGAATGCGTTACAGGGTATTTGCAGCTGATCTATGTTGGTAATGCATCTGCAGATACCATATGGTTGAAACTTAGGCCCATATTGTTGCCGCAAAACTGTGCAAACGCAGTTTTGTTGCAAAAAGTATAGCGCAGGCTTGTGTCATTCCAAAGTGCTGGCTGGGCACCAAATTTATGGAATCCTGCAAGCCGGCGCTGAGGTTTGGCTAGCGTCAGGAACAATTACATTAGCTGTGTGGAGGTGGGAGTACGGGGGAAGGGGTTTTTGCCTTAAAAAATGAAGCTAGACTGGTTAGGGGAAAAAAATACCTGTTAACCAGCCAAGCGTCATTTCCTGACGCAAAACCACCAATACCACATGACTTCTGTATTATAAAAGACAGAAGTCAGGCTCACCACGGCAAAGGCTAGCAGAGGGGACCAGTGTCCCCTGGGCACGGCCATAGCACTCTGCACCATGCATGGGAGCCCACTTCAGGGCCCCCAACGGCACTTACATTTTTTTTTTTTAAGTACTTACCCTACTTACCTGGGATGGGGTCCCCCATCCTCTGGTGTCCCTCTGGTGTGGGTGGGGGTGTTCCTGGGGCTTGGGGTGGGCACGTGTGGGCCCATTCCATGGTGTTTGACCATGGAAATGGGTCCACGCGTCCCCTAACGCCTGGTCTGACCAAGGTGTTAAATAATGGCGCTAAGCATGCTTAGCACCAATATTTAGGCCCGCCTCCCATCCATGCATCTTTTTTGCACTGGAGGATATATATGGCGCTAGGGGCTTTGAGTCATTTTTTGGACAAATGAAGTTAACTTCTATATTTTGACGCTAGATGGGTCTAGCATCAAAATATAAATATGTAGTTACATTTGCACCGAATTTATGTAAAAAATTATGCAAATTCAGCATAAACAGAGTATAAATATTCCCCTTAGTGTGCAAAGTTCATTCCTCAACTACTTCCATTGTGGATTATTTTGAGTTCCAGTTGCAGTAGAGGAAACATCAGTGATTTATCAATTATGCCATTTAACATGTCATGAGATGGAATATGTGAGGTCAGAAGCAGTTCATGGTGGGGGTTCAAGTTTTAATTAGCTCTCTGAAATGTAAGTGTTTTAAAACAATACTTTTTAATCTTATGTCAGCACCTAACTATAATGTCAGATAGATAGATGGATAGACAGACAAATTGGGTAACAGGCAATAGATAGATAGATAGATAGATAGATAGATAGAAAGATAGATCAAAATGTGAAATATGTTATTTATCGTTATTTCGTATGGGGTGTTATTGTGCATCCATTATTTTTAATGGCAGTGTGTTCCACTACCAGCGAGTGGCCTTGTGTAATGCTGAACGTAAAGTGCAGTTTATTACAATGTGCTAGTTCCTTTGTGGGTTGGTGTTTGTATTTCCTCTCCTTACCTCCCAGGCTCCTTCTTACCCCACATTATCCCCTCCCATGTAATAGCAAGTATTCCTCATTTTCCATCCACTAGTCTGAGTTCCTCCCGCATTTACTAGTAAAACGTACACCTATGAGTGCAGAGATGTCAACACACTTGTCGGAGACGTCTTTATTGAAAAGATAGGAGAGGCGGAGGTCCGCGCACTAGGTTTGCGAATAGCATTTTGTAGTATGCGAGTACTGTTACACTACTAGTAAACATAGTGCAGAGTGCAGTTAGCAAACAAGCCTCAAAAGCGCCCAAATGTGCTCTTGATATAGTGCAATCCCCACTCCACAGGCAGTAGAACATGTGACAAGGAACATTTTAGCTGCTGCAGGTGCACTACATGAGGTGTGTGCTTTCAGCCATTCTTCCTCCTGAGGTCGATAAAAGGAGTGCCATTGAGTTGAGTAACAATAAATGTCTGTTGTCTAGCAGCAAGCACCCCAGGGAGTGAGCGTGTGATTTACAAATACACATTATGATATCATATTCTACGGGTTTTTTATATCCCCCCCCGTTCTAGATCCGACCCCCAAAGCGCCACCCCTGAGTACGCAGCCGCAGCGGTGATGCTTGCAGGAGGTTTATGAGCGTGCCATGTCCTGGTGTTTATTGGGCTTATAAAATATACATAGGGTGTTATTGAATTGCTTGCTGTCGGAATCTGCAAGCGCATTATTGCCTGGCGCTCTTCAGGAGGAGACGGATGCCGGGTGGGTGTAATTTCAGCGGCGGCAGGTGCGATAAATCTAATATTTGTTGTCGAGCGGATCGATCGTAAAATCCTACTGTGAGCCCAAAATGTGTGGCATAGGCAGGTGGACGCGCTGCAATATGTATTCATGCGTCCAGATTTATTCCACGTCAAAGGAATGAGCGTTCAGCTTTGAGTTTTACGGAGGAAACATGACAGGACGATCAGTTCCATGTAAAATACTGAGCACTGTACAGCCTAAGAGACGCCTCTCCGGTCCTCATCCCCCGCCCCCTCTTCTGTCATTCCCTCTTGGTCTCCGCACGTGCTCTCCTCGCCTCTCCTCCCTCGCCTCCGCCTCCCCCCCTCTGTGTTCTCTCTGGTGCCCTCTGAGTACAAAGCAGAGGACAAGACCTTTCTGTGTCACCAATCCTGAGTGGTCACCCTTTTCAACCAATAAGGATACGTTCATTCACCGATCCACTCATTGGCTCAAAATTCACTTCTCTGCTATTCCTGCCGAGATGATTTTGAAGGTTTTAGGTCTGGACTAATAAATAGCATAAGCCACCTGGCTGTGAGAGACCATTGCGAACTTACAGCCCAACCTATGGGAGTATTCCATGGTATTCCTTCCTCTTCTTGTGTTTGTCCCTCCCCTGGAGCATAGCCTCTTTACCATCCCTAGATTGGCTGGCTTGTGTCTTTCCACTACTCACTTTTAGGGAACTATTTTTTCTGTTTTTGGTTAAGCACTCCATTAGATTGACTGTTTTAAAGCTCTTTCCCTCGTGTACTTCTCCCTTTCAAGATACCCACCCCTCGCACTCTGTGTTGCACTGTACCTCATGCACATCTCCCGCCTTCATGTGCTGCTTGCTCTCTCTCTCGTGTGTTTCTCCCTCGCTAAACTGCCCTGACCAACGTGCTTGGTGTTGTTCTCTCCATTGTGTATTTCTTCCCCTGCCCCTGTGATGTCTCTCCTTTGTTTTCTGTTTCACCCCTCCTCCCTCTACCCATTCCCTCATCCATTGGCTCCCATCTTGTGGGCTGTTTTTATGTTTAGTTTTAGGTTTCACACTAAAATAATTTAATATTTAGGTCTCGCCCAAGACAGTGCACCATTGCTTGTTGCAAGATATATTGTTAGCTTACTGTGGGCTTAAATCCTGCCCATTGGTTAGCTTTATTCTCACTCTCATTTGCGTGCTACTTATTCATCAGCTTTTGAGGGATTTCTTTCCTCCGCCTCTGTCAGTTACAGTTCTTGGTACCTGCCCACTCACCCACCTACCATTCCTGTACTTCCCTTCCCCTCATTTTCTGTGTGTTTTCCCATCAACGACCACAAGTGACGTAACAAAGGCCCCCACAGCCACTGCGGTGCAGGGGGCACTGAGCTCCAGGGGCCCCCTCAGCACAGTGCACTGTGCATGGGTGGCAGGCCCGTGTCTGGGTCCAGTGGGAGAGGGCCCTCTCCAGGTACTTTGCAGGGGGCCCTCTCAAGTTTTGTTACGCCACTGACGCCCACCCACCATCCATTGTCTGAGTGCTTCTACATCCCTGCCCGCCTCCAAAGTCCATGCACTTTCCCACATGCTTTCCCATCATTCTTTGTCCGTGCACTTCCCGGCCCACCCACACACTGCTGTCCGTGTGCCTCCCTGCCCCCCACTCTCCATTGCCTCTGTGTTTCCCCATTGGTGCCTCTCGATTGTCGTGCTCTCTCCCACCTGCATCCTTCTCTACCCCCTTCATGTTAACTCTTCCTTCATGTACTCCCCCAACCCACTTACTTGCTTGTGTGTTTTTTAATATTAAAAAGTTGATTAGTGGTATATCTAAAAGAGTATTAATGCTATATAAAAACACATTTTGCACAGCTTTTTGTTTACTAATCCATCTCAGATTGGTAATTAAAAAGGAAAACAATGCTTGGCTAGTTTTGTAGGTCCGTGTATCTGCATTGGCGAAAGCCTACAAAATGATACAACAGCCTCCTCTTAGCACATTTTTCTTTACATTACTTTCAACCATGCTGCACAGGAGCTGTGCTCCTGTATAATATGGCAAAAAATTGATGATGATATGTTTTGTAGCCAAGACCTATTGGCTTTGCCAATGGTTGTTTATTTGCAGACCCACGTGGCATCCATTATCTCGGATCTGTAAACAAAAAAGCTAAAATGGCACCTGCATCATCCTGTAAGCAATACTTTGTGTACCAAGGCACACCACAATAGTTCTGGTAGTCCATTCCTTGATGTGCTGAGTCAATTAAAGTTCAACCTCAGCTTGATAGAAATTTACTTTGCTTTGGATGAATAACATTTCTATCACTACCAGAACTATTGTGGTGTGCCTTGGTACACAAAGTATTGGATTGATATGTGCTGATTGATTCACAGTTGGCACAATTGCACCCAAGTGGTTGGGTTTTGTACCAGCTTGGCACCCCTGGCAGTACTATCTGCGATCAATGGACTTTGGACTTTTTACTCTATGTACACATAGGAGATGCGAACCAAGAGCATAGCCACCTAGTGTTTGTATCGTATCATCCTGTAGACACGTGTATGGCTGTTGACACATGCAAGTGCCCTGCAGAATGACGAGACAGGCAACAGCATTCATATCAGTGTGCCTTTCTTTCTTCTTTTGTTGCTGATGCTGTGCAGAATTGACAAAAAGTATTTTGCTTTTCTTCTATGCAATACAGCATCACCGAAATACATGCCAGTGCCAATAGGTCCAAAGGGCAAGCTCTACTGGCTTTTCCCATGTTTGTTGAAAACAGGATCACCACTGGGGATGGGCTAAAATAAAAGGGCTGTTTTCACATTTTGTCTTAATTTTAGCTGGATTTTACAGATGATCCTAAAACAATATACCAGTATAGTGAATTTCACTACAAAAAATAGTAGGTTGGGGTCTATTCACATTTTTCAGGTAGCTTTGTGATATGGAAAACCACAACAGTGAAGACTCCAGCAGTTCTTCCTATTAGAAGTGGGTAAAAATATATGTGTAGTCGGGTGAAGTCAGAAACTACAACCTTTATTAAAATTACCATGTTTTTAGGTCGAGCATAGCAGCGCACAAGCACTGCTTTTCCGACGTGTTGGTATGTATCTGGGCTTTTAACCACGCCCACGGCACACCCATCACTACCACTGGTTCGTGGGCTTGCCCTTCAAAAATACTTTATGTTCGTTGGTAAATTCTTTATCTTTGTCCCTCCTTGGGACAGTTTGTTTGCCGCCTTGGCCATCGCCCATGTGACATGGCTAATTGCACTTTTGCTGATACGTTTAACTGCGAGCAAACTTCTTTTTCCTTGTGTGTGTCTCTTTCACGCTGATGCTCATGGCGGCCAAGGTGCTGTGAAACTGTATTACCTATCGTTTTCAATTTATTGAGCAAGAAAAGTCAGATTAGGCGTTTACAACGCTAATATCTCTAACTCGAGCAAATGCGAGACCCATTCCATTGCAAAAGCTTGTTTTGATATTGCCGAGATCATTACCAGCAACAGACAGAATAATTGAATTAATCTCAGGCTGCATTCAGGTCCATCGTTTTTCGCCTCCATTGCCCCTCTAGACAAAGGCCCTCCTTATGAAATCAGTGCTTACCCTGCTCCTTATGGGAAAACTCAGTTTTCGACTGCCAAGCAAGAAGGAGCACAAAAGGGACCACAAACAACCTTAAAGGGGTTTAGCCATGTGTGAGGCCCATCGGTAGGTTGCAGCTTGCGTTTGGCAGCACAGTACGCATGGGACCCACGTCTGGGCATATCCATTGCACTTAAGGAGTCAACGGCAACAACAACAACGTGATCCCAGCCACTGGCAATTCCTCAAGCCACATGTCAATGCATATTTTTTGGTGACCCCCAACTATGGTGAAACCGGTCTGGGGTTGTTTGTGGTGCCTTCTGAAAGGGGCTATCTGGATGCACTGTTCCATGAGAAACATGATCTGTACTGATTTGCGTAAAGTGGGCCTTTGTCACGAGTGGCATGGTGGGTGAGAAAACAAAAGACTTGAATCTGGTCCAGAGGCCTTGTCAGTGACTGAGATTAATTAAACTATTTCATCCATCACCTTATTTGTTGCAGCCAAATTCATCAAGGTATAGTGGGACCCGTCACTTTTTAAATTACTAAAATGACTTGTGAGCCGGGGGCTTCTCAAGTTCTTACAACCCTCCTGGGCTCGACCACTTTAGCAGAGTTTGGCATCCAGCATTATAGAGAAACTCTGGATTTCAAGAAGGCTTTAAGGCGCATTGATGATGTGCCTGTGTGGCGGAAGCTCGCCCTGTGCTCTACCTGCTGTGAGGCTGCAAACGTAATGCATGTTTCCACTGCCCTCTCCCTGCTACCTTCATCAAGGTCCAGAAATTCCCACTAACCATGGCTTTGCCAGCTTCTAACCGCTTTCCATCTGGCCACCTTCAGGGAAAACCGGTCTCCCCTCTTTATAAACGACGGTTCATGCAGTTCGTCTGCCCACACTGTAGTATTAATGCCACACCGATGCGAGATACGGGAAATAACCACTAAACGTCCCACTTACATGTGGGGTAAAAACCCATAAATCTCCTCCCTAGGAAGGAGAGGGGCGAAGGTCGGATTCCAAAAGTAAACTTTATGAAAAGAGTCCTCAGCCAGACCACGCACTGAGCACACCGCCAACACATCCATCAAAAATAAACCTACAGGCTCAGGACAAGACGGCGGAAAGAACCGCGGGAGAGGGGATGGAGCGACCACAATTAAACGTAGCCTGTGCCAGGGGCGAAAATATACCTGAGAGGAAGCTGAAAAGAAACTCAGAGTTACTGAGCTCAGGAGGCAAATTCCAAAGAAGAGGCTAATTTACAGCAAGATTTGTATTCCTTCTGCAATGTGTCAGGCTGTGGAAAGGAACACATTAAAACAAGCATTTGCAATGCAACGGGTCTCGCGTTTGCTCATGTTAGAGTTGATAGCGTTGTAAACTCCTAACCCGACTTTTCACCTATCGGCAAAAGTGCATTTATGTACATAACCCGAAAAAGTGCAATTAACTATGTAAAGCGCTCGACTTCTGCCAAGCGAAATCGCGCTCGTAAATTAGAGAAAATGTAGTCCACGAGCCGGACAGAAAACAGCGAGCCTCGCATGTTTTCTGTACTTGGTCGATGCGCTCGAGGAGGGCTAGCCACCGGAAAACGCATGACGTATGCATGCCTTCGACTAATGAAAACAAGCAGATTTTATTAGGCAGGTCCATGAACCAATGAAAAACACTGACGTGATGTCGCTAGGGCTCCGAGCCCTTTTCTAAACACTAAAGCGTCTCGCTGCGATACGCATGCGCAAGCGTATGCAACGCAGGCTCGACCCTAAAAAACAAGTGTCACATGATACTGTGCCCAGCTTCTGAGCTGCTCAGTATTGGATCAGCAGCACAGAAGCATGTGATGTGACTGTTTCCTCCTGCTTACATCATCCCAATACTGTGCAATTATGAGTAAAATCCTCTGGGATATGGAAATACTCTGTGGGATCGAAATCCCCCATTTCAGGCGATTTTACTACGTACATTTACCACCTGCTGTGAGCAAATGCTACATGTATGTGTGTGGGGTGGTGGGATGACAGAGGAGGTGAGGGTGCGGTAATTAGGTGTGGGAAGGCAATGCTGTCTTCAAGCAGGTGGAAGGGCTGTCCACTTCCTCGATTACAAAAAGTAGTGCACTTACCCTTGGCTGCTGCTGCAGCCCGTCTCGTGCTTTTTCCCGCCAGTTCTTCGGGCAGAAAAACGGTGAGGTACTTCACACCTGGTAACATGCAGGAACACCCGAGGACTACTAGTGATGCGCAGTCTTTTTTTTAAAGCATTAATTTATTTCAATCTCCCTAGCTTTTAACCATGCCTAGTGGGTCACAATTGCTGTTTCACCTACCAATGCGCACACTGGTGAGTCCTTACAAATCTCGACGAAAAGGAGATATTCCCACATCTCTTACGATTCACTAGGACATCAATAATTGTTTCCAGCTGCTACGGCAGTCACGAGGCACCTAAATGCTACCGTCTGCACTTGTGTGTCAGTAACCATTTGACAGTGGAATCTGTCATTCAGGGGAAGCTTCTGTAATGTCGGGGGCATCCGACATTGGTGGTTGAATAAAGACTCGGCACAGTTTGCGGGAGTACACTCTGGCCGGGGGCTGCTTTTAGCGAACACTCTCCTGATCTGGCTTCTCTTCACACTTGTGTGTCCCCGCTAACTGCCACACCCCGGACCACGCCCTTTATTTATACATCATGCCCCGTGACCCCGGGCATACCACAACAGGCGGTTACAAGGGGGGGAAACACATTATTAACATTCTACCCATCCCTCCCTCCAGTCTCTGCAACCATGGTAGTGTCCGGCAACCAGTTTCGTCACTGGCTCGCAACACTACATTCCTCCTAAAAATCAAAACAATAGATTGGACCACATAGTATCAAGTTACACGTCTAACAGGTGGTCACGTAACCTTACAGATGGGGCTTGGTTGCTACGCAAATTGTACCTCATGACCTCTGACCTTCCTTGGTCTATGTTGTGACTTGGGTCACTCAACGGGATAACATCTTGAACAGGAATCTGTGGGACATCACCTGACACCCCAGGACTAGGTTCACCACTTGCATCTCCATCAGGGAAGGACAACACTTCATCGTCCTCCGCCGGCTGACCAGGATCTCGAAGGGCACTGGTTGGGGAATGAAATCTCTTGAACAGAGATATGTTGTGGGTCATGATATCAGCGCCACGTCGTGGCACTACAGAGGATCCATTCCCCCGAATGATTGTCCAGGTGCTAGGATCAAAAGGCATGCAGAACTTACTGCCTGCAGACAGTTCCTTCAAAAGCACCATATCACCAACCTTGAGGTCTGAGGGCATAGCTCGTCATTGTCGATTTGCGTAGCGATTTGTGGCAGACCGTCTCTCTTGGACTTGGTCATGATCTATGGGTGTAGGGACCCAGGATCGGTGATGTGGGATGGAGTCAGCTACTGTCTTCCCGAATACTATGGGTTGTTAGTGGTAGAGTGAGGAGTCTGACAGTAGTTTCGCAAGAATGAGTATATTGCATAGTCACTGGTCTGACTGCTGGCATGAGCAATTCGTATGACGTTGTTGAGAGTTCTCATGAAGCGCTCAACTTCACCATTGGCCTGGGGCTACCGAGGTGAAATCCGTCGGTGTCGAACACCAGTGCTTTCAAAATACCCTGCCATTTCTCGACTCTGGAAAGGTGGGCCGTTGTCTGTCTTGATTTAGGAGATGAGACCATGGGTGGCCATGACCTTCTCAATGTGAGGTATCACCACTTCGGCTTTGAGAGCATGTATGATCTCTACTTCTGGGTATTTTGAAAAGTCGTCGATCATAACCATGGTGTGACGGCTATCTGGGAGGCTTTCAAAATCGAGAATAGCTGACACCCAGGGTGCCTCGGGACTGGGTTTGGTTTCAACGGGGCTGGTCGGCTGGGTTCTCCAGATGCTTGGCACCATTAACATGATCTCACCACGCTCTCCACTTGTCCGTCTATGAAGAGAAACCGTACTTTGGACCTCAGGCGACTCTTGGTCTTGACCATGCCTTGGTGACCATTGTGAGCTAGCTGTACCACTCTGGCGGTGAGAGACGACGGTATTACTATCCTGCACCCTCTGAGAAGACACCCATCTGCATCCACTGTGAGTTCATCTCACACGTTGTATAAAGTCCCTAGGGCACGTTGGGAACTAGAGGTTCAGGGTGGTTGTTGCTTCTTCACCAAGTACCACTGGTTGTTCTGGAACGCAGTTAATGCCTTCTGGAGACATTTGTCACTGGCTGTTGCTTGGACTATCTCAGTCACGGAGAGGTGTAGAGGCCTGGACCGGTTAGAGATGTATTTTACATACTCTTCTGTTTCCTGTGCATCACGTTCTTCATTGACTGAGACTGCTCGGGGATGTCTTGACAGATAGTCAGCAGGATTGTCAGACCCGGGGTATGCTCCAACTGACACCCATAGTCCTGTAATTGGAGATTCCATTTCTCTATTCTGGGAGGAGGCTTTGACGCTGCGCCATTGAACAGGGGTGTGAGGGGTTTGTGGTCGGTCATCACTAGGAAAGGGCGACCATATACATAGAGGTGGAAGTGTCTACGACCCCAGTGCACAGCGATTGCTTCTTTCTCTATTTGAGAATATCTTTGTTCTGTTTCGGTTAGAGATCTGCTAGCAAAAGCTACTGGGGACCAGTCACCACCATCTTGTTTCTGGAACAGCACGGCTCCCAGTCTTTTCGGCACCACATCAGCTGCGATTTTGGTCTCTTTACTGGAGTCAAAATACCTTGACAAGGTGTCACTTGACAAGGTGTCTTTGATGGCTTCAAGCGCCGCCTGTTCGGTCAAGCTCCATGTCCATGGTTCTGACGATTTAGTCAATCTTCGGAGAGGTCGAGTGAGAGATGACAAGTCTTTGATAAAACAGCCGCAGTAGTTTACCATGCCTAGAAAGCTTCGTACTTCGGTCACACAGGTAGGAGGGGGTGCATCTTTGACATACTGCACCTTTGCGGGGTCTGGTGCTACTCTGTTGGCTGAGAACACGTATCCAAAGAATTGTACCTGGTTCGTTAAGAACTCACACTTTCTGCGATGTAGCGTTAGACCTGATTCCTGCATTCTCTGTAGCACATTCTTGAGTGATGTTCGGTTATGGTCGGTGCGTGAATCAGAATGTCATCACTGACATTAACCATGCCTTGCAGGTCTGTCAACAGTTCGTGTATCATGTTTTGGAAAACTTCAGTTGCTCTTGAGATTCCTAAGTTTAGACGTTTGAATCTCCTCAGGCCTACGTGAGTGGAAAACGTCATGATGTAACGCGACTCTTCGGACAACACCAGCTGATGGTACCCAGACCGTAGGTCAAGTTTTGAAAACCAGCAAGACCCGCTGAGCTCACCTATAATGTCGTCGATCGTGGGTGTTAACTGTCTCTATCTTTTGATGGCGACGTTAGGGAGGCGCATGTCCACACAGATACGGACTTCCCCAGGTTGCTTGGGCTTTCACGGAACGACAATGGGTGAAACCCATGGCATCGGTCCTGTCACTTTCTCTATAATGCCTGCTTGCTCAAGGTGTTCAAACTCCTTCTCCACCTGGGGACATAGGTGGAAAGCGATGCGCCGGTGGCGAAGGGCGACAGGTTGCAGTCTTGTCAATGTGTAATCTCACCTCTTTGCCTTTCAGATATCCGATTCCTTCAAACACTCCTTGGTACTGGGTGAGTAGTTCTGTTACTGATTCCCGATGTATGCTGAATGCAAAGGTGACTAACCCTAGGTCTTCCGCTGATTTACAACCTAGCAACATTCCATGTACTTCTTCTGCTACATACACTCTTGTGGGGATGACTTTGGATTTGTACGTGATGGTGGTTTGGAAGACCCCTTTCAAGGCCAGAGGCGTGCCTTGCCCATAGGCATACACTTTGATTTTGGCTTTGGTCAACACGGGGACTGGAATCATTTGGCGGTGCTCTTCGGCAGCCAGGGTGTTTATTGGTGCTCCAGTGTCGACAACGGCTAGAATGTCGTGGATGCCCACCTGGATTTGGCACTTTGGTAGTTTTGTTGATAATTGTGCAGTGTTTCCGACGGTGAATAAGGAGTGAATGACGTGCTCCACAGCTTCATCGTCATCCATGTCGCTGCCGTGTTCTGCCTTGCCTGTCGTCACGTTGCTGGAGGCACTGCCAGTCCGGGATTTGCTCGACCTGCATACCTTTACAAAGTGGTGTAACTTTCCACAGCTCGCACACTTCTTTCCCCTTTCTGGGCATTCAGAAGGTCTATGTGACGGGCCGCCGCAGTATCCGCATTGTCTTGTCATCGGTTTGTTTGGGCAGTACTTGGTCTTGCTCGTGAGTGAAGCAATAGCGTTGACGGCCTCCTCCTTTATGGGTCTTTGTAGGGCTGCCTCTATATGAGACGATCGGGCCTTTGACAGTTCATTTGTGCGTCCCATCATTAAGATGTCTGGGAGGGACCTTCCTGACTCCTCCAGGATTCATTCTCTGAGTTTTATTGATGCACATCCTTGAATTATTTGCCCTCTTATCTCTTTCACTTCGTCTGCGAATCTGCAGATACTGGCCAGGTCTCTCAGCCTCATGTGGAACGAGTCTATTGACTGCTCTCCTTGTTGATGGGCTTGTTTAAAGACGAAACGCTCATAATCAGTATTTGCCATGGGCTCAAAGTGTCTATTTAGGGCAGCGATCAAAGTAGCGTGCATTTTGGGGGTATCCTCAATGAGGTTCTTGGAGATCTTGTACATGTCTTTACCCCCCAAATACAGGATCGTGGCATGCTTCTGAGCGTCATCCACCTTGGTGGCTTCAAAAAATAGTAGGACCCTCTCCAACCAGTCTCTCCACCTAGGGGCCTGAGCAGAAGGGGCCCCGTTGACAAGGAAGGGCTCTACTGGCAGTATTGCTGACATAGTGGGGACAGGTGGGTATGCTTACTGTGGGAGACATCAGTAGCAGGGCAGACAAACTTTTGCTGCAGTCACTGGGCCACCACTTGCCTGGATGCATGTTGGAGCAGAGTTGGAGTGAACTTCAAAACCGGTATGGATGAGGAGTGGGCCTGGAACACGTGCACATGCAGGAATGTGGAGCAGGTGGGGCTGTAGGCCAAAAGGGGAGCCTCGTGTCTGGCTGTGTGAGGGCTGGTATCGTGACCACAGCAGGCTAGGAGCTTCACCAACGTGGTGGGTGGGGGTGACCGCAGAGTTCTTACGGAGTGCAGCATGCCCTTTGAGTGCGTACAGGCCTCGTGCACGGCAGACAGGCCTCGCACGCGGCAGGTGTAGCAGGATCGAGCGCAGGTGTCAGCGTTCGGCAGCGACAGTGCTGCGCTCAAGTTCTCTGTGGCAGGGCAGGCGGCACCAAGGAGCGTCAGCCCACGTGGCACGAGCACTGCAATAGAAGCGGCCGCCACTGGGCGAACGGCCCTTGTCACCAAAATTTAATGTCGGGGGCACCCGACATTGGTAATTGAATAATGAGTCGGCACACAGTTTTCGGGAGTACAAACTTATTCCATGGCCGGGAGCTGCTTTTAGCAGACACTCTCCTGATCCGGCTTCTCTTCACACGTGTGTGTCGCCGCTAACTACCACACCCCAGACCACGCCCTTTATTTATACATCATGCCCCATGACCCCGGGCATACCTCAACAGGTGGTTACAAGGGGGGGAAAACACATTAATAATATTCTACCCATCACTCCCTTCAGTCTCTGCAATCATGGTAGTGTCCGGCGACCAGTTTTGTCACTGGCTCGCGACACTACAGCTTCCACTGTGTGAGAGACAACTGCAGGCCTGTAGGGACCAGCTCGAGGGCCAAAGGGCTACTGCTCTCTCCCCCAATGCCCCTTTCAGGATTTGCTAGCCCGCTTTCCCTTTACGGAACGAGGGTCTCAAAACCATCCCTTTGTGAGCAAGAATTCAGAGATGGAGGTCTGCTGTCTCTTGGAAGAGCCACTCTTGCTCAGAGATTTGAAGGATTTGATGTCTCATGAATATTAATGAGGCAGGAGTACTATGGGTGATTGCAAATGGCCAATGTACACTGTGCCATATTGATATATATGTTAGCCAGAGGACAGAGCGTAGGCTTCACTAACACAGCACCACAAGGCGACCCGGTCACTAATACATCAGGCCCACAAAGTTTACAGGGCAGGAGATTTGTAGAATGTTTTTCAACTTTAAGAGTGTGTCCAGTACACAAAATGATTGTGTACCCATTGTATGTTAAATGGCATCCTTGATAACATCAGTGATGGTATCTCAAACGGCATAATTGATGACCTCACTGATGACATCATGCATAATATGGTTGCTGAAAAAGGATTGATGAAATTTCTGGTAAAACCTTTTTTTCCATGTACGTAGAACTGCACTTCAGTTCAATGTGGTGACACAAAGCAATTAAGCCCTAAATTGACATTTCATGTTTCAGATTTGATGAGGCAGAAATAAATTGCTGGGTTTTCTAAAGATGCTAGAACAAATAAATATTTGTTGTGTTATGTTACTGGTAGGCAGCACCTAGCTGAATAACTGGAGTCTAAACCCAGTAACTCACTGGAATGGGAAAGCAATGGTAAGGAACAGAACTTGTTAACCACTGTTGCTATGTCCTAAAGGAATTCCAGGCTGTTGTGGTTGGGCTCCCAGAGAGCCTGGCAGGGCAGTGCTGCAAAGCAGGAAGCTCAGCTTCCGGAGACGAAGAAAGGGAAGGCACAGAGAGTAGTCGGGGTGGGTAGCGGGAGGCCAGGTATTTTTGTTTGGGACAGGGAGGAGAGACCATGTTGTGTATCGCTCGCCCATTACTGCCTTGTTTTTGTGCAGCAGTTTAAAGCAGGGAAAGATGGTTTTGGTGGCTATACATAACACAAAATTATGGAGCCTAATTCACAAAAGGCCACCCCAGTTGAGTGGGTTTCTGTACTTGTGGCAGGACATCCGCAAAGGAAAAGTTCTGTACGGAGGTCCCTCCACGAATGGGGGACCCCTGCAGCGACTGCAGGGCCTCCGCCATGACTGCGGGGACCTTTAGTAAATTAGGCCCATACATGGGTAAAAAGTGAATGCTTTCCACCTCAGGTTTGGATTAGCATAGTCGCACAAACTTCATACTCAGGACCTTATTCAGAAAAGCAAACATACACTTTTGTGTAAGTCTATGTTTCTTTTGGAATTCTATGATTTAATAGTAAGTTTACAACTGCGGAGGCTTCGCACTCGGAGCAGAGAATTCTGTACATAAAAAGTTAGTCATGTTGTATATTTCTATGTCTGGAGTTCTCCAAATGTGAGGCCTCCACAGTCATAAACTTACTATTTAACCGGAGTTTGTGAATTCCAAAACAAACATAAATTTAACACAACTGTAAGTTTACCTTTGTGAATCAGGCCCTTATTGTCAATTTGATGACACTGAGAGTCCCTTGGTGAAAAACATCATCGTAATTCACTGTTACCCCTCTATAGTTCCATATGTGATGGGAAACATTTGAAATGTTACACATTTTTCTGTAAGTTCTGGTGAGAAATACAAGTAAGGTTATGGAGTTGTTTGTGGGGCACATTTCGAAACAGAGGTATCTTTTTTGAGTTCTGAATGTTAAAATCAATATTTTCTACTGCAGTATACATAAATTTATATTGCTGTTACATATTTCCCATTCGAATTCTCTCGTAAAATTGCTATACATACCTTCTTCCTATGCTCTTCCTCTCTCATAATCAGAATTTAAACCAATGCCATCCCTGTACAGGTCGCAAATCAGTATGCTTCATGTCATACATCTTTGAACATGAGAAAGAGATGCTGTACTCAGCCCTGCATTAATTATGCAGAGGCGATGGATGAGAGTGACTGCTATGAAAAACAAACACTGGCAAAGCCAATGGGTATGGAATTGGCTGCTGCTCTTTGCTTTGCCAATGCTTGCTTTGTTTGCAAATAGTTTTGTTAAACTTTATTACAATAACATTCAAAGATATGCATGCAGGTTTGCACACTCAACAGCCAATTTGAATTTTTTGTAATAAAGTTTTTGAAAAACCATTGAAAAAATTATGAAGTATATGTGCTACGAGGGCGGCATGGGCGGCCCCTATCTGGAGTCTTATTTTATGGCTGCTCAACTTGTATGGCTTGCACGATGGCCATTAGTGGGTGGGGACCCTTAGCAATGGGACATTAGATGGGTATTGGCTGAAGGAGGCCTCCTGCAGGCACTTTATGCTAGAGATAATCCCAGATACCCATCCCTGTGGTCGCTACGAGTTGTCAAGTCCTGTTGGGAGGTGACCACTAATCATGCCACACGGGCATGGAAACAGGCCGGTCTGACTACAATGGGCGACCTTTATGTAGATGGTAAACTCCTGTCATTTGATGAGATTGGAGAGAACAGTGGCCTCGCCAGAGGATAACGCCTCACATACCAAGCCCTGGTGGATTCCATCAGTGATACTTGGGGCAAGAGCACTACGGATCCACCTCCGCCCGAAAATGTGAGGGTCTTGTTGACGCATAGTATACAATGCAAGGTGGTAAACAATATGTGGTAGACCCTGTACCCTGCATAATACACATCCATTCTTGCCATGAAAGTAAATTAGGAGCAGAAGCTTGGAGAGGATAAAGTATGGAATTGGATCCCACAATAGACAAAACAAATGAGCCACAAACAAAAGTTTAAATATATGCAATTCAACTTCCTGCACTGTACATACATGTCACCAGCATGTCTAGCAAATATCTATCCAAGACTCACAGCTGACAGTCCCAGATGCCTGGCCATGCAAACAGACTTCTTTCTTATGACCTTGGACTGTCCCCATATAAACACCTATTGGCAGACCCTGCTGGATCTCCAGACGGAGTTCACTGTATGTACTTTTGTTTTGCGTTTTCCATGTTGGCAATAGGACTGCGTGTTTAGGACAGCAGCACTACAGAGCATGGAAGACTGAGTGTAACCCACACCACTTGGTAGCTGTTGGCCTAACTCCTGGCTAACTCAAAGTGCCTCACCCAAACCGCCAAAACTGTTGGGCTTAAAGGAGACACTCTGACTTCTCAGGGAAGTCTTGGAAACAGATTGTACCCCTTTCGCTCAGTTACTCACGTATGCAATGGTGAAACACAAGATGCAAAATGGATTTCAATGTGTTTTTGAAGCAATCGCATTCTGGTATAAAAAGCATGTGCTGTAATAATCAAGCAGATTAACAGAGCAAAGTAACTAACATTACAGTCAAAGTGAAGAGATAAACAACTCAACCATGTTGTGTGTTTCTAGATAGTCTAGAAGTTTCATCCTACACTCTATGTTTAAATCTGAGAGCATGGTAGTTGTAACTCTCTGCCTGGCCCTATCTAAGGAATCAGCCCAGGCCCCATTCCTGAATCAGCCAGCAGGGGTTTGCCCGTTGTGTGGCTAGCAATCCTCTCGGGAGGCTGAGAAATCAGCACCAGCGTCAGCAAAGCTGTATGTGATGTGGTATGCATCCCAGGATGATCGTGACCGGAATGCGCTGTATCCTTCTTGGACCGAAGTGTAGTTTATATAATGACCCATACATAATCTGGACGAAAGTTCTGATGTAAAGCTGTGTCTCAGAGATAGAAGCTGGCTCCTTGGCTGGCAATACGAGTCATCATATCATGTATTGTATGTACTAGCCTTAGATAACAAATACAGATTACATGTGGTACAAGGCTGATTAAATGTGTAGCATGAACTTTGCCTTCCTAGAAGAAGCAACTAATAAAATATGTAAAAGTGGATGCTAAAATCAGGCTCACTAAAAAATGAATGAAAACATGTATAAAAATGAACTATAGCAACACAAAAGGATGATGGACCGAGTGTTGAACCTTTTCAAACACTCGAAGATCTGGGTATAAATCCATTGTTCTTTTGCTCACCATACCACCCCAGTTTGGACCCAGCCATATGCAAATCAGTCTTGACCCTGTTCCCCACAGGAACAGTCCAGCCAGAACTGCCAGACCAGGTCCTCCTTGGACGGGAAACATGCATCCTGGGACCGGTTTCAGGATATCACCCTATATCAGCCAGGCTTCAGCGGATGATATTACCACCAGAACCCTTACCCAAAAGGTCAGACAAGCATACATGATCCATAACCTGAAGTGCAGCTGAGGGGGCAGCGTTCCATGGTATAGTAGATGATAAGGCACCAAGTGCAGAAGCAACCTGGTCCAAGAAAGATGGCTATAGGAAGCGTTATGGAGCAACCGCAATCTTGTAGGACAACTCCGTGAATGAACCTTCAATGGGAACATTATCAGATTCATGTCCGCAGAAAGCACCTGCTGCTGAACAAGACACACCTCCACTGCATTCTCAAAAGGTCACCATAAGCAACTGAAAACAGGCTGCACACAGCAAAACACTGGTCCAAATGTAAGAGACCAGTCTTTAACAAGTTCCTCCAATAGTGATACTCCAAAGTATTGCATCATGTGCTCATGACACAGTTGTGCTGGTGGGAACTCCGTCACTTTTCTTGTTTGAGATGGAGCAGCCATTGTGAATCAAAAACAGCAATAGCAGAATACTGACAATTAATGACAACACCTGTGGGAAGCCTTTAAAAACACTTGAAAAAGTGAATGTATGAGTGCTGGTATTACTCTAAAACTGGTCAGGAATGTGCTTACAAAGCCAGATCCTACCGCCTTAAGAAAGTGTACAACCCCTGCGGTGTTGGATGCATTAAAAATGTTGCTCATCGATTCACCAAAGTGTCTTGGGAAGTTAGTATTTAAGAGGAACTGTATCTCAGCTGATGACCTTGCAACCTGAGGTCATAGGTTTCACAGGCAGATATCAGCGCAACATGTGTTTGAAACAATGGTGCTCTCAATCTGCTCAGCTTATTGAAATTGACATTAGAAGTGGCAGTGTAAGGCCACAAATCTGCTACTTTTATCTCATGTGTGGGTGGAAAAAATACATTTTCACAGCAGGTCACCATTTGAGAAACAGAAATCACATATGGGATACCTGCTATCATCCCACAACAGCCTTTATCACTCAGCATGTAGTAAATCCCATTTGAGAGTATCTGAAGCACTGGGCAAATCAAAGAGACAGGTATACTCTTCAAGTAGCAGGGTATGTTAACTGCCCATGCGTTGCATGCACTGTTCAATGCCACCTGTTTACAAATCATTAAGGGGGTGATTCTGATTCTGGCGGGCGGCGGAGGCCGCCCGCCAGAATTCCGCCCCCATTATACCGCTCCGCGGTCAGAAGACCGCGGAGGGTATTATGAGTTTTTCCCTGGGCTGGCGGGCGGTCTCCAAAAGACCGCCCGCCAGCCCAGGGAAAAACTCCCTTCCCACGAGGATGCCGGCTCGTAATCGAGCCGGCGGAGTGGGAAGGTGCGACGGGTGCAGTGGCACCCGTCGCGTATTTCAGTGTCTGCAAGGCAGACACTGAAATACTTTGCGGGGCCCTCTTACGGGGGCCCCTGCCGTGCCCATGCCAATGGCATGGGCACGGCAGGGGCCCCCAGGGGCCCCGCGACCCCCCCTACCGCCATCCTGTTAATGGCGGCTTTCCCGCCATGAACAGGATGGCGGTAGGGGGGGTCAGAATCCTCATGGCGGCGGAGCGCGCTCCGCCGCCATGAAGGATTCCCCCGAGCAGCGGTAAGTCGGCGGGAGCCCGCCGACTTGCCGCTTCTGACCGCGGCTGAACCGCCGCGGTCAGAATGCTCGTGGGAGCACCGCCAGCCTGTTGGCGGTGCTCCCGTGGTCGGTGGCCCTGGCGGCCACCGGTCGCCAGGGTCAGAATGACCCCCTAAATAGCTTACAGAAGCCTCGCAGTCACGTCTGGTAAGAAAAACTTTGTTTTCTCCACCCATTCACTTTTAATCGAAAGGGAGGTCCCACACTTCATGAATATAGCTCTCTCTTAAAAGTTCAAATCTGAAAATTGGAAAATGTTTGGCAGAGATATCACCACCATGTATTAACCACACTGATGTTTTGGCCACTGTGAAAGGCACCTTTTCTAATTCTTCTATGTTGAACATGTTGCCATTATCTGTTGTTTTCATGTGAGGTTGAAAAGAGCAAATAACTATTTCAAGTTTACATGCTTCCAAGACACGCGATTTGCCTTCAGAACCTGTAAAGTCCAACTCAACTGCATAATGGACGTAGGCTGACTTTGTCCATGTTGTAATAATGACATATCAATATGAATAATAAGAGAGAGGGTGTGGTGTAACGGCATGAGTTGCCAACCTTGGAGCTGGGGATAATCAGATTAAAGTCTTGGTGCTGGTCTTGGTTCAACATCTTGTGATTCTGGGCAAATCACTTAATCTCCCCATGCCTACAATTCAGCGGCTTGAGACCCTCAGAAGTGATTTGCTACACTTTACACATCCTAGATTTATTTATAATAATATCAATTACATATGAGACAATGTTGTTTAATGTGTAAATGCAAATGGACAGTGTGTTCATAACATTATCGAAAATGTTTTCTTTTAGTTTTTTTTATCTATTTGCCTTAAATGAGCAGCAGCTTCAATTTCTGAAAGCTTCCAACTTTTCATTGTAAATTGCTTAAAATAATCTTTGATGGTAAGAAACATGTTGGGATAGTTACAGATGAGCTGAGCCATTATACTCAAGCCCATCATTCCTTCTTCGTTTTTAATCATATCAGTGGACACCATAATGAAGGTAAATTACCGGTAGTCCACTAGGTATTATTAGGTATCTGGAACCCATTTTTTTCCAGTGAGCTTTATATAAGAACTGCCTCTGGTAGGTCCGAATCAGATGGTTCAGTCCGCCCTGGCAACATTGATCTATTAGGGCGGGTGGAGGTGGTCTATGATGAAGCATGGAACTATTAAGTGTGTGAGACCACCTCTTCCATAATAGGAAACTTTCCTTTTACTCTCACTCACAGGTGGATACCCAGGGAACCATGAGTATATCCAAAGTAGAGTCAACCTCAAATTAAGCAATCCCCCTTTTTTTTGGAAACAACAGATTGGGATTATTTTGCGTCTGCCTCAAATAGAGACACCGAGCTGAAATTAATTCCCCCTCCACACCTTTTGTGTGTATAGATTTGCTTTCGG
Organism: Pleurodeles waltl; assembly: GCF_031143425.1. Lineage (NCBI taxonomy): Eukaryota > Metazoa > Chordata > Amphibia > Caudata > Salamandridae > Pleurodeles > Pleurodeles waltl. Next base: position 1,694,925,251 of record NC_090445.1, read on the forward strand.
GAGGAAGTGTTGCGGGTTATGTTCCTCTCACCGCTCTCTTTGTGATAGGAACTACTGATGGGACCAGACAAGCAGCTTGCAGTATTGTCTAGAGGACTTAGAATGAGGAATTACTGTCAGGACCAGAGAAGCAGCTAGCAGCACTTCCTAGAGGACTAAGAATGAGGAATTACCACTGGGACCAGAGAAGCAGCTGCAGCATTTCCTAGAGGACTAAGAATGAGGAATTACCACTGGGACCAGGGAAGCAGCTGCAGCACTGTCTAGAGGACTAAGAATGAGGAATTACTGATGGGATCAGCGAAGTGGTCGCATCATTGTCTATAGGACTAAGAATGAGGAATTATCACTGGGACCAGAGGGGCAGCTGCAGCACTGTCTAGAGGACTTAGAATAAGGAATTACCACTGGGACCAGATAGGCATCTGCAGCATTGTCTACAGGACTAAGAATGAGTATTTACCACTGGGACCAGGGAAGCAGCTAGCAGCACTTCTTAGAGGACTTAGAATGAGGAATTACTGATGGGACCAGAGAAGCAGCTTGCAGCATTGTCTAGAGGACTTAGAATGAGGAATTACTGACAGGGCCAGAGAAGCAGCTAGCAGCACTTCTTAGAGGACTTAAAATGAGGAATTACTGTTGGAACCAGAGAAGCAGCTTGCAGCATTGTCTGGATGACTTAGAATGAAGAATTACTGACAGGACCAGAGAAGCAGCTAGCAGCACTTCCTAGAGGACCAAGAATGACGAATTACCACTGGGACCAGAGAGGGAGCTGCAGCATTGTCTATATGACTAAGAATGAGGAATTACCACTGGGATAGGAGAAGCATCTGCAGCACTGTCTAGAAAAGTTAGAATGAGGGATTACCATTAAGACCAAAGTAGCAGTTTCAGCATTCTCTACAGGACTAAGAATGAAGAATTACCGCCGGGACCAGAGAAGCTGCTCCAGCACTGTCTAGCACCCAAATTACCTTCTACAGAGATGTCCGTTGTATTAGGGAATATCCTCCTCAGCTAGATAGGTAGAAATAGAGCTCTTTGTAAGATCTCTGGTGGCATGGTCCCCAGCCTAGATGGCATCCTAAGGGACTCATACTCTCTCTCATTTGATACACAGTTCCCACATTCTTTATGTTGCTAAGAGTTCCTTTGATGGGGAAGGGACAAAGATGTCCTGGGGAACAACTAAGATTATTTTCACTCTTGAAGAAAGATAATCCTCCAAACAAGCCTGCTTCATAATGACCAACATCTCTGATTTGTGCAAATGCATACACATTCAAAAGATATATGCCTGCATTCCAGCTCTCTATCTATCCAAAATTGTCAACAAAATGATCACCATAGCAACATTAGCTGATACAAGACGGACATATAACATCCTTCAGAAATGTTGATATGAGACATCAGGACATCCATTTGCCATGGTATGTTTAGACGCAGAGAAGGTGTTTGACCGGGAAGAGTGGGCATTTCTTTGGAAGTATTGGGTAGATTCAGTGCCCATAAACAATTCATCAGTTGGATTAAAGAGGTATATCATCTTCCTCGAGTATGTGTACTTGTCAACTGATTTGAGCCCTTTATATGGAGCCCTTCCTGCCCTTTGTTTTAAAGAGAAACCATGCAGTTCAAAACTCCGGTGTCCAAAATCTCGGTATGATTGTGAAAATCTCAGTCTGATTGCAAAATCTTCGTCTGATTGCACCCCAGACCCTAATAGCATACCATAAGCTCATTGTAAACACTCGACAACAAGATGGGCTACCTTTCTGGCCATGATGTTCAACCCTGTTTTAGCAAAACGAGTCACCTCTGGAAGTTGGAAAGGCTCGATCATCCATTCTATTTATAAAGGAGATGCTGCATCATCTCCAAGCAATTACCGCTTACATGCGCTTTTGGTTGCAATCTTAAGTACTTCTCTACATTATTACTCAATGACCTGGAAACATGGGCATCAGACACTAGAAGGCTCCCATTTCACCAAACCAGGTTTACAAAGACCCAAGGTACATTAACAAATCTTTTGGCAGTGGGGCTGATACTTAGTACAGTAAAGGCCACAGGTACCCCCCTTTATATGTGTTTCATTGCCTTCAAAGCAGCATTTGACTGTGCCCAGACCCTACCGCCGTAAACTGGGCAAAACTCTAGCCATGGGGTTTCCCCACAACATCCTGAGGGCCATTAGGCTATTATACTCAGACATGTGGGTTAAGATTAAGATCGGGATAGTACCTACCTGCCAAGGGAAGTGAAAACGTCAACCGGATTAAAACAAGGTTGTGTTTTAGCACCCCTTCTCTTTAATTGATATATTGCAGATCGCTCCTTGGCATTGGATTGCCAGGTGTCTCACGCCTGAGCCTTGGTGGTCAGCCACAGTCAAATATCTTGTATGCAGATGACTTTCTATTGCTTAGTAACACTAGAATAGGCCTGCAGAGATCATTAAACTGCCTTGGATAATGTGCAGAGTACAATGGGCTTCAAACACTCTCTTTTCTGCTGTGCCATCAAAAACGTAGAACATCAGGAGTGGGAATAATGGCAAATGTTTTTCTTTTCAATTACTCATAATTTTCACAAACGTACATAAAATATACTTCTCCAGAAAATGGAATGTGGGCACGTCGTGCATACAAAAGACTGACAGAGCACATATCAAATTTATATTCTCTGCAAGTCATTTTCTTTTCGAACAAACATCTCATAGTTGTACATTTTACAAAAGAGCATAGCTGTAAAATATTTTAAAAAACTGAAATGTCACCATTCAATTTGTGTCTGAGGTTTATTGGAACTTTGCAATCCAATGCAAAATATTTTTCTGGTACCTGCAGATAGTGGAATACTTTAGTGCTACAAGATAGCATAGAAAGGTGATAGGCTCTTGAAGATGACACTAGCTGTTGCATCTGCTACATGCTTGCCATGCTCTGCAATTTGTAGAGCGCTCCATCACCCATAAGGGTATCCTAGTGCCTTGCAGGTTTGAACTCAGTGGGTATCTAGTCAAAGGGCCAGGTTTTCAGCTTCTTGCAAACGTTGAGAGAAGATGAGTTTCTTATGTGTAGAGGAAGGTTGTTCCATGGTTAGGGGTGATGTAGAAGAAGGCCTGGTCTCCATTCCTTGCTTTGAGACTTTGAGGAACATGTGCTAGCACAAGTCCTGAAGATTTGAGGTGCCTTGACAGTTGATAGAAGTGGATATGATTGTCAAGGTCTTCTGGCCCTGGATTGTCAGAGGCTTGTATGTGTGGGAAGCTTGAACATCACTCTTTTATGTATTGATAGCCAGTGGAGCTTTCTGAAGTGTGGAGTTATGATTTCACTTTGAGGGACATTGAGGATAAGTCAAGTTGTGGTGTTCTGTATAGTTTTGTGTTTCCTTCATACATGCAGTTCTGAGTCTTTTCGCTTGCAGGTTGGGGGTGGGCGTTCCAAGGTCTCAGGGCATGGACGTCATTTAGGGGTGGCCATGTGTCACAGATACGACCCCTAGCATGCCCTTTGCTACCCCTGCCAATGCCTTTCTGATCTCTGGCCTCAGAGGTGGCAAATTCAGGTGCCAGGAGCACAGTGGCAGCTCTTCCTTATGGGCGTCAGCTGGGAATCCACTCTCTTTGTTCTCTGTCAATTTGTTATTACACTAACAGTGATTATTAATATATAATTCACTATTAGTGTAATAAAAATGGGGTACAGTTAGCTGGAATATGCCCTTCCATGGCAGCTGAGGAAAGTGGAAAATGCTTTTAAATTCATTTTGTCTGCATGCTTGCGGGTGAGAGTGTGTTTATGTGAGAAAGAGTATATGTAATTGTGAATTTGTGTGTATGCATATGTGTATGTGTGTGTATGTGTGTGAGTGAAAGTGGAGGTCAAAGGGTGTATAATGTCACTTCCAGTACCTCTGGCATTTCGGTGAATTGATGTCCAGGTCTGAGGGCCACCAGGTGGAGTCTCAAAGTGAGGTTTCCGTCCCAAAGATAACCATTTCTGTTTTGCAAGTGCTGAGATTCAGGCAGTTGTCTCCAACCTAGTTAAACACTTCAGTCATGCATGACTTGTATCTGTACCCTGTGTTCGCTGTCTTCTCCAATAGGGATAGGATCAGTTGTGTGTCATCAGCAGAAGACAAGACTTTGACATTGTGGGCTCAGATTATGCTTCCCAGAGGGGTCATGTACTTGTTAAAGAGCATGGTGCTGAGGTTGGAGCTGTGTGATGCCCCACAGATACATTCTTGGGTCTCCAATGTGTATGGGGACAGGTGACTGTCTGGATTCTTCTGGTGATGAAGCTGCAGAGCCACTGGAATGCATGTTCTTGGATGCTAGTCAAATTTGAACTGAGTGTGATACAGTGTTGAATGCTGCTGCGAGGTTAAGGAGGATGAAGGCTGCTGTCTTTCCCCTGTCCAGGATTTTCCTAATGTCATTGTTGCTGTGATGAGGCTGTCCCAGTGCTGTGTTTGGGTCTAAATCTTGATTGCATGATGTCAAAGAGTTGGTGTCAGGCGAGGTGTTTTGTCAGGCACCTGGTGATGGCTTTCTCCATGATCTTCATTAGGTAGGATAAGATTGACATGGGATGGTAGTTGCCTAGCATGGTGGGGTCTGCTGAGAGTATTCTAAGCAGGGTGTTGTTTGCTGCATGCTTACAGGTCTCCAGAAAAGTGGATATGTTGGTGGATATGATGTCCCAAGATCAGAAGCCTGTATCAGTCATTTATTGGATCAAACTGTGATTGGATTTCTGAATGGACAACAGAATGGACTTTCTGGCTAAACTCACTTGTTCAGTGGGAGCTATTTAAAGATTCAAATTGTTCTCTTCACTTGGCCTTTTGCAGTTTCCAAATACACACTCCAACATTAACATCCTGTTTTTGATCTCTACATAACCCTGAAAGATGAAGCAGTAGTAGTTGGGTGACAACCCTGTTATAGGTTATCCACCCTGCGACCTATGTCATGCTGATAGAGTCCATTTATTTGCTCTACATATTAGTGTGCATTTGTATGGGACAGTATTTTCCAGATCATCTTAGAAGTAAGGGTTTTACTGTTCTCTTCAGACTTTCAGTCATTATGCTAAGTACTGCTATTATCTTTAAGCCTGAGAGTATGTTCTGTGGTGCAATAGTGGATCGGCTGATAATTGGTTACTACGGTAAAGATCACAATTACAACATTTAGAACTTTGATTAACGCATAACAATACCAGGTCACAGGCTTTCTTCAGGATTTAGTTCAATTTTGATCAAGAAAGCAACTTATGCATGGATAAAGGTTTACTTATACATTAGGCCACATTATAAGCTGCTCTTTTACAGTGTCAATGTAACATTGTTTCCATGTCCAGGTGACTGAAAGAAAAAAAAGGAAACGGGAACACACATCTTAGTAAGCAGTTCTGTTGTCAGGCAATCAGTACCTCAGATGGTCCTGCCTCCTAGGATGCGTTGGGCGGGATTATTAATGCTTCTGCCTACCCCTGTTACTGCTCCTGTAATAGGAGACCTCTAGCTTTGTGACTGTTAGTAAATGATAGAAGACTTAGGTTTTGAAAATTCAAAATCTCATAACAAAGGAGTAAAGGATAAGAGACTAGGAATTTGATGCAGCCAGAGGTTTAGTGTTTTATAAAACAGACTATTGACTGTTTAACTCTCACAGCCTTTGACCAGTTCGAATCAGAGGTTGTGCTGCATAAACTATGACTTTGGCATAGTTCTTCAAGGTCTGCTTTCCCACCCATGGGTGACATGGATGAACGTGGTTCAATGCACCAATGATGAATGTGAAAGACTGGTTACTGCAGCCTCACAGAATAATACTGAGTGGGTTATTGAAATAGAGTAATTGCTTTTGGGCCACTAACAATCCCTATGAAGGGATCAGTGACACCATGGTAACAGTAACAGCCTTATTTCATTATTCACAATAAAACACACACACACACATAGTGTGCAAAGAAGAAAGAGCACTTATAAGTAAGTACTTATTACTACAGGAACATCCTGTTTCTCAGTGCATCTAAAACAACTACACAGAATATTATAAACTATCAAGAAGGCATGTTATAAATAAGAAGAATAAAATGAACATTTCTAACCTGGTTAAAATGTAACACCTACTTCTCTTCTCTACACTGAGAGCACGTGGAATGCAAAGCAACTCGCAGTACGGCGCTTCTTAGGGATAAGAGATGCGCTGCATACCTTGTTGACAGCAAAGGCTGTCCTTATCAGCTGAGACAGGAAGACAGTGTTGCCTACGAAGGGCAAACAAACGCTGTGGTGCGGTCTTCCTCCGGGGCTCAGTTTTATCGGCTTCAGGCGAGATGTACCATCTGCAAAGTGTATTTACTGTAGGTGAGACTGTCTCTAGCAGAATCTCATGCGATAATCTGGGCGAAGGACCGCTCCTGACAAGTGGTCAAGTAGTAATCCTTATAAACTAAATCTCATCAGAAATTGACATTTCTAACATATGTTTAGGAATGTCTGACATAGATTATGTGCATTAAGGTGCAGATCTCAGACATTTCCTCATGAACATGTAAGGTAAAAGGACATCAATTCAGACTACACTTTTTCAGTGGTATGTCTGTCTTTGTTCTTATTTGACTCTGACATGGTGAAAAGTAGACACTTGTCCCAGACTAATGTTGGATCATGTGTTATATCTCTGTCATTAGTCGAATGACTTAACACTTTCACAGTTATGAAAAATATAGGGTGAGACGACATCTGCATCAAACAGCAGACGTGACAATGATTCTGCATAAATGAAGAAAGATAGAGACTTCCATTGTCTGAGATGAAGAGGGCAACCTCCATTACCCAAGATCAAGTCAGGGCCTATATGAAATGGAATCAGACCTTAGGGGTTTTACATCAGAAGTGGACACGATCTGAGGGGCACAACATGTCCATACTTTTTCATTCGGCAAAATCTGTTTCCATGCTTTATGTTGAGACATTTGAGATGCCTCATCTGAAGACAAAAGGGAGGGAGTTGCCTGTGCTGTGGCAGATAAACAAGAAACAAGCTTCCTCGGCAGGGTATCAGCTTCCTGAAAGGAGTGTAAATGAGCCCAATTGGCAAATCTGCAAATGTAAAAGCTGCTTGGAGGCGGCGTTGGCTTTTATTGGTGAAGTCACAAGAAGAGTATTTTTTTGAGAGGCATTGTAAGGTGACCTGCTGAGCTGTCGAATGCATGGTTTTAAAGGACGGTTAGTTCAAATGTTTGCACTATATACAACAAATGGCTCTAACTGGTCGATCGCAGGCTACCAGTAGCTCACAGACACCTTCAGAGTAGTTCACAGACTTGAATTCATTTTGAAATAAGCACCAGGTCAATAAATAAGTGCTGCATTTTCCTTTTAAAGTTTAAGGAAGGCTTTGTTTATTTCACATTATTATCATCAGGCTGCAGATAGCAGACCTGATAGTGAGCAGTGCTCCAGCTTATGACTCGGGGTGGGGCACAGAAGTGAACTGGAGCACTGAGGTATTTAACTCTTAAATGAAAGTCCTTGCCAAGTCGAGATTGGGACATGTGAATAAAATTATGCTTCTAAATGCTTTTTAAATGGGTGAAAATTAAAATGAAGAGTTAACTTAATGGTCAAGTTACCTCTTCATTTGATTTTTCTACCATTTAAAAGCAACACATTTACAAACAGCAGGCATCTTGCTCACAGTGGCCAGTATACACGGCACCATAATTATAACTGAAAAACATAGTTTTTTTTTCAAAAGTGAAGAAGATGTTCCTATTAATCATTAACTCTTAATGTTTTTCTCCACTTTCAATTAAGCTAATTACACCTTAATGTTTTATGAGGAATGTTTCTTCACTTTAAATTCCTTCTTTAATAGCAGATTGTGCATTGGTAGCTTTGGGGCTGGCCAGGGCACAAGTCTGGGGTACATGCGGGTGGACGCCGTCTACCCTGCCAAGAACTTGGGCCCCAAAGTAAAATGTTGAACTTGTCCCGGTGTAATTTTCAGACACAAGAACACAATCAGAAGCGCCTGCAAGTTGTCTGCTTTCTGATAGCAACGATGTGCAGGCTGCCAGGGGGGGTCTTTAAAACTTCAGACTCAGGCTGGGCCCAAACAAAGACCTAATTTAAGGGGCCACCAGGTATCCTTTAGTTAGAGCGTCCTTGGCTGGAAGCTATCTGGAGCCTCACACCTAGATGCAAAATGCAGTGGAGTGAACGCAAAGGCGCACAGCTTGTTGAAACTTCACACCTAAGAAGAGGAGCACATTTTTGACTTTGTTCAGTCTCTGCATGTAAGCAATATACATTCACTGTAAGAATGCCAGATGTGTAGGTCTATCCCAGTATTTACAGAAAATAATTTAACTACTATTTTTGACTTCTGTTATAGCACTACTGATCAAAATGGAGGGTGTCAAAGCGCTTTATATCATACATGCTCATTACATTGACAGTAAATCATGCGCGTTTGTACATCAATGATCAGGATATTTTATATAAGACAGTGAGGGTTACAAGATGTAGGAGTCACATGTCGTCCTTCATAGGTCATTGCGCTATTTTAGAAGGATTACAATTTATGAACTGCAAGTAACAAAAGTATCTCTTTGTTTGAAGCAGTAACCCACTTACTTATCTACACCAAGTAAAAATCGTTCATTTGCATGTTACAGGATGTGCTTTTCAGGGAACACATTAACCCTCTATGCTACTTTGAGTCAAAACTGCCACTAGACAAACAGATCTTTCCAGCAAATGTGTTTACCACCAAAGTTATTTTGCCATTGTTATTATTCTCTCAGCTTTACTGGGAACTCAAAGATATCTGCAGCAGGTGCCTTAACCCAACAAGATTTTTTTTTTATTCAGACTTTGCAACCAGTTAAGCACAACAGATTTACTTCCTGTTCTCTTTGTTGCCAATTTCTTTGCAGCAGAGTTTTAAAAAACTATATAAGTTACGGCACAGATTTTGTGTCAGGGTTGCACCACTTTTCTGGCACAACCCTGGTGCAGAATCTCTTTTGGAATTAACAATGCAACACACATCCCGGTTGCATTGATTTGTTAAAAAATTAAATACGTTGGGTAGCACATGGCCCTGCGTTGTGTTACCTTGCATCAGGTAGGCGTTACATGCGCAGGCAGCTAAAGCGGTTTTATCTACATGGAAATGTGCTGCATATGGACTATTATGCCTGACGGAGATCGTTTGCTCAGTCTTTGCGTAAAGAAAGCTATGCTCACAAAAGGCATCATTGTTTTATGTGCAGCTTACCCTGTCTAAATCAGAAGTGTTTGAATGTATACTCATGATGCACTTAAATGTACTCATGATTGACCTATAAATCACAAGTGCCGGGTCTTAAGACCTGATGTCACTTTGTATGATCTCACTTCCTGTAAAGTCATGGGTTGTGATGTCACTTCCATTGATGTCACTTCCCGTAATGCCAAATGCAATTTCACACCGTGATGTCGCTTGCATACTCCCTAACTTGGTTAGTTCTCCCACTTCTATTTCTTATGACTTATGCCCTGGTGCTAGCCCCTCGGGCCTCCCATTGGTCAGTTTCTGAGCCCTTCAAGATTAGGACAGGCAAGTCTGCTCTTGAATGCACATGCCTGCTTTCTACCGATAAGTCACAGCTTTATTTTTGGCAGCCATTTTGTTTTCCATGCACCACCGCTGAGACCCGCGGCCTGCCCGCCTTTTTTGTTTCCCTCCAACTGCTCACTGAGGACGCCTTTAATTCCTTAAAACGCTAATTAGCAAGGAAAACTGATACAGGCATGGCTCTAACAAAGGCACTCAAAGGCGCTCCTGCTGGTCATTTAGTCTCATTATATATGTTTATTTTAAATCAAACCCTAATATGATTGGTTCCTCATTTATATAATTCACTAGAAACTATGTTTGCATAAATCCCGCAGGGAATGCATTTTCGAATTTCTACTGAATAACTGCAGGTTTTTTGGAACAGCTTCCGTTCTAGCACAAACCTACTTTTAATGTAAATTACGTTGGCTTTTTCTAGAATGTGCATTAGCAGCAGAGCAAAAAGAAAATGTTTGTCTAAGATACATTATATACCGCGCTCGGCTAATGTCTGCAGGGCCTATAACGATGTCATAATTGCCTCATTTGGGCTTGTTTTATTGCGCATTTGTAGTAGAAAAAAGCCCGTTTTTAATGATGTACCTAAGAATAAAGTATAGCTCCTGCAGGCTAATGCAAAGCCGAACCTATATATCAGCGCGTCTTGGCATTAGGGGATCATGGCGCTTGTTGTAACATAATTATGGGGTGGCGTGGATTGCATGCTAGTCGCTAGTTTATGCTAAGTACCGCGGCTCGGTGTCTTGTTACCAGCGCTGTGTAATTAATAGGATTATCGGTGTATATTTTAACGCAGCAGCATTGGATATTGTTATATTTCTGTGCTTGTTAGCGTGTGACTGAAATGTGCCAGGTAAAGTATGCGCTATTGGGTTCTGCATCGCAAGGAAACAGAAAATACGACCAAACTGGCCACTCCAACAAGAGCACAAAACGACACCCGTTTAATGTATTTTAATGTATTACCTGTTTATTTACAGAGATTGTGTAAAACAAATAGTGGTTTAACTGGCTAGTCAACCTGATAGTGTCACGTGACTCATTGATAGGTAACAGCTGACTGCAGAGAACATTAAAAGTGGACTAGGAAAGAAGGGGGAAATAAAGGAGGGTGGGAGAAACCAACAAGCATTTGCAATGCAATGGGTCTCGCATTTGTTCGAGTTAGAGCTGTTAACGTTGTAAGTACCTAACTGGACTTTTCTTGCCACTTAAATTGAAAATGAAAAGTAAAACAGTTCACACAAGCGAGCTGATTCAAAGCGCTACGGCCGCCATGAGCGCGGAGACACACAAAAGGAAAACGAAGTTTGCTCGCATACAAACGTCTTGGCAGTCGTGCAACTATTGATGTAACAATGTTGATGTCCAAGGCGGTAACCAAACCATCCCAAGGAGGGACAAACGTAAAGCATTTACCAATTATAACAAAGGATTTTTGAAAGGCAAGCCCACGAACGAGTGATAGTGATGAGCGTGCTGTGGGTGTGGTCATAAGCCCATAGATAGATTATGACAGGTCAGAGCGATTGCATGCTCGACCTTAAAACAGCACACTGAGAATAAATGCAACACCCAGGTCTTTACCTCGGATGAAAAAAGTGGAGGGGTCTCTAAAAGGGGCATGGCCTATTTAATTAAGAGTGACTTAAATGATAAAATTAACTTTCTGTGAGTTTCTTAGTGCGCCACCGAGCGGTATTTTGGTGCCTCTCTGAGATTTGTTATTGCACGCAGATATTTAACACATCTGACTTGCACCTAAAACAAGCCAGGACTATTGGCCCTGTCAGCGATAATGTTGTAAATAATAAGTATTGAAAATGTTTTAATTATGAGAATGAATTAAGCAACACTGAGGGCTGTGGAGGGGCACTGGTCCTTAGAGTGTCTCAATAATGCACATTAGGCTCACTCTGTGTTAGACATGTTAGTGTTTTTTCTCTCCACATCTCATTCATCTGGGTACCTTATACCTCATCTGTTCCTCTTGAGCACCCTCTTTTCGCTCTCTACTGACTGTACTTCCTGGCTTCTCCTTCACTTCAGCGCCCCTTAAACACACGACGCACCCACTCACCTGTAAGCACTGCACTCTTTTATTCCTGCCTTGTCGTGAATTGACAGCTATGTACCTCCTGCACACAAATCTGCACAAAATGAAAAGTGCAATGAGAACACGTGATCATTGTGCTGTGGGTCTTGCAAAGAAGCCAACAACTGGATGAGCATCTGTTCTGTACACCTGTCTGACCCGCTGCCTTCATCTCCAGAGCTCTCAATCGTGGCCCGCTGTAAACACCTGGTAGTGACTCAGTTCAAAGTATGTGCTATACGCTACATGCTACTCGAAAAAATACAAAGCACATCAGAACTGGAAATAGAAATAGAAGACACGCTTATGGAATGCAAGATGAAGATTACGTAAAACAAACAGGAATTAAATCACTCATTTGGATTACTTGAACATTTTTCAGAATCATTATTCAGAAATCACTTAGGGGTTGATTTAATGTTTGGTGGAGGGGTTATTCGGTCACAAACGTAACGGATGTGCCACGCACCGTATTAAAAGTGCCATAGGCTATAATGGAATTGCAGTACGATGACACCGTATTACAAGTTCCATTGGCTATAATGAAATTGTAATACAATGGAAAGGATATCCGTTTCAGCAACCACCGTTCCGGTAACCACCTCCGCCAAATCCGCTAAATCTGGCCCTTAGTGTTTTTGCATATACAGTTCAGCACAAGAGAATAGGGCCCGATAGGGAATGGTTTCAATGACCATTTTTAACTAACACCAGGTCTCAGATCCAGACGGACCAGGCACACTTCAAGCCCTGACAACACCTTTTTGTGCCTTCTGTGTTTCTTTGGCCATTATCATTGGCAATCCTTGTACCCAGTGGTTGCCTGATGGGTGGTTGGACCTTCCCTTCACATTGCATTATTATTATTTTTTTCTTCCTATAAGTTTTCGTTTGCTTGTCATTGAGGGTGCCTGGCCTCATTTATAAGATCTGTCAGTTTTCTGTTTTAGTTTCTCTGTTATCAGTGCATGAATGTCTCCTCTTTTCATTTCCCTTCCTTTCTGAAGCAGGAAGTTACCTCTTTCTGATTGGGCCTTCTGCTCACATCCTCCTCCTCAATGGTCCTCTGACCTCGCCTTAACCATTAATGGTGACTGTGATGGCTGCATCCAAGGCTAACCTTTCTGTGTCCCAAGAGAGAGCCATTACTGGGGGAGGAGTCAGGCATAACCCACACAAAATAATTGTGCTTGCATTTGGACCCCTGTGCCCTGATGGAGGAAGGAGGCCAGCTCCCAATCTACCTGCCCATCGCTGGCAGCATCCTGGCACTCTGGGTGTTCGTGGATAGCATTGGCACCCGTCACTGCCCTGCAGGCACCAAGAACGAGTAACCTAGGAAGAGGCAGGAGAGTGGCAGCCCATGCTGCCAAGGCTGCAATGGGAAGACTGCCAGTGAGGGCCAGAACCAATTACAAGTTTAAACTGACAACTGCACCCATTGGGTACAGCGAATTCTGACTACCCTGGGAAAGTCCTTCACTGAACCATATTGAAGCAGCTGTGCTTAATTTGAGCAGGTGGCTGCCGATGGGGGCATCAGCACTTATTTTTGGGGGCACACTTATTTTTTTGCATCAGGCATTTCTGCAAACAAACAACAACAAGCATTTGCAATGCAATAGGTCTCACATTTGTGAGAGTTAGAGCTATTGGCCATGAAAATTACAATTTATTTTCCGTATGTGTTTCCTTTTGGAGTGTCCTAGATGTGTGCCAGGTACCAAGGCAACCCTCCCAGGGCTGTCGCCGCCGGGGAGAGGGCACAACAAGGCCACCATCTTGGGAGTTTTCTTTGCCTCATTACAACAGATTGGCTGTGATACCCTAGATATGCAACCCTTTCTAGTGTGCTTATCTAAACTCTTAAAGCACCAAACAAGCCACAAAGAGGCACCTTCATGGCATTTAACACAGAGCATGAGGGAGTCAAAGGAGTTAGGGGCAAAGAAAAGGGGCAGACACATATTTATGTGTGTTAAACTTTTAAAGGAATTATTCCTCTGCATTGACAAACCGGTGCTCATGTAAGGTGCTGTAATGCCTTTGTATCATGTTTGCGTTCACTTAGCTCTATTTGAAGGGCCTCAACTTACATCAAAAGACTAGATGTTTTTTGCTATCAAGCTTGAGGCCATGAAGTGCCTGGGTATGGAGTGACGACTCCTTTTCGACCATTTTGTAGAGAACACCAATGGACATCTTCTTGCCTAGAACTAACCTATGTTCTTGGTTGGTGACTCTCTGGAGTTTATCAAGAGCACGTGCTATTGCCTACTGTTAAGCTTTACTCAAGTCAGTTGGTTACTGCACCCACTGCAGAGGTCTTGACAGAACGAGAATGTCACAGGTTACAATCCTGACACAGCTTTTTCACCTCTTCATCTCTGCAAGGTCGATGCACATGGATTTTTTTAAGAATGGCACCCGCTATGCAGCGCTATGCACCTGTATTACAAAGCGCTATATAAAAAAAGGACTTATTCCCAGACTGTCCCAACACGCACCAGACAAAGAATCCCAGGGGAGAGGATGTGGCATAAGGGCCAGAGCTGCCGACTTTGGAGCTGGAGACCACAGTTTGAGTCTCGGCACCGGCTCAACATCCTGTGATACTGGAAAAATCACTTAATCTCCCCTTGCTACCAAAAATGAATGTGTTCTTGTGTAATGTAACCAGTGCTCAGGTAAGGCGCTATAATATCTTTGTACTGAGTTGCGCTTTATAAAACTGTAAAAAAAAAAGTAAAGCACTCTGATACCTTTGTGTTGAATTTGTGCAACATAAGACTGCAAAAGAAAAGACCATGCAGACATCTCAAAGAAACAGCAAGATGCCTGAATACGAGGAAGAAAAAACATACTGAAATGAGCACGAAGAAGCGAGGCAAAAGAAAAAATAGTGCTCCACTCTAAGGGCCAGATGTAGGAAGCCGTTTGCATGGTGCAAACTGCGAAAATCGCAGTTTGCGCCATGCAAACAGCCTTCTGTGATGCACATTCACAATTTGCGAGTCGGTACCGACTCGCAAATTGTGAATGCGACTCGCAAATAGGAAGGGGTGTTCGCAATGCAGAATTGCTTTGTGACCGTGAATGGGACCCCTTCCCCTTTGTGAATGTTGGCAAAAAGGTATTTTCAGAGCAGGCAGTGGTCCAATGGAACACTGCCTACACTGAAAAAACAAAACCAAATGGTTTAGTTATTTTTTTTATTTTGCAACTCGTTTTCCTCTAAGGAAAACGGGCTGCAAAATAAAATAAAAAACTGCTTTATTGAAAAAAGCAGTCACAGACATGGAGGTCTGCTGACTTCAGCAGGCCACCATCCCTGTGAGTGCAGGGACTCCCTGTGGGGTCGCAAAATGCTTAGTGTCTGAGACACCGTTCTGCATCCGAATTTGCGATTCGGAAATTGCGATTCGCACCGACTCGCAATTTCCGAATCGCAAATTCTGACCTTGCACATCTGGCCCTAAGGTACATGCCCAGTTTGTGCAATAATCGATGTAACCACGTCGGTCTCGAAGCAAAACAGCTCCAAGGCGGGAAAAACAAAAGCATTTACCAACAACATCAAGAGATTTTTTAAAGGCAGGCCCACAAACGAACGAAAGTGATGGGTGTGAAATGGGCATGGTTAAAGCTCACAGAATAGATTACAACATGTTGAGAAGAGCAGCGCTTGCACACTATTATACTCGACCTAAAAATAGAAAATACGGAGGAAGGGAAAGACGGAAAAGCGTCACAAAGGGGTAAAGCAGAAAGTTGCAAGAGTGAGCTGAAAGGGAAGGGAGTGGCTGTAAATGGCCTGAGATGGCTTTAGGATTATGCTGCCTCAGTATTCGATGCTCGCACATTTAATTGCAGCTGCCAAGTGTTTCAGAGGAGAGCTTTGGGTACTGGCATGTTTTTATTTACAAATTAAGCACTGGAAAGCAGGAGTTGGCGAAACAAGGACACTACATTTGGGAATGAGAACTTAAAGAAAGCTGAGTTTGGAAAATGAATGGTACAGTCCTAGACCACCAATTAGCATATATTTGACCCTTATATTTATGTCTAACTGAAGCTGAAAGAATTTGTTAATCATTGAAAATGGCAGCTTCATCCTCAATTATGATGTTAATAGCCCTGGGCATGCACACAGTAATAATTCTATGACTCCACCTTTTATAACTTTTGCAGGGAAAACAAAAACAACATCATTACAAACTTTGTGGGATGCTGTGAGGGGCTGCAGTTTAAAGTCCCCCACCCTGCGTTCCCCCTCCCCTTTCCTGGAGTCCATGATCCAAGCAATCCGCGGAGAACTGAAACCCTCGCTGATGTGAACTGCAGGTCCGGAGACTCTGAAGTTTTCCTGTCGATTGGAGGTGGTACCCAGAAGAAGGTACCTCTCCACCTCTTGTCTGTTTGCATGCTGTGCTGTGGCGTTACTAGGATTCATTTTGTAAAACACACATGCAGGGTGGCCAGATTTTGGAAACTGAGATAGTTCACAAAAACAAAAGAAGGACTACCAGGGGCGTAGCATGGTCACTATGATTGGAGGGGGGAGGTGTTAGCTTCAGATTTCCCAACAGTGAAGCGGGCACATGATGGTAAAATACATTATAGGACATGCATGGTGCAAAAGAGGGGTTTAAGAGGCAGTGGCAATGGAGAAGAATGCAGATTGGTAGGTGTACTTACTAAGTGAGAGAAAGTGCATTATTTTGTAAAATAACCAACATTTTCTAAGTCTTTCCAAGCAGAGGATGGAAGAGAGTATGTGTCCTTTTATGTCTGTGTGTGTGTACAAATTCCTGGTGAAATCTGACAAACACCTCACCATACCAGCCTGAAGGAGCCTGCACCCAGCTATTTATTACAAAATACACTTATTAGGGGGATGTAACACCCCCCCCGAAGCTACGCCCCTGAGGACTACAATTTTACACCAACCAAGGGGCAGTGAATGACAGAATTCATCATCAAAGAAACAGACAAACAAGGCGCTACGGGAATAAAAAAAAAAATCAGGTTTTAAACCCAAAACCATAACTGGTCATTAAATTGGTTTCAGATAAGCTGCTAACTAATCCTGCTTTGGGACACATAATAAAGTTGCCTCCCTCTGTTTTCAAATGCAAAAAGAACAGATGATGGACGGAATGCTGAACAATGCCAAGCATTCACCCCCGTCACAGATCTGGACCTAAATTCATTGTTATTTTACTTGTCACACCATTTCAGTTTGGAACCAGTTGTATGCAAATTACTCTTGACACTTCTCCCCCTGAGAACACGCTAGCATGAACTGCCAGCCCAGGTCCTCTCTGGACCGGAAACAAGCATCTTGAGATGGGTTTCAGCGTAACACCCCTCATCAGCCAGGCTAGCTTGAATTCAGTGGCATAGCAAGCACGAGACCTACGCTCTGGGCATACCCTTCCCACTTAGGGTGACAAATGCAAAAAGAGCAGATGATGGACATGGCTCCCATGCCCGCTATGCCACCGGATTAAAGCTAGCTTGTTCCCTTGTGATGGTGGAAGCAATTAATCCTTCTGATGTAATCATGTGTTGGTGATGGAGTCTTGGTGTTCAGACGTGATTCAGCAGGGTAAGCAACCATCTCCTGAATTGAAGGGTGGGGAGATCCCTGAACCACAGGGTGAGGGGATACATCCTCCCTAAACTAAATAGTTACTAATGCAGAGTATCCCTGAGATAGGAGGCACTCAGAGGAATACAAGGGAAGGTAGCTTGCCACACCTGTACCCCACACCTCTAGGGCCCTCGTTACGAGTGTGGCGGTCTGAAGGCCACCACACTCGCGGTGGTGGTCTTACCGCCGCGGCACCGGTGGTAAAGACATCCATAATATGACGTTGGCGGTGTCGTCAGTACAACCAGGGTGGTCGGACCACTGGGCCAGAGGTGAGCACCTCCGGCGGCAGCAGTAAGACCGCCTGGGGTACTTTGAGTCATCACACCAGCAGGCTTTCCATAACAGTTGCACCGCCACGAAAACCCAGGCAGTAACACACCCCATGACAGGAATCTCCATTCCTGTCGCGGGCATACGCACCCCCACACGTCCACACACCTTCAGACGCCCCCCTCATCTTCACACTTGCACACACCCACCTCATCTGCACACTTGCACACACACCCACCCTCATCTGCACACTTGCAGACACCCCCACTCATCCGCACGCATCCACCCACTGGCAGACTTGCACACATGCACCCCCACTCACTTGCAGACTTGCACACATGCAACCCCACTCGTATGCATCCCAACACACACACCTAATTACTCGTACCCCAACACACCCCCACCCATCCATAAACATGCACGAACTGAGGACCGCAAGCATACATCCAGACATCCCCACTCGCTTGCCCACAAACATGCACTCAGACACCCCCATTTGCCCAAAAACATGCACTCAAACACCCCAATCGCAAACATACATGCACTCAGACACCCCCATTCACACACACATACACACACAAAAACAGATACCCCCACCCCTCCTCATACAAACACACATGCACTCTCATCCTGACACCAACCTCCGCTTCCATTCGGACACACCCCCCTCCACGCACACATACATATTCACACGCACTCACGCACATCCATACTGCTATACATACACGCACACGCACACATCACACACATGCATACAACACCCCACCCTTCTGCCCACCCCCTTTCGGACGGTCCACCTACCTGTCTTAGCAAGGCGGTCGTCCAGACGTGGATGGGTCTTGGCGTTCTCCACCGCCAGCACTGCACTGCCGATCAGGAAATAGCCACGCCATATTACGTATTGTAATACGGTGGGCGGAGTCCTGTTGGCATGGTGGTGGTAAACGCCTCTCTTCCGCTGTCATCCAGGTTGACGGTGTTGGATTTCCGCCCGTAAACAGGCAGAAATCCAAATTAACTCGTAATACTTGTGTTCTTCAGGTGCCCAGGGACTTCGGCAGGCTTGTGAAAAGACCAACAAAGTCATAATGAGGGCCTAAGTGTGGGAAAGATACAAATTATTTTTTTACGTATATCCCTCACCTGCTGTAATAGTGGAATGCTTCATCATCGGGTTAAACCTGACTCCTAAAGGTCAGGGTGGGCTCGACCATCTGCCAGGGAGCTCTTGCCAGCTATTCAGACAGGGGACGTATCCTTACAATAAAATTTCCTCATCCAATCCTTAGGTATCCCTTTTATTAATAGGGTGGATGGGAACAGTAAAATATATACTAAAAACAGGTTTTAAGGATATGATGTTCCTATGACCCTACATTCACCAACATGTTTCAGTCTTACACTAATGGCTTTCATCAGGGTGGTTTATATAGCTGCTAATTCTCCCCACATGACATGCTGCCGCTCGTGTTGTGGAAGCTATTGCTCTACTAGAAAGTCTACTCGAGCACCAGAAAGAAGTTAGCGCCCTCTGACGTTCCACATTCTATTCGTACTGATGTTCCAGCGCAGGCGAAAATCCTGGTGCTGAAAATCAGCACGGACTGTGCGACTAACCCAAACTCTGCAGCTCGCGGGACTCTGCGTTGTGTGGTGGAGTTACTTCTGCACTAACTCCTCCCAGGACTATCCAATGCTCCTCCTCAGAAGTCCATCATTTCCTTTCCTGGAGGCAAGGCTGAAGGAAGCTTCTCCTGGCAGGCTGTCGAACTTCCACTGATCCTGTTCCCAAACCTGAGAAAGCGAGTTACTCGTGAACACCCCAAACTCTGGAAAATATTAGCATTCCTCTGCCACCACGGTGTGGATCCTGGTTTTTTGCAGACTCATCTTGGCACCCAGGCTGGAAGTTGCCGTCCCACCTTTAAGCCAATGTTGCAGACAATAGTTGTGTATTCCAATGTCATCTCTAAGATCGGTTTTGGGCACCTCCAGCCCTTTAGCTTATTCCACTCAGACTAGTCTAGCCATGGTCCTTTGTTGAACTAATGAGAAAGAAGAATTCACACCAGTAAAGCAGGAATTGCTGAACAGTAACAGTGAGACAAAAAAGGGCACCTGGTACACGTAAAGCAGGAATTATTGTGGAGGAAAGGCCAACATTTAGGCCACAGATAGAAAGAGTGTTTAAGTGCAGAATATATACTACAGAGGCGAGTTGGGGCAGAGAAATGGTAAGAAAGAGGATTATAACGATGAGCACAGTGATTCCTACCATATTTTATTTTCTGCCATAGAATTTCTGGTGGGTGTGTTACTCATAAGGAATGTGCATGATATCTCCTGCAAAGAGGTTTAAAGTAGGTGCTCATACCCCTGGCACAGGATTTGTGATCAGAGTTTCTGCAGTGGGACCATTATTGTGCTTCACCATGGTGCAACCCAATACACAGCTTCCTACTGGTGACAAAAAGGTACTGCTCCAACATAGAAAGAATACTTCCACTGTAGTACATTGTTTGCTCTGTAGGAGCTCTGATCTCATAATGTTTCTAACTCATATCCCTTTTCACCAACCTATTTGAAAAGAATGTCCCATTCCCAAAAACATTCTTTGATTATGTGTGACTTGAGGGCTCTCTTCTACTGCTGTATTGTGGGTGATATGACCCTTGTTGGTGAGAGGGGCCCATTGGGGTTCCTTGTGTCAATCCTTAACTCACTGAGGTTTGTTCACCCAAGCAGACATTGACCCCCAAAGGAAATTTGCACTCTTGTGCACTTGTCAGGCTGGCACGTACAAAAAGAACCATCTGTGAATGGAAATTGCAGATGAGCTTTCTGTTTATAGATGGCACCTGTGACTACAGAAAGTACTCCAAGTGCGAACTGTTTCCGCAGTTGTGCCTGTAAGGTGGCTGTGGGAAAAGGGCGTTTTCACATAGGAGTGCTTTGACAGCAGACACTGCAAATGTGGCGAACACCCCGAAAGTTAAAGTTAAAGCTTTGGGGGTGTTGCTACACTACTAAACTTACACCTACTTCACACTCTTGCAAGTTGTGCTCTAAGAGTGGGAAAGTGTTGCCAGTACGCTCCCTTTCCAAAAGAAAGTAGAGGAAGGGAATTCTATCTATGGAAAAATGTTTTCCTTGTGAAGGAAAATAGACAAATGTGCAATTGCATATTTACCCCAATGCCAGGCGCATAGGTTGCTCACTGGACAGAAAGTACATACGTGTAGGCTTATGATAGACAGGTGGTTTCTAGTAATGCATATTGTGGTTTTCACTTGTAAATGATGGGAAATTTGTGAATTGAAACAAATGTAGAAAAATACACCAATTTTAGGCATATGCCTATGCATTTATAGTCCTCCACAGTTTTTGTGAGTCATAGCTCTACTCTTGTTTGCTCCTCATTATGTAAGAAATAGTTCTTGAGAGTTTTTTTGCAGTATTGTTTACATAAATGTTAGATCATTGGAATATTGGGACTTGCTTGGAAGACAGTGACATGGCAGAGGGCAAATAATGTCCGATATTGCCCTTGACAGCTTGTAGTAATGGACATTCGATAACTATCCTAGTACGGGACCTGTCCTGTGGCCTGGGCCTATAGCTTGGAGGCAGGGTATTTAACTCTGCATTGGACTGACATAAAGATCTATGACAGTGTTAACAGCGGATATGCCGTCCGCCATGTTAGAGGGGCCATAGGATATAATGCACTTGTGATACAGCGGACGGGATACCTGCTACATTTGAGACGGAGTAACTTATCTGCTAAACTCTAAATCAGACCACATGCCACATTACAACAGATTTCTTGTATGCGGTAACCATCACCGCACGCGTCAGGTGGTAGTTGACGTTTTTAATTCCAAAGGCATGCATTCGATTTTTATCACCACCCATGAAACAAGCTCCTCATTTTAATCTGGATTTACTCTCCAAAGGAAGCCAAGAAAGCGCCGAGAGGCTGGCCAGGCCCCGGGGTTTTGGCCTGCCCCACTGCAGCTGGGTCCTTCCCGCCTCCTGGGGCTAGATAAGCAGCCCTATTAGTTAAGGCGGAAAGAATGTTTGGTCAAGTGAGTAGCGTGGCGGGAAACAAAGGGGACCTTGAAGGAAGATTACAGGCCAGCACAGGAGACCCTTTTATTAAAGGTCTGTTTGAAATGTTATCAATACCTCGATCACCTGTCGAAGGTCAAGAAAACCATTTCTAATCGCCGCAGCCCGGCTCCCTTTGAGCAAGGTCCGTGCCCGACGCACAAAACCAACTTGTTCAACACAGAGGCCTGTCAGGAGCACGCGCGGCGGCAGCGCGCGCCCGCCCCTTGCCCGAGTGCCCACCTGTTTTTAAGATTAACACAGATAATCTGCAGAGATGCCAGGCTGTCATTACCCAGACGTCTGGGGCCGCTTACCTTCTGATGTGGCATCTGGTGGGCTAATTAAAAAAAAAAAAGAAATAAAGGCGAATCAGGCCTGACCTGAAAAAATATTCAAAAAATGTTAGAGGCCTGACCGGGGAGAGATTCTAAAAAGGGCAAAAGAGTAAACACGTTTGTGGTGCACGCAGATGCCCCACACCTGAGTTTTTCTGGATTTCAAAGGGGGATTTTTTATGAAAAGAATATCTGCGAAACTTTGATCAGTTTTATGGAGCAGTGGGTGGTCAGTGTGTCATTGGTCCTAGTGAGAGGAAGGGTCTTGGTCCCCTGGCCCCTGTTTCAACTGTGAAATACAGCAATAATCAGGGTTCAGGTGGCCCTCGTGCCTCTGGAACCCGGTGCCACTGCACCTTCTGCACTAATGGAAGCTACGGCCCTGTTATGAAGTGCCTGTCCTAGAGTACTAGCTTCACAGTGGTGATGCCGGCATTTTAAAAGTCTAAATGAAAGCATTAGGTTTACTCCAGGCTGTAGGCAGAGATGGCAGAGAACCAGCCACGCAAACCTAATCAGAAACACGACTGTAACAACATTAAAGTCCACAGCGATGGCCAATGTGACTTTGCATCTCTCAAAAGAGATATGAACTAAACCTCTTGAAAGACTCTTAGGACCAAACCTCAACCCCCACCAACCAGAAGGGACAGGGACATTAGTTTCTCAGTTTCTGAAGGCCCTTTGAGAGACTCTCACTTTGCTATGTCCCACAGATGTGTCTAAAGTCTGGCCATGCACACTAGGGGGGGCTATTCACAAAGGTATACTTACATGTGAGTACATCTCCATGTGTGAGTTTACATTTTTCAGCAATTTTACTAAGTCCATGTCCCTAACCACTGAAATAGAGGGTGGAATCAGTACACATTTCAAATGCAACTGTAGAGTTATCATCATTAGCAGTGACTGACTGTATTTGATATTCTTCACACCTGAGGGAGTCCCCCACTATCGGGGTGGGGATCTCTCCATGGTAAAGTAGAGTGAAAAGAGTTTATTAAAGTGTTTTGAAAAGTAGATAACATATTTTTAACTAAATTATTATTGCCAATTACGTTTATATATTTATTTTAAATATGAAATATTCTAATAACATGTTACATTACTAACTTGATTTTGAATTAAAAATGTAATTATCATGAAGATATTAAACTTAAAATGAATTTATTTTCCTGAAGCTTACTTAAAAAAAGTCCTCAACTAAAGAAAATAATATATATATATATATATATAGTGCATGTAAAATTATGAAAAGAGATGTACAGAAATAATTAATATTAATTTAATTATGTTTAATAAATAATGGCAGATTTATTTTTATATTCAAAAACGTATTAAAACGTTACAAAAAAAGTTTGTAATTAAGTTCAATTTTTTGATTTTTTCAACATTATTTAAAAAAAAAAATGTTATAGAGTTAAAATACATACATTTAATTTACCATTAGTTCCTATGGGGTTTTATTTTAAGTCACTACCTCCTTTATTTTCTATGGGAAGTTGTTTGCTCTACCTGTGAGTCACCATGGGGGGTGTTGGACATACTCCAGCTCTGAGCTGGAGTACATTTACATCTGTTTTAGATCTTTTCTGGTTGTACTAACTATAGAAAGGAGATTTGCGAATATCAATGGGCTTATTGTTTTGTCGGTGTGTATCTGTCCCTCCGTAAACCGCTACCTAGCTTCCTCTTAACTCCTCCTTAATTCTCCAAACCTCCTCCCCTCTAGTCATTAGTATTCCCCATTTTCCAGCCACTCTCCTCTGTCCCTCCCACATTTATTACTAAAATGTATACTTACGTGTGTGGAGATCTCTGCAGTCGGGGAGGAGTTACGTGAATACCATTTTGTAGTAGGTTACTAGTACTATTTTACGATTACCATATGACTGCAAAATGCAGTTTGTGAATAGGCCCCTCAGTGCCCCTAAGTGGCCTTGTTGGCAACGCACTTAGCATGACAGAAGAAAATTAAAATAACAACCAACTCCTCAGTGAGAGACGGAATGTACCCATATAAAGATGTCTGTATTGGGAGTTTTAATTACATCCCTTGAGATGCCCTCTTAAAGTCATCTTGCGTCTATGTTAGGTTTGATTATGTGTTTAAAGAGCAGTATTCCAAACTTAAAGGCGGTCAAGCTGTAGAGGTCTCCTTCTGTCTTTGCTTATTTTTCAGCAGGAAAAGCCAGAGCCGCATCAGGTTTTTACCGGAAGGAAGGAATCAATAGAGGTTCCAGTACAAAGATTCACAATATTACTTACTAGTAAAGGTGTATTGTTACAATAATGAGTTGAAAGTATTCTCCTGCCAAAATATTGTGCCCAGAATTTTGACTACCACAATATCTTGACGGTAACTATACATAGGTAAGGCTTGATTTACTGTTCTTAACACCACATCTGAGAACGAATGACTAAAAGTTCTAAGGCGCTTTGTTACCCAAAGAAGGGTTGTCCTGGTGCCTTTAGGAAAATGTAGTCCTAGATTGAGATGAGATGTGCCTCTAGAAGACTGCAGAAGGTTTGAAGAGAGTTCCAAACTTTAGGAGTGATCTTTGAGAAGGCTCAGCCTCCTAGGCAAGCCCTTCAATATTTGGGCATCATCCTAAGGGGTATCATCCTAGTGTTTCGAGCTAGAGACTGTGGGGCATGTTTACAAAAGGCTGGCACACTGATGCGTCACTTTTTTAGGTGCACCAGCGGCACAAGCTGCAGACCCATATCTACAAGGCCACGCAAAGCCACTTTGCATGGCTTTTGATGGCCTTGTAGAAATGGGGTAAGGCACCGCAGCGCAAGTCACTGCGTTGCCTTACTCAATGTCAATAAAACATTCCATGGGCGTTGCAGTGGGATTTCCCATGCAACACCCATGGATTTTGAAGCATTCCCAGATTTACAAGGATTTGTAAACATGGGAATGTGTCAAAAGCCTGCGGCTGCACGGGGAAGGTTTAAGAAGGAGAAATAGCTTTTTTTCTCCTTGTTTTTGCCTCTTTCTATGTGTGCTGCATTTTGCAGCACACATAAAAGGAGGAAAACACTTCCTGCACAATAACAATAATCACTTCACAAGGGTGCCTGCGTTGGCGCATAGCAGCCAATTGTGTGCTAACACAGTGGAAGAAGACAGGAATGCGCCATATCTTATAGATACAGCACATTCCTGCCGTTGTCTTCTGATGCAGGGCAACGCAGCAAGGATCTTGTGGTGCTACCCTGCGCAAAAATATTGTAAATATGCCCCTCGGTTTCTGGGCAGGATGTAGCGCTCAAAAAGAGAGGTGGTGTATCTAGGGGTGGTCCTAGTAGGAGATTTATGGCCAAGGGAAATGTCCTTGAAGATGCTGAGTTTCTGGATGGAAAAGCCAGTGCTAGGGATGAAGATGCCCTCTGAGTCTGCTGTTACCTAGATTGAGGTGTGCAGGTGCATTCTGGATGCACGACTGTAGTTTAGCCACTTTACAGCCTGAAAGAATAATGCACAGTAAGTTACAGTAGTACAGACAAAAGAGCATAAGGGTCTGGACGATGGTTCTGCAGAAGTGTGCTGGGTGGAGAGAGAAATAATCTTCATTCCTGAGAGGATGAAGTAGCAGAAAGATAGGTTTGTCAATATGTTCTTTAAAGCAGCATCTGGGTTCAAAAATAATACCTAGTTTATGGACCTCAGCGGCAGGATTGTCTGGGGTGCCCAATTCTTCTGGCTACAATTGAAGGACCAAGCCGAGCAATTACTGAAGATCTATGGATACAGCCCTCCATTGCTAACTAGCTTTATTTGTGCATTAGCAATATCAAAACATACATACATACACACATAAATACAAACATACAGACATGCATACACACATACATGCATACATAGAACATGAACACATTGGTATTGTTGGTGTTCAGTTAATGTGAACTGGTGCTCATCCAAAGCATGACTGAACAAAGGCAGGATTTAAATTTTTCTTGAAGAAATGTTGCAGTTGAGTTATGAGATCAGCTGCATGTCACCTTCATAAGCATAGAATTTAATGCTGAAAGAGCAAATTAAATATTCCAATGAAGCTGCATAGACGATGAAAAAGGTGGGGACAAGGCAGACCCATGAGGACCGCAGCATTAGAGTCTGTTGAATGATAAATGAAATGGGGGCAGCAATACTTTCTGACTGCAGTCACTCAGGAAACAGCACAGCTATTTCAGGGTGATCCCACTCCAGTGCAGGAGAAATGAACAACGGAAGTCTTGCGGGATACAGTGTCAAACGTCACCCACACATCCAGAAGAATAAGGGCCTGATTTAGATCTTGGCGGAGGAAATGCCTCATCACAAAAGTGACAGATATCCCGTCCACCTTGGTACGATCTCCATGGGATATCATGGGATTGTAATACGGGGGACGGGATATCCGTCACATTTGTGATGGAGTATTCCCCTCCACCAAGCCCTAAATCAGGCCCTAAGTTTGGTCTCAAGTGTCACGCAGATATTCTTTTTAGCTGAAACTAAGTTTATCTCTATACTGAAAATTGACAAGAGCCAGATCTATGGCATTCCACGGTCCCTGTGGTCTCTATGAAAGCTTTAATGTATTCGTTGGCTAGGCTTCTGTGATCCCTATTCCAAAAGTTAAAGGTCAGATGCCTTAACAGCGCTTAGGGTTCAATGTAGGCTTGGTCATCAGTGGTAAGATGAGTGCTTTCTTCAAATCAGCAGAAACAATCCCAAGCTCCAGCTTTCTGATGCCTAAATTTGGTAACTCCAGGGCGACGGCTGAGATGAGCTCCATGGAGAAAGGAATAACCGGGACAGAAATACTTGTTTGCAATTTTCAGGAGAATCATATCTGTGGTAGTTGGAGCAAAGGAGGAGACAGCATTGGTTAGACTGGTTTGCAGATTATAGGGTGGGAGGGGAAGTCCAAGAAAGGGAGAAACAAGATTGTGAGGATTTTCCAGAAAACACCTCAGGGAACTGATTTATATATGTAATATTTCAATATGATAGTAGTGTAAATAAGTAAATAAAGTTTAATAAAGTACAAGTGGCCCTTAAGGCCATTTGTTGTGTTCCCTTATGGAACTTCTGTGTGGGCATGATTCTAGGAATGTTGGGGGAGAGGTGACAGTTTGGAGCTGACTGCGAGCAGCCTGGGTTGACTAACGACTCCTGCTTAAGAAATAAAGTCAAGAACAATTGTACATTTCTGGCGTGATCGAGATGAAGGTTGAGGTCAGCAAGCAGTAAGAAGTCGTGAGATCTGATAACAATGGGAGTGATGAAGTCAGTGAGGAGGTTGCTGAAGGTGGTGCGTGGTCCTGGTGATTCTGTAAACAACTCTGCCTGTGATGGTCATGGCGTGGCTGACTTGTAGTCCGAAATGCATGTGTTCCACGAACGTTGTGGGTTAATCCATGGAAGTAGTGGAGGTAATGGCACCTCTTCGAATGATCGTGAGACCTCAACTTGGTTTTTGGTGCCTGACTTGGTGGTAGATCTTGTAGGCAGGGTGGATAACAGGTTGTGCCAAGTTTCAGTGAGAATAAGGATGTCAGAGGTGAATGTGTCGATGTGGTCCCAGACCTTAGTGGCTTGCTTGCACAGAGATCTGGTGTTGAGGTGCATGCATGCGATACAGGGTGAGGCACGGGTGGTGCATGCAGTAGGAGCGATGCTGCATGAAGAGTGTCAGTGAGCACATGATAAAGTTCCTACTGTGGAGTGTGGAGTGGGGGCAGTAGTCATGGCGGAGTCCGGTGTTGGGTGCTTGCAAAACGTAGGATGTGTGGTGGGCAACGGTCAGATGGATCAGGGTCCATGGCACTGGTATGCACAGAGGCTGTCATTGAGAAGGCTCTAGGAGGGGGAGGAGCATGGGGCAAGGGTTAGGGAGGGGGCATAACTCAGGAGGTGGGAGAAATAGGTAAGGAGAGTGGGGAGGAGAGGGGTGGGAAAGCACGGGGGAGGCAGGAGTGTCTCTGGAAGGAGGGGAGAAATGGCAGAGAAAAAAGGAGAAAGTAATCGCAGGCACAAAAACGAGTCAAAGCACAAAAACGAGGCAGAGCTGAAAAAGAGCACAAAAGAAGAAGGCAGAAGACAAAACAGCCACAAAACACGAGGCAAAGCAAAAAGCAAGCACAAAAACAAGCATTTTCAATGCAACTGGTCTTGCATTTGCTCGAGTTAGAGCTATTAGCTGTGTAAACTCCTAACCGGACTTTTCTTGACACACAAATGAAGAAAAGAAATGCAGCACGATCGCGCTATGTAAACCCCAGCATGACCGCGCTGCGTTTTTTTTTCTTTTAATTTGTGTGGCAAGAAAAGTCCAGTTAGGAGTTTACAGCGCTAATAGCTCCAACTCGAGCAAATGCGAGACCCTTTGCATTGAAAAAGCTTGTGTTGTTTTTCCAATGAGATCATCTAATTCCCTCTTCAAAAGACCCCGAAAGCTTTCCCCATTTTAATCGGCATCTCGCGAAGGTGCTCTCGGTGATTGTAATTACCATGTTTTCATGCACATAATAAAAAATGCTGAGTGCTCTCAGAAGTAAAAGTGAATGTTAAACAAGTTTTTTGTTTTAGTAAGTCTGCCATCCAACCAAGGTGTTTACAATGTCTGTCATTGCCATATTTGCGTGCACGTAATAGTTCTGAGTGCTCTCGGTAATGAAAGTGAATGTTAACCGAACATGCTACCCTTCTTATTTATTACGTCTGTGTCCATGTTCAAGTCATTTAAGAGTCCGATTGAATGTTTTTATCCCCGTTTCAGACATCGCCGAACATATCCGCCATACTTATCACCGTCCCGCGAAGGTGATCCATGTGATTAGGTTTGTATTGATTCAATAATAATCAATGTGCACGTATCAGGGCTGGGAGGAGCGCAGAATAGGCAGTAACTCAAAACAATCTCGTGAAATGGGCGCAGCACTGAGAGTTAAAGTAGTTTCTAAATAATTCATATACAATGGAGGTGGACGAGCCGTGCCGTACAGAATGAAAGAAAGGCACGGCCGCATACTTAGAGACAAAGCGTGGCGTGCCGTGCTGCAACAATTACAAACAAGCCATGATGTGTGTGTGTGAGGGGGGCAAACACAAACTGGAAACTGAGGAAAGGACGGGAGGTGCTGGTGATAGCAGTGCGAACACGAGCACGAAGGAAAGACACACAAAAACAAGCATTTGGAATGCAATAGTCTTGTGTTTGCTCGAGTTAGAGCTCAGAGCGATGTATATTACTGACTGGACTTTTATTGCTACACAGACAAATAACAAAAGGAAGAGAGCAAGGGTGAGCTGGCCCTGGAAAACCCCCCCTCTGCTGTTAGTTTATGTTTACAGAGGGAGGCGGTGGGGAGGAGGGACTGAGCAAGCACCCACACTGGTGAGGTGAAACAGGCAAATGCCAAAAAAGTCCCTTTCAGAAGAGATAAACAGGACATAGCGTAATTACACAATACTTTGTGCTGCTCCCAAAGTGAAAAAAGGCAGGACAAAGAGGCAGAGCTGACCACCAGCAAGCAAGGATTTTTGAAGGACACTGCAACTAACAAATGGGAACTCTGGAACTCACTCTATAGTATACTTAAAAGTATACAACAGGCCGAACGCTAATGCTCGACCTAATGAGACAGAGCATGGAACGGGAACAAAAGATGGGCACATCCCAGAATGGGCACGATATTGAGGAGAGGAGTGAAAAGGAGTACACGCGGAAGCGAAAAGAAGCGAGAACCACAGGGCGAGAACAGTTAATAAAGCCAAGAGTGAGTGAGAGCAGTAGGACAGCAGTGGGAGAGGGAAACAGGCGTGGCCAATGAGGCGGGACCGCGAGGCAGACAGCTGAGTCTGAAAGGGCCGTGGAATGTCCAGAGGACCAATCCAGGTAGGCCGGCGCTGGGACCTACTTCCTCCCTAGGGACAGCATCTTGCCTACAGCTCATCTTGGTGGCTTGTTTCTTTTGTTAATGCTTGGCAAATGTTTGATTTGCTTTCAGCGTTCCGACTTCCTGCGTACCAGTGTTTAGCATTCCTCCCTTCTCTGTCCTCCACAAGGTGGGGCTTCACTTTTCCTTCCTTGAGCATTGTGCATCGGTGACACCTGTCTCTGCCTGACTTCAGTCCAGTTACTTTGTTTACAGGTTGGCACCTACCTGTCCGGGTGTGCTGCCTCCTCTCTCTCCAATTCTGCCAGTGTACTTTGTGAGGCCAGTATATTATCCGAAAGGTAAGGAACACATTTATGTAGGGCCATCATACTAATACATGTTACCTAGTATGTCTTTGTTAAATTACATGTTAGTTTTTGGTTATTTAACTTGAAACATTTAAAGTGAAGCTATCAAGGGGCACTAAGTTGTCTACCTGTCATACCAGTGAATGTGCTATATAATTTAGCAGTTTTTTTCTGCATGACTCAGATAACCTTGCAACATAATTTGTTCTTTCATGTCACATAATCTTAGTACAATGGTAAAGCTTTGTAGAGAGAGCTGTTGTAGAGTTGTTATTATAACTAATAAGTCTATTGTTTCACAAGTAACTCTGAAACATTTTCTATATTTCCGGTTTCCAGTAAAGTATGCGGTTTTAAACCACTACATTTTTTGCAATAAAAACTCCTGAATAGTTTCATTAATATATTGTTTTTCACCATTGTCCATGGCTTTATAAAAATGAATTAATGAAAGGTAAACCAAACATAACATGGTAATTTGAATCACTGTTCATTATTGTTTTCACTTTCCAGGAAACAGCTCTTTTCAAATAAAGTACATTAAATAAACATGATATATAAAAAAATATAACGATAATGGGATAAGTGTAATATGTTGCTACATTGTTCTGATGATATTTAGAATCCTATGATTTTACCAGAATCTCCAGATAATCTCTCTCTAAATATATATATATATATTATATTACCTAGTGGCGGTTGCCACTAGGTAGTTATGGACCGAGTTTCTACAGAAAGAGCATTCTTTGTTTTGCCTATAACTTTGGTGCCACTTCTCGAATCTTCATAAAATTTGCAAAATGTATACTTTGCTGAGTTCAACTTCTGTTTTCAAAGTTTCTGGGTGATCTGTCAAGCGGAAGCCGAGAAAAAGGGGGGGGGGTCTCAAAACGCGTTTTCCCCATTCATTTTTCCATAGGACCTTTAAACACGCCTACAGCCCGAACCACTGAATGGAATTACACCAAATTTGGCAAAACATTAGATTCTGTTTCACAGATCAAGCTTTTTGTGATTTGGTGAAAATCCATTCAGTGGATCAGGAGAAATTTAAGGCCAAAAATTTAGATATATAGGAACGCGGATCTTCCATGGATCCAACTGTCCCCTTGCTGATATCTGATTGTCCCAGAACACTTCAGCAAGGAAGTGTTGGCAGCCACCTTGGGACTTGGCTTCAGTCAAGTCCGAGACAAAAAGACAAGAAAACAGAAAAGAGGCCAGGGTAGAGTCACCCTGAGCCCCTAGCCCTGGTGTAGGGGTCCCTGAAGGGCTAAGAAGCATTTTTTTAAAAACATGAGAAAAATCTGCAGATCCATTCGCAGATTCTCCTTATTTAAAAAGAAGAAAATGCAGTCTCCTGCGCTTTTTTTTTATTTGCCACTAGGTGGGTCAGGTCCTGGGGGCATCACAGAGGAGTGGGTGGATGAGGCCCCCCTCCTTAGACTTCAATAAGCTACGGGGACTGCCCCCACCCCGGGCGATTGTCCAAAAAAAGAGCAGGGAGTCGTGGCCCCCACACCCCAGGGACTACCACCTCCCCAGGTCTATCCATTTAATTATCGCGGGTGGCCTACAGCCCCCTGCTGCCCCGGGGACCACCACCCCCTGGGGCCAATCTTCAAAAAAAGAAGGTGGTTCCCTATGGGACCCTCAAGCCCCACGGACCACCACCTCCCTGGGGCAATGTCCACGTTGGAGGGGGGCTGCAGAGCCCCCCCCCTCTTGGAGTCACTGATGGCCGGGGGGACTGTCAGCAATGCAGCTGCAGTCAAGCCACAGCAAAACTCTGCTGTTTGACAGCGGGACCTTTAAAGCAGGTCCTGCTGTCAAACAGCAGAGCATTCATCTTTGCCCCCTGCGTCCGTGCAGGGAACAGAGATGAAATGCTTCAGCAAGCACAGAGCTGCTGTCACAGCAGCTCTGAGTTTGCTGAAGCCATAGCACTGCAGGAGAGGCCTTAAGGCTTCCCCTGCAGTGTCAGGTAGCCTGTAAGGGGCATTTTATTAAAAATAAAAAATAAAAATACATAAATAAATAAATACACATGGTGGGACCATAGGGGAGCTCTTGAGGGCTCCCTCGCGGTCCCAGAAAGCCAACAAAGGACTAAAAAAACTTAAAATAAAACCCCGTAGCTCAGTGTGAAGGTTGCAGACCTTCACAGTGAGCTTTAGGGTTTGAGTCTAGCTGGACTCATTACTAATAATAAATAAAATATTTAAACAAAAATGTATACATTTTTTATTTTAATTTAGATATAAATACCTCATTCTATGTATATCGGACATCAAGGCCTAAAAAACTCTATCTCTCACCCTCTGGTGCGGGGTAGGCTGTAGGGCCTGGCCACAGGACAGGCCCTGTGGTCGACCCCTACTGAGCATGGCCGTTGTGCTTGACAAGGTCACAAGTTATAGTTACCTTAGGGTGCACGTTATAGGTACTTGAAAGAACTCTAACTATAACTGTTGAGTTTCTATGGTTTTGTACGAGTAAATTCAAAACCTAACTATAATATCCAAATAACCTTTGGTGTTTTCAGTGAACTTTTTTTTTTTTTAAATTCTATTTCCTAACTATAACATCCCTGTAACCTTTGTTTTTTTCCAGTGCATATATTTATATATATTCCTTTTCCATAGGGCATAGAAAATGCGTTTTTTGGTTTGCTGGTAACTTTAGTGCCGATTGATGAATCTTCAAGAAACTATCCCAAAAAAGTTGCTTAAGCTCCTTCCTGGAAGGTTTTGGGGTGATCTGTCAAGCAGGGGCTGAGAAACAAGGACGGTCCCAAAAACAAATTTCCCCATGCATTTTCCATATACTTCTTTAGGCAGGGCTACAGTAAAAACTGCTGAACTTAGTTACACCAAATTTAGCAGGAAGCTAGATCATTGTCTACAGATTCTGCTTTTTGTGAGTTGGTATAAATCTGTTTAGTATTGTTTTAGAAATGGAGGTTAAAAAATGTTTGTATATCTGGATGGTTGGGTCCAAAAGAGTCTCACAAAAGTCTTGTGGGAGAGCAAATTTAAAAATAAAACTTTCTGATTGGCCCAGGGATCTTTTTTTTGTCACTTGGGCCATCTTGATCTAGTGGGAGTCACACTCCAGTCGGAGTGAATGCTCTGATTGGCTGCTAGCAATAGGGGAAAATGTTGCTTACAACCATTACAGGACTTCGGGACTAAGTCCCCTGTCCTGAAGTTGCAAATAAAATTATACAAGGGTGCAGGGTATCCCCCGGGTCCACAAATAAAAATGTAAAAAATCAATTGTTTTTGCACCGTCCAGCTTGGACTGTACACCCACAGGATCACAGCAAAAAAAAATAATGGGTGCTGCCATTTTTTAAAGTATATGGGGAGGTTGTGGGAACAGGGTCCCCTCCCCTTGCCCTTTCTGGGCCCCCTGGAGCCGGTTTCAAGCCTAGGGAACCTATCCCCCGGGGTCTAATCTATTTCATAAGGGGAGAGGCCGCACAACCCCCTCCTTGAGCCAATTTCGACCCCAGAGACCCCATGCCCCAGGGCTCAATATTTTTATTAACGGGAATAGCCATATTTAGCCTGGGGACCCCATCCCCCAGGGCCCAATGTGTTTAATAAGGGGAGGGGTGTCGCCCGGCTTCCCCTACCCGCGACTCAAAAAGGCACTGTGGCCCACATCCCTCAGAGCTGTCACTTCAATTGAAAGGTAGGTGGGCCATGCGGCCTCCCTCCCTGAACCTTTAATTACCCCAGGGACCCCATCTCCCAGGGCCGGTGCATTTGCTGTTTCCAGAAGAGCCCACCCCGGGACACAGTGGTTTTCTTGTCTACACAGGTGTGAGCAGGGAAACATGTGGTTGCTCCCACCTGGCAGGAGCATTTTTAAATCTCCTGCCAAATGGGAGCAAACTTAAAGCCTTCTCCCAGCAGGCATGAGCTTTAAAAATGCTCCTGCCTGCTAGAAGCAGACTTGTATTCTGTTTCCTTGCCGCACTGATATGGGCTGGGAAACAGAACAATAGATTTCTGCTGCTAGGAGGGAGCAGCATAAATGCTGCTCTCACCAGGTGAGAGCAATGCTGGGGAACTGGCTGGGGATGCAGGGGCCCTGGGGCTCCCTGTAGCCCCAAACTTGTGCATGGTGGGTTCCCTGCATAGGCATCAGGGCACCCACCATTAAATAATGAGAGCCTCTGGGATAGGAGCCACCCTCATCAGTGATATCATAAATTATGTCATAGAACATGCCATGAGTGATGTAATATGCAAGGTCATAAGCAGTGCATTGCGGGACGCAAGTTATAGTTAGCTGAGGTAACTATAACTAGTGAATTTCTGTGTTTTTTTTAGTTCAAAACGTCAATGTCACTGACATATTCACTAACTATAATGTTACTTTAATCTTAGTTTTTTTAAATGTAAAAAAATATGTGCGTGTATATATGTATACATATGATCCTAATGCATATTTTTGCATTTTACGACCCCTACTAGTTTGAAAGAGAAAATCCAATGGTGTGCATAATGTCTTACCAATGCCTGTATCCTTTAGACCCAGCTAAGGGTTAATGGAAACAGAGAGAGAGAGACAGAGGTAGATAGATAGATAGATAGATAGATAGATAGATAGATAGATAGATAGATAGATAGATAGATAGATAGATAGATAGATAGATGGATAGATAGATAGATAGATAGATGGGTGTGTCATGAGAATCGTATAGCCGAATTTAGGATTGCTTACAAAAAAGTATTAGATATACAAACGGGATGAACAACAGTCAACAACTGAAAGTAAGAGAGAGTCAAAGGGCCTCATTCACAAATAATTTTTGTGTGCCCCTGTAATTTGGACCTAAACCAAGTGCAAAACTGTTTCAATTCACAAAAGGTGATTTTGCACTCGTAGAACCACGTTTATAGGAGAGCTGGAGTGAACTTTCCATGGATGGAATGACTTGGTGTTTATTCTTAAACCTACATTTGCTAGAGTACTGGCTTCTCCCCACGGGTTCTCCCGGAACTCGCAATTCAAATATCTCCAATACAACTACATTCATAGGACATATCTAACACCACATAGGCTCCTTACGATATATGGAGGTGAACTCAGAGGGTGCCCAAGATGCAATGCTCCGGACCCAGACTTTGACCACATGACATGGGAATGCTCTGGCTTGTAACAATTTTGGCTTGGGGTCCTGAAAGCGCTGGGGGACACCCTGGGTCGTCAGCTGGTGACCGACCCCTCGGTCTGGCAGTTGGGGCAGTTTCCTAGACTGGCTACTAAGAAGGTCGGCAGTAGATTTCTGGACCTGGCATTGGTATTAGCCAGACGCATGATAGCCCTGGACTGGAAGTCACCTGGGGGTCCGACAATAGAGGAATGGAGGAAAGATGTGACGAAATGGGCACGGGTGGAAACACGCTCCTTGAAGCGGGAGGGCGAGCGGGGAGTGCGGCAGCGTCCCATCGCCTCTCTGTGATCGGATGTGGTGAAGACGTAGGAGACAGGGGAGAGAGCTAAGGACTAAGTGACGGGAGTCAGGATGTAGATGATTCTGGGGGACAGGGATCCAGCACCCAGGATAGATGAGGCCCTGTGGGAGGACACCCAATGGATGCCCGCAGATACCTGCCTGAGTGATCAGGGGAGGCGATGGATGAATGGGGTCTGCTGGTGAACTGTTGCAGTTCAGAATGTTAGCCTCATAGGTTGCCATGGTGGACGCACCTTAATTACCAGGAGGAGAGGTCCTCTACTATACGGCGTCAGGGGATGGTTCCACACATGAGCTCCCTCCCACCCCAACACATAATATCATCGGAATTACTGACATGAAGGAAACAGCAGGCGCAGAGTTTAGAGTTTAATGTTTATGTTTAACGTTTAAATGTTGGTTTACGGCTCTAAATTGTCTAAATGGGATGAAGAAGTATTCCTCACCTCGGATTTACCTCCTACGATGCATGACGTATGAGAGTGAATATGTCATGTGACCGCTTCTCCTTCAATGTAACCGCAAGACAAGGCATAAACACACTGTACTGCCAGTTGGGGGCTAGTAATAATGGCAATGTATATGAAACTAATATCAACTTGCAGTAACAGCTGAATATGAGATGTAATGATGTAGAAAATGACATTAAATAAAAAAAAAATTTAAAAACCTGTTTGATCGGTTTTTACACACTCCACTCAACGCCGTCCCATCTAGGAAAAAGTCAGAAATGTACTCCTGATGAGGGATTTGGTGGGGTGTAAGTGGAAGGGTTTGCTCCATGGAGTAAATGTTCCTTTGGTGATCAAAGAAATAAAAGTTAGCAAAACAGTTTACATTTCCTCAGTAGATTTGATATATTTGCTCATGTGAAGACTGAATTTATGAAAGACTTAAAATCTGCACCTGTCGAAGGTTTCTAGGCACGCTGGCAAAACATTTATGAATTCCCTGAAAAGTTATAAATTATCACTCATGCAAATTTGTAGTCCTCCTGAACTTAGAGATTTATGACTTTTATTAAGGTGTGAGCATGATATGTTAGGGCACCAGAGTGAGAAAACCTTTTCAGTGAGAAAAAGTAAAATTCTGCAGGAAATTCAGGGGTGATGAAGATCAACAAAAACATGTGCTTTGTGTTGTGGGAGGACAATTGGATAAACCAAAAAGATTGGATGTAACCGAAACATAATTTAAGGCTAAACAAAACATGGGACATCTCTGAAGATTCTGGGCCACCCTCAGTTGGAGCGCTCTAGAAGGTTCTCGAATGTAATACATCACACACATCTCTGGATTATTAAAATATGAGAGGGGTAGGTGTCTGGCCTTTCAGTACGCCAACAGCGCTCCGGCGCACCCCTGTCAGTGACTTGGTGAATTCCAATCTACGCCCAGCTGTAGCTGTGCCAACCAAAAAGGAATATATCTTGAATTGACCTGGTGGGTTTTAGCAGAAGCAACGAGTCTTTAACAATAATATCCCAAGAAGCGCTTGCAAGGACAGCCAAAAGTGCATACGTCCCAAAGTGAATGTTCCTTGCTCAGTGAGCTGAACAGGGTCCCCTGTTGTGCGGACTAGGCCGAGTGGAACTTTTTGACATTAATTCCCTCGATAAACAGCAGGGAAGCCTGCTTGGCAGTAAGTTACTCCTGCTGCGCATCTAAACAGATTTAAAAATAAAGCTTTGTTTTGAAGGAATATAGAAAGATTAGTATTGAAATGCATTTCTTTTTTTTGTTTCACAATTCTTTATTAGGAAGGATCGCAAAATACAAAATACCACAGAGGTAAAAAGAGCATTTGTGGCGACTTTGAAAGAAAACATCAATAACATTGTACATACATAGTACTGAAGTATATAGAAATTACACTCGACCTTTTAGACGATGACAAATGCATTTCTAAATACCGTGGAACCGAAGGAAGGCTACACAAGTGCATGGTGGGAGTTTCCATGCATTTATCCAGTAGGATAGCCCTTTAGAGCTGGAGGCATCAGTTGCCAATACAGGAGGGCAGGCACATCTGAAGGATTCAAGGGGCTCTGGGCCAAATGAATTTTGGGGACCCCTGTCCGGGACAGCTTTGAATTTATGATCCAGTTCACCTCTTTCATGCCCTCTTTGGCCAGGTCAGGACAGTGCACAGGCACACTGGTCCTAATTCTAAATATGTTCACACCTGGTATTCAGGCACAGTGACTGTTTTTTCAATATTGTAACATAGCAGCAGTTCAATGATATTACTGAAAATAACCTCTGTGACACCCTCACCCTGGTTTTCCCCTATTTCTCATATATGAGGTCCTGTTTTGATCTAAAAGAAACTGTTTCTATGGACAAATTTGGGATCCAACATGCTCTTTTGAGGACAGGAAACCTGGGAGATTTTCAGTCTCTTCCTCCCTACCGCCATCTGTCACCAAGAGCATGGTGATCTTGGCCCTCTCAAACTGTAGCTTGAAGCATTTATCGTGGAAGTCAGGAAGTCCATCAGATAGGTGACTTCCCCCTGGTGCTCCTTTACCTCATATGGGCCAGACCACCAGTCCTGCACGGCCCATGGACTCCACTGACTCCATCACTCACACCTTCTAAGTAGGATGAAAATTGACTAGAGTGTCGTTTGTGACTTCTCAGCCAAGGTTAACATGTAGCTGACAACATCTTTAGATGGTTTCTTGGGAACTTTCTGCCAAACCTTCTATTACAGGGTTTGGAGACCCTCTGACAGAGTGACCATACAGAGACTCGAGCGGGCTTAACCCAAATTTCTTCTGTGGCACCTCCGTGAAAGCAACCAACAGGCCTGGCAGTAGAATGTCCCACTTGCTCCTCAAGGGCTCTGCTAGGCCCATTATCATGCATTTCACTGTCTTGTACCTCTCAATGGCCCATTGGTTTAGGGATGCTAGGATGTGGAAAACTTGTAGATTATTCCACACTTGTCCCACACAGACTTCATGTATGTAGACATGAAGCTGGTGCCTTTCTCAGACACCACCTCCTTGGGGAAACCTACTCAGGTAAAATTCCCCATATGCTATGCTGGGGGTATATCATGAGGCAGCCCCAGTAGAAAGGTCCTGCAGCACTGAAGGAACCACAAACACACATGTTGCTCAGGCTCAGGAAACCTAGGCTCACAGTACAGTGATGCCCCAGATACCTTCTTGTGAACCTTGATGCCAAGCCAATGGCCCCCCTCCTTGGCAAGCTCCCTAGGGCTAGTGAGCTTGCTATATATCAGGTATTGGCATAGCTCTGAAAAACAAGGATTGAACTGGTGCTCTTTGGAAAACAGATTGCACAACTCTGCATAAGTGTTTACTTTACTTCCCTCTCACACCCATCTAGTGCATGCTGAAATACTCCACACAATCTACCAAAACTGGTGAGGCAGTGTCTGGATGTACCTCCACTTCAGTCTATACTTCTTAGGGGTGAATCTATCCTTTCAGATAACGGCTGCCTTCAAGGGGTAGGGGGCATTTCATTCTGTTACCTTTCCCTGGGGCCAACAAAGAATCCATAGGTATGTGACTCCACAGGCTGGCACCCCAGTCTCTTTGGGAACACAGGGACACTGTGCATTTCTAAGGCTACCTATCTATGTCGTCCCCCACTATGAAGAAGGTACCAGGTCTTTCGGTATGTGGACTCTCCTTTCCTCATGTGGCACTGAGGGTTTGCTTCCATCACGTCACTGCTGGGCTCTGGGCTTTTTTGACCTTCAGGTCCTGCTCCCAAGACTCATTTCATGAGCCAACATTATGGGGGTCATTCTGACCCCGGCGGTCTAAGACCGCCGGGGCCAGGGTCGGCGGGAGCACCGCCGACAGGCCGGCAGTGCCCCGCAGGGCATTCTGACCGCGGCGCTTCGGCCGCGGTCAGAAGAGGCAAACCGGCGGTCTCCCGCCGGTTTACCGCTGCCCTTTGAATCCCCCATGGCGGCGCAGCTTGCTGCGCCGCCATGGGGGATTCTGACAACCCCTACCGCCATCCTGTTCCTGGCGGTTCGCCCGCCAGGAACAGGATGGCGGTAGGGGGTGCCGCGGGGCCCCTGGGGGCCCCTGCCATGCCCATGCCAATGGCATGGGCACGGCAGGGGCCCGCGTAAGAGGGCCCCGCAAAGTATTTCAGTGTCTGCTAGCAGACACTGAAATACGCGACGGGTGCAAACTGCACCCGTCGCACCCCTGCAACTCCGCCGGCTCAATTCTGAGCCGGCGTCCTCGTTGCAGGGGCATTTCCTCTGGGCCGGCGGCCGCTCTTTTGGAGAGCGCCCGCCGGCCCAGAGGAAATGTCTAAATGGCCGCCGCGGTCTTTTGACCGCGGTGCGGTCATTCAGCGGCGGTAGCTTGGCGGGCGGCTCCCGCCGCCCGCCAACATTAGAATCAGGCCCTATCTTTTTGTTTCCAAGGACCTCTTTGTCTCAGTTTTTTTTCCCCTGCAGCCCTCTGGGCATCTATCTGCTCCCTCTTTGCAGCTTCCTCTTCCATTTTGAGATGGGCCATCTGCAGCCTAATCTCTCCTTCTGCTTTCCTGTCTGCCGGTTCCACTGGGGTCATGTTATGAACTGAGACACTGCTGTTGCCCTGGATCTGGAAGGGGCCCTCTTTCCTCTGTGGCGTCAAAGAGGGGTTGTAGTCCCCCTCTTTCATCTCCTCCTCCTCAACATCCCACTCCTCCTCTGTTGCCTGTAACTGGTGGCCTCTCATCAGGCCAGAGGGTCTATTGGAGCACCTGCTTCTTTGATCTTATCTTTGCTGGAAGCTCCCTCTCCCTGCAGAATCTTCTGAGCTCAGCCACAGCGTAGCTCTCCAGAATGCTGAGCTCAAACTCCCTGCTTGCAGGTAGTGTTACAGATTCACAAAGGTAGGTGAAATAGCAGTAAATTTGGAAAAAGCAAATGAGGACAATCAAAGAGAATTTAAAAAGAGGCAGAATCTGGTATCAAAATAATTATAATGGGATTTTTGTTACACAAATCACTGAGTGGAACTGCACAAACACAAGTAGTGAATCCCACTACTAAGAGAAATTGGGTTGTGGGTTGAGGGGATGGGAGTGAGATTCTTCTCAAGCAACAGCCACAATCCTTGTCAGGGGGAACCCCAAAAGTCACAAAATTAACCTCTGCTTAACCCGCTGAAAGCTTGGCACAAAAGCAGTTAGGCTTAATTTACAGGCAATGTGTAAAGCATTGATGCCGCACACAAACAGTAATCAAGTGAAAACACAACACAAAAAGATCTCCCACCAACATTATTTGACACCAAAATGACAAACATCCAATCAGTAGCACCAGTGATATGTAATCTCAAAGATTTGAAGTCAGCATAGCATCTTAAAGCACAAAGCACCACTCTTGGGTATCTGGTCGTGCAAGACCAAGTGAAAGTCACAAGTTCAGGCCAACCGCGATGGAGTGTGGGCCTAATACAGGGACCAGGTTAGTCCTGTGTAAAAGTTACTTTCCGGAGTCCAGGGTGAAGACTTCCATGTGTGGTGGAGGAATCCCCAAAGAGCACTGCAGTTGGTCATCTTTGTAGCGAGAAGAGCATGCATGTTCACAGTTGAGAAGAGCCTAAAAATTCAGGATTTTTCTTTTTCTTCTAGAAGGACCTCAACTGATGCCACACCAAGTTTCTAGAACTTGGGAGACACCTCTTGGGGATCAGGAGCTTCATTCCATCAGAGTCCAGCAGGACTCAGACAAGTTCAGTTGCAGGTCCAGGCAGATCTAGTGCAGCAGGACAGCTGGGCAATTGCAAGAAGACCTCTGGAGCTTGTTGTGTCCCTGTAGCTCAGAACAGGAAAACAGCAAACTAGCCTTTAGGGTCACTCATGTAGACAGGGATAAAACGTGCAGGTCCAGTCTTCCTTCTCAGATATCAGGGCAGGCCTGAAGCACCAAGGCAGTCCTCTGACAGCAGGTCAGCCTTCTTCTGTAGTGTCCATAGGTCCAGGAGGGTACTGAAGAGTGGGTCAAAGGGTCTTATTTTTATACCTGATGCCAGCTTTGAAGTGTATAGAGTCTGAAGTTTTCCTCCCACTGAGGTCTCTGGAATTTCATGCTTATTTGTCCTGATCCCAGTATGTCTGAAGTCACAATAGGCTAGTGTGAAGTGATGTGTGTGAGCTGAGGCAGAGTCTTTAAATTTCAAGTGTGACAGGTAACAGCTCCTCTCACCCTTCTGGGAGGAATAAGCAAAGGCCAACTGCCAACTACACCTATTCATGTGACTCAGGAAACAGGCTGCAATGCCAATTGGGTAGGATAAGAAAATGCCAACTTTCTAAAAGTGACATTTTCAGATTGTGACTTAAAATCTGACTATATCATTAAATAGGATTTTTAATTGCAATTCCTCAGACACCAAACATGACATTCCTGCCAACTGCCAAACAAATGTTAACACATATTAAATGTAATAAGGTAACCCAATGTTACCCTATAGGAGTTCTAGGCCACACAACAATGACAAAATAATTTGGGAGTTTGTCTATACTGTGACATATAGCTTAAAGTGCATGTCTAATCTTTTAAATACACTGCACCTTTCCCTATGGGCTATTTAGGGCCTACCCTAGGGGTGACATATATGTTTTAAAATAGTGAGGTTTAGGCCTGGCCAAAAGTTTATTTTTCCCAGTCAAATTGGCAGTTTAAAACTGCACACACAGTCTGCAATTGCAGGCCTGAGGCACGGTTTAAAAAGCTACTTCTGTTATGACTCAGGTTGGTAATCCGCCCGCTGTGCTCCATTCTCGTCCAGCGGGGAGGCCCGCAGTCCGATTTTTGGCACAGCGGGCCTGTTTCGGGACACCTGTTTCTCCACAGCATCCGTTTCTGGCACGGCAGCAGGGTCGGGCAGCCAAGGGTCGGGCTCCGGACCTCACCGTGGGTGTGGTATGCTCTGTTCTTGCGTCACGGGTGGCCCCTGCGACGCATATTTAATACCTATCTGTTTCTTGGTTCTTTTGCTCTCCGTCCTTCTGATGATGGGGGCCATACTATCCTTGCCCCAGAATGCATGTCTCTCCCAGCATGCACTGTTCTTTCCTTTTACTAGTCCTTTTCCAAGATGGTGTTTTGCCTGATTGTTCCTATGACACTTGCCCAACTTAATGTGGCATTTTTCCTTTTTCCTGTTTGTTCACTTCCTATTTCCTGGTATATAAGGGGTTTGGTTTCT
This sequence comes from Pleurodeles waltl, assembly GCF_031143425.1. Lineage (NCBI taxonomy): Eukaryota > Metazoa > Chordata > Amphibia > Caudata > Salamandridae > Pleurodeles > Pleurodeles waltl. The sequence goes on from NC_090445.1 coordinate 1,694,968,326, forward strand.
TTCTTCTTTATGTTGCAACTCTCCTGGTTGGTGAGGGTCTTTGCTCCTGTTTATTTCTTCTGTGGATTGCTCCTGCCTTATTTTACCTGCAGCTTCCTGTGTTCCAGTTTCTGGAGTCCTGAGTTTGCTGTGCTTTCTGAATTTCTGAAGCTCCCTTCCTGGAGGTTTTTTCCCTGGTGGATTTTACTCGGGAGCTTCTTCTGCAGGGCACGGACTGCTTTGGCATCCATCCAGCCAGCCGCAACATGGCTACTGGAAGGGGTCACCCATATCTTGGCCAGACCAGGATGTGCAAGATCCAAAGCTGTATTCCACCTACATCTGACAGAGGTGGTAGGAGAAAGGCAAATCGTGACAACTTCAGTGGGTGGCACAATAAGTGCTACAGGCCCACTAGTAGTTTTCAGCTTTGCATTGCACGGGTTTGGGTAGACGGCCTTGCCTGTGGCCAGGCACATCGACCCACCACTTGTGGGGCCCTGTGGCAAACCTGTAGATTGGGTGTAGGGCCTGACCTACGTCCAATCAAATGCAAGCAGCCAACCTCACACTGGGAAGCGCCTCGGCTGTGCATGGCTTAGGCTTGGGAGCAGGGCCAAATTAAAGTATTAAAAAAGTAATATTTTATTTTATGGTGCCACAGTTCTGTGGCACAGTGATCAGTGAGGCTCCCTTCTGCTGTCCTGGAGAAAAAAGGGGAGTGGGCTTGGATTTGGCCAACCACAAGGACAGTGCATAGCAAACTGTCAGTCATTGGATGATTTCATCAGTCATGTAATTAGGGATGTCTATCGAGAGGTCATCAGTGATGCCAATGAACATGCCATGAATGATGTACTACATGAAGTGACAAGTAGAGCACGGCGGGGCACAATTTATAGACAGCTCAGTAAACTATAACTGGTGATTTTCAGTTTTAGAGTTTAAAATGGTGTTCTTTATCTGACATTTATAACTCTATTTTCGCCTTTGCAAGATCAGCTGGAAAAAATCAGACACAGCAGGATAAACTAAGCAATGAGGCAGACACTGTAATACTGATGCCATATTTATTTCTCACATTTCTAGTTCTCTAAGAACTACTTCCTGAGTCACCAGCCAATAATAGTAAGAGTGGATGAGAAAGGCCACATTTCCCAAAAATCTGCAATGATTAGGCGGTACGTATTCATGTTTGAACTAACAGTTTAGAGCTGGCTGTAGCAAGAAAACGATGCAGCCACGGTTCAGGTCAAGAAACTAATTGGGCCTGATTCACAAAGGTAAATATATATGTGATAGTTGCTTCTACAACTAGGTACAGTTCTACACTTTTTTTGCTATTCATCATTTCCAAGTCTATACTTTTTTGCTATTTACTATTTTTGAGTGTAGATTTACACCTAAGTGTAGACTTACGAGTCTTACCCCATCAGTTAGCAGATGAGGATATTTAACACTGAATCTATGAGTGTACAGTTATGACTAGTAACTTTTCACACATAGGAAGTTTTTTTATCACCGTAGAGGAGACCTCCGCATGGGAAAGTATAGGGAAAATATTAAAATTTAAATACAATTGTACATTAATTTACAATATTATAAACCTATATCTAATAAATAGAATGTTATAGCACATTAACTTAAATAGAATGTGTACTTAAAACTACATAAATTTAAATATAATTATTTAGCTTACAATTAACATGTATAAAATATTCCACAAAGTCACATTTTTATTTTTTTTAATATGCATTGTATGTTTTTATAGGTTATGTGCAGAATTATTTTGAATTAATTTAATTTTCGATTTCTATTTATTAGTACATTTTAAAACAAAAAAACAAAAAATACTTAATTATTTGCCTTATTTTCATGCAATGCATTTGATAAATATAGTCGCAATTTACGTACAGACTTTTACTGAATGCACTGGTTTTATCATATGCATTGGCTTTTTTGTGTGAACCAACATAAGTTCATATATGTTTTCCAATTTGTGATTCATAGAGGGTCACAATTGCACCTACCTCATAACAGGTAATATGAATCACTGCTATCTCAGGGCTGGTGCCCTGATGGGGTCAGCAGACCACCATGTCTGTGAATACTTGTAAATAAATCTCTTTTTCATAAATGCACTTGCTTTCCTTCACCCCTTGCAGGCGTCAAAAGGCCGGGAATATCCACCAACGCAGTGCTCTTGTGCTGCAGATTGCTCCTGGCCGTCCACGCCCATGACACTGGAAATCCCTCTGGTGCAGGCACCAGAGAGATTTCCTTTCAAAATTCTCAGCCTTGGTTGCTATGGAAGAGCTTCCCCAGCAACCAATGTTGAAAATATCCCCTTTCTGTAATGATCGGCACACTGATGTTACTTACCCCCCCATTTTCCCCCCTCCCTGGGTGGTCATAAAGCCCACTAGATAATAGGGACTATTTATTTTGTTAGTGTAAGGATGGGGACTGCCCAGAATGGACATGGCAATACTCCCACCCACCTCCCCCGAAAATGGGCACAGTCTTTCTGCCTCCCTGTGGGGGGGGAAATGGGAATTATTACCTCCAATTTGCCACCAGGGGGTTCAGAAAGCCGACTAGACTGCAGGGAACATTTTTTTTAAATGTCTGGGGACAAAGTCTTTCTGCCCCCCGGTGGAGCAGATGGGAATTATTATCCCCAATCTGCCTCCGGGGGCAAAAAGCCTGCTAGACTGGGACTAGCGCAGTGACAGGAACAGATCAATAACAGTCTCCATGCAAGGGCTCCCAATATTCCTATTGGCACTAGGCCCAGCCACACAAGTGGGAAAGCGGTTTTATCAGCGCAGGTTGGGCCATACTGGGTGGAAGGAATTTTGTGGATTCTTACGGATTCCAGAAGTTTTCATCACAGAAATGTAAGGAAAATCTGTGATTTCAAGCAAAGTATGAGGTTTGCAGGGCATTGTGGGTAAAAAAAACCTAATGGGATCCACGCAAGTCACAACATCTGTATTTCCCTAGGTGTCTGGTTTTCAAAAATGTATTGGTTGGCTAGGAATCCCTAGGTGACGGCTGAGCTAGGGTTCAAAATCAAGACCTACCCACATCGGAATAGAGGGTCAGTTTTTGGTGGAAAAATGCACTGCGTCCTTGTTGTGTTTTGGACCGTTTCATGTTGCGGGCACTCGGCCTACCCACACAAGTGAGGTACCATTTTTATTGGGAAACAAAGGAAAATGCTGGGTGGAAGGAATTGTGTGGCTCTTCGCAGATTACAGAACCTTCCATCACAGAAAGTTGAGGACATTTTTTTTGTCAAGGTTTGAGGTTTGCAATGGATTATGGGTAAAACATTTGGTGAGAGCCACACAAGTGAGCCCACCCTGGATAACCCTAACTGCTTAATTTCCAAAAATGTACAGGGTGGCTAGGGTTCCCTAGGTGCCGGATGAACTTGCATCCAAAATCTAGAGCCACCCAGGCCAGCTTTCTGTAAAAAAATGTGATGCATCCATGTTGCGTTTTGGGTAATTATTTTGTTGCAGGTTCTAGGTCAACCACACAAGTGAGGTACTCTTTTTATTAGGAGACTTGAAGGAGCATAGGATGGTAGAACATTTGTTATTACCAATTGGATTTCGCTCCATTTGTGCCTGTCAAATCTAAGCCAGTGTAGAAGAAAGAATATTCGAAAAAAATACCCTCCAAATCATAAGCTAGTACAGCTACCCACAATTTCAGAGGTGTAGAAATAACCACTGCTTCTAAACTCTATATCTTGTGCCCACTTCAGAAATACATACGTTTTCTTGAGTCCCATTTTTCACTCTGCCTATTTCGCTATAAGAATTGGTCTATACTTGGTCATCAATGAAAACCCATGGTAGGGTGCAGCACATTGTTGGCTCGGTGTACCTTGAGTTTTCGGAGGACCTACAAACCCTTTACATCTTCCCAGCCAGAAGGGTCTAGAAGTTGTAATTGTATATTGCTTTTGTCAATCTGCCATTGGGACAAAAAGTTACAGATTAAAATGTTGTCACAAATGGCAGTTTTTTTCCTAGTCATTTTCTAATTTCTTTTTTTCAACAGTTATGTTTCTTGGAAACAACTTGAGAGATCTACACATATGACCCTTGCTGAATTCGTAATTTCATTCACTTTTCAGAAATCTATAGTCTGTCTGCATTACCCATGGGTTTCATACGGATTTCCACCACACAATGGAAGTAGGTTGAGAGCACAAAAAAATAGGGAAAATAGGCTACCTCTTAGGAAAATACCAAAAGGTAGACTATTTGTTTTTTGATCCAGCTCTGCATGCTCCTAAAACCTGGGAAGATGATGATTTTGCTACAACACACACTTTTATCTAGAGCACTTTTCCTATTTTTTTTTCAAAACATCAACATATTTTGCTTATTTTCTCAGTTCTCTCCAGGGAAATCCACAAACCCAGGGCATGTTTGGAGTCCTCAGGATGTTAAAAAAAGGACTCAAATATGGTGTGGATAGCTTACGTGCACAAAAAGTTATGGAGGTCTTAGCGAAAACTACCCCAAATAGCCAAAAAAAAGGCTCCGCAATGGGGGGGAGGGCGAGGTCTAGCAATGAAAGGATTAAAGCAAAACATGATGTGTTAAAAAAAGAAAAAGAAACGCTTCTAAAACATTGCTCCTAAAGCAAGTTGTTTACAACATTGATAAAGGAGAAAGGGTCCCTGAGTGACCCTCTTCTATTTGTGAGTGGGTTACCGCCTCCTTTGACATGTCCTAAGCTATCAATGATTTGAAACTGCAATTGCAATCTCCAACTATTGGAGGAACCAAATGAACATTGCCAATTGAAGAGACCCGTTTAACACTTTCCTTTTAATTTACAATTCAAAATGTAGTTGCAAACCTCTCTTACAATTCTGTAACAAGTCATAATTTGCCACAAACTTAAAAGCTATTTTGTGGTTGCAAAGGGTCCGAATTTGCGAATTGAAGCCTTTGCAACTGCAAAATGGCTTTTAACATAAGGTCCTATATTTTTTTATTATTAAAATATGGGGCATATTTACATGCCCCTAGCGCCACCTTGTGCCACGCTAGTATCATTTTTTTATGCTCAGATGGTGTTAAAGAGGTCTTTTTCCTACACCGTATTTACAAAGTGGCGCAATTCTTGCTTTGCGACACTTTGTAAACCCTTGCGCCACATTATGCCTGTGCCAGCAATAATGTATGCAAGGGTGGTGTTCCGAGGCAAGGAGGCCCGAAAAAGTGGCACAGTGAAATTTACAACATTTAACTGCACAATTTTTGTGCCTGCTCAGAGCAGGCGTTAAAATGACGCACCCATTTTTATCAATGGGACTCCCTGTGCTTTGCTGCACTAGCGTCAACATTTTTGATGTTAGTTGAGCAAAGCGCCACAATAGTGTAAAAAATGTTGACGCTATTGTCCTAACAATCGCCATGGTGCGCTGTATTGTAAATATGGTGTAACCATGGTGTCGTTAGGTGGGGCACGGGCAACACAACAAAAGTGGCGCATCAGGATCGATGCACCACTTTCTTATAAATATGCCCGTATATATATATATATATATATGTAGATAGATAGATAGATAGATAGATAGATAGATAGATAGATAGATAGATAGATTTTAGTCTAAATTATTTTATTTCTTAACCAATTGTATTTGTTTACCAATGCTTCCTATAGAACTTTATTTTAGGTCCCTACTTTACTACCATTTTGTTGTACGTGAGAAATATTGCTAGAGTATCCCTTCATGTACTGCAAAATGCAGTTTGTGAATTGGGCCCGTTATTTGTCAACATGCGTTTGTACAACAGTACACAGTGCTAAATGCAAATAAAGGAAGTTTGTCTGCATTATAATTTGTAGCTATGTTACTGAGACCTGAAGAATAAACACATGTTTTACTTGGCACACCTTGAGCAGTTTCCAATCAGGCTGTACACATTTTCATTTCACAAGAGCAGTTTTATGTAATTCTTAATATTTGGCCTACCCTACGATCACGGACTTTCCTGCCTCTCGTACGATTGTGTAGCACGCTCCTACTCACACCTAGTACTCATAAAATGTTGATTTTTGCACAAAACCTCAACTGTAATGGAACTTCACAACCTACATATTTTTTTTAAACATCCTATTTTGTCAGCGAAAAAAATGCAACCGCAGACATCAGTCGATCAGGGGTGCCCTCTTGCAGAAATAGACATTATAATTCTAGCAAAACAAATATGAACTAGTCCTCTGCTGTGAAATACTGTTCTCTTTGGAGAACCACAAGCCATATCCGATACTGGTGCACTAAAGGCCTGCTGTGCCATTTCTGGAGACACACATATACACATTAATGTAACAGATTATGAGATGGACTTTAAAGGAACAGACAATACTGCAACAGTGATTTAATCATCAATCAATCAATCAATACACTTATAAAGCGCACTACATACCCGCGAGGGTCTCAAGGCGCTGGGGAAAAAAATGGGGGGGTGCTGCTACTGCTCAAAGAGCCAGGTCTTGAGGTGTCTTCTGAAGGTGAGCAATCATCCAATGAGTTCATTTACAAAAGCTGAACGTCATGATGGAGAATCCAACGGAAAAAAGCAATGGCAATAGGTCGGGATTTTAAATGAAAGTGCCACCTCTGTCAGTGATGGGTTTGGGAATTCAGCAGAGGCGTAATGCAAAGTAATGGGCCACCTTGCAGAATGTGATGAGGGACCCTAGGTTTTCCTTATCTCTTAGATATTCTTTGCCTTGGGTGGAATGGGGCCCCTTGTACAGTTGGAGGCCCTCTCACTGATCGGGGAAACCCCACCCAGCAGCAGATGCAGAGACCTGTGTTACGCCCCTGGCATTCACTAAGTCCTCTTACATACACTCTTTCACTCATCTTAGCATTCATGCCTTCATTTACTACATGAACAAACCTGTAATGATGGGGATACCTGGCATGGAGGGAGTGCTGTGTGCATGATAGCAAACCTGGTGTGTGGTGAGAGTACCAAGGAATTACGAGAATACCTGACATGGAGGGAGTGCCAGGGTACATGATGGCTAACCTGGTATGTGGTGAGAATACTAGGGAATGAGGGGTGTCATGGAGGGAGTGCCTGTGTATGTGATATCAATACCTGACATTTAGAGACAGAAGGCAGGTGAAACATGATATCTGGTAAATAACTGTGGTCATTAAATGTTGATGTTGGAGATGTGGGGTGGCATGTGGGTAAATGATGGCAACGCCTGGGATGTGGAGACAGCCTTGAGCACAGTGGCAATGCTTGGCATGTGTGACAATACCTGGTCTGTTATAGGAGTACCATTAGAAAGTATGGTGACATCTGGCATGTACAAAGACTACCCAAGAATATGATTACAAGACTCAGTAGGAAAGCCCAAATTTAGGGCCTGATTTAGATATTGGCAGATGGATTACTCCCTCATAATGGTGATGGATATCCCGTCCGCCGAAATATAAATCCCATAGGAAATAATGGGATTAAAATTTCAGGGGATGGGATATCCGTCACCAGTGCTTAATTGTGCTTGTTGTTTCCGGTGCTGAGCACCGGCACTTATTTTTGAGGGCCGGCGCTTATTCTTCTGCCTCAAGCATTTACTGGGAGCAAAAGACACATATGGGAAAGACGGAGGAAGAGAGAAATGAAAAAGCATCACAAAGGGAGAAAGCAGAAAGCTGCAAGAGTGAGCTGAATGGGGCAGGGAGTGGCGGTAAATGGATTAAAGAGGCCTGAGATGGCTTCAGGATTACGCTGCCTCAGTATTCCGTGTTCACACATTTAAATGCAGCAGCCACGTGTTTAAGAGGAGGGCTTTGGGCACCGGCACGTTTTTATTTACAAAGTAAGCACTGTCCGTCACCATTGTGATGGAGTAACCCATCCGCCAATATATAAAACAGGGCTCTTAGTATTGTTATGACAGAAATTTTGTAAGAGTTCTTGGCTGTCAGGGAAATACCTAGCATGTGGTAGAGAAACCAAGTATTAAAGGTTGTTTTTAGACATTTTACCAATCTGTGAGAATAGAGGTACTTAATAAACTAAATGAAGGATTTAGTATTAGCAGGGAGGTAAACCTGGGATTGTCTGGAACACTGTGACTGAGGCAGGTTGCATTGTGTAACCTGGAAGATTTTTGTGGATTCCAAATAGAAATCTGCACCCATGTAAAGCTGCAAACCTGCTGGTGCAGACCTCCTACTGTTTTTAAGAAGAAGGCCCTAATTAAACATAAGTACACCCATGATTCCTTCTGTCTGTCTGGCAGTCCAGGTGTCTGCCCATCCATCAATCAATCACTGCATTTGTAAAGCGCGCTACATACCCGCAAGGGTCTCAAGGCGCTGGGGAGGGGGGGTGCTACTGGTCGAAGAGCCAGGTCTTGAGGAGTCTTCTGAAGGCCAGCAGGTCCTGGGTCTGTTGTAAGATGTGGGGAGAGTGTTCCAGGTCCTGGCGCAAAGGTAGGAGAAGGATCTGCCGCCGGCGGTGGTTTTTTGGATGCGGGGGACTGTGGCGAGGGCGAGGTTGGCTGAGCGGAGGCTTCAGGTGGGGGTGTGGAAGCTGAGTCGGTTGTTGAGGTAGGTGGGTCCGGTGTTGTGCAGTGCTTTGTGTGCGTGGATCAGGAGCTTGAAGGTGATCCTTTTGTTGATGGGGAGCCAGTGCAGGCCTCTCAGGTGGAGTGTGATGTGGCTGCGGCGGGGGACATCGAGGATGAGTCGGGCCGAGGCGTTCTGGATGCGTTGGAGTCGTCTCAGGTGCTTGTTTGTAGTTCCTTAGTAGAGGGCGGTCCCGTAGTCGAGTCTGTTGGTGATGAGGGCCTGGGTAACGGTTTTCCTCGTGTCGCGGGGGATCCATTTGAAGATCCTGCGGAGCATACGGAGGGTGTTGAAGCAGGACACAGAGACGGCGTTGACTTGCCTGGTCATGGAGAGAGTGGAGTCGAGGATGACCCCCAGGTTGCGTGCGTGGTCCGTGGGTTCCGGGGCTGTGCCTAGTGACGTGGGCCACCAAGAGTCGTCCCAGGCTGATGGGGTGGGTCCGAGAATGAGGACCTCCGTCTTGTCTGAGTTCAGCTTCAGTCTGCTGTCCTTCATCCAGTCGGCTATGGCCTTCATTCCTCAGTGGAGGTTAGCTTTGGCGGTGTCGGGATCTTCGGTGAGGGATATGATCAGCTGGGTGTCGTCGGCGTAGGAGATGATGTTGAGGTTGTGTTGTCGTGCGACGTGGGCGAGGGGGGCCATGTAGATATTGAACAGTGTCGGGCTGAGGGAGGATCCCTGTGGGACGCCGCAGATGATCTCAGTGGTTTTGGAGCGGAAGGGTGGGAGGCGGACGCTCTGGGTTCTGCCGGAGAGGAAGGATGTGGTCCAGGCCAGGGCCTTCTCTTGGATACCGGCGTCATGGAGGCGTGCTGATAGGGTGCGGTGGCAGACCGTGTCAAAGGCTGCTGATAGGTCCAGGAGGATGAGGGCAGCTGTTTCTCCTTTGTCCATCAGGGTCCGGATGTCGTCAGTGGCGGCGATGAGGGCGGTCTCGGTGCTGTGGTTACTGCGTAAACCAGATTGGGACGGGTCCAGGATGTTGTTGACTTCGAGGTAGCGGGTCAGCTGTTTGTTGACAATCTTCTCGGTCACTTTTGCCGGGAAAGGGAGCAAGGAGATGGGACAGAAGTTCTTGAGGTCCTTGGGGTCCGCCTTGGGCTTCTTCAGAAGGGCGTTGATCTCGGCGTGCTTCCAGCTTTCTGGGAAGGTTGCTGTCTCGAAGGAACAGTTGATTGTTTTCCGGAGGTGGGGCGCGATGGCTGCGCTGGCTTTGTTGAAGACGTGGTGAGGGCAGGGGTCTGATGGGGATCCGGAGTGGATGGAGTTCATGGTTTTGATGGTGTCTTCGTCGCTGACGCTGGACCAGACGGTCAGGCGACTGGTGCGAGTGGTAGTCGCAAGGGTGGTGGGCTCGGTGGTGGGTGAGGGGGGGTCGGGGTTGAAGCTGTTGTGGATGTCGGTGATCTTGCGGTGGAAGAAGGTGGCCAGGGAGTCGCACAGGTCTTGAGATGGCGGGATGTCGTTGGTGATGGAGCTGGGGTTGGAGAGTTCTTTCACGATGCTGAAGAGCTCTTTGGTGTTGTGTGCGTTGTTGTCTAGGCGGTCCTTGAAGGCGTTCTTCTTGGCGGTCCTGATGAGTTGGTGATGTCTGCTGGTGGCGCTCTTGAGGGCTGTGTGGTTGTCTGGTGGTCGGTCGTGGAGCCATTTCTTCTCCAGCTTCCGACAGGTGTGCTTGGAGATCCGGAGGTCCTCGGTGAACCAGGCGGCTTTCTTGTTGGTGTGGTTGGTTGTAAAGGTCTTGAGAGGGGCGAGGGTGTTGGCGCAGTCGTTGATCCACTGTGTGAGGTTGGTCGCGGCAGTGTCTGGGTCGGTGGGGTCGGTGGGTGGTCTCAGGGCGAGGGCGGTAGTCAGTTGGTCCCCGGTGACTTTGCCCCAGCAGTGGCATGGTAGCTGTTGGGTGCGGTGGTGCGTGGTGGGTTTTCTGAAGGTGAAGTGGACGCATCTGTGGTCGGTCCAGTGTGGTTCGGTGGTGTGGTTGAAGGAGACGTGGGGGCTTGCGGAGAAGATGGGGTCAAGCGTGTGTCCAGCGGCGTGAGTGGGTGTCGTTACTAGCTGTTTGAGTCCGAGGTTGGCGAGGTTGTCGATCAGGGCGGTGGAGTTGGCGTCGTTGTTGTTCTCGAGGTGGAAGTTCAGGTCCCCGAGGAGGATGTAGTCCGTGGAAGCGAGGGCGTGGGTGCTGATGAGGTCAGCGATGGTGTCACTGAACTGTGGGCGGGGTCCGGGAGGTCTGTAGATGAGAGTTCCTCTGAGGGTGGTGTTGGGGTCGGTGTGGATCTGGAAGTGCATGTGCTCGGCGGTGGTGAGGGTGTCATTGGTGTTCGTTGAGATTTTGATGGAGTCTTTGTGGATGATGGCGATTCCTCCTCCCACTCCGTTGGTGCGGTCTCTGCGGGAGATCTTGTAGCCCTGTGGGATGGCTACGGCAATGTCTGGTGCTGAGGTGGCGTTCAGCCAGGTCTCTGTCAGGAAGGCAACGTCAGGGGCAGTGGAGTCTAGGAGGTCCCAAAGTTCGATGGCGTGCTTGCGAGCGGAGCGGGCGTTGAGGAGGATGCAGCGGAGGTGGTTGGGTTCTCTGGCTGGTGGTGTGGAGGGTTGGATGCTGGTGAATCTGCAGTTCCGGCAGGTGAAAGGCCCCTGGGTGCGTTTCGGGGTGGCCCGGTAGCAGGGGTGGTCTCTTCTGGTGTTGAGTGCGTGGAGGGTGCTTGCGTCGTAGTGCAGTCTGGCGTTGCGGGGGGTGCGGGTTCCAGGGGTTCTGGTGCTGGGTGCGGTCCAGGCACGGACGGGCGCAGACGGGCGCAGACGGGCGCAGACGGGCTTGCCTTAGGCGCGCCTTTGGCGCGCCAGCGGCGTGGCCTCCATATGAGGGCAGAGGGAGGGAGGAGCAGCTGGGAGGTGGGAGCGGGGCGGCCAATGGGAGTGAAGGGGGCGGGGCAGCAGGGGCTCAGCAGCAAGGGAAAAACCCGGGGAAAAACCCAGGGGAAAACCCGGGGAAAAAACGGTGGGAAAAGACGGCGGGAGAGGGACAACAGAGCACAGGGTTACAGAAAGCAAAACACAGGGGCACAGAATGGAAAAAACAAGTGGCACAGAAGCACAAGCTCAGGGGAATAGAAAAAAGGGAGCGAGTAGTCAGGCGGCAAAAGTGGCAACGTAGGTTCAACCCACAGTCGGCTGCGTGGCAGATGGGGGGAGCGACCTGCCTGGTGACAGGGTCAAAGGTCGCTCTCTACCACCGCTTCGCGGCCTCCATATGAGGGCAGAGGGAGGGAGGAGCAGCTGGGAGGTGGGAGCGGGGCGGCCAATGGGAGTGAAGGGGGCGGGGCAGCAGGGGCTCAGCAGCAAGGGAAAAACCCGGGGAAAAACCCAGGGGAAAACCCGGGGAAAAAACGGCGGGAAAAGACGGCGGGAGATGGACAACAGAGCACAGGGTTACAGAAAGCAAAACACAGGGGCACAGAATGGAAAAAACAAGTGGCACAGAAGCACAAGCTCAGGGGAATAGAAAAAAGGGAGCGAGTAGTCAGGCGGCAAAAGTGGCAACGGAGGTTCAACCCACAGGGGGCTGCGTGGCAGATGGGGGGAGCGACCTGCCTGGTGACAGGGTCAAAGCCATAACCATGAAAGTACACAAAAAATTTATGGTTTCGAGCTGGACTGCTTCCAATAGAGCAGGGTCAAGGCAGATTTGGATACGACTGGGTCCAAACTGAGGCTGCATGTGTGCATAATAATGGTGGCCTAGGTTCTGGACCAGAGTAATTACCAGTCGCTGAGATTAATTCAAGCATTCCGTCCATCACTTTTTTGTATACTTTAGAGTATCTGTAACCATGACAGTCAGGGACTCTACTGTCTGACTGCATGCTTGTTATGAGGTACTGTATAGATAAATGTGTATGACTTCAAGTATTTGAGCCACCAGGTACTGGACTGTGTGCATTGCTCCTGTATGTCTCTTTGTATGCGTGGGTGTCTGAATGTCAGTTAATCTGGGTGTCTCAGAGTCTGTAAGTGTGTTGGACCCATTGTGCATAGATATCTGCCTTTCTCTGTTTGTGCATTCATGGCTGTAAGTATGTTGTTCTGCACATGGGCCAGATGTACAAAATTATGGGTCTGTGATTTCCTAATAGTACATTTTAGCGATTCACTATTCAGAAATCGCAAACAGGGATGTACAACAGTGTTATTGGCACTGTTAGCGACTCCCAGTGGGTTGCAAATAAACATGCCAAAATCACAGGATGGTGGCCTCCTGGGGTCACCAGATTAGCATGTCTGTGATTGCTTTTTAAATAAAGCATTTATTTGAAATGGTCTCATTTTCCTTAAAGGAAAATGGGATGTGTTTCAATAAGAAAACACAACTGAAAAGTTTTCTTTTCATGTTCTGAAGAGTTGGAAGTGGTTCATGGGACCACTGCCTGATCTTAAGTAATGTTTGTGCCCACATTCACATTTGTGAAGAGGTTACCGCCTTCTTCAACCAGTCAGTAAAATGTGAATGTTTTGCGACTGCATTTCAATCGCAAAGCATTCACACATACCAGTGCGAGACGGTATTAGATGGGGGCACCCTAAACATGCCCCTTCCTACTATCAAATAGCAAAAAAAGCAATATGCAATTCAGTAACAAGTTACTGAGTCATATTTTGCCTCTGGTACATTGGAAAAAGCCATTTGCGACCAGAAAAATGCTTTGTACATCTGGCCCAAGGACATGTATTTGTTTGTGTGATCGGAGTCAATAAATGCTTGGATTTTATGCACCTCTTCTCTATGCACTATCCAAAAGCCAAAACAATTGTATTTGTCAATGTGTGTTTCTTACAGCAGGTGATGCTAATTGTCAACCGTTTATAAGTGCTCCCAATTTTATTGATGTAGACCCTGGCATAGGGCTTGCCAGCCTGTCAGTCCAGCAGATAGTATGGTCTCCGCTAGTGGCATGACAAAACTTGCGGGGGGCCCCCTGCAGAGTACCTAGAGGTTGCCCCTTCCCCACTAGATCCAGTCAGGGGCCTGCCGCCCATGCACAGAGTTCTTTGTTGAGGGGGTGCTCTAGAACTCGAGCCCCTTCCCCCCACCAAGGGGGCTGCAGGGGCCTTTGTTACACCACTGGTCTCCACCCCCATGGTAAAGGTCCGCTTGCCCTATTTAGAGATCCCCTCCTGCTGAGCCAGGATCTCGAAGCCTTCAGAGTCACTACCTTTTCAATGATTTATCTCAAAGTTGTTTTTTTATTTTCCAAGTGGGGGCTATGTTTGTTGTGGCGGCTTATCAAACATCTTTGTTTTTCCATAATAGACTCCCAAGGTGGGCCCCGATGTGCAGGTTTTTTTTTCACTTTGTGTGGGGACCTGTACTCTGTTAGACAGTCTCTCTAGTGTTTCTGACTTCATTGCTTAAGTACAGCACAAATTCCCCCAGTAGCCATGGCGCCACCCTCCACTTTAATACACATATGAAAGGTATGAAGTGTCTCCTAGCAAGGGCTCCAGTTAGGAGGAAAATGCCACTGAGGCAAAAAACCTCCTAGTCAGTGTTGACAGTTCTTGATTTTAGTTGAGAGGCAAGATTCACTTAGGTTGATTTGCAAGGCACCAAAACCACTCTGAATCCAGGGTTGAAAAGCAACCGTGCATTAATCATCCTGAAGGCAAAATTTACATAAAATACATGAAGAAAAAAGGATAAAAAATCTGATTTATTTGCAATTGTTTATATAGCACAAACTCGACCCAAATGTATTGGAGCTCTTCTATGAGCCACAATTACATTACACAAGGTTACATTCATTTTCTTAGGCAAAGGAGATTAAGGCCCTCATTCCTACATTGGCGGGCGGCGGTTGCCGCCCGCCATGCGGGATCCTCCAATCTGCCGCCATGCGGTCAAAAGACCGCTGGCGGCATTCCGACCTTCCCACTGGGCCAGCGGGCGCTAACAATATTAGCGTCCGCCGGCCCAGCGGGAAGGGGGCCTGCAACATTGAAGCCAGCTCCGAATGGAGCCGGCGGTGTTGCAGGTGTGCAACGGGTGCAGTTGCACCCGTCGCGCTTTTCACTGTCTGCTAGGCAGACAGTGAAAAGCAGGCTGGGGCCCTGTTAGGGGGCCCCAGGACACCCATTCCCGCCAGCCTCTTCCTGGCGGTGTAAACCGCCAGAAACAGGCTGGCGGGAAGGGGGTCAGAATCCCCTGCAGCGCTGCCCTGGCGGATTTGCCCAGCCAGGGGAAATCCGGCGGAAAACCGCCGGACCCGGTTTTCTGACCGCGGCTTTACCGCCGCGGTCAGAATGGGCAGGGAAGCACCGCCAGCCTGTTGGCGGTGCTTCCGTCATTTTAGCCCTGGCGGTCTCGGACCGCCAGGGTTAGATTGACCCCCTAAGTAATTTGCCAGAATCACAGGATGTTGAGCCAACTCTGCGTCTCAAAACCTGGTTCCCCTGTTCAAAAGTCAGGAGCTCTGGCCATAACACCACATTCTCTCAAAAAAATGAATAGCACTGGGCAGTAAATGTAAAATAAAAACTCAGGGAATGAATGCGCTGAAATGCATTTTTGTCAAGTCCAAGCCTGATGAAATTTTAAAATATAACATATCACACGAAGAAAGGTGAAGCCATTTTGGTTTTGCAGCTTTCCAGACAGCAAAGACTGGAGAGACAACCATCTTGGAGAGGCACAGATATAAGGTTTGATCATCCTACTCTTCCTGGAAAATAGCCTACAAGCAAAGATGAAGTCCACATTTAACATCCCTTAGGTCGCTGCACCTTTCCATCCATCTCCTACGCCGTGGGTGCCACATGGCCCCCAAAGCAAATGAGGCCAGAAACCCAGACTGAATGAAAACTTCCCAATGCGTGCTGAGCACCAGAAAAAGAAACACAAACTATTTGTATTACATGATGCAAGGCCGAAGTAACTCACCACTGCTTTGGAGTCCAGCTCTCAATCCTGCTCTGAGACGTCATAGGAGCATGGATGCAGTTTTCTGTCCAGCACCACCATGTGAGGAATGGCTGCCGTGGCTGGGACATCTAATGACAGCTGCCTCAGCCTAAACAGACTGGGATGACTGATGCTGTGACTTAGTGGTCCAGTGACATATGGGCCATCAAGTCAGAGGTTGCTGATGGTTAAGTCTGGTGAGGATTAGTCTCCAAGAACCCTGCCGTTCCCTCACCTCTAAATGGGGGGGTTTGGCGGTGAGTTTGGAGGACAGGGCTCCTGCTTTTTGGCGGATGTCTTACATCCCTCAAACTCTAAATAACTCCCCAAGTGTATTATTTGCCCACTTACTTACACACTAGATCACATCTACATATGTTATACAAGCCACAGCCGGCAGAACTCCATGCATCTTTTCTATGAGATGATACTGGCAATGTCTGAAGCCATTCATAAATGGAACCCTCAGTACAGATGTCCTGCTCTCCACTCTGAGTCACTTAAAGAATATGTGCAAGAGTGGCATTGAGGTCTTAAAGCACCCAGATGACTGCCCTGTAACCAATCCCGAAGGACACTCAGGTGGATGTGGAAGTGTTGCAAGTGAAGCAACGGGAAGCCGCTCTTCCCATCTCTGACCATGTGTTGTGTCTCATCCTGAAGCATGTTTTTTTCTTTTAATGCATCATGCCTCCATCTGGCCACAGATCTCCTCCGTGGCTTGCAGTATTCTCATTTCTTCCAGTTGGGGGTACTTTATCCAGTGGCAGCTCCTCCACTATGGTGGAGGAGCGTCGTCCCCCCAGCAGCAGCTGCTGCTGCAAACATTTAACAATGAAACTATGTTTATTATCCTTTCATTGTTAATGGGGCGGGACCATGTGGGATGACAGTGATGAGGGGAGGGCACTCCCCTTAGTTCGCATGTGTGTTTAGCCAGCTGTCTCGGGCTGGCCAAACACACATGCGCACTGTGCTTTCTCTAACCCGGCACTGTGTTGCCGAGCTGGAGAGAAAAGGCACAGGCTCCCAGCGTGCCTGGGAGCACCCTGGCTAGGCGCTCAAGCCAATCCTAACGCTGCTCTGAGCAGTGTCAGGATTGGCCGCAGGGCAGCCTGGGAGCCTGTGCCTGCTGAGGGAACGGAGGAGCGGCTGCGCAGTGCACAGGTAAGTTTTCTTTTTTGTTTTACAATTTTAATATTATTAAGTTATTAGCATTTGAACATTTGTGCTATTCAGAGATATTCCCTGCTGGGTCGGTATCTATAAGCATACGGAGCCACTGCCTTTTCAGTGACTGAACTGAAGGCGAGTTTGCTGCGTGGGCCCCATGATTTGGTGCATTCTTGCCAAACTTCTATATTTTTCAATAACAAACTTCCAAGGTGGTAATTTGTTCCTGAAAAACAAAATCAATGGCCCTGATGTAGTCTTTTCCTCCTTTGTGTGGGGATCGGTCAAGGATTAGGCGTGAAGGTCTCTCTAGTTTCTTTCTGGGTCGCTTGAGTACATGCTTCTCCCAATAGCCATGATGCCGCCCAGCACTTTAATACACATGTTAAAGTGTGTGAAGTGTCTCCTTACCAGCGGTTCCAGAAAGGAACAAAATGCAACAAAGGGAAACACGAAACAGATTTTTTTGAAAGGCTGAGCTGTCTGGTATGCACCAAATATTGGAAAGCGCAGGGGGCAATGGAATGCCCAGAAAAGCCACTCAGCAGACAGCAGCATTTTTATTTATTTTTGCAAGATTAACATTCGAGGCCACAACAGAACCACGCAAAGTATGACACACACCAGCACCGTCACAGTTTATTGAAGGGTTAGCTGAGAGCAAGTAAAATAAATGTGATCATATCATATCATTAAATGGGCATTAAGTAGCGTTTTGGAGCTTTCATTCATTCGCTCTGAGATCAGAAGAGAAATGTCTTTGTTTATTGCTCGCATTACCGCAGCCACAATGCATCGCTACTGTTCGCAAATGCAACGTTAGATGTTTAGCTATAATAATAGCAATTACATTTCATTGGCATTTCAAGGAAGGCGGCTAGAAGGGCTCCGGTGACCCGTGCACGCACCTGCGCATGACGCAGCTATGCGCGCGCACACACACAGGACGACGCACGGGCTGACCTACGAGGTCACGTCTTGACACAATGCCCTTTTGTGCATTGGGAAGAAGGCCTTCTGTTGCCTGATAGGGCAGAGGGCGACTAACCAATGACCCGGAACACCAATGCCTTTGGAAGCGCTTCTGGCACAAGGAGAGGCCACGCGGCGCAGGGTCACCCCTTTCCAAGGTGGGGTGTTCGGGGAGGGAAGATTGGTCTGACCGTGCGTGGCCCGTTCGATGTAACAGACAGTAGGGGTCAGAGAGCCCTTTATTTCTTATAAAGTGCGTTTCACCTGTAGGTCTGAGCATCGCTTACCTGGGAGAAGATAAGATGTGGGCACGATATAGAGGCCGAGTATCGGTTACCAAGGATGGGAACAGTACAAAACATTCTGAAGTATTGCCGGGTTATACCAGCTTTAGCATAAATGAGAATCAAAATCCCAATCAGATGAACTAACTTTTTTCTCAAAAATGTTGTGCTGAGTCTGCTACGTCCCTTTATAGTGTTACTTTTAAACACACTATACATGCTCTACATAAAGAAAAAGCAAAACAGGCATAATTTGAGCACTTCTGTACAATTGGACTACAAACATTTGGAAATCGCTATGGGAAAAGCATCACATAAAAATCTTAACGAAGCAATTATAAGGAAAAAATTAAAAGCTTACAACAGCTGCCTTATTGGTGAATTTAAGGGATAAATGTCTACGCAGCTTGCTGAGTGAGGTGGCTTCACAAATAGAACAATTTCATACAAATAATTCTATTTCAGGACCGGAGGCTCCGATTATGCTTTCTCTCTCTTCACTGTTCCAAAACACAGCAGCCAATCAAAGAACAGTACAGTAAAAAGCTACACATCCCATGATGCCAAGATATATATCACATGGCCCAATCACCAGCCACGACCTCAATCTATAAGAGCCATGACCCCCAATGTCACTTCCTCTTTCTTTGCTACTCCGCAGCAGATAAGTGTTCCTTTTATTTCCTATTATGTTATTATACTTGATAATGTTTATATTTAATTATTCATGCTTGTTATAGTGATGCAATTCCGCTCGCTTATTTTTCGTTTTTAGTGCTTCGCGCACTTGTTTTGATATCGGCTTCGTGACGACTTTAATGGCCCTTTTAAAGTGGAGCGGGAGCTTGAAACGCGCGTCGCACGCGTAGTCTTTCCTTGCTGCCTTTTCCTTTTGTGCATGGGCTGCTTCATGAGCCGGTCCTTTCGGTTTCCCTTTTGAAAGAGATCAGCTCGTGATTGCAACTTGCGTGGGCAGGGGAAACTCGATTCTCCTGTATTCATTTGTGCTCCCTGACGCCCAACGTGATTAAACACTTGGGTTGTAAAATTCCATGCAAGGCTTTGCCTAGAGTGCCTTACAGGCTGCTCCATCCAAACTTTATTGGCCTTACAGATATCTTCATATTTTTATTGGCCTGTTAGGGTTTCTTTGCACTCCCCCTTGCATTATATGCAATTTTGTCTGTTTTCCTACATTCTATAATGGCACAATGGAGTGAGCAAGAAGCAGGATACTATCCTGAAGACATTGCTAACCAACTAGAGGTCAATCTAGTAGAAGCCCTGGATACTAGGGTCCAACAGTCAGTAAATGATACCCTAGTGAGAGCTTTAGGGCCCTTTTCGTGCCAACTGTTTGATTGTGCACGTTCCCAGGGTTGGCTTCATGGGCAGCAATCCCTCCCTGAGGGATCTAAGGCAAAGTCCAAATCTGAATAGAAAAAATTAGAAGGCTCTGACTCTACTTCTAGTAATTTACACACCGACGTATTTGAAAAACTGCGCAGAAAACGAGCTACTGAGTATTATTATAGCTCTAAAAATGATCCTTCTTTTTCCCCATCCTCCTTGGATAAGGATTCTTCATCTAAAGATTCTGATGACTCAGAGACCCCTGGTCCCAGCAAAAAAGCGAAGAAACATGCACCTCCTCTTCAAGTTTTGGATTTTGACTACACTGAGATTGTGCATCCAAGATCTTCCAATTGGGTTCCTTCTTCTGAAGTGGCACAATATGTGCATGCCAATCTTAGAAAGAGTTTTGACAAGGAGGTTCGTTCTCGCCTCCCAGCGGAATGTCCTAGACCTGATTTAGAAGATAAAGGGGGTCATTACAACATTGGCTGTAAAAGCCCCTTACCGCCGTGCAGAAGACCAGCAACACACTTCTGCGGCCGCGGAATTCCGCCACAGCTATCATGACCCACATCTCGGATTCCGCCGAAATTCAGACACCCACACAAGTCCGCCACACCAAAGGTCAGTGATAAACTGGCGAAAACAAAACCTCCACCGGCACGCCAACAGAAACACGCCCATGCTATCACGACCCACAAATCCACACGGCGGTCTTTCAACCGCGGTATTCCATTGGGGGTACACACCGCCACGCTCAAAATACACACACATCTCCAAAACACCGCCACATTGGACAGTTCCAAATACACACACCTGATACACATACAAACAGCACTCCCACACACCCAACACTATATAAAACACACACCCACATCACCCACAAACCCTTACGACCAAAACTTATAGACGAAGGCGACAGACAGAGAGCACAGCAATAGAAAAACCCACCACACAGAGGCACACAACACCATCACCCATACAACATCCACGCACAAAACACCCCACACCACCACACATCACCACACTCATCAACACATACACCACCCACTCATCACCTACACCACCCCATGTCACGCCAAAGACACCCCAGGTTTTCTGAGGAGGAGCTCAGGGTCATGGTGGAGGAAATCGTACGGGTAGAGCCACAGCTATTTGGATCACAGGTGCAGCACACCTCCATAGCCAGGAAGATGGAGCTATGGTGAAGAATCGTCGACAGGGTCAACGCTGTGGGACAGCATCCAAGAAATCGGGAGGACATCAGGAAGAGGTGGAACGACCTACGGGGGAAGGTGCGTTCAGTGGTCTCCAGGCACAACATCGCAATTCAGCGGACTGGCGGCGGACCCCCACCTCCTCCCCCACAACTAACAACATGGGAGGAATAGGTCTTGACCATCATGCATCCAGAGGGCCTCGGAGGAGTCGGTGGAGGAATGGACACTGGTAAGTCAAATCTTAACTATCATATCCCCCACCCTACCTGCATGCTATTACACACCCCCACCCTCTCCCCCTCCCCTATCACTCCAACTCCTCACTAATGTACTAATAACACAAACCACACATCCCAACACCAAGCTCTGCATGACACAACTAAGCATGGACACCCATCACTAAAGCATGCTCACTGCACATATCCATAACACCCCCCCCAACCATCATCACACAAGCCCCCACACAGGAATGCTTGCACTGGGGTACACGCACACCCACCCATTGCACACCATGGCACACACACATGCAATAATCATGCTCTTATACCCCTGCAGGACCACTACGTAACGTCACCAGACAGGAGGGTCCAAGAATCTCCTCCCCACCCACAGAAGAGGCCCACAGTGATGACAGCAGCTCTGGCCAACTGGATCCAGATGACCAGCCTCGACCATCGTGGGCCTCGGGAAAGTCGGTTCCCCTTGCACAGGCACAGCTCAACACTGACCTTCCACCCTCTGGTAACACCAGCACAGCACCCACCCAGCGGGCCCATACCTCCGTCCCCAGGACACGTCAATCAGCTGTGTGTCCACCACGACAGGGAACCCAGGATAACCCACCACCCCAACAACAACACGGACCTGGGGGCAGTGGTAGTGGGCACACGGTCCAGGGGACAGAGGCACAGGAACACAGGGGAACTGGGAGGGCTGCTGTGCGACAGGGGGCGGACAGGCCAAGGGAACCCACTCTCCACTAGGCCCTCTCCTCCATCATGGGAGCATACCACCACTCCCAGGAGACGATGGCTACGGTCCTGGCCAAGTTTCAGGAGACCCAGCGCATGCAGGAGGAACAGTATTTGGGCTTCAGGGAGGAGCTCAGAATCATCAGCTCCGCCCTGGGCATCATCGTAGGGGTGCTGAAGGTCATACAAAAGACCATGAGGGACACAGTGGCGCTCCAAGGGGCCCCTGACACTAGCCTGGACGATGAACTGCCCACCACCTCCGCCGGCGCTAGTGGACAGGACGCCCCACCACAGGATCGCCACACCAGCACCCCACCCCCTGCAGACGGAGAACCACCCGCAAGAAGTCCCTGAGATCCAGGAACAGGACAGAGCAAGATGGCAAGACCCCGACAGGAAATGAGACCACCCTGATTGTCATCCCACTGTCCCACTTTGTCACCCTGTCCATACTTAAACTGCCCCAGCTCCTCTTCCTATGCCCATATGGGCAGTGCATCTGTGAGACTAATAGACTGGTCTCTGCCATGGACATTCCTCCACCATCACCCATCACCATTTTGCCACCCCCTCCAATAATTAGCACTTCAATAAACACCCTTGAACCACAAAACAATCTGGAGTCAGTCTGTGATTTAGAAAATGTGTATTAGCTATGACAGTGACAAAATGCATTTTCAAATGTAATGCCAACATACCTATGTCACACATCACAAGTCCATGAAGGATGCAAGCAGATGACACACGTTGGTAACCACACCTGTGAAACCGTAATGGAAATGTACAACTCAGTTACAAAATACTGCTTCAAATTGACAGACAGGATAGAGGTAGAAGTGTGAAAGTGAATGTAATAGTAAAAAAATTGTTCTGGAAATATTGCTGGATGGCTGACTCCCTGTTGTCTATGTCTTCTTCCTCAGCTTCCTCCTCATCACTGTCCACAGGCTCCACAGCAGCCACAACACCGTCATCTGGACCATCCTCCTGCAGAAAAGGCACCTGGCATCGCAAAGCAAGATTGTGAAGCATCGAGCAGGCGATGATGGTTTGGCACACCTTCCTTGGTGAGTAGACTAGGGAACCACCTGTCATATGCAGGCACCTGAACCTGGCCTTCAGGAGGCCGAAGGTGCATTCGATCACCCTCCTAGTCCGCCCATGGGCCTCATTGTAGCGTTCCTCTGCCCTGGTCCTGGAATTCCTCACTGGGGTCAATAGCCATGACAGGTTGGGGTAACCAGAGTCCACTAATAGCCACACACGGTGCCTCTGGAGTTGACCCATCACATACGGGATGCTGCTATTCCGCAGGATGTAGGCGTCATGCACTGAGCCAGGGAACATAGCATTTACCTGGGAGATGTACTGGTCTGCCAAACATACCATCTGTACATTCATGGAATGATAACTCTTCCAGTTCCTGTACACCTGTTAACTCCTGTGGGGGGGGGGGGGGGAACCAGAGCTACATGGGTGCCATCAATAGCACCTATGATGTTGGGGATATGTCCCAGGGCATAGAAGTCACCTTTAACTGTAGCCAAATCCTCCACCTGAGGGAAAACGATGTAGTTCCTCACGTGTTTCAGCAGGGCAGACAACACTCTGGACAACACGTTGGAAAACATAGGCTGGGACATCCCTGATGCCATGGCCACTGTTGTTTGAAATGATCCACTTGCAAGGAAATGGAGCACTGATAGCACCTGCACTTCAGGGGGGATTCCTGTGGGATGGCGGATTGGTGAGATCAGGTCTGGCTCCAACTGGGTACACAGTTCCTGGATTGTGGCATGGTCAAACCTGTAGGTGATGATCAAATGTCGCTCCTCCATTGTTAACAGGTCCACCAGCGGTCGGTACACCTGAGGATTCCGCCATCTCCTCAAATGTCCCAGCTGATGGTGCCTAAGAAGGACAACAGCGACCACAGAGTCAACAACTTTTCAGGTATGTACCCACAGCTACACAGAACACGACACCAAATACAATACTCTTCCTGTATGTGTGTTGAGTTTAGGCCTAGGTATGTGTGACGCAGTCGTAAATGAAGCCATCTGGGCCCCTGAAATGGCGGCTGCCTGACCTCTAAAGTGGGACAATGGGATGTGAGGTAACTGCGCTGGCATTGTACACCGTAGCGGCGCAATGCTGCATTGGTTAACATTGGACCCTATGGGTCCCAGGAGCCAATGATGAATTGCGCCGGCGGTGATGATACGCACCGCCGCGGACGTCACCGCCGCAGACGCCACCGCCATTTTCTATCTGTTCAATCACTCGATACCTGATTTTCGACAGGAGAGGACCTACACTGCAAGTGCTGCTGTGACCTCGATCTGGAAGAGACAATGGCTGCTGCGTCTGGGGAAAGGGCCCCTGCCTTCACTGCTCAGGAGTTGGAGAAGCTCGTGGACGGGGTCCTCCCCCAGTACACGCTACTCTACGGTCCTCCAGACCAACAGGTAAGTACACAGGGAGCACGTTGTATGGGCTATGCTGGGTGGAGAGGGCTGGATGTCAGTAGGAAGGGGGCAGAGTTCTGCGACCATGAAGGACTGTGAATGCATATGCCACATGGCAAGGGTAGGGATGGAGGCCACTCACTTCGACGGTGCAGTTGGTAATGACTTCTCTTCTTCCCCTGTACATGTCATGTAGGTCAGCGCCCACCAGAAGAAGGACATTTGGCGTGCCATCGCCAAGGACGTCCGGACCCTGGGGGTCCACCAGAGACGGGGCACCCACTGCCGTAAAAGATGGGAGTACATTCGCCGCTGGAGCAAGAAGACGGCGGAGGCTCAGCTGAGGATGGCCTCCCAATGTGGGAGGGGTGCCCGTCGCACCATGACCCCCCTGATGTTCCGGATCCTGGCGGTGGCCTACCCTGAGTTGGATGGGCGCTTGAGGGCATCACAGCAGACACAAGGGGGTGAGTACACTCTCATTCTGCGGACTTAGCGCGCAGTGGAGGGGTCTGGGTGGGGGAGGAGGACTGTGGGTTTCCCTAGGCCAGGGCGAGTTCCGTAGGCTAGGCCCCTTCGTAAGGCATGGCCCTGTGGCCCCCCACCCCACCTCTGTAGAGTGCCAAGTACAGGTATACATGCCCCTGTGTCATCTATGTGGACAAATGACACTTATAGCCATGTAGGCCATATCCCAGAAATTGCATCTGTAGAGGCCAAGAGCACGGCGTAGTGCAGGGGGCTGCTGTGTCTGTATTGTCCGCCAACGGTAGCGGTAAGCCATGCACTCAACCTGTCTTTCTTCTGTTTCCCCACCCCTTTTTGTGCTCTCCCTGTTCTTTTGTGCATCAGCATCATCAGGCGGAGGTACAGTGGCACCGGAGCACGAGGGAGCTGCATCCCACATGGCCATGGAGGGCCACACCACAGACTCTGAATACACCAGTGGGACGGAGGGCGAGGGGAGCTTCACGTCGGTCACCAGATCAGCAAACAGCGACACGGACTCGTCTGCCGATGGGATCTCCCTTGTGGTGGCGGCACCATCTGTGCCCCCCACTTCTACACGTACAGCCACCACCCCCCCTACCAGCACCGCCCTCCCAGCAGCCCCTCAGCCTTCGCTCCGTGCCCGCTCACCCAGGAGGGTGGGCATCACCTTCGCCCCAGGCACCTCAGCCCCTACCCCTGTCACCCCTGCTGCCCTCAGTGAGAAGGCCATTGACCTCCTCAGGTCACTCACTGTTGGGCAGTCTACCATTGTGAATGCCATCCAAGGTGTAGAAAGGGAGTTGCAACACACTAATGCATTCCTGGAGGGCATTCATTCTGGTCAGGCCACCCATCATCGAACCCTGCAATCTCTGGCCTCAGCACTGATGGCAGCCATTGTCCCTGTCTCTAGCCTCCCCCCTCCAACTTCCTCCACCAAGACCCAATCCCCTGTACCCCAGCCTATCCCAACCACACCATCAGACAAGCAAGCACACACCACAACACACAACAGTAGCTCAGGCAAACATAGGCACCACACATCCCACAGGCACTCACACAAGCATCACCCACATACAGACACAGCAACATCCACTGCCTCCACTGTGTCCCCCTCCTCGTCGTCTCCCTCCTCCCTCCCAGTGTCATCTACACTCTCACCTGCATGCACTACATCCTCAGCCACTAGGACTCGCACCAGAACACCCAGCACCACACCCGCTCACCTGTACTCACCACCCCACTACCATTTACACATTCCTGTGTCCACTCCCAGTGTGTCTGTGACGCCCCCTCCCAAAGTACACAAACGCGGGCACCCACACACCCAACATCCATCCACCTCACGACAGCCTCCAGTACCTGCACCTGCACCCAAATCACCTAAAGTTACACCCCCTACAACCACCTCCTCTTCCTCCACTCCCAGACCCCCTCCAGCTACCCATCCCAGTGTTCGTCAGAAACTCTTCCTGAGCAACGTTGACCTCTTTCCCACCACCCCCAACCCTCCAATTCATAGGTCCCGTAGTAGCACCTCAGCCAAAAAAAGTCTGTTACCAGTGGTGCGTGTTAAAGGTCTGTGGAGTGCACCGGCCACCAGGGCAGCCAGTGTGACACGGAGCCAAAGCACTACCAGTCCACCCCCTGTAAAGCACCTTAAGTTGGAAAGTGCCCGACGGGAGAGGGTTAAGACTCCTGCCGGCAAAACAGCTCACAAGGGTCCCGGGGGGAGTGCCGAGTCAGCTGTGACTCCTCCCAAGGTGGTGAAGGGGCAGAAGAGGTCTCCAAGGTCTGGTAAGAGCAGCACGGCGGAGAAGGCCGCCATCCTCCCTGCCGGCCGGGACGCCACCGCCAGCAGTATCGTCACTGGTCCGGAGACCACCGCCAGAGTCAGTGCCCTGGAGGGCAGCAGTATCGTCACTGGTCCAGAGACCACCGCCAGCGTCAGTGCCCTGGAGGGCCCTGGCAGCCACAGCCCGCTGGGCACTGAGGGACCGTCATGCCACACACCGCTGCACAGGTCAGAGACAGCAAAGACAAGCAACGCTGAACAGGGCAAAGACCGCCATGGTGAATACTGCTGAACAGGGCAAAGCACCGCTGAACAGGGCAAAGACCGCCATGGCAATGCACTGCTGAACAGGTCAGAGACAGCAAAGGCAAGCACCGCTGAACGTGGCAAAGACCGCCATGGTGAAGACCACTGAACAGGGCAAAGACCACCATGGCAATGCACAGCTGAACAGGTCAGAGACAGCAAAGGCAAGCACCGCTGAACAGGGCAAAGACCGCCATGGTGAAGACCGCTGAACAGGGCAAAGACCGCCAAATCAAGCATCGTTAGCCCATGTGCAGCTGGGACAGTGACGGAACTGGGACCGTCACGGGGAGCGTGATGCACTCTGGGCACCAGTCCCCCTCCAGAACCAGTGGAGACCTCCATCCACTCCGTCTTTCCTGCACAGGATGAAGCACTCTGAGCACCAGTCCCCCTCCAGAACCAGTGAAGACCTCCATCCACTCCGTCTGTCCTGCACAGGATGAAGCACTCTGGGCACCAGTCCCCCTCCAGAACCAATGGAGACTGTTATCCACTTGAGAGACTGTGGCTCTGCACTCCCCAGGATGGTACAGTGGGCAACCCACCCACTGTAGAGACTTGTGAGACTGTGGCTTTGCACTCCCCAGGATGGTACAGTGGGCAAGCCACCCACTGTAGAGACTTGTGAGACTGTGGCTTTGCACTCCCCAGGATAAAGCGGTGGGCAAACCACCTACTGGAGTGACTTGAGAGACTGTGGCTTTGCACTCCCCAGGATGGTACAGTGGGCAAGCCACCCACTGTAGAGACTTGTGAGACTGTGGCTTTGCACTCCCCAGGATAAAGCAGTGGGCAAACCACCCACTGGAGTGACTTGAGAGACTGTGGCTTTGCACTCCCCAGGATAAAGCAGTGGGCAAACCACCCAGTGGAGTGACTTGAGAGACTGTGGCTTTGCACTCCCCAGGATGGTACAGTGGGCAAGCCACCCACTGTAGAGACTTGTGAGACTGTGGCTTTGCACTCCCCAGGATAAAGCAGTGGGCAAACCACCCACTGGAGTGACTTGAGAGACTGTGGCTTTGCACTCCCCAGGATAAAGCAGTGGGTAAACCACCCACTGGAGTGACTTGAGAGACTGTGGCTTTGCACTCCCCAGGATGGTACAGTGGGCAACCCACCCACTGTAGAGACTTGTGAGACTCTGGCTTTGCACTCCCCAGGATACATCAATGGGCATGGAGCCCCGTCGTGGATCTGGCGTGGTGCAGTCATCCGGCTGAGGTGCCCCCCCCTTTCCCTTCCCCTTGAGGTGCCTGTTGTATTTCTATCTGATGCCCCTGCAGTGTTCTCTCCGTTTGTAGACAGGTATCTAGTGTGGGCCTCGCCCATGCATTGTGGGCCCAGTGGTCCACGAACATTAATATGTGCATACCTGCAGTACTAATCGTGATGTATGATTTTTACAATGTTTATATATATCTGTATATCATTGGTTACTGTATTTTGATACATTACAAAGTTTGAACTGATTTCCTTTTGTCTTTGCATTCATCCGGGGGGGTTGTGGGTTGTTACTGTGCTGTTTGGAAATGCATTGGTGTGTGTGTTGTAGTGGGTGAAGGTCGGGGTGGGGGTGTTGCGTGTGTGTGTCCGTGACTTTTGCCTCCCCTATGTCGTAGGTGCAGTACTCACCGTTGTCTTCGGCACCTACGTTGCTGGTGTTCGTAGAGGAGCAGGAAGACAAGAGCAGGAAGTATTTGTAGTTCCGGCTCCATGGTGGCCTCCTTCCTCGTGGAGTGTGTAGAGGTGAGCGTTTTCCCTTTGTAATGGCTGTTTCCGCCGTGTTTTTATCCACGGTGAATCCGCCCCGGAAAAGGTGGCGGATTGACGGGTTGTGATACTGTGGACGGTACATTGTCTTCTGCCTGTCTGTTGGCGGTGACCGCCGCGCCGCTTGTCTGTACCGCCGTGGCGGTCGGAGTGTTAAAATGGCTGTCTATGTTGGCGGTTTCCGCCATGGTCATAATTCCCTTTTTTTGTCCACCGGCCTGTTTGCGGTATTACCGCAGTTTTAACACCGTCCGCCAGGGTTGTAATGACCACCAAAGTGTCCGACACTCCTGAAATTGACCCCACTATGGTCACGTTCATGAAAAAATTCGCTAAGGATCCTAAGAAGGGATTAGATAGGTCTTGGCGCCTTTTCCAAGATAAACTTTTAGATCTGTCAGGTCCGCTAACCAAGATCTTGGATATGGCCTTTCTGGCTAGGGAATCTGATACTCCTGTGGATACTGACGTGCCGATCGGATGGGCTCAGCGAGCCATTTGCCATTTTGCAATACTAATTGCGTCATTTTTTCTGAGCGCAGAAATTCTGTTCTCATGCGTATTGACCCGAAGTTAGCTGATTTATCCTCTTCTGAGGCAGGTCCGGCAGTGGATGGTCTCCTTTTTGGATCCGCCTTCATCAAGGAGCTAGCCAAGTTTTGTTCTACTTTTTCTTCACTTGATAAGGCACAAATGTCCCTCAAAAAGGTCTTCAGACGAGGCCTTTTTGTCAGGGCCGGTCGTTATGGAGGACAAATGCTTGGCCGAGGTACCTTCTCAGGTCCTCAGAACAACTATCCCAGAGGGAGAGGGGGTTGGTATGGAGACCAATCAGACCCCACCTTCTATCCCACTCGCTCCAGAGGAGGCTGCTCCAAATTTCATAGAGGTCCCCGTAGAGGGCAACAAGGAGCAATTCAAGATGCCGGCTACTCAGGTGAGCATTATTCCATATTCTCAGGTGAGTCTTGGGGGCAGAGTGAGATTGTTCCTGGAAAACTGGAAAAACATTTCTGGAGGTCCCTGGATTCTTCAGACAATATTGGGGTTTCATCTAGAGTTTATTGGCCCCCTGTCGCAATTCACACCTCCGATTCAAATGACTTTTTCCCACGCAGATCAGACTTTTATAGACGCTGAGGTTCAAGCCTTGCTAGCCAAAGGAGCAGTACGTTTTTCAGCCCTTCACCCTTCAGGCTTTCTAAGTCCCATTTTTGTGGTAGACAAAAATTGAGGGGGTTATCGCTTAGTATTGAATCTAAAGGATTTCAATTACTGGACCTTGTACAGCCATTTCAAAATGGAAGGGATTCACATGTTAAGAGACATTCTTTTAGAAGGGGATTGGATGGTCCGTCTGGACCTAAGGGACGCCTACCTATCGATCCCTGTCTTTCCCCCCCACAGGAGATTTCTTCAATTCCTTTGGAAGGGGCAATGTCTGGAATTCAATGCACTCCTATTTGGCCGTCAGCCCCTTGGTGTTTCACAAAACTGTTGAGACCAGTGATGGAATGGTTGAGGACTAATGGAGTTCGATTGATCATTTACCTAGACAATTTTTTACTGATGGCTCAGGACCCTCAATCTCTTCTGACTCATTTAGACTGGACCATCAGCCTTTTGCAGGACTTGGGTTTCTGTATCAATGTCCAGAAGTCGTCATTGATTCCAACCCAAGTGATAGAGTTTCTGGGTTTCAAGATCGACTAAGTCCGTGCTTAATTAATTCTCCCCTTGCAAAAGATTTTCAATATCAAGAGGGAGTTGAGATCAGCTTTAGCCGGTCCAACTATTTCTCTGAGGAGTATTGCCAGAATAGTGGGCCTTCTGGCCTCATCTATTCAGGCAATCTTTCCAGCCCCACTTCACTACCGTGCCTTACAGAGACTCAAAATCAGACATCTGCAACAGGGTATGAGTTACTCAGAACTGATTCCTTTGACAGTAGAAGTCAAATCAGAGATTCTGTGTTGGCTCCAGCATATGGAAGCCTGGAACGGCAGGGAGATTTTCGGTTCTCATCCAGAGGTAGTGATCGAGTCTGACCCCAGTCGTTCGGGTTGCGGGGCCCGTTGTGGGTCCCTAGTGACCGAAGGACGTTGGTCGACATGGGAACAGACTCTTCATATCAATTGTCTGGAGCTTCTAGCAGGCTCTTTTGCCATAAAGAGTCTGTCCCCTCAGAAGACGGCCTGTTGCATTCTGCTGAGGATGGACAACATCTCAGCGGTAAGGTATGTTAACAAGGTAGGGGGTACGAAGTCCAGGATTCTGGCAGAGATTGCCAAGGATTTCTGGCATTATTGTCTCAAACATCGACTGATTGTCTTAGCCGAATATTTCCCAGGTGATCAGAATACAATAGCGGACTGGAACTCCACGTTCCTGACAGATTCCAGCGACTGGAGACTAGACCCAGTGATATTTTGTCAGATAGTCAGGGAATGGGGCCCTTGCGAGGTAGATCTCTTTGCATCTCGCCTCAACTCTCAGTTAGCAAAATTCTTCAGTTGGCGCCCGGACCCTCTAGCCCTGGTGACGGATGCCTTCCTTCAGGATTGGTCTCAGTTTCGGGGATATGCTTTTCCTCCATTTCTGATGATATCCAGGGTCCTCTCTAAGGGGCGGAGACAGAAAGCAGACATTATTTTGGTGACTCCATTTTGGAGAGCTCAACCTTGGTTCCCCATTGTTCTACAGTTAGCATGTGCTCGCCCGTTTCTCATTCCTCCTCGTTAGGATCTTCTCCTGAGCCCGGAAGGGCATCAACATCCACTGATCTCATCAGGTAAACTGACATTACTGGCTTGGATGGTTTCAGGTCGAGATGGAATTCCCCAGGTCTTTTGACACAAGCAGTAGATTTCATCAAACAAGCTTGGGCTTCAGGCACGCATAAACGGTATTCATCAGCATGGCGCAGATGGCATAGTCAGTGTGATGGAAGGGGTATTAATCCCGTGGAGTCAGACATTGAGTTGATTGTAAATTTCCTAGCAGAATTGGCTGGTTCAGGTTTTGCGTATAGAACTGTTAATAATTTCAGATCACCCATTTCCGCTGGTCATGTTCATATCAATGGTAAACCAGTAGGTAAACATCCTTTAGTCTGCAGATTGTTGAGATGTATTAATTTATCTAATCCTCCTCAAACTAGATACTCTGTGTTATGGGATGTAAACATCGTTTTGAGGTTTTTAGATGCAATGCCTTCCAATAAATATTTATCTCGTAAACAGCTATCAGCAAAACTTGCTATGTTATTATGTTTAATTTCTTGTAAGAGGGTTTCTGATGTCAAGGCTTTGGATTTGGCTGGTAGAGTGTATTCCCCTGAAGGTGTTACTTTTACTATTATTCAGAGAACAAAAAGTAATTGCAGGTCAGTAACTTATCCAATGTATTCTGATAATTCAAAACTATGGCCCTCATTACGACCCTGGCGGTTTGTAACCGCCAGGGCCGCGGCACGCGGGAGCACCGCCGACAGGCCGGCGGTGCCCCGCGGGGCATTCTGACCGCGGCGGCTTAGCCGCGGTCAGAGAAGGGAAACCGGCGGTCTCCCACCGGTTTCCCGCTGGTTTCCCGCTGCCCCCAAGGAATCCTCCAAGCCGGCGCAGCTTGCCGCGCCGGCTTGGGGATTCCGACTCCCCCTCCCGCCATCCAGTTCCTGGCGGTTCTCCCGCCGGGAACCGGATGGCGGGAGGGGGAGTCGCGGGGCCCCTGGGGGCCCCAGCAGTGCCCATGCCAACGGCATGGGCACTGCAGGGGCCCCCGTAAGAGGGCCCCAAAATGTATTTCACTGTCTGCCTTGCAGACAGTGAAATACGCGACGGGTGCAGTAGCACCCGTCGCACCTTCCCACTCCGCCGGCTCGATTACGAGCCGGCATCCTCGTGGGAAGGGAGTTTTTCCCTGGGCTGGCGGGCGGTCTTTTGGAGACCGCCCGCCAGCCCAGGGAAAAACTCATAATACCCTCCGCGGTCTTCTGACCGCGGAGCGGTATTATGGAGGGCGGAATCCTGGCGGGCGGCCTCCGCCGCCCGCCAGGGTCGTAATGAGGGCCTATGTGTGGTTCAATGTTTGAAGGATTATGAAGTGGCCACTGATGAATTTAGACTGGTTACAAATGGTCAATTACTAATTTCTTTACAAAAACCTTTTAAACCTGTATCTTCCGCCACTCTTTCAAAGTGGGTGAAGTGGTTAATGAATGAAGCAGGTATAGACACCAGTCGTTTTGGTGCTCATTCTTTTCGAGGGGCCATGGCCTCCGAAACCTATGCTTTAGGTTCTAGTCTAGAGGACATTATGAAGGCAGCTGACTGGTCTTCTGAATCTACATTTCGTAAATTTTATCATAAACCTGTGGTGGATGTTGCTTCGGTAGTGATTGGGCAGCTTTAAACGAGCATAATCGGAGGCTCCGGCCCTGAAAGAAAATAAAAACATTTCTAGTTTACGCATCAAGAATTTTCAATTCTATTAAGGACACGGAGGCGAGGATTATCCCTCCCTTAAAAAATATGATTATGTCATGTGCAAATAAGATGTCTTTATGTCATATGTTGAATGATGATTTCATTTTTTTCCCTCCCCTTTTTTAATATATTTGACAAGTTCAAAGTATCATGGTCTGTCTTGACTGGCTCAAGATATTACCTTTTACTATGTTATGTTTAGAGGGACTGAACAGAAGACTACTTGAAGTTTCCCTATATTGGTGGATAACTTTCATCTTTATAAAGTTCAATTCCTTTGGAAGTTTGGTTTGCTTCTAGCTCCTGTTGAGCTTCATTCATGTATCCAGCTCTTTTGGGAAGTTCGTTGGAGCGCCATCTACATAAGAAGTTTCAGTTCGGAAGTTTAAAGAATTATCTGACATTTTCAAAAAAAGAGGAATTGACATTGGGGGTCATGGTTCTTATAGACCGAGGTCGTGGCTGGTGATTGGGCCATGTGATATATATCTTGGCATCATGGGATGTGTAGTTTTTTACTGTACTGTTCTTTGATTGGCTGCTGTGTTTTGGAACAGTAAAGAGAGAGAAAGCATAATCCTTGCCTCCGTGTCCTTAATAGAATTGAAAATTCTTGGCGCGTAAGCTAGAATTTTTTTATTCCGTAATAGTCAATTACCCAAAGACTGCATCTGGAAAAATAAAAAGTAAAAATGACATAAATCCTCAAAAGTTTGTATTATGTTTATGCACGACACAATGTGTGAGTCTTTCTAAAGGTGATGGTATGATATATCTATATATATATTTATATATATATGACATAAATCCTCCAAAGTTTGTACTATGTTTATGCACGACACGGTGTGTGTGTCTTTCTAAAGGTGATGGTATGATATATATATATATATATATATATATATACACACACACACAGTAAATCACTTAAAATACTTAGGGGCATATTTATACTCTGTATGCGCTGAATGTGTGTAAAAAATGTTGACGCATATTCAGCGCAAACCTTGCCCCATATTTAAACTTTGACGCCCGCGGACGTCAAAATCCTGCTGTGTGCGTCATTTTTTGGATGCGGGAACCCGCCTTGCGTTAATCATATGCAAGGTAGGCGTTCCCATCCAAAAAATGACTTAAACGGCCGTGCATCGTGTTTATGCTTCTGGGCAAAAATGCTGCACGGCCGGGAGGCGGAGCCAGAAAATGACGCACAGCCCGATTTGTGTAAAAAATTAACGCCTGGGTCAGGGCAGGCGTTAAAATGGGGCAAACACACCTGTATTTAATCAGAACACACAGAAGCAACAGCCGAGCAGCAAAAGGGAGACATGGAGGTGCTTCTCATCCAGCATGCACGCAGATGCAGAGCCCAGGAACAACAACAGCAGCTACCTCAACACCAGCAGGGACCCCAAAGGCAGCTCAGAAGGCAGGAGAGAATATTCCGCACCAGAACAACCCTTCATGGCCTCAGGGAATATGACATCATCCAGAGGTACAGGTTGAACTGGCAGGCCATTCAGCAGCTGCTGCGCAACATAGAGCCACAGTTGGCACCCACCTTGCTGACACCCCGCACCATCTCAACAGAAACCAAGCTGCTAGCTGTACTTCACATGCTGGCAAGTGGCTCCTTTCAAAGCACTGGCACCCTGGTTGCCGGAATATCACAGCCATCATTTTCTGCCTTCTTGCCCAAAGTACTGGATGCCATCAATGGACTCACACCCCGCCACATCTGCTTCCCAAACACACTGCAGAAGCAGCAGGAGACAAAACAGGGGTTTTACCTCATTAGTGGCTTCCTACACGTCCTTGGTGCCATCGACTGCACACATGTACGCCTTCTGCCACCTGCTGCAACTGAACACATCTACCACAACAGGAAGCACACACACTCCATCGATGTGCAGGCCATTGTCGATCACCAAGGATTGTTCACCAACATCGTGGCAAAGTATCCTGGGAGTGTCCATGACTCATTCATCTTCCGTCACTCTACCATCAATGAACACTTCCAGGATGGACGATATGGCAATGGACTACTTGTTGGTAAGTACAGAAACCTACTTATATACACACTGCACAGCAACCCTCTAGGACATACAGCACATACACCACAACAGCAACATGTGGACAGGAACACACTGAGGTCGTGACATCGCTAGCCATGTTTCATAGGTCTGCAGTGAACCTGTCACACATCTGAAATTAGTGTACGGTCTAATGTTGAGACGTCAATGATCACAACGTATGGAGAGGTTTGGCCAATTGTCACCTTGCAAAATGTAAGCGGCTCACAGATGTTTAATTAATCCATTGCATAAGTCTAAAGGTATGGGATGTCCAGGGTACATAGATGCTAATGTGTTACCACCATTTTCAAAATGAATCTGTTTATGGAACTATCATCTCACCCCCAGTGAAGACACAGTGACACCTGTATCACAAGTCACAATGCTAGGGAGTGCACACTACTGCAAATACCCAAACATACTGCTGACAACCGGTCAGCAGGCAAACACTTGTTCAGCCAAGGAAACAACCCAATGCAGATGGTACATCCCACAAGCCTCGGAAGGAACACAATAATACAAAAAAGTCACAGACAACACAAGACAACTACTGCCATGCAAGCTGATATCAATGGGGCAAGCTACATCAACATGATCCCATTCATTTTCTTTTTCAGCTGATCAGGGGTAGGGGATCCGGCCATGGATTATGACACCATTTGGCAACCCAAGCACTGCAGCAGAGCGTGTCTACAATGACGCACATAGGAGGACACGCAGCATAGTCGAGAGGACCTTCGGTGTACTCAAGTCGAGGTTCAGGTGCCTCGACATCACTGGTGGCAGCCTCCTACATTCCCCAGAACTGGTCTGTAAGATCATTCTTACATGTTCCATCCTGCACAACATTTGCATACGAAGGAACATTCCCCTCTTAGAACCAGAGCCACACATGCCTGAAAAGGAGGAAGAGGAGGATGCTGGCCTGCAACATGAGGGGAAACAACAAAACACAGCTGCTGGAGTGCGTAGGCGCCAACATATTGTGAACACTTTCTTTTAAACCAACTCACCATCACCACTGTATTAACTAATGTAAATAAACACCGATAATAATCACCATATCATGGTCTGGCTAATCATTTTTGCTCACCTTTATCTCTAACTATCAGACTAATAGTGTAGCCTCATGGAGCATTGCTGATATACCGATCATGACACAGAAATGTCCTGAGCAATTGTGATGCGTATCATACAACAGTCACATATACACACAATGTAAATGACATATATCCTGTACGTTTCACCTTTGAAAGGCAATAGCAGAGGACCACACCTATTTCACACATACATGTTGGCAACATGGTTCATCGCAGCATATGGCACACAACTAAGACACCATCAGTCACTTAGGGAAAAAATGCCTCATACATGATGCAGTGGATGTGCTATTGAATCGGTAACAAGAATGTATGACCAGACCCTTCACAGCAGTAAGTCGTACAGCACCTATCTTTGCAAGGACTATCTGTGACTAGAGTTCCATAGAAGCAGAACATAGACAGCACAAGTGCCACACCTATGACAAGCATTGCGCACATGACATTCCATGTACATGTCAGCCCATTTCCTAACTCCTGACACAGCCATGCCCCTGTTCTCAAACCACCTGCCTGAAGAGGTCCCTGGAATGGTAATATGTGTACCCCGATATTCCCTCCTCTACACACACAGACTAACAATAGTCATCCAGTGTGCTACACCCTTTCCTATGTTATGCCATCGTCATAGTACACCTGACTGCATGGACGTCAGGTCAATTAATACACTGGCTTGTAGTTTCTAAGCCCTGTTATCACCTGTAGATTGCTTCCTGTGTGAAAGGTACTGGTGGCCATTTGAACTCGGATCTCACTTACAGGACTTTTGATAGACTGATGCAGCACACACCTGTGATCACCTCCATGCACACCACCCATTTCAACATGCACTGCCCATGCAGATGATTGGAACAGCATAGAATTTGCCATTTTGTCAAATACACTGTTATGCATTGCTAGTATTTACGCCATGTAATACAGCTCTTGGGTTTATGTGTCACCTTCAAAAACACGGGACAAACACAGTTTTCCTTGTCAACTGTCTTGTTCTTTCTCCGACCATTCTTATTCAGACCACTGAGTATGTACCTTGTGAAATTGCAGAATCCTGATTGACCCTGCATCCTGTCAGCCTGACTGGCATCTGTCTGTGCGTTACCCTAAAGGTCCCTTATGGCTACATATGTACCACACTTGCGTTACCAAACCTCACATTCCTCAGGGGGTATTTTGTCAGGTGCCTACTCATTGCATACCCAAATACATTCTATAGCATCATCTGCTTTTTAATTTTACCATATTAGTAAAATTGTCTTTGAATACCAACATCATGGCATATCCCTTGTCTGGGTCTCATGTATGCATGAATGACAAGGTGTGACAGTATACCAGGGCCGTATGCAGGGATTGGGTATGGTGCGTCCAGCAGAACCAGCAACCTCTGATAATGTGCATGAAAAGTCCACACATGTTAGGACCCCGACAGTTCACATGTAGAATCACATTGCTCACAACATATTGATGGGCTGTGCGTGGTGAATAGCTGCAAGATTAATCAACACAGAGGCTATGATGTTCCCAGATGCAGTGGGAACTTTACAGGCCAACCTGTGTACAAATGTTGTAATGACACCTGCCGGAACATGACTCCTGACATATGATCTCACTCAGCACACCAAGGTTGCCCTGTTGACAGTCTCATAACACGTCTGCAGTGACAGGGTGGGACCATCCCCATGTAGGGTCTTATATCCACATCGACTTTACTTTCATTGATCTCAGAAGGATACTCAGTAGATACAGGAATAGGCGCAACTGACTCATGATGAGACCTGGACGTAACTGTGGCAACATACACCCCTAAAAAAACAACTACATTAGTAGCCAATGCACACACATTGAGCCATAGGCATTGAGGTATTGTACTTATGTGCATCACCTTGCTATCCTCTCCTGACACCAAACACGTCCAATTTGTGCAATACATATATGTAGGCCACACATATGGCCATCTAGTGCATCAGCCAAGAGTGAGAATCATGTTAAGGAAGTAGCGGATCATGGTCTGCATCAGTATGACGTCTCACATGTGCCCATACACCGTCAACATCAAAGTGGGTGCAATCAGCCTATCTCAGTTGTGTCACAAACGTAACATTACATTAAAATGGCAAAATTACCCAAGCTGAGTTACTGCCCTGAAATTTTGACACATATGCGTCAAAAAATGACGCACAAGCGTCAAACAATTATGCTCATGCCCAGAAAACTACGCATTATGCCCTTAAAATTGGTTAACTGTTAAGACTATTTCCAAATATATGGATGTGGCCTAATTTTTACTCCTGTGCGTTGAAAAAAATGACGCACATACTGTATGCGTAAAAAATTATGACGCATAACGATAAAAACGGCGGCCATTTTATGCAGGAAGTGATGTAATATGATATCCTGTTTACAGAATGTGTACAGTGGGGGTACTTTCACTTTCACTTTGCAGTCTGTGATTCTTCTAGACTGTGTGGCTGTGTTCTGAGTTTTGTCCAGTGAAATTGTGCTTTTGTCTGCTGTGTGCTCCATTACTTGTTAGTTTGTTATTTAAAATTGTTGTTGTATACTGTCTCAGTGTTTATTGTGTACTATTGTCCAGTATTGTATTGATTTGTTTTTTGTGGGAGTCTGTTGTGGGTAGTGCTAGTTTGGGGATAGTTGGGCTCTTTTAGTTGTTAAGTTTACTTTTTTGTCATTCTACTTTCCCCCTTTTCTGCTTTGTTCTTCTTTATCCCCTATTCCCCTTTTTCTGTGCTAAGATGTTGGGTAGGCCACGTCTTGGCAAGATGGGTGAGGAGGAGCTTGGGGGTTTATATGGCTGGTGTGCAATTTCTTCCCACTGATGATTGAGGCAGGGGGCCGGGTGATACAGGGGTATCACACCGAGGCACGTCAAATCCGGTGGGGAAAGGTCCTGCATCACTTGCAGGGCGTGTATCAGAGCCAGAGGAATGACCACCAGCTGAAGCACCGCTGGGCTGACCTCATCACCAGGGAGCAAGATCTGCTGGACCACCTGGGAATAGTGATTGGTGGCCCTGTTGGTGAGTACAAATCATGTAAATGTGCACGATTAAAAGCGCGGTAGTGACATCAGATGATTTGTACAATATCTGCCGGCTAAGTTGTTAAGTGTGTGGAATGCTTCGGAAACATACAGGGTCATTGATGGACTATGTAAAGGACCACAATTGCTAGCTGTCAGGAAGCAAGTGCTCTGAAAACTTACTGAATACTTTTGCTTAATGTAATTTGGTGCCGCCTTTGTGTCAGACAGCAACACAAATTAGGATCCAATCATGTCTATATAGGGCACATTTGCCAGTGAAGTATAGATTTTCCAAAATATTAGCAACCTTTGTTGACGCAACAGCTAGACTGACTTTAGAAACCCTACATGATGCAGAAAATGAGTGCAGGCTTCACGTCAATTAATGATAGCAATGTGGCCCAGACATATGTCTCATGTGTGTCTGGTGAGTGTGTAAGGAAAGCGTTCACGGAAGTTCTATGAATGTTAGGAATTATTGTGGTCATTCATCATTTTGGATACATGTCAGATCTGGATTTGGAAATTTAGGGAAAAAGTGTAAGGTGCCCTCAGCTAACATCTTACACTGGGATTTTGTGTTTGTTGTTCACCTTTCGTTTAGGGATGGCAGGCCAAGGTGTGCACAAGGGTTCATATCCGTATGGTTGGTGCAAATCACCATAGCTGGGCCACATCAAATGAATAAACTGTAACAACATGAGGGCTTACAAATGTCTCTGCCCCTCTGTACATTGTACATATGTGTCATAAATTTGTTATGGCCACAATGGCTGTTTGACTGGTAATGCACTCCTCAAGTAAACAGGCTTTGGATGTCTCTCTTGGATGCACATGATGAGACGAATACACGCCATTATTATGCCTGCTCAGTAATGAAGGAGCATGTTCGCCACCACATGATAGTTAGGGCCACTGCCTGTGTGCAGGTATGAGTGTAATTGTCACAGGAGACCCATGCTATATACATGTATATTGGATGCAGTATCATCATGTCTGAGTGGCTTTACTTACTTATGTCATCTTACACATAGTTTTTGTTTTTGGAATTGTTGGTCAGTGCACAGATTTTGAGCACATTTCTTCCTTCCATGCCTTACAGGTGGACCGGCACCCTACACTGTGGGCGAGGTGGCTTCATTTGAGGACCCCGACAACTCCAGTAAGTGTTGATATGTCTGTTATGTGTTGTGTTTGCTGGTGATGTGTGATGGACTCCTGTGTGTTGAACAAATAGCAAGGTGTGATGCGCTGGCCCATCATTTGTCTTGTTCCATGAGTGGGATTTAATTTTCTCAGCATTTTGGAGTTTGCCAATGCTTATCCTATTGTCTTATCTAGGGATTCTAGGTCATTCCTGTAGGCCCCGCAATGTGATCTGGGGTGAGTCATGTGGATAACACTTGTATCAACAAGAGTAGCACTGGACCTAATCTCAGATTTTGTCTGCCTGTCAGACCCACATTCTCCCAGAATGGGGCTGCAAAATGCTTACCCACAGACTTCTGCTTCCCTATTCACTAATGTACTTATGGAGCTGTAGGGTGAACTTCCTAGCAGCATGTAGCTCCACATGTAGTACTAAAAGTATGTGGCACTTGAGTGCAATG
The DNA here is from genome assembly GCF_031143425.1 of Pleurodeles waltl. Lineage (NCBI taxonomy): Eukaryota > Metazoa > Chordata > Amphibia > Caudata > Salamandridae > Pleurodeles > Pleurodeles waltl. Next base: position 1,695,009,023 of record NC_090445.1, read on the forward strand.
CAACTAAAGTACACTGTTCCATGAAAGGAAAGAAAAGAAAAACTAGAGTGACCTGAGATGTCAGGAGCAAAAACCCTCAAGCATCATAATAGATGACTGGCATCATCATTGGGTAATGCTCCTCCCCAGGCGGGCAGTGCAACGCCTGTCGGGCTCCCCACAGGGAGGAGCACTAAACCGTATTGTTCTGATAGTTGTAGGTGAATACTAACTATCCAAAAAGGTAAGTGCTTCCATTCAAGCACCTATACCCAAAGGAGAGAACAAAAAAAATTATGGATAAAATTGGTACAACAACCCTACATATATTATCATTTTAATCAATAGTCGGGATGCCACCAAGGTTAAAAACAAGAGAAAGTAATATAATGAGTGTCAATGCTGAATTACTTTCAATGAGCAATAAACTCGGAGGGTAGCAACGTCGCTACCTTTATATACTCCGAGAACGTTTTACCGCGTTCTCATGCGGTTACACGTCCCGGAGGGTAGGTCTAAAGTTCGGACCAACGGCACTACACTGATAGCCGAGTCTTGGGGACGTGCTTACCAAGGAGCCTGTTCCCGACTTGGGGGTGGGCGACCTGACTGTGACTTAGCCTATTATTCCTCAATGTAAGTGACTGGCTTTGTTATTAAATTTGTCTAATTGGAGAAGAGCGTACTAATATTTTGGTCCTGATGAAGCGTCATGGGATCCGTAGGGAGCACACGACGCAAAATGATAATATATGTAGGGTTGTTGTACCAATTTTATCCATAATTTTTTTTGTTCTCTCCTTTGGGTATAGGTGCTTGAATGGAAGCACTTACCTTTTTAGATAGTTAGTATTCACCTACAACTATCAGAACAATACGGTTTAGTGCTCCTCCCTGTGGGGAGCCCGTCAGGCGTTGCACTGCCGGCCTGGCGAGGAGCATTACCCAGTGATGATGCCAGTCATCTATTATGATGCTTGAGGGTTTTTGCTCCTGACATCTCAGGTCACTCTAGTTTTTCTTTTCTTTCCTTTCATGGAACAGTGTACTTTAGTTGTGTTGCACTATTGTAGGGAGAGTGTACACTGGACCAATTAATCTCCCGGTCTCTCCCCCCTCTTACATTATACTTGAGTGCAATGGCCTAGGTGTGCATGCAAATAATGGCCAGGGGTGTTCTTGCAACTCTGTGTCTGTTGTAAGTCATGCCTTACTGGAAGTATATGATGTGGACAAAGGTCCGCATTACCAGACGTGTGGCGCTGGGATTGGTCAAGGGTTTGCTGTCTCATATTTGTAGATATACCTTATCTGTGGTGTGTGTGAAGAGCCAAACACATGTCCAGCTTTCTTACGCTTCCAGGGTGTCCATGTTGTTTGAAATTGTTAGTTGTTTCTTCACCCCCACCCTCAAACACAGGCATGGGTTTGTAAATAGTGTACCTAGAACTGATGATACAAGTATGTTACCCAGACATGTAAATCAGTGAATCTTTGGTCGGAACCTAGTATACACACTCAGGTATAGCACATGAGTACTATACTAGCAAGTCCATTTACAACTTGCAGATCATATGGCCCTAGATTTCCATCCTGTACACTGACATTTGTAGCCCTGGCATTGGCGCAGGATGTGCTGCATGATTGTTAGCTGACAACTGTCAGAACTCAGATGCCAGATTCATGCCAGTTGTTACCCATCTTGTAGGGTTTGGATGTTCTATGTGTGATACGACCTTTATAGGCTGGCCTGCCATGTACTTCCTCAGGGACATTCAGTGATCTGTATGATGATAGGAGCTATTACAAGTACATTAGATGTACTGTCTGATTTACTTCTTTTGCCATTTCACACAATGCAGTTCCTAATGTAATTTTTTGCCTTTGTCTTCACAGCTGCTAACAGGACACCCATCCAGGTCCGTGAGTTCCTGAGGCGGGCAATGCGTTACCAGCATATCCTGCTGGTAGACTCGGGGTACAGATGGATGGCCCAAAGATACAGGACCAAACGTGCCTCTGGAGCCTGGAGGACTTTACCACAGGGTGGCCCTACTTTGCCCACCACAGCCACCACCAGCACGACCACCACTTCCACCCAGGTGGCACCACCCATAGCTGGGACTGTTGTCCCAACAACGTCTGCAAGTGCTCCTGGCCCTAGCAGTGGACCACCTTCAGGGCAGCCCACAGGCATTGACAAAACACAGCCGCACACGTCCTCAGCTGGTACCCAGACCGCCCCAGCTGCAACAATTGACCCTGCTGCTTTTCAGGACATGCAGCGCAAAATAGACCGTGTCCTCCGGAAAATTAGTCACCTGAGCCGAGATGTTCCTTGTTCTTATACTTAGTGGCCTTAGGGGGCTTAGTGTTAGGTTAGTATAGGCTGTTAGTTTAGTTACTGTTAGTGGGTGGGGGGTCCTGATTATTTCAATGGGGGGCTATGTTGGGGTTCTTTTGTGTTTAGAAGAAAAAAAAATATATATATATATATATATATATATATTTGTTTAGTATAGGATAGTATGTGTTTAGGTTAGTATCTGTTGTCCTCCATGTGTCCTGTCTCATAAGGGGGTGGGGGGTTGATGTTTAGAACGTTTCATTACATGTGATAAGTAAGTTTAGCTTAGGTTAGTTAGGGCCAGTTGTGGGTAATGAGTAGTTAGGGTAGATTAGGGTAGGTAAGTCTTTTCCCCCTGTTTCCTCTACTGGTATTACCATTTAATAAATATATAGTGAACCCTTTACAGTATTTGTTAAATGCTTGTTGATCAGGGCCTTGGCATACGTGTACATGAATTTTGTTCTATTACATGTGTGCCCTATGCTACGAACAAATCCCAACTGAGCTGTAAGATTGGCAGCTACCCCAGAGCTACCTTGCAAAGATTCCACCATTCATTGCAACCACCAATCACTGTTACTATGGATCCTAATGTCTTTTTTTCATTACGTATGTTTTCAAAGTCACAAACAGTGCTTCCAGATTTGGTATTGGGGAAACTGTTATATGTCTGAATGCAGTGTGATGTTCAAAGAAACGCTTATTAGCTGAGTGGTCGTAAGCACTCTTGTAGTATCGTGTTCGTGACTCACTAACATCATTTGTGACACTGTTCAGCATGATTACTTATTTGGATGTAAACTCAGACTCCTTCATTCATGCAGTTTGTTGACTGTTTGCTTAGATTTGTGGGCACTGTTATATGTGTTAGTATTGCATGGTGGCAACATTTTGCTGCCACTATTTGATGGCTTAGATATCCCTTGAGGAAGCATTATTCTGTCCAACACAGCATGCTGGTGTATGGTTTCCCTTTTCATCAGATATTACCCTCATGAAGGGCAGAGTATGGTGCAATCCAGGCCACTGGGCATAGTTATCAGATTACATAATTGTATTGACAAGCTATGTAATTTGACAGGAGGCACATTTCAGTTATCTACTGCACAGTTGATGTGTCACATTACACAGAGACAAAGTGGTTGTGTAAGTGCTATTTATTGAAAAGTGCTGTAGTGCTATATGTACATTGTCCATGATTGTGAGTCCATTATAGTGACATCTTCCATTATGATCCTACACAAGTGCTAAAGAAAAATGCATTTGACATGCTGGGGTGATGTGTCAGACAGTGCAGAGGGACAGGATTTGCCAATGAGTAAGTGAGAGACAATTACAAGGCAGGCTAACAAGATTAACAGTGGTTTGCAGAACAGTCATTGAATACAGTTGTTGTAAGACTGGCATGTTACAAAGCGCTGGACCTTGGTAATAGTTGGCCATGTGGCAGGGACTAGTGCTTCCGGGTACCTTTCCGTGTGAAGGTAATCTGTTCCATGTCTTCTTCTTCTTCTGATGTGTGTGTTGCCTCCTCTGTTCTTGGTGGTGGTGGTTGTGAAGGGGCAACACACACCTCAGTGTTAGAAGACGTGGAGTCAGACATCCCGGTTGCTGCTACCTGTGAAGGTCTTAAGGACAGTACTGCTGCAAGGAGGATCTGCTGATTCTTAAGAATAACAGCCACATCATGATGGTAGGCAGCCAGGTCGGCCCTGAGGGGGTCATGATTGCATTTGTGCATGCAGTGGAAGGTTTGGGGAGCGAAGTGTTGTGGCAACTCCCTTACTGCAGTGGTGAATTCCTTGACAGTTTGTTGTAGTCCTTGCAGGATGGATGTTAGCGCTTGCATGGCTGCTGCCTGATCTGCAGATGACATCATGCACGAACGCAGCCCCTCTATGCTGGCTGCCATAGTTTGCATCCCCACCCGCACCTCCTTGGCCAGCTCCGGCTGTACTCCGACTACAGTTCTCTCAAAGCTGGTGCCTGTGTCGTCTGAGTCCTCAGCTGTATTGGAGCTGGCAGGTCTTACACTTGGTGTTGTGGGTGGGTCCTCTGTGATGGCTGCTTGTATTGAGCTCCTCCTTGTGACAGAAGGTGGGGTCTGGAGGGTTCCAAGGACATCTTGGAGGGTCTGGTGACTGATGTTTGTCAGCTTGTCATCCATGTCAGCAGGGTAGTCCTGGACAGACATATCCGCAGGAGATCCATCATCCTCTGCAATGAAATAGGGTACAATTAGTGTGTCTGTGTTGTGGCATTAGTGATGTGACATGCCTGCCTTGTGATGTTTTCACATTGTGATCTTGTTTCCTGTTCATTGCTCCAGTCTTTCAGATGGGCATTCTCCCAGGCCTATGGCCCACCTGCATGGCACATGTATTGTGGTAAGTTATTAGACTTGTCGGCATCATCTCCTCTAGTGTTGTTTTAGGCCAAATAGTGAATTGCCACCTTCTTGTCCTACTCAGCCCTCCGTCTACATCCATTCTAATGGCGAGGCCTTTCACTGGCTGTGGGTGTTCTGATGGCACTAGCAGCACACTTAACAATCTGGACCTGCCCCAGTCTCTGATCTTTCACATCCACTTATATGTAGTTGACATGTAGTGTATCCTATGCATAGCATTGTTATGGCACGATATGGATGTTAGCATTGGTAAGGTGTACAGCTGATGTTGGGGAATGTGTGGAGATTGGATTGCCCTGATAGTGGTAGCAGTGTCCTATTTCCTCCTCTGACTGTGCAGGTGTATTTCAGTGACCAGTTACATGTGTCCACCCCCTCAATGCTGTTGTCCGAGCAGTATGACATTTGGAATGTTGCATTGTGACCCAGGCACAGGATGGACCCTGGCAGATGCTGCGTGGGTGTGACCTTAGTGCTGTGTAGCTCCTACTGTTGATGACATTGGCTGATGTTTGCGGCAACTATGGGCATTCACAATTGCAAGCACTGGAGCATATTTCTTGTTTGAGGGGATTGTTAAAGTTGTTGTCCTCAACCCACTAATTTAGGTGTGTATGATCCATGGGGACGTTACTGCCATTGGCAACTTGAGCTGCACACAGTGCAGAGGTGGTAGTGGCAACTGTTGTCACTGTTACATTCCAGTTGTCGGTATGGCTAGAGGTTGTTAAGAGGGCCCTAGTTAATGTAGGAGGTATGTTGGCTGACGAGTGCCAGGATGTAATTTTGACGTAGTGGCCTTCCCTCCTGTCCTGGCTTTCCCTTTGCTCCATCGTTGGCATGACAGCATGCCCCCATGGGACTGTTGTTGGTATAGTGTAATGGTGTGCCCCAGCTTCTGTCTGTGCAGGCCATGCCCCAATGCCATGCCCCTTTACCCATGCCACTCCATGTATATGTTGACTTCCATGCATTTTGTGGTCGGTATCCCCCCCTGCTTACAGTTGACATTAGTGCTTTTTATTTCCCCATGCGACTTACCCTGCATGTGCGTTGTCTCCTGGTAGTCTGCGCTGTCCTGTCCTTGAATCCCTGTGATGATCTCCTCAGGGATGACGGCTGCGACCATCTCCTCCATGTGGTCCAGGGGCTCCTGGTGTGCTGGACTCCCACCTCCAGTCTGCAGTGCTGCCTTCCTGTTCCTGGCCATTTTTTCCTTGGTCCTGCGCTTGCAGTCATGCCAGCGTTTCTTGCACTCGATGACTGTTCTGCGTACTTCTGCCACACTGTTAATCTTTTCAACAATTTGTTGCCATATTGCCTCTCTCCTACTGATTGGCAAGTTTGAGGTGACAAACACTTGGTGATGGTGTTCCGTCACCTCTTTAACCAGAATTTCCTGTTCCTCTGCACTGAAGCAACACTTTCTTTCCTTCTTAAAACTGTCCTGGGTCTTATGTGGGTCCTCCTGGCTGGTTCCTGGTCTATTGTCATCTTCATGGGGTCTGTACAGGCATCTGGGATCCATTTTGGCTCTCCTCTGCTGAAATGGCTTTGTTTGTGGGGAATTTCGACGCTATTGCGTCAAAAAACGCCACATATCCAGTGTGCAGGGTCGTAAATCGACAAACAGTCATTTCCGCCATGTTAACGTCGTTTTGCTTTACGACTTGATGCTGCAGTGTGCGTAAAAAAAAATGACTTACACCTGTGGTTTGCGCCGCCGGGCGTCGAAGTATAAATTTGACGCCCGCACAGCGCACCAAAATGGCGTTAGCCGGCGGTAATATTTTTGACGCAAAACTGTGCTGGTGCAGTTTTGCATCAAAAAGTATAAATATGGGCCTTAATACTTACCTGTATTTACCTGTTAAACCTTCATCACGCATTCACTTTTACCATTCATGCCTTTACAAAATTAAAAAAATACCTTTAAAACCTTTACCACACATATGCCTTTACCATTCATGCCTTTGCAACGAAATTCGTTGTAAAGGTATGCTTGGTAAAGGTATATTTGTGGTAAAGGCATGTGCGGTAAAGGCATATGTGTGGTAATAGTTTCGTTGTAAAGGCATGCTTGATAAAGGTATATTTGTGGTAAAGGCATGCATGGTAAAGGCATGTGCGTGGTAATGGTTTCGTGGTAGCAGTCATGCGTGGTAATGGTTTCGTTGTAGCAGTCATGCATGGTAATGGTTTCGTTGTAGCAGTCTTGTGTGGTAAAGGCATATATGTGGTAATGGTTTCATTGTAGCGTTGATGCATGGTAATGACCGCATTGTAATAGCTGTTTCCCGTTGCTGCTTTGGTCTCCTGAGGGCACTGAGGAAAACTCTCCTTCTGGCAGAGTCAAGAAGAAAAGTGATCCGGGGGTTAATCCTATCATGTGTTGGTTATGGCAATCCACTCTGTCTGGGTAGTCCAAAGGCGGTGACAGGGAAACTTCAAATTATTCAGAATACGGAAACCCAGACAGTAGTAGGTATTCCAAAAGCGCAGTCAGGTAGGGAAGCTCTAAAATCCGTTAATTGGCTGCCCATAAGCCGCAGAGTACAGTTTAAGGCACTTTGCCTTGTACATAAGGTGAGTCCTAAAGTTCTTCATCTGTTGATTACGCCTTACCAACCCAGTAGGGTCCTCAGATCCAATAATCTTGATCTTCTGGCTGTGCCCAGATTAATCATCGCCAGATGTAGGGGGCGATCGTTCTCACATCTTTCTCCCAAGCTCTGGGTCTCTTCGCCATTCAATCTGAGAAGTGAAAACAATTTTGTAAACTGTAGGAAGCAGCTAAAAACTCATCTCTTTCCATAATTTGTTCTGTTTCCTTCCCTCACTGTTCTTCCTCGAACGCTGAGAAGCTCGGTTTCAGGTAGCCATGCACTTTATAACTACGGTGAGTACCAATATATGAATATGAATATCCCACAGGCAAAACCCTTGGCTTGTAAGACAGACTTCAGGAAAAGCCAAACCAATACTTTGGTAGACATCAAAGACAAACTGTACATAAGTAGAAGATGGATTGAGATCAAATAGCACCAGGTGGCATAGTGAGTGTAAACAATGAACATGCAATCCTGAAGATTACAAAACATCATAAATATGAATAACATTCAACACTAAAAGCCAAACAAGAAACATGGTTTAAAACCCTTGAGATGTATCTAATTATCAAAATCCCATCAATGGATTACCGGAATGGCAGTCATTTTGGGGAGGAGGGGCATTCAAATAAGCCTAAATGTCTCAATCTTCTCCGGGAAATCCATAAGGGCAATCAATAAAGCCAATTTAGAGGAGGAATAACAACAAGGGACAACAAGATAACACAATTGTACTCTTATAGGCAGCTAAATTAATTGAAATTAATTAATTTGATTATCCAAAGGCACTAGAACATGTCATAAATGGAATAGAATAAACTGTAAAATACCTGGGTTTAGGATATTAATACGTGGGGGTTTCAATGGCAAAGTCACAATGTAAATATGGAGGGAAAACCAACCAAGTAGTATTTGCTCTTAAGCATAGTAGCACAACAAAGAGTACTCCTGGTAGTTTGTTGTAGTCTGACATTGTAGTCTGACTAAAGTGATGCACAGTCCATTTCTATTAGAGGACAAAGGCCATTATTCCCTCAATAGTGGCATGCTTCATCAATGGGCCAATCCTCACACGGACATTATGTGGGGTGCCGGTGTGGGCTAACACCCGCGTGAGAGTGGAGGTCTTCAGGTGAGTAGGTTAGGAGTGGACTCTCTATGGGGGTTGGTGGAGTGTCTAAGGAGCTAAAGTCTGCAGAGGAGAAACACAGAACAGTTAAAACTACCTACTGGTAGACGCTTAGTTTTATTCTTGTCCTCAGTAGGTATAGGATAACAATAAAGCAGGGATTAATTCCATCCAATATGCAAAGTAAGCTTTTTTCTGCCTTAATAGCACCCTCCAACAAAGGTGTAGGGGCCTTCTTCAGGACCAGCCTCCTGCCTGCTCTGAGACTTGGTGACTGAGAAAGAAAAGTAAATAATAAGAATGAAGAATCTACGCAACCAGTGATAGGTGATTCTTCTCTGGAATCCACGAGCTGTGGAACCTGTGTTTGCCTGGAAACAAGAAATACACACAGTAACATTGTGTGACATGAGTCAGTGACTGAAGTGAGGAGTCCAAGCCAGCCAATGGCAAGACCTAAGATCGATGGTGTTAAAATGTGAGGGTGAACTACACAATGGGAGTGACGAGTGGACAGGGTACACAATGTCCTGCAACTGGGAAAAAAACAGAAAAGGTTCTTACATCACAATAGCTTGTAAATTCTCCTAAATTTCATCTTCAGCCAGGGCGTGCCCAACCTATAGAGCCCTTGGAGTGAGATGCAAGAGAGTTTAGAGGTTGAAAAATTATATCACAGGTGATAACGCTGCCTTGACCCATCCTCTTCGGTGGAGGGGATGGTAGCGTGCCAGCTTAGGTTTCATTAGGTGCCACGCTTATATGATTATCGGGGAAATGGAAATCACTTCAGAAGAGAAACAGTCAGTATTTGAGGGATTAGCAATCCGTGTGTAAGACTTCATCATATGCTGTGCAAAATATGGTTAAATTGTAGAAAGAACATATATCACAAGTGTGTGATCCTAGCTGAAGCAGTAAATAACACAAATGTCTAGTCAACATCATTACATGCCCATATACACAATTCACTCAGTAGTGAAACTGAGTACATGAGGAATTACAAGCATTGTCTGCATTCATCATGTACAAGTAACAATAAAAGGTCTACCTGGGTGCATTCAAAGCCTGGATAAAAGTTCTACCAGGAAGAGGAGATGGTCCCATGGGCTTGAATGGCAGCAGGTGCGATGCTGGCATTGTCGCATCATGACATGGTTGACATACAAACTTCAAAGAGGACTGATGGGGTGTGTGGTCCCTCTCATGTCTAGTTGTGCTAGTATGAAGAATTGTGGCCAGACTCCTCACTTTTGTCACACATATCAGGCTTGGAGCAATCAATATCAGGAACTACAGTGGGCTTCAGTGTACAACTCATGTTGGGACCCAAAACTATTAATGTTCACCGTTTGTGACCCTGGTAGTGGTGGCCCATCACCATCTGTGTCAACTGGTAAGGGGAGGAGAATGCAAGGCCGAAACCATAGAAGCAAAATTCCAAGCACAAGGATGAGGTGCAGCCCACAAGGGATTCAGAACAGCAGGAAGGATTCTGGCTCAACAGCCCCTCACCATGAATCACCAGAAATCGTAGGGAAGGAAGAGTATGATGAACTCAAGAAGTACCAGGAAAAAATCTTAAGTAGTGTTTGCAGGTAGCCAGCATTTCAATTCCTAACAGAGTGGATTACATTGAGATGCAAGTGCAGCCAAGCTCATGAAGAGTACCAGGTGGTGTTAGGGCTTGGCTACCCTTAGGGGCGAAGGGTGAAAATGTGCGAATAGAACTGCTCTGAACAAATAATCAGAGAAGAGAATGAGAAGAGGCTTATGAATGGTTTAGGTAAACAAAACTGGATCCATGAACCAAAGCGCTTTCGTCAGAATACTTCTAGTCGTCAATCCAGGTATTTTAGCTCACTTTTTAGGCTTTTATCATCTATTATAAATTGCCAGACTTTTAGGTATCAAATTGACTATAACTTCTGAAAAGATGGATAGTACCATCCAGATTTCTGCCGGCCTCTTTGAATACTAGGCAAAAGATTTCATCAGAGGACATTCTACAGCCCTGTAGTCACTCATTTGGCATGCCCTGGTCATTCCGTGTTGTGAGGTAATGGGAGTTACCGGCACAATTAGTACTATAAAATGCATGGTAACTCCAGAGAACCTGAGTTTCAGCCAGATACTGAAAGCAGTTGAGATGTTCAGGTGTAGCACTAGGCAAAGAACATGTAGGAATCGATACAAAAGTATTGATTCTTGTGTGTTAACCCCCAAATTTCACTTAAAAGGATTATTTCTGCACCTTAACCAGAGTTATTGATGTCCCTGGTATTTGTAAGTGAAGTCTGTGTTGGTGGGGGGGGGGTGGAGGCAGGGATAGCAGGCAGAAATCCTCCCAACTTGTGGTGGACCCTAGGAGTGGCTGGAGGGAAAGCAGATCCTGTTCCCAGTACATGAAGGGGGTGTTTGTGGAGGAAAATACATCTTCCCACAGCAGTACATCTCCCCCCAGCACACCACAGAAAAGATAATAGAGCAGATAAAATTGTCTTTTGTACTTTAGGCAGGGTTTTTAACAGCTGATGGATCATGATGTGAAATAAGCTGAAATGCATCTGTTTATAGGACACATCAAGAATAATTCACTTAAATCAGAATATGGTGCCCCAAATTACAGCAGGCGAAGACTGCCATAGAATACGTAAGGTCACAGTGAAAATAGAGTATGAACAAAAGCGCCCCCTAGTGTCATGACGCCGCAGTCTATAATCTAATAACACATTAGCATGTAGTAGGGGCTTCCAGGGATAACACCTATTACCGATGACTTTGCCTTTGGTACCCCTTCTCCAGCCTACACTACCTCTGATCTGCGCGGTTACCATGGAAGCAGCGTGCACAGGAAGTAAAGGGGACTGCGGTGCTTGCCCTTCCCAGCGCCTCTCAGCTGAAATATGTGTAGAAGTGGGGAGGGGTCCAACTCTGCAACTTATTGTGTGTTAAAATTATGTCATTTGCCTCTGGCAGTGTAGGAACTCAGCCTCCATGCGGAGGATCTAACAACTCTGGCCAATGCTACGGATGGCAGGTAAACCAAAATTCCGATGTATCCTCGTGATTCAGTACTTCAGAACAATACATTAAAAACCATTCAGCTGGGTCTGGTGGCTCAGAGTGCGAAGGCGTCCGTTTCAGAGATAAATGTTTGACCCCATGGCCACAGGTTCAAGCCCTCGTGGGTCCGTGCATCGTTCTCGACTCGACACAATGAGTATTGTTGAGTAACAAACAATAAACACCTGTTATTCAGCACCAAAATAGTCCGAGGGCTGAAAATACGCTTTAAAAATACTTTTGGGTAAGAGAAGCGGGGATTAGAAGTCTCAGAGAAATGCCGACATAAACATTTTAGGTGACATATTAGGGTATAAGCAAGCAGGTTTCTTAAAGAGGTACGGATATCAAGGACGAAGAAAAAAGAAAAGTGCTGAAATGGGTGTCTAAATTAGAAATGGAAGAGAGACAACAACCAGGAACTACCCATCAGAGGCAACGGAGAAGAATCAACATGAGCAGGAACACACGAAAAGAATATGGATTTAAAGACCATATTACATAATTAGATGCCCGAATACCAAGAGCATCTTCTGCAAATTCCTCTCTCCGCCCCCACCAAATGCGTAGTATCCACACACGCTTTTTTACCCATACATGAGGTGCAAGTAAACAACCCCAAAACCTTGACAAGAGAAAACTTAGCCACAGCTCAGTATAGCAGACCCCGATATTATGCACCACCTTATCACCTGAATACAGAACAACACTGGGCACAGATTGCATGCTGGGGAAGCAGGGCACCTCTTCAACCAAAAGTGCTCCTTCAGAGATTAATTTGAGGCGGTGTTTGTCAGTGTTGGCATCGACACTTAATTATGAACACTGGCACTTAAGGCACTTGTGACCGCCACCACATGTGGTGATTTTAGTCTGTTTGTGAAGTGAGCACATTAGGAGAGAATTTGACAATACAGTATACATTAACAACCCGTAATGCCAATACCAGCAGGTCCAGGCCATTGTTACAGCTTTGAGTAGCTTGGGAAAGTCCAAGTTATCACACTTGTAGGAGTGTGATGGGCAGTTGTTGTGTTGGTGCTGGCATTTGACAGCGCTAGAAGGGGCACTGGGTGGGGCAAGCTGCGGTGGTCTCAGTGCTTAATTTCAGCTGGTGGTGTCTGGTGCGGGGAACCAGCACTTTTTTCCTGCCTCATGTATTTACTGCCAGCAAAAGACACATATGGGAAAGATGGAGGAAGAGAAAAGCGAAAAAGCGTCACAAAGGGAAAAAGCAGAAAGCTGCAAGAGTGAGCTGAAGGGGCAGGGAGTGGCTGTAAATAGATAAAGAGGCCCGAGAGGATTACGCTTTCTCAATATTCCGTCTTCGCACATTTAATTGCAGCAGCCGTGTGTTTCAGAGGAGAGCTTTGGGCACCGGCACGTTTACTTACAAATTAAGCACTGCGTGGCCTCCTGAGAAACACGTTGTCCTGGCACTTTTATATTTTTTAAACAAATCAAGCACCGACAGAAATTATTAAAAATAGAAATTAAACAAAGCAAACATGTTATGTTGATATATTAAAACTTCGAAACACATCACTGTAAAATGGGAGGAGCCCATAAACAGAAAAGAAGGTAACAGTTTCAGCCAAGGTAGAGGAAATAGAAAGGTCTTACCCTCGAACAAGCCTTTGTAGAAAAATGTCCTTAAATTATCTCATCTCCAGGTACTGGGGTGTGTCTGTTTGATTGGTATAAACATTTTTTCATAACAAGAGTTATAGAAAGCCCCTTGGGGGAAAGTGAAGATAATTAATCTCAATAGAGCTTTGAAGGGATACCACTGAAAAGAGAAGTGTAGGTTTGGCATGAGTGCAGCTATTTGTCTGTCATCGGAGGACGTGCACAGGTGACAGGTGCTGCTCTGAGCTGCACGTCCAGGAATGCAGGCAGGCAGGGAAGGGAAACAATTCTCCAAGCGTCACTCCAGCTGAAAGAGTGGTCGTGATTGCAGTGAAACACTGCTTTACGTGTCACAGCAAAGAGAAGGGCGTTAGAATAAAACCAGAGGGAACTTGGCTCTGGAAGATAATAAAAAAATGTCTTCCTTTCAGGTGAGCTTGGGGGGTGCATGCGTCTGCAAACGTGTGCCTTTAGCAGAGTCTGAAGGTGCAGTGGCGTGCGAAAGGTTTCATGGACCCATAATACATTCAAGGAAATGGGCCCAGCACCCTCCCGTTCAGTAGAAAATCAGAGTCAGGACATCCAGAGGCCCTGGTGCCACTACACCTGCCGCACCATTGATATCTACACCTCTGGCCCTTTGTGGGTGCAGCAAAGAAATGCAGCAATTGTTGGCCGAAATGAACAGGCTAGATAATCTAACGGGACTGGTTCTCTACAGATTGTAACTGCGTGGGTTAGCAGATTACACTAACTTTGAACCACTCTTGTGCAATTTACAATCGACATTTGCTCAAATAGACTAATGAAAGTCCAATAGTTGATCCAATCAAACAATACAAACCGGTCTATTTAACACCAGTTGGTCAGTGATTTTTTTTTCTTTTTCCATTGGTTACTCAGTGCAAATGTGCTGCAAAAGTGCACTGTAAATGTGATTTTACATAATCAGCACTCAAGTGGCAGACTTTGCCTTATTTCCCTCTCCTCTTGCTGTCTACCTGTCGTCCACTCTGGGAGCCCTGCAATTGGAATCTCAGGGGTTAAAATACATTGAGATTGAAGGTGATGAGGGAGATGGGCAAAAAGCTGCAGACACTAAACTCCTCAAGGGAATAAGTGAAGAAGAAGAGCTCAGCATGTTCCAGCAGATGACAAGCACGTGGTATCTCTGCTAAGCCCTATGCCCATCCTTGCCCCAACTAGAGCCAGGATGTCACAGTACATGCTCAACATGCCGGCTACCGCAGCGTTACAGATTAACATAGTCTCAGAAAGTATATCCAGCTTTTACAGCAAATGCAAGAAGTAAGAACCGTTTTCCTGTTTCTTAAGAACTTGTCAGGGAGCACCAAGGAACACAAAACGTTATTTGGTTGGGGATCACAAAAGTTGCAGGAAGGCCTGGTCTTTAGGGTGGAGTGCACTGGGGTGGGGCTCTCAATTCTGAGGGAGTGTTATAGGGTGTTTTCTCTTTTTTAGAAGAGAGGTGTGTTGTAGAGTGTGTGACCCTGTTCTGGAAGCAGTGAGAGAAATAGGATTAGAGCTATAATTGGGATCGGGATGAGAAGAGGGAAGGCATGAAGAAGCCAACCGTGAGTGCAGTTCGGGCAGTGGTGACCGGGTGCACTGTGAGTCTGTGTTAGGCTTTGGGATGCAGGGAGTAGAGCCAGGATGTTGACTGTGATGGGACCTGGAAGTAGCTGCCGTCTGACACTTCTGAATGTGGTGAACGATGTGTGGGTCTGAAATGCCGAAGGGGCAATGCAGGTGTTCCTTTTTGCCACTGGGTAGAGTTTTAGGAGGGTGGAGATGGGAGCTTCCAGATGGTGCAGAGATCACATATGCAGTTGTGGAGAAACTAAGAGGTGTAAAAACATAATCATGTGATCCTATGTGCTTGAAAGTAAATGTCCCACTGCACCTAAATATATCACACCGTTCGCTGACATATCTCATAAACAAATCTGGTTGTAATTTTTTTATTAATCTGAAGTGCCCCCTAGCCTCAGATGATTGCTAACTTTCATGAGTCTAATAGGCCGGAAGCCATCCTATTCAAGGAGGTGCACTTGTACGTCACCTGCGTCTCGTAGCAAAACTTAGACTTGCTTTCAGTGTCGGCAAGGAGAAGCATGATTTTAAGAAAATAATTTATTCAACAGTGTTCATGTATTTTAGTTTCAAGTGCGCTTTGCACTTTCTCCATGAGAATATCCTGCTACCCGCTCATTAGGTACATTTTGTAGAAATAGGTTTCTGTTACCGCAGACTAGTTTTGAGGGTGAAGTGTATAAAACTGTCCAAAATTGCATGCGTTTTAGTATTACATGCTCTAACTGACCATTTTGGGCAAGAGCTCAGATTGGTTGGAAAGACAATTCTCCTACGATTATTCACTGTGCTGCTTGATATTTTTGCATTACACTCATGTTAGACTTTTGAGCTTTCCAGCGTGTTGTACTTTATTTTAACAAAGGTCTCTGGTAGGAGTACTGAAGATGAAATGGAGAGGCACTAAGGAGTTCTACAACATTCATCCTAATTTAAAGCGTAAAACAGAAGTACCAAACCATAAAGCAACAAAAAATATTTCAACTAAGGGCCTGATTTAGTTTGGTGGACAGACCGTTGATCCTGCATCACAGAGGGACTGATCTGTCCGTCAGGCTGATGGATAACCAACCTCTGTAATTTGGGTCTGGCCTGGTGGACCACTGTCCATCATGACACAAAATGGTCCATTGGACGATCTTTATTCCTCCCACACCCACCCTTGATTGGTACAACTCAATCAAAGCTGATATGGCGGACACATGTTTAGAGTCGTCTGCCTTCAGAGTGGAACACAGGGACCTCCATGACAGGGGCAATCAATGTTGGACAGGATTTCCTATGGGAGACATGTCTGTCAACATTGACAGATGCATCCATGAACACATACCTGCTCAAAATCAACTCATCAATAACACCTGCAGCTCGACTACAAAAAACACTCTTCACTTTTCAAGCCACTCAAAACATTTACCACTTACAACAGGAAGCACCAGAAGCACATCTCATTATCTTTTGGATTCAAAATATCTGGAAATCAAGATTCTATGAAAATGAGTTAACTGTTATGGTGGCAAAGATAGGGTTGAACCACAGTTGTGTATAGCACTTGCCCAGAGAAAAGCCACAAGCCAGAGAAGGGAATTGTTGGCCGGAATAGTGGATAACATGAATGTTGTCTCCAACACAAGACCTCACAGCAGGGCATCTAACAGCTGTAGAATGACCTGCGGAGGAGGGTCCACTCCCTCACTTCCAGGGCACACCAAGACACCCTGGAAAATTGTGGTGGTTTCCCCAGGCCCCTCAATGGTATTCTTTGGTAGGAGAAGATGTTGTCCATGCTCCACACTGAAAGCATCATGGGAATCACAGGCTGAGCAGAGAATGGTAAGCACAAAAATCAACTCTCTATCGCTAACAAATCCACAGTCTGGCACCACCTATTCCATATTCCAAATCTCTCTTCTAACTTAGCACAAATATGGTAAATTACGTCTGTCACAACTCATTGCATCTTCCAGAACATCACAATCTACTCATACTGGAAATCCATACAAAACGGTGCAACATCAAATTATCAGCACATATCACACCCTCCCCTATGTAGCATTTACAGCTAATTAGTTACTCATAACAATGTAAACTTTACCCACTGTGATCTTACTCACACACCACATTCTAGGTTTCTTGATGTCATATAATATGAAAAAAATATGATAGTAGATGCTAAAACAAATTAATCCATGTTAAAAGGATTAAAATGTTCCATGTCTGATTCTGTAAACTGTACATCACTACATTTTGGGAAACTATTTTTATTAATTTTTAGTAGACTCGTTGGACTTGGCCCTGTCTGAAGGGTCATCCCCAAACCTTTTGCCTCCAGGCCTAGAGTTTTTGCTAACTTGTTTTCGCTGGCCTTAAGACTCTGCTTACTTTACTACTGCTAACCATCGCTAAGGTGCTCTCCCTCTAAACCCTGGTACGAATGGATAATACTCAATTGGCATATTTAATTTACTTGTAAGTCCCTTGAAAAGTGGCACTACCTGTGCCCAGGGCCTGTAAATTAAATTCAACTAGTAAGCCTGCAGCACTGACTGTGCCACCCATTTAATTGACACTTTAAACATGTCTCAGGCCTGCCATGACAGCCTATGTATGTGCATGTTAAACTGCCATGTTGACATGGCTAACTAAGCCTTTTGCCAGGTCCAAACCTTCATTTTTAAGGCACATAAGTTACCCCTAGGGACGGCCCTAGACAGCTGAGTGGGCAGAGTTCAATGTATTTAAAAACTTGGACATGTGTTTTTAAGTTTTAAATGTCTTGGTGGTGAAAAATTCCTGAATCCATTTTTCACTGCTGGAAGACCTACCTCTCATAGAGTAACATTGTAGCTACCTTATTGCATTTTATAAGTGCATTTCCAAATGGGAACATGTACCGAGATCATGTTTGGTGTCCGTGGAATTATAATCTGAAATCCTAATTATGGTGATGCCAGATTTTACTTTACAGTTTTGAAAATGACACATTTTGAAAGTTGGCATTTTCTTACCCACTGGGCCTTAGCCATTTAGGGGGTCATTATGACCCCAGCGGTCAGTGATAATGTGGTGGTAGTACCGCCAACAGGCTGGCGGTTCATACTGCCACATTATGACATTGGCGGATTGGCTGCAGCCAGCCCACCAATATACCACTCCGACCCCCATGGTGGTAGCAGCCACCGTGCCGGAGATAACAATCTCCAGCCCGGCGGCCGCTAATGTGCCGCCGGTGACATTTTGACCATGCCTAACGCCACAAAACCATAGTGGTAGGCCCTACCAGTCACAGGGAATTCCTTCTGTGTCACTGGTAGGAGGCCCACCCACACCCCCATACACTCCCCAGGTGCCCCCCAGCCCCTACATCCATGCTCCCCCCCTTCCAATCCCTCACCCCACCATTCACGCACACTGGCAGACAACCACCACGCATACACACACTCACTCACACAGGCATACACACATTCATACTCGCATGCATCCATTCATTCTCGCTCACATCCATACACACATTCACACTGACACGCATTCACATTTCCAGTCATACATGCATTCTCACACATACATACACACATGCAAACAACACTACACACACAAGAATTCACGCACACACTCACACATTCATGCACACCCCCCCCCACACACACACAACACCCCCTCCCCTGCATCCAGGGGGTCTTCCGCCAGTGGACGGGATGGGGCGCTGCTATCATCAGCAGCGCCCGCCAGCAGAACACCGCCAGGCTGTATTATGTGTCATAATAGGGCTGACGGTGGTCTACTGCCGTGGCGCTGCTGGTGGTAGCAGCACCATCTTAACACCATCCGCCAGTATGGCCACCGCCGGATTTCCACCTTTCTTGTGGCGGAAATCCAGCTGTGGTCATAATTTGGCGGAAGGATGTTAGCCGCGGCGACGGTCTTTTGGCGGCTGTCGCCACGGCGGTAGGCGGCACTTACCGCCAACGTCTTAATGAGGGCCTTAGTGTCTGGAGCTTCTCTCTGGGTCATATGACTAGGTGTTGTTGAGTTGGGCTTTGAGTATTCCTTTTTCCTCATAGACAGCCAGACACAATGGGGAGTTTAGGTCTGATTGGATGGATGTGATGGGCCCTGTCTGCCTTACACATGACTAGGCTGTGCCCTGCCTCCACACGAAGGGCTTCATACCCCCTGCAGTTAGTCTAGAGCCAGTGCCAGGAAGGAAGTGCAGCTGTGCACATCAAAGGCATGCCTCTAGAAGTTTCTACCCACTTCAAAGGCACAACTGGGTATAAATACTGGACCTCAGACACCAACTCTTCAGTACACTTCTGGACTTGTGGATACTCTGCCAGTAATAAGGACTGGTGTGCTGCTGAAAGGACTGCCACTCTCCTGGACTGCTGATCTGAAGAACTGCTGCCCTGCTGTTCTGACCTACTGCTTGCTGCCCTCTTCCCTGGGTGAGAAGGGTTAGACCTGCATCTGTTGAACCCAGAGCCCAGAGTGACTCCAAAGACTAGTTTGCTGGCCTTTTGATCTGAAGCCTCAACGACATAACAGGCTTCCAACAACCTTGTACCTGCACCTGGACTCTGCCATCTGCGAGTCTCCCCTTCCAAGTGGTGCCACCCTAGTCCTGGACAATTGGAAGTGGACTTAAGGTGCTCTACCAGCCTCTGTGGATCAAGCAGAAGTGACGCATCTCCTCTGCCACATGGCGCAAACCCACTGCATGGATTGGACCCGTCACAAAGACTCAAATTACTGCCTGAGCCCCCATTGGAACCGCCACAGCGTGACATATCCTCAGTGCAGGCACTCCCATCCCTCATCGATTGCAGTCTCAACAACGACACTGAACTCTACATCGCAGCCTTGCGGCTCCTTGGAACCAACAGATCACCCCAACTGCATGCAGCCGCATCCTTGACACCGGACTTGGCATCGCAAGCCCCGTTAGTGCGGTCCTCAACTTCAATGCAGGTCCTCATATCACAGCCTTGCTGCACCTCGGAACTGATGCATTGCTTCGGCTACATGATGCATCTTTGGCTTGGATTCCTGCAAAGCTCTGCAAGCCAGAATTTAACCTGTTGAATGCGGGCATCGGCCACTGGCCGACGCCCACACTCCCTCCCTGGTGCGGGTCACGACCAGTTGCCGACACGAGGGAGGGGGTTAAAAATCCTCCGGTGCAATGCACCGGAGGATTTTTTTTTTTTTTTTTTTTACCGTAGGAGACGCAGAAGAGCTTCCGCGTCTCCATCCCACCCCCCTCCCGCCCCCTTATGACGTGCGCTGACGTCACAGTTTTTCCCCACCGGAGAAGGAGAGAAGCAGGTAAGCGTTCTCCCTTTCTCCGGTGGGGAAAAAAAGGCCAAAACGGCCTCCCCAGATGCCAGGGAGGCATCGATGGAAAGGGGAGGCTCTCCCCTTTCCATCGATGCCTCCCTGGCACCGTTTCCTGGCCGTGGATCGCAGCGCGGCTGCGATCCACGGCCAGGAAACGCCCCTAGGCACCAGGGATCTTCTTTGGGGAGGTCGGCCCCCTCGTTAAAGGGCCACAAAATTCAAACAAAATGGCGGGGTCGGCCCTTGGAACACGGGCCGACCCCAGGGGGGGAAAAAACATGTAGTTTTGCCTGGGGGGGCCGATCGCCCCCCCAGGGTAAAAAACAAAAAAAAAACAAATTGTTGGTGGTCAGCCCTTAGGGTGACCATCAATGGGGCCATTTTTTTTTTTATACATGTGTGCTTTGCCAAGGGCAAGCACACATGTATAAAAAAAAAAAGATTTGTGACATGAGTGTCTTGTTTTCTTTCTCTCTCTCTCTCTCATATATATGTGTATATATGTATACATATATATATATATATAGATATATATTTATATATATATCTATATATATATATATATAGACATATATATATATATATATATATTTTTTTTTTTCAGGACAAGCATTGCAGCGTCCATGTGCTGCTTTTCTGACTTGTTGGTGTGTATCTGGGCTTCTAACAACGCCCACCTCACGCCCATCACTACCACTCGTTCGTGGGCTTGGCCTTCAAAAATCCTTTGATGACATTGGAATTTTTTTTACCTTTGTCCCTCCTTGGGGAGGTTTTGTTACCGTCTTGGCCATCGCCCCTGGTACATGGCTAATTGCACTTTTGCTGTTACGTTTAACTGCGAGCTAACTTCTTTTCCTTTTGTGTAACTCTTCATATGATGCTCATGGTGGCCGTGGCGCTGTGAATCGGCTCTCTTATGTGAAAGAGTTTAACTTTCAATTATCAATTTATGTGGCAAGAAAAGTTGTGTTAGGAGTTTATAACGCTAATAGCTCTAACTCGAGCAGATGCGAGACCCATTGCATTGTAAATGCTTGTTATTCTTGTGTGTGTTGTTTTATAATGGTGAACAATTTCACCGAACTCCACGAGGACCGTGATCAAGACTCCTTGGTGAGTTGAAACACGTTGGTGGTTATTGACTGCAATAAAATACACGTTTATTTGTACTTCGTGGAGTGCGGTGAAATTTTTCGGCATTAGATAATTTCTAGATTGGTCTTCTCTGTCACTCGGCACCGGCAGTGGAGTGTGCCGCCCAGCAACCCTTCAACCACTTTGTTTCTAAACATATATATATATATATAGATATATTATTATATATATATATATAGATATGCAACACAAATTGGTTAAAAGATTGTTGCGCAGCGCACTCCACTGCCGGTGCTCAGTGATGGAGGAGAGCAACCTCGAAAATATTTTGTGAACAAGAATCTCACCGCACTCCACGAGGTTCAAATTGACATGTTTTATTGCAAGTATAAACAATGAAAGAAAAGAGGGACTCATTTACTGTGATCAAGAATCCTTGAGAGTCGAAACGCGTACGTGGCTGTTGCTTGCAATAAAAGATGCCAATTTGAACCTCGTGGAGTGGGATGAGAATCTTGTTCACACAATATATATATATATGCATGCATGCATATCTTTTCTGTAGTGGCAGTTGCCATAAAGTAGCTGAGTGGATTAGTAAAGGCAAGCGTTACCTGCGCTCTAAAACAAATGTAATGCCAGGGGGACTATGGAGATATGAGTGGCACTTTTGCTGGGTAGTACTGAGGGAATTAGAAGAGGAGGTAATGGGAGGCAGAGCACCAAAAATGACTGTTGCACAGGGTGTGTGGTAAGGTGAAGTAATACATTCTTTTTTTGTTTTTTCAGTGTTTTCAGAGAATTGGAGAAGAAGTGAAGGTAAGGTGACGACATTTCCTGTTGTACACAACAAACATACCCACAAGCAATTTTGTGACTATCTGCCTTCTACGTAGGCTAGTAATTTAGAGGGACAGTTTAGCCAGTTGCAGAGATGGCGTCTCGTTGTATGACTGCTGATCAAGCCCTAGCTCGGGTTATGGAGGACAGTTCTGATGTAGGCTCAGAGACTGAGACAGCAGACACTGAGACAGCATCTGAGGGAGAGGACAATGGGGCAGATTCTGGGAGTGATTTTTCAGTCGGCGGAGTCCCATCTGACGACACCTCTTCCAGTGAGTCTGAAGGAGACAATGACGACATCCGTGCTGTCCCTTCGCAAGCACATTCTGGGCAGCGGGACCACATTGGGTTAGCCGAACCCAGAGAGCATGTGCTTGCTGCCGCAAGCACAGAGAGAGTGCTCTCTTGGCAGCCCCCCTGTTTGGTTCAGCCCCAAATTCCACCTTTTACTGGTGACGCTGGATGTAAAGTCGATACAGCTAACTTTTTGCCAGTCGACTACATCTATCTGTTTTTGGATGTTGACTTTCTTCAGAAAGTTGTGCAGCAAACAAATTTGCGTGCAGACCAATTTCTGAGGGAGTGCGGAGGCACTCTAGGGCCCCATTCTAGGGCACGCCAGTGGACTCCCACTTCGCTGGCGGAGTTGAAGATATTTTTGGGCCTTACGCTCAAAATGGGGTTAGTACAGAAACCCACCTTGCAGTCCTACTGGACGACTCGCACGGTTTGGGTAACTCCCATCTTCGCACCATACATGAGCAGAGATAGTTTTTTGCTACTGCAGCGCATGCTGCATTTCAATGACAATTCTGCTGCATTGCCCCGGGACCATCCAGGTCATGACAGGTTGATCAAAATTCGGCCTGTCGTGGAACATTTGTCTGCCAGGTTTCCAGAGATATATACTCCTGGAAAGAATATAGCAGTCGATGAGTCCTTGATCCTGTACAGAGGACGGCTGCTTTTCAGACAGTACATTGCGAGCAAAAGAGCTCGCTATGGCATAAAGCTGTACATGCTGTGTGAGAGCTCTACTGGCTATGTGTACAGCCTGAGAGTGTATACAGGGAAGGATTCTACCCTAAACCCTGTAGGTTGCCCTCCAGTGTTAGGGGTCACAGGTAAGATTGTATGGGAACTTGTCCAGCCACTTCTTCACAAAGGTTATAACCTTTATGTGGACAATTTCTATACAGGAGTAGAGCTGTTCAGTGAGCTCTACAAAGCTGGCACTGTGGCCTGCGGTACAGTTCGTTGTAACCGCAAAGGATTCCCGCGGGAGCTTGTTTGCAAGCAGCTCCAGAAATCACAGAGTACTGCATTGCGTTCTAACAAACTGCTCGCAGTCAAGTTCCTAGATAGACGTGATGTATACGTGCTCACTACAATTCATGATGAGAGCACTTCTCCCATCACGGTTTGGGGTCAGATGGCCGAAGTCCACAAGCCCATCTGTATACTCGATTACAATAAGTACATGGGTGGAGTGGACAAGAACGACCAGGTTCTTCAACCATACAATGCGTGTCGTAAAACTCGCACTTGGTACAAGAAACTGTTTACCCACCTGATTCAGATGGCAACATATAATGCGTATGTTGTTTACCGTCAGACAACAACAGGAAGACTCATGACTTTCCTTGACTTCCAGTTGTCTGTAATTGAAAGCCTCACTGCTGTTACAGAAGAAGCAGCAGCCTCCACCTCATATGTTCTGGAGGATGTGGCAAGGCTGCAGGAGCGACACTTTGCTGATCGCAAACCTAAAACACCCAAAAAGGATCGTCCATGTCGTCGCTGTAAAGTGTGCTCAAAGCATGGAAAGCGGCAGGAGAGTCGGTATTACTGTCCCCAGTGTCCATCACAACCAGGCCTCTGTATCCCTACTTGCTTTACGTTGTATCATACTAAAGCAAAGTTCTGGGAAATCGACTGAGGTTGAGCTGCTGTTGGGTAATCCTTTCAGTGGCAGTGCATGGATACCGAACGTCCATGGGCCACTGCTTCGTTAGGCAAGGAGCCACAGAATTTTACTTCATCATGGACTTCCTTTTGGCGTGGTCGGTGTTCTGTTCAATTAACATGCATTTTCTTCCCCCTACTGCATATACTAGTGGACAGAACATATGCCACATTGCCACGGAGTACCCTTTCTTCACCTGCATGTCTACCTTACTTTCAACAGTAGATATGCTCTCTCAGTTCGAGTAATCACTTTGTAGGGCATACTTGGAAGCCCCCAACTTGCTACCACAAACTAGTATAGGTTCACTTGGCTATTATACAGGATTAGCCAGGACTCTGATGAGAACAGAGACATGGATGGGTAAGGAAAGCTTATGGTAGGAGTGCCTTCACAGGGTTATTGCACAGGTAGAAGGCAGATAGTAAAGGTAGTACAGATGTACATCATCTACACCTATGGATTCAAACCCATTGGTGCCATCCCAGCACTGAAGGAGAATGACTTGTATAGGTCAGTGTTTGACCTGCTTTTCATGTTCATCCTCCATCAGAACTTAGTAGATGTTCAGTTTGCTGTATAAGTGCATTATAGTCACATCACTGCACATAATGTTGGCTGGGACATATGCTACGTTCTCATGGACTCCCCTATGTACCAAACACTACCCTTTTCCATAGCCTATGACCTTCTCTTTAGGGAACATCATGAGAAATCCCCAGCATGTCTCCCTTAGTTTCAAAGGTAGATATGCTCACTCAGTTCGAGGAATCGCTTTGTACGGCATACTCAGACTCCCCCAACTTGCATCCACAAACTGGAAGGAGTTGGATTTAGCACAGAGAGTGCGTTAAAGGCGCATGAAAAACATGTCTTCCTGAGCCTCAGGTGGCTGTCACAGGAGTCATTAGTAAAGGTTTGTTATGCATGCATTTGGTAATGTTAAGGAAGAAGGAGGCAGTTACTTGACAGGTGGTAAAATGTAGTCAAACTTATTCCGTTCTGTGGCGTGTGAATGTGATGGGCCCTTGTCTGGCAGCGGTAACTTAATGTGAGTGGAGTGATTGATTGGATTGGGCCCGTGGCTGGCGATATGAAAGGGTTGTTTGTTGTGCGTGAATGGCGTGTGACTGGACCATAAAGAGGGTGGTGCCTGGACGCGGCTTTATGGCCCGCCTTCAGAAGGCTTGGTTTCAATATTCAGATACTTTGATAAGTAATCATGCTTTGAAACCATAATTTCTGGAGGTGCTAAAACCAACCAGTGTGAGTGGTGGGTTAACTTTAACAAACTAGTACCAGGGGAGTCCAAGGGTGCAGGACTTGCATGGCTCTCACCAGTTTTCCTTCACCCAGAATCCCCTTGAAATGACATTATGTGCTTAAAAAACACATTTTCCTTGCATTCCAATGAGCAGAAGTCCAGGGATCTGCAGGGATCCTCAAAATTCTTACCACCCAGTGTTTCCCCACTTGTCCTGATAAAAACACAACCCCGCTTGTGTGCCTGCGCCTAGTGCCTGCTTCAGGAATGAATCACTCCAGGGTTAACAGTAGACCTCAAGCAAGGACTACCATTGACCCTTGTGTGATAAATTCCTGTCGCGGGCGCTAGGCCTACCCACACAAGTGAGGTATCATTTTTATCAGGAGACTTGGGGGAACGCTGGGTGGAAGGAAATTTGTGGCTCCTCTCAGATTCCAGAACTTTCTGTCACCGAAATGTGAGGAAAACTTGTTTTTTTCAGCCACTTTTTGAGGTTTGCAAAGGATTCTGGGTAACAGAACCTGGTCCGAGCCCCGCAAGTCACCCCTCCTTGGATTCCCCTAGGTCTCTAGTTTTCAGAAATGCACAGGTTTGGTAGGTTTCCCTAGGTGCCGGCTGAGCTAGAGGCCAAAATCGACAGGTAGGCACTTCGCAAAAAACACCTCTGTTTTCGTCCCAAAATTTGGATGTGTCCACGTTGCGCTTTGGGGCGTTTCCTGTCGCGGGCGCTAGGCCTACCCACACAAGTGAGGTATCATTTTTATCGGGAGACTTGGGGAAACGCTGGGTGGAAGGAAATTTGTGGCTCATCTCAGATTCCAGAACTTTCTGTCACCGAAATGTGAGGAAAACTTGTTTTTTAGCCACTTTTTGAGGTTTGCAAAGGATTCTGGGTAACAGAACCTGGTCCGAGCCCCGCAAGTCACCCCTCCTTGGATTCCCCTAGGTCTCTAGTTTTCAGAAATGCACAGGTTTGGTAGGTTTCCCTAGGTGCCGGCTGAGCTAGAGGCCAAAATCTACAGGTAGGCACTTTGCAAAAAACACCTCTGTTTTCTTCCAAAAATTTGGATGTGTCCACATTGCGCTTTGGGGCGTTTCCTGTCGCGGGCGCTAGGCCTACCCACACAAGTGAGGTATAATTTTTATCGGGAGACTTGGGGGAACGCTGGGTGGAAGGAAATTTGTGGCTCCTCTCAGATTCCAGAACTTTCTGTCACCGAAATGTGAGGAAAACTTGTTTTTTTAGCCACTTTTTGAGGTTTGCAAAGGATTCTGGGTAACAGAACCTGGTCCGAGCCCCGCAAGTCACCCCTCCTTGGATTTCCCTAGGTCTCTAGTTTTCAGAAATGCACAGGTTTGGTAGGTTTCCCTAGGTGCCGGCTGAGCTAGAGGCCAAAATCTACAGGTAGGCACTTTGCAAAAAACACCTCTGTTTTCTTCCAAAAATTTGGATGTGTCCACGTTGCGCTTTGGGGCGTTTCCTGTCGCGGGCGCTAGGCCTACCCACACAAGTGAGGTATCATTTTTATCGGGAGACTTGTGGGAACGCTGGGTGGAAGGAAATTTGTGCTCCTCTCAGATTCCAGAACTTTCTGTCACCGAAATGTGAGGAAAACTTGTTTTTTTCAGCCACTTTTTGAGGTTTGCAAAGGATTCTGGGTAACAGAACCTGGTCCGAGCCCCGCAAGTCACCCCTCCTTAGATTCCCCTAGGTCTCTAGTTTTCAGAAATGCACAGGTTTGGTAGGTTTCCCTAGGTGCCGGCTGAGCTAGAGGCCAAAATCTACAGGTAGGCACTTCGCAAAAAACACCTCTGTTTTCTTCCAAAAATTTGGATGTGTCCACGTTGCGCTTTGGGGCGTTTCCTTTCGCGGGCGCTAGGCCTACCCACACAAGTGAGGTATCATTTTTATCGGGAGACTTGGGGGAACATAGAATAGCAAAACAAATGTTATTGCCCCTTATCTTTCTCTACATTTTTTCCTTCCAAATATAAGAGAGTGTGTAAAAAAGACGTCTATTTGAGAAATGCCCTGCAATTCACATGCTAGTATGGGCACCTCGGAATTCAGCGATGTGCAAATAACCACTGCTCCTCAAAACCTTATCATGATACCATTTTCGAAATGCAAAGGTTTTCTTGATACCTCTTTTTCACTCTTCATATTTCAGCAAATTAATTGCTGTATACCCAGTATAGAATGAAAACCAACTGCAGGGTGCAGCTCATTTATTGGCTCTGGGTACCTAGGGTTCTTGATGAACCTACAAGCCCTTTATATCCCCGCAACCAGAAGAGTCCAGCAGACAAAACGGTATATTGATTTCAGAAATCTGACATCGCAGGAAAAAGTTACAGAGTAAAACATAAAGAAAAATGGCTGTTGTTTTCAGCTCAATTTCAATATTTTTTTATTACAGCTGTTATTTTCTGTAGGAAAACCTTGTAGGATCTACACAAATGACCCCATGCTGAATTCAGAATTTTGTCTAGTTATCAGAAATGTTTAGCATTCCGGGATCCAGCATTGGTTTCATACCCATTCCTGTCACTAACTGGAAGGAGGCTGAAAGCACCAAATATAGTAAAAATGGGGTATGTCCCAGTAAAATGCCAAATTTGTGTTGAAAAATGTGGTTTTCTGATTCAAGTCTGCCCGTTCCTGAAAGGTGGGAAGATAGTGATTTCAGCACCAGAAACTCTTTGTTGATGGCATTTTCAGGGAAAAAACCACAAGCCTTCTTCGGCAGCACTTTTTTCCCATTTTTTTGGAAAAAACTAAATTTTCACTGTATTTTGGCTATTTTCTTGGTCTCCTCCAGGGGAAACCACAAACTCTGGGTACCATTAGAATCCCTAGGATGTTGGAAAAAAAGGATGCAACTTTGGCGTGGTTAGCTTATGTGGACAAAAAGTTATGAAGCCCTAAGCGCGAACTACCCCAAATAGCCAAAAAAGGTTCAGCATGGGGGGGGGCAAAAGGCCCAGCAGCTAAGGGGTTAAGGTAGTCTGTTAGGCGGCCGTAGCTGGGTTACTATAGCCCATCATGGTAGGCCTGAACTTGTGACTTTGTCCTAGTCCGACGTGACCAGATATCCACAGTTGTATCGTTATGCTTTTTGTGCTATTTTCACTAAAATCTTTCAATCTTGAATACCTCGGGTTCCACTGACTGTGTTTTTGTCGTTTTGTTCTTGCTTTATTCATTAAAGAAAGATTTATTTTTCTAACTGGGTGTGAGATCCTTTTTGTGTGGTGTTTTCACTTTATTATTGTTTGAAGTGTTGCATAAATACTTTACACAGTTCAGCCTGACTAGTCTGTGCCAAGCTACCAGAGGGATGAGCACAGGTTAATTTGGGGTTGACTTGTGCCTCACCCTGAAACACACTGTGGTTGCTGCTTGACCAGCGCTCACACCCCGGTCAACTAACAACCAATTTCTCATAAGATTGTTCAAACAAACATGTTTTTATTTATTTATAATCAAAGGCTAAGTAATAGCAAAGTGGAGTCAGAATCAAATTTCCACATTTTATGTAACACTCTGCTTTTAAACGCATTATCATCATTCATAATAATGAAACACTTCCTCCTTCTACATTCCAGGGACTAATCATTATGGTTAAAATGACAAACACTCACCCATGTCCTCTTTCACATCAAAGTTGAACTAGAGTGTTGTGTGGCCGCATGTGAAGGAGGCAAGATGGTGGCTGTGGTCGCACCAGCAGGGACCCCCAGCTTCAATGAAGGTGCTTCAGGGTCTCCATAATCCTAACGGTGTTCTCCTAAATCGGAGAACTTGGGAATGGCCTGAACGGTTACTGTGAGCACCGATGAGGAGCACGGCCCGTGGAGGTTCTGGAGAAATGGCAGTAGGGCCCATTAAGGCCTAAAAAGATATATATTTAGAAGGGGAAACAAAATAAAACAGCAAAGAAAAGGGAGGCAGCAATGGAACCATTCTTGGGTTGCCCGCAGATCTGATGGTGGAGGTAACGTGATGCTGGGGGCTCCTGCAGCCCGACTGCATTTATGAGGTAGGCTTTGTCCCTCCCCCCCCTCACTTTCCTTCTTATGGTTATCAATGTGAGCTAGGAATATAAAGGCCCTAAGAGGGATAGTGGGAACCCTTTGACAATATTGGCCCCTGAACCTAAGCATTTGTGGTTGACGCTGGAAACATGAGCCCACAGCAGAGCTGCTGTTATGGTGGTGCCCTCATGTGGACCCGAAGAGGACTGTTTATTGGAGCAAAGAAAGGGCGAGAACTGCAGAACCCCTGTGGACCTTGGTGTGCTAGCATAGTGGCGATGAGCGGCAGTATGGAACTGAAGGTGGAAGCCTGCACTCTTGCTTTGCTTCCCAAGGGACAGTGGATACTGAGGCCAGGGAGGACTGGATACTGATGCCCAGCTACTTTGGAGGTGTTGGACTGCTCAGCGGACCAGCGACAGCAGGTGCTGTGTATGGTGGGGGCCTCACTCCAACAGTGCATACTGTAGAGCTTTACTGGAACTTGGGTCCCAAGCCACAATGATGGTGAAGTCTAAGCCGCCCAAGATACCCTCCCTCCCTGATGCAGGACCAGTGCCCTATGACGGAGGGCCAGCACAAGGTCAATGGTGGTCAACATCATCTGGAAGCCACCCTAGACAAAAACTCGAGCAAGTTTACGAAGATACTGTAGGACATCCTGGACATAAAAAACACCTTGAAGTCAAAGGTAAATGCTGTGTCCCTGGGAATGTGCTTACTTATAGTAAATCATTGGAAACTAATGAGGAGGGTGAACAACATGGAGTCCACTATCACCACAATATGCCCCTATGATGAAGGAGCTACAGTCACAAAGACAGGAGTGGCATGAGGACATTACTGCCCTGCAAAGGAATGCGGAGGATGCTGAGGGCCATTCACAGCAGAACAATGTTTGCTTTCTGGGCTTCCCGGAACAAACGGAGGGTCCCAATATTGAACTCTGTTTAGAACAGATTGGTGTCCACAGTGCTGGCTGGCAGGGTACTTAAATTAGTTTCGATCAAGAGAGCGCACAGCCCGCTGGACCATCCCACACCGCTGGGAGCTCTGCCGCACCCGACGAGAGTGTGAGTCCTCAATTTTAGAGACCGGGATCTGATCCTCCAACTCTTCAGGTCTAAAGGCCCTTGGCAATTTGAGGAAGCCACCATCAACGTCTATCCAGACTTCACGCTAGAGGTGCAACAGTGTTGCAACACTGATGCTGCGGTCAGGTGACTGAACCTCGGACTACTCTATGCACTCCTCTTCCCGGCAAGACTAAGGGGGTCATTCTGACCTTGGCGGACGGCGGAGGCCGTCCGCCAAGGTACCGCCGTCAGAACACCGCACCGCGGTCGAAAGACCGCGGCGGTGATTCTGACATTTGCCCTGGGCTGGCGGGCGGCCGCCAAAAGACCGCCCGCCAGCCCAGGGCAAATCAACCTTCCCACTAGGATGCCAGCTCAGAATTGAGCCGGCGGAGTGGGAAGGTGCGACGGGTGAAGTTGCACCCGTCGCGTATTTCAGTGTCTGCTGGGCAGACACTGAAATACTTTTTGGGGCCCTCTTACGGGGGCCCCGCGGCACCCCCTACTGCCATCCTGTTCATGGCGGGAGAGCCCCCATGAACAGGATGGCGGTAGGGGGTGTCAGAATCCCCATGGCGGCGGAGCGCGCTCCGCCGCCATGGAGGATTCAGACGGGCAGCGGAAAGTCGGCAGTACACCGCCGACTTTCCATTTCTGGCCGCGGCTGAACCGCCGCGGTCAGAATGCCCAGAGGTGCACCGCCAGCCTGTTGGCGGTGCTACCGCCGACCTCCGCCATGGCGGTAATTACCGCCATGGTCAGAATGACCCCCTAAATGTCATTGAGGGAGACAATACCCACTTCTCCTCTTCTGAGGATGCCTGGACATGGTTGCATGCAAAGGGTCTGGCGTCACCATCAACGGATATCCAGTCTGATTATTGGCTTACCCAAAGATCTAACCATTATCACTCCAAGAGGTTGCATAATCTCCCTTCCACCGGCCAGACTTCCTAAGTGCGGGCACAGATGATAGCTGAGTTGTTGCATCAGCACTGTAACCCTTTTACGGTGCTACAGTCGAACCACACTTCCTAGGCCAGATCAGACACGATCGACATGGTGGACTCCCCTGGGCGAAGCACCTTGGACCACATCTTAGGCCTCACCTGGTAGATGACTTGCTGTAAGGGGCCCTGCCTCAAGGGTCTGGTAAGGCCCATGCCCGCGTTGGAGGGCAGGGTGGGCTGTGTCCTAGACCATGCTTTGGATAGGCCAACGAGGTAGACAGGTGGCAGTGGATCACTTTGAGCGTTGCAGACGGCAGCTAATGAGCTGTAGGACAGTGAGTGCTATTCACCCCAGATTAACAAAAATGAACTAGAACTAGTACTTTGACTTATATCTGTTTTCAGTGTTTACAATGTTTGTATGATGGCCGGACACCACTTGGTGCCCAGACAGGATGGAGTTGAAAGAGGAGCTTCTTTAATCAGTTCATATGTAGCAGGAGTTACACAATGTACAATGTTGGCTGACATCACTGCATGGGCATACAACTGATTGGGGGAAAGGGAGGTTTGACACTGATATATACATTTGATGACTGCTCCCCCATGTATACTGATGCAACAGTATAATATGCTGACATGGAACGTGAGGGGCATGGTTACCCCTGCCAAGAGTCACTGTACTTACACCTACCTCAAACAGCATCACGCACACATAGCGCTCATACAGGAAACACATTTGACAGTAACATAATTACATAAACTCTGCACAGCACAGAGGACCCAGGTGTATAGGACAGCATCATCCTATGTGAAGAGGGTGCAACAGGGTCCAGTTCGAGGCAGCAGTGCACAGGATGGACCCGGGGACCAGTATGTGGCAGTGGAAGTCACTTGGACAGCATGCCCCTGACCTTGCTTGCTATTTATGCCCCGAATACTGGCCACTCCGCATTCTTGGATGGCCTCAGCCCAGCCCTCTTTTGTGATCTGCATGCTCCCACTATCTGGGAAAGTGATTTTAATTGCATTCTGGACATTGCTCATAATCACTCTATTCCCACCCCTGGCAGGAGCAGGTTGTCACAAAACAACCCAGCACTTTCACAGATGGATGACTTACTGCAGAGCATATGGCATCTGGTGCTTACGGCACCCTGAGGACCGGGAGTTCTCCTTTTATTCCCCAGTGCATAACCTGCATACCAGGCTATATCTTTTCCTATGCTGCATGGCGATCAGCCCTATGATTCTTCCTACTGAATATCTGGGGCGGACCCTGTCTGATCATTGCCTTCTCATGTTGATGCTGTCCTTCCCTGTATTACCACGTGGTGGCTGCAGTTGGAGACAATCTGGGAGGTCCACTTCCGCAATGCATTGGCAACACATATTACGCAGTACTTTGCCCTGAAGGCGGGCTCCGCTTTCCTCTGGGTGGTGGAATGGGACACACACACAAAGTGGTTGTGAGGGGGAACTGTATCGCAACAGTTTCTGAGGTACAACAGACTTGGGAAATGAGGTTATGTCAGTGGAGAAAGGAGATGAGACAGCTCGAAAAGTAGCTGCTGGTAAGAGCAGAAGCTGCATTAGGGTAGAGGAGAACACCGGGATCTTGGAGCGTGGCTAGGGAAACTAGATTATAAGCAACATTTTGCCCGCTTATACAGTGAGGGAGACTGAGCGGGAAGTTTGCTGGTGCGGCTGGTAGGTGAAGATCAATCACGTGCTCCAATTGAATCATTAAGGTTAAGTGATGGGCATACCATTAATACTCAGGAAGGCATAAATGATGCCTTTGTCACCTCTTACCAGGCCTTGTACAATGAGGTTGCCACTCCTTCCGCTGCAGAACTGGAAATCTTTTACTGTGGGCTCCACTTCTCCCAATTAGATCCCCTACAACAGGCAGCGCTCGATGCTCCCCTATGATAGCACAGACTGCTCTCGCTAAGGCCCTGGGCACAGATGGGCTCCCTATTAAATATTACACTGCCTTCAGTGCCTTGCTGTCCCCCAGGCATCTGGAGATGTGTAACGAGGCGTGGAAGAGGGGCCGCCTCCTGACCTCCTTCCAGGTGACCCTTATGGTAGTACTGTCCAAGCCGAGCCGAGATCTGCTAGATTTACGGTCCTATTGTCCACTGTTGCTCTTGCACCTTGATTACA
Source organism: Pleurodeles waltl (assembly GCF_031143425.1). Classification (NCBI taxonomy): domain Eukaryota; kingdom Metazoa; phylum Chordata; class Amphibia; order Caudata; family Salamandridae; genus Pleurodeles; species Pleurodeles waltl. Next base: position 1,695,042,553 of record NC_090445.1, read on the forward strand.
AAATCCTAGAGAAGGTTCTGGCATACCAGCTGCTGCCGATCGTTGGTACCCTTGCACATATGAACTAGATCAGGTTCATCCCAGTCCGCAACACCTTCCCCTAAATCCGTCACCTTCTTGAGCTGATAGGAGACCCCCCTGGTTGGGGCGGTGGTTCCTGTGACAGTATTCTCAATACTGAGAAAGCCTTTGACACCCTGGGGTGGGTATACTTATGTGCGACTCTAGAACAGTTGCACTTCAGCCCTGGGTGTCTTAGGTGGCTCCAAGTATTATACGGAGAACTGATGGCATACTCAAGATGGAGCAGCTGATACAGAATGGTTTTGACGTACAACAGGGCACTCAACAGGGGTGCCCCTTATCGATGATGGTCTTTGCCTTAGCTATGGAACCGCTGGCCAGTAAAGTAGTTTTGCATGCCCGGCAGTGAGGGATAGAGGAACATGGGCTTCACCACATGGTCTCCTTAAATGCCGAAGATGCCCTTGTCTACCTGCGTGATGTTTGGGCCTCACTTCCAGACCTGATGGGCCTAATTGAGGAATTCGGGGTAATATTGGGCCTTAGGGTGAAGTGGCCTAGGTCTTGCTCGGGCCACTTCACCCAACACCAGAACAGGAAACAAGGAGATTACCCCTTTCTAGGCTTACATAGCAGTTCAATACAGTTAAGTATTTAGGTATACAGGTTGTTACCTCCGACATGGATCTCCGTGATAGAAATTTAGGCAGGTCCCTGAACTCCATCCGGGGGTCTTTACCATTCTGGATGTTGCTGCCCCTCTCCTCTATGGATGCTCATTCTTCCATGGAGGGGATGCTCATTCTTTCATGACTGCTGTACTTTTCTGACTCACTGCCCCTCAAGCTTTCCACCTGTTTCTTTGTGGATCTTAATAAGATATTGGTGGAACTCATCTGGAAAATGGGTAGGTGAGTTGTAGCTCCCTAGACTCATTTAGAAGGGGGGGCCTAGGCACCCCTAATTATGAGCTTTATTACATGGCAGCCCAGTTGCAGTGGCAGGCGTGTTGGTTGGGAACAGCTCCCTGCATGGACAGGGTGAGGGTATGGGCTTGATTGACGAGGTGCCTATGTATACCAGGCTTTGTTTGCTGGGATCTCGGCCCCCTCACGCAACACGACAGACGCAAGTTGCTCATCTTTGCTGGTAGAGATATAGAGGTGGCAAGATGACCCTGTCACCGTACTCCCCACTGGTCCCTCTCTGGCACAAGGGGGTGCTCTGGGGGTCTTCCGAGCTGCAGCGAAGCAAGATTAGGGAGTGAGGGGGGGATCTATTCATGGAGGGGAAATTCCTATCCTTTTAGGACCTTAGAGAATCCAGCGGCATCCCTGCAGGTCACTTCCTGATGTATAATGAGATATACCTTGTGGTTGCTGCACACTAGGGGTGGGGGTGCATCAGGCAGCCCACAGCTCTCCAGCTGCCCACAGCTATCCAGCTGCACACAGCCCTATCTCATGGATCAAGCTGCCCGCAGTTCTCCAGCTGCCCACAGCTCTCCGGCTGCACACAGCTCTCCAGCTGCACACAGCCCTATCCCAAAGAGGTGCATGCTGACTCATAACAGCCCTTTAAAAAGCTTTAATAACTCTACTGGACCAACCAGACACCCTGATTTGCCAGAACTGGGTGCACGATTTGCGTTCACCCCTAACAGACACGCAATGGGATCAAGCCTTACAGCACGTGTGTTAGACATCCCACATTTTGATTTTCCATTTCGCACAGTTTAATTGTGTACACCAGACTTACCTCACGCCACAACATATAACACATATGTTCACAAAAGCGTCTTCGGCATGCCCCCGGTGCGGTCTGTGGGACGTGTTCTTCATCCACATGGTGTGGGAATTCCCGGTGCTGGCAGAGATTGTGGAGATCACCTTGTCACTTGTGGATGGAGTGGTCCTGGTCACTCTGGAATCCTGTTTGCTTGGTGTAGGGCCTATTGACAATGGGGAAAAATAGCTACACAGATTTGTGGACCTGGCACTTTTACTATTCAAACGCATGATCACCATGTCCTGGAAGTCACAGGCACCCCCAAAACATTGTGCTGGCTTCACATTCTACTTAAATGGGCACATGTGGAGGCAGATGTGCTTGCGGAAGCCTGCAGACGGGGTGGGGATGGCACACTGGGGGTATGATCTGGGACACGTATGCCAGAAATCTGGAGGTGAGCGATGACTTGCGCCCTGTGATCGTCCCAGTCAGTATCCCATGTTTCCATTTGGCATGTGCTTAACGATTTCCATCGATGTGATACTATATTGTATGTTACGGATGCTTTTGGTTGTTCGGTGTATAGTATGTAGCAATATATGAATAGTGTTACAACTCTACTGTGTATCTACCACATAGAACCAACTTTACATAAGAGGGTTGTTGGCGTGAATAGATTAACACAGATTTTATTTGAATCACACCTGCATATTGCCTGTCAGATATTATCTTTAAATCATGTTTTCAATCTTAATTATGTAGCACTGCGTCCTTCAAATCCAAATACCTCATTGTTAAAGCTGATATTTTCTACTGACAGCACGTTCAATGTAGTGTTGTTTGTCTTAAAAAAACTCCATAACCAGGTTAGGATAGTTCAAATTGTATAATATTGACATACAACTGTTTTAAAGACTCAAATTCCCAGGCTGTTGTTAAGGCATAGTCTGAGGGACCCTGTGACAGGAGAGTCAACCAGATTAGGTTGGACTGCTGATACACACTATTGCAGCCCCAGACTGTAAAACCACATTTAACGCCACTTAATGTAGTATTAGTCTTTTTCCTAAAGTTTTTCGATTAATTAGAAGGACAACACCTCGATTAGACCAGTAATAGATATACATCATGTTTGTGATTGACTAACCTGTCACCCCATTACTAAATCAGGCTCCAAATATGAATGAGTGAATATATTACTTAAAAAATGCAAACTATCAGTGGCAAAAAAATGTTTCTTGTTTCCAAGGCCAAGCAGCAAGATCTCAGTTATCAGCATCAGCTGAGTTTGCCAGATGAAAGAAGATCAAAAGGAGCAGTCCAGCCAATGAGGAACGTCTTGAAGAGCAGCCTTGCCCATCCTGTTTGTGTGGCCGCTACCATACGCCTGTCCCTATCCCTCAGGACACTACACCTAATACATCAAGGAGAGTCCTGTCTCTATTACCTACATCAGAGCCCCTCAAGCTCTCTGTGGCTCCGCAACCTCAGCAACTGTGGCCACCCCTGTCCTGGCTCCTGTGACAACCATAGCCATAACATATGCTGTGCAACCTGGATAGACTGCACCTGGGGCCAACCAGTCAAGGATCACAGGGCGGCATTGACAGGGCTGGGGCAGGACTTGCTGTAGGGAGGGAGACTCACGATGTGGCCGCTAATGTAACCACCATGGGGTGATACCTTAGGGGTGCAGCTATGCAGCAGGAAGAACAACTGGGCCAGATTATCAAACTCCTAAGAGTGCAGAAGGATCTCCTGAGGGCCTGGAATGAGAACCAGAGTGCCCAAAATTACCTCCTAGAGCATCACCTGAGTGTCCCTATGGGGTAGTGAAGGATGGATTCAGAAAATTGTCTACAGCAGAATGCAAAGTATCCGCTGCTTTCTGTAGTCATAGAGCATCTGCTGCCAGCTCAGTCCCAGAAACATCTACAGCTGGCAGCTCCATGAAAAGCAGGACACTACTGGCCACAGATCCACCTGGCAAAACCTATCCCGTTGCCACTTCAATTGCTTCAGTGTCCTTTCGAAGGAGTCGTTGATCCAGCCCGGTTGAGGCTAACACTAAACAAGCCACCACCAAGAGAAGCAAAAAGTAATATTTCAATGTGAGCATCTTGGCTATTCACCAGATCCGCCTTCGGTTCACACATTTGCAAGCCACTCATGGACCACTGACTGGTAAAAGACTGTAAGCCATTTTTGGCACAACTTTATTTTCTCAAATAGCATACATATTGACTCTTTTTCAGAGAATTGTTTATTTGTTTGTTTATGCTAACTTTTATAGTGATAAAAAATTAAAATAATGGGCTTGTTTCATAAAGGTGACACACTTTTGACTACATTTACACTTTGGAGTAAGTTTGCTAGTGTTGGTATTCACACACTCTGAGTGTGCCCTTACTCCAGAACTGTAAGTTACATGTCTCCACCCCCAGACTAATGCAAGTGACTTACTCTTGTGTGGGTGGCTGCCATCCTTCCCTAAACCCCTCCCTGGCTCACCCTAAACCCCACTTACTCCTCCCGAATCTCATCACCTAATATGTTTGCCCCTTTCTCACCCACTCCCTCCAGTCCCACCTACATTTATTTACTAATGAATCATACACCCAGGTGTGCAGAGAACCGCAGCCGAGACCCTTGCACACATAACTATAGGTAATTGCAGAGACATAGACTCTGCACATAGTTTGTGAATAGCACTTTGTAGTACATTTTGTAGTTCTACAAAAGGTAGCACAAACTGCAGTTTGAGATTCAGGCCCAATGTGTGTTGTGACCTTATTCACATAAAAGAAATGAAACTAAGAATTGAGGCTTTATAAAAACAAACATACTGCATAATAAAGTACAAATATCTAACACTAATGGCTACACACAATACATATTTAATCAAACCTTAAATTTTGCATCAGTTTGTAGACCTTCGTCTACAGCAGTGATACTCAAAGTACAGACCAGGGGGCTACATGCGGCCCTTCTACCCTTAACATGCAGCCCCCAGGGCAGCAGTACCACTGGGCTACTGTTTACTCAACTCTGCACGTACATTAAAAAATGTTAAATAAACAGGCAGTCCTTTATTTAAAGGTTAATTGAAGATAAAGAAAGGAAGTAACTAGGTTGTCCTCACTGCTTAACTGTAGGAACACCTTGATTCTTGAATATATCTTGCAGCAAAAGTGTAAAAATATGATAAGGTCTCTAAAACTTCAAAAAGTGTATTCCATTAACACAAAGAACTATTTCATCCTAGTACGTCAGATTATATCAGGGCATTGAGAAGTCGTTTTTTAAAATGATAGTTTTCAAACATAAATTCAGAAACATTTATTCTCCTCCCCCCCCACCCTGATAACAGAGGCAAGTCAGTTGTTATGTGCACTTTGTGGGTGAGCTGGTTTCATATTATACATGAACAACATTATAGTTACATCAAAGACAGGAGAAGGGTTTGTACAGCGCACACCCTGATGTCATGTGTTGTGAGGTCCTCTTACGTACGATAATGATGAAAATGGAGAGAAAGTGAAATAGAACAGTTGCCTATGATCACACAATTTGGTAAAGTGGGGAAGCTGGGATTAATCACAGGTTATCTTGTTTCACCTTGTGCAATTCAGCCACTAGATGTGAATGCTTTTCTGCCCTCTACACCCACCATCCTGTCATAACCTCTCTCCATCCCCCCTACCCTTCAGCTGTTACCCTGGTGTCATTAGTGGGTCCCTCTGTCACACCACAGACCAAACTTGTGGCCCCAGGGAGAATGTTTGTGAGTATCCATGGTCTAAAGTGATTGGTTGCAGTTTTTGTGTATTGCAAAATATCTTTATCCCACAAAAGCCCAGGATGGGGGAAGGATATGTCAACACTATGTCCACATGGAAGCTATGTAGAGACAACACAGCATTAGAAAATATGCAAAAGAATTAAATGAATTATCAGACATATTGATGAATAACTTGTGACTTTGCAATGGAATATATGTAACAATTCCACCGGTTGTCTACTTCTAGACAACAATCAGGATTCAGAAGAAAACAAAGCACCAAAACACCACTCATGGCAGCCACCAATGACATTCAAAACATTCTGGATCGAAACAAAGACCCGCATCTTGCTCGACCTCTCCGCGGTCTTCACCACTGTCTCCCACAACACCCTTATCAGAAGACTCCACAAGGTTGGCATTCAAGGATCCGCTCTCTCAAAAGGATCTGTTCAACACAGGAAGAACCCAAAGGGTCAGGCTACCATCGTTTACATCAGAGACCAAGAAACTGATATGCGGTGTCCCACTGGGATCACTCCTAACCCCACCCTTTTCAACCCCAGAATCTCTAAACTACACATTTTTCAGGGCATTTCGTCACTTGCACCCTACAAACCCAGTGTAGCAGACCTACTTACTTGTTGCTTCACATTTTCTGCTGCTGGGACCCACCATGGGTGAAATAGCAACCGACAGGGCCTCTCCGTCTTCAGGCCAGAGGAATTGGAAGACGTTCTTGCAGAGGGGCGCTGACTAATTACAGCCAGATAAATGGGCCAGCAGCGAATCAAGCCAGCTCCATACATGAAATGCAATTACATTTATATGACATTTATTCACAAAGATTGTGACTTCAGAATCTTTAAGTAATATTTTAATACTCCATCACTAAAAAGAATAAATAGGTTTAGACCATTAAGTGGCAATTTGTCATTTAAACATCAGATAATGTAATCTTTTGGTGTTGACCCGGTGTATGCAAATTCTAAATATGCAGACTTGATGAGACAATTTTTTTATTTAGAAATGTGAGAAACATTTTTCCCTTGGCAAATCACCAAGTGTTTTACAGAAAAAGTCAATGTATGATCAAGCATGAATTTTATGGTAAGACCCGGGGGCTAACATTATGCATAAACTCCTTTATTGCCACTCCTCCAGCAGCCACTTTAAAGAATATGGAACTTTGGAAACATTCCACAAAACAATAAAAAGCCATTTAGCATAGCAAAGCTGAGTGGGACTAACAGAGCCCTGGGGGTCCTGGGAATGGAAGCTAACTTTACAAATTTTAAGGCAATAGTGAAGGTGACTTTACAAAAATCACATTGCACTTGACTTTAGCAACACTATAAGTATCTTCATTTGGGCACTGTGCACTCTATGACATTTTGAGATCAGTTACTTCTACATACAACACAACTGTATTGAATTACTGTTGACTAGAATGGCTATTCCATCGCATTGAGACATATAGAGCATAGTTAGAAAAATGTCCTTTACTTGAAAAGTCAGCAGTGCTGCAGGGTAGAGCCCATCTATCACATGGCAGGCAAGTGCATCAGCTGACCCTCAATATGGTCTGCATTCTCTCAGCGGCCTACCCTGCTCTAGATGTGAAGCTAAAGGTCATGGGGCAGCGACAAAGTGAGAAAGCGTATTCACCTTTGCACAGGTTGTTCTTATCCATTTTTACAAGTTTTTAGATTCAAATATAAAATCATGAATCTAAAGCTCTCATTTAGGGCCTGATATGGAGTTTTGTAGCCATCAGAAGCATAATGGATATTCTATTCACCTTAAAAGAACTGCCATAGGGTATAATGCACTTGCAGAAAGATTCAAGGTACATCTGGGGCATTTGACAGGGGGTTAACTGTCTTCGGTTACTTGTCTAGGACATTAAAGTTTTAGAAAGGCTTTTATTACAAGATCCCCAGACTCTATTAGACTTTGCCCCAGATTTCAGTTTTGTGAGACAGCTATTCTATTACAAAAGTGACAAATATACCATCCACCTTAAAAAAACGTAAAGTTACATATAAGGTGCAAAAAGCCTGACATGTATGCAGCACAGTGACTAACCTGTAATTGTAACTTTGATGATGTCATATTTGTAACTTTGATGTAACTTTGATGATGTCATATTTGTTACAAAAGGTTTAAACAGTCTAACATATTTTAAATCAGCCCTTTGAACAAGTCGTTTATCAGACTCACACACCTATGTTCTAGGTGAACAGTTTGGAAAGTGTTCCTATGTCTATTAATCTGTCTTGGCAGATTGATGATTTACTGTAGAAGGTGGGACATGGCCAATATCCCTCGGCTACAGCTTCTCCCTGTAACTTGTATAAAGCATCCAGGTCCAGGCCAAGAGTATGAACAGTGTATTGTAAAGAAGTTTGTCAAGACCTTCACAGGCAAAAATGTATTTAGTGAAGATGTTATACCTACAGTTACTGAATTTGGAGATTACATATAAAGAAAGTTAAATGTTGCCAATGATCTATGAGTGTACACCATGTGCAGAAAACTGGTGTCCCAACAATTTAAAATCAGAAAAATAAAAACATATACACACCATTTTCAAGCAGTATAAAAGCATATATAAGTTGTACTGTGGTGGGCAAATAGTATGGAGCTGTTTTAGAGTTTGCTAGATGGGTTATTCAGTCACAAATCCCATCTGCTTTATTACAGATGCATCATGTGCTGTGTAACATGTAATATGGAAAGGCTATCCATCATGTTTATGATGGAGCAACCAGTCTGCCTAATTCAATATCAGGCCCTATGTCAGATGTGTAAGTTAGGCACTGTTTTAGAGTGTGGCAGACACGTGACTCCATCACAACTGTGACAGATATGCCACCCTCCTTATACAAAATGGTAGTCTCACATGTGGATCTCTGTTAAAAAGGCCAGGATTCCTGGTGTCTGGCTTTGTCGAGGTGTGGATGGGTGCAGATAACATAAGGCACTTGTAAAAGAGCAGATATCCTTGACATTTGTGAAGGAGCAACTGGGGTTCCAGAATCCACAATCAGGTCCTTTAGGATGAGGCCTAAACAATATTTAGCAAACACTCTAGGATCCCAAGCCGTGCATTACGCTAGCCTGACTGCACCCTATTGTCTGTGCACTTTGTCTGAGTTACTGCTTGCTGCATTTTAAATTAATGGCATCCTTATGTATTTTTAATTATATTGAATTGACATAGACCAGCTTCCATACTTTTCTTCCTTTGCATTTCGCACTTTGTCAATGAGGGATGAAAATTCTACAGAAAGGGGTATTTTTTTCGGTATGTGCTTTACTGTCTATGCTTTTACTGGGGAAATAGCTGACTCGTGTGTGGCGGTTTTAGCCATATTTCCTTCTCTTGCGTGGCATTTGCACAGCAGCCATGCATTGCTGGTTGATGCTCTAGTCTTTCTGTCCCTGAACATGTGTTGGGTACAGGGCTAAAATCAGAGCCGTTGCGCATCTGTGCAGCGGGCACAGTCATTAAGCTACAAACGCCTGTTTAGTATGTCTTTGTACTCATCCCCCCTCTTCGGTAGAGCTTTGATCTACTTACGCACCCCACCCCAGTCAAAATCGTAGCTCTACCATAGCAGGTATATACTATCTCCCCATGCCATCAAGCATGACCCTTTCCTCTTCCTAGAAGACTTCAACTTCCATTATGAAGACATGGAAGACATGTATACCATTACTCTTAGAGATGACCTTGAGGCTCTGGTCCTCCTTGAAAAAGATTTAGGCCCGAATCATTCCACAGGGGGCACCCTTGGCCTGATTTTTTCTAATTTCAATGCTGTCATGATAGAATCCCCCAGCATTTACATGGGCAAACCACTACCACCTTAATTTCTCGATTGTTTTGAGTCACAAACACTTTAAACTCCTCCTAACCCTCCTAGTACTGTCAGGGTTCCCCATCAGGACAGTCTGTTCTCTCCCCAACACCGTAGGATACACTTATAGGGAACATCAAAGAAAGAGGGACATGCTTAGCCCATCTTCATCGCCACCTAGTCCCGTGGCTCTTGATAAGCATATAGTATGTCAGCCCTCCCCAAGTACCTTGACATCTCAGCCTCCAAGCACCCATTGTTATCTTGGGGGTAGTGTTGTTCTTGTTTATCTATCTTGTTTATGTTGCGGGATCATAATATGCAAGAGTGGGTCTCACGGGCTCTATTTGCCGCTTTCCATTCTGTTCCTAAGATGTCTGAGAATTGTCGAGATCTTGCAAGATCTCTGGAAGTCTCGGCAGCCATTTTGGGCGGGAACTATTTAAACCATGACCAGAAAACCACACCCTGCTTTCCCTCGAGGGTTGCACCAGGCAGCAACTCACTGACAAACCACGGTGACATCACAGAACTTATCTGACATTCAGACTCCTTAACTTCGCCGCAGTCATGTCAAGAAATCTGTTGGGCCTACAGAAACGTTCCAATAACCTGAAAAAAAGAACAAAAGAAAAGCAAAGTCAAACTTTCAGAAAAGAAGGTGCTGCATTTTTTCCACGACAAAACAATGAAGATCTTCACAGACCAAGAATTTCATTGCAGACAAGTAACCGCTACAAGTTACAGCTTGAGTCATTATTGGAATCAAAGAACAAAGACTTATTTGGCACAATGTGTCGTGAAGAGAAACAAATGTTACTGAACATTTGTACTGGCTATGTATCAACCCTTTTCCACAAAAGTATAAAGACTGATGAGAGACTCTGTTCAGGAGATTAATGTACTGTAGACTATTATACAATGAATGCAAAGTGCTGTCAAACTTTCATGTATGTTTCCTTAGAAACACTGGATCCTTTTGGTGCCACATGATACAGAAGTGAGAAAAACCGCTGCAGCATTACAACCAACATGAGAGTGTATGATTACACATACAATACTGGTGCAGAGGGAAAGAAAGCTGTCTCGCAAATACATATTGGGACAAGGGTGGGGAGGCCCCACAACATCATCCCCATGAAGAGCAAGATCCAGAGAAAATCCTCCAAAAGGTCAGCTGGTACATCCAAGAACTCAGAACAGCGAAACGAGACAGCAAACAGCTGGAGAGGCGATGGAGCGCCAGAAAGGACATCTCCAACAGAGCAACTTTCAAGACCTCCCTCAACCTGGACCACTGCCTGCTGAGGGCAACAAAGAAGGCAGCCCTTACATGGAAACCAGCACCATCAAAACCAGCCCCAACAACACCAAGGGAACTTTTCAAGATCGTTAAGGAATTCCGCCAGCAAAAAGAACATCACACCGTCACACGAGATGTGCGACAAACTCGCCCACCTCTTCCATGACAAGATCGTAACCATATACAGAAACTTCGAACACCAACCCTCACCTATAGACTTCCTCGACAGATACACCACCATCGTAACCAACAAGAAAAACATACTGAACACCGGGAACATCCTTTCCATCCAGGACATCACCTCCACCATGAAATTCATCCACTTGGGAGCTCCCAGAGACCCATGCCCACACCACATCTTCAACCTTGGAAACCAAAGGATCAGACAGGAACTCACCACCCTGCTCAACACCTATATCACCACCTCAACGTTTCCCAATGGCCACTACTCAGAAACCTTCCACCGACCCCAGCGAACCCAACAACTACCGGCCAATCTCCTTGCTCCAATTCTCACTGAAGGTACTGGAAAAGATCATTATCAGGCAACTCATGACATACCTGGAGCAGAACCAGCTACTAGACGCCTCCCAATCCGGCTATTGCAGCAATCACAGTACCAAAACTGCCCTGATCACAGCCACTGATGACATCAAAACCCTCCTCAACTGAGGAGGAACAGCAGCTTTGTCCTTCTTTCACCTCTCAGCAGCCTTCGACAACGTATCCCACCACATGCTGATTGAAAGGCTCCACCACATCAGCATCCAGGGGGATTCGCTCAGATAGATTACCTCCTTGAGCACCGGAAGAACCCAGAGGATCCACACCCTACCTTTCACCTCTGAACCCAAGGAGATCCCCTGTTGTGTCCCCCAGGGCTCATTCCTCAGCCCAATGCACTTCAATGCATATATGACCCCGCTGGCCAACATCGCCAGATTTCACGGTCTCAACATAATTTCCTACACAGACGACACCCAAGTCATCCTCTCACTCCCCGACGACCACTTCACCACCAGAACCAACTTCCACAGATGCATGACAAGCGTCGCTGACTGGATGAAGAACAACTGCCTGCAGATGAACAGAGACAAGACAGAAGTACTGATCTTTCGCAACAGCAACAACACATAGAACGACTCCTGGTGGCCACCAGACCTAGGACCTGCACCCACTCCATCCGACCACGCCAGAAACCTCAAAATCATCATTGAAAACAAGCTCACAATGAAATCACAAATCAGTGTCCTTTCCTCCGCCTCCTTCCTCACTTTGTACATGCTACATAAGATCTTCCAGTGGCTACCCTTATACAGAAGACACACCGTGACACAGGCCCTCATCACCTGCTGACTGGACTACTGCAATGCCCTCTATGTAACAACCACGGCACACCTCTTACCGAGACTTCAGACCATACAGAACTCCGCAGCCAGACTCATCCCCCACCTTCCTTGACAAACACACATCACACCCCACCTCAGGCAACTCCACTGGCTCCCTGTACAGAAGAGATGTCAATTTGAGCTGCTGACCCACGCACACAAGACTCCACACAACCAAAGACCCACATGCATTAACCACAGCCTGAACTTCCACCAACCATCGAGAAGTCTATGCTCTGCCTCCCTTTCACTTGCCCACACTCCCTGCATCTACTGAAGCGGAAGTGAAGGTCGATCCTTCTCTCGCATCGCAGCAAAAACCTGGAACAGCCTCCCAACGCAGCTCCGGACCATCGCTTCCAGAATTTCGAGTGGCCCTCAAGACCTGGCTGTTCGAATAAGGACCAGCAAGTGCCTGGACACCCTATTGGGTGATTAGTCGTGCTTTATAAATCCTGATTGATTGATTGATTGAGGTGCACAACACTGAAGAAGCCAAGAGAACATAAGACCAGATTCTGATTAAAGTTTTATTTCCCTTCAAGGTTCGACAGCTCTTGTAGAAACCCTCCTCCCCTCAAGGCAACATCGACCAACAAGTTCCTCTTCCTTAATCCCAATCCATCCTTCGTAGTGTAGTAAAAATCTCCAGTGGGAGGGATGGGGTGAGAGGGGTTGGGTCCATAATGTCACTGCAAGGCATTGGTGGGGACTGACAGGTAAGAATTTGCGAAGTTTCCCACAGTATTCTATCCAGAGCCAGGAATCTCATAAATAATACTAATTTGTGTAACACTTTTCACTTACCACCATTAGAGTAGCATATAATGTCAACATTGTTGAGGTCCTAGACACTATAGCTCCTGTGGAAGCTTGTAAATCAAGCAAGAGACCTACTACCGGTAAATGGTATGCCCCAGAATTATGGAAAAATGAAAGACTCTACAAACGACTTGAATGTACCTGTTGTGGCTCCAAGCCCCAACCTAATAAAACAGCTTACACAGTAGCCCTTTGTGTCTAATGCAAGACTTTTCATATGTCAAGCCTGACCCATCTCACAGCAGACACTGAGGGATATAAACACTTCTCTAGTGAAATTAGTGAAGTAAAAAGATTCCCCCAGCCTGTCTGTTCCTAAGCCATCCCTGTGTCCAAGCACCTTGTAGCACTCTGTTCACTTTCTTAAATGATGAAATCAAAAACATCTACATTGATTTTGCATCACAAGCCTCTTAATTGTCTGTCCCACCTCCATATACCTCCTAATAACAAAGCAATTTGTTCCCTGACTAAGTTTCATCAGTTTAGTATGCCAGAGATAGAAACTGTGATGCATGCAATGAGTTCAGGATCCCCCGATGACCCCTGTCCCCAACATAGAACTCCTGCTAACATCAGTGTGTTAAGTGCCCCTCTGACAGAACTGTTTAATATGTCACTTATTGATACAGACACCACGTTAGCTTGGAAACACGCTAATGTTCTCCCTTTGTGAAGAAAAATTGTGCCAATCACTCTAGTCTTTCTAACTAATAGCCCTTATCGCTCTTTGCCTAGCGGTTAAAGTTCTGGAAAACATATTAATGTCCAGTTGATGTCCTACTTATAGTATAATAACCTTTAAGATCCCTCTCAGTCTGGCTTCCGGGCTTGCTACAGTACTGAAACTGCCATGTTGCCAGCCACTGATGATATCAGTTGCAGCTTGGATGAGGGCAGACCGGCTGATCCCCAATCCCCCGCCAGCAGCGGCAGCTGCAAACCTTTTCACCCCAAAACGATAATAAACTATGTTTAATATCGTTTTTGGGGGAATGTTGCAGAGCCATGGGGGTGACGAGCAATGAGGCGGGGTGTCCATCACTCCTCCTCAATGCACATATATGTTTTGCCGGCCTCCTCGGGCTGGCCAAACACACATGCACAGAAGGGTCTCTCCAGCCCAGCAACACAGTTGTCGGGCTGGAGAGAGCCTGCACAGGCTCCCAGTCTGCCTGGCTGGGCGCTTCCAGCAAGTCCTGATGCTGCTCTGAGCAGTGACAGAATTGGCCGCAGGGCAGGCTGGGAGCCTGTGGCTGCTGCGAGACGGAGGGGCGGTGCGGCGAGGAGCGAGGTGTTTTTTAAAATATTTTTTATAATGTAATGTGTCCCCACGCCACACCATGTGCGCGCCGCCCCGCCCCTTCTGCGACTCACGAGCTGCGACTGGTTGGATTATGTCAGTGCTCTTTATGTTGCCATTTCTGAATCCCTATCGTAAATACTTCAAACCATTCAAAACCCCTGCAGCCTGTTTAGTGCTTAACTTGCCCACACATTCTCTGCCGGCTCAACCCTTGTGCCTCTACACCGGTCACCTACACAAAACAGATTCATACTTAAACTCCTCTACCACTCCCACACAGCTGTCAATGCTGCATGTTCTTATTAAATTCATAACACAATACCCTTTCCTAACCAGTTACAATCCTCAGGTCCTCCACTTTGGCTATGGCACACACCCCCATTTCTGACTTCTCAGGCCAGTGGCCAGTCCTTTTCATATCTTGCAGCCCACCACTGAAACACCTTTCCTCTGGCCATATACTCCACAACTAACTTCCTCAAGTACAGGAAACTGCTCTAAACTTAGCTTTTTTCATCTCTTCTCGTCCCTTTTTGTTCCAGGGTTTGGGATAGCAATGTCCGCATTTCCTTTTTAGGAGTTTTTAATGACTGAATACACCGTTAGGGTGGGTTTGGCGCTCTATTAACCTTCTTAGCGTAACATAGTGTGAGCGACTACATTTAATGACAATATTTTTGCAATTATAGGTATAGTTTGCGATATTGTGGTTTGCATATAGTGTATAATGTACATTATGTATGTCTACACCTTGGTTAAGGATGCAAGTGCAATGCCTGGCATGTGAGTGTGTGTCCAGCCCTTGATATAATGTGGCAGAATTTTTTATATAACATATCAGTGACTGAGTAGTAGGGCTCTTTCCTTGGGGAACATTGTTGATTCCTGTGGTTGTGGAGTGTGTGGTAAATGGGTAAAGAGGGATAAAGGTCAGACGCAATAGTGTGTTTTCTGATAAACGCTCCAAACAGTTTTAGTATACATTTATTTATTTAAAAGATTTAAAATAGATTAGTTATAGGGTGTTAGAATTATATGTTAGTGTGATAATGTACATTTGCTAGGAATTTGCAAAAATGTGCATTCACTTGCTGACTGGATGTGTGGGTGGTAGTAAAAGTGAAGTAGATGAGTATTTACTATGAATACAGTGTGAGACATGTGGCCAGACAGGGAGACTGGGTAGGTTGTTTTTAGATATGGTTTGGCGTTCATAAGGGTAATCTTTGTTGCTTTGCTTCTTAACATTGTGCATTTAAAAATAAATTAAAAAAGTTGTACCTGCCTTCTCTTATGTTGTGTGTGGTGTTTTACGTCCAGCATTGTCACATATTGGCTCATGCTTCGGAGTAGCAGGGACATGTTGTTTGAGTGGGTCTTATGATTGGTGTGGACAGGGTTTGGCTAGTTAGCTCTTTTTTCCTCGAACACAGGTGTGGAGAATAAACTGCTATGTTTCTTATGTGGTGCAAGCAGTAGATGGTGGATGACTTTCTTCCGTCAACTCGCCATCCCTAAAACTTACGGATGGACCTTCATGGTATACAGACATTATTTTGATGGCCTGTCTACATCTACCAAACTCTAAATCAGGCCTTAAATTCTTAACCCTAAATCCGGCACTCTAAACCCCAACCATAAACCTAAATCAGAAGTGTAATCCTAAACCCAACCCTAATTATAACCCAAACCCAACTACCTAACCCTAACCATTACTCTAAATTTAACTCTACTCCAAAACATAATCCTAGCCTTAAACCCAACACCCTAAAGCTGAAATCTGACCTCTACTCTGAAGTACCTAAAGCTAACAAAACCCTAATCATAAACCTCAACTTCCCAAACCCTGCCCTTAAGATTAACTCTAAAGCAAGTGCTCCTTTACAAAATGTTTATGTAATTGGCTTGTCCATGATTGGGATATTTGATTTATTAGTAAGTATAGTGAACTCCTTATGTGTTTAACATCACCTTCTAGTAAAAATTCTTTAAATTCCTGGCTAACAAATTGCACACCATTGTCAGAAACAATGGCCGAAGGGAACCCCTCCCGTAGAAATACATCTCTCAAGAATTCAATTACATTTTTTGATGAGGGTTCACCTATAAACTTGATTTCAGGCCACTTAGAATAGTAGTCAATTAAGACTACAGCAAATCTACATGGACTTGGCAAAGCATAGAAAGGACCAATAAGATCAATTCCAGCTTTTCCCACGGCCTAGCGGGTAGTTCAATAGGTTGTAACGGTGGAGTCCTCACCTTGAGCCCCTTTTCACAACTGTTGCAAATCACACATTCATCCACACAGACATCAACACAATGGTCCATTCCAGGCCACCAAAATGTTTCACGTAATCTGCGCTTGGTAAGTGTCCTGCCCAAGTGTCCCTCATGCGCAGCAGCAACTATCCTTTCCCTCAGGCTCTCCGGGGGAACAAATCTCTCACCCCTCATCAGAACGCCATCCTCAACTGACATTTCACCTGACACCTTGACAAAAGTTTGAAATTGAATAGGTACATTTCTTTCTCTGGGCCACCCTTCTTTTATAAATTTCACAATTTGAGTAAACACCAAGTCTTTCGCCAATTCCCTTTTCCACTCACATTCACTTATTGCGCACATATCTTCTAGATCAACAGCTGCTATAAAACAATTATCAACATCATCTTCATCTTCATCCTCACCAACACTCACATCCTCAACCAGAGGAAATCTGGATAGAAAATCTGCTCTAACATTCTTGTTACCTGGAACATAACGGACTTCAAAATCATATTGCAATAATTTTGTGACCAATCTACAAATGCGAGGTGTTGATTCTCTGATTTTGTCTCCAGTCAGAATATGAATAAGAGGACTATGATCTGTGCACAACACAAACTTGTTTCCCCAGACATACGGATGAAACCTCCTTATAGCCCACCAACATGCCAACAATTCTTTCTCAATAACAGAAAAGTTTAATTCAGACCCTCTCAAAACTCTTGATGCATATCCCAAAGTTTTTTCCGTACCTTCTTTCACCTGAGTCAACACAGCACCTACACCGAAACTGCTTGCATCAACAGTTATGATACACTGCACGTCTGGATCAAAAGGTTTCAGGATTTTAGGCCCAACTAGTTGTGACTTAATCCACTCAAACGCTTCCTGACAATCCTTACTCCAAACAAAAACAACATTTTTCTTTAACAAATTTGTTAAGGGTTTAGTTTTAGTAGCGTAATCACTCATGAACCATGAATAAAATTCACACAAACCAATAAAAGACTTCAATCCTGATTTGTCTGATGGTGGAGAAGCATTCATAATCGCTTTGACCAACCCTGGTTTGGGTTCAATCCCTTGTTCAGAAACAACATGTCCTAAATATTCGACTCTATTACGCAAAAATTGGCATTTTTCACTTTTTAGAACCACTCCTTTCTCCTGCATGATTCTTAACACTTTCCTTACAATGTGATCATGTTCCTCTTTGGACGCTGCATGGATCAACACATCATCTTGAAATACAGCTACCCCTTTTATGTCCTTTAACATCTGAGACATTACTCGCAGAAAAACAGCTGCTGCTGAGGCTAACCCAGAAGGCATCCTGCAATACTGAAATGTGCCTAAAGGTGAAACAAAAGCAGTAAGATGCCTTGAGGCCGGGTCTAGAACAATCTGATGATATGCTGTAGCTAGATCCAACTTGGAAAACCATCTTGATTCACCAATAGTAGCCAGCATTTCCGTAATATTAGGTAAAGGATGTGAGTCTACCTAAATATGTTTATTCAAACTGCGCAAATCCACACATACCCTCAAATCGCCATTTTTCTTCCTTGCAATAACCAAGGGAGACAACCACAAAGAGGAATCTATAGGTTCAATGATACCTTTCATACACAAGTCCTTCAACTCCTTTTCCAATTTGTCTCTTACACTGAATGGTACACTCCTAAATTTGTGTTTCACTGGAAAGGCTCCTTCTTTTACTTTTATCACATGAGCAAATCCTTCAATGGTGCCCAACGTTTCAGAAAACACCAAAGGAAAATCCTTTATCAGACTGGCTGCATAATCACCTGATTCTACAACAGATACCTGTTCCTTAGTGCCTGGCCTCAAAACCATTTGGAATAAACCTTGATGGAACCAACCTAAAATGTTTAGTCCCTTTATCGCCACATAAACTTTGCCAAAAATTATTCTTCCCTTGAACTCAAGTACATCTTCGAAATAACCAGCCAATTCAATCTTTCTCCCTTCATAGGAGACAGGTGCTCTGTCAGGTGCACAGAGAGTTCTCTCTCCCCAAACCTCCTTGCACATCTCCTGAGTAATCATTGTGATCCGAGCTCCAGAATCCACCAAAGGTTTGATCACTTTGTCACCAACACCAATTTCAACATAAGGATCCACACACCTAGTAGGATCTCCAGTTACTATGTGATCCTCTGTGACAATCATCACCATGTCTCTGAATTCTTCTTGGATTCTATCTACATCATTATCATCTACTTCTGTAACATACGCCACCCCTGAACCATTTGGAAACCTCCCTGAACCCTGTTGATAACCAACACTCATTGTGCCACTCTGACACACTTTGGCAAAGTGTCCAACTTTGTTGCACTTCCTGCATGTGGCATTCTTAGCAGGACATCCTCTGCCACTCTTAATATGGTTCAGATTACCACACCGAAAACAAATGTTGCTTTGCTTAAAAAATGGTTTGGAAAAAGTCTTAGTTGACTTTAAAACTTTTCCATCCTGAGAATTCACCAATCCTATATTTTCTGTCGTTCTGGATTCCAGTTCCTTCACAGACACTTTAAACCAAAATCATAACTCAAATACATGTCACGGAATTAACGGTATCTCAAAGGTTTCAGGATTTTAGGCCCAACTAGTTGTGACTTAATCCACTCAAACGCTTCCTGACAATCCTTACTCCAAACAAAAACAACATTTTTCTTTAACAAATTTGTTAAGGGTTTAGTTTTAGTAGCGTAATCACTCATCATCCTCAAACCAATGGCCTTGTAGAGCGCATGAATCGAGTGTTGGGGAATTGTGTACAATGGGCTATTGCTAACAAGTCAAATGTTCAAGTTTCTGTACGTACTATGCTTTGGTTTTATCGCACAACCCCCCATTCTTCTACAGGTGTTTCTCCATTTGAATTGTTGCGTGGAAGGAAGCCATCTTCAAGGATCTGTCCCGGTTGGATGTCTAAGTGGGTGAAACAAAGTGATTTGAGTGTAATTGATGATACTGTCAGAAATAATGTCCGGAGGGCACAATTAAAGCAGAAGGAATACTTTGATTTATCAAAGAGGGTCTACTCCCATGAATTTGAAGTAGGGGACAAGATTAGAATGAAACTTCCTGTTCACAGGAAGAAAGGGGAAAAGAGATTTTCAGAACCCTTGATAATTGACAAAGTATGTGGAAATGCTGTTAGGGTTAATTTGCGGAATTGGTGGAATGTTGACAGGGTAGTTAAAGTCAAGGAAATTCCTAATAAAATGTGTAAGTCTGATCATTCTATGGAATGTCTGAACAAACCATCTCACAGTGAACCAGTTACTGATGAAACGAATCCAACGGATGTTGATAAAGTCGTTTTTGAACATTATGTACGCAGGAGTGGCAGACAAAGAGTGAAACCTTTGAGATACCGTTAATTCCGTGACATGTATTTGAGTTATGATATTGGTTTCATATTTCTTCATAATTTGTGTCTTTAAATTTATTTTTATTTCTTTTGTTGTTAGTGTTTTTCTGTAGACTGTTATCTTATTGAGTAATGGTTAAATTGTTATTTACTCGTTTGTAAGGGAAGAGGATAATGTAGTGTTGCCGCGTCCTCGTGACTCCTGTTCTACGTCTCGAGCTCGTGATAGAGAGGAGCTCGATACACTCGGAGTCAAGAGGACGGTTGAGGCGGTAGCTGCGACATCGCAGCGGTCTATATATTAATTAAAAGATCTTTACCTTACCTACACTTGTAGTCCTGATTACTACAGTAAGTCCCTAGTACAGTGCACTAGAGTTGCCCAGGGCCTGTAAATCAAATGCTACTAGTGGGCCTGCAGCACTGGTTGTGCCACCCTGTAATCATGTCTCAGACCTGCCTCTGCAGAGACTGTGTGTGCAGTTTTAACTGTAAATTCGACTTGGCAAGTGTGCCCACTTGTAGGCCTAAACCTTCCCTTTTCTAACATGTAAGGCGCCCCTAAGGTAGGCCCTAGGTAGCCCCAAGGGCAGGGTGCAATGTATGGGTAAGGTAGGACATATAGCAATGTGCTTTATATGTCCTGACAGTGAAATCGTGCTAAATTTGTTTTTCACTGTTCCAAGGCCTGTCCCTCTCATAGGTTAACATGAGGGCTACCTTTAAATCTGATTAAAGTGTAGATTCCCTTTGGGAGCGGATGGACATGTGGAGTTTGGGGTCTCTGAGCTCACAATTTAAAAATACATATTTTAGTAAAATTGATTTTGAGATTGTGTGTTTGAAAATGCCACTTTTAGAAAGTGAGCATTTTCTTGCTTATACAATTTCTGTGACTCTGCCTGTTTGTGGATTCCCTGTCTGGGGCAGTTTGACAGTTGGGCTGGTTGCACCTCACACTAGACAGTGACACAAAGGGAGCTGGGGTGTAGTCTGCATTTCCTGATGAGCCATCTGTGCTAAGAGGGAGGGGAGGAGTGGTCACTCACACCTGAAAGGGCTGTGCCTGCCCTCACACAATGCAGCCTCCAACCCCCTGGTCAGTGTCTGGGGCCTGGCCTGGGCAAGGCAGGATTTCACATTCAAAATAGACTTTACTTTGAAGTAGGCCTACTTCAAATGAGAAAATGGGGTATAAGAAGGGCACCCAAAACCACAGACTTTAGAACACTTCTGGAAACCAAGAGGAACCTCTGCCTGGAGAAGAGCTGAAGAGCTGATGAAGAAGAGCTGCCCTGCCTGTGACTGTGCTTTGTGGAGCTATCCTGAAGTTGCTGCTTCTGCCAGAGTAAGGGGGCAAAGATTGGACTTTGTGTGCCTTCCATCTTGTGAAGATCTCCAAGGGCTTGATTTAGAGCTTGCCTCCTGTTGTTTGAAGTCTCAGGGACAGCAAAGACTTCTCTCTGCCAGCACCTGGAGTCTCTGGAGAGACTCCTACTATGCCCTGCGGTGCCCATCCAGTTCCTGGGACCCTGAAAGGAGAAGCTAGCAGCCTAAAAGGGAGAAATCCACGCACCGGATGCCGTGCGTGGAAAAGATCGACGCAACTCCAATCAATGCGCCACCAGCTTTGCGGCTGAAAATCGACACTCGCCTGCAACGTGACCGGAATATCGACGCATGGAGCTGGGGAAATGGCGCATAGCATCGCAGACGGAGGCTGGGAGATTGCAACCTGTGCTGTGTGGTTTTCGGATCATTGTGCGGCTGGATTTCCGACGCAAACACCACTGGGCATGTAAAAACAACGCAAGGCCTGCCCGGACCTGAGAGTGCTGACCGGATCGAGGCATTGCTTTCCTGCGGAGAGAAGAAACAACGCGCCCGACCCGACGAAAGGAGAAACGACGCAAGGTCTCACTCGTGAGTGAAATCAACGCATCACAAGCCCTTTTTGACGCACACGACCCCGTGCGGGGTTATTTTTGACACACCCCAGGTACATTTTCACACTAACAGTGTTAGCGTTGTGTTTAAAACTAGATGAAGACTCTTTTTGGTTTTTAATTGATAACTTGACTTGTGTATTGTGGATTTTTGTTGTTTTGGTCTTGTTTTGTTGAGATAAATGTTTCCTATTTTTCTAAACCTGTGTAGTGTCATTTTGTAGTGTTTTCATTTAGTTGCTGTGTGTGTTGGTACAAATTCTTTACACCTAGCACTCTGAAGTTAAGCCTTCTGCCCGTGCCAAGCTACCGAGGGGGTAAGCAGGGGTTAGCTGAGGGTGATTCTCTTTTACCCTGACTAGAGCGAGGGTCCTTGCTTGGACAGGGGGTAACCTGACTGCTAACCAAAGACCCCATTTCTAACACTAACTCTAAACTCTAACCCTAAGATACCTAACCAAAACCCTAATCATAAACCTTAACTTCCCAAACCCTCCCCTTAAGATTAACTCTAAATTGTTCTCTACTCTTGACCATGGGTGTTTTGAAACACTGGTGCGCTAAATTACATAATTTTTTCCCTTGACATTACGTGAACTGTCTGGAAAACTATGGACGATTATGGGTAAATTACACAGAATGCACTATAGGGTTTCTTGTGTGAAAAATTAAAATGATGGCATACCTTGTGTTCAAACGTCACTCAAGACACCGTCAAGGAGGCTGGGTCATGGAGATAGGGTCTTCCTTGATACATAGTCTGCTCGAAGCTGTGGCTCGCTAGATATTGTCTGCTCGAACCAGCCCTCTGTTGCAAAAAAGTACTACATTTCACCTGGGTGTAATTTTGGGCATTTTGCATAATTTCAGACTGTGAAATTGCATATAATATGCAAAGCCCCAAGCATAACATGGGAGTATTTTGAAAGATACCAGTAGATTACCCCTAAATGGAAACGCAGATGATTTGAAAGATACCAGTAGATTACCTTTAAGTGGGGGTATGTGGACGATACGAGGAGAGCATGTGTGTTATCAGCAAATCATGTCCTGGAGGTCAGACAAAAGAAAGGCAGGTAGAAGGAATGCTACCTAATAATCATTTAATTTCAATATGGATGTTCTTGCTATGGCCTCCTAATTCTTTGATGTAGTCCTGTGGTTTGCTGCTATACACCTGTAATTTGTTGGTTCAGCTAGCCCTACAGTTTATGACTATAACCTTAGGGTTTATTGCTATAGTCCTGTGGTTTGTTTCTATATCCTGTTGCATTATTGCTATAGTCCTGTGGTTTGTTTCCATGTCATGTAGTTTGTTGCTGCAGCCCTGTGTTGTATTGCTGCAGTCCTCTGATTTGTTGCTATATCCTATTGCTTTATTGCTATATCCCTGTGATTTGTTCCTATAGCCCTGTGGTTTATTGCTAAATCGATCTGATTTACTACTATAGTCATGTGCTTTATTGCTATAGCCCTGTGGTTTGTTCCTATAGCACTGTGGTTTGTTGCTAAATCTGTGTGCTTTCTTGCTGTATCCCTGTGGTTTGTTACTATAGGCCTGTGGTTTGTTCCTATAGCCCTGTGGTTTGTTGCTACATCTGTGTGCTTCATTGGTATATCCCTGTGGTTTGTTCCTATAGCCGTGTGATTTGTTGCTACCTCTGTGTGCTTTATTGCTATATCCCTGTGGTGTGTTCCTATAGCACTGTGGTTTGTTGCTACATCTGTGTGCTTCATTGCTATATCCCTGTGATTTGTTGCTACATCTGTGTGCTTTATTGCTATATCCCTGTGGTTTGTTCCTATAGCCCTGTGGTTTGTTGCTACATCTGTGTGCTTTTTTGCTATAGCCCTGTGGTTTGCTGCTATAGCGCTTTGGTTTATTGCTATATCCGGGTGCTTGATTGCTATAGTCCTGTGGTTTGGCACTATAGACCTTTGATTTCTTGCTACAGCCCTGTGGTTTGTTGCTCTAGCCCTGTGATCTGTTGCTATATAGTGTGCTTTAATGTTAGAGTCCTGTGGTTTGCTGTTACATCCCCGTGGTTTATTGATACAGCCTTGTGCTTTATTGCTATAGTCCAGTGGTCCTTGTGGTTTGCTGCCATAGCCCCGGGGTTTAGTACTATATCAGTGTGTGTTATCGCTACAGCCCCGTAGTTTGTTGCTACAGCCCTGTGGGTTTTTGCTATAGCCCTGTGGTTTGATGCTATATCAGTGTGCTTCATTCAGTTCATTGTTATATTCCTGTGATTTATTGGTATACCCCCGTGGTTTATTGCTACAGCCTTGTGCTTTATTGCTGTATCCAGAGGTTCGCGTGGTTTATTGCCACAGCCCCGGGGTTTGTTGCTATAGCCCTGTGGGTTGTTGCTAGCCACTGTGATTTAGTAGTGATGTGAATAGCAGGTGTGCCCTACTCAGTGGTTCTCTAGTACATTGTGCTTGCTCTGCTGAAAGGCATGCTCCATATGAGATGCTGGGACTCGAACCCGTGACCCGAGGGCTGTGCAGATATGAGTGCAGCAGGTGCGTTCAACCAATGAGCTTTTATCAAGCCACTCTGTAAGCCAAACACAACAATAATGGAAGTGAATGAATCTGACATAAACACCAATCGCATCTGAGGAGCCCTGGAGGCTCTCGCTGTGACGTGTCACTTCACGGATCAGTGGATAAATAAACCAAGAAGTGTATGTAGGTATCTTAAAAGCAGTTGATAAAACAGTGAGTGTTGCACAAACCTCTCTCGGCGGGATCGAGGGACATCTGAGCTGTGTTAGCGTCGGGATCTGATTTAATTCCAGCGGTGCTGCGCGGAAGGTACGCTTGCGCAGGTGATTCCGCGGATCGGGGAAGGACAAGCAGGGGCTGCTGAGTGACGTGGGTGGTCTGCCCGAGCTTCCCCTGGGGCGGCGGCCAATCAAAGGGACAGCCCTCTCCGCGCCCGCGGAGATTAATGTCACCTTGTGTCTGTCGCGGCCGCGTCTTCTCCATCGAGGGCGGGAGATGCGGAAGGCGCCATGTCAGAACGAAATGAAAAAGCCGTAATGTTCTCCCCCGACGGCTCTCGGAGGAATAGAGGAGAGGAGGAAAAACGAAAGGCAATTTAGCGATCAAAGCGGCGGTGGCACCTGGCTCTCCGCTCGGAGGGAGACGTGTCCATCTGCGCGCCTCGGTCACCCAGCCAGAGATGTCAGGGGTTTGCAATGTGTGAGGCGCGGCTTTAGGGCCCCTCAGTGTCCACTACCCGCTTCCTTCTTCTACGCATTCAACTCATGAAGAAAGTTTAGGGGCTGAAGAGGCCACCATTGGAAGGCGATGCGTTTTATGCACCAATACCCAACATTATATGGTAGATCTGGGTGGATTTAGCACAGGTGACAAGTTAACAGAAGATTTACCCTTCGCTCTGCATTAGTCGGGCCCCACAGAGGGGTAGGGAGTCTGGGGATCGACCTACCAAACTTTTGCAGCCAGAACTGCAACTAACATGTCTATCTATCTATCTATCTATCTATCTATCTATCTATCTATCTATCTATCTATCTATCTATCTATCTATCTATCTATACAGACAGACAGACAGACAGACAGACAGACAATCTCAATTCCATACCCCCATGCCTTGATGATCTATATCATCACGGTACATAGAACCACACCTCCTCCGACATCAATACCAACCCTCCTACAATTCATGAAGAAACTAAAAGCTACCTCAGGTAGGCTGACCTTTAACCTCTTCCAATAGCTCCACCTCCTCCCTCTGTCCCCTCCCCCACACATCCGCACTGGGCCTAGCCCCGTGTACAGAGCTCCAGTGCTAGTTAGCTAGGTTAGCGCTTCAGAAATACCAAACACATACAAAATATCCACAACTAGTTGGAGTTTAGCATACTAAATCAATACTTTGCTATGCTGACTTAATTTCACATTTTTTAGTTGATAATCTGTCTGCAAATGTTTTCCTGGCACAATATTGAAAGCTTGATATTGCTGCACCCTGAAACACAGGGAATGTCAAGAACCTCTTGGAATGAATTTTCTACTTTTAACATCATAAAAAGAGCAGAAGTGTTGTGCACTGGCTACCAATATAGTTGTCAATTGAGGCTAGTCAGCAATGCAGCTCTGACTAGTGGCTTGGCCACTGGTACTCCTGGCATTGCACTTAATGCCCATTATCCCAGAGGCCTGACAGCAGGGACAGGAAATACACAGGCTTTGAAAGCTTGGGCTATCTGCTGTTGTTTCTGTTCCTTGCCATCCTGTCCACAGCAAACAGTAGCCTTTAGTGGGTGAAGGATGAAGGGTGTAACGTCACTCCACTACCACTTGCGTTGTGGTGAATCAACGTCCATGGACTGGGCCGGCTCAATCTTCGAGCCATCACACAAAGATCAGACTAATGTAGACAAGGGCTTTGTGAACATGTGAGTCCTAAGATATGTGTGGGCCACATGGCACCACCTTGGTGGCGTACTGCGACCATCTAAGAGGACCACAGCTAAAAAAACAGCAGTTTCCTGAAATATTGTCACAGACTGCTTTGGTATTCATCTTCTGCATTTATAGATTACGCATAGTGTATATTTTGAAATTCCAGGACTGCCAGTGCGCCAATAAGCTGTCCATAGGCTTACGCTAAGCATTTAATACAGAAATACAAAGATGTTGATGGTTATTGTCTGAAGAATGATGTACTTGTTGTGATTTGCTGTCAGGTGGACCCGGCCTTCAGACTGTTCATTGTATGCCAGGTGTCCCAGTGCAGTGTCATCCATTTGTGTGGTCTGATGTGTCTCCAGTACTCTGGTGGCACACATATCTACCTCCTCCCCAGGTCCTCATAAGACCAAGACCTCTCCAGTGCCACAGAACCTGTCTGAGACCACCACGTGGGCAGGAAACTGAGGCTAAACCTGGCAAGGTCTAAAGCACACGTGTAAGATCAGCAGTTGTCCCCCTAAGTGCCCACAAGCTTTGAACAACTGCTCTTGACTCAGACAGTAAAACTAACAATCCTTCCTCTGCTTTGGAGATGGATTGCAGTGATGCCCCTGTCTGTATCTTCCCCTTAGACTGGCTAGGAGAGGAAAGAACACCTCTAGTTACATGATGTGAAGTGATGCTAGCATGCCATTCCCATCACCTCCGCATGCTCCTCTCACCGGTTAAAGTCTGCGTCAGCCCCATTGTTGAACAATGTGGTAACTACCACAGCAATTATGCGTTACATCATGGGAGGGAAAATTAAACCAATGTGTTTCAGCATCATGCCCAGTATGGAGTAAAGCCAGTTTTAAATGGCACCTGACTACATGACGTGCCATCCTGGTGTGACGCTACCCTCCTTGTCCTCTATCTCCCAACTCTCCCTTTAAACTCAATAGCTTCCCTGATGTACCCACTAATTTAAATGAGCAGGTATTGCCAGACACAGAGTACTTGCATTTCTTCAGTTTGAAAGGCAGAGTACCACCACTTCTCAGCAATGTTTCAATGCTTTTCAATGGGATAGTACCGGCACTACAGAGTAGTGATGGAGCATTTTCTAGGCTCTAATTCCGAGGCGATGAAAAGGGTCTCATAAGGGAATCAGGTATCAGTCAATCAACTTTTATTTAACAGTGTCTCCAGGTTGACCAGACAAAAATGACCTAAAACGGAAATAAAGTTAAAGGGTTTTATTACAAATCAAATTAACACTGTGGTCAATGTAAACAAGTCTCAAGAATATACTGTAAATATAGAAAAACAACATTGAATAGCCAAATCATATGAAAAAATTGAAACGAGTTAGCATGAGGCAAGCCAATAATGCTCTACCATCATTTAGTAAAAGTCCTAGTTAATAGCATGAAATTGGTTAGGTAACGCCTTCTTCATCCCTCCATTACAACTCCATTGTACTCGCCTGTCGCTCGGTGCAACGTGTACTATCACCCGCAGCTTCCCACAGCAGTCCTGAGAACGCTGCTCTCCCTGGGCCTCCGGACACGCTTTCCAGCAAGCATGAATAGGGACAGTCATTTCACTCTCCAGCTCCCAATGTTCCATATCCAACGCCTTTTTCCTCAGACTTTCCATTGGAAAAACAGCAGCACATCTATTTCCAAAATAACATTTTTTGTGACTGCACGTACAATGAAATGACACATCAGCAAAATGAAAATGGTTTCTCACGTTAAAGAAATCTTGGCCTAGTCAAGCTAACGTTAAGCTTATACACATTTAACTCCAAGTTATACTGTGCACATATCAATTTCTACTGTAATGTGAATACCAATTATGAAACTCACTTAGGATTTCATGTTGGATTAAATGCAAAGTTTACCAGTACATGAATATAAATGTGATGCAGATGTGCGTTTTAAACCATTAAACTTCAAACTTTAGTGCACCACTTACTTAAACTGTTATTGTTTTAAATGCAAATATGTTAAAATAATATCAAAATGATTATGCAAACAGATTAATTGAATATATTTTATTTTAATAAAGTTAAGGCACATAATAAATGATTTTCCCTAACACTACAGTCAATGCACTTCATTATTGACTTTGAGTGCACCACTTGTACATTAGTGAAATGTTAAAATGCACATTATATTGTCATTATTAATACACATCAGTCATGATTGTGACTTCAGAGGTGTCAGCAAATTCTACGCTGCTCCAGTAGTGAGTATGTACTGTGGGATAGTACATACAAGCACGTCTCTGGGATAGTGAGTTCCAGTACTTCTCTGTTGTTAGTAGCTACTCTGGAATAGTAAGTTGGGGCCCTTTTCAGTTGTTAGTAGGTACGCTGGGATAGTGAGTAGCAGCACTTCTCTGTTGTAAGTAGCTACTCTGGAATAGTGAGTACCAGCATGCCTCCATTGTAAGTAGGTACTCTGGGATAGTGAGTAGGAGCACTTCCCAGTTGTAAGTAGGTACTCTGGGATAGTGAGTAGCAGCACTTCTCTGTTGTTAGTAGCTACTCTGGAATAGTGAGTACCAGCATCCCTCCATTGTAAGTAGGTACTCTGGGATAGTGAGTAGCAGAACTTCTCTGTTGTTAGTAGCTACTCTTGAATATTGAGTACCAGCATTCCTCCATTGTAAGTAGGTACTCTGGGATAGTGAGTAGGAGCACTTCCCAGTTGTAAGTAGGTACTCGGGGATAGTGAGTAGCAGCACTTCTCTGTTGTTAGTAGCTACTCTGGAATAGTGAGTACCAGTCTTCCTCCATTGTAAGTAGGTACTCTGGGACAGTGAGTAGGAGTACTTCCCAGTTGTAAGTAGGTACTCTGGGATAGTGAGTACCAGTACTTCTCAGTTTGGAAGGAGGTGCTCTGGGATAGTGAGTACCAATACTTCTCAGTATAAGTAGGTACTCTGGGACAGTGAGTAGCAGCACTTCCCACTTTTAAGTAGATACTCTGGGATAGCGAGTACTCACACTTCTCAGTTGTAAGTAGGTACTTTGGAATAGTGAGTATCAGCACTTCTCAGTAGGAAGTAGGTACCCTGCAATAGTACCAACACTACTCAGGTGGAAGCAGGTACTCTGGGACAGTGAGTAGCAGGTCTCCTACATCGCCATTTCAAGGACTGGATTTCCCACTCCCGGTAATCCTTAGCTCAGGGTTACCCTGTTGTACCCAAAAGAAGTGCCTAGTGGCTGCCGAGTCGCTCTGAGCTACTGAGACTGTACCTGTTGATAAATGATGAGTGCTTGCCAGGTGTTGGGTAGTAGAGCTGAGGAGTGTGGCTGACAGCATGCTTCCAGGGAGCATAACACGGGACTCTGTGGCGCAGGACCCCATTCAGCCAAAGGCCAATGAGTATTTGTGCGATATGGGAGACTCACGGCCCCCTCATCATATTCTGTGGGGGCGGGTGGGGGGTGTCATTTTATGTTATGCCACTGATGCTTCCTATCTCTTTTTTTATGGTTAGGCGAACTGCCAGGGGCGGCTCCTCCACTATGGCAGAGGAGCGTCGCCCCCCGCCAGCAGCTATGTTTATTATCCGTTCGTTGTGAAAGGGGCAGGGCCATGGAGGATGATGGAGACGAGAGGAGTGCACTGTGCACTCCCCTCAGTGTGCATGTATGTTTGTCCGGCTGTCTCGGGCCTGCCAAACAGATATGCACACTGTGCTGTCTCCAGCCCAGCACTGTGTTGTCTAGCTGGAGAGAGCAGGTACAGGCTCCCAGTCTGCGTGGGCACTCTCAGCCAAACCTAACGCTGCTCTGAGCAGCGTCAGGATAGGCCGCAGGGCAGGCTGGGAGTCTGTTCCTGGAGTGACGAGGGAAAGAGGAGCAGCGGGCAGGCAACAGAGCAAGTACGTTTTTATTTTTTTAATAAATGTTCCCACATCCCTCCTCCTCCTTCTCTGCGCGCAGCACCCCCCCGCCCCTTCAGAGTGCAGCGAGACGCGACTGTGAACAGCTCAATTACATCAATTACGTCACACCTCCAATAAGTTGCTTTCACATGTAGCCCATATTAGAACTTAGCACAGACATTGCACAATTTTGTGATGGCAGCAGGTCCTAAAGTGGCAGGAGGGCAATGGCCGGGGGCTGGCACTGGAGATGCTGTCGGACTGGTTGGGCAATACCTCTAGTCTTAAAGCATCCCATGCTGCAGTCTCTCGAAGGAATATCATGTCACCCGGCTGCCCAGTCTGACCAACCAAGTAACTGAAGAAGGCTTTGAGGTTGGCTGGCTGGCTTTGGTGACAGGCCATGATGGGGAGGACAGACAAGGATAGCATTGTTGTTTGGAAGATGGAGACTGCTTGCTTTCAAGAATCATGAACTTTCAGTTTCAAACTATAGAAAAGTTTCAAGGAAATCTGTGAAATAAAATGCTCCACGTTTATGAGCGAAGTGCAGCCTTTACAGATGCAAGAGTTTTTATCTAGTGCAATTCTACTGCAGTATAAATAGAATAGCAAACTAACGGGATGCTAGGACTGAATATGAAATGTATAAACACATATTACAGATGCCATTATTGGGTCAAATGGTAAACAGGTGAAAGCAAAACAAGAGATGGATGATCAATAGTGTCATAAGAGGCAGGCTCACAAATTATAAGGAGGTGTGTCAAAGCAGTGTGGCTCAGAGACCAATAAACTGCAGAAAAAGAGGAAAACATCTCTAATTTGAAGGAAAAAAGAATAGAGCATGCAATTTATTTCCGAACACATTTATGCTTTAAATATGTTCAGGGGCATTGCCAAGCAAGAATGTGAGCTGCAAGGCAGCAAGCACCTTCCCTAAACCAAAGAAGTAGAGTTGTAGAACTAGGGGCCTGATTTTTGGTTTGGCAGATGGTACTCCGTCCATCAGGGTGAGTAAGGACATTACATCACCACCCTACGGACTACCGTCCGCCAGATTTAGAGATGACCACAAGCCCAATGGTCATTTGATGGTTAGCTGCCATCAGTTTTGACAGCCATTCAAAAAACATTTCAAAAGTTTTTATTTGGCAGAAACAAACTCCCAAAGTAAGAGTTTGTTTCTGAAAAACAAGAACCCAATGATCCCCACACCTAGGGAGTTTTCTCCCAAGGTGTGGGGGTCATTACTGTTCTTTTTCTGTCCCCGTCCTCTCTAAATTGGGCGGGTGGTGTAATGTCCTTCCTTCAAAGGCCCCTACTCTGTTGGGCCATTAGACAAGGCTTTCTGTCAATGGAGCCAATGGGGCTCAGTCGATGGAAAGTTAGCAGTCTGACCCACTAAATAGGGTGGGTGAACCAAGGGATTGGCGTACAAGCTACTCCCATGAGGTTGTGACAGTGTACCTTGTCCATCATGCTTTAAGTAGGGCCATAGGTTCTTATGCCTCCATGTCTCTACTCTCATATGTGGAGTTTCCCAAGGTTCATCTCTGTATCATGGCCTTCAACACTTATCTCCCACCTCCTTGGTTATTATCGGAACTACCAACTAGATTTGAATCATACACTGATGACACTGAAACCCCATAAGAATATATGACCACAAAGGGTGCCCATCATAACATCCTGTCTTCAAGATATTACTTATAACTCTTTTTTTTAATGAAAGCACAACAGATATTCCACTTGTAGGGATGTGACATTAAGAAAACTAAAGAGCTGTGAGTGTT
Organism: Pleurodeles waltl; assembly: GCF_031143425.1. Classification (NCBI taxonomy): domain Eukaryota; kingdom Metazoa; phylum Chordata; class Amphibia; order Caudata; family Salamandridae; genus Pleurodeles; species Pleurodeles waltl. The sequence continues at coordinate 1,695,074,527 of NC_090445.1, forward strand.
TCTAAATATCCATCTATCTGTGCGGTAAGATCCCACACAGTATTCCGCATTCTGTGCTTGGGAGGTCATATAGGACATGCCACAATAATAATAACCATAATAATAACCATAATAATGATAATAATAATAATATTAATGATAATCTAATAATAATAATAACAGCAACAACAATAATAAGTATGATGATGTTAAGAAGTAGAAGAATCATTATAAATATGCTTTAAATAATATTTGCAATTATTCGTGTCAATATTATTATTGTTAAATTTAATAAATATTATTTGTAAGAGTAATAGGGGTGTGATAATAATAATAATAATAACAATAATAATGACACAGACAATAATAATAATAATAATAAAAATAATAACAATAATATTAACAGCAAGAACAATAATAATTATGATGATGATAAAAAGAAGTAGAAGAATCATTCTAAATATGCTTTAAATAATATTTGTAATTATTTGTATCCATAGTATTATTGTTAAATTTAATAAATATTATTTGTAGAAGTACTAGTAGCAACAGCAGTGGTTTGATAATAATAATAATATTAATAATAATAATAACAATAATAACAACTCAAACAGCAACAATAAAAATAATAATAACAAGAACAATAATAATAATAATATTAACAGCAACATCAATAATAATTATGATGATGATAAGAAGTAGAAGAATCATAATAAATATGCTTTAAATAATATTTGCAATTATTCATATTCATATTATCATTGTTAAATTTAATAAACATTATTTGTAGAAGTACTAATGGTAGCAGCAGTGGCGTGATAATAATAATAACAACAATAATAATAACAATAATAATAATAATAACTACATCAGAAGAGTAGCAAAATCAGAGAAAAAGCAGATATACCAGAAGGTGTCTGCATTATGTGTGCCCCCTTACACGTAGTAGTCACACTACAAATCCAGGTCTTAAAAATGTTAAGCATTTGAACAAGAAGGTTTGAAAATCTAAACCTTTAATTCGTAATGTTATGAACTTTCATCGCAAAATGTTGGTCCTTGCAGGGCACGGTTGCATTAGGTTTTCAGAATGATACTAGTTTTGCACATCACCGTCTCTTAGACTCATAGGGTTGTAGTCCCCAAATCATTTATATTAGTAAAGTCAACTTACACGTACAAATATCCTTGTTGCAGAATATAAAGAAAAAGTTAAAAATGTGGATTTACAGTGACAAAAGATGTATTCACATTTACTTTTCCATGCACTCATTCTTTACACAGAGGGCGGGGCGTGGTCATTCCAGGCGGGAATGCCCTCATGTCTGGCAACATTCATAAAGATACTTAATTGAATGTGTTCACAAACATATCCCATTCCAAACCTGCCACAGGTAGTAGAATATCTGTTTATTGAGTGCAAGTGGGTAAGTAACCCCCACACCTGCCTCCAACCACCTGAATGCAAACACTGTGGGGAAAAGCTTTCTTCCAGAGACAAAATAAATTTTTGCTGTGAAGAAAAACTATCAAAGTGCAGCTGCTTATTGTGAACAATGTATCCACTCTTAAGCCTACACTAAGTGCATTTATACTTGTAGAAATGGACACACAGAGTCATAACAGGAACCTACAGGCATTTTCAGGTCACTCTGGAAGCCTGAGGATGCCATAACTTCCTGTGAACACTCAAAACCACAGGAAATCTCAGAAAATAAAAACACATGTCAAATGTCGGAGAGAAGCTCAAAGAGTAAAATTTGAAACTTTTTGTGAAATGAGCCCTTAGTATATACATTAATCTCACGTGCTTGCCCTAAAAAATCTTACCTGCCTTCAGAAACCTCATGGTCAGCAATGGACACCCACCTCTAAACCTTTCAAAATCGAACATGATGAGTAGGGTATCCAAGGATTTATTCAGGCTTATTGATTCCAAGCTTGGGAAGCTCTGGTGTCCTATTTTCACAGGGTGTAGATTTACATTTTTGGTGCCTACATATCTGCAATGCATATCTTCTTAAGTTATTAAGGGAAAAGGATTCGTGGTGATCATCAATTTATCCTATGCTGGGCCCAGTGACAGAGGATCACCAGGTGATTTACGTGCCCGCGCCAGTCTAACTTCAGTCCACTATAACAGGTGCATAATGGATCATTGGAAACCAGCAAGGAAAGACTTATCGTAATCAACCATGGCTGAACCAAGCTCTGGCTGGCCACCCGGGACATGCCCTAGCCGCAACTGGTTTAAATCTCCAAGCAAGGAAGTGCATGCTTCACACCAATTTTAATTTCAACATATTCAAAGAGGTTCGTACAGGGAACCGAGTGGTTAAGGGGCATCCGGTCAGTTATGTCACAATAGGTCTCAAAAGTAGATATCATCAAAGGGGCAATCAAGGCTACCTGTTCTTGGTGAATGTCAGATTGGAAGGACCAGGGAAAGAGAACTGTGTTATTTCTCTGTGCTGGATTATCCCTCCAAGCCCCTAGAAAATGTATGACAGATCTTCAACCATATCAAACTACACTTCAAAGAACTGCACTACACTTCTCACATTTAAACTACACTTCCGTGACTTGGGCTCAATGTCGGAGGACTGCATTACACTTCTCACATTTGAATTGCACTTCCAAGACTTGTACTACACTCAAAGAACTGCACTATACTCCTCATGTTTAAACTACTGTTCCACAACTTGCACTACACTTCATGGAATTGCACTACACTTCTCACATTTGAACTACACTTCCAAGGCTTGCACTACACTTAAAAGAACTGCACTACACTTCTCGCTTTTGAACTACACTTCAATCACTTGCTCCACACTTCAGAGAACTCCACTACACGTCTCACATTTGAACTACACTTCCAAGACGTGTACTACACTTCACAGAAATAGACTACACTTCTCTCATTTGAACAACACTTCAGAGACTTGCACTACACTTCAGAGAAATGTATTACACTTCTCACATTTGAACTACACTTCCATGACTTGCACTACTCTCCAGAGAGCTTCACTACACTTCTCACATTTGAACTACACTTCCAAGGCTTGCACTACACTTCAGGGAACTGCACTATACTTCTCACATTTGAACTACACTTCCATTACTTGCACTACTCTCCAGAGAGCTTCACTACACTTCTCACATTTTCCAAGGCTTGCACTACACTTCAGAGAACTGCACTAAACTTCTCACATTTGAACTACACTTCCGAGACTTGTACTACACTTCACAGAACTGGACTACACTTCTCTCAATTGAACTACACTTCCGAGACTTGTACTACACTTCACAGAACTGGACTGCACTTCTCTCAATTGAACAACACTTCAGAGACTTGCACTACACTTCAAAGAACTGAACTACACGTCTCACATTTGAACTACAATTCAATCACTTGTGCTACACTTCAGAGAACTCCACTACACTTCTCACATTTGAACTACACTTCAGAGGCTTGCGCTACACTTCACATAACTGCACTACACGTCTCACACTTGAGCTACACTTCCAAGATATATTACACTTTGTAGTATAACAGGTTTTTGCACAATACTGTAAAGGATTGTGCTGCACTTTTAGAGAGTTGTGTTACTAAACTATACAGTAATTACATTCACATACTCTTCTTACCCATGCCGAGGTGCAAAGGTGCTTTCAGTGAACAGGTAGCAGGCTGCCATGATGTTATGACACTGCTCAGCACAGCTCTTTTTTCTTCAAAAAGGAACTTCCCAAACAGCACTTGTTTTTGAAAATCATACATCACCAAGATCCACAAATAACTTAAAAAATAAGTACAATGATTTTACTCTAGACTTTTCTTTCGCCTCAACAAGCATTGGCAAAGCCAATAGGTCTTGACTGTGAGAAAGTAGCCTCTTTCTAGCCTTGTTACCCCCACTTTTGGCCTGTTTGTGAGTGTATGTCAGGGTGTTTTCACTGTCTCACTGGGATCCTGCTAGCCAGGGCCCAGTGCTCATAGTGAAAACCCTATGTTTTCAGTATGTTTGTTATGTGTCACTGGGACCCTGCTAGCTAGGACCCCAGTGCTCATAAGTTTGTGACCTATAGGTATGTGTTCCCTGTGTGATGCCTAACTGTCTCACTGAGGCTCTGCTAACCAGAACCTCAGTGGTTATGCTCTCTCATTTCTTTCAAATTGTCACTAACAGGCTAGTGACCAATTTTACCAATTTACATTGGCTTACTGGAACACCCTTATAGTTCCCTAGTATATGGTACTGAGGTACCCAGGGTATTGGGGTTCCAGGAGATCCCTATGGGCTGCAGCATTTCTTTTGCCACCCATAGGGAGCTCTGACAATTCTTACACAGGCCTGCCACTGCAGCCTGAGTGAAGTAACGTCCACGTTATTTCACAGCCATTTTACACTGCACTTAAGTAACTTATAAGTCACCTATATGTCTAACCTTTACCTGGTAAAGGTTGGGTGCTAAGTTACTTAGTGTGAGGGCACCCTGGCACTAGCCAAGGTGCCCCCACATTGTTCAGGGCCAATTCCCCGGACTTTGTGAGTGCGGGGACACCATTACACGCGTGCACTACATATAGGTCACTACCTATATGTAGCTTCACAATGGTAACTCCGAATATGGCCATGTAACATGTCTATGATCATGGAATTGCCCCCTCTATACCATCCTGGCATAGTTGGCACAATCCCATTATCCCAGTGGTCTGTAGCACAGACCCTGGTACTGCCAAACTGCCTTTCCCGGGGTTTCACTGAAGCTGCTGCTGCTGCCAACCCCTCAGACAGGCTTCTGCCCTCCTGGGGTCCAGCCAGGCCTGGCCCAGGATGGCAGAACAAAGGACTTCCTCTGAGAGAGGGTGTTACACCCTCTCCCTTTGGAAAATGGTGTGAAGGCAGGGGAGGAGTAGCCTCCCCCAGCCTCTGGAAATGCTTTCATGGGCACACATGGTGCCCATTTCTGCATAAGCCAGTCTACACCGGTTCAGGGACCCCTTAGCCCTTCTCTGGCGCGAAACTGGACAAAGGAAAGGGGAGTGACCACTCCCCTGACCTGTACCTCCCCTGGGAGGTGCCCAGAGCTCCTCCAGTGTGCTCCAGACCTCTGCCATCTTGGAAACAGAGGTGCTGCTGGCACACTGGACTGCTCTGAGTGGCCAGTGCCAGCAGGTGACGTCAGAGACTCCTTCTGATAGGCTCCTTCAGGTGTTGCTAGCCTATCTTCTCTCCTAAGTTGCCAAACCCTCTTTTCTGGCTATTTAGGGTCTCTGTCTTTGGGGATTCTTTAGATAATGAATGCAAGAGCTCATCCGAGTTCCTCTGCATCTCTCTCTTCACCTTCTGCCAAGGAATCGACTGCTGACCGCGCTGGAAGCCTGCAAAACTGCAACAAAGTAGCGAAGACGACTACTGCAACTCTGTAACGCTGATCCTGCCGCCTTCTCGACTGTTTTCCTGGTGATGCATGCTGTGGGGGTAGTCTGCCTCCTCTCTGCACTAGAAGCTCCGAAGAAATCTCCCGTGGGTCGACGGAATCGTCCCCCTGCAACCGCAGGCACCAAAGAACTGCATCACCGGTACCCTGGGTCTCCTCTCAGCACGACGAGCGAGGTCCCTTGAATCCAGCAACTCTGTCCAAGTGACTCCCACAGTCCAGTGACTCTTCAGTCCAAGTTTGGTGGAGGTAAGTCCTTGCCTCCCCACACCAGACTGCATTGCTGGGAACTGCGACTTTTGCAGCTACTCCAGCCTCCGTGCACTTCCGGCGGAAATCCTTTGTGCACAGTCCAGCCTGGGTCCACGGCACTCTAACCTGCATTGCACGACCTCCTAAGTTGTTCTCCGGCGACGTGGGACTCCTTTGTGGGACTTTGGGTGAGCACTGTTTCACGCATCCTCGTAGTGCCTGTTTCTGGCACTTCTGCGGGTGCTGCCTTCTGCTGAGAGGGCTCCTTATCTTGCTCGACGCCCCCTCTGTCTCCAGACGCAATTGGCAACATCCTGGTCCCTCCTGGGCCACAGCAGCATCCAAAAACACTAACCGCACGATTTGCAGCTAGCAAGGCTTTTTGGCGGTCTTTCGGCGGGAAAACACTTCTGCACGACTCTCCACGGCGTGGGGGATCCATCCTCCAAAGGGGAAATCTCTAGCCCTTGTCGTTCCTGCAGAAACCACAGCTTCTACTGTCCAGTAGCAGCTTCTTTGCCCCCACAGCTGGCATTTCCTGGGCATCTGCCCATCTTTGACTTGCTTGTGACTTTTGGACTTGGTCCCCTTGTTCCACAGGTACCCTCGACAGGAAATCCATCGTTGTTGCATTGTTGGTTTGTGTCTTTCCTGCAGAATTCCCCTATCACGACTTCTATGTCCTTTGGAGAACTTTAGTGCACTTTAGTGCACTTTGCACTTACTTTTCAGGGTCTTGGGGTGGGCTATTTTTCTAACCCTTACTATTTTCTAATAGTCCCAGCGACCCTCTACAAGGTCACATAGGTTTGGGGTCCATTTGTGGTTCGCATTCCACTTTTGGAGTATATGGTTTGTGTTGCCCCTATCCCTATGTGTCCCCGTTGCATCCTATTGTAACTATACATTGTTTGCACTGTTTTCTAATACTATTACTGCATATTTTGGTATTGTGTACATATATCTTGTGTATATTTGCTATCCTCATACTGAGGGTACTCACTGAGATACTTTTGGCATATTGTCATAAAAATAAAGTACCTTTATTTTTAGTATATCTGTGTATTGTGTTTTCTTATGATATTGTGCATATGACACTAGTGATACTGTAGGAGCTTCACTCGTCTCCTAGTTCAGCCTAAGCTGCTCTGCTAAGCTACCATTATCTATCAGCCTATGCTGCTAGACACCCTATACACTAATAAGGGATAACTGGGCCTGGTGCAAGGTGCAAGTACCCCTAGGTACTCACTACAAGCCAGTCCAGCCTCCTACATTGGTTGTGCAGCGGTGGGATAAGTGCTTTGAGACTACTTACCACTCTTGTCATTGTACTTTTCATAAGAGAAAAATATACAAAACAAGTTCAGTGTATGTACACCTAAGCAAAAAGTTTTGCATTTCTTTTCTCACTCTTTTTCTAAAGTGCTGAAAAGTACTTCTAAACTTTCAAAAAGTTCTTTAAAAGTTTTTAAAGTTTTTTTTCTGTCTTTTCTAAAAGTTCTGACAAACTTTTTATCCTTTTCCTATCACTTTAACTCTTTCTAAAATGTCTGGCACAGGCCAAAATGTTGATCTGTCCAAATTTGCATATGATCACCTTAGCTGGAAAGGAGCAAGGAGTCTCTGTGTAGAAAGAGGTTTGAGTGTAGGGAAGAATCCTTCTTTGGAATTATTGCTTAACATGCTTAGAGAACAAGATAAGGCCAGAAGGGCCCCATCTGTTGAAAAAGTAGCCAATGGTTCCCAATCTGATCCAGGGACTCCCCTAGGAAAAGATTCAGGAAAGAAACTTCCTAGCCTGCCCATTACTAGACAGTCTAGCATAGTTGGTAATGATGAAGAGGTACACCATACAGATAGTGTTATCTCACATCATAGCAAAAGTATTGTTTCTCACCACAGTAGAAGTGATGTTTCTGTTAACCGAGCTGTTAGGGTGCCTTCTGTAAGGGACAGGTCTCCTTCTGTCCATTCTCACCACACTTCTGTTTCAAGGAATGTCCCTCCCACCCACCCTGATGACAGATTGTTAGAAAGGGAGCTCAATAGATTGAGAGTGGAACAAACCAGACTGAAGCTCAAGAAGCAACAGCTGGATTTGGATAGACAGTCCTTAGAAGTAGAAAAGGAAAGACAGAAGTTGGATTTTGAAACCCATGGTGGCAGCAGCAGTATTCCCAATAGTCATCCTGCAAACAAGCATGATTCTAGGAATCTGCACAAGATAGTTCCCCCTTATAAGGAGGGGGATGACATTAACAAGTGGTTTGCTGCACTTGAGAGGGCCTGTGTTGTACAGGATGTCCCTCAAAGGCAGCGGGCTGCTATCCTATGGCTATCATTTAGTGGAAAGGGTAGGGATAGGCTCCTTGCTGTGAGAGAAAGTGATGCCAATAATTTTACAGTTCTTAAGAATGCACTCCTGGATGGTTATGGCTTAACCACTGAACAGTACAGGATGAAGTTCAGAGAGACCAAAAAGGAGTCTTCACAAGACTGGGTTGATTTTGTTGACCATTCAGTGAAGGCCTTGGAGGGGTGGTTACATGGCAGTAAAGTTACTGATTATGAAAGCCTGTATAACTTGATCCTGAGAGAGCATATTCTTAATAATTGTGGCGGTCATGGCGGGAACTGCCAGAAGACCGTACCGCGGTCAAAAGACCGCAGCGGTCATTCTGTCTTTCCCGCTGGGCTGGCGGGCGACCGCCAAAAGGCCGCCCGCCCGCCCAGCGGGAAAGCACCAGCAACGAGGAAGCTGGCTCCGAATGGAGCCGGCGGAGTTGCTGGTGTGCGACGGGTGCAGTTGCACCCGTTGCGATTTTCAGTGTCTGCAAAGCAGACACTGAAAATCAATGTGGGGCCCTGTTAGGGGGCCCCACGACACCCGTTCCCGCCAGCCAGGTTCTGGCGGTGAAAACCACCAGAACCAGGCTGGCGGGAAGGGGGTCGGAATCCCCATGGCGGCGCTGCTTGCAGCGCCGCCGTGGAGGATTCACAGGGGCAGCGGGAAGCCGGCGGGAAACCGCCGGCTTCCCTTTTCTGACCAATAGCCCCAGAAGCACCGCCAGCCTGTTGGCGGTGCTTCCTCCGTCCCCTACCCTGGCGGTCTCGGACCGCCAGGGTAGGAATGACCCCTTGTGTGTCTGATTTGTTGCACCAGTATCTAGTGGACTCAGATCTGACCTCTCCCCAAGAATTGGGAAAGAAGGCAGACAAATGGGTCAGAACAAGAGTGAACAGAAAAGTTCATACAGGTGGTGACAAGGATGGCAAGAAGAAAGATGGTGAAAAATCTCAAGATAAGCATGGGGATAAGGGTAAAACCAAAGATCCCACTTCAAATCTTAAACACTCTTCAGAGGGTGGGGATAAAACAAATTCTTCCTCTTCTTCTCAACCTGCACACATTAAAAAGCCTTGGTGCTTTGTGTGTAAAAACAGAGGCCATAGGCCAGGGGATAAGTCCTGTCCAGGTAAACCCCCTGAGCCTACCACCACTAATACATCAAGCTCTAGTGCCCCTAGCAGTAGTGGTACTAGTGGTGGGACTGCTGGCAACAGTCAGGTTAAGGGTGTAGTTGGGTTCACTTATGGGTCCATAATAGAAACTGGGGTAGTCAATCCCAAGACAGTTTCTGTCACACCTAGTGGCATTGGCCTTGCCACACTGGCTGCTTGTCCCCTTACAATGGATAAGTACAGGCAGACAGATTCAATAAATGGTGTTGAGGCCTTGGCCTACAGGGACACAGGTGCCAGTATCACTTTGGTGACTGAAAACCTAGTGGCTCCTGAACAACACATCATTGGACAACAGTATAAAATTATTGATGTCCATAACTCCACTAAGTTTCTTCCCTTAGCTATAATTCAGTTTAGTTGGGGTGGAGTTACTGGCCCTAAGCAGGTGGTGGTATCACCTAGCTTACCTCTAGACTGTCTCTTAGGTAATGACCTAGAGGCCTCAGGTTGGGCTAATGTAGAGTTTTATGCCCATGCAGCCATGCTGGGCATCCCAGAGGAATTGTTCCCTCTCATTTCTACTGAAATGAAAAAGCAAAGGAGAGAAGGCCTGAAAACTCAGGATCCCTCTCCAACAACAGGTAAAAAGGGTATCACAGTATCCCCTAACCACCCTGCCAATCAGGATATAATTCCTGTGGTAGGAGAAACCTCTCCTGGGGTGGCACCTGTTCCAATGGAATCATCAGCTGGCAAAGCTGTACTCCCTGAGGTAGAAGTACCTCTCTGTGGGATAACTAACATTGGTGACAAAAAGAGCACCATTTTAGTTAACATGGAGCATCCCTCCAACCCTCCCAGAGAAATTTTAGTGCAGAAACTCTGCACTGCCTCACAACACTTAGGACAGCATCCCTGCCCTAGTGTGGAGCTCATAGGACAGCATCCCTGCTCCAACTCAAGAGAAACAGCATCCCTGTTCTCTCTTCCAGCCATATGGACAAGGTTTTTGCCCAGCCATGGCTTTTCTGAGACAGCATCCCTGTCTGGCATTCCCATCACTACAAATAGGTCCAGTGGACAATTCCCACTGCTCTAAACTAAAACTTACTGATAGAAACTCTGAAAATACATCTTCACATTGTTGCTTAGCTAAAAAACTTCAAACAGGGTGGTTTACATCCCCACAGGGAAGTAACCATATAGTGGATGATAAATGGAGTAACCAGTCTATTGCAGAGCTACTCTCTACTTATCACCACTTAGACAATAAAGTCTCAACTGGCCAAGGTTAGCCTTATTGTCCTTCGTTTGGGGGGGTTGTGTGAGAAAGTAGCCTCTTTCTAGCCTTGTTACCCCCACTTTTGGCCTGTTTGTGAGTGTATGTCAGGGTGTTTTCACTGTCTCACTGGGATCCTGCTAGCCAGGGCCCAGTGCTCATAGTGAAAACCCTATGTTTTCAGTATGTTTGTTATGTGTCACTGGGACCCTGCTAGCCAGGACCCCAGTGCTCATAAGTTTGTGACCTATAGGTATGTGTTCCCTGTGTGATGCCTAACTGTCTCACTTAGGCTCTGCTAACCAGAACCTCAGTGGTTATGCTCTCTCATTTCTTTCAAATTGTCACTAACAGGCTAGTGACCAATTTTACCAATTTACATTGGCTTACTGGAACACCCTTATAATTCCCTAGTATATGGTACTGAGGTACCCAGGGTATTGGGGTTCCAGGAGATCCCTATGGGCTGCAGCATTTCTTTTGCCACCCATAGGGAGCTCTGACAATTCTTACACAGGCCTGCCACTGCAGCCTAAGTGAAATAACGTCCACGTTATTTCACAGCCATTTTACACTGCACTTAAGTAACTTATAAGTCACCTATATGTCTAACCTTTACCTGGTAAAGGTTGGGTGCTAAGTTACTTAGTGTGAGGGCACCCTGGCACTAGCCAAGGTGCCCCCACATTGTTCAGGGCCAATTCCCCGGACTTTGTGAGTGCGGGGACACCATTACACGCGTGCACTACATATAGGTCACTACCTATATGTAGCTTCACAATGGTAACTCCGAATTTGGCCATGTAACATGTCTATGATCATGGAATTGCCCCCTCTATACCATCCTGGCATAGTTGGCACAATCCCATGATCCCAGTGGTCTGTAGCACAGACCCTGGTACTGCCAAACTGCCTTTCCCGGGGTTTCACTGCAGCTGCTGCTGCTGCCAACCCCTCAGACAGGCTTCTGCCCTCCTGGGGTCCAGCCAGGCCTGGCCCAGGATGGCAGAACAAAGGACTTCCTCTGAGAGAGGGTATTACACCCTCTCCCTTTGGAAAATGGTGTGAAGGCAGGGGAGGAGTAGCCTCCCCCAGCCTCTGGAAATGCTTTCATGGGCACACATGGTGCCCATTTCTTCATAAGCCAGTCTACACCGGTTCAGGGACCCCTTAGCCCTGCTCTGGCGCGAAACTGGACAAAGGAAAGGGGAGTGACCACTCCCCTGACCTGTACCTCCCCTGGGAGGTGCCCAGAGCTCCTCCAATGTGCTCCAGATCTCTGCCATCTTGGAAACAGAGGTGCTGCTAGCACACTGGACTGCTCTGAGTGGCCAGTGCCAGCAGGTGACGTCAGAGACTCCTTCTGATAGGCTCCTTCAGGTGTTGCTAGCCTATCTTCTCTCCTAAGTAACCAAACCCTCTTTTCTGGCTATTTAGGGTCTCTGTCTTTGGGGATTCTTTAGATAATGAATGCAAGAGCTCATCCGAGTTCCTCTGCATCTCTCTCTTCACCTTCTGCCAAGGAATCGACTGCTGAAAGTGCTGGAAGCCTGCAAAACTGCAACAAAGTAGCGAAGACGACTACTGCAACTCTGTAACGCTGATCCTGCCGCCTTCTCGACTGTTTTCCTGGTGGTGCATGCTGTGGGGGTAGTCTGCCTCCTCTCTGCACTAGAAGCTCCGAAGAAATCTCCCGTGGGTCGACGGAATCGTCCCCCTGCAACCGCAGGCACCAAAGAACTGCATCACCGGTACCCTGGGTCTCCTCTCAGCACAACGAGCGAGGTCCCTTGAATCCAGCAACTCTGTCCAAGTGACTCCCACAGTCCAGTGACTCTTCAGTTCAAGTTTGGTGGAGGTAAGTCCTTGCCTCCCCACGCCAGACTGCATTGCTGGGAACCGCGACTTTTGCAGCTACTTCGGCCTCCGTGCACTTCCGGCAGAAATCCTTTGTGCACAGTCCAGCCTGGGTCCACGGCACTCTAACCTGCATTGCACGACCTCCTAAGTTGTTCTCCGGCGACGTGGGACTCCTTTGTGCGACTTCGGGTGAGCACCGTTTCACCCATCCTTGTAGTGCCTGTTTCTGGCACTTCTGCAGGTGCTGCCTGCTGCTGAGAGGACTCCTTGTCTTGCTCGACACCCCCTCTGTCTCCAGACGCAATTGGCGACATCCTGGTCCCTCCTGGGCCACAGCAGCATCCAAAAACACTAACCGCATGATTTGCAGCTAGCAAGGCTTGTTGGCGGTCTTTCGGCGGGAAAACACTCCTGCACGACTCTCCTCGGCGTGTGGGATCCATCCTCCAAAGGGAAAGTCTCTAGCCCTTGTCGTTCCTGCAGAAACCACAGCTTCTACTGTCCAGTAGCAGCTTCTTTGCCCCCACAGCTGGCATTTCCTGGGCATCTGCCCATCTCCGACTTGCTTGTGACTTTTGGACTTGGTCCCCTTGTTCCACATGTACCCTCGACAGGAAATCCATCATTGTTGCATTGTTGGTTTGTGTCTTTCCTGCAGAATTCCCCTATCACGACTTCTATGTCCTTTGGGGAACTTTAGTGCACTTTGCACTCACTTTTCAGGATCTTGGGGTGGGCTATTTTTCTAACCCTTACTATTTTCTAATAGTCCCAGCGACCCTCTACAAGGTCACATAGGTTTGGGGTCCATTCGTGGTTCGCATTCCACTTTTGGAGTATATGGTTTGTGTTGCCCCTATCCCTATGTGTCCCCATTGCATCCTATTGTAACTATACATTGTTTGCACTGTTTTCTAATACTATTACTGCATATTTTGGTATTGTGTACATATATCTTGTGTATATTTGCTATCCTCATACTGAGGGTACTCACTGAGATACTTTTGGCATATTGTCATAAAAATAAAGTACCTTTATTTTTAGTATATCTGTGTATTGTGTTTTCTTATGATATTGTGCATATGACACTAGTGATACTGTAGGAGCTTCACTCGTCTCCTAGTTCAGCCTAACCTGCTCTGCTAAGCTACCATTATCTATCAGCCTATGCTGCTAGACACCCTATGCACTAATAAGGGATAACTGGGTCTGGTGCAAGGTGCAAGTACCCCTTGGTACTCACTACAAGCCAGTCCAGCCTCCTACATTGACTACGCAAGAGCTTTTGGCTTTACCATTGTTTTTTAGCCATGTTGTTCCCCAGCAAGGCTGTTGTTCAGCATGGCTAAAAGTTAGTGGCATAAAGGAGAGTCATGTGTAATGGCAAAGATTGGAATAGAGTGTTGTAGGGTAGAGTGGCAGAGAGTGTTAGGTAGAAAGTGTTATGTATTGGAGTGGCACAGTATTGAGTTGTGTAGAGTGGCATATACTGGAGTAGCATAGAGTAGAGTGGACTTGTGTAGAGTGCATTTGTGTAGTGTTGCAGAGTATAGTGTTACTGAGTGCAGCAGAATTGTATTCAGTGGTGTACAGTGCAGCATCGTACAATGTTGTGGCATAGATTAGAGTGGTGTATAGTAGAGTGCAGTGGTGCAGAGTGGAATGGTGCAGAATGGGGTGGCACAGAGTAGAGTGGTGTAGAGTAGCGTAGAGTGCAATGTCATTGAGTGCAGTGGCATACCGTAGAGTGGCGTAGAGCGGTGCAGAGTAGAGTGGCATAAAGTTGAGTGATGCAGAAGGCAGTGGCTCAGAGTAGAGTTGAGTGGTGTAGAGTGCAGTGGTGTAGAGTGCAGAGTAGAGTCAAATGGCATAGAATGCAGTGTTATAGAGTGGTGAAGAGCAGAGTAGCATAGAGTGGTGCAGAGTAGAGTATAGTGCCATAGACTGCAGTGGCATAAGGTGCACTAGTGTAGAGTGCAGTAGTGCAAAGTAGAGCAGCATAAAGCTCAGTGACGGAGAGTGCAGAGTTGCAGAATAGAGTGCAATGGTGTAGACTGTCGTGGAGTGGCATAGAGAGCAGTGAGGTAGAGTACAGTGATGCAGAGTAGACTGCAGTGACATCGAGTGCAACTGTGTAAAGTGCATTTGTGTAGAGTGCAATGGTTAAGAGCAGAGTGGCGTAGAGTGCAGTGGCATAGAGTTCAGTGGTGCAGAGTGGAGTATAGTTGCATAGAGTGCAGTGGCGTAGAGTAGATTATTTCAGAGTAAAGTGAAGTGGCATAGAATGGAGTGGGGCAAGGTAGAGTGTAGTTAGGTAGAATGGCATAGAGTGTAATGGTGTAGAGTAAAGTGGTGTAGAGTGCAGTGGCATAGAGTTCAGTGGTGCAGAGTGGAGTACAGTTGCATATAGTGCAGTGGCGTAGAGTAGGTTCTTTCAGAGTAAAGTGAAGTGGCATAGAGTGGAGTGGGGCAGGGTAGAGTGTAGTTGGGTAGAATGACATAGAGTGTAACATGTAGAGTAAAGTGGTGTAGTAGCACAAAGTGCAGCGGTGCAGAGAAGATTAGAGTAGCGTGCAGTGGATTGCCGTAAAGTGCAGGGATATAGAGTTGGGTGTTACAGAGTAAATTGCACTGGTTTAGAGTGCATTGGCATAGTGTGCAGTGATGTAGAGTGGCAGAGATTACAGTAGTGTAGAGAGAAGTTTTGCAGAGTAGATTGGTGTGGCCTAGACTGGAGTGGTGTAAAATGCAGAGGTAAAGAGTGCAATGGCATAGAGTAGGGTTGTACAGGATAGAGTAGAGAGGCGAAGCATGGAGTAGCGTAGAGAGCAGTGGTATAGTGTGGAGTGGTGCAGACTGCAGTGGTGTGGAGTAATGTAAAGTGGAGTGGTGCAGAGTAGAGTGCAGTCCTGTGGGTTGGTGCAGAGTAGAGTGGAGTGGCGTAGAGTGGAGTATTCCTAGTGTGTTAGCACACTGCCATTACAGACTGCACACTTTCAATTGAAATGACCATTACATTTGCTTTGCACATTTACATTTTACTAATAAAACTGTACAATGCAGAGAAGGAAAATTGCATCACCTAGTTTAATGATTCATTTTGATCATATTAAAGAATTTTTTCCAACACACTTCAGAAATAACAAAAAAAGTGCTTCATTTGTGCATTCATAGTTCTGATATTTTCTGAAATACTTGCATTGTTCATTTAAATGTTTTTGTATGCTAGACAAAAACTAATTCCTACCCTGAGTATCCAGCAAGATTGTCACATAAGTCCTCTCACTTTGAAGTCAAAGAAAGAAAAGTAAACAAGTCCCCTCAGAAGACAGCACCTGACTTTTGACTTCGGTCTTTGAATAAACAGCAAATGTAACGAGATATGAACAAAATTTAAAGAACTGTTTACAGAAAAGAGTTTGTGGAAGGATACAAAAAACAAGGTTTAGGCAACGGGACCTGGAATGCCTTAAGCAAATAAAGCCAACAAATGGAAAATCGGAATGTGTGAGTTACAAACCATAAAGCCAATGGTAATCAACGGGTGGAATGCATTCCTAGGTCAACTTTCTGAAAGTCCCCAATATGCCTTTAGCAAAGTAGGCTGTGACCTAAAAACATGCAAGAAACTTGATTGTGCCTTGACCCTTTTTATCACAACTTTAAAGAAAAGAAATGCATTTTGTCAATTTTTAACCTCATAAAAAGAGCTAACATAATGTGAAATAAGTTTGCTCCACTGCGTGTGGGCAGATTTACAGGACTATTAATGATGTGGATTCACTCTTTCACACCCAGTAGCTCGCCACATAAACACAGGGAGATACACAGAGCTCCCTCACATGTGATGTAAATATTCTAAGCAGTTCTCGAAGCTTGGGAGTATGTGGCTTTGACCTAGACTGAGTGCCCTCTTCTTTTCAGCCAGAGGGTTGTCTTCCTGATGAGCTATCATAAGAGAATAATATGTCTTAGAAGCTGCTTCAGATGTATCTGGGTGGTGCTATACCAGCCCAAAACAATAATATTTGGTCTAAATGGTTAAATCACAGTGACATTTTCCAGTTATGCATCTAGTCGATCATGATGGGAGAGCGATGGTACATCAAGGGCCGGTCATGATGGGAGCGAGATGGTACATCCATCCAGGGTCGGTCCTCATGGGAGAGAGATGGTACATCCAGGGCTGGTTGTGATGGGAGAGAGATGGTACCTCGGTCATGATGACAGACAGAGACGGTACATCCATCCAGGGTCAATCATGATGGGAAAGAGAAAGTACATCCATTCAGGGCTGGTCATGATGGAAGAGAGATGGTACCCACAGAATTGGTCATGATGGAAGAGAAATGGTACATCGGGGGCCAGTTGGGATGGGAGAGAGAGATCGAACATCGAGGGCCGGTCTTGATGGGAGAAAGATGGTACATCCATGTAGGGTCTGTCGTGATGGGAGAGAGATGGTACATCTATCCAGGGTTGGTCATGATGGGAGAGAGATGTTACATCCATCCAGAGTCAGTCATGATGGAACAGACATGGTACACCCAGCATCGATCATGATGGGAGACAAATGTTACATGCAGGGCCATTCTTGATGGGGGAGAGATGGTACAACTAGAGTTGGTCATGATGGAAGAGAGATGGTACTTCCAGAGTCAGTCATGATGGGAGAGAGATGGTACATCCGGAGTCAGTCATGATGGGAAAGAGATGGTACATCTTCCTGGCTACCCATAAGTTTAAAGACTTACTTGGAAATGGAAATAGATTTTGTCAAGGTTGTAGCTCAACAAGGACTGGAAAGTGAGCTAATACTATACTCACAGCTGCTGCAATCATGTAATTCTTTAGGCACAGCACTTTCCACATAATTATGGATTGCTGCATTTGCCACATAATCAATCATCTGATGCATAATTCGTAGATTGTAACAAAAATGACTTCTTGCTGAAACGGACCAAGAGTTACTAAAGACGCTGCAGCGTTTGCTGTCGCGCTGTGAAAACTCTTTGCAAAGGCTGACGGCCTCCGTTTAGTTGATTTGTGCAGTTTTAAGGTGTTACACTGATGCTAATAAGGTGAAAGATTTTCCCAATGTTAACTTGTGTAAAAAGAACACAATAATGTGCTGTGTGCAAGAAGCAGTTCACCAGCTGACCACGTTTCCTAATTTTTTTGTTTTCCTGTTAAATCACGTTTGCTGCATTCACTATTAGATTATTTTAGCCAGTGCTTGAAATGGAAAAAATAGAAGTGCGGGGTCTCTGTACCAGAGTACCTGCTTGTTTCTGAGAAGTGCCGGTACTCTCGAATGAAAAGTATTACGATTTACTTGCCGGTAGTCAGTGCCGGACAGTACCGGCCCCATTAAAGCACTGCCTTTAGCGCAATGAAGCACTAGGGCATAATTTGCGCTATAAAAAATACCTGTTCACTCACTCACTACACAAGCACCATGCACCAGACATATTTCTCACTAGTGCCATGTTTCTCTAATATGTTCCCGGGTGTGAATAAAGCATTGCACGCGTGAAATGGGTTGAAAAAGGTGACCGCCTGAACACATAACAAGAGCCGGAACCTTTCCTGTTTCCAGACACGCCCACGAACCCCTGTGACCTCCCGTGGGCTGGCGCTCTTCCAAAGAAGGCGCATTGCACAAGCACGAGGCGCCACGCCCGCGCTTTGAAGTGCTCCCTGTAGGTTCTCAAGTCAGTAATTATAGCGCTGCCTGCTGCAGCAGACACCTATAAATTACATCTTCAGATGACGAAGTGCCATCTGAGGACACGAGGCGCTTTCCTTGCCACCAATAGCGCTACGGAGAGTTTTTACAAGAGCTGGCAGTGGTTCAGAGAACAGCTTGTGCTAACAGAGCAGTCTTTCATATCGCACTTTTTCTTCTCTGACGGTGACATTAATAAACAGGTTCTGTAAGTATAACTCACTGGGCTGTAAAAGTGGGTGTGCGAGGATATACTGCGGCTTGTGAAAGTTGCAAATTATTATCAATTCTCACATTCATTCTTTTATTGCCTTCTTCATAAGATCCTTTTTTATCTGTTAAGTTTGTAATACTTATGTCACGTCGAAGAGTGGCAGCACTAAAAGCCGAAGTAGCAATAAATGCGATTTATGCATCCAATCCAAGCAAGTGCAGGATTCCCAAACCCCGTCGTCAATGCGTCTCCATGGCCGCCTGGACAGGTGAAAGCGCGATGTGAGATGTGGTACATCCAGGGTCGGCCATGATGGGAGAGAGATGGTACATCAAGGGCTGGTCATGATGGGAGAGAGATGGTACATCAAGGGCTGGTCATGATGGGAGAGAGATGGTACATCCAGGGTCGGTCATGATGGGAGAGAGATGGTACATCCAGGGTCGGTCATGATGGGAGAGAGATGGTACATCCAGGGTCGGTCATGATGGGAGAGAGATGGTACATCAAGGGCTGGTCATGATGGGAGAGAGAGGGTACATCCAATGCCCATCATGATGGGAGAGAGATGGTACATCCTGGGTCGGTCATGATGGGAGAGAGATGGTACATCCTGGGTCGGTCATGATGGGAGAGAGATGGTACATCAAGGGCCGGTCATGATGGGAGAGAGATGGTACATCCAGGGTCGGTCATGATGGGAGAGAGATGGTACATCCAGGGTCGGTCATGATGGGAGAGAGATGGTACATCCAGGGTTGGTCATGTTGGGAGAGAGATGGTACATCCAATGCCCATCATGATGGGAGAGAGATGGTACAGCCAGGGTCAGTCATGATGGGAGAGAGATGGTACATCAAGGGCTGGTCATGATGGGAGAGAGACTGCTGCATCCAATTCCCATCATGATGGGAGAGAGATGGTACATCCAGGGTTGGCCATGATGGGAGAGAGATGGTACATCAAGGGCTGGTCATGATGGGAGAGAGACTGCTGCATCCAATTCCCATCATGATGGGAGAGAGATGGTACATCCAGGGTTGGCCATGATGGGAGAGAGATGGTACATCAAGGGCTGGTCATAATGGGAGGGAGACGGCTGCATCCAATGCCCATCATGATGGGAGAGAGATGGTACATCCTGGGTCGGTCATTATAGGATAGAGAGATGATACAACCAGACTCGGTCATGATGGGAGAGAGATGGTACATCAAGGGCTGGTCATGATGGGAGAGAGACTGGTGCATACAATGCGCATCATGATGGGAGAGAGATGGTACATCCAGGGTCGGCCATGATGGGAGAGAGACTGGTGCATCCAGTTCCGCTCATGATACGAGAGAGAGATGGTACATCCAGGGACGTTCATGATGAGAGAGAGAGGGTACATGCAGGGTTGGACATGATGGCAGAGACAGATGGTACATCCAGGGTTGGTCATGATCGGAGAGAGATGGTACATCCAATGCCCATCATGATGGGAGAGAGATGGTACATCCAGGGTCGGTCATGATGGGAGAGAGATGGTACATCAAGGGCTAGTCATGATGGGAGAGAGACTGCTGCATCCAATGCCCATCATGATGGGAGAGAGATGGTACATCCAGGGTCGGCCATGATGGGAGAGAGATGGTACATCAAGGGCTGGTCAGGATGGGAGAGAGACTGCTGCATCCAATGCCCATCATGATGGGAGAGAGATGGTACATCCTGGGTCGGTCATTATAGGATAGAGTGATGATACAACCAGACTCGGTCATGATGGGAGAGAGATGGTACATCAAGGGCTGGTCATGATGGGAGAGAGACTGGTGCATACAATGCCCATCATGATGGGAGAGAGATGGTACATCCAGGGTTGGCCATGATGGGAGAGAGATGGTACATCAAGGGCTGGTCATGATGGGAGAGAGACTGCTGCATCCAATGCCCATCATGATGGGAGAGAGATGGTACATCCTGGGTCGGTCATTATAGGATAGAGAGATGATACAACCAGACTCGGTCATGATGGGAGAGAGATGGTACATCAAGGGCTGGTCATGATGGGAGAGAGACTGGTGCATACAATGCCCATCATGATGGGAGAGAGATGGCACATCCAGGGTCGGCCATGATGGGAGAGAGACTGGTGCATCCAGTTCCGCTCATGATACGAGAGAGAGATGGTACATCCAGGGACGATCATGATGAGAGAGAGAGGGTACATGCAGGGTTGGACATGATGGCAGAGACAGATGGTACATCCAGGGTTGGTCATGTTGGGAGAGAGATGGTACATCCAATGCCCATCATGATGGGAGAGAGATGGTACAGCCAGGGTCAGTCATGATGGGAGAGAGATGGTACATCAAGGGCTGGTCATGATGGGAGAGAGACTGCTGCATCCAATTCCCATCATGATGGGAGAGAGATGGTACATCCAGGGTTGGCCATGATGGGAGAGAGATGGTACATCAAGGGCTGGTCATGATGGGAGAGAGACTGCTGCATCCAATTCCCATCATGATGGGAGAGAGATGGTACATCCAGGGTTGGCCATGATGGGAGAGAGATGGTACATCAAGGGCTGGTCATGATGGGAGGGAGACGGCTGCATCCAATGCCCATCATGATGGGAGAGAGATGGTACATCCTGGGTCGGTCATTATAGGATAGAGAGATGATACAACCAGACTCGGTCATGATGGGAGAGAGATGGTACATCAAGGGCTGGTCATGATGGGAGAGAGACTGGTGCATACAATGCGCATCATGATGGGAGAGAGATGGTACATCCAGGGTCGGCCATGATGGGAGAGAGACTGGTGCATCCAGTTCCGCTCATGATACGAGAGAGAGATGGTACATCCAGGGACGTTCATGATGAGAGAGAGAGGGTACATGCAGGGTTGGACATGATGGCAGAGACAGATGGTACATCCAGGGTTGGTCATGATCGGAGAGAGATGGTACATCCAATGCCCATCATGATGGGAGAGAGATGGTACATCCAGGGTCGGTCATGATGGGAGAGAGATGGTACATCAAGGGCTAGTCATGATGGGAGAGAGACTGCTGCATCCAATGCCCATCATGATGGGAGAGAGATGGTACATCCAGGGTCGGCCATGATGGGAGAGAGATGGTACATCAAGGGCTGGTCAGGATGGGAGAGAGACTGCTGCATCCAATGCCCATCATGATGGGAGAGAGATGGTACATCCTGGGTCGGTCATTATAGGATAGAGTGATGATACAACCAGACTCGGTCATGATGGGCGAGAGATGGTACATCAAGGGCTGGTCATGATGGGAGAGAGACTGGTGCATACAATGCCCATCATGATGGGAGAGAGATGGTACATCCAGGGTCGGCCATGATGGGAGAGAGACTGGTGCATCCAGTTCCGCTCATGATACGAGAGAGAGATGGTACATCCAGGGACGTTCATGATGAGAGAGAGAGAGGGTACATGCAGGGTTGGACATGATGGCAGAGACAGATGGTACATCCAGGGTTGGTCATGATCGGAGAGAGATGGTACATCCAATGCCCATCATGATGGGAGAGAGATGGTACATCCAGGGTCGGTCATGATGGGAGAGAGATGGTACATCAAGGGCTGGTCATGATGGGAGAGAGACTGCTGCATCCAATGCCCATCATGATGGGAGAGAGATGGTACATCCAGGGTCGGCCATGATGGGAGAGAGATGGTACATCAAGGGCTGGTCAGGATGGGAGAGAGACTGCTGCATCCAATGCCCATCATGATGGGAGAGAGATGGTACATCCTGGATCGGTCATTATAGGATAGAGTGATGATACAACCAGACTCGGTCATGATGGGAGAGAGATGGTACATCAAGGGCTGGTCATGATGGGAGAGAGACTGGTGCATACAATGCCCATCATGATGGGAGAGAGATGGCACATCCAGGGTCGGCCATGATGGGAGAGAGACTGGTGCATCCAGTTCCGCTCATGATACGAGAGAGAGATGGTACATCCAGGGACGATCATGATGAGAGAGAGAGGGTACATGCAGGGTTGGACATGATGGCAGAGACAGATGGTACATCCAGGGTTGGTCATGTTGGGAGAGAGATGGTACATCCAATGCCCATCATGATGGGAGAGAGATGGTACAGCCAGGGTCAGTCATGATGGGAGAGAGATGGTACATCAAGGGCTGGTCATGATGGGAGAGAGACTGCTGCATCCAATTCCCATCATGATGGGAGAGAGATGGTACATCCAGGGTTGGCCATGATGGGAGAGAGATGGTACATCAAGGGCTGGTCATGATGGGAGAGAGACTGCTGCATCCAATTCCCATCATGATGGGAGAGAGATGGTACATCCAGGGTTGGCCATGATGGGAGAGAGATGGTACATCAAGGGCTGGTCATGATGGGAGGGAGACGGCTGCATCCAATGCCCATCATGATGGGAGAGAGATGGTACATCCTGGGTCGGTCATTATAGGATAGAGAGATGATACAACCAGACTCGGTCATGATGGGAGAGAGATGGTACATCAAGGGCTGGTCATGATGGGAGAGAGACTGGTGCATACAATGCGCATCATGATGGGAGAGAGATGGTACATCCAGGGTCGGCCATGATGGGAGAGAGACTGGTGCATCCAGTTCCGCTCATGATACGAGAGAGAGATGGTACATCCAGGGACGTTCATGATGAGAGAGAGAGGGTACATGCAGGGTTGGACATGATGGCAGAGACAGATGGTACATCCAGGGTTGGTCATGATCGGAGAGAGATGGTACATCCAATGCCCATCATGATGGGAGAGAGATGGTACATCCAGGGTCGGTCATGATGGGAGAGAGATGGTACATCAAGGGCTAGTCATGATGGGAGAGAGACTGCTGCATCCAATGCCCATCATGATGGGAGAGAGATGGTACATCCAGGGTCGGCCATGATGGGAGAGAGATGGTACATCAAGGGCTGGTCAGGATGGGAGAGAGACTGCTGCATCCAATGCCCATCATGATGGGAGAGAGATGGTACATCCTGGGTCGGTCATTATAGGATAGAGTGATGATACAACCAGACTCGGTCATGATGGGAGAGAGAGATGGTACATCAAGGGCTGGTCATGATGGGAGAGAGACTGGTGCATACAATGCCCATCATGATGGGAGAGAGATGGTACATCCAGGGTTGGCCATGATGGGAGAGAGATGGTACATCAAGGGCTGGTCATGATGGGAGAGAGACTGCTGCATCCAATGCCCATCATGATGGGAGAGAGATGGTACATCCTGGGTCGGTCATTATAGGATAGAGAGATGATACAACCAGACTCGGTCATGATGGGAGAGAGATGGTACATCAAGGGCTGGTCATGATGGGAGAGAGACTGGTGCATACAATGCCCATCATGATGGGAGAGAGATGGCACATCCAGGGTCGGCCATGATGGGAGAGAGACTGGTGCATCCAGTTCCGCTCATGATACGAGAGAGAGATGGTACATCCAGGGACGATCATGATGAGAGAGAGAGGGTACATGCAGGGTTGGACATGATGGCAGAGACAGATGGTACATCCAGGGTTGGTCATGTTGGGAGAGAGATGGTACATCCAATGCCCATCATGATGGGAGAGAGATGGTACAGCCAGGGTCAGTCATGATGGGAGAGAGATGGTACATCAAGGGCTGGTCATGATGGGAGAGAGACTGCTGCATCCAATTCCCATCATGATGGGAGAGAGATGGTACATCCAGGGTTGGCCATGATGGGAGAGAGATGGTACATCAAGGGCTGGTCATGATGGGAGAGAGACTGCTGCATCCAATTCCCATCATGATGGGAGAGAGATGGTACATCCAGGGTTGGCCATGATGGGAGAGAGATGGTACATCAAGGGCTGGTCATGATGGGAGGGAGACGGCTGCATCCAATGCCCATCATGATGGGAGAGAGATGGTACATCCTGGGTCGGTCATTATAGGATAGAGAGATGATACAACCAGACTCGGTCATGATGGGAGAGAGATGGTACATCAAGGGCTGGTCATGATGGGAGAGAGACTGGTGCATACAATGCGCATCATGATGGGAGAGAGATGGTACATCCAGGGTCGGCCATGATGGGAGAGAGACTGGTGCATCCAGTTCCGCTCATGATACGAGAGAGAGATGGTACATCCAGGGACGTTCATGATGAGAGAGAGAGGGTACATGCAGGGTTGGACATGATGGCAGAGACAGATGGTACATCCAGGGTTGGTCATGATCGGAGAGAGATGGTACATCCAATGCCCATCATGATGGGAGAGAGATGGTACATCCAGGGTCGGTCATGATGGGAGAGAGATGGTACATCAAGGGCTAGTCATGATGGGAGAGAGACTGCTGCATCCAATGCCCATCATGATGGGAGAGAGATGGTACATCCAGGGTCGGCCATGATGGGAGAGAGATGGTACATCAAGGGCTGGTCAGGATGGGAGAGAGACTGCTGCATCCAATGCCCATCATGATGGGAGAGAGATGGTACATCCTGGGTCGGTCATTATAGGATAGAGTGATGATACAACCAGACTCGGTCATGATGGGCGAGAGATGGTACATCAAGGGCTGGTCATGATGGGAGAGAGACTGGTGCATACAATGCCCATCATGATGGGAGAGAGATGGTACATCCAGGGTCGGCCATGATGGGAGAGAGACTGGTGCATCCAGTTCCGCTCATGATACGAGAGAGAGATGGTACATCCAGGGACGTTCATGATGAGAGAGAGAGAGGGTACATGCAGGGTTGGACATGATCGGAGAGAGATGGTACATCCAATGCCCATCATGATGGGAGAGAGATGGTACATCCAGGGTCGGTCATGATGGGAGAGAGATGGTACATCAAGGGCTGGTCATGATGGGAGAGAGACTGCTGCATCCAATGCCCATCATGATGGGAGAGAGATGGTACATCCAGGGTCGGCCATGATGGGAGAGAGATGGTACATCAAGGGCTGGTCAGGATGGGAGAGAGACTGCTGCATCCAATGCCCATCATGATGGGAGAGAGATGGTACATCCTGGATCGGTCATTATAGGATAGAGTGATGATACAACCAGACTCGGTCATGATGGGAGAGAGATGGTACATCAAGGGCTGGTCATGATGAGAGTGAGACTGGTGCATCCAATGCCCATCATGATGGGGGAGAGATGGTACATCCAGGGTCAGTCATTATGGGATAGAGATGATACATCCAATGTCCTTCATTACAGAAGAGAGATGATAGATCCAGAGTCGGCCATGATGGGCGAGAGATGGTACATCCAGGGCTGCTCATGATAGTAGAGAGAGATAGTACACCCAGAGTCAAGTCATGATAGCAGAAAGATGATATAACCATCCCCTGTTGTGATGAGAGAGATGGTACATCAATGTCCGGTAATGATTGGAGAGAGATGGTACACCAATGCCCATCATGATGGGAGAGAGATGGCACATCCAGGTCCGGTCATGATGGGAGAGAGATGGTACACCAATGCCCATCATGATGGGAGAGAGATGGCACATCCAGGTCCAGTCATGATGGGAGAGAGATGGTGCATTGTGGGCCAGTCATGATGCGGAAGAGATGTTACATCCAGAGCCGGTCGTAATGGAGAGAGAAGGTACATCCAGAGTCAGTCATGATGGGAGAGAGAGATGGTACATCCAGGGCACCTCATAATGAAGGGAGAGATGGTACATCCAGTGCCCACTCATGATGGGAGAGAGGTGGTACATCCAGGGTTGGTCATGTTGCAAGAGAGATGGTACATCCAGGGCTGGTCATGATTGGAGAGAGATGGCACATCGAGGGGTGGTACACCCAATGCCGGTCATGATGGGATAGGAATGGTACATCCAGGCCGGTCATGATGGGAGATTGATGGTACATCCAGGGCTGGTCATGATGGGAGAGAGACTGGTACATTCAAGGTCGGTCATTATGGGAGAGAGATGGAACATCCACTGCCGTTCTTGATGAGAGTGAGATGGTCCATCCAGGGCTGGTCATTATGGAAGAGAGATGGTACATCCAGAGTGGGCCATGATGGCAGAGAGATGGTACATCCAGGGCCAGTCACAATGGTAGAGAGGTGGTACATTGAGGGCCCAGTCACAATGTGAGAGAAACAGTACAACCAGGGTCGCTCACGATGGGAGAGAGATGGTACATCCAGGGCCGGTGATGATGGAGGAGAAATGGTACATCCAGGGCTGCTTGTGCTGGGAGAGCGATGGTAACATTCAGGGACAGTCATGATGGTAGAAAGATGGTACATCCAGGTGCAATCATGATGGCAGAGAGATGGTACACTGAAGGTCCGGTCACAATGTGAGAGAAATAGTATATCCAGGGCCGGTCATGGTAGAAGTGAGATGGTACATCCAGAGTCGTTTTTTTTTTTCAAGTGTTTTCTATTTAAAGTGGCTTAATTTGGGAACCACCGGCACTTATTTTCCCTGGCTTTGACCCAAGCAAGAAAGAGAAAAGCACAAAATGGAACAAAAAGAGGAAGAAATAGAGAGAAAAAAGTGACAAAGGGAGAATGCAGTGATGAAAGATGAACCTTCCAAGTGTCATAAAGCAGCAGGGTGTTTGGTGGTGTATTAAAATTGCAGAAGGTGGAAGCAAGTTTACACAGTATTCAGAATGGCAACATATAATAACGCTGACCGTGGGCTATTGAGCAAAACTATTATTCCCAGCACTTTGTGCCATTTACACGAACAAATTTCCCCATAGACACAGAATGAATAAAACCCTTTGATACATCTGGCCCTTTCTCTTTTAGAAATCAAGCACTATTTCCCTTGAAAACTTGTGGTGGAGGGTGAAATCTGTGACTGCAGCCACCACTCCTCTTCTGGCTCACTTCGGCCCCACTTACAAGTTGCACATGAAAGGTGTGCAGGAAGCCAGGGAAGGAATCACCAAATTCCGAACGTAATGGCACAGTCCAAATTGATATTATCATGCCGAGAATGCGGAATAACCCTGCACCCATGGAATCATCAGGGCCAAGATCTGCATGGGGATTCCAGATTTCAGGGACATTTCTGCTCCTGTTTATCAGCATTTCTGAGCAGGGACAATTGACAGGGTTTAACAGGCATGGGAAGCTCTGGACCAGTGGGGGGCATTTTGGGGCAGTGGGCGCGGGGTATTTTAAGCACTGTCATCCTTTAGGAGGGGTTGGGTGGGTGGCAGGATACGCTAGTGCCTACAGCCCCTGTCCAGATGTACATACAATTTTACTGGCCAGCTATTACATCCAGTGTAAGCAGAGTGCTGGAACACTGGGTCAGGTTTGATCAGCAAGAGCAGGGGTCTCCAAACTTTTCAGTACGAGGGACGCATTGTATATTTTACAAATATTCGTGGGCAGAAAAAAATCAGTTTTATAAATGAATGAATAAAATTGAAATGAATGTACAAGATTTACTTGGATCTTTTTTTGTAATCAGCATGATATGATTCAGAACAAAAGAGAAATTTGGAAACTACAAAGAAACAATGCCATATTTTAACTGAGAAATTATATCCTTTTTTCAAAAATGTCAAACATCAGCAAGTGCTCTGGCAAAATAATCAATTATTTACTGTAGATAAGAAAGCAGGCTATTCATTTTTTATTTAATTGTAAATACTGAAGATTTACAAATGTACATGAAATGAGAATTTGTCCAATTTTGTAGCTCGTAATAAGACAGATAAACATACTCCAAGAAAGAACATCAGCAAAACAAAGTAAAGAAATTCAAAATAAACTTGAGTCATTAATAAAGGTGGGACAAAAATAAATTCAGCCTGCACCTTTCAACACAATTCCGGAAATTTGAGTGTTTGCAATATCTGCACTAGGAGCTTGCTCTTTTCAAAGATCTGGTATACACAACATCGCTGTCAAAGAGGCTCCCATGCAACCTCCAGGCTGCCAAAGGAATTGGATCTATATTTCCCTTTGATCATCAGACTCCGAGACTTTGGAAAACAACAGAGGGCAGAATAAAGCCTTGTACAGTGCGGGATGTGGCCTACTGGATGTAGTTTGGAGACCCCTGCGCTAGAACAGTAGCCCACCCAGGGATACTGATCTAGCTGACTTCTAATTTTCCCCTTTGCACTGGATGGAGGTGGCAGCTGGGTACTACAAAGATAGGAAATGTTGCCGTAGAGTAAACTGCAGATGGGGTCTCGCTTTTATCACTGAGATAAAGATGGGACCTGTATTTGGCCATGAAGGGTGTAACCATTTTCACCAGTGAACATCTGTGTATGTGATTAATGAATATTAGTTCTCACTCAAACCTCCACCATGTCCATGGAATTAACTCAGAGTTAGACAAGGAAAACCCACGTAAAGTACAGAAGAGTTGTGACGTAGTGGTGACAGGTGTCTGCTTTGGAATTGGGGAACCATGTTCCAGTCCCAGCACCTGCTCCACATCCTGTGATTCTGGGCAAATTACTTAATCTACCAGTGCCTAAAAAAAATAATCTGACAATGGGTAATCTGATCAGGTGTTCATGGAAAGCGCTCTGTATACAAAATAAAAAACTATATATGGAATAGAACAGTAACAATCCTGCCTTTTCAGTGCCCATTATTAAACTGTTTTCTAGTAATATTTCAAATCAGTGAAGCAAACCATGGAACTCAAGTTTGTCCCACTTAAGCTGAAGAATTGTGTCAACTTTCCCATGAGGAGTGTTGTAAAGACACTATAAAAAACATTGATGTTAGTTACCTACACCCCTGTTGATGCTTCTGAAATCTAACATACTTTCAGTCCCTTTTGACTCATAACACAGAGTGTCAGAAGAAACAGTTTGGCATATAGATATCTTAGGAATACCAACTACAAACTAGGAGACACTGAAATCTTATGGATGGGACTCCCTTGATGTAAACTCCTTGCTTGGCTCAAAACCCTGCCCATCACCAGGAGGCAAGTGTCTGAAAAACAACTTCCTTAACATGGGTAGAATTCACATATGGTATTTGCAACATGTAGAAAAGGAAGAGGTCTGATACAAAGCACTATATGAACAAAGTATTGTAGTCAGTAATATTAAAACTACTCTGTTGTTTTATTTAAGGGGACTAGGTTACCCTGAAAGAAAATTGGTGTGGATTTTGAGATCCCTTCCATAAGATCCATGACATCTCACACTTTGTCTGTTCTAGATCCTTGGGATTTGAATAAGGATTTATTATCCTATGAGCTCAATCATATCCCTCAATTACTCTACACCTGTGCATATTCCACCTGTCGAATGATCAAATGGAATTGGTTACACTGATCGGTCCACTGTGCCACATGGGCTATTGACGCCTCGTCTCAGATTTGTCTTGTGTCCATTCCTTCTGAAGCCAGAAAGGCAGGTTCAGCTACTTCAGGTGTGAGTATGGGAACCTCAGGGCTGCCTCATACGTAGCATGGAGAGGGCTCCGGATAACGTCTTACAGCACACTAGCTACGTCGCCATTATTGCGGTGATTGGTGATGATGCAACTAGATTTGAAAACCGACACCTAGAGACACACACATATACTTCTGGTTCCCTTCGAACAGCAATTCTCGGCAGAAGAAATGAGCGACACCCTGTCCTTTGCAATTGTAATTACTTTATTTCAACAAAATTAATTTACATCAAGAGTGTATAAAAATAGCCAACACGTTTCGGCTTCATATTTCCACTGGACCATAGAATCTCATGGACAGCCGCCCTTCTTAAAGTGCACAACTGCAATGCTCCATTTTTTATTTTTTTTCTGAAACTTTTTTTAAAAATATCATGAAGCATGACAAGCAAGACAAAATCCCATATTTCGAAAGAAGTAGTACAAGCATAGGTCTGGATTGGAGTGAACATGCAGAATCAGATATTCTATTTTCCACTTTTAATGATACTCCCCAAACCCCCATCGCCCTTAGCAACTAGTCTGCTCATTCCCACGGCTGCTTATTCCTCACTAATTACATGGTGAAGTTATACTGTCCCACACCTCCCTGGTAAGTCAAAGTGAGGCTGTCCCTCTTCAGTTCAGATATCAAAATGCCCCCCTTCAATTTCCTAGGTGAAGTGAGCGCAATGATCTGGGACAACCCAGACCTGGGCCAGCATCTACTAAATAGTCAACCAGAACCTGCCAGTGAGTATCAAATACGTGGCCCCTTTCGTAAAGTCCCCAAGTACGTATTTCCATCGCTAACAAGTCCCACAATCTGCTCGCCTATTCATGTCCTGTGTGTATCCTAGGTCTCTTCCATGTCAGTGATAGCAGCTGTTTTGTTGCCAGCAACTTATTGAAGATTACTCTCCAGTCTACTTTCGTCATGTTTCATTTATCATAACCCTTAGGAAAGAGGCCCGGTCTTATAGTTGCAAGGTCAGGTCTTAAGGGATAGCCCATCACTCTTCTAATATGGCTTCCTTCTAATATGGCTTCCTTCTAATATGGCTTCCTTCTAATATGGCTTCGTTCCAAACCAGAGCTAATCTGGGGAAAGCCAACCACCCATGAATCACATCCCCCTCATGACCACCCTCTCTTCCGTGTCGACCATCGAACTGTCGGTACATATGCTTTAAATGTCTCGTTGTAAGGTACAGCTGCATCATTGGTTTGTAATAGCATTCCCTTGGTTGCACACTTTTACAGAGCCCTCTCACAAGTTTTGCCAGCGTGTCAGTGGTATAGGGCGGGACAAATTTCTGGATCATCACTGCACATATGACCATTCTAGATCCGCAGGCTCCTCGATGAAGAGACCAGAAATAGTAGAAATGAGACCCTCGGGTCGGTGTATAGAGTAAATGACTTTTCCCAGTTTGACGTTGATTGGCAGCCAAATTATTAGTGTGGGATTGGGCCCAGTGACTGAGCTGGAAATATCACGGTCCCTCTGTCTCTTGAACTCCAAAGTATATTTTTTCGCTTCTGGAAATCCTTGATTAACCCTCCACGGAACAAGTCTCTTAACATCCTACCACCCCCCCTTGGACCACATGAAAAAGACCTCCTTCTTCATCCCTGGCCTGGAGTGAAATCTATGTTGCATTTGCAGGGATGTAAAGTGGGATGGAAACATGTTAAATTTAGGAATCTTGGTAGGAGAGTCCCATATCCCAAATGAGGTTTTCAGTGTTTTGGATACATTGCAAACTGCTGGTCGCGCTTGGTTCCCAGCTATGGAGCTCCCAGTGTGCCACCCATCACCGCGGCATCCATGAGTACCCAATGGTGTAGAGGGGCAATCCATAGAATACTCAGAGCTGGGCAGCATGGTAATATTTCCGGATATCTTCAGGTCTCAGTCCCCTCTTCCTTCTGGAAGCCCGCAGTACCATCCTTGATACTTGTGCCCCCCCCCATCGAGTGGTCAATGGGTTTCTGCGGGCGTTTTATTTCACACTTCCATATTTTAACTTGGAGGGCTTGAAAGGGCTAGAGCAGGCGAGGCAGGATATTCTGCTTAATGACTGCCAACCTCCCCAAACAAGAGATATATAAAGACATTCTTCTGGATAGGTCAGCATTAGCGGCAGAACAGTAGCCCCCAAAGACGCGGCGGTGTGGGGGGGGGGCTGAGCTCCAGGGGCTCTACTCTGGCACTGCGTATGGGCAGCGGGCCCCTGGCCTGGGAGCTCCTGACTGGGTCCAGTGCATGGGCTCCCCCACTAGTCCTGTGTAGGGGCCCCCCTCAAGTTTCGTTACGCCACTGGTCAGCTGTTGCTTTTCTACGAAGCTTTGTAGAGATTGTTAAAGGGTGATATCAAGAAAGGTAATGTCACTGGCACTCATTTTGTAAGTACATTTTAAACTGCAGTCATCACAAGCAGATCTCTTTCACTGTCCCAGACTGTGAATAATTGAGTAGTCTCTGGGATCCTTTCAGATCTCACAAGACTCACATTCATGCAGCATCTGGAGAGCTCTCCAGGCATCCCACCCCAGTGCACCCTGCACTTGTATTCAGTAAAGAGACAGAAGGCAGACATTTTCCAATCAGGAGGAGCAGGGGAAAAGGAGGCAGGAAAGGGAAAAAGGAGAGGGGACCTCCCCTCAGCATCACTGGGCGTCCTTGGGTGGAAGACGGGTTTTCCAAAGTATGCACTTGCAAGATTAGGGAAAAGATCTTTAGCAATTCAGACACAACACCATTTTGTCTCGAGTGGTCTTCGTAGACAATTTTATTTATTTTTAATATAAAAAAAGTGTCTTTCTGTTTATTGCTGTAATTCCGCACCACTTAATGATGGTGCCCAAAGGCTGCTGCCTTATCTCGCCTGTTACCTGCACTGACCCCGGACACTCATGTAGGTTGAGACACGGCGATAAATACACCAGAGAACCCTGTTGGTCTTGATCAGTTCATTCACTGGTTGTGGAACCTACTGGAATCACTGTGTGGTGGGCAGGTTGGTGGGCAAGTCTCCTGTCTACACAGGACGTGCTCAATGGACATATGGGGGCATATTTATAAGGTCCTTGCACCACATTAGCTTGATTTTTTTTACGCTGTGGCCCAATGAGGCCCAAATCCTTTTGCCATATTTACAAAGTGGCGCAATGCATGCCCTTTGTAACCCTGTGAGCTACATTATGCCTGCGCCAGACATAATGTATGCAAAGGGGACATTCCCCCCGTTAGGGCGGCCGAAAAAAATGGCGCAAGCAAATCTAACAATTTTCCTTGCGTCATTTTTTACGGCACTTTTAAGGCCTGGTGCACGTTTGTGCAGCGCCACTTTCCTTAAATACACCCCTTGGTACGTTAGTGGGCCATGCACTAGGAACAGAGCCAGAGTGGCCTTTTTGGAATCCTAGCATAGCCCCAGTAGTCCCCAGACCGAGGAGCCGTGTTCATAGCGGTGCGAGGTGCCATGACGCTACCTGGCTCCGACAACTCTGTTTGCAACTCAGGGTAACTTTCTTAGCTATCTGGTTCGCTAACGGGGGCCATAGTTTGTGCCTGGTCTTATTTTGGGTCCCAGTCCAACCCTGAGTTGGGGCTGGATCATTACTTTAAATAAGCCGGTACTGTCCAGTACTGAGTACCCGCACTTTTTTATTTTGAGAGAGAGAGTACCGGCACATCTCAAGAAAAAAGTAAAACTTTTAATTGGAGAGTACCGGCACTTCTCAGAAACAAGCAGGTACTCTGGCACAGAGTACCTGCACTTAAATTTTTCCATTTCAAGCACTGGGCTGGATAATTAGTTTTGCCGTGAGCCTGACGGTGGCAACCCGAAGCACTCAATACAGATTAAAACTGAAGCACTTTCTACAAATTAATACTATGAGCTGAGTTAGTATAGAATAGTGAATGCTACCAGGGAATAGGTGGTCTCATGTTCTACTGCGGTATCCGGTCAAATAAAAATAAGAAACCACCAAAATCAGAAATGTCTCAGCCATACTATCTAAAACCATAACATCTAAAACCATAAAATCATCTCTTTAGTTTGTAAAAAAAAAAAAAAAAAGTATGTGATCATAAATAAAGGAATGCATTAAAAAAAATGCTAAACTGTGATTTTTTTTCACACTAAAATGGGTAAGATGGCCAGGACAGGAAAGACAATGATGGCCAGGACAGGAAAGACAATGCATTTACCTCGGATGCAACAAAATAATTGAAGAAAGGAGCAGGTCGCCTCTTTGGAAACAGCAGAGAGAAACACAGGAGGCGCACAAGGAAAGAGTCGAGCGGATCGAGAGGACTGTCAAAGATAAGATTATTGCCCCTCTCAAAAAACGAGAAAACCCGCACACAATGGACATACATTTTTAAATATTTTGGTTTACGTGCTGTTGATTTTGAATGTTTAAATGTGAAACAAATGTCACAGGTGTATGTTTTGATCGGCCCGTGAGTTTTTGATAAAGGGCTGTTGATAGTCCTTCGGCGTCGTGCCTTCCGGACAGAGAGTTCAGTGCGGGATGCAGACATCAATCACTGTGCGGGACCACGCGTGTGGAGACCCGGGGCATTAAGGCCCATATTTATACTTTTTGACGCAAAACTGCGCTAACGCAGTTTTGCGCCAAAAAAATTAGCGCCGGCTAACGCCATTCTGAAGCGCCATGCGGGCGCCGTATTTATTGAATGGCGTTAGCCGGCGTTAGCCGACCGGTGCTGCCTGGTGTGCGTGAAAAAAAAACACGTACACCAGGCAGCGCCGGCGTAGGGAAAAATGGCGTTTGGGCGTCCAAAAATGGGGCAAGTCAGGCTGAGGCAAAAAAAACGTCTTAACCCGATTTGCGCCATTTTTTTTTGGCGCCCAGACGCCATTAACATGACTCCTGTCTTAGCAAAGACAGGAGTCATGCCCCCTTGCCCAATGGCCATGCCCAGGGGACTTCTGTCCCCTGGGAATGGTCATTGGGCATAATGGCATGTAGGGGGGCACAAATCAGGCCCCCCTATGCCAAAAAATATTTTTAAAAAAATACTTACCACAACTAACCTTTTCTTCCCTGGGGTGGGTCCCTCCATCCTTGGGTGTCCTCCTGGGGTGGGCAAGGGTGGCAGGGGGTGTCCCTGGGGGCAGGGGAGGGCACCTCTGGGCTCATTCTGAGCCCACAGGTCCCTTAACGCCTGCCCTGACCCAGGCGCTAAAATCCGGCGCAAATGCGGGTTTTTTAGTCCCGCCCACTCCCGGGCGTCATTTTTGCCCGGGAGTATAAATCCGACGCAATAGCATCGGAGTCATTTTTTTAGACGGGAACGCCTACCTTGCATATCATTAACGCAAGGAAGATGTTCACGCAAAAAAATGACGCTAACTCCATGTACTTTGGCGCTAGACGCGTCTAACGCCAAAGTATAAATATGGAGTTAGTTTTGCGTCAAATTTGCGTCGAAAAAAACGACGCAAATTCGGCGCAAACGGAGTATAAATATGCCCCTAAATATGTTTTGCACATGCCAGGCGCCTCTTCTGCTAAACTGAATAACACTACTGTCATCTACCTCAGAAGAATGAAATGCTGAACTGGCCCTGCCAAGATGTGAACACTTGCCTTTGAGGACACATACTGATGCCAGGAGATTGGGTTTAACTCAAGGAGCCGTCAGCCATCGATCAAATGTTTCCTAATATTTTATATAAAAAAAAAGATGAGCTTAAAGGTTGTTTCTTTGCATGTCCACGGGTCTTTGTGGACCGCCGCAGTACATTCATAGTAAAGATGATTTTTTCACTGATCAGAAGATGACTGCGAACAGCAGAGCCGCGCCGATCCTGAACGAGGCGGCACACAAGGTGGAGACGGGTGAGGTTTTACGTGTGCAGTCAGCGCCACCTGCCGACCGTACAGCGATCATACCAAACTGAGGTAACACAAACGAGCGTTATGTTTGCAGGTCTCAACTGAGTGCGTCCAAATATAATCAACATTATACGTTAACTTATGCATAAAAAAACCCGAAGAGAACACATTTATTAACGCAAGATCATTCACTCCGCTGTATTAAAAACAGCAATGAATCCTTACCATTTCTTACGCGATTACAAAATTAAAGGTTTAAAAATTGACTGGAAATATTGTGTACAACTCGTGGGGAAATACAGTGCTGTGTTTGCTCAAAGTTTTAAAAAAAGCACACACTGAATTCTTTTATTATCTAGTTTTGTTTGCTTGAAAATATTTTCAACCCCCATAGACTTCAATGAAAAATATTATTTGTTGTCAAACTAAATGTTCCAGGAAACAAGTAAATCATTCAAGTTCAAAAATACATTTAGAACATAGGCACTGCAAGTTTAACAACAATGCGTCATCATATACGCCAACGCTTGTAGTTTATTTTGACATTGGAATGACCTTTTTTCATACTGGAACGTCGAAAAATCTCGCATATGCCCACACGCACGACAAGCATGACGGCGCTAACTCGACAGCCCCTACGAGCAAAAGTATGCACACAGCAATATTTAAAAAATATGCACGAAACTTCATTGAAACTTAAATTGGTGGGGGGTTGTACTGATAGGTCATACATCTCTTCCAAACACACTCATCTTTTACAAAATCTGTCTACAATACAGAACAAAGTGTGTTCACATGTGTCTTTTCGAATACTTAACAGTTCAGTCTCCTAAAGTAAATTTGGAGCATGAAATTAGAACAGTAAATTCCAATGACAGTGGTACTAAAACATCTGCATTTTACGACCTCGGTGACACTACATTAATACATCGGTATAACTACCCAATTTACCACAACATCGGACACCACATTTTGTAAACAATTTACACAAGTGACTAGATCAATTTTTCAACACACACGTGTTTAACGAATCCCGTGAAAGGCGTAAATGAAAAATGGCAACCGTGTATTTAAATGAGAACACATTAAACGACTATTTTATTGACAATGCTGTTTCATGTGGCGACAGAAGGTGCTGAGCGGAGGAGCCAATTGACGGATGAAGCCTCACACATGTCACTATTGCCACCTACTTGTGAAGAGAGGTAAGACAACTTTAGCAGAACAAAACAGATAGGGCCAGATGTAGGAAGCCGTTTGCATGGTGCCATGCAAACAGCCTAACGCAATGCTCATTCACAAATTGCGAGTCGCACCGACTCGCAATTTCCGAATCGCAAATTGGACCTTACTACATCTGGCCCATAATGCTTTACATTTAACAAAACATACAGTTTTCTTTCAAGATAAATTCTAGGGGAAGAAAACAGAAATTACAGGGAGTAATAAGACAATGAAGGCTGCAGCATCCAAATATTAAATACAAATTATAGATGTCGAAGAAAATATTCACACAAAAAAATTATAATCAACAAAATAGTTCAATGTCTAACATATCATTCAATAACCTATACCAGTTCTGTTTTAACACAAAATTACCCTTTATCTTTTTATTAATTATAGTCCATGGCAAAATAAACAAGTAACGATAAATTGTTAGCAAAATGCACCCAGTTGAGAAGAGGAAACCCACCCCTGTCCCTTAAGGGCAATATTTGCTGTAAAGAAAACCATGTAGATAAAATACCACCACTGACTGTATGCATTAATATGATAATAAATGCAAAGCGAGGTCGAACCACTAAAAAGAACTAATTACACATAAAAGGGGTATAACCATTTGGTAAGCTGCTGGGAAAGAAATAAAAAAATCAGCTGGCACAGAAAGAAAAATCAGCTTCTTCAAATAAAAAGACTATGAGAAATCCTAAACAAAACAAAGTATTACATTCCCATCATTTAGCTGGGCTGCTGCCAGGATTTCGGGATCTTAAAAATATTGTAATAGAAAACGCCATAAAGAGCACGACTAGAATTTCCAAATATTGCAGTTCCCGAAGAATTAAGGAAAAAGTAAAAATTAATTTTCATTTCGTCTTTTGCAAGCAAGCAAAAAGACACTGAGAAAGAATGCTACTCTGTACCGCAGGAAAACAAACAAAAATCAATAACACACAACAGGAAGGGAACATTTAGATCACAAATGGATTATTTAAGACTTTAAGACTTCTCCATCACTTTTGACCGAAATGTGTAGCATCCGTGAAAAAATAAAAGCCACAATCATACCCCTTTATCCATGCATGCCTAGCACAAACACAGCCACAAATATTGATTTTGAATTGAGAATGATTAACACCCATAGAAAGTGTGGGGTAAAAGTTATAACAATTCAGAGTTCTACATAACCCTCGAAATAACCTAATAAGCACAAATTCAAGGGCATTTTCTTACTTCTTACATTAAATGTGGTGTAAAATTCAGAGAATACTCCAACTAAAGAAGTTTGTTTCATGTGTGTACGTAATGTCTATGGTGTTTATATAGTTCAAAATTACCCAAAATGCAGAAACGGGTGTAGCCAAAAGGCAGAGGCCAAAAGCACCCCAAAATAGCCTTCGAGCACTGCCCTTTTTAGTGCCTGGTTTTTATTCAGACCACTATCACATGTGGTTATTATGTACAAAATGAAACTAAACTAAACATTTCCTAAGTTACTTTGAGGACAATTGGACAGAGTGAGGGTGAAGGTCTCGATGTAGAAGAGAGAAAGGGAACAAATTCCTACACTGGCTGCAGTCAGGAGCAGGAAAACATAATTCTAGCAAAGAGTTGCACCATTCATTCAGTGTAATGAATGGGGGAAACACCCTTTATTACACAGTCTCTCAGGATCCCCTACCAGTGCTTACATTGTAAACAGGTGACATTTCCCAAACTTGTGAGATTAAATGAGGAGGGTATGTTCACCAGCGAGCAGGGCTTCCCTTTCTCATTGCAGCTGCAACTCCAGTGCTGCGGGTGACCCGGATCCCCTCTGATATCTCCTGTCAGCTCTGCAATCAGCATGACCGAGGGGCAGTCTCCTCAGTCCAATGTGAGCAGCAGTCTTTCTTTTATTTCCACTAAACTGTTAAGGATCATAGAATTAATAGTCCTTCTTCTGTTTCCAGTACCTTAGTGGAGATGAAAATGGTTTGTTCTGCTGTCTTCTGCTGCTGTAAGTTAAGGCAGCAACAGAATAAGGCTCGGATGGTGAGGCAGGAGGCAAAGAACCTCGTAAACTGAAATAGGTGTCGCTGGTGCCCACCGGCAAGCACCAGCAGAAATTAAGTACTGAGTCATGCTAAAAAAAATGACAATTTAAACAATGTCAGTTGTTTGTACTCCAGAAATTTCCCAAGAAGAAACAAAGAAACAACATACAAACACAACAAAATATAACAAATCCTTTGTGTTTCCTCTGTAGATTTCATAGATCTGGTTATGTGTCCAAAAATATTCTGCACCAGAATCACAAATACTTTTTACAAAATCAATTGCAATCTCAACTACTGTCACACAAATAAATACGATTTTCTTTGAAAAACATGCATACATTTTTTTCAAGATGCAATAAAATAATGGAAATTAAACTTACGGATTCTGTTTACTTTAACTGCACACAGATGTCCATCAACATCCATAATATCAAGGTTAAGCAAACCATAAACTAAAAGCAGGAAATTGAAGAATACGTCACCAGTAATACAAAACCCTTTCAAGAGTCATCCTGAAAAATATTACATAAAAGAAATGCTGTAATCTAGGAGCAAAGTAAATTAGTATACTGGCTTGGGGGGCAAAGAAATCTAGTAAAACCCTGGAAATTTATCATACAAAAAAACCTAGGCCCTCATTATGACCCTGGCGGTGAGTGATAAAGTGGCGGTAATACCGCCAACAGGCTAGCGGTAATTACTGCCAAATTATGGCCATGGAGATGACAACTCCCATAGACATCTAATGTACCACACCAACTGCCAGGGCGGAAAACACACTAACCACAGCAGTAGCAGTCAACAGCCAGGCGGAAGATAAAGTACCACCCACCATATAATGACACATCAATCCGTCACGTTTTCCGGGGCAGTACCAACACCATCAAAAGACTGGTGAAAACGCATCACAGAAGAGAAAGGACTCACCAGGGAAGAACAACGCCACCATGGAACCGGAACTGCAAGTCTTCCCGATGCTATTCTACGTCATGCTCCACCTGGAACACCAATGCCGATGAAGACGACGGTGAGTACAGCCGCCTAGCACACAAGGGAGGGAGGGAGGAAAACGAGAGTAACACACACACACACAACACACCCGACACACACACCATACAGACATCCAGCTACACACGAAAAACAATGGCACACGATACACGGCAGAATAATGCAAGGACAACAAGAATGCACCAATGAGAATGTATTGATATAAACAGCTAATAAATAATCCAATTGTATGTGAAACAGATATGTACAAATGTACACAAAGGGCCAATGCCCAGTCAATGTAATAAGGGCCCCCATGGCCACAGGGCACACTCTCAGGCCCAACTCGAATCCTGACTTCATCCGGATAGAACTCTGCAGGGACATCAGTTTGCAAGTGGGCAGGCACCTCAGGGGGTTAGGGGTGGGGGGCACATCATGCGAATACAGGAACAAACCCACTGGTTCTGGAGGGGGCTCCATGACCATTTCTCTTTCCTGGGGAGTGCAAGACCACAGTCTCTGGAGTGGGTGACTTTCCCACTGGTTCTGGAGGGGGCTCCATGCCCATTTCCCAGTGCTGGGGAGTGCAAGGCCACAGTCTCTGGAGTGGGTGACTTTCCCACTGGTTCTGGAGGGGGCTCCATGCCCATTTCTCTGCCCTGGGGAGTGCAAGGCCACAGTCTCTGGAGTGGGTGACTTTCCCACTGGTTCTGGAGGGGGGCTCCATGCCCATTTATCAGTGCTGGGGAGTGCCAGGCCAGTCTCTCGAGTGGATGACTTTCCCACTAGTTCTGGAGGGGGCTCCATGCCCATTTCTCTGTCTTGGGGAGTGCAAGGCCACAGTCTCTGGAGTGGGTGACTTTCCCATTTGTTCTAGAGGGGGCCCCATGCCCATTTCTCTGCCCTGGGGAGTGCAAGGCCACAGTCTCTGCAGTGGGTGACTTTCCCACTGGATCTGGAGGGAGCCCTTTCGTACAGCAACCCCTGGAGGGTGGCCTACATGGCTTCCTCTGGTGGTGATGGCTGCACTGTGTCGTCTGGAGGTGAGGGCTGAACTGTGGTGGCAGATGAGGGTGCCTCCTGGGCAGCCTCTGCTGGTGGTGAGGGATG
Organism: Pleurodeles waltl; assembly: GCF_031143425.1. NCBI lineage: Eukaryota > Metazoa > Chordata > Amphibia > Caudata > Salamandridae > Pleurodeles > Pleurodeles waltl. The sequence goes on from NC_090445.1 coordinate 1,695,115,420, forward strand.
AACTGTGGTGGCAGAAGAGGGTGCCTCCTGGGCAGCCTCTGCTGGTGGTGAGGGCTGAACTGTGGTGGCAGGTGAAGGTGCCTCCTGGGCAGCCTCTGCTGGTGGTGATGGCTGAACTGTGGTGGCAGGTGAAGGTGCCTCCTGGGCAGCTTCTGCTGGTGGTGAGGGCTGAACTGTGGTGGCAGGTGAAGGGGCCTTCTGGGCAGCCTTTGCTGATGGTGAAGGATGCACTTCCTCAGCTGGCGGTGGGGGCCCCGTGACCACTAGTGGTGGTGGAGGTGTCACCCTGACAGCCTCCGCTGGAGTTGAGGGCTCCTTCCCCTTCATGGCAGGAGGCGTTGGATCCCTACCCTTCCTAGAAGGGGTGAGGGCTTCTTCCCCTTCATGGCAGGATGTGCAGGTTCCTTAGCCTTCCGGGCAGGAGTCAAGGGCTTCTTCCCCTTCAAAGCAGGAGGTGCAGGCTCCTTCCCCTTCATGGCAGGAGGTGTGGGATCCTTCACCTTCTTGGCTGGTGGAGTGGGATCCTTCACTGACTTGCCACCATGACTAGGTGGTGCCACCACTGTCCGCGTGGACTGTTTAGCTGAGGTGCTGGGCTGGGTCATTGGGACCCTGCTCTTGCGGGCAGGACGGGGGAGGAGGGGGAGGGAAGAGGTCAAGTTGGGCAAGGAAAAGCTTCTTAGGGACGGTGGGGTGGGAGGAGGGATGGGAGTGGAGGTTGAGGGAGTGGTTGTAGGGGGTGTATGTCTGCTGGATTTGGGTGCAGGTGCATGGGCAGTGTGCTGATGTGAGGTGGATGGCTGTTGGGTGTGTGAGTGCTTGCGTTTGTGTCCTTTGGAGGGGGACATACAGGGTAGGAGGGGACACAGGGGACGCATGCTTGGATGTTGTGGAGGTGTCTGCTAGTGAGGTGTGTGTGCTACTTGGTGTGGGGATGCTGGTGATGGATGTTGATGCAGTGCATGCAGGTGTGGGTGTGGACGTGACTGGGAGGAAGGTGGAGGAGGGGGAGGAGGGAGAGACAGTGGAGGCAGAGGATGTGGTTGTGTCTGTAACTGTCTGATGTTTGCGTGAGTGCTTGTGGGATGAAGTGTGGTGCCTTTGTTTGCCTGTGCCACTATTGGGTGTTGTCTTGTGTGCATGCTCGTCTGTATGTGTGCATGGGATGGGTTGGGGTTGAGGAGACTGGGCCTGGGAAGTGGTAGTTGGAGGGCGGACGGTAGAAACAGGGATACAATGCTGCCATCAGAGAGGAGGCCAGAGCCTGTATTGATCTCTGTTGGGCCGCCAATCCACTGTGGATGCCCCCCAGGAATGCATTGCATTGCTGAATCTGGGATGCAAGCCCCTGGATGGCATTCACAATGGTTGACTGCCCTACAGAGATGGCTCTCAGGAGGTCAATAGCCTCCTCACTCAAGGCAGCAGGGCTCACTGGGGTAGGGCCTGAGGTGCCTGGGGCGAAGGAGATGCCCACCCTCCTGGGTGAGTGAGCACAGGCAACTCGCTGAGGGGCTACTGGGAGGGCGGTGCTGGTACGGGGGGGCGGCTGTACCTGCAGGTGGTGTGGTCACAGAGGTGTCCGCCACCACCAGGGAGCTTCCATCGAAGGAGGTATCTGAGTCTGTGTTGTCACCTCCTGTCTCTGCTGTGGTGCTCCCCTAGCCCTCCGTCCTACTGGTTCCCTCGGCGTCAGTGGACTCTGCCTCCAGCCGGTGCCCATGCTCCTCCGCCAGATGATGCACACATGGACAGGATGACAGAAGAAAAAAGGGGAGAGAGGGAAAAAGGAAACACTGGGTCAATTACTGCACCAACACCACAGTTGGAATACACAGCACCGTCACACACAGGGATCAGGATTGAGCACTATGCATTGCACTGCCAGTGATTTGACTGCATGCCAAGGCAAGATAAGGACCACATACCACCGACTGCACCCCTCCTGGGACCCACAAAGCCATGACTGAAATGGAATGCTAACAAGCTAGGTTACCTGCATTTGTCATACAGCCATTACCCTAGAGTTGACTCACGCTGCAATGTCTGGCCTGGCCTTAGGGGCACCCACTAAGTCACATCCACCACCCCGATCCCATGCCATCTGCCAAATATTGTAGTAATGCTCACCATACTCACCCCCTTGTGGCAGCTGTGAATCCCTCAAGCGCCCATCCAGCTCTGGGTAGGCCACCACCAGTATGCAGGCCATCAGGAGGGTCAGGTTCCGATGGGCACCCCTTCCTCATTGGGAGGCCATCCCCAGCTAGACCTCCGCGGTCTTCCGTGCCCAGCATCTCAGGTTCTCCTACCGTTTCTGACAGTGGGTGCTCCACCTGCTATAGAGCACCAGCGTCCGCATGTCCTTGGCGGTGGCACTCCATAATCCCTTCTTTTGATGGGTGCTGACGTGCAGAGGTAATACATACAGGAGAACACCATTAACCATACAATCCAGCCTGTCACACATATGGCCCACCAATCCCGTTTCCATCACCACTGGCACACACATCGCCCAGCACACACCATGTACACCACCCCCGATGACACGATGCTTGCACACACATCTCCATGCATCCTTCCCACATGCATCATGCCCAAAGTGTACTCACCTGATACTCTTGAGGCCCATACAGCAGTCCGTACTGGAGTAGGACCCCATCCACCAAGCGCTCCAACTCTTCAGAAATGAAGGCAGGGGCCCTTTCCCCGGTCACATGGGCCATGGTAGGTTCCAGACACAGGTCACAGCAGCACACGCAGTGTAGGTGTTCTCCTGTTGAAGGTCAGGAAACAAGTGAGGAATCAGATAGAAAATGGCGGTCATGTCCGCGGTAGTGTACACCGTCACCACAGGGCAGATCCCTATTGGCCACTGTATTCCATAGAGCCCCATATTATCCAATGAGGAATTGCACGGCGGTGCAGGATCGCCTTCTGCCACAACGCCTAACAGTGGCAGAATTACCTCACTTCCACCTGTCCCTACATGCAGGACAGGCGGTCGCCATTTCATGGGGGAGGACAACGGTCATATTGGCATTAACTGCGTCACAGCCTAGATTAGAACAAACCTCGCATTCTCACTGTCCCATAACATAAATGCACTATGTACACTGAAGTTGTGGTTCCATTGTTCAAATTGTGACAGCCTACTCACTCGTGTGTCCCTTACATACCTACCTCTGCGGATGAATAGGAGATGGAGACATACCCCGTGTACAGAATGCTTGTGGTCTTGGCTACACTGGAGGACAGGCCCATTAAACACACCTATAGACCTGACAGGGCCACAATAACTGAGCTGTGTGCCCAATTGGAGCCAGACCTGGTATCTGATATCCATCATCCCACTGGGATCCCCCCTCTTGTGCAAGTGCTATCAGTGCTCCATTTCCTGGCAACAGGTTCTTTCCAAGTGACAGTGGGCTTGGCAGCAGGAATGTCACAGTCAATGTTCTCAATCATGCTTGCAAGAGTTTTGTCTGCCCTGGTAAAACACATGTGCAGCTACATTTCTTTCCTCCAGGTGGAAGACTTGGCCACAGTGAAGGCCCGATTCTATGCAATGGGACATATCCCCAATATTATTGGTGCTATTGACAAAACACATATTGCGTTAGTCCCCCCCACCAGAATGAACAGGTGTTTAGGAATCATAAGAGTTTCCACTCACTGAATGTGCAAATGGTGTGCCTGGCGGACCAGTACATCTCCCATGTCAATGCTAAGTATCCTGGATCAGTGCATGATGCCTTTGTTCTGAGGAATAGCAGCATCCCAAATTTGATGGCCCAACTGCAGAGGCGTGGTGTGGCTAATAGGTGAACCTTGGTCCCCACCCACTGTATGTTAGTGCATGCCTTCAAGTGTCATCCCTCTAGCATTGTGTGAGGCTAAATGTTGTCCCTCAATACTTGCAGGTGACTCTGGCTACCCAAACCTATCGTGGCTGCTGACCCCTGTGAGGAATTCCAGGACAGGGGCTGAGGAACGTTATAATGAGGCACATGGGGGAACCAGAAGGATCATCGAGAGGACCTTCGGCCTCCTGAAGGCCAGGTTCAGGTGCTTCCATCTGACAGGTGGATCCCTGTGCTACTCACCCGGAAAGGTCTGCCAGATAGTAGTGGCATGCTGCATGTTGCACAACCTGGCCCTCAGACGGCATGTACCCTTTCTGTAGGAGGAAGAGACTGGAGATGCCCCTGTGGCAGCAGTAGACCCTGAGGACAGTGAGGATGGAGAGGCTGAGAATGAGGATGAGGATCAGTTATCCGTCAATACTTCCAATGACACATAGGTGAGACAGTGCAACTGACCATTTCTATGACTATTGGTGTATTCTGTGTGGCTGTAGCATGATGGCATTAACCTCCTTTGCATCTCAATTTACTGTCGCCCATGGCTTGTCATTTTACAGATGTTGGTGATGTAATAGCTGTGTAATGATGTGCTGACTCCAGACAGCTACAGGTCCTTATTTCTATGCTCTCAGTGTTCAGATCATTTGCACTAGATGTGACTGTTTCCATAAATGCACATTTTCAAAACATAAAATACTAGTATTCAAGTTGTGCTCAAGGGTGTTTATTGTAGAGCTATGAAATTGAGGGAAAAGTGCAATGGAATGGGGTGATGATGGAGGAAGGTCCAGGGTAGTGTTCCAGTCTGTTTGTAGCACAGGTCCAGTGTCCAAGGGGCCATAGGAAGGGGAGCGAAGGCAGTTCAAAGTGGGCAAGGTGACAGGGTGGGACACAAGGGGGACAATCAGGAGAGTCTCATTTCCTGGCGGTGGTCTTGGTAAGTGTCTCTGGTTTCTGTCTGGTTCGCAGGGAACGTTTGCGGGGTGGTTCACCTTCTGCAGGGGGAGGGCTGCTGGTGGCCTGGGTTCCTGTGGCGGGGCCTCCTGCCCACTAGCTGCAGCAGAGGTGGAGGGCTGGTCAATGGACTGGCTAGTGGTAGGGGCCCGCTGATGTGCTGTTGCCTCCCTCATGATGTTGGCTATGTCTGCCAGCACCCCTGCTATGGAGATCAAGGTGGTGTTAATGGCCTGCAGGTCCTCCCTGATCCCCTGATACTGTCCCTCCTGCAGCCGCCTGTTCTCCTGCATCTTGTCAAGGATCTGGCCCATAGTGTCCTGGGAATGATGGTGGGCTCCCAGGATCTCGGAGAGTGCCTCCTGCAGAGTCGGTTCCCTGGTCCTGTCCTCCCCCTGGCACACAGCGGTCCTCCCAGTGTCCCTGTTGGCCCGTGCCTCTGTCCCCTGAACGGTGTGCCCACTGCCACTGACCCCAGGACCCTGATTGTCTTGAGTATAAAGTGTGGACTGGGGTCCCTGTACAGGTGGGCACACTGCTGATTGGCGTATCCTGGGGACAGAGGTGTGGGTACGCTGGGTGGGTTCTGTGGTGTTGGATACTGATGGGGAGTCTCTGTGGTGGACTGTAAGTGGGCTTGGGTGACCGGCTGTCCAGTGGTCCCTGATGGGTCAGGTTGTTGGTCTAGATCCTGAAGTCCAGAGTTACTGTCATCACTGGGGGAATCTTCTGTTGGGGGACTGGTTTGTCGTGGCACCTCCCCTCCGCTGAGATTGGCTGGGGCACCTGTGGGGATGTAAGTGATGTATTAAGCTTCATGTCTGTGACATATTGTACATCCCTGGCTTCCACTCTATGGTTGCTGTTGCCCTGCCACCTTTTGCTTGTGTACGGTGATGTATTGTGTGATTGTTAATTTCCCTATACTGTGCATGCTTTAGTGATGAGTGTCCATGCAGGGCTGGGACGGCTGTCCATGCATTGGTATGGCATGCAGGGCTTGGCATTGGGGTTAGTCATATGTGTAGGTGCAGTGTTGGATGGAATGGAGTGATGGGAGTGAGGAGGTGTGATGGCATGCAGGTATGCGGGTGATAAGTGGTAAATGTTGACTTACCAGTGTCCAGTCCTCCGGCTACTCTAGTGAGTCCCTCAGGATGCAGTAATGCCAAGACTTGCTCCTCCCATGCTGTGGGGGAGGAGGTGGGGGCCCTCCGCCAGTCCTCTGTATGGTGAGCTGGTGCCTTGCTGCTATGGAACGTACCTTCCCCCATAAGGTCGTTCCACCTCTTCCTGATGTCGTCCCTTGTTCTTGGGTGCTGTCCCATGGCATTCACCCTGTCCACGATTCTCCGCCATAGCTCCATCTTCCTTGCAATGGATATCTGCTATACCTGCGCTCCAAACAGATGTGGCTCTACCCTGACAATTTCCTCCACCATGACCTCATCAGTGAAACGGGGGTGCCTTTGTGGGGACATGGGTGTTGTGTGGTGTGTGTTGGTGAGAGTGTGGTGAGTAATGTGGTGGGGTGTGTGATGTGGGGTGCGTGAGGGATGTATGGGTGTAGGTGGTGTGTGTCTAGTTATCTCTGTGCTGTTCATGTCAATCTCCTAGCAGTAATGTTTGTAAAGGGTTGTGGGCACTGTGGGTCTGTGTTTTATAGTGCTATGGCCGGGTGGATGTGGTGTGTGTATGAGTGTCAGGTGTATGTTTTTAGTATTGGCCAATGCAGTGTTGTTTTGCATGTGGGTGTCCATTCTGAGCGCAGCGGTATGTAACGCCAATGGTTTACCGCCATTGAGGGGCAGCCGCCGTGGTGATTCATGGGTCATAATGTGGTGGGCGTTGTTCTGTTGGTATAACGGTATGGGTGTTGGGACCGCCACTTTATCACTGACCTTTGGGCTGGCAGATTTGTGTATGTGGCTGTACTTGTCAGATTGGTGTGTGACCAAAGGGGTAAAAGTTGTTGGGGCCAACCGTACCCACTATGGACATTTTCAAGGTAGTGAATGTCTTTGGTCAAACTTAACTTGGGCCCTGAGAGCTGGGTGTGTGTAGGGGGAGTGTACTATGGTATTTCTAGTGCCCTCACAAATCTTGCACCAATATCCAGTTTGAAGGAAGAAGTCAGTGGATGCACGAGAATTGTCTTGTCATCCTGTTTTCTTGCTTTCAAGTGTGCCCCAGTGTTATTTGTGAGCCAAGCAGACCTGTCAAGAAGGATTTAACACTCCAGCAGGATTTGATTCTCCATTATAAAAAAACAGAATGGCCACAACTCCCATTCTGCAAATTCTGTAAGGTTCAGTGGAGTCACCTCTGCCCATTCAGGTCATACTACTGTTTACCCCTGAGGGGGATATGGAGGGGGGCATTTGACACTTTTTTCACACCTGTTCAAATGCTAAAGTCTGGCTGGGAGAATTTGGAGGGCAAATGCAAATTAGCCGCTGGGACACTCCGACAGACCAAAGGTGACTTTCTAAAACTCAATTTTCCCTAATATTTATTAAAAATCAGACTTCACACTTTAATTGGATTTTAATAAGTATTAAGTAAGTGTTTAATTATTTTTCTAGCTAGTCACATTTCTGAGATACATTGCTGGTATTTTAATTATGTTCTCAGGTTTCCCACAGAGGACAGCTAAGCTTACCACAGTGAAATAAAGTGTGGGTGCTAATCACTGTAAGGACATATTAAAATTTAATTTCTACTTTTCCTACTTTTAAATACCATGCTGGGCCACAAGGGCTACACTTTGTGACTTATCAATATTTGAAAATGAGATTTTGACCTGTCAAAAGGGTCATTATGGTAGGTCTGAAGCCATGTCACTGTAGTGGATTGTGCAATAGGTGCTGCAGTCCAGTGGTGATATTTAACTTGCAGGCCCTCAGAGCATTTTGTACCATACAGTGTGGCTTTATATGTAAATAAAATATACCAATTAGGAACACACCAACCCACTATGTTTAAAGTGGGAGCACAGACAGTCTACCACTGGTTAGCGGTGTTACTTGCACGGAGTTCTAAAGTCAGCAAAAAATATATAGGTGAGCAAAAGGCAAACAATACTAGGTGACCACACTGAAAATGCAGATTTCCTATACATTTTTACTACCCTATTTAGATGTATGTTGTTAAAGAATACTTTATTTTTTAAACTGACGTAGGCCCATGTAGGTGATGGTGCATCAGTTCTTGCGGGTCATGACAAAAAGGGACTTTTCAGCTGCAGCCAGCGATTGGTTTGCAGAAGTGATAGGATTTTAGCAATAATGGGCAGCAGGAGATTGGTATCTCTGACTACTGTATTGACTTGGGGGTAGGTGGACTCAAAGAGTATCCCCAGATTCCTCTGCCCTAGAATCAATGGAAAGCTAAACGTCCTACTCAGTTCATCCTATTACAAAGATCACACTTTTGTCTCCCTTCATACAAAGTATACTTTTTTCAACCAGCGAAGTGCATGTTCCAAACATGAAGCAATGTTAAGTCTGGTAGCTTCTGAGTGGAGGGATGCATTGAGCATCTTAGTCATGTCTGCTGCAAGAGCAAGGAGGAGTTGATTGGGACAAGTAGCATTGTTCTAGCTGCCATTTATAACTCAGTTTTAAGTAGCAATTTTAAATTGTTATTTCTGTAGTTAAAGCATCAAGTCCTTCTTAAAACAATGTGTTACTGGAACTGGAATCTAGCAATCTGCCACTGCTTTCCTCAACTGTGGAAACCTTTGTGGAGTCCCAGGCAACCAGGGTTACTGGGCTCAAATTCTAAGATTAAGAGACTTTTATGACTTGTGTCCTCGGGCTTAACTCTACTATTAAAACCAAAATTGAGCACCAAGTACATCCTTGAAGCACTTGGGTATTAAGGCTGAAATGTTTGAAGCTTTCTTGGAGAGGCTATGTAGGGTAGAAACTCGGAACTCAATAGAACATATCATAACAACCAATAAATCATTGTCCAGCCAGTACTTTTACTTAATAAAAGAAAATACTTTATTCTGATGCACAAGTAAATACTACATACAAAATGCAGAGGGGACAAAGAAACAATGTGGTAAGTAACCACCAGAGTATTATTCCTGTTGTGGGATTACTCCTAGATCGTTCACACGTAGCAGACAATCATTGCTCAATACAGTTCAGCTTCCACAAGATTGAAAAGCACAATTTGGCACTTATTTTATGGGCAACAGCGCTTTTATTGCTAACGCGGTGGAGGTGTGGCCATCTCGTAAGCCACCCCAAATCCCTTATAGCTATTACAATATCAACATTATTGTGTCCCTTAGAAACGTTGGTGGGACACAATACCTTGAGAAAGTGAAGCAAAGCCACTCTGCTGGTATCGTCTAGCTTGGAAGAGACACCACTCCCGCTGGTTTGAATGCTTGCAGATGGGCAAAGTAAACCACCATGCTGGCTTGGTCACACACCTGCAGGCTCCTGTGATGGATACCAAGGTTATGGTTAGCTTAAGTGCCCATCTTTAGTCATGAAAGGTCCTGCAGGAATACAGTTTTGTAGAGGGAACAGTCAGCCGCACTCAATGTGGGGAAGGAAACATTTGTTACTGAATCTTTCTGAGGTCCAAACTAAAGGCAGCACATCTCCCAGTCATAATCCTGGACAAGGGCCTACAGTGGTCACCCAAGCCATCACAGGAGCATCTGCTGCTTCAGATGAAACTGAGGCTTCAATCACACATTTTTAGGGCCAAGCCTTCACAGGTTTTTCTGCTTCTTTTTTGGGAGTGAGCCACTTAAGTTTGGACACACTGTGGAAGAACCTCGGCACAAGGCATCACCATAGGAACTGGCGGGAAGATCCTTCCCTGGGCGACAATCAGCCAGCATTCATATGGTTCTGCATATTTCCTCAAATCCCTCCTTTACTAGGGAGGCTTCTCTTCATGCAGGCATACCTCCAATATCCTGTTTCCAATAATCAATAGGCTGTTTCTTCAAAGTGATTGCAAAACAGCTCTCCCTAGTGGAATGTAGAACCTTCCCCAGGTTCCTCTATCTGAATCTGGTAAGGCGAGTTGGTAGCCAGTGGCCACAACCTGGAGTTCAAAAGTCTTTCTTGTTTTCCACCGGCCTGGGATCCCCGGTGCTTGTCACTGAGGAATACTTGCACGTAGAGAGACAGTTTCTCCTCCACAATTACATCAAGTTTACAAACAGTGTACGTATTTCAGAAGACCCACACAAAGAATCAATTCAGGCAGAGCCTGACTTTTGGATATTCCTGTGAGCCTGGTAAACACTGTAGTGCATATTTCTGCCTGGCAGGCTCTTGTCACCCTCCATCACGGGTACCACTTATATGCAGGAAATCAAAATGTATTTCTAGGCTGCTGGAGTCATGTACAGACAATACATTCCACACACATTCTGCTGCACATACAGATGGTAGTCATGCCCATTTCACCCATGTCCCACAAGGAGGCAGAGAAGGACCTGGTTGAGGGAGGCTGTCAGATCACTTTAAAACAGAAGAGGAACTTTTCAGGGAATGTGAGTGGTAAAAAGACCAGCCCTGCCACTATACTCTGTTTTTAACCACCATTCTCAGTCCTCCACAGGTGCAGAAAAGGAGAGTGCCAATGGTGCAAAGCTCATCTGTAGATTTTGTGCCACACTGGACCCTCGAGATACATACATGGGTGTCACGTCTTGAAGACAAAAAAAGTAAAACATGTGATAGAAAATGCAGGAGAGGGGCACATACTGTTCCAAGTTAGGCAATTGGCCTTTTTCCATTCCTTCTCATGTATTCTACGTTTAATTTGAAACTATGCCACACCATAAAAATATTTCACTACATAAATAGGTTGAACATACACAACAATATTTGAGAGTTTAAATCTTAACAATATCAATAACTTGAAAATATTCCTCAAACAATTAATTTATTGTCCTTAAAACTGCAGCCCTTTTAAAGTTTTTATTTCTCTGCTGCGGAGAATTGCCCTCTATATTCCAAATGAATAATGACTAATTCCTCTTGAAATCTCTCCTCACTTGTCCATTACCATTTGAGTAAATTGAAAAAGCCCATTCATCCACCAGACTTGAAGGTGGCAGTAGAAGTGCTGGTGCTGGCTCATCTCAGTACTGACTGGCCTACCCACTGTGTCCCTTCGAGCAATGATCCATCAAGGTCTCACAAACAGTGTGACCACCACCATTGGCCTTGTGTGTGGAAGCTTCAGATGCTCCCTCAGTCTGGCTGGCTGATGGAGAAGTTGAGGGTCAACCTTTTCCAGTGCCCAATGAATTCTTGTCTTCAGCCTCAAGTAGAAACACTGCAGCTCAAGCAAGAGGATGCACCACAGCTGCAGGGGGGTGACATCCCACCTTTCAACACATCATTTTGGTCTGCTCCATCAACCACCTTTCTTCTGATGCCTACAAAGCACAATGGCTCCACCATATTATCCACATTTGAATTGAAGGTCTGAGGAGAGTCCTAAAGGATTAGACCTGTTCCCGCTTCTACCCAGGACAAAGAAGTGCATTCCAAGAGTCAGAAGGCTGACCTGCTTTTCTAGCTAGGGGGATAAAAAAAGTTAATAGAGGCCTTTCCTGCAAACTGCCCAGTTGATCAGTGGCAACTGGACCTGGATTGGACTCTGCGGTTAGCCTCTCCAAGAGTGATTGTCAGTGCTTAGACTTATTGCAAGCAACCTCCCATCACATTTGTGAGTGTTTGATATACCACCCTAAGTGACCAAGGGCATTACCAAATGTGGGCCCCTTGCTCACTATGCTCACTGTGCCATTGGAACCATGCTACACCTGATGGAAGAGCCCCAATTAGGGCAAAATTGGTCTTGGGGTAGTTGTTTTCTGGTTCAGGGAGGATCTGGCTGGCAGTTCGGGCTGGACTGTTCGTATTAGAGCAGGGTCAAGACTGATTAGCATAAAGGTGAAGTCTAATCTGAGGTGGCATGGTGGGCAAAAGAATGATGGTGTGACGGGCTGTTAACACCAGACCCGTCCGAGGAAGCGAAGCAGACTGAATACTGCCGCCGCCAACCCTGAAGGGGAAGGTTCGACAACCAATCCCCTATGACTTCCGGGGTCCAAAAAGAAGCGGCAGACACTTGTCACCTCCCTGCCGGTACAAGACAGGAGAGAGGAGGTGAACGAAAAAAGAGGAGCGGAAGGAGCAGGAGAAGTGGGAGGAGACGACAGAGGAATCGTGCATCACCGGGAGAATGACCGGGAGCCAAGCAGACTCAAGGAGCTGTCGGAGTGTGGCCCAGAGGGATTCAAGGCTCTGCCAGCGGTGAGGGAGGCGCCCGCGAACTTTCCAGCCACGCTTCAGGAGAAGCGTGGCCATTCCAGGTGCTTTCCACTTGCTGGGAAGGGAAAGGCGAGAGTGACTGGGAGGAGGTTGCGAGACAGAACCAGCAAAGGCAATAGTGGGAGGAGGAGGAGGGAAGAAGGAGGGGAAACACAGTGCACACAACATCAGAAAGGAGTAAAACAAAAGTAAAAAAGAGCAGGAGATACAAAGAAGACAGTACGAAAGCAAGATAACACTAAAAGGAAGGCAGACAGAGCGAGAGAGATCAGACAAAGGTAGCTAAGAAAATACCCAAAGCAGCAAAGAGGAGGTTCAAAACAGGATCACAGGAAGACTGGAAAAGAGAGAGAGAGGTTACAGAGGAGTAACCTAGAAATAGGCAATACGAAAAGAATAAAGGAAACAGGGAGGAAGAGGGGAAAAGAACCAAACATAATCCCACAAGAAAGCAAGAACAGGGAAAAGGGAAGACAGAAAAGAAGGAAGGAACGAGATAAATAGAATAAGCAACTTACCAGTGCTTTATCTTCTGTTTCCTCACATGTGCCTCCCGGGAGCCCTGGAAGAAGAGAGAAAAGGAAAGGAGAACCTGAAGCGCAGCTGTTACCAGAACAGGACTGAATACTACTGAATACCTCTCTTGCTCACAAAAACCAAAATAAAAAAATAAAAAAATAAAATAAATCTCACCTGAACCAGCAATCCGCTGACTTTGTGTCCTCAGTGAGTCGCCCGGTCACCAGGGGTGTCAGAAGTGGGATCCAGAGAAACACGACGCCATGGAGGAGAAACCTACACTTGCGGACATGATAGCACAGTTGACCGACGGTCAGAGACATTTACAGTTGGTCTGGGAGCAACAGCTCAGGGAAGCCAAGGAAGAGTGGGAGGCACTACAGACAGCGCTGAAAAGCCAGGCCACCATCATGGCTAATAACCAACTGGTCCATGAGAATGCCTTGGGAAAATTAACTAACACTATCGCGCACACCAAAGTGCATCCCAACGTCCCGAGTAGCATCCTGCAGAAATACCAAGAACAAGAGGACCCTGACTCATTCTTCACAAATTTTGAGCGGGTGGCAAGCACTGCTAACTTGCCCGAGGACAAGTGGGGACAGTACAGAGCTCCATTGTTAACCAGTCATCTACAAGCAGCCTGTCAGGCGGTAAACCCGGGAGGGGTTACCCCCTACAAGGAAATACAGAAGGCTATCCTCAAACGTGTAGGGTTGGACCAAGAAAGTTACACGGCTAAGTTCCGACAGATCAAGTGGATATCCCAGGAGAATCCATGTACCTTATATTACAGAGTACACCATGCAGGGGAAAAATTGTTGTATCCCACTGAGACCACAAAAGAGGATATGTTCGATGCCATCATACTCGAGCAGTATTTGGAAGCCCTCCCACGAAGTACTCGGAATTGGGTCCGACAACACCCTGGCTTAACCAACCACACAGCCATAGACCTCGCTTGTGCATTCCATCGAGCCCCCGATCTCAGAGGAATTCAGCCTAAACCAACAACCTCTACAGCATCTCATTTGGGTCAGGTGAAATCAGTACATCCACGGACCATGATGCCGCATGGTTCAGACCGGGCTAACCCTACCCGTTCCCCAACCCCACGAGACCCCATAACGGGACCCCAATGTTTCCACTGTTCAGAGTGGGGGCACATCACCCGCAATTGTCCATTAAAGAAAGAGACAGAGGAGCCCATGGAGATAGGAATGATAAAGGGTCGAGTGCTATGGTCTGGCAACAAGAAAGCAAAATATTCCATAACGGTGGGGGTCATTCTGACACTGGCGGTAAAATCCGCCAGGGCCAACGACCGCGGGAGCACCGCCAACAGGCTGGCGGTGCTCCCATGGGCATTCTGACCGCGGCGGTACAGCCGCGGTCAGAAACTGAAAACCGGCGGTGTACCGCCGGTTTCCCGCTGCCCTGGGGAATCCTCCATGGCGGCGCAGCTTGCTGCGCCGCCATGGGGATTCCGACCCCCATACCGCCATCCTGTTCCTGGCGGTTTTGGCCGCCAGGAACAGGATGGCGGTAAGGGGTGTTGTGGGGCCCCTGGGGGCCCCTGCAGTGCCCATGCCAGTGGCATGGGCACTGCAGGGGCCCCCGTAACAGGGCCCCACAAAGATTTTCAGTGTCTGCCATGCAGACACTGAAAATCGCGACGGGTGCAACTGCACCCGTTGCACCCCTTCGACTCCGCCGGCTCCATTCGGAGCCGGCATCCTCATGGAAGGGTGTTTCCCGCTGGGCTGGCGGGCGGCCTTCTGCCGGTCGCCCGCCAGCCCAGCGGGAAACCCAGAATAGCCGCGGCGGTCTTTTGACCGCGCAGCGGTATTCTGGCAGTCCCAGCCAGGCCGGCAGCTTCCGCCGCCGGCCGGGGTCAGAATGACCCCCCGTATGTCTTAACGGCACAGAAAGAAAAGCGTTGGTAGACTCAGGCTGCAGCCAAAGTGTGGTCAGACAAGACCTGGTGAAGCCAGAGCAATGGACTCCTCACACCAAAGTCTTGATCACATGTGTCCATGGAGATCAACGGTAAACCCGGTAGCAATGGTCCTTCTCAATTGGAGAGGAGCCAAGGAGCAGATCACAGTAGGAATGATCCCCGCCCTGGGGGAGGATCTAATCATTGGACCTGATTATGACAACTTTACCTCTTTGTTAGCAAAGGCCAGCCAGGAAAATGTAACCAACACCTGGTGGGAGGAAGCGCCATATGGGAAGGCAGAGGTAGAAGAGAGCCCCCTGAGACTAAAGCTCAGTAGAAAACAAGAGCAGGAACAACGGCGGTATTACCATGCCACCTCGGCTACAGGCTCTCTCAAGCCAGCCCCAGAAGCCGCAACGGTATTAACAACCGTAGGGAGCTTCAGACAAGCCCAACCAGAGGACCCCACCCTGAAAAACGCATGGCAACAGGCCTTAAGCCTGGACGAAAGATTGGTAGGTCCCACCTTTACCATAGAAAATAACTTATTATATAGATCCGGTCCCAACACGCCTGCAAGATCCCCTCAACTAGTGGTACCCCAAACCCATAGGCAACAGGTTCTACACTTGGCACATGGGGATAACAGGGAGGGACATATGGGAAGATAAAAAACAGAGACAGCGATATTACGGCGGTTTTATTGGCCAGGCTTCTACAGGGACATTAGGAAACACTGTCAAGAATGGCCAAAGTGTCAACTAATTAATCCATCTCCTCATGGGGTGGCACCGTTACAGCCTCTACCCATTATAGACACCCCCTTTTCTTGAGTCCGCTTAGACATAGTGGGACCCTTAACCCTGTCAGTAAAAGGACGCCAGTATATCCTAGTAATGGTTGACTACGCGAGCTGATATCCCGAGGCCATCCCCATTTCCAGTATGCATACCAAAACAATATCCAAGGCCATGATTGAGTTCTTTTCCCGAGTCGGTTTTCCAAAAGAAATACTTACAGACCAGGGAACCCCTTTCATGTCTCGGCACATGGCCGAAATATGTCACTCCATGGGGGTCAGTCAGATACGGACCTCGGTGTACCATCCACAAACGGATGGTTTAGTGGAACGGTACAACAAAACCATTAAAACTCTGCTCTGAAAAGTCATCACCGAGGCAGGCAAGGACTGGGAAAAGAAGCTACCCTTGGTTCTCTATGCCATACGCACATACGCACTCATGTCCAATCCTCCACGGGACATAGCCCTTTTGAATTACTTTTCGGACGACAACCCTGCATGCTTTTAGAAATGTTGGCAGAACATTGGGAGAAATCAGAGGAGGAGGTCAAAGATATCCTGACATACACAAAAGATCTGAGAGAGAACCTGCACACATTGTGGAAAGAAGCCCACACCACATTAAGAGAGGCCCAAAGTAAGCAGAAAAGACACTATGATTCCAAAAGCACACCCCGAAGTCTGAAGGTGGGGGACAAGGCGCTGGTGTTATTACCTACCTGTGAAAACAAACTGCTTGCCCGTTGGCAAGGACCATATGAGGTAATAGAACAAATCAATCCTACCACCTATAAACTTGAGATACCCCCCGGGTATAGGCCGAGAACAAATATATCATATTAATCTTAAAAAGTGGTGTGAGTCGACGGACGACCACCTTACCCTATACATAACTAAAGACCCCGAACAGGACATACCCATCCACCCAATCCCGACTAGTTCTGCGACCGAGACCCCCCTACCTCAATTAAATATTGATCTCTCGGAAACCCAACTTAGCCAGCTCAAAACCTTAGTCGGTAAAAGTCTTGATGTCTTTTCCAAAACACCGGGACGGACTCCATTGGTCCAACACTCCATTCGCACCAGTACAGATGCAGTAGCCCGGCAACGACCATATAGAATCCCCGAGGCTAAAAAGAAGATAATAGGAAAAGAGGTGGAAGCTATGTTGGACGCAGGTATAATCGAACCGTCCACCAGCCCTTGGTGTTCCCCAGTAGTGCTAATACCAAAACCAGATGGAAGTACCAGATTCTGTGTTGTCTTCAGACAAGTCAATGCCTTATCGCATTTTGACTCCTACCCAATGCCACGAATAGATGAACTCTTAGATCGCTTAGGCCAAGCCCAATATATGTCCACCCTGGACTTAACGAAAGGGTATTGGCAGATTCCTCTGCGACCCGATACAGGGAAAAGACCGCCTTTGCTACTCCATCCGGCCTTTATCAATTCACGGTTCTTCCGTTTGGCCTACTTGGGACTCCTGCCACATTCCAACGGCTTATTGACAGCATACTCCGACCATTACACAGGTATGCTGCAGCATTTCTGGATGATATAGTGGTCTATAGTGCTAATTGGGATGAGCATCTAGAACACCTAGGATACTTAATACAGGCCCTGAGGGAAGCCAACCTAACTGCCAACCCGGAGAAATGTAAGTTAGGCCACACAGTCATCAAATACCTGGCCTATGTACTAGGGGAAGGGCAGGTGCGGCCCCAAATAGAGAAAATCCAGGCCATCACACAAATACCCTTTCCCCGAACAAAAAAAGATGTACGCGCCTTCTTGGGCATGGTAGGCTACTATCGTAGGTTCATACCCCGTTTTTCCACCATAGCAGGACCCCTTACGGATTTACTGAAAAAACATGTCCCAACCGGTTAACTGCCCTCTCTGATATTGAACTGAAGAGCTCCAAAACTTTAAAACGCCTCCTGACTTCTGAACCGGTTTTGTGTTGCCCCGACTTCTCTAAACCATTTGTGGTTCAGACCGATGCCTCGGATGTGGGACTGGGGGCTGTACTATCCCAGGCGGACAGACACGGGGCTTTACATCCCATTGTCTACATTAGTCGCAAATTGTTACCCCGAGAGCAACACTACCCCACCCTTGAAAATGAGTGCTTGGCAATAAAATGGCCGGTGGAATCATTACGGTATTATTTGGCAGGGAGAACTTTCACGCTATTGACAGACCATACCCCGTTAACATGGCTTGCTCAACATAAAGACACCAATGCCCGGGTGCTCTGGTAGTTCCTCTCACTCCAGCCTTTTTCGTTCCAGGTTCGTCATTCCCCTGGATCCTGCATGGTAAATGCCGATTACCTTTCCCGATACCCAATTACAGAGCGGCTCTATCAGCCACTCGCTAGGGGGAGTGTCTGTGACGGGCTGTTGACACCAGACCCGTCCGAGGAAGCGGAGCGGACTGACACTGCTGCCGCCAACCCGGAAGGGGAAGGTTCGACAACCAATCCCCTACGACTTCCGGGGCCCAAAGAGAAGCTGCAGACACTCCGCGCCTCCCTACCGGTACAAAAACGGAGAACGGAGGTGAACGAAAAAAGAGGAGCGGAAGGAGCAGGAGAAGTGGGAGGAGACGACAGAGGAATCGTGCATTGCCGGGAGAACGACCGGGAGCCAAGCGGACTCGAGGAGCTGTCGGAGTGCGGCCCCGAGGGATTCAAGGCTCTGCCAGCGGTGCAGGAGGCACCCGCGAACTTTCCAGCCACGCTTCAGGAGAAGCGTGGCCATTCCAGGTGCGTCCCACTTGCTGGGAAGGGAAAGGCAAGGATGGCTGGGAGGAGGTAGCGAGACAGAACT
This sequence comes from Pleurodeles waltl, assembly GCF_031143425.1. Classification (NCBI taxonomy): domain Eukaryota; kingdom Metazoa; phylum Chordata; class Amphibia; order Caudata; family Salamandridae; genus Pleurodeles; species Pleurodeles waltl. The sequence continues at coordinate 1,695,133,671 of NC_090445.1, forward strand.
ACCAAAGGCAATAGCGGGAGGAGGAGGAGGGAAGAAGGGGGGAAACACAGTGCACACAACAGCAGAAAGGAGTAAAACAAAAGTAGAAAAGAGCAGGAGATACAAAGAAGACAGTACGAAAGCAAGATAACACTAAAAGGAAGGCAGACAGAGAGAGAGGGATCAGACAAAGGTAGCTAAGAAAATACCAAAGCAGCAAAGAGGAGGTTCAAAACAGGATCACAGGAAGACTGGAAAAGAGAGAGAGAGGTTACAGAGGAGTAACCCAGAAATAGGCAACAAGAAAAGAACAAAGGAAACAGGAGGAAGAGGGTAAAAGAACCAAACATAATCCCACAAGAAAGAAAGAACAGGGAAAAGGGAAGACAGAAAAGAAGGAAGGAACGAGATACATAGGATAAGCAACTTACCAGTGCTTTATCTTCTGTTTCCTCACATGTGCCTCCCGGGAGCCCTGGAAGAAGAGAGAAAAGGAAAGGAGAACCTGAAGCGCAGCTGTTACCAGAACAGGACTGAATACTACTGAATACCTCTCTTGCTCACAAAAACCAAAATACAAAAAAATAAATAAATTAAAAAAATAAAACTCACCTGAACCAGCAATCAGCTGACTTTGGGGGTCATTACGACCTCAGCGGTCTTTTCAATAGACCGCCGAGGGACCGCCGTACGGAAGACCGCCAGTGCTGGCGGTCTTCCGCATGGGCCATTCTGACTGTTGGTAGCGCTCCGCCCGTTTCCGGACGAAGAGCCGCCAACAGCCATACTGGCGGCAGGCGGGGAAGTGGAGGTAGCTCCACCTCCACCACCACGCCAACAGAACACCGCCCAGCGAATCACGACCTGTGATTCGCTGTGGCGGTGTTCTGTTGGTGTGTCGGTGTCGGCAGAGCTGCCCGTTCCCTCCCGGAGGATCACCAGGAACAGGTAAGGTGATCGTCCGCTAGGGAAGGAGGGTGGGGGAGTGTTGTGAGTTGTGTGCGTGCATGGGGGTGTGCGTGTGTGTATATTGAGGGGGCGTGTGAATGCGTGCATGAATGCGGGGGGGTGTGTGTATATGCATGAATGCGTGCATGAATGCGGGGGGGTGTGTGTATGTGCATGAATGCGTGCATGAATGCGGGGGTGTGTGTGTATGTGCATGAATGCGTGCATGAATGCGGGGGGTGTGTGTATGTGCATGAATGCGTGCCTGTATGTGTGTATGTGTGTGTATATGTTGGGGATCGGGGTGGGGGATGGGGGTCCTGCAACCTTTTGGGGGTGGCAGGGGTGGTGGGGGGTAGGGGTGGGAGTCGGGGTGGGGGTTGGGGGTGGGGGAGACCCCTATCAGTGCCAGGGAAAGGATTCCCTGGCACTGATAGTGCTTACCGCCATGGATTGCATGGCGGTCCCCAACCGCATGAAATCCATGGCGGTAAGCCGGGGTCAGGCGGGTTGGAATACCGCCGGCGGTATGTGACGACCGCCGGGCTGGAGACCCAGGTCTCCAGCCCGGCGGTCGTTACCGCCGTGGCGGTCGGAACGGTGAAGCGGCGGCTGACCATGGTCAGAATACATGAAAAAAGACCGCCAGCCTGTTGGCGGTCTTACCGCCGCTTCACCGCCGACCGCCAGTGTCAGAATGACCCCCTTTGTGTCCTTAGTGAGTCGCCCGGTCACAGATGGGTTGCAATAATATTCCTATGGACTGCCAGTGGTTAGACTTACTGTAAGTATCCTCCCTTCACCTTTCGTAAGGAGGATTATAACATATAAAGCAATGTTATTTTCAGATCTCTACAACATGCCAAATTTAGGCACCCTTATGCCATGCCTGCCATTATGTTTGGGATAGACAAAAGTATTCACATCATTTGTCAAGGAGAGCAATATTATACAGGGTCACCATTATATTTAAACTTGAATGGGTGCAACTTATACCAGGTTCACCATTATGACAGGTAGCATAATGGTGCATAATGAAGCATACAAACACATTCTTATGCTCCAACACTGCCACACATCTACACACACAGAAAAACACCCACACTACACACTCTCTTAGCGTGAGCAGAGGAGGCATGGCTCTGGAAGAGATATTTGCCTTTGATGGTCTTGTACATTTGTCACCTTTATCCAGCTAAAGCTGCAGTATTTGTTTTTAATTGCATATTTGTTTCGACAAAGTGATTCTTTCTAGTACATATTTGCATTTGTAAAGGTATTGCTAGCTAAATTAAAAGATTGAGGTCAACCATTCAGCTTAGCTAAAGACTGCATGAGCAGATGGACAGTAGTAGGACCCATCCTCCAATCCCTATTGTTTTGAGTCCTCATTTGCCTTGCATGCTTCAAGGCTGATCTCCAAGCTAGTTCTCTACTGGTGTAGGGCAGCCCGAGAAGATCAAGGATTCTCAGCTATGGAAGAGGGGGATGCTGACTTACGGGTGCCATCTACCCGTCACCATGTCTTGATCCCATGTGGCTGTAATCATTAGACTTCACTGGGTCGTCCTATGCCAAACCTGCCTTACAACTGAAGTGGTTTTATGCCTTGACTCCTTTACAAACCACCTTATCAGGAGGACCCACAGTTTCACAGCTTTTTTATATGGGATTGGTTTAGGTCCATCTTACAAACATAAATCACTGCATTCAACCATTCAGTCTTGGAGGGGGCAACTGGAGATATCCACTGTTTGCATATTTCCCTTCTACCCAATAGCACCAGGTAAAACAACAGGCTTCTACTACAGCCCTGGGGGATACCCACATTGGGTGACCACCCAAAAAGATCAGTTCTTGGCTTACCTTGACCTGGGAGCTGAAGACAGCATTTAACACTTTACCAACCTCTCCCCAAAACACCTGGATATTAGGGCAGAGCGCAAACATATGGCGGTCGTCCGCCTTCAATAGACCACATTTTCTGCAGCACGTGTTCTCTGCTCCCCTTAATTTTGCCTCCATGTGGAGGGAGAAAAGATGGTTTCCTCTTAAGTGCACATGTTTTATCCCCTCATACAGAAGGCACAAGGATACTTCCCGTAAATGATTACCATCTACATTTGGCATAGTATCCCCCCACAAGTAGCAGGGAGGTCAAAATCTTGTCCAAGATATCCAAGAGTAGTCCATACCAGACCTCCACTTCCTTCTTCTGGTATGGCCCTTTGGCCAGCGTCTCCTCCAACTTATTTGTATCAGTATATTCCTTTCCCAGAGACCGAGCCCAACTTTGTACTTGATAGTATTTAAATTTAGATAGCTTCCCCTGTGTCTTTACCTGAAGTTCATCGCATGAGCGAAGTTTCCTTTTTAGGAACATCTTACCGGACTCTCTAATGCATGCCTCTTGCAGGTGTAACGCTAAAGTACCCTCGAGGCACTCTGGAGTGCCGGGAGAGTTCCACAAAGGAGCATAATTGCTATAATATGCCACATTTGTTTCTCTCCTTATCTGGGCCCACAGCTGGGCAGCCACCAGTAGGACTTTCAGTCTCACTCTTTAAAAAAATTCAGGTCACCAAATTTGTACATACATTTCGATCCTCCCCCTTCCACCTCAGTCAGCATAGTAGTTTCCCTTAGTTGATCTTTCCAAGACCCATTCCTGTCAGACAGTAAAGCCCTCACATTTTCTAACTGAAATGCCCAAACTTATAGCTGGAAATCCAGAAGCGCTATGCCCCCTTTGTCATATTTCCTTCTCAGCTTCCTTCTTGCAATTCTAGCTCTTTTAGATGCCCATATAAATGAATCTACTTTCCCTTGCAATTTTTACAACCAGGTCTTCTTAAAGTGCAAAGGTAGCATATTAAATAAAAAGATGAATTTCAGTAGGATGGACATTTTTATAAAGTTGGCTCTTTCATACAGTGATAGAGGTAGGTGGGACCAACTTAACATCAGTCTATTTGTCTCTTTCATGGCACTGCCGAAATTTATTTCTATGGTTTCCTTCAAAGATCCACAGATCTTAATGCCTAGGTACTTTAATTATTTTTTTATTAAACTATGTCCTTCCTCTATATTCCGCCCCATAATCTCTCTTTTGGACATATTTACCTCATACCCCACACCTGCCCAAATGCTATTATCATATGATCTATATTTTTTAGTGTAGAGGGTAAATCGCTTGTGTAAACCATCATGTCAGCCACATACAATAATATTTTATTTTTCCAGACATCATAAATGAAGGGTATAATCATCTGATCTTTTCTAGTCTTTTTTCACAAGGGGCTGGATGTATAGCTTAAATAGTAAAGGGGAAAGTGGGCAACCCTGTCTTGTCCCTCTTGTGATCTTGAACTTTGCTATTAGGTTCCAATTTAACAATTTTCTGGCTGACAGTGTCTTATAAATCTCCTCTGAACCCCTACAAAAGGTCTTGCCCAAATTATAGTGTTCCATAAGGGTGTTCAGATATTCCCAGCTCACCCTGTCAAAGGCCTTAGTGGCATCTAATGTAATTATGGCGAGAGGGACCTCTTTTTGCTACCACCAGGTCCATAAACCCTATTAACTTGTGAGATAAATCATGCATTTTATCTCTCTCATCTCGTTTCTTACTAGGTCTGCCTTGATCTTCCAAGCCAAAAGCTTTCCTGTGCTCTCACTGTATTCAAAATGTGCTTTTTTACTTGCCTTCCATTGGCCCCTAACCCTTGCTTCCATGGAGGCGGCTAGGCTAGCCTTCTATTCCAAGATTTCCCTCAACAGGGTCTCATACTCTCCTTCCTCATCCTGCTGATCTAAAAGCATTTTTTTCAAAAACATGATCTCCTACTCTAACTCTACGACTACCTTGCTACATTCCCTTTCTCTGGGCTGAAAGACTGATGAGTATAACCCTTAAAAAGGCCTTGAAGGAATGCCAGACAGAATGTAACGCCGTGGAGTTATTATTAGTCTTGAAGAACTCAATGGACCTTGCTCTTGAGATTTCTATCGCTTCCTGGTCTTTCAAAAGTGAACGATCTAAAGTCCACCTCCTCGCCCTGTTGACAGAGTTACACTTCATCTTAAAGATCACTGCGGCATGGTCATACAAATGAGCAGCCACATGCTTGACATTTTGTATATCTGCCTTGAGAGACCTATCTATCAGAAAGTAATCTATTCTTGGCTGAAGCTTGTATTTTATTTTATGAAATGTGTATCCCCACTCTACACTTCTCTTTTCCCGCCAGATGTCAGACAGAGCCAGTTGTTTCATTATGGACCTATTATAGACCTGGGATTGAGAACAAACTTGTGACCTATTTTTGCTTGATTTATCCAAGAAATCATCCAATACCACATTAAAATCACCAGACATTATTATTATTGGATGGGGAGTATCTAACAATTCAAGACACACATTTTGCAGACCTCAATGTCACCTACGTTGGGACCCCTTAACATCCCACCATTGCACATGTTCTGTCAAAAACTTTAACCTTCGCTATGACCCATCTCCCCTTTCTATTGGTCTTGTAATCCAATATAGTGGCATTTGACTGATTCCTAATTAGGATAAGCATGCCTTTTGAGTGACCAGCATGATCAGTGCATGCCATCTGCTTCAACCACTTTTGAGATCTAAAAATATCGACACATTCATTTTTTGTGAAGTGGGATTCTTCTAAAAGGGCTATCTGGGCAGGAACATCCTTTGAATATTAAAAAAATGTTTTCTCTTCTGGACCTTACTTGCACTCCATTAACACTCCAAGATAAGATTTGTAATTCTTTCCTGTCGTCCATCATTTCTATTTCTAACACTAGATCTGGGGTTGTCCATTGTAACTTCTTTGAGATCCGATTGTTTTATAGGACATGTTTTTTTCTTTTTTTTCCTCAATGCTTCCCTCCCCTTCCAGTACCTTTCATCCCTTCTGGAGAACCCTTCCCAGTTCCTGTTTGGCTATGGTAGCCATTTGGGGTGCTTTTGGGAATGTGAAGGTGCTATATAGAAAGCAAAGAATAAAGAGGGTAAGACAGGGTAACAAAACAAAAGTGACAACCAACAAATCAACTAAAAGTAGAGGAAGCCAACGTCTATCTGCCTTAACACAGAGTATCACATGACTCTATCTGAACATCTAAAGTAGCTTATCCACCTCTTCATGATATTTCAGGTTGTACATTTTGTTATTCATCATGACTTTTACAGTTGCCGGGAATTTCAGCTGGGCCGACCCCCCCAACTTCTTAAATTCATCCATCCTCTTTCTTAACTCCCACTGTCTGTTCAAAGAGGCATGGGAAATGTCTGACCTGATTTCAAAGGGACCATCTTTCCTGTTCAAACAATCTAGTTTTAGAGGCTTATTCAGGATCTTTTCTTTAATGAAGTACGGAAGAAAGTTCACTAGGATCCTACGCTGCTTACTCTTGTTAGCCGCCGTCCGAAATGGATCCAGATGTGCCCTTTCAATATCCTTAGCAAGAATCTCCTGTGGACCTTCCCAAACACCACTGCTTATAAGTAGCTCCACTACCAGTGCCTTTATATCCTCTCCCTCCCTTCCTTCTGGAACATTTGTCAGACTGATGTTGTTTCTCCTTGCATTATTTTCCAGGGATTCGAGCTTTTCCAGGCTCTCTTAGTATTTTGCTTTTAATCTATCCACTTCTTGCCTGTCCGGGGATGCAGCTTCCTTTAGTTCCTCTACTGAAACCCCCAAAGCTTGGGTTCTCTGAGACAACACATCCAACTTTTCTGCTAGTCCTTCTCACACTCCCTGCATCTCTTTTTGATTTGCCTGGGAGATAGAGAAGCCAATTCTGACTTAATTTGCCAGGGACTTCAATAGTTGCTCCATCGAGCTAGCCTGTGGGTCCTGTGGGGCACCACTTTCCATGTTGACTACATCTTGTGGAGACCCCTAGTCTACCTTTCTGCTTTCATCTGGGGTCTCCTGGGTGCTGACTGACTCACAGGCTAGCTGCACCTGGTCCTCCTCCCTGCCCAGCATTCTCAGACTTTCCTCACTGGTTGTCTCCCCCACTTCAGCAAGACACTGATATAGGTTTGGGCCCAGCAGTATTAGAGCCTTCCCTTTTTCAAGCTTACCACCCTCATCGCCTTTTGCTCCACTCATAGTCTTCAGTAAGGGAAAGGACCTTGAACTCTTCTCAGAGTGAACTAAGGATGAAGATGTGCAGCGAGAGGGGAGAGTTCTATTTGTCTCTGGAGATTTCCGTGGACCTTACAGAAGGACCTAAGTGAGGAGGTGAGCCTCAGATGTTTCCTAATAGTAATTGGGGCTGTCTTATTTGCTCTCCGCACTGGTGGCTGATCAAATGATGCTTTATATCCTTAACCTTCCTGGTACTAGGTCTCTTTCCTTCCCTCTCGGTTTTCACTTGCTGTTCTCCCATGTCTCCTTTATCACCGCTCAGGGTGGCCTGTTCCCAAAACTTATGAAGGATCTCCCCAACCCTGGCCGATGTCCTCCGTGAGTATTTTTTCTGCCTCTCACCTTTCCCCTTCTGGAGCCCAGCCCCTTTCTACCTTTGTAATCACAGTTCTGCTTCTCTGCCATTGCCGATGAGCCTTCCAAGATCCTTGCCTCACACTTCTGCGGGTCAGCTGTCCGTTGTCTCCCCTCAAGAGGTACCGCCACTACTGGCCTGCAGAAGATTTAGGAGACAAACTCACCATTACAGCCGCTGCTGCCCCTGTTCCTTCCTCTCAGCGCGACCCTGGAAGTGAGTCGCACACTTTCCTCACTTCCTAGGCCTCCCTGCTCCAGAGCTCTCCATCCTCACCCTTGCCCACTCTCCTCGCCATTCTCGCTGCCCAGGGGACACCCACTGTACCGCTGGACTGGCTCCCGTCATCACTCATTCAAGAGGGAGGCATTCTCCACCAGTGAGTCAAATATTCTTCCTCTACATTTCACGCTGTTTCTTTCTGCGGTGTTTCGCACCTTTTCTTTTCTGCCTCTCTCTGCCACAGTGATTCACAGCATAGCCACCTCATCCCAGAGCGCGCCTCGGTCAGACGCTAACTGACCACCAAGTTCCCGTGCTCTCTCCCTCCACTTCCTATTGATGCAGATGCCACTGCCAAATGTACCTCCCTTAGTATGCATGCCACTATATTCAATGATTCTCATAACTTCTCTCAGCATACATGGAAAATACAACTATAAAATCACTGTGGTGAAAATGATCAGATTTTTTTCACAACATATTATTAAAATGTAAAATACTGCATAAGTGTGGTCTACTTTAAATATGATTGTATTAATTTTATAATATTGGGAGTCTTCAATCCCCGTATAAAAGCCAATTTCCTTATTACTTTTACTTAAAAAAATAAAATAATTTATTCTGATTCACAACTAAATGCTCCATACAAAATGCAGAGTTGACAAAGAAATAATGTGGTTAATAATCACAAGAGTATTAATCCTGTTATGGAATTACTTCCAGACTCTCTACACATAGCAGACAAACACGCATTGGACAGTCCAGCTCAGTAAGCCCACAAGCAGGCTTGGTAACACTCCTGCAGGCTCCAGTGATGGATACCAAGGTTGTGGTTAGCTTAAGTGTCCATCTTTGATCATAAAAGGTCCTGTAGGAGCACAGAGGGAAAAGTCAGCCAAAGTCAATGGGGAAGGAAATACTAGACTAGCTGTTCAAATGTAAACATTTATAACAGTTGAGTTCTGACATCGCAATGCCTGCTGTCAGACAGAGTAGCCAAGGGGAAAGGTAGCATGTGGAGCATAATTAAAGCTGCAGTTTAAACTATGAAAACAAAACTTGAGTTATTCTTCTTCTACTCTGTTTTTTTTTTTTTTTAGATGAACAGTGATCAGCATAAAGTAGATATTTATTGCAACATACCTATATATTGTGCTTATTTTACCTAATATTAGGATGGCTAGAGTATCTTGACATATTACAACACATTCTGCGATACAGTTTTTTAAAATTTGACCTGTATTAAACTAATTCTAATACCTTTTGTAACAAATATTTTAGTGCTTTCTGGTGTGTTTAATTTTGCACTACAGATTCTACTTTTATTTTGCATGACTGTAAGCATCATATCGCTTATATGTGAAAAAGCAAGACATCAACAATTTAGTAGTTTGTTGGAATGGTGCTAGTATGACCATGTATCTTATTAAATTAAGCATCCTAAAACATACATTACAAGGATATTACAAATCACCTCAGAGTTCCATGACCTTAAAAAAGGCATCGTTCCTCCACGTGGTTATGGACTTCCTCACTGGCTACGTTTATAATGTAGTGGTACTTTATCCCATATATTTTAATTATTATTGTTATTAGCATTAATGTTCAGGCATTAATAATAACAATAACAATTAGAACACCTTACATTCAATATATAAAAACATAAATAATAGCACCTTGAACAACAAGAATTTCAGCTTAAATATTCTATCATTTAAAAACAGTGTGAACCAAGAAATGTGAGGTAGAGTGGAAAACAAGCACCTCTGCGACCAAAATATTTTGTAATTTATCTGCAGGCATGAAACAGAGAGACAATAATCTTTTTATGGACAATCAGGAATGAGAAGCAAGCTACAACAGCAACTGTACCCTTAATATGGACTTGTCAATGAAGTTGCTGATGAATAATAGTTGAACATATGGACAGAAACATATGATTTAATTGTTCAAAGAAAACAAAAGGTATTTGTGTTGATGGGAATGCAAAACCAACATCTACTACTTAATAAAATCTAAGGATGGACGCAATGAAAACTGGGCTAAACCGACAGGAGGAATTGACTAATTTAATTTGAATGGCACAGAGGGGGTCATTACAACATTGGCGGTAAATGCCGCTTACCGCCGTGCAGAAAACCGCCAACACACCGCCGAGGATGCCGAATTCTGCCACAGCTATACTGACCCACAGCTCGGAATCCGCCAAAATTTAGACACCCACACAAGTCCGCCACGCCAAAGGTCAGTGATAAACTGGCGATAACAAAACCTGCACCGTCTCGCTAACAGGAATACGCCCACACAAAATACACATGCATTTACAAAACACTACCACATTGGACAATTCCAAATACACACACCTGATACACATACACACACCACTCCCACACACCCAATACAATATAAAACACACACCCACATCACCCACAAACCCTTATGACCACAATTGCGACTGAAGGCCAGAGAGAGACACCACCATCTACAAACTAGCATCCACAGGCACTCAACACCATCACTCACACAACATCCACGCACAAAACACCACACACCCCTAAACATCACCCCACACACCACCCCACACATCACCCACACCACCCCATGGCCACGCAAAGAAACCCCAGGTTCTCTGAGGAGGAGCTCAGGGTCATGGTGGAGGAAATCATCCGGGTAGAGCCACAGCTATTCGGATCACAGGTGCAGCACACCACCATAGCTAGGAAGATGGAGCTATGGCGCAGAATCGTGGACAGGGTCAACGCAGTGGGACAGCACCCAAGAACACGGGATGACATCAGGAAGAGGTGGAACGACCTACAGGGGAAGGTGTGTTCTGTGGTCTCAAGACACCACATCGCGGTTCAGAGGACTGGTGGCGGACCCCCACCTCCTCCCCCACAACTAACAACATGGGAGGAGCATGTCTTGGCTATACTGCATCCTGAGGGCCTCGCAAGAGTTGCTGGAGGAATGGACAATCTTTCACAACTTCATCCCCCACCCTACCTGCATGCTATCACATACCCCCACCCTCACCAACTCACTCCAACTCCTCACATATGTCCCTCTATCCCAACCCACTCATCCCAACACCAAGCCCTGCATGCAACACCAAAGCATGGACACCCATCACCAATGCATGGCCACTGCACATACCCACACACACCCCTAAACATTTAGCACACAGGTCCTACCCAAGAATGCAAGCACTGGGGTACAGGGTCACCCACCCATTGCACACCATGGCACACACAGATGCAATAATCATGCCTTTACACCCCTGCAGGACCCCTACCCAACGTCACCGAACAGGAGGTTCCAGACATGTCCACTCCACCCACAGAAGAGGCCCACAGTGATGACAGCAGCTCTGTCCAACTGGATCTAGATGACCAGCCTGGCCCATCTGGGACCTCGGGACAGTCGGTTCCCCTCACACTGGCACAAGCCACAACAGAGCCTCCCCCTCTGGAAACACCAGCACAGCACCCACCCATCGGGCCCATACCTCTGTCCCCAGGACACGTCAAGCAGCAGTGTGTCCACCACTACAGGGAACCCAGGCTAACCCACCACCCCAACAACACCAGGGCCCACGGGGCAGTGGCAGTGGGCACACCGTTCAGGGGACAGAGGCCCAGGAACACAGGGGAACTGGGCGGGCTGCTGTGCGACAGGGGGAGGACAGGCCCAGGGAGCCCTCTCCAGCATCATGGGAGCCTACCACCATTCCCAGGAGACGATGGCAACTGTACTGGCCAAGTTTCAGGAGACCCAGCGGCTGCAGGAGGAACAGTATTTGGGGATCAGGGAGGAACTCAAATCCATCAATTCCACCCTGGGCACCATTGTAGGGGTGCTGAAGGAACTCGTCAACACCAGGAGGGACACTGTGGCACAAGAAGCGGCCCCTGACACTAGCCTGGACGATGAACTGCCCACCACCTCCGCCGGCGCTAGTGGACAGGAGGCACAGGACCACGACACCAGCACCCCACCCCATACAGATGGAGAACCACCCCGCAAACGGTCCCTGAGATCCAGTACAAAGACAGAGAACAATGCCAAGACCCATGCCAAAAAATGAGACCACCCTGATTGTCATCCTTCTGTCCCACTTTGTTACCCTGTCCATCCATCAACTGCCCCAGCTCCACTTTCTATGCCCCTTTGGACAATGCACCTGTGAGACTAATATACTGGACTCTGCCATGGACATTCCTCCACCATCACCCCTGACCATTTTACACCACCCTCTAATATTTAGCACTTAAATAAATACCCTTAAAGTACAAAACAATCTGAAGTCAGTCTGTGCTTTCAAAAATGTGTATTTGCAATATCTGTGGAAAACTGCTATATCCATTGTATTGTCAACTTACCTTTGTCACACTGCTCTAGTCCATGCGGAAACAAAGCAGATGTCACACAGTGGGACCCACATCTGTGAAATTGAAAGGGAAAGTGACAACTCAGGGTCCATACACTGAGTGAAAGTGACAGACAGATGAGAGGTAGAACAAGGGTATCAGATGCAGCAGGCAGTGATGTCTTCTTACCTGTGTCTCACTGGAAGTATTGATGAATCACTGTGTTTCTGTTGTCGATATCCTCTTCTTCTGCTTCCTCGTCTTCACTGTCCACAGGCTCCACAGCTGCCACAACACCTCCATCTGGACCATCCTCCTGGAGAAAAGGCACCTGTCGTCGCAAAGCCAAGTTGTGAAGCATACAGCAGGCCACGATGATCTGGCACACCTTCTCAGGTGAGTAGAATAGGGAACCACCTGTCATATGGAGGCACCGGAACCTGACCTTCAGGAGGCCGAAGGTCCTCTCTATAACCCTCCTATTTCGCCCATGGACCTCATTGTAGCGTTCCTCTGCCCTTGTCCTGGGATTCCTCACTGGGGTCAGTAGCCATGACAGGTCGGGGTAACCACAGTCACCTGCAAATGTCGAGGGACAACTGTTGGACACACACTAACTCTTAGGGACATCCCCAGACCCAGACACCTAGTCACACTGTATAGGGTCCATGTCCTCACCTAAGAGCCACACGCGGTGCCTCTGGAGTTGCCCCATCACATAAGGTATGCTGCTATTCCTCAGAATGTAAACGTCATGCACTGAGCCAGGAAACTTGTCATTCACATGGGAGATGTACTGGTCGGCCAAACACACCATCTGCACATTCATAGAATGGTAACTCTTCCGGATTCTGTACACCTGTTCACTCCTGCAGGGGCGGGGACCAAGGCCACATGTGTCCCATCAGTGGCATCTATGATGTTGGGGATATGTCCCAGGGCATAGAAGTCACCTTTCACTGTAGGCAAATCCTCCACCTGAGGGAAAACGATGTAGCTGTGCATGTGTTTCAGGAGAACAGACAACACTCTGGACAACACGTTTGAGAACATAGGCTGGGACATCCCTGATGCTATGGCCACTGTTGTTTGAAAAGACCCACTTTCCAGGAAATGGAGTACTGACAGGACTTGCACTAGAGGGGGGATCCCTGTGGGATGGCGGATAGCTGACATCAGGTCTAGCTCCAACTTGGCACACAGTTCCTGGATTGTGGCACGGTCCAGTCTGTAGGTGACAATTACATATCGCTCCTCCATTGTCGACAGGTCCACCAGCGGTCTGTACACCGAAGGATGCCGCCATCTCCTCACCTGCCCCAGCGGACGTACTCAATGGAGGAGAACAGCGAGCAGAGAGTCAGCCAACACTGAGGTACGAAAACACAGCTTTATTCCACAGTTTTTTTAATCCGCTATGTGCCTGTATTAGTGTGTATGCAAGGCCTAGATATGTGTGACGCATTTAAAATTAATGCCATGTGGCCCCCTGAAATGGCGGCTGCCTGACCTGTAATGTGGGACAAGGGGATATGAGGTAACTGTGCTGGAGTTGTACACCGTCGCGGTAGGCGGTCGAAGACCGCGGCGCAATCCTGCATTGGTTAACATTGGACCCTATGGGTCCCAGGAGCAAATGACGATGTACGCCGGCGGTGACGGTACGCACGGCCACAGACGTGACCGCCATTTTCACTCTGGTCACTCACTTGATAGGAGAGGACCTACACTGCAAGTGCTGCTGTGACCTCAGTCTGGAAGAGACAATGGCTCATGTGTCTGGGGAAAGGGCCCCTGCCTTCACCATGGAGGAGTTGGAGAAACTAGTGGATGGGGTCCTCCCCCAGTACACGCTACTCTACGGTCCTCCAGACAAACAGGTAAGTACACTGTGAGCATGCCGAATGGGCAATGCCTGTGTGGAGTGATGTGGATTGAAGATAGGGGAGGGGGATAATGAGGCGTGCATGAAACGACAGTGAGTGCATGTGCGTCATGGCAAGGGTAGTGATGCGGGCCAATGACTGTGACGGTGCGGACGGTTATATCTTCTACTTTTCCCCTGTACAATTCCTGTAGGTCAGCGCCCACCAGAAGAAGGATATTTGGCGTGCCATCGCCAAGGAAGTCTGGACCCTGGGGGTCCACCACAGGCGGAGCACCCACTGCCGGAAAAGATGGGAGGACATTCGCCGCTGGAGCAAGAAGATGGCAGAGGCCCAGTTGGGGATGGCCTCCCAACGTCGGAGGGGTGCCCGTCGCACCATGACCCCCCTGATGTTCCGGATCCTGGTGGTGGCCCATCCGGAGTTGGATGGGCGCTTGAGGTCATCACAGCAGCCACAAGGGGGTGGGTACACTCTCATTCAGCTGATTCAGCACGCATTGGAGGTGTCTAGGTGGGGGATGTGGGCTGTGGGTTCCCCTAGGCCAGGGCTAGTTTAGTATGCAAGGTCCCTTCGTAAGGCAGGCCATGTGGCACCCCACCCCACCTGTGTTCAGAGCCAACTACACCTAGTCAGGCTCCTGTGACTTCCATGTGTGCAGCAATCGGGCATAGGCCTTGTACCCCATGTCACTGTGATTAATTATGAAACTCAAAGTGCACAGCGTAGTGCAGGGGGCTTCTGTGTCTGTAGTGTCCGCCAACTGTAGCGGTACTGCATGCACTCAGCATGTCTTTCTTCTGTCTTCCCCACTCTTTTTGTGGTCTCCCTGTTCTTGTGTGCATTAGCATCATCAGGCGGCGGGGCAGTGGCACCAGAGCAGAAGGGAGCTGCATCCCACATGACCCTGGAGGGCGACACAACGGAGTCTGAAGCCACCAGTGGGACGGAGGGCGAGGGGAGCTACACGGCGGGGACAGGAGCTGAGACCAGCGACATGGACTCCTCCTTTGATGGTAGCTCCCTTGCAGTGGCGGGCCCCTCTGTGCCCACCACATCTACAGGTACAGCCGCCACCCCCCCTACCAGCACTGCCCTCCCAGCAGCCCCTCAGCGTGTGCCCTGTGGCCGCTCACCCAGGAGGGTGGGCATCTCCTTTGCCCCAGGCACCTCAGCCCCTGCCCCTGTCAGCCCAGCTGCCCTCAGTGAGGATGCCATTGACCTCCTCAGGTCCCTCACTGTTGGGCAGTCTACCATTTTGAATGCCATCCAGGGTGTAGAGAGGCAGTTGCAACAGACCAATGCATACCTGGAGGGCATTCATTCTGGTCAGGCAGCCCAACAGCGAGCTTTTCAGACTCTGGCCTCAGCACTGATGGCAGCCATTGTCCCTGTGTCCAGCCTCCCCCCTCCAACTTCCTCCACCCAGACCCAAACACCTGTACCTCAGCCTATCCCAAGCACACCATCAGACCAGCATGCACCCACCTCAACACACAAGGGAAGCTCTGGCAAACATAAGCACCACACATCCCACAGGCACTCACACAATCATCATACCAATCCACACATACCAACATCCACTGTGTCCCCCTCCTCCTCATCACCCTCCTCCCTCCCTGTCTCATCTCCACTCACACCTGCATGCACTACATCTTCTGCCACTACGTCCATCACCAGCACACCGATCACCACACCCCGCTCACTTGCACTCACCAACCCCACTACCATTCACACATCCCCTGTGTCCTCTCCCAGTGTGTCTGTGAGCCCACCTCCCAAGGTACACAAACGCATCCACACCCACCCAACAGCCATCCACCTCACAACAGCCTCCAGCCCATGCAACTTCACCCAAAGTCAGCAAATGTACACCTCCTACAACCCCTACCTCTTCCTCCACTCCCAAACTCCCCCTAACTACCCGTCCCAGTGTGTCCCAAAAACTTTTCCTGTCCAACCTTGACCTCTTCCCCTCACCTCCCCCACCCCTTCAGTCCCCTAGGGCCCACCTTTCCAGGTCCCAACCCAGCACCTCAGCCACAACATCAGCGGGAACAGTGGTGGCAGCAGTAACCGGCTTCTGGAGTGTGCCAAGCAGCAGGGCAGCCAGTGTGCCAAGGAGCCAGACCACAGACAGTCCCCCACCTCAGAAGCATAAAAAGTTGGCCACTTCCCGGCGGGACAAAGGCAAAACATCTACCACCAAAGGCTCTCCCAGGAGAACAGTTGGGATTGGGAAGACAGCTGCGCCACCATCCAAGGTGTGGAAGGGGCACAGAAAGACAGGCAAGTCGCCGAAAACCTGCACGGTGGACAAGAACGCCACCAGCACCGATGCCAAGGACACCGCCGCCACAAGCACTGCTTCACAGGACACAGCCGCCACCAGCACCGCTGCCAAGGACACCGCCGCCACAAGCACCGCTGCCAAGGACACCGCCACCACAAGCCCCGCTGCCAAGGACACTGCCGCCACAAGCACCGCTGCCAAGGACACCGCCGTCACAAGCACCGTGCCACAGGATACCGCCGCCACCAGCACCGCTGCCATGGACACCGCCGCCACAAGCACCGCTCCACATGACACCGCCGCCACCAGCACCGCTGCCAAGGACACCGCCGCCACAAGCACCGCTTCACAGGACACAGCCACCACCAGCACCGCTGCCAAGGACACCACCAGCACCGCAGGCCAATGAGCGCCGACAGCTCCGACGCTACTGAGGCCGCCATGAGCAGGAAGAAGCACTCTGGGCACAAAGCCCCCTCTAGAACCAGTGGAGATTCACATCCACTACCTCTGTCCTTGGCAGGATGAAGCACTCTGGGCACAAAGCCCCCTCCAGAACCAGTGGAGAAAGGCATCCACTACCTCTGTCATTGGCAGGATGAAGCACTCTGGGCACCAGGCCCCCTCCAGAACCAGTGGAGATTCACATCCACTACCTCAGTCCTTGGCAGGATGAAGCACTCTGGGCACAAAGCCCCCTCCAGAACCAGTGAAGAAAGGCATCCACTACCTCTGTCCTTGGCAGGATGAAGCACTCTGGGCACCAGGCCCCCTCCAGAACCAGTGGAGATTCACATCCACTACCTCAGTCCTTGGCAGGATGAAGCACTCTGGGCACAAAGCCCTCTCCAGAACCAGTGGAAATTCACATCCACTACCTCAGTCCTTGGCAGGATGAAGCACTCTGGGCACAAAGCCCCCTCCAGAACCAGTGGAAACTGTTATCCACTGGAGAGACTGTGGCTTTGCACTCCCCAGGATAAAGCAGTGGGCAAACCACACACTGGAGAGACTTGTGAGACTGTGGCTTTGCACTCCCAAGGATAAAGCAGTGGGCAAACCACCCACTGGAGAGACTTGTGAGACTGTGGCTTTGCACTCCCCAGGATACATCAATGGGCATGGAGCCCCCTCGTGGATCTGGCGTCGTGCACTCGTCCGGCTGAGGTGCCCCCCCTTCCCTTCCCCCTGAGGTGCCTGTTGTATTTCTATCTGATGCCCCTGCAGTGTTCTCTCTGTTTTGATCGGGTATCTTGTGTGGGCCTCGCCCATGCATTTTGGGCCCAGTGGTCCACGGACTTTTAAGGTGCAATACCTTGGACTTGTATTCTTGGTGTATATATTTGTTTATAGTGTATATATATTTTTTGAGTACTGGATTTTAATCGATTACAAACGTTCAAATCATTTCCTTTTGTCTTTGCATTCTTCCGGGGGGTTGGGGGTGTAACTGTAATGTATCATGATGTATTAGTGTGTGTGTTGTAGTGGGTGAGGGTGGGGGTGGGGGTGTTGCGTGTGTGTGTCACTCTATTTTCCCTCCCCCCTCCCCCTGAGTCGTAGGTGCAATACTCACCGTGGTCTTCGCCGCCGGCGTTCGTGCTTCTGGTAAAGGAGCAGGAAGACAAAGGTAGGGAGTATCTGGTGTTCCGGTTCCATGGCGTCATAGTTCCTCGTGGGGTGTGTAGAGGTGAGCGTTTTCCCTTCCAATCCTGTTTCCGCCGTGTTTTTGTTTGCGGTGAATCCGCCCTGGAAAAGGTGGCGAATTGGACTGTTGTAATACTGTGGGCGGTACATTGTGTTCCGTCTGTCTGTTGGCAGTTACCGCCGCGGTGTGTGTTTGTACCGCCATGGCGGTGGGAGTGTTAAAGTGGCTGTCTATGTTGGCGGTTTCCGCCACGGTCCTGATTCCATTTTTTTTACCGCCGGCCTGTTGGCGGTTTTACCGCCGCTTTAACACCGACCGCCAGGGTTGTAATGACCACCAGAGTCATTTTCCCTTAACCTAATAGACTGGGTACTGTCTGGAATTTCTTAATGTGCATTGCAGGGGTCTCATCAGTTTTGCAGCAATTGTGTATATTGCAGCAATTCATTGTAACACCTTTTTTTCCTTTAGTTGGTGATTCTTGTATTTGTTATTTTTAATCTTTCACCATTTTTCTATGTTTTCCGTTTATCTTCCTTCCTTTGAGCACCTTTTCCAAGGTGGAGGCAACCAGACACAGGATCGCCCCAAACCTCAGTTTACGACTATGATCTCCCAAACAATCCTACTAAATTCTCCCTAATTTATCTGTCGTTTGACTCATTCCAAACACCATTTAACTACTATGATCTCGCTGATCCCTTTCTACAGACTTTTACATCCTCCACATCTCCTTTACTCATCCCAAACCTCATCTTACTCCTATGATGTCCCAATTAACACTTCTGGATTCTTCCCTCCTCTATCCCGCCATTATTCTATTCAAATCAACTAACATACTCACATGTCCTCCGCTCAAATTAACTCTTACCTCCCTATACTAATACTAATACCGTACTCAAATTTCCCTATCCTAATCCACCACTAATCGTTTTGAGTTCTTGAGTAGTGTGCTAATTGCCAAAAAGCGTTTCAAAGCCTCGTCAGGGGTAGTAAGCACTATATAAATACAACAACGAAACAATAGAATGCAATATCCATCCTGTTTGGTGCACTACTTGTTTATGTGGGACGGCACTTCTTTTAACTAGGCTGGCACGGAGAGCAGCTGCGGGGCAGTACCAACTATTCCCGGCCCCATTTGTCAGAGGAATACTGCGTAAGTAAGTAGGGTTTTCCACTGTGCTCTTCCCTTCATTTGACTGTTACTATTTACTGCATCTCCTGGGTGGCTCCTGGGTGGCACCAACATATCCACTGCCCTGATCATCGTGCATGTTCCATCTTTATAGCAGTGCTTTAGCCTAGCAGCCCCACCTACTCTTCGGATCTCCTGAATTCGTTCCATCGAAAACATATGCTGGAACAAAAGAAAAACAAAGTGGATTATTAGTTCAAATCTCTTCAGCAATTCTTTTACTTATCAATATATATTAACTGTCTATATTAGAACAGCTGCTGCAAGCATAAACCAACTTCCACTCTTCCTAAATGACATGGGGGAACCCTCCAGACCCTCGAAATAGTAGGTAAAGTTATTTTAGTTTTACTTTATTGCCATTTAGGTGAAGAAGGAAGCATTAAGATCTCCAGGATCCTCCTGAGGAAGATAGCAAAGGTGAACAATTAGATGTGTTCCTAGCCACGGTAATAAAGTTAGAAGACCTTCGCAACAACAAGATCAACGTAGCTTTGGAGAGGCACAAGTTCTTTGGTTACATACAAGAACAGAGTGAAACGGTCATAAGTTACAAGGCAGCCTTGACTGGCCAGTCACATTCCTGTGACTTTAGGGACCTTTGTCATTCCCTTGTAAGGGATCAGTTGGTGAGATGTAACAGCAATTTAAAAACTCAAGAAAAATGTTTTGTCTTGCAATCCTGATCTTAAGACTGCTACTTAGATTGCAAAAAATATAGAACATATGTCTGAATGTATAAAAGAAATTAAAAGGTCTGAGGAACGGTCAGTGTGTGATTTATACAATAGAAACAACACTTAAGAAATAGATAAAATATCAGAGACTCACTCCAGGAAGATTAGGAATAACGTGGAATGCGTTAAAAAAAATGCTACAGATTATATAGAATTTACCCATTTACCCTGCATGAAATGGCATATGTAGAAAACGTGTGGTAGAAAGGGGCAGAATGCTTGGGTTTGTAAAGAATCTGTTAACAAATCTGTAAACATTGTGGAAGATTAAGGGGGTGAAGGGAATAAATTTGTTTATCAAGTGACAAGTGAGTCTGATCTACCTTAATGGCCAGATTATCAAGATTCTAGCTGACTCGTACACTGATTGATTACATTTCTTTCAACTAATCATTTGACATTAAAGATAATACTCTTTTTACACATGACATACACCCTTTGGGGCACAATAGAGATCCAATTACATTGGTAGACATAACCACCATGAGGATTTCTTTTAAAGGACGTTCTACAGTGGAGAAAGTATACGTCACGGACCAGGGTTCAAACCTTCTGGGCTGAAGAAACCAGATGGATCTAGGAATCATTTTACACCCAAATAGGTCTGACCCTGTTTTAGGGTTTGAGCCCCATAATATGTGAAGAGGTTCCTTAGTTGTTCCCTCCTAAAGACTTTCAACATAAAATATCATTGAAAGTGGGAGCTAAGGGAGTCACATTCAAGGTTCCTTCATCCCATATAGTATGTGGAAACCCTTGGAGTAAGAACTTATTAGACTTACCAATGAAAACATTATTGAACCTATAGAGGCATCAGAGTACCTCTCTCTTATAGTTATAGCTCATAAGGCCAGTGGGAAAGCACTGAGTTGTGCATGGATCTATGTGACTTGAACTGTCAGATTTGGGCTGATCACCACACATCAGGGAAACTTTAGGTCTAATTGGTGATGCTTCATGTTTCAGTGTTGTCAATTTGTCTGCAGCCAGCCACTCACTGGAGTTTCAACCCAGTTCCAAACATCTCACATCAGTCTGTATGCCTTCGCAAGCATTCAGATTTTGGTACATGCCTTTCGATTTGATTTCTGCCGCAGTCATTTTTCAACCAGTAATGCAACATTTCCTGAAAGGCACAGTCAGCATGGTTTCCTTTCAAGATGATATTTCAGTATACAGAAGTGATGATGAAAAACATAATCACACTCTTGGAAAAGTACTGAGGAGTTGACCCAGGCTAGCCTTACTTTTCAATATGACAAATGCCATATTGGGGTCGTTTCAGTCACATTCTTAGGTCACATCATTTCTAAAGAAGGAGTGAAACCCAAATTGGACCTTGTGGGAGTTGTGAAAAATGCACTGAACCTAGAAACAAGGAAAAACTCAGGTCCTTCCTGGGGCTTGCAGAGCTCTACTCCAAATGTGTTCAAAACTTAGTCAGCAATGTCCATCCATGGTGAACCCTTCTTAAAAACAATATTCCAGATTCCTATATTGCCAGTATGCATTCAGCCAAGTCAAAGAAGAAATTGTGGGAGTAGCATAACTAGGTTGCTTTGATGTAAACCAAAAGAACATTCTCACTGCAGATGCCAGTTCCAAGGGTTTGAGAGCAATGCCACCCCAAGAAATTGATAAGAAAGAAAGAATTAAAACATTTGCTTCAAGATCCCTTAAGGACACCGAAAATAACTATTGTGGAGTAGAAATGGAGATACTTGCTTGTCATAAACACAGACACTTAAAATTCTTTTTATGGGGACTACCCTTTGCTGTTTGTACGGACCATCAGCAGTTAGATTTATATGCACCACACCCAGAATATCTAGGTGCCTCCTTGGCCTTGAAGGCTATAATTTTTCGATCGAACATTTACCTGGGAAGAGAAGTTTTTGATCTGATTGCCTGTCTAGACTACCTTTGGCAAACACACAGGGATTAGAGGAACCACTAGTAAAGCTAGTTCTGTCCACAGGTCTGAACAGAAAAGGTCCTAGTGGGTGAAGATCCCAGGAAGATAAAGATAATTA